>NC_135313.1:108271344-109471344 GCF_048772815.1 Callospermophilus lateralis | reverse complement strand
CCAGGTGACCGATGCAACGGGATATTATTAGGGCTAGGGATAATGTCAGGTCTAGGGTTATAGTTAGGGCTAGATTTAGTGTTAGGTTTATGGCTTGGTCCAGTGTAAGGATTAGGTTTAGGGTAATATTCAGGTTTATATCTAGGGTTATTTTTAGGGTCAGGGTCAGGGTTAGGGTTTGGTTAGGTTAGGGTTTAGGTTTAGGGTAATGACAGGGTTAGTTTTAGGGTTTAGGTTTTGTTAAGTGTAGTGGATAGGGTTAGGGTTAGGCCTAGGGTTAGCTTAAGGTTAGGGTTATTGCTAGGGTAATTTATAGGTTTAGATATAAGGTAAGGGCTAGGGTTATGTATAGGATTAGGGCTAGTTTTGGGTTAGGCTTAGGTTTAAGTTTAGGGTTAAAGCTAGGTTTAGGACTCAAATGAAGGCTAGGTTTTGGGTTAGGTTAGGGCGAGTGTTAAGGCTACAGCTAATGTATGAAGTATGGTTATGATTAGCGCTAGTTATAAGCTTAGGGTTAGGGCTAGGTGTAGTGTTAGGTTTAGGTTTACGGTGATGATTATGGTTAGAGCCAGGGTTACTGTTAGGGTCAGAGTCCGGGTCAGGGTTAGTTTTCAGGTTAGGGTTAGGACTAGAATTAGGCATATGTTTAGGGCTAGGTGTAGGGTTAGGATTTTGTTTAGGTTAAGGGTTAGGGATATGGCTATGACTCAGTTTGTTTTAGGACTAGAGCTAGGGTTAGAGCTAGTTTTAGGATTAGCTTTAGCATTAGGGATAGTGTTAGGTTTAGGTATAGGTGTAGGGTTTGGGTTAGATTCAGAGTGAGAGTTAGATCTAGGGTTATGACCAGGGCTATGAATAGGGCTTAGGTTACACCAAGTGTTAGGGCTAGGTTTAGGGTTCTAGTAAGGGATAGATTTAGAACTAGGGTTAGGGTTAGGGTGAGAGTTAGAGCTAGTCTTTGGGCTAGAGTTAGGGTTAGGGTTAGGGATAGGGCTAAAATAGGGCTAAGATTGGGGCTAGGGTTAGTGTTAGAATTAGGCCTAGAGTGTGGGTTAGGGATAAAATTAAGGCTATGTTCAGAGATAGATGGGGGCTAGGGTTTGTGTTAGGGTTAGGGCTAGGATTAAGGCTAGTGTAAATATCAGGTCTAGGGTTAAGGTTAGGAATAATTTTAGGGTTAGGTTTATGGCTAGGTCTAGTGTAAGGGTTAGGTAGGGTAAGAGTCAGGTTTATAGATAGGGAAATTATTAGGGTAATGGTCAGTTTTAGGGTTTGGTTTAGTTTTGTGGTTGGTTAGGGCTCAAATTAGCATTAGCGCTAGGGTTACAGTAATGATTGGGTTAGGTTTAGGGTTCAGGGTAGCTTTAGGGTAATTGATAGGTTTGGCGAAAGCGATAGGGATAGAGTTAATCCTAGGGTTAGCATTATTTTAAGGGTTGTTTCGAGGGTAATGGATACAGTTAAATTTAAGTTTAGGGCTAGGGTTATGGTTAGGATTAGGTCTTGTGTTAGGGTTAAAGTGAGGGTTTGAACTAGGATTAGGTTTAGGGTTACGTTTAGTGTAAGGGTTAGGTTCTTAGGTATGATTATGACTAGGCTGAGAGTTAAGTTTAGAGTAAGGTCTAGGGATTCGATTATGGTAAATTTGGGGTTATGGTTGGGGTTAGGGTTAGATCTAGTGGTACGGTCAAAATAGGGTCAGGGTTAGGGATAGAGTTTGGGATAGTGTTAGAGCTAACATGAGGCTAGGGTTAGAACTATTAATAGGGTTAGGTGTTGGTTAGTCTGAGGACTATGGATAACTCTATGGTTACACTTAGGTTTAGGGTTGCGCTTATGGTAAGAAATTGATTTTCGTCTAGGTTAGAGCTATCTTTAGGTTTAGAGTTAGAGTTAAAGCTAGGTTTAGGGTTTGGTTTAGTGCTAGGTTTGTGTTAGGTTTAGGGCTAGGATTAGGGCAACGGCTAATTTAAGAACTAGGATTACCATTAGAGTTAGTTTTAGGATTAGAATTAGGGGTAGTTTGAGTGCTAGGGTTAGGTTTAAGGTTAGGGTGATATTTATAGCTACGGTTCTTGTTAGGATAGAAGTCAGAGTCAGGGTTAGTTTTAGGGTTAGTGTTAGGGATCGAATTAGGGCTATTGTTAATGTTAGTGTTTGGTTTGAGTTTAGGGTGGTGTTTAGAACTAGGGTGAGAGTTAGGATATGAGTCAGGGTCAGGATTAGTTTTAAGGTGAGGCTTAGGACTAGAATTAAGGCTAGGTTTAGGTCTAGGTGAAGTGTTAGTGCTTGGTTTAAGTTAAGGTTTAGGGTTAGGGCTATTGCTTGGTTATAGTTTACTGCTAGGATTAGGGTTAGGGCTAGTTTTCTGATTATCATTAGGGTTAGGTCTAGTGTTAGTGTTAGGCTTAGGCTTAGGTTTAAGGTTAGATTTAGAGTTAGGGTTAGGACTGGGATTAACTTGAGCACAAGTGTTAGGGCTAGTTTTAGGTTTACGGTAGCAGATAGGGATAGAACTAGGGTTAGGGATAGGGATAGGGCTAGAGTTAGAGTTAGTCTTAGGGCTAGGGTTAGGATAGGGTTATAGATAGAGCTGAATTAGGGCTAGTATTAGGGCTAGGTTTGTGTTTAAGCCTAGGGTTAGGGTTAGGTTTATGTTTAAATTTAGGGTAAGGGATGACGTTATAGGTAGATATAGAGGAAGGTTGAGGGTTAGAATTACGGTTAGTTGTAGGGCTGGAGTTAGGGTTAAGATTAAGGCTAGTTTTAGGGCTAGGATGAGGGCTAGGTGTGTTTTTAGAGTTAGGGCTAGGATTAAGGCTAGGGCTAATTTTAGGTCCAGAATTATGGTTAAAGATAATTTTAGGATTAGGTTTATGGCTACATCTAGGCTAAGGGTTAGGTGTTGGGTTATGGTGAAGTCTTTAGCTAGGTGTATTATTAGGGTCAATGTCTAGGTTAGGGTTTGGGATAGTTTAAGGTTTCAAGTTTGGGCTTCAATGAATTTTAGAATTAGTGTTATGGTAAGTATAGGGTTAGATTTAGGATTCATGTTTGGTTTAGGGTAGTGAAATGGTTAGAATTCAGGATAGGGTTAAGTTTTTGCCTAGGGATATCATTATGGTTAGCATTTTTGTTATATTAATAGATAGAGTTTGAGATCAGTTTAAGCATAAAGTTATGGTTACAATTATGGATAGTGTTAGGGTTAGGTTAGGTTTAAATTTAGGGTTAGGTTTAGGTTTTGGGTTATGTTAGGATGAGGGTTAGGGTTACAGCTAATGTAAGTACTAGGTTGACAATTGGGGCTAGTTTTAGGGTTTTAGTGCTAGATTTTGTGTTAGGGTTAATTTAGGGTTAGGGTGATGTTTAGAGCTAGAAGTGTAGGGTCACTGTCAGGTTCATGGTTAGTTTTAGTGTGTGGATTCCAACTCGAATTAGAGCTAGGGTTAGGTCTATTTGTAAGGTTAGGGTTTGGTTTAGGTTAATGTTTAGGATTAGAACTATGGCTCGATTTTGTTTTAGGGCTAGGGCTAGGGTTAGGGCTCATTTTAGGATTAGTGTTATGGTTTGGGCTTGTGTTGGTGTTAGGCTTAGGCTTTAGTTTATTGCTAGATTCAGAGTTATGTTTTGCTTAAGGTTAGTGCTAAGGATAAAGATAGGGCAAGGGTGAGCACTAGAGTAAGGGCTAGGGTTAGGGTTATTGTAAGGGACAAGTATAAAACAAGTGATAGGGCTAGTGCTAGAGTTAGAGTTAGTCTTAGGGCTAGGGTTAGGGTTAGGTTTATTTATAGGGCTAAATTATGGCTAGGGTTATGTTAGGGCTAGGGTGTGAGTTAGTTTTAGGAATAGGCTTAGACATCGAGTTAGGGTTAGATTTAGAGTTAGGTTTTGATCTAGGGTTAGTGCTAGGGCTAAGAATAAGGCAAGGATTACCATTAGGGTTAGGGTTAGTATTATGGTTCAGTTTAGGGTAAGGATGTGTTTATACCTAGGTTTAGGGCAAGGTCGAAGGCTAGTATTAGGGTTAGAAGTAGAGTTAGGGTTATGGTTATGGTTAAGGCTATGTTAGGGCTACAATGAGAACCAGGTTTTGTCTAATGGTTAGAAATAGTATTAGGTCTATGGCTAATGTCAGGTTTATGGTTACAGTTAGGGATATATTTAGTGTTAGATTTATGGCTGGGTCCAGTGTAAGGATTAGGTTTTTGTTTAGGGTCAGGTTTAGATCTAGGGTTATTTTTAGAATCACGGTCAGGATTAGGGTTCGTGTTCAGGTCAAAGAGCTCAAATTAGTGTTATATTTAGGGTTAGGGCAGTGACAGGATTAGGTTTAGGGTTTAGTTTTGGTTTAGTGTAATGAATATGGCTAGGGTTAGGCCTAGGGTTATCAGAAGGATTAGGGTTATCATTACGGTATTGGATAGGGTTAGCCCTAAGTATAATTAGAGTCAAAGTTAAGGTTAGGGTTTGGGTTAAGTTAAGGTTTAGGTTTAGGTCTCAAATTAGTTTTATGTTTAGGTATTGGGTAATGACACAGTAGGTTAAGGGTTCATGTTAGGTATATGTTAATGGAGAGATTTAAGGTTAGTGCTAGGATTAGGGTTCCGCCTAGGGTTAGCATAAGGATTATAGTAATCTTCGAGTAATAAATAAGGTTAGAGCTAGGGTTAGGGCTAGGTTTATGGTTAGGATTTGGTTTGGGTTAGGCTTAGGGTTATGGTTAGGGCTAGGGTTATTGTTAGGGTTATCTTTAGGGTTAAAGATAAGGTAGGGCTTGGATTAGGGATAGGTTTTGTGAATAGGTTAGTGCAATGGCAAATGTAAGAATTAGTCTAATGATTAAGAATACTTGTATGGTTTATGCTAGGGCTAGGTGTAGTTTTAGGGTTAGTTTTAGTGTTAAAGTGACGTTTAGAGCTAGGGTTAGTGTTAGTGTTACTGACAGTGCTCGGGTAGGGTAATGGTTAGGGTTAAAGCCAGAATTAGTACCAGGGAAAGGTCTAGAGGTAGGGTTAGAATTTGCGTTATGTTAAGGGTTATTGTTAAGGCTAGGTCTAGTTTGTCTTTAGGACTAAAGCTATAGTATGGCTACTTAGGATTAGGTTTAGGTCTAGGGCTAGTGTTAGGGTTAGTTTTAGATATAAGGTTGCCAGTAGGGCTCGTGCTAGGGTTCTGTTTAGGGTTAGGTTTAGATTTAGACCTAATATTAGTGTTAGGGTCAGAATAATGGTCAGGAATAGGGTTAGGGTTTGGGTTATGTTTAGATCGTGAATGAAGGCTATGGTTAGGACTACTTACAGAGTTAGGTTTTGGATAGGCTATGGATTAGTGCTAAGAATACGGTTAGCATTAGGATGAGCTTTGGCTTAGGGTAAGAAATAGAGTTAACGCTACAGTTAGGAGTAGGGTTAAGGTTAGGTTTAGGGTTAAAGCTCATGTTAAGCCTTGGATTAGGGCTAGTTTTGTATTAGGGTTAGGGCTAGTGTTATGGTTACAGCTATTGTAAGAACTAGGGTTACAATTAGGGTTAGTTTTAGGGTTAGGTTTAGGGCTAGGTCTAGTGTTAGGGTTATGTTTAAGGTTAGGGTGATGTTTAGAGCTAAATTTAGTGTTTGAATATGAGTTGGGGTCATGGTTATGTTTACGGTTAGCATTAGGTGTCAAATTAGGGCTAGATTTATGGCTATTGTAGTGTTAGGGTTTGGTCTAGTGTAAAAGTTAGTATTAGGGGTATGGCTTGGTTTTGTTTTAGGGCTTGGGCTAGGGTTAGGGTATTTTAGAATTAGCATTAGGATTAGAACTAGTTTCAGGGTTAGGCTGAGGCATCGAGTTAGGGTTAGTTTTAGAGATAGGTTTCGATCTAGAGTTAGTATTAGGGTTAAGGATAATGCAAGGGTTACGAATAGGATTAGAGCTTGGGTTAGGGTTATGGTAAGGGATAGGTTTAGAATTAGGGCTAGGTCTTGTCTGAGAATTATAGTTAGTCTTAATTCTAGGGTTTGTGTTAGGGTTAGGAATAGGGCTAAATTAGGGCTAGGATAAGGGCTAGGTTTAGTGTTAGTGTTAGGGTTAGAGTTAGCGTTATGGTTAGGGATTCGGCTAGTGTTAGGGTTAGGGTAATAGTTAGGAATTAAGCTATGTTTAGGGCTAGTAGAAGGGTTAGGTTTAGTGTTAGGTCTGTTTAGGGTTAAGGCTATGGTTATGGTTAGGGTTGGGTTTAGTTCTAGGATCTTCATTAGGGTTAGGGTTAGGGTTAGTATTAGAGTAATGTATTGGATTAGATGTAAGATTAGGTTTTGGGTTCAGTTTAGATTATGATTAAATATAGGTTTAGGGATAGGTTTAGTTTTGATTGATGGTAACGTTTAGGGTTAAGTTTATGTCAAGGTTTAGGTTTAGCGTTTGGTTGAGGGTTGGATTTATGATTAGGGTTAGGGATAGGATTAGGTTTAAGGCTAGGCTTATTATTAGGGTTAGGGTTAGGGTAATGTTAGGGTTAGAACTAATGTTAGTACTAGGTTTAAGGTTAGTATTAGGGCTAAGGTTAGGTTTTTGTTTAGGAATAGGGCTAGGGTTATGTTTAAGCTAAGTTTTAGGCTTTGAGCTAGGGTTATGTGTAAGGTGAGGGTTAGGGTTAGGGCTACATTTAGGACCATGGTTATGCTTAGGGTAGGTTTAAGCCTCAGATTAGGGCTAGGTTTTGTGTTAGGTTTAGGCCTAGGGTTAAGGCTATGTGTATTGAAAGATCTAAGGTTCTGGTTAGAGCTACTTTTAGGGTTAGAGTTATGGCTATGTCTAATGTTAGGTTAAGGTTTTCGGTTAGGTTCAGGTTTAGAGCTAGGTTAGTGTTAGTGTTAGGATCAGTTTTCAGGTTCGAATTAGGTTTAAGGTGAAAGCCAGAATAGGACTAGAGGTAGGTCTAGGGATAGGGTTAGTGTTTGCTTTAGGTTAAGGATTATGTTACTGCTAGGGCTCAGGGGTTTTCTTAGGTCTAAGTAGACTTAGAACTAGAATTATTGCTAGGTTTAGTGTTAGGGTTATGCCTATGGTTAGGGCTAGAGATATGGATAGTGTTAGGGTTAGGTTTAGTGATAGGGTTTGGAGAAATGATGGGGTTATACCTAAGTTCAGGTCTATGGTGAGGGTTAAAATTAGAGATAGGGCTAGAGTTAAGGTTTGGGTTAGGATTAAGGCTAGTTATAGACCCAAGATGAGGACTAGTGTTCATGTTAGTGTTAGGGCTAGGATTAGGACTGGTGCTAATTTGAGGTCTCGGTTTATGGCTATGGTTAGTTTTAGGGTTAGATTATGGCTAGGTCTAGTGTAAGGGTTAAGTATAGGTTAAGGCTCAGGTTTAAAGCTAGGTGTATTATTTGGGTCAGTGTTTGAATAGGGTTTGGTTTAGGTTAAGATTTAGGGTTAAGGCTTGAATTAGCAATAGGGATAGGGTTAGTGTCTGGGTTAGGGTAATTGACAGGGTTAGGTTTAGGGTTCAGGTTAGGTTTAGAGTAATGGATAGGGTTAGTGTTAGCAATAGTGTTAGCGTTAGGCCTAGGGTTATTATTTGGGTTAGGCTTATCTTTAGTGTAATGGATAGGGTTAGAAGTAAGGTTACGGCTAGGGTTAAGGTTAGAATTATTAATAGTGTTAGGGTTAGGCCTAAGGTTAGTGTCAGGGTTAGTTTTGCGGTAAGTATTAGCGTTTGAGCTAGGATCACGGCTAGGGTGAGGGTTAGGGTTAGAGTGAGGGCTAATGTTAGGGTTAGCATTAGGGTTATGTTTAGATTAAAGTTAGAGTTTGAGTTAGAATTAGGGTTAGGTTGAGGGTTAGATTTAGGGTTAAGTCTAGGCTTATGGGTAGGGGTACAATAGAGTTAGTCTTTATGTTAGGTTTTCGGCTAGGATAAGGGCAATGTTTTGTGTGAGGTTTATGGCTAATCATTAGGGCTATGGGTAATGTAAGACCTAAGGATATGGTTATGGCTAGTTTTAGGATTAGGTTTATGGGTAAGTCCAGTGTTCTTGTTAAGTTTTAGGTTAGGATAAGATTTAGAGCTAGGGTTTGTTTTAGGGTAATTGTCATTGTCAGTTTAGGGTTAGGTTTAGGGTGAGGGCCAGATTTATGGCTAGCATTGGGTCTAGAGATAGAGTTATTCTTTAAGTTAGGTTAACGGTTATCGTTAGGGCTAGTGCTAGGTTTTTATTTAGGAATAAGGCTAGATTTTTACTCTATTTAAAGTTATGTTTGGTCTAGTGCTAGTGTTACTGTTAGGTTTAGGCATAGGTCTACAGGTAGGGGTAGGGTTAATGGTTACTTTAGGGTTATTGTCAGGTTTATACCTAGGGTTAGTGTTAGGTTCAGAATAAGGGACATGGTTAGAGTCAGGGTTAGAGCTAGAATGAGGGCTAAGATTAGGAATAGTAACAAAGATATGGTTTGGGGTAAGTTTAATGTTTGATTTAGTCCTAGTTTTAGGGCTAGGGTTAGGGTTAGCATTAGGGTTAGTGTAAGGTATGATGTTACAGGTATGTTTAGTGCTACGATAAGGGATGAATTTAGGGTTAGGGCTAGGGTTAAAATTAGGGTTAGGATTAATTCTAGGCTTTGAACTAAGATTAGAGATAGAAATAGGGCTAATGTCAGGTGTAGGGTTAAGGTTAGGCTAGGATTAGGTATAGGGCCATGGTTCAGTTTTGTTTTAGAATTAGGCCTACGGTTAGGGCTAGTTTTATGATTAGAAATAGTGTTATGACTAGTGGTAGGGTCAAGTTTAGGCTTAGATTTATTGTTATGGTTAGATCTAGGTTTAGGGCTATGGTTAGTGTTAGGGCTAAGGTTAGGACTAGTGTTAGGGTTATGGTAACAGATAGGGTTAGAACTAGAAATAGGGCTAGGACAAAAGTTTGAGTTAGTCTTTGGGCTAGGGTTAGCAGTAGGTTTAGTGTTAAGGCTAAATTAGTGCTAGGATTAGCATTAGGGTTAGTGTTAGGTTTAGGGATAGTGTTAGCGTTAGGGTTAGGATAAGATTTAGGAGAAGGGATACGGTTATAGCTAGCTTTAGGTCTACAGCGAGGGTTAGAAATAGGGTTATGGATAATGTTACAGTATGGGTTAGAATTAAGGCTAGGTTTAGGGTTAAGCTGAGGGTTTGTTTTAGGGCTAGGGCTAGGATTAGGGCTACGGTTAATGCCAGGTCTAGGTTTATGGATAGTATTAGTTTTAGTGTTAGGGTGGAGGTCACGTTTAGAACAAGGTATATTATTAGGGTCAGGTTCCGGATAGGGTTTGTTTTAGGTTAAGATTTAGGGTTAATGCTTGAATTAGCAGTGGGTTAGGATTAGGGTTAGGGTATTGGAAAAATTAGTTTTATGGTTCCGGTTAGGTTTAGAGTAATGAATAGGTTTAGTATTAGCAATAGGGTTATCGTTAGGCCTAGAGATAGCATTTTGGTTAGGCTTATCTCTTGGGTAATGGATAGGTTTAGAGCTAAGCTTAGGGCTGGTGTTAAGGTTAGTATTAGGTTTAGGGTAAGGGTTAGGGCTAGGGTTAATGTTAGGGTTAGGTTTAGGGTAAGTGTAGGCATTTGAGCTAGTGTTAGGGCTAGGGCAAGGGTTAGGGTTTGAGTCAGGGGTAGGGTTTGGTTTAGGGTTAGGGTTATGTTTAGACTGAGGATTAGAGTTTGAGCTAGGCTTAGGGCTAGGGCAAGGGTTAGCATAAGGTTTAGGTCTAAGGTTATGATTAGGGTTATGATTAGGGCTAGGTTTAGAGCTGGGATAAGGGCTAGGTTTTGTGTTATGTTTAGGCATAACCTTAGGGCTATGGGTAATGTAAGAGCTAGGGATATTGTTATGGATAGTATTAGGGTCAGAGTTATGGAGAAGTCTAATGTTAGGGTTAAGTTTTGGTTTAGGATAAGGTTTAGAGCTAGGGTTTCTATTAGGGTAAGAGTCATTGTTGGGTTAGGTTTAGTTATATGCTTAGGGTCACAATTAGGACTAGCATTTGGTCTAGTGAATGGTTTAATCTTTACGTTAGGTTAAAGGTTATTGTCAGGGCTGGTGCTAGGGTTTTTTAGGGCTAAGGCTAGATTTATGACTATAATTAGGATTTGGTTTGGTATAGTGCTAGTGTTACTGTTAGTTTTAAGTAAAGCTTTAATGGTAAGGGTAGTGTTAGGTTTTGGTTTAGGGTTAGGGTCAGGTTTAGATCTAGGGTTAGTGTTAGGATCAGAATAAGGGTCAGGGTTAGGATTTGGGTTAAAGGTAGAATGAGGGCTAGGTTTAGGACTAGTAATAGAGTAAGGATTTGGGATAGGCCGTTAGGACTAGGTTATGACTAGAGTAGCATTAGGGAGAGGGTTTGTCTTAGGGTAAGGGATAGGGTTAGAAGTACGGTTAGGATTAGTGTTAGAATCAGGGCTCAGATTAGGCTAGAATTTGTGTTAGCATTAGGGATACAACTAATAAAAGAACTAGTTTTCTAATTAGGGCTACTTCTAGGGTTAGCGTTAGGGAAATGTTTACAGCTAGGGTTACTATTATGGTCTGACTCACGGTCAGGGTTATTTCTATGTTTAGGGTTATGACTCAAATTAGGGCTAAGTTTAGCAATAGGTGTTTAGTTTAGGGTAAGGGTTAGGGTTAGGATTATGGCTCAGTTTTGCCTTAGAACTAGAATAGGGTTAGAGCTAGTTTTCCAATTAGCATTAGGTTTAGGGCTAGTGTTAGGGTGAGGTTTGGGTTTAAGATTAGGGTTTACAACCAGGTTTAGGGCTACAGTGATGTTTAGAGATAGGATTGGGGCTAGGGATAGGGCTAGGTTTTGGGTTATGGTAAGGTATAAGTTTTAAACTAAGGATAGGTCTAGGGTGAGAGTTAGAGTTACTCTTAGGGCTAGGGATGGGATTAGTGTTAATTTAGGGCTAGAATTATCCCTAAGGTTAGTGTTAGATTTTGGCCTAGAGTTAGGGCTAGGGTTAGGGTTAGCGTTCAGGTTAGGGTATGATGTGATGCTACAGCTACATTTTGGGCTAGGGCATGGGATAAAATTAGGGTTAGGGTTCGGTTACAGTTAGGATTAGGATCAAGGCTAGGCTTAGGGCTAGGATTAGTGGGAGGGTTTGTGCTAGGGTTAGGGCTCGGGTTAG
Organism: Callospermophilus lateralis; assembly: GCF_048772815.1. Classification (NCBI taxonomy): domain Eukaryota; kingdom Metazoa; phylum Chordata; class Mammalia; order Rodentia; family Sciuridae; genus Callospermophilus; species Callospermophilus lateralis. Next base: position 109,460,195 of record NC_135313.1, on the reverse strand, counting down.
TTCTAGGGCTAATGTCAGTTCTAAGGTTATGGTTAGGGATAGTTTTAGGTTTAGGTTTATGGCCAGGTCTATTGTAAGTGTTACATTGAGGGTTAGGGTCAGGTTTACTGCTAGCAGTATTATTAGGGTCAGAGTCAGGGTTAGGGTATGGGTTAGGTTAAGGTTTAGGATTAGGGCTAAATTTAGCCTTAGGTTTAGTGTAATGGATATGGTTAGGTTTCAGGTTCAAGTTTGGTTTAGTATAATGGACAACGTTAGAGTAAGGCATAGGGTTAGAGTTAGAATTTGGTTAAAATATGTTAGAAGTTAGAATTTGGTTTAAATAACCAAGTGGAATTTGGTTAAAATATGGTTCAGGTAATGGATAAGATTAGAGCTACAGTTAGGGTTAGGGTTATGGTTAGGTTAGGACTATGGTTAAGGTTAGGCCTAGGGTTAGAGTTTGCTTAGAGTTATGGTTAGGGTAATGGATAAAATTATATATAGGTTTAGGGCTAGTGTTATGGTTAGGAATCGGGTTATGGTTCAGTTTAGGCTTTGGGTTAGGACAAGGTTAGGTTTAGGGTTAAGTTTAGGTTAAGTGTTAGGGCTAAAAATAGAGCTAGGGCTACGATTAAAACTAGGGTTATGGCCCAGATTAGAGGTAGGTTTTGGGTTAGGTTAGGGCTAGTGTAGGACTACGGCTAATGTAAGAACTATGGTTATAATTAGGGCTAGTATATGGGTTAGCATTAGAACTGGGTCTAGTGTTTATATTAGGTTTAGGTTTAGTGGGATGATTAGAGATAGGGTTAGTTTTAGAATCAGAGTCAGAATAAGTGTAACTTTTAGAATTAGGGATAGGACTCGAATTAGGGTGAGGGTTAAGGCTAGTTTTAGGGTAAGGATTTATGTTAGGGTTAGGGTAAGAATTAGGCATAGTACTACTGTCAGGTCTAGGATTATGTTTAGGTTAGGGTTAGGGTTATGGGCTATGGCTAAGTTTTGATTTAGAGCTAGGGCTAGGGTTAGGGCTAGTTTTGAAATTAGCAATAGTGTTAGGGCTAGTAGTAAGGTGAGGTTTAATCTTATATTAATTGTTATGGTTAGATCTAGGTTTAGGCCTAGGGCTATGGTCAGGGCTAAAGTTAGGGCTAGTGTTATGGTTATGATAACAGATAGGGTTAGATCTAGAAATAGGGCTAGGGCGAGAGTTAGAGATAGTCTTAGAGCTAGAGTAAGAGGTGGATTTAAGGTTAGGTCTAAATTAGGGCTAGGATTAGCGCTAGGGTTAGGGATAGGGTTAGGGTTAGGGTTCGTGTTAGGGATAGGTGAGGTTTAGGGAAAGGGATGGGGTTATAGCTAGGTTTAGGAATGGGCGAGAGTTAGAATTAGAGTTAGGGCTAGGTTAGGGGTAGGGTTATGATTAAGGCTAAATTAAGGACTAGGTTTGAGGGTTTGTGTTAGCGCTAGGGCTAGGATTAGGGTGAGGGCTAATGTCAGGTTGAGGGTTATTGTTAGGGATAGTTTTAAGGTTGAATTATGTCTAGGTCTAGTGTAAGAATTACCTTTAGGGTAAGGGTCAGGTTTAGAGCTAGGTGTATTATAAGGATCAGAGTCTTGGTAGGGTTTGGTTTAGTTTAAGATTTAGAGTTAAGGATTTAATTAGCAGTAGGGCTAGGGATAGAGTTAGGGTAATGGATAGGGTTAGGTTTAAGATTCAGATTAGGTTTAGAGTAATGGAAATGGTTATTGTTAGCGATAGTTATCATTAAGCCTAGGGTTAGCATTTGATTTAGGCTTATCTTTTGGGTAATGGATAAGATTAGATCTAAGGTTAGGGCTAGGGTTAAGGATAAGTTTATGGCTAGGGTTAGGGTTAGGCCTAGGGTTAGTGTTAGGGTTAAGTTTAGGGTAAGTATTAGGGTTTGAGCTAGGGTTAGGTCTAGGGTAAGTGCTAGGGTTAGAGTCAGAGCTAGGGTTAGGGTTAGGGTTAGTTTTATGATTAGGGAAAGGGTTAGAGTTTGAGCTACGTTCAGAACTAGGGCAAAGGTTAGGGTTAGGGTTAAGTCTAGGGTTATTTTAGGGTTACAATTAGAGCTAGGTTAGGGCTAGGATAAGGGCTAGGTTATATGATGTTTATGGCTAGCATTAGGGCTATGGGTAATATTAGAGCTCATGTTATGGTTATGGCTATTTTTAGGTTTAAGGTTATGGATAAGTCTAGTGTTAGTGATAGGTTTTGGGATAGGATTAGTTTTAGAGCTAGGGATTGTGTTAGGGTAAGCGTCAGTGTTTAGGTCATGGTTAGAGCCAGAATTAGGAATAGTGTTGGGTCTAGGGATAGGGTTACTTTTGTGTTAGGTTAAGGGTTATTTTTAGGGCTAGTTAAATTTTTTGTTTAGGGCTAGGGCTAGATTTATTAATCTATTTAGGATTAGGTTTGGTCTAGTGCCTTAGTTACTGTTAAGTTTAAGTATAGGTTTACTGGTAGGGATAGAGTTAGGGTCTGGTTTAGGGTTAGTATCAGGTTTAGATCTAGGGTTAGTGTTAGGGTCAGAATAAGGGTTAGAGTTTGGGTTAGGGCTAAAGCTAGAATGTGGCCTCGTATTAGGACTAGTAATAGAGTTAGGGTTTGGGATAGGCTAAGGATTAGTGTTAGGACTAGGGTAGCATTAGGGTGAGGGTATGGCTTAGGGTAATGGATAGGATTAGAGGTAGGGTTAGGATTATAGATAAGGTGAGGGATAGGTTAGGGATAGGGTTAGGGTTACTGTTAGGATTAGGTTTAGGTTTAGGGTTGGAGTTTGATTTAGTTTTAGGGTTAGGGTCAAGGTTAGGTTTAGCATTAGTGTTTAGGTTAGGGTTATAGTTAGGTTTTGGATTAGTGCTAGGTTTAGGGTTATGTTTAGTCTTAGGATTAGGGTTAGCATTAGGTGAGTTTTAGGATTAGTATAAGGGTAAGGGTTAGGGTTAGTGTTAGGGTTAAGGTTAGTGTTAGAGACAGGGTTAGATTTAGGGTTAGGGTTAGGGTTAGGGTTCGTGTTAGGCTTAGGGTTAGGGTTAGCGTTAGAGTTAGTGTTAGGTTTAGTGTTAGGATTGGTGTTATGGTTAGGGTTTGGGTTAGACTTAAATTTACAGTTAAGATTAGGGTAATGGTTAGGGCTAGGATTAGTATTAGGATTAGGGCGAGGGTTAGGGTTAGTTTTAGAATTAGGGTTAGTGTTTGTTATAGGGTTAGGTTTAGGCTCAGGGTTCAGGTTAGGGTTAAGGTTAGTTTTATAGTTAGGGTTACAGTTGGCTTTAGGGTTAGTATTAGGTTAGTGTTTGGTTAGGGTTAGAGTTTGAGTTGGAGTTAGGTTTAAGGTTATCATTAGGCCTAGGGTTAAGATTAGAGTTAGAATTATGGTTAGTGTTAGGGTTATTTAGAGTTAGGGTTAGTGTTAGGTTTAGGTTTAGGGTTAAGGTTGTTGTTAGGGTTAGTGTTAGTGTTAGTGTTAGGGTTAGGGTTAGGGTTAGTGTTAGGGTTAGGGTTAGGGTTAGTGTTAAGGTTAGGGTTAGGTTTAGGTTTAGAATTAGATTTAGGTGGGGGTTAGTTTTAGGTTAGGGTTAGGAATAGGGTTTGGTTAGGGTTTGTGTTAGGATTAGTGTAATGTTAAGGGTTTTTGTTAGGGTTGGGGTTAAGGTGTGGGTTCATGTTATGGTTAGGATTAAGTTCAGGGTTCGTGTTAGAGTTAGGGTTAGGGTTAGTGTTAGGATTACATTTAAGTTGTGGTTAGGATTAGGGTTTCTGTTACAGTAAGGGTTAAGTTCAGTGTTAGGATTATTATATGGGTTAGTGTTAGAGTTGGGTTTAGGTTTATTGTTAGGGTTACATATAGAGTAAGTGTTAGGGTTAAGGTTACATTTATTGTGAGGTTTATTGTTAGTGTTATTGTTGGGGTTAGTGTTAGTGATAGGGTTAGGGTTTGGTTAAGGATACCATTAGGGTTAGTATTAATTTTAGGGTTAGGTTTAGTGTTAGGGTTAGGGTTCATGTTAGGGTTAGTGTTAGGGTTAGGGTAGAGGGTTATGATTCCTTTTAGAATAAGGGTTAGGGTTAGGATTACTGTTTGGGTTACAGGTTAGAGATACGTTTAGGGTTATTGTTAGGTTTAGAGTTAGTGTTAGTTTTAGGGTTAGTGTTAGTGTTAGGTTAGGGTTAGTGTTAGGCTAAGGTTAAGCATAGGGTTAGTTTTAGGGCTAGGGTTACTGTTAGGTTTAGTTTTAGTGTTAGGGTAAGGGTTCGGTTAGGGGTATAATTAGGGTCAGGATTAGGGTTAGTTTTAGGGTTTGTGTTAGGGTTAGGTTTATGGTTATGGTTAGGTTCAGGTTTTGGGTTGTAGTTAAGATTAGTGTTAGTTTTAAGGACAATATTAGAGTTAGTGATAAGTTTACTGTTAGGGTAGGGTTAGTGTTAGGGTAACGTTAGTTTTAGGGTTAGGGTTAGTGTTAGGGTTACAGTTAGGTTTAGTTTTAGTGTTAGGGTTAGGAATAAGGTTAGTGATAGTGCTAGGGTTAGGGTTATGGTTAGGTTTGTATTAGAGTTAAGGTTCGTTTTAGGGTAAGGGTTAGGGTTAGTGTTTGTGTTAGGGTTATGTTTAGGGTTAGGTTTAGTGTTACGTTTAGGGTTAGGGTTATGGTTAGGGTTAGTGTTTTGGTTAGGGTTAGGTTTAGGGTTAATGTTAAGTTTATGTTTAGAGTTAGGATTAGTGTTAGTGTTATGGTTAGGGTTAGGGTTTATGTTAGGGTTAGGGTTACGGTTAGTGTTAGGGCTAAGTTTTGTATTAGGGTTAGGGCTAGATTAGAGCTAGGGCTAATGTCAGGTCTATGGTACGGTTAGGGTTAGTTTTAGGGTTAGGTTTATGGCTAGGACTATTGTAAATGTTAGGTTTCTTTTTAGGATCAGGTATAGAGCTATGGGTATTATTAGAGTCAGGTTCAAGTTTAGGGTTGGGGTTAAGTTAAGGTTTAGGTTTAGGGCTCAAATTTGTTTTATATTTAGGGATCGGGTAATGACACAGTTAGATTTAGGGTTCAGGTTAGGTTTAGGTTAATAGATAGGATTAAGGCTAGTGCTAGGATTAGGGTTCCGCCTAGGGTGTGCAAATGGATTATAGTTATCTTAGGGTAATGAATAGGGTTAAAGCTTGGGTTAGGGCTAGGGTTATGGTTAGGCTTAGGTCAAGGGTTAGGCTTAGGGTTATAGTTAGGGCTAAGGTAATTGTTAAGGTTAGCTTTAGGATTAAAGCTAAGGTAGGGCTTGGATTAGGGCTAGGTTTTGTGATAGGTTAGAGCTATGGCTAATGTAAGAACTAGTGTAATTGTTAAGACTAGTCTTATGGTTAATGTTAGAGCTAGATGTATTTTCAGGTTTAGTTTTATGGTTAGGGTCAAGTTTGGAACTTTGTTAGTGTTAGTGTCAGGAATGCTGTTCAGGTAGGGTAATGGTTAGGATTAAAGCCAGAATTAGGATTAGGGTTAGGTCTAGATGTAGGGCTAGAGTTTGGGTTAGGATAAGGGTTATTTTTAAGGATATGTCTAGTTTGTCTCTATGTCTAGAGCTATAGTTATTGCTAGACTTAGGATTAGGTTTAGGTCTAGGGCTAGGGTTCGTGTTAGGTTTAGGTATAAGGTTATGAGTAGGGCTAGTGTTAGGGTTCGGTTTAGGGTTAGGTTTAGATTTAGAGCTAAGATTCGTGTTAGGCTCAGAATAATGGTCAGGGTTGGGGTTAGGGTTTGGGTTATGGTTAGAAATAGAATGGAAGCTAGGGTTAGGACTAGTCATAGTATTAGGTTTTGGTTAGGCTAAGGATTAGTTCTAAGAATACGGTTAGCATAGGGTGAGGGTTTTGCTTAGGATAAATGATTGGGTTAGAGCTAAGGTTAGGATTAGGGTTAGAGTTAGGTTTAGTGTTAAAGCTCATGTTAGTGGGTGGATTAGGGCTAATTTTGTATTAGGTTTAGGGCTAGTGTCATTGTTATGGCTATCATAAGAAATAGGTTTACGATTAAGGTTAGTTTTAGGGTTAAGTTTAGGGCTAGGCCTAGTGTTAGGGTTAGGTTTAAGGTTAGGATGATGTTTAGAGCTAGGTTTAGTGTTTGGATATGAGTCAGGGTCATGGTTAGCTTTAGGGTTAGGGTTAGGTTTCAAATTATGGCTAGGATTAGGGCTGGTGTAGAGTTAGGGTTAGACCTTGGGTAAGGGTTAGCGCTAGGGTATGGCTCAGTTTTGTTTTAGGGCTAGGGATAGGGTTAGACGTAATTTTAGGAATAGCATTAGGGTTAGAGCTAATTTCAGGGTTAGGCTGAGGCCTCAGATTAGGGTTAGTTTTAGAGATAGTTAAGTGCTAGGGCCAAGGATTATGACTACGTTTAGGGCTTGGGTTAGGGTTATAATAAGGGATAGGGTTAGTTTTAGAGATAGGTTTTGATCTAGAATTAGTGCTAGGGGAGTGTTAAGACTAGGGTTAGGACTTATGTTAAGGTTACGGTAAGGTGTAGGGTTAGAATAGGGATAGGTCTTGATCTAGAATTAGTGCTACGGAAGTGTTAAGACTAGGGTTAGGACTTATGTTAGGGTTATGGTAAGGTGTAGGGTTAGAATAGGGATAGGTCTTCTGTGAGAATTATAGTTAGTGTTAATTCTAGGGTAAGAGTTAGGGTTAGGAATAGGGCTATTTTAGGGCTAGTATTAGGGCTACATTTAATATTAGAGTTAGGGCTAGAGTTAGGGTTATGATTAAGGCTAGGGCTAGTGTTAGGGTTAGTGTAAGAGTTAGGGTTTAAGCTACGGTTAGGGCTAGGGGGAGTGTTAAGTTTAGTGTTAGGTCTAGGTTAGGGTTATGGTTATCATTAGGGTTAAGATTGGGTTTATGGCTAGGATTTTCCTTAGGGTTAGGGTACGTTTTAGAGTAATATATTGAATTAGATGTAAGATTGGGTTTAGAGTTAAGTTTTGGTTATGGTTGAATTTAGGTTCAGGGATAGGTTTAGTTTTTATTTATGGTAAGGTTTAGGGTTTTTGGAAAGGGTTAAGTTTAGGGTTAAGTTGAGGGTTAGGTTTAAGATTAGGGTTATGGATAGGGTTAGGTTTAGGGCTAGGGTTATTATTAGAGTTAGGGTTAGGGTAATATTAGGTTTAGAGCTAGGGTTAGTACTAGGGTTAAGTTCAGGATTAGGGCTACGGTTAGGTTTATGTTTACTAATAGGGCTAGGGTTATGTTTAGGCTAAGATTTAGGCTTTGAGCTACAGTTACGTCTAAGGCGAGGTTTAGGATTAGGCTTACATTTAGGATTATGGTTATTTTTAGGGTAGTATTAGGCCTCAAAATAGTGCTAGGTTTTGTGGTAGGTTTAGGCCCAGGGTTAAGGCTGTGTGTAACGTAAGATCTAGGATTCAGATTAGAGCTAGATTTAGGGTTAGGGTTATGGCTATGTCTAGTGTTAGTTTTAGGTTTTGTGTTAGGTTTAGGCTTAGAGCTAGGTTTAGTGTTAGTGTTTTGTTAAATGTTCAGGATAGAGTTAGGTTTAGGTTGAAAGCCAGAATTAGGACTAGGTTTAGGTCTAGGGATAAGGTTGGTGTTCCCTTTAGTTAAGAATTATGTTAGGGCTAGAGCTCAGGTTTTTAGGTCTAGGTCTAGAATTATGGCTATATTGAGGATTAGGCTTAGGTCTAGGGCTAGTTTTAGATTTAGGTTTAGGTATAAGTTTACTGGTAGAGTTAATTTTAGAGGCTGGTTTAGGGTTAGGGACAGATTTAGACTGAGGGTTTGTGTCAGGGTAATGATTTGAGTTAGGGTTAGAGCTAGAATGAGGGCTAGGGTTAGAACTAGTAATAGGGTTAGGGTTTGGATTAGGCTATGCATTAGAATTAGGACTAAGTTTAGCATTATGGAAAGGGTTTGACTTAGTTTAAGTGATAGAGTTACAGCTAGGTTTAGGTTTAGGTTTACATCTAGGGTTATGACTCAGATTATGGGTAGTTTTTCTTTTAGGTTTAGGGAGTATCAAAAAAACGTGACCAAATAATTTGGAGAGATAGTTCAGTATATGTATATTTCCCTGTTGTCTCCAACAGTACTTTTAGATAAAGATGTTTTTGCATGCTTCAGCTTTGGGAAATTTGCAGAAGGAAGAAACCAGAGTGTACACATAGAACTGATTGAGAGTGTGCAGTTTTAAGCAGCGAGCACCAACCCTGTTTGATTTCAAATTCCATTTCCATTACCCCTATAGGTCAAAATGAAGGAAACCTTAAAATACAAGCTGTTCCTCAAAGCAAACCATTGAAGGAATAAGGCCCAAACCTGGGGGAAAATAGTAAGGCTAGGTAAAAGACAAATTATGCCAAGTATCGAATGAATTTGAACAAAACTCACTCTAACTCTAATACTATATCTAACCCAATCCTAACCTAATTCTAACCTGTTTAGAGTACCTATGATCATAAAAGTCCAAAAATTGGGGAGCCTAGAGGCACCACTTAACAGATGAATCTTGTGCAGTATCCAAGAAATTTGATGAAAAATTGGGGGAGGTATTTTAGTACATTCATATTTCCCAGTGTTTTTTTTCTTAAAGTTCTCTTAGATAAATTGTTTTCCATTATTCAACTTAAGGTACTTTCACAAAGAAAAAACCAAAGAGTGCCCACAGAGAGCTGATTGAGTGTGTGAAATTTCATGCAGCTAACACCAACATTGTTTGATTTCCAGCTCCATTGCATTCACACCTATAGGTCCTAATGAAATGAAACCTTAAAATTCAAACTGTTCATGACAATAAAATATTGCAACTTGAAGATCCAAATGTGGGAATCCTACTAAGGCTATGTCAAGAATGAATCCTGTACAGTATCAAATTAATCAAACCAAAAATATTTGAAGCTATTTCATTACATGGGCATGTTGCTTGCTCCTAATGCACCTGGAGACAAAGCTGTTATTTTCTACTTCATCTTAGGTCTACTTCCATGGCAAACATCAGATTTTGCACACTGAAAATTGATGAAGTGTGTGAAGATTCAAGCAGCTAACCCAAACCCTGTTTGATTTCTAGCTTCATTTCTATTTACCCCTCCATGGAAAAAAGAAATAAACATGAAAATTGAAACTGTTCCTGAAAGCAAACCCTTTATGTAGGAGGCCCAAACATTTGGAGTATAGTCAAAATAGGAAAAAGATGAATCCTGCACAACATCATAGAAATTTGAAAACAAAACTAACTCTTACCTTAACACCAGGTCTAAGCCTAGTCCTAACACTAACCCTAACACTAACCTTTACCTGTTTAGAGTCCCTTTGATCCTAGAAGTCTCACACTTGGGGAGCCAAGTTGGGTAGGCTAACAGATCAATATACCAAAGAAGTCTGACCAAATAATTGGGGAGGTAGTTCAGTACATGCATATTTCCCTGTTTTCTCCTTAAGCGCTCTCACATAAAGTTGCTTTGCATAATTCAGATTAGGGCTAATTTACAAGGAATAAACCAGAGAATGCTCATAGAAAACTGATTAATGTGTGAGGTTTAAGTAGCTAGCATCAACCCTGTTGGATTTCCAGCTCCATTTTTATTTACACACATAGGTCAAAATGAAATGAAAATTTAAAATACAAACTGTTCAGGAGAGCAAACCCTTGACCTAAGAGGTCTAAAGCTAAAGAATATAGTAAGGCTAGGTAAAAGTTGAATCCTGCCCAGTATCAAAGAAATTTGAACAAAAACAAAATCTAACAAAACATTAGCTGTAACTCTAGTCCTAAAATAATAGAAAATATAACCTAACCTGTTTAGAAAACCATTAATCACAGTAGTCCCCAAATGAATGAGCCCAGTGGGGCAAGCTAACAGAGGAATCCTCTGCAGTATCAAAGAAATCTGACCAAATAATTGGGGGAGGTATTTCAGTACGTGCATATTTCCCTGTTTTCTCCTAATGTGCTCTTGGATAAATTATTTTTTCTTGCTTAAGTTTAAGGTACTTGCACAAGAAACAACAAGAGAGTGCCCACAGAGAGCTGATTGAGAGTGTAAAGTTTCAAGCAGCTAGTACTAACTTTGTTTGATTTCCAGCTCTATTGTCATTCATGTCTATAGTCCATAACAAAGTGAAATCTAAAAATTCAAACTGTTCCGGACAGTTAACTGGCAAACCTTGAAAACACAAACTTGGGGATCCTACTAAGACTAGAAAAAGGATGAATCCTGTATAATATCAAAGTAATTCATGCAAAAATATTTGAAGCTTGCTCCTTCAGTGCTCACAGATAAAGCTGTTTATTTCCAATTCAACTTTGGGCTACTACCACAAGAAAAAAACGTAGAGAATGTTCCCTGAGATCTGGTTGAATGTGTGAAGTTTCAAGCAGCTAGCACAAACCCTGTTTGAGTCCAGCTCCATTTCCATTCACCCCTATAGGGCAAAATGAGGTGAAAGATGAAAATTAAAACTACTCCCAAGAGCAAACCCTTTTACTAGGAGGTGCAAACATGAGGAGCATACTAAGAATAGAAAAAAGATAAATCCTGCCCAGTATACACAAAGTTGAAAAAAATTAACTCTAACCCTAACACTAGTTCTAACCCTAACTCTAACCATAGCCCGCCTAACCTGTTAAGAGAACCTTTGATCATAAAAGTTTTAAAATTGGAGAGACTAGTGGGGCAAGTTTACATATGAATTCTACACAGTATCAAAGAAATCTGACCAAATAATTGGGGAGGTATTTCAGTACATGCATATTGCCCTGTTTTCTCCTAAATTGCTCTTGGATAAACTTGTTTTGCATGCTTCAGTTTATCGCTACTTTTACAAGGAAGAAACCAGAGTGCAGACAGACAACTGATTGAGTATGTGAAGCTTCAACGAGCTAACAACAACCCTCTGATTTCCAGCTCCATTCTCATTTGCCCATATAGGTCAAAATGAAGTGAGACATTAAAAACAAACTATTTCCAACAGCGAACCATTGAACCAAGAAGGCCCTAAACTGGGGCACATAGTAAGGCTAGGTAAAAGATAAATCTTCCCAGTATCAAAGAAATTTAAACAAAACAAACTCTAACCCTAACACTAGCTCTAAAGCTAACCCTAACCATAACACTAACCTTACCTGTTCAGAGAACCATTGATCCTAGAAGTGTCAATCTTGGGGAGCCTAGTGCAGCAAGTAAGAGATGAATACTGTGCAGTATTAAAGAAATCTGATCAAATTGTTGGGAGACATACATGTTTCAGTACATACATGTTTCTTTGTTTTCTTCTTAAGGGCTCTCGGATACAGTTTCTTTTGCATGCTTCATTTTTGGCCTACCTTCAGAAGAAAGAAACCAGAGTGTGTCAACTGAGAACCAATTGTGTGAAGTTTCAAGCACCTCTGGAGAACCCTGTTTTATTTTCAGCTCAATTTTCATTCACATCAATAAGCCATAATGAAGGGAAACTTTAAAATACAAACTGTTCCTGACAGCAAACCATTGAACCGACAAGGCCCAAACCTGTGGAGCATAGTAAGGCTAAGTAAGAGATGAATCCTGCCCAGTATCATAGAAATTTGAAGAAATCTAGGGCCACATGGGTGCTCTTGGCGCAGATTGAAGGCTTGGCTTTGCAGTTTCTCTGGGTGCAGACAGCAGTCTCAGTCACACAGGTGCTCTCTGCACACAAGGAAGGTAGCACAGAACATAGAGGCTTTACTTGCAGGTCACAGACCGAGCTCTGGACAGAGCATAAGGTCATTCCAGAACCACCTACCTCACTAAACACCATACATGGGTAATAAATGGAATCCATCTTGCAAAATCTTACTTGCTATCTATCAGTGGGCATGGCTACCAGCTGGGTTCTGTATCTGATTTCCAACTTCAACTATTAGTGGGCAAGGCCGGTTTACAAATCCCCTACCTCCAGCTGTGATAAATCAAGATTTTTCCTACAAGCTTTTGGGGGAGGTGTAGCTATCAATGAGGAACAGCAACTGTAGAGGCACCTGGTTTCCAATTCACAGACTAAGAGTAGAGAGGCTCCAGGTAGAAGCTCAAGCCCTCTCACCCTGGCGACCTCCACAATCCTGAGCACAGAGACTCAAGCTAGGAATAGACAACTCCATCTACTGCAAGAAAAGAAAACAGAGAACTGAGAGACTTTTTTTCTTTCTTTTCTTTTCTTGCTCTTCTCATCCATTCTCCTCTACACTTCCCCCTCTGGTCCTCACAACCTCAACATATGTGAATCCAAGAACTTTTTATGAAATTGGACTTTAAGTACTGAATCACTAGAATTGTATAATATAGAGGAATTGCATAGGCCCCACCTCATCACCTCTTTATTTGCTCTTATTTTCTTTCTCCCTCTCTTTCTTCTTTTCCTTGTTATTTCTTCTTTGTTCTTTCTCCCTCTATCCCAGTTTCAGCCTCCTAACTTTTACTATTCTTACATAGAGTAATTTTATCAATACAGATAAGGAGTTTGAATTTATACATTCTTCCATAAATTCCCCCTGTCTATTCATTAGAGTTCTCCTCCAAAGTTGCCAAGTTAGATTAATCACATACCCTCGTTCCTTTCCCCCTTCACATTGCATCCTACCCCTGACCCTCAGTTTTCTATACACCACCAGAAAATGGTATGCCTTTTATGAAACTAATGACTATATTCTAAATAATAATTGAAGCCAACATCTGTAGACACAGAGTCTAAATATAAATGTATTTATGATGGTTAGGCTTAGGCTTCCAGTTAGGGTTAGATTTAGAGTTAGATTTTGATCTATGATTAGGGCTAGGGCTAAGGATAGGGCAAGGGTTAGGACTAACATTTGGGTAGGTTTAGAATTATGGTAAGGGATTGTGTTCAAACTAGTGATAGGTCTAGTATGAGAGTTAGAGTAGTCTTAGAGCTAGGATTAGGGTTAGGGTTAGGGTTATGTATAGAGCTAAACTAGGGCTAGTGTTAATGTTAGGTTTAGGCCTTGGGTTTAGGTCAGAGTTAGGATTACATTTAGGGTAAGGTATTGGGTTATAGCTAGTTTGAGGGTTAGGGCAAGGTTTATTATTAAGGTTAGGGCTAGGGTTAGTTTTAGGGTTATGATTAAATCTAGGATTAGGTCAAGTATGAGGGCCAATATTTGTGTTAGTGTTAGGGCAAGGATTAGGGCTAGGATAATGTCAGGTCTAGGGTTACAGTTAGGGATAGATTTAGTGTTTGGTTAGGTGTATACTAAGGGTCAGATTTAGAACTAGGGATATTATTAGGGTCAGGATCAAGGTGAGGGTTTGGGTTAGGTTAGGGTTTAGGTTTAGAGCTTGAATTAACATTAGGGATTCGGGTTATGGTAATGAAAGTGTTAGGTTTAGGGTTTAGGTGTGGTTTAGTGTAATGGATAAGGTTAGGGTTAGGCCTAGGTTTAGTGTAATGAGTTATCATTATGGTAATGGGTAGGGTTAGACCTAAGATTAGGGTAGGGTTATGTATAGGATTAGGGCGTTTCTTGGGTTAGGGTTATATTTACGTTATGGTTAAAGCTATGTTTAGTGGCTGAGAATGTGGCTCAAGAAGTATCGTGCTCTCCTGGCATGTGCAGGGCGCTGGGTTCAATCCTCAGCACCACATACCAATAAAATAAAGATGTTGTGTCCACCTAAAACTAAAAAACACATATTAAAAATACTAGGTTTAGGACTTGGATTGAGGCTCGGTTTTGTGTTAGGTTAGGGCTAGGGTTAAGACTACAGCTAATGTAGAAGGTAGTGCTATGATTAGAGCTAGTGATAGGGTCAGTGATATGGCTATGTCTAGTGTTAGGGTTAAATTACAGTTATGATGATGTTTACAGCTAGGTTTAATGTTAGGATCAGAGTCAGAGTCCATATTAGTTTTCAGGTTAGGATTAGGACTAGAATTAGAGATAGGGTTAGGGCTACGTGTAGGGTTAGTGTTATCATTTGGTTTTGTTTTAGGGCTAGGGGTAGTGTTACAAATAGTTATAGAATTAGGGCAAATGTTTTTGAGGTTTAGGCTTAGGTTTAGGGTTAGATTTAGAGATAGGTTTAGACCTAGGCTTTGAGCTAGGGGTAAGGATAGGGCTAGGATTAGGAATAAGTTTAGGGCTAGGTATAGGGTGATGGTAAGGGATAGGGTTAGAACTAAGTATAAGGCAAAGGCGAGAGTTTTTTTTAGTCTTAGGGCTAGGTTTAGGGTTAGGTTAGGGATAGAGCTAATTTAGGGCTGGGATTAAGAATAGGGTTAGTGTTAGGCCTAGGTTGAGGTCTAGGTTTAGTGTTAGGGTTAGGCTTAAGTTTAGGTTAACTGATGTGATTAGGGTGAGGATTAGAATTAGGGTTTGGTTATGGTTACTTTTATGATTAAGACAAGGTTTATAGCTAGAATCCGGGCTAAGGTTTTTGCTAACATTAGGTCTAAGATTAGAACGAGGGCTAATTTCATGTCTAGGGTTACAGTTAGAGAGAGTTTTAGGGTTAGATTTTATAGCTAGGTCTATTGTAATGGTCAAGTTTCTTGTTAGGGTTAGGTTTAGAGATATGGGTATTATTGGGTAAGGGTTAGGGTTAGGGTTTTTTTAGATGAAGGTTTAGGATTAAGGTTCGATTATCAATATGGTTAGGGATAGGTTAATGATAGTTATAGGTTTAGAGTTTAGGTTAGGTGTATGGTAATGGATACGGTTAGGGTTAAGTATAGGATTAGGGTTTGGCCTAGGGTTAAGAGAAGCGTTAGGGTTACCATTAGGATAATATATAGGGTTAGAGCTAGTGATAGGGCGAGTGTTATGCTTAGGATTAGTTCTAGGATTAGGCCTATGTTTAGGGTTATGGCTAAGGTTAGTGTTATGGTTAGCTTTAGTGTTAAAGCTAGGGTAGGGCTTGGGTTATGGCTAGGTGTTGTAATAGGTTAGGGTTATGGCAAATGTAAGAACTTTGTTATGATTAGGGCTAGTTTTAGGGTTAAAGTTAGAGCTAAGTATAGTCTTAAAGTTAGGTTGAGGGGTAGGGTGATGTTTAGAGCTAGGGTTAGTCTTAGTGTCAGGGTCAGGGTTCAGTTTAGTGTTATGGTTAATGGGAAAGACAGAAAGAAGACTTGGGTTAAGAGTAGGTGAAGGGTTAGATTTTGGCTTTAGGCTAAGGGTTATTATTAGGGTTAGAGCTAAGATTTTCTTTAGGTCTAAGGCTAGAGTTATGGATAGATTAGGATTAGGTTTAGGTATGGAGCTACTGTTATTGTTAAGTTTAGGTATAAGGTTACCAATAGGGCTAATGTTAGGGTTTGGTTTAGGGTTAGGTTAAGGATTAGTCCTATGATTAGTGTTAGGGTCAGAATAAGGGTCAGGGTTAGGGTTAGGGTTTTGGTTATAATTAGAGCTAGAATGAGGGCTAGGGTTAGGACAACTAATAGGGTTAGTGTTTGGGTTAGGTTAAGGAATAGAATTAGGAGTATGATTAGAATTAGCAATAGGTTTAGGATTTGGAATAGGGTAAGGGATAGGGTTAGAACTAGGGTTAGGGCTAGGGTTAGGGTTAAAGCTAGGTTTAGGGCTCAGATTAGGGCTATTTATATGTTAGGGTAATGGCTAGGGTTAAAGCAATGGCTAATGTAAGAACTATGGTTTGTAGAATTAGTTTTAGTGTTATGGTTAGTTAACCCTCTAGTGTTAGGATTATTTTTAAAGTTAGAGTGAAATATAGAGCTAGTGTTAGTGTTAGGTTAATAGTCAGGGTCAGGTTTAGTTTTAGGGTTAGGGTTAGGACTCGAATTAAGGCTAGGGTTATGAAAAGGTTTGGTATAAGGTTATTGTGGTGGTTAGAGCTAGGGTGAGTGTTATGATATGAGTCAGAGTTAGGGATAGTATTAAGTTGAGATTAGGACTCAAATTAGGGCTAGGGTAAGGTCTAGGTTTATTGTTATGCTTTGGTTTAAGTTAAGGTTTAGGGTTAGGACTCTTGCTCAGTTTTGTTTTACTGCAAGGTTTAGTGTTAGGGCTAGTTTTATCATTAGTGTTAGGGCTAGGGCTAGTGTTAATTTTAGTCTTAGGCTTAGGCTTAGGGTTATGGTTAGATTTACAGTTAGGGTTAGAACTATTTTATGGCTAGGAATAAGGATTTGGCAATGTCTAGGTTTAGGACTAGGTTTAGGATTATGGTAATGGATAGGGCTAGAAGTAGGGATAGGGTTAGTGTGAGAGTTAGAGTTAATCTTAGGGTTAGTGTTAGCTTTAGGGTTAGGGTTAGGGATAGGGTTAAATTAGGGCTAGGATTAGTGTTCACCATAGGCCTAGATTTAGGGTTAGGGTTAGGTTTTATTTTAAGGTAAGGAATGACGTTATAGCTAGGTTTAGAGATAAGGTGAAATTTAGAATTAGGGTTAGGGCTATGGTTAGGGTTGGGGTAATGATTAAGGCTAGGTTTGGGACTAAAATGAGGGCTATGCTTTATTTTACTCTTAGGGCTAGGATTTGGGCTAGGGCTAATTTCAGATCTAGGGTTACGGTTAAAGATAGTTTTAAGGTTAGGTTTATGCCTATATATAATGTAAGGTTTAGGTTTAGGGTTAGGGTCAGGTTTAGAGGTAGGGTCAAGGTCTGGGTTAGAAGTTTGGGATAGGTTAAGTTTTAAAGTTAGGGCTCAAATTAGTGTTATGTTTAGTGTTAGTTATGGTTAATGATAGGTTGAGGTTTAGGGTTTAGGTTTAGTTTAGAATAATGCATAGGTTTAGGATTAGTGATAGGGTTAGGTTTAGGCCTAGAGTTATGTTTAAGGCAATGGGGTTAGAGATAAGGTTAGGGCTAGGATTATGGTTTTGATTAATATTAGGTTTAGGATTAGGGTTCGGGTAAAAGCTCAGGTTAGGGTTTGGATTAGGGCCAGGTTCTCGGTTAAGTTAGTGCTAGAGTTAGGGGTAAGGTTAATATAAGTACCAGGGTTACAATTTGGGTTAAATTTAGGGTTAGGGTTAGTGGTAGGTCTAATGTTAGGTTTAGGGTTAGGGTTAGGGTGATGTTTAGACTAGGGTTAGTATTTTGTCAGAGTCAGGGTCAGTGTTATTCTAGTTTTCAGCTTAAAACTAGAATTAGAGCTAAGGTTAGGCTTATGTTTAAGGGTTAGAATTAGGTTAGAATTAGGTTAGAATTAGGCCTATTGCTCGGTTTTGTTTTAGGGCTAGGGTTAAAGTTAGATTTAGAGTTAGCTTTAGGGTTATGGTTATGCTTAGGGTTAGGGTTTGATTTAGAGTTAAAATTAGATCTAGGTTAGGGCTAGAGCTAATGATAGGATTATGGTTAGGGCTGGGTTCAGGGCTAGAACTAGGGTTCCAGTAAGGGTTAGGGTTAGAACTAGGGATGGGGCTAGGGTGACAGTTAGAGTTAGTTGTAGGGCTAGTGCTAGGGCTAGCGTTATGTATAGGACTAAATTAGTGCTAAGATTAGGGCTTGTGTTAGTTCCTGGGTTAAACCTATAGTTAGGTTTAGGGTTAGGATTAAGGCTAGGTTTAAGGCTAGGATAAGGGCTGGGGTTTGTGTTAGGTTTATGGCTAAGATTAGGGCTATGGCTAATGTCAGGTCTAAGCATATGGTTGAAGATAGTTTTAGAATTAGTGTTATGGCTATGTCTATTGTAAGGGTTAGGGTTAGTGTAAAAGTCATCCTTAGAGCTAGGAGATTTACGAGGGTCAGGGTCAGTGTTAGAGTTTGTTTGAGGATAGATTTTAGGGTTAGGGCTTGAATTAGCACTAGTGTTTGGGTTAGGGTAATGATAGGGTTTTGTTTAGAGTTAACATTAGGTTTAGGGTAATTGATAGGGTTAGGGTTAGCAATAGGGTTAAGGTTAGTCCTAGGGTTTGCATTAGGGTAAGGGTTATGGTTAGTATAATGGATAGGATTAGAGCTAAGTTTAGGGCTAGGTTTATGTTTAAGAATAGGTCTTTATTTAGGTTTAGGGTTAGGGTTAAATCTAGGGTTAGGCTTAGGTTTATGTTTAGCAAAAGGGGTTTTGAGCTATGGTTAGGGCTAGGGTGAGGGTTAAGTTTAGGGTTATTTTTAGGAATAAGATTATAGTAGTCATAGGGTTAGGGTTAGTATTAGGGCTAGGGACATCATTAGGGATATGGTTAGGGTTAGGGTAATGTGTAGGATTAGACGTAGATTTAGGTCTATGTTTAAAGTTAGATTGAGGTTTAGGCTTAGAGTTAGGGCTATGGTTATGTTTAGGTTTATAGTAAGGGTTAGGGTTTGAGATAGGGTTTGGTCTATAGAAAGTTTAATTTTAAGATTATGTGTTATGTTAGTTTTCCAGTTACGTTTAGGTTTAGCATTAAGCCTAGGATTATCAATAAGGTTAGGTTTAGGTTTAGAGTAATGGGTATGTTTAGCTCTAGGTTTAAGGCTAGGGTTAAGGTTAGGATTGAGCTAGGGTTAGGCTTAGATTGAGGGATAGCTGTAGGTTTATGTCTAGAGAAATGTTTAGGCTTTGAGCTAGGATTAGGACTAAGGCGAGGGTTAGGTTAGGTTTATGGCTAGGGTTAGGGTTAGGGTTATGCTTAAGGCTTGATTTAGGCCTAGGACTAGCTCTAAGTTTTGTGTTAGGTTTAGGCCTAGGGTTAGGACTATGGGTAATGTAAGGGCTAGGGTTATGTTGAGGGCTAACTTTAGGGTTAGGGTTATGGATAGGACTACTCTTAGGTTTCGATTTTTGGGTAGGGTCTGATTTAGAAATAGGATTACTCAAAAGGCAGGGTCAGTGTTTGGGTTAGAGTTAGTGTTAGCGTTGCAGGCAGATATCAAAGTATATTTATATGTAGGTTTAGGGTTAGTGTTTGAGTTATGTTAAGGATTATTGTTAGGGCTAGGGCTAAGTTTATGTTTAGGTCTAGGGCTATAGTTAAGGCTAGATTTAGGATTTGGTTTAGGTCTAGGGCTAATGTTAGGGTTTGGTCTAGGATTATGGTCAGTTTTAAACCTAAGGTTAGTGTTAGAATCAGAATAAAGTTCAGGGTTATCATTAGGGTTTGAAATAGGGTTAGAGCTAGAATGAGGGCTAGGTTTAGGATTATTAATAGGGTTAAGGTTTTGGTTAGCCTAAGAATTAGAGATAGGTCTAGGGTTACCATTAGGGTTAGGGTTTTTCTTAGGTTAAGGGATAACCTTAGAGGTAGGGTTAATGCTAGAGTTAGGGTTAGGGTTAGGGTTAAATACAGGTTTTTAGCTCAGATTAGGGCTAGTTTTTGTGTTAGGATTAGGGCTAGATTTGGGCATTGGCTAATGTAAGAGCCAGGGTTACAATTAGGGTTATTTTTAGGGTTAGGGTTAGAGATAGGTCTAGTTTTAGGTTTAGGTTTAAGGTTAGGGTAATATTTAGAGCTAGGGTTATTGTTAGGATATGAGTCAGCATCAATGTTAGCTTTAGGGTTAGGTTTATGACTCAAATAAGGGCTAGGCTTACTATTAGTGTTCAGTTTAAGGTGAGGGCTGTGTTGAGAGCTAGGGTGACTGTTAGGATACCAGTCAGGATATGGTTTAGCTTTAAGGTTAGGGTTATGACTTGAATTAGGGCTAGGGTTACTGTTAGGGTTTGGCTTAAGTTTAGGGTGGTTTTTAGAGTTAGGGTCAGTGTTAGGATATGAGTCAGGGTCAGGGTAAGTTTTAAGGTTAGGTTTAGGACTCGAATTAGGGCTGGGGTTATGTCTACATGTAGTGTTAGTGTTTGGTTTAAGTTAAGGTTTAGGGTTAGGGCTATTGCTCAGTATTGTTTTAGTCCTAGGTTCAGGGTTCAGGCTAGTTATAAGATTAGCATTAGTGTTAGGGCTAGTTTTAGTGTTAGGCTTAGGCTTCGGTTTAGGGTTATATTTGGATTTAGCATTAGATATTGGAATAGGGCTAGGTCTAACTATAGGGCAAGGTTTAGGGCTAGGGTTATAATTATGGTAACAGATAGGGTTAGATCTAGGGCTAAGGCTAGGGTTAGAGTTAGAGTCAGTCTTAGGCCTAGGGTTTTGGTTAGTATTATGGATAGGGCTAAGTTATGTCTAGGATTAGCACTAGAGTTAGTGTTCAGCTTAGGCCTAGTGTTAGGGCTAGGGCTATAGTTAATTTTAGCATAAGATATGGTATTATAGCATGGTTTAGATGTAGGATGAGCTTTAGAATTAGGGTTAGGGCTAGGGTTAGGGTTAGGGTTATGATTAAGGCTAGGTTAAGTGCTAGGATGAGGGCTAGGGTTTGTTTTAGGGTTAGGTCTAGAATTAGGGATAGTGATAATTTCAGGTCTGGTGTTACAGTTTGTGGTATATTTAGGGTTAGGTTTGTGTCTATGCCTAGTGTAAGTGTTAGGCTTCATGTAAGGGTTAGGTTTAGAGCTAGGTGTATTTTTAGGGTCAGGATCAGTGTTAAGTTTTGTTTTATGTTAAGGTTTACGGATAGAGCTCAAATGAGCATTAGGGTTAGAGTTAGGGTTATTGTAATTAATTGGGTTAGGTTTAGGTTTCAGTGTAGTTTGAGGGCTTGGAGAGCTTTGGGGTTAGCAAAAGGGTTAGGGCTATGCCTAAGGTTAGCATTATGATTAGGATTATCATAAGCATAATATATAGGGTAAGTTCTATGGTTAGGGCTAGGTTAGGTTAATATTACTGCTAGTGTTAGGTTAGATTTTGGGTTAGGGCTATTAAAACTAGAGTAGGGTTAGGGTTAGGGTTATATTTAGGGTAAAGTTTCGGTTTTGACTAGGTTTGGTTCTAGGATGAGTGTTAGGTTCAATGTTATGGTCAGGGTTATGTTTAGGGTTAGGGTTAGGTTTTCATTAGGATTAGGATTAGGTTTAGAGTAATAAATTGGGTTAGATATAAGGTTAGCTTTATGGTTAAGATTAGGTTTAGGTTTAAGTTTAGTTTTAGGGCTAGGTTTACTGTTGGTTTTATAGTAAGAGTTAGGATTTGATTTAGGTTTAAGGCTATGGCAAGGTTTATGTTTAGGGTTAGGTTTAAGTTTAGCGTTAGGGTTTCAGGTAGGGTTATGGATAGGGTTATCATTATAGTTAGGGTTAGAGTTAGGGTAATGGCAAGGGTTAGAGCTAGTGTTAGGTCTAGGGATAAGGTTAGAATTAGGTCTAAGGTTAGGGTTATGGTTAGGGATAGTGGTAGGGTTATGTTTAGGCTAAGGGTTAGGGTTTGAGCTAGGGTTAGAACTAAGGTGAGGGTTAGGGTTAGGACTAGGGTTAGGATTAGTGTGAGGGTTATTCTTAGGGTAGGTTTAGGCCTCGATTAGGGTTAGGGTTATTTACATTTTGGGTTAGGTTTAGGCATAGTGTTAGTGCTATGTGTAATGTAAGTTCTAGGGTTCTGATTAGAGCTAGTTTTTGGGTTAGGGTTATGGCTAGGTCTAGTGTTAGGTTTCGATTTTGGGTTAAGGTCAGGTATAGAGCTAGGTTTAATGTTAGTTTCAGGGCCAGTGTTCAGGTTAAAGTTAGGGTTAGGGTGAAATCCATAATAGAACTAGGTTAGGTCTAGTGGTAGGGTTAGTGTTTGGTTTAGGTTAAGGGTTATTGTTAGGGCTAGCACTAAGTTTTTGTTTAGGTCAAGGGCTAGAGTAATAGCTAGATTTAGGATTAGGTTTAGGTATGGGACTAGTGTTAGGTTTAGGTTTAGCTATAAGTTTACTTGTAGGGCTAATTTCAGGTTTTGGTTTCTGTTTAGGGTCAGGTTTAGACCAATAATTAGTGTTAGGGTCAGAATAAGGGTGAAGGTTAGGGTGAGGTTTTGGGTTAGGATTAGATCTAGAATGAGGGCTGTTGTTAGGACTAGTGATAGGGTTATTGTTTGGGTTTGGCTAAGAATTAGGAATAGGACTAGATTTAGCAATGAATAGGGTTTGGCTTAGGGTAATGGATAGAATTAGAGCTAAGGATAGGGATAGGATTAGGGTTAGGTTTAGGGCTAGGTTTAGGGTTAGTGTTAGTGTTAAATCTAGTTTTAGGGTTCAGATTAGGGCTATTTTTGTTTTAGAGTTATGTCCATGGTTTGGCTATGGCCAATGTAAGAACTAGAGTTATGATTAGCATTAGTTTTAGGGTTAGGGTTTCAGCTAGGCCTAGTGTTAGCATTAGTTTTAGGGTTAGGGTGATATTTAGAGCTAAGGTTTGTGTTTGGATATGAGTCAGAGTGAGGGTTAGTTTTAGGTTGAGGACTCGAATTAGAGCTTGGATTATGGCTAGTTATGGGTTAAGGTTTGGTTTAAGTTAAGATTTAGGGTTACAACAATGGCTCTGTTTTATTTTAGGGTGAGGGCTTGGATTAGGGCTAGTTTTAGGATTAGCAATAGTGTTATAGCTAGTTGTAGAATGAGGTTTAGGCTTAAGATTAGGGTTAGATTTAGAGTTATGGTTAGATCTAGGGTTAAGCCTATGGGTAACGTTAGGGCTCAGGTTAGGTCTATTGTGAGGTTTACGGGAACAAATAGGGTTATAAATACAAATAGGCCTAGTGTGTGAGTTAGAGTTAGTCTTAGGGCTAGTGTTAGGTGTAGGGTTAAGTTTAGGGTTCAAATAAAGCTAGGATTACTACTATGATTAGTGTTAGGTTTAGGCCTATGGTTAGGGTTAGGGTTAGGGTTAGTTTTAGGGGAAGGGATGGGGTTATATAGCTAGGTTCAGTGTTATGGCGAGGGTTATATTTAGGGCTAGGGCCAGGGTGAGGGTTCGGGTTAGGATTAAGTCTAGGTTTAGGGCTAGTATGAGGGCTTGGTTTTTTGTTAGGTTTAGGGCTAGGATTAGGGCTAGGGATAATGTCGATCTAGGGTAATGGTTAGGGATAGTGTTAGGGATAAGTTTATGGCTTGGTCTAGTGTAAGGTTTAGGTTTAGTGTAGGTCTCAGGTATAGAGCTAGATTATTATTAGGGTCAGAGTATAAGTTAGGGTTTGGTTTGGATTAAGGTTTAAGGTTAGGGCTCAAATTAGCATTAGGGTTAGTGTTTGGGTTAGAGTAATGGATAGAATTAGGTTTACAATTCAGCCTAGGTTTAGAGTAATATATAGGGTTATTTTTGGGGATAGGGTTAGGGTTAGGCCGAGGGTTAGCATTTGGTTTAAGGTGACCAAATGAATAGGTTTAGTGCTAGTGTTAGGGCATAGGTTAAGGTTAGGATTAGGGCTAGGATTTGGGTTACTCCTAGGGTTAGGGTTCTGTTTAGGGTAAGTGTTAGGGTTTGAGCTAGGTTTAGGGCTAGGGCAAGAGTTAGGGTTAGAATCAGGGCAACTATTAGGGCTACGGTTAGGGTTAGGGGTAGGGGTAGAGTTAGGGCTAGGGTCAGCATTAGGGTTAGGGTTATGTTTAAAGTAATGGATAAAGTTAGAGCTAGGATTTGGGCTATGATTACACTTAGGATTACAGATAGATTTAGGGTTAGGTTTAGAGATAGGGTTATGTTTAAAGTAAGGGATAGAGTTTGAACTAGGGTTAGGGCTAGGGAAAGCATTGGTTTTAGTGTTTGTGCTAGGGTTAGGGTTAAGGTTATGCTTAGGTCTAGGTTTAGGGCTTGTATTAGGGCTTGGTTTTGTGTGAGATTTACGTCTAGTTTTAGAGCTATGGATAATGTAAGAGCTAGGGTTATGGTTACGGCTAGATTTTTGGGTTAGGTTTATAGATATGTGTAGTGTTATGTTTACGTTTTTGGATAGGATAAGGTTTAGAGATAGGGTTTGTGTTAGGGTAAGTGTCAGTGTTCGGGTTAGCATTGGATTTATAGTTAGGGCCAGAATTAGAACTAAGTTTAGGTCTAGAGCTTGGGTTAGTCTTTGCGTTAGGTTAATGGTTATTTTAAGGCTAGGGCTAGGTTTTCATTTAGAACTAGGGCTAGAGTTATGTCTATATTTAGGATTAAGTTTAGGTCTAGTGCTAATATTATGGTTATGTTTATGTATAGGTTTACTGGTAGGACTAGTGTCAGGGTTCTGTTTAGTGTTAACGTCAGGCTTTGACCTAGGGTTAGTGTTAGGGTCAGAATAAGGGTAAGTGTTAGGCTTAGGGTTCGGGTTAGGTTAGAGATAGAATGAGGGCTAAGATTAGAACTAGTAATATAGTTAGTATTTGGGGTAAGCTAAACATTAAGGTTAAAACTAGGGTAGCATAAGGGTGAGAGTTTGGCTTAGGGTAAGGAATAGGTTTAGAGCTAGGGTTTGGGCTAGTGTTAGGGTTAGGGTTAGGGTTCAAGCAAGGGTTGAGGCTCAGATGAGCTCTAGGTTTTTTGTTAGGTTTAGGGCTATGGCTAATGTAAGTATTAGCTTTATGGTTAGGGATAGTTTTAGGGTTAGGATTAGTGCTAGGTCTAGTGTTTGGGTAAGGTTTGGGGTTAGAGTGATGTTCAGAAAAGGGTTAGTTTTAGGGTCAGAGTCAGGGTCAGTATTAGTTGTAGGGATAGCTTTAGAACTAGGTGTAACATTAAGATTTGTTTTACGTTAAGGGTTAGTATTAGGGCTATAGATCAGTTTTGTTTGTGGGCTATGTCTAGGATTAGGGATAGTTTTTAAATTAGAATTAGAGTTAGGGCTGGTGTTAGGGTGAGGTTTAGGTTTAGAGTTAGGGTTCTATTTAAAGTTAGGGTTAGTTCTAGTTTTATGACCATGGCTAGGGTTAGGATTAAGTTTAGGGCAAGTGTTAGGGTTAGGCAATAGATAAGTTTGGTACTAGAAATACGTCTAGGGCTAGAGTTAGGGTTAATATTAGGGCTAGGGTTAGAGTTAGGGTTACGGTTAGCAATAAATTAGGGCTAGGATTTGTGGTATGGTTAGTGTTAGGATTACGTCTAGGGTTAGGTCTAGGGTTAGTGTTAGTAGTAGTGTTAGGGTTAGGATTAGGGATAGGGAAAAGGATGAGGTTATACCTAGGTTCAGAACTAGTGCAAGGGTTGAAATTATTGTTTGGGCTAGGGTTAGGGTTAGGGTTATGATTAAGGCTAGGTTTAGAACTAGGACGAGGGCTTGAGTTTGTGTTATGTTTAAGGCAAGAATAAGGTAGAGTGCTAATATCAGGTCTAGGGTTACAGTTAGGGATAATATTAAGGTTAGTTTTATGGCTAGTTCTAGTTTAAGGGTTATGTTTATGTTAAGGGTCAGTTTATAGCTAGGTGTGTTATTAGAGTCAGTGTCTTGCTCAGAGTTTGGGTTAGGTTTTGGTTTATTTTTAAGGCATGAATTAGCATTAGGGTTAGGTTTAGAGTTAGGGTCAGAGTAATTGATAGGGTTAGGTTTAGTGTTTATTTTAGGTTTAGGTAAAGATAAGGTACATATGAGTGATAGTTTTGAGGTTAGACCTAAATAGATAGGTTTAGGTCTAGTTTTAGGACTAGGATTATTGTTAGGTTTAGCGTAACTGTTAGTTTTTGTGCTAGGATTCGAAATATGGCAAAGGTTAGGTTTACGGTTAGGTCTAGGGTTAGTTATAAAGTTAGGGTTAGTGTCGGTTTAGGGTTAGGACAAGGGTTAAGTTTCAGTAAGGGTTAGAGTAGGTTTAGGGTTAGGGCTAGTGTTATCTTGATGTTTTTAATTAGGGTTAAGGTAATGTGTGGGATTAGAACTATGTTTAGAGCTATGTTTGGGTTAGGCTTATATTTAAGGTAATGGATAGGTTTAGATTTAGGGTTATGGTTAGGATAAGGGCTAGGATTATCTTTAGGTCTAGGGATAGTGTTAGGGTTAGGTTTAGGGTAAATGTTAGGGTTTGAGCTATGGTTAGGACTAGGTTGATTGTTAGGGTTAGTGTCAGGTCTAGGATTAGGTTTAGGGTTAAGTTTAAGGCCAGGGTTATCATTAGATTTAGTGTTATCTTTAGAGTAATGGATAGGGTTAGAGCTACAGTTAGGGCTAGGATTATTGTTAGGATTATGTCTAGGATTAGGTTTAGGGTCAGGGCCAGATTTATGGTTAGAGTTAGGTTTAGGGTAATAGTTATGTCTAAGGTTAGGGTTAGGGTTAAAACGAGGTGTAGGGCTCAGTTTAGAGATAGGTTTTTGTTTAGGTTAAGGCTATGGCTAATGTAAAATCTAGAGTTATGATTAGGGCTACATTTAGGCTTACAGTTAGGGCTAGTACTAGTTTCAGGTTTATGTAGACTTCTAGGGCCATGTTAGAACTAGGGTTAGTTTAAGATCAGAGTCAGGCTCAAGGTTAGTTTTAGAGTTAGGTTAAGACTGGAATTAGGACTATGGTTAGAGCTCGGTGTAGGGTTAGGTTTTGGTTTAGATTAAGTGTTAGTGTTAGGGCTATGGCTCGGTTCTATTTTAGGGCTTGAACTAGATTAGGGCTAGTTTTAGGATTAGTGTTAGTGTTAGGGGTAGTGTTAGTGTGAGGTTTAGGTTTAGGGTTAAGGTTTGACTTAGAGTTATGTTTTGTTCTAGGGTTAAGGCTAGGGCTAGTGTTAGGGCTAAGGTTAGTGCAAGTGTTAGGATTATTTTAAGGGATAGGGTTAAATCTAGGAATAGGTCTAGGTCAAGAGTTAGAGTTAGTCTTAGTGCTAGTGGTAGGATTAGGGCTAAATTAGGGCTAGGATCAGGTCTAGGATTAGTGTAAGGGTTAAATCTAGAGTTAGATTTTGGGGTAGATTTTGAGGGAAGGGATTGGGTTATAGCAAGTTTCAGAACTAGGGCAAGGGATAAAATTAGGGATAGGGCTAGAGTTCCGGTTTGGGTTAGGATGAAGACTTCATTTAGGGCTAGGATGAGGGCTACCATGTGTGTTAGGGTTATGGCAAGAATTAAGGCTAGGGCTAATATCAGGTGTAGGGTTATGGTTAGGGATAGTTTTCAGGTAAGATTTATGGCTAGGTCTAGAAATCTAGAGTTATGATTAGGACTAGGTTTACTGTGAGGGTTCAGTTTAAGGTTTCAGAGTTAGGTTTAGGGTGAGGTTCAAGTTGAGGGCTAGGGGTATTATAATAGTCAGAATCAGGTTTTGGGTTTGGGTTAGGTTGAGGATTAGGGTTATGAATCAAATTATCATTAGGTTTAGTTAGGGTTAGGGTAATGGATAAGGTTAGGTTTAGGCTTCAGGTTTGGTTTTGGGCTCAGGTTAGATTTAGGGTAATGGATAGGGTTAGGGTAAGGCCTAGGGTTAACATTAGGTTTGTGGTTATCATTAGGGTAATGGAAAGGATTAGAGCTAGGGTTAGAGCTAGGTTTATGTTTAGGACTATGGCTAGAGTTAGGGTTAGCATTAGGGTTAAGGCTAGGATTAGGTTTAGGTTATGAGTTAGGGTTTGCGCTAGGGTTAGTGCTAAGGATAGGGTTAGGTTTAGGATTAGGTCTAGGGTTAGGATTAGGGTTTCCATGACGGTTAAGGTAATAGACAGTTTTAAATGTTGGGTTAGGGTGAGGGTTAGGTTTAGGTTTAAGACTACGGACAATGTTGAGTTTATTATAATTGTTAGAGTTTGAACTAGAGTTAGGACTATGTCAAGGGTTAGGATTATGGTTCGGTCTAGGTTTGGGTTTCCAGTTAGTGTTAGAGTAGGTTTAGGGTTAAGGCTAGGGTTATCATGATATTTATGTTTATGGTTAGGGTAATGGGTGGGGGTAGTGCCAAGCTGAAATCTAGTTTTAAGTTTAGGATTAATGCTAGGTTTAGGGTTAGGGTTAGGATTATCATTTTCTTAAGGTTAGGTTAATGGTAAGGGTCAGGGATTGAATAAGTATTAGGGCTAGGTTGAGGATTCAGGTTAAAATCAGGGATACGGATAGAGTTAGCATTAGGGTTAGGGTTAGGGCTAGGTTTAGCATTAGGTTTAGGGTTATGATTATGGTATTGGATAGAGTTAGAGCTAGGATTTGGGCTATGGTTATGGTTAGGATTAGGGCTAGGATTAGGGTTAGGTTTTGAGCTAGGGTTATGTTTAGGGTAAGGGCTAGGGTTTGAGCTAGTGTTAGTGATAGGTCTAGGTCGAGGATTAAGTTCAGACTTAGGTCTAGGGAAAGAATTATGGTAGGTTTAGGGTTAGAGTTAAGGTTAGGGCTAGGGTTATCATTGCGGTTACGATAAGGGTTGCGGTAATAGATCTGGTTAGGTTAGGATGTAGGTTTAGGTTTAGATTTAGGTTTACATTTAGTTTTAGGGTTAATGTTAATGTTTAGGTTTATGGTAAGCGTTAGGTTTTGAGCTAGGTTTAGGGCTATGGCGAGTATTATGTTTAGGGTTAGGTCTATTGTTAGTTTTCAGGCTAGGGTTAGGGTTACGGTTAGGTTTAAGGCTAGAGTTATCAATACAGGTAGTTGTAGGGTTAGGAAAGTTGTAGGTTTAGAGCTAGGTTTAGGGAGAGGGTTCAGTTCAGGGTTAGGGTTAGGGTTAGGGTTTAGAGTAAGGTATAGTTCTAAGTTTATATTTATGTTAAGAGTTAGGCTTTGAGTAAGGTTTAAGACTCATGCTAGGGTTAGGTTTAGGGTTAGGGTTAAGGCTAGGGTTAGGGTTGGGGTTATGCTTAGTGCTATATTTAGGCCTAGAATTTGCTCTAGGTTTTGTGTTAGGTTAAGTAATAGAGTTAGGGCTATGGTTAATGTAAGAGCTAGGATTATGAATAGGGCTAGTTGTAGAGTTTCGATTATGGCTATTTCTATTGTTAGATTCAGATTTTTGGTTGGGGTGTGGTTTAAAGATAGGTTTAATATTAAAGGCAGGGTCAGTGTTCAGGTTAGAGTTAGAGCTAAGGTTAAAGCAAGAATTGGGACTAGGCTTATGTAAAGGGCTAGGGTTAGTCTTTGCATGAAGTTAAGGGTTATTATTAGGGCTAAGGCTAGGTTTTTGTTTAGGTCTAGAGCTAGAGGTAAGTCTAGATTTAGGATTAGGTTTAGGTCTACTGCTAGTGATAGGGTCTGGTTTAGGTATAAGGTTACTGGTAGGGCAAGTGTTACGGTTTGGTCTAGCATTAGGGTCAGGTTTACATATAGGTTAGTATTATGGTCAAAATAAGGGTCAGGGGTAGGGTTAAGGTTTGGGAGAGGGTTAGAGCTATAATGAGGTCTAGAGTTAGGACTATTAATATGGTGAGAGGTTTGATTAGGCTGAAGATTAGGGATAGGTCTAGGGTAACCATTAGGGTTAGGGTTTTGCTTAGGGTTAGGAATAGGGTTAGAGCAAGTGTTAGGGGTAGGGGTAGGGTTAGGGTTAGGGTAAAAGCTAGCTGTAGTGCTCGGATTAGGGCTAGTTTTTTTTTTTTTTTTTTAGTATTGGGGCTAGGGTTAGGGCAACAGGTAATGTAAGAACCAGGTTTACAATTAGGGTTAGCTTTAGGGTTAGGATTAGGGGTAGTTCTACTGTTTGTGTTAGAGCTCAGGTTAGGGTGATATTTAGAGCTAGAGTTATTTTTAGGATAGGAGTCAGTGTCAGGTTTAGTTTTAGGGTTTGAGTTAGAACTCGAATTAGGGCTAGGTTTACTGTTAGGGTTTGGCTTAAGGTTAGCGTCATGTTTGGAGCTAGGGTGAGTGTTGGATATGAGTCAGGGTCAGAGTAAGTTTTAAGGTTAGGGTTAGGACTCGATTAGGGCTAGGATTAGTTTTTGTAGTAGTTTAGGGTTTGATTTAAGTTAAGGTTTAATGTTAGGTCTATTGTTCGATTTTGTTTTAGTCCTAGGGTTAGAGTTAGAGCTAGTTTTACAATTAGTATTAAGGTTAGGGCTAGTGTTAGTGTTAGGCTTAGACTTAGAGTTAGGGTTACATTTATAATTGTGTTAGATCTAATATTATGCTAGGATTAAGGATAGGGAAAGTGTTAGGGCCAGGTTAGAGTTATTTTAATTTATAGGTTTAGAACTAGGAATAGAGCTAGTGTAAGAGTTAGAGTTAGTGATAGGGCTAAAATTAGAGTTAAGGTTTGAAATTGAGTTAAATTAGGGCTAAGATTAGGACGAGAGTTAGTGTACAGCTTAGGCCTAGCGATAGGGATAAAGTTAGGTTTAAGTTTAGGATGAAGAATGGCATTATAGCTAGGTTTAGACGTAGGGTGAGGGATAGAGTTAGCGTTAGGGCTAGGGCTGGGGTTATGGTTATGATTAAGGCTAGGTTTAGGGCTAGGATGAGGGCTAGTGGTTGTATTAGATTCAGTTCTAGATTTAGTGCTATGGCTAATATCAGGTCTAGGGTTATGGTTAAGGATAGTTTTAGGTTTAGGCTTATGGTTACGTCTAGTGTAAGGGTTAGGTTTAGGGTAAGGGTCAGGCATGGAGCTCTGGAAATTATTAGGGTTAGGTTTCGGTTTAGATAAGAATTTAGGTTTATGGTTCAAATTAGCATTTGGGTTAGGGTTAGGGATATAGTTAGGATTTGTTTTAAGGTTCAGATTTGGTTTAGGGTAATTGATACGGTCAGCATTAGTGATAGGGCTAGGGTTAGGCTTAGGGTTAGCATTAGGGAGAGGGTTATGGTTAGGGTAATTGATAGGGTTAGAACGTAGGGTAGAACTAGAGTTATGGTTAGGAATATGCCTTGAGGTAGGGTTAGAGTTAGTGTTAGAACTAGAGTTAGGTTTAGGTTTAGGGTTATGTTTAGCATAAAGTTTATGTTTTGAGCTAGGATTAGTTCTACATTTAGGGATAGGTCTAGGGATAGGATTACAGTAGGTTTAGGTTTAGGGTTACAGTTAGGGCTAGGGTTATTATTAACATTAGTGTCAGGGTTAAGGTAATGGATAGGGTTAGGTTTGGTTTAGATGTTTTTAGAGTTAGAACTAGTGATAGGGTTAGGATTAGAGCTATTGTTATGTTGAGGTTTATGGTTAGGTTAATAGTTTGATCTAGAGTTAGGGCTTTGCTGAGTTTAATTTTAGGGTTATGTCTATGGTTAGTTATTCGTTTAGGGTTAGGCATAACATTAGGGTTCGGGCTAGGATTATCAATAAGTTTAGGAATTTAGGGTTAGGGTAATGGGTAGGTTTAGAGCTAGGTTTAGGTCTAGGTTAAGTTTAGTATTTGGCCTCTGGTTAGTGTGAGTGTTAGGTATAGGTCTAGGCTTATGTTTAGGGTAAGTGTTAGGCTTTTAGCTTTCTTAGGACTAAGGTGATGGCTAGGGTTAGGTTTAGGGCTAAAGTTAGTGTTAGGGTTATGCTTAGGGCTCGGTTTAGACCTAAAATTAGCTCTATGTTTAGAGTTATGTTTAGGCCTAAGGATAGAGCTTTGGGTAATGTAAGATCTAGGGTTATGATTATTGCTAGTTTTAGGGTTAGGGTTTTGTCCGGGTCTAGAATTAGGTTTACGTTTTGGTTAGTTTCAGGTTTAGAGGTAGGTTTATTGTTAATGCCAGGGTCAGTGTTTGGGTCAGAGTTAAAGTTAGGGTTAAAGCCAGAATTAGGACTAGGTTTAGGTATAGGGGTAGATTTAGTGTTTGGGTTAGTAAAGGTTTTCTTAGGACTAGAGCTAGGATTTTGTTTAGGTCTAGAGCTAGAGTTCAGGCTAGATTTAGAATTATGTTTAGGTCTAGAGCTACTGGTAGGTTTAGTTTTAGGTATAAGGTTAAAAATAGGGCTAGTGTTAGGGTTTGGTTTAGAGTTAGGGTCAGGTTTAGACCTAGGGTTTATGTCACGGTCAGGGTTAGGTTTAGGGTTTGGAATAATATTAGAGATAGAATGAGATTTAGTTTTAGGACTATTAATAGGGTTAGGATTTGGTTAGCCTAAGGATTAGGGAAAGGTCTAGGGTTACCATTAGGATTAAGGTTTTGCTCAAGGTAAAGCATAGGGTTAGGGTTAGGGGTAGGTTTATGGTTAGTGTTAAAGCTAGGTTTAGGGCTCAGATTAGGGCGAGTTTTGGTGTGAAATTTAAGGCTAGGGTAGGGCAACATCTAAATTAAAGACTTGGGTTTAAATTAGGGTTAAGGGTAGGGGTAGGTCAGTTGTTAGGGTTAGGGTTAAGATTAGGGTGATATTTATAGCTAGAATTAGTGTTAGGGTATCATTCAGGTCAGGGTTAGTTTTAGGGTTACGGTTAGGACTCGAATTAGGTCTAGGTTTACTTTTTGCTCAGTTTGGTTTTAGTGCTATGGTTAGGGTTAGGGCTAGTTTTATGATTAGCTTTAGCATTAAGGCTAAGGTTATGGTTAAGTTTAGGATTAAGTTCACATTTAATGCTAGGATTAGGGCTAGGTTTTGTGTTGGGTTTAGGGCATGAATTAGGGCTAATGACTAATGTCAGGTCTAGGTTTATAGTTAGTGATATTTTTAGGGCTAGGTTAATGGCTAGGTTAAATTAAAGTGTTACAATTAGAGAAAATGTCAGATTAAGAGCTGGGGTATTATTAGGGTCAGGGTCAGGCTTCGATTTGGGGTTTTTTTAAGGTTTCAGGTTAAGGCTCAAATTAGCATTAAGATAG
Organism: Callospermophilus lateralis; assembly: GCF_048772815.1. Lineage (NCBI taxonomy): Eukaryota > Metazoa > Chordata > Mammalia > Rodentia > Sciuridae > Callospermophilus > Callospermophilus lateralis. The sequence continues at coordinate 109,427,839 of NC_135313.1, read as the reverse complement.
AATTATGGTTAGGGTAATGGATAGTGTTAAGTTTAGGATTCATGTTAAGTTTAAGGTAATGGATATGGTTAGGGTTTGTGATAGGTTTAGGGTTAGGCCTAGGGTTAACATTAGGGTTATGGATATTGATATTTTTAGGGTAATTTATAGAGTTATACCTAGGGTTAGGGCTATGATAATGGTTAGGATTAGGGCTAGAGTTAGGGTTATGGACAGGGTTAGTTCGAGGGTTACACTTAGGACTAGGTTTAGAGGATGATTTAGGGTTTGAGCTAGGATTTTTGCTATGACTAAGGTTAACTTAGGGTTTGGTCTAGGGTTATGGTCATGGTTAGTGTTATGATTAGGGCTAGGGTTATCATTAGGTTTAGGGTAATAGGTATAGATGTCAGGTTAAATATAGGTTTAGGTTGAGGTTAATGTTAGGTTTAGGTTTAGGATTAGGGTTAGGTTTTGAGCTAGCTTAGATTTAGGGTAAGGGTTAGGTTTACTGTTAGTTCTAGGGTTAGGTTTATGTTTAGAGTTACGGTAGGTTTAGCTTTAGGTCTAGTGTTTTCATTAGGGTTAAGTTTAGTGTTACGGTATTAGGTATGGTTCAAACTAGGTTTAGGACTAGGGTTAAGGTTAGGATTAGGGCTGGGTTTAGGTTTAGGGTTAGGCCTTGGTTACTGTTAGGGTTAGGTTAAGTGTAAGGATTAGGGATTGAGCTAGATTTAGGTCTAGGGTGAGGGTTAGGCTTACAGTATGTGCTAGGGTAGGGTTAGGATTACGTTTAGGGATATGGGTAGCATTAGTTTTAGGGTTATGGTTAGTGTAATTGATAGAGTTAGAGCTATGTTTTGGGCTATGGTTACAGTTATGGTTAGGGCTAGAGTTGGAGTGAAGTTTAGGATTTGGGCTAGGGTTATGTTTAAGGTAAGGTTTAGGGTTTGCGCTAGGTTTAGGGCTTGAATGAGGGTTAGGGTTATGGTTAGGGCTATGGTTAGGGTTATGTCTAGGGTTCGGTTTAGGGCTGTAATTAGGGCTAGATTTTGTGTGAGGTTTAGGGCTAGTTTTAGGTATATGGGTAATGTAACAGCTAGAGTTATGGTTATGGCTACATTTAGAGTTTCTATAGTGTTAGGGTTATTTTTTAGGGTAAGATAAGTTTTAGAGTTGGGGTTTTTGTTAGAGTAAGTGACAGTGTTCAGGTTAGGATTAGCTTTAGTATTAGGTCCAGAATGTGGACTAGGGTAGGTCTAGAGATAGAGTTAGTGTTTGGTTTAGGTTAAGAGTTATTGTTAGGGCTAAGGCAAGGGTTATGGCTATATTTAGAATTAGGTTTAGGTCTAGGGCTAGTGTTAGTTTTAGGTTTAGCGTTAGGGTTACTGATAGGGCTAGTTTTAGGTTTCAGATAAGGTTTAGGGTCAGGTTTAAACCTAAGTTTACAGTTAGGGTCAGAATAAGGGTCAGCGTTAGGTTTAGGGTTTGGGTTAAGTTTCAAGCTAGAATGAGTGCTAGTTTAGGACTAGTAATAGAGTTAGTGTTGGGGTAGGCAAAGAATTAAGGTTAGGACTAGGGTAGGAATAGGGTGACGGTTTGATAAAGTGTAAGAAATAGGGTTAGAGCTAGGATTAGGACTAGGGATAGGGTTAAGGTTAGGGACAGGGTTAGGGTTAGGGTTAAAGCTAGTGTTAGGCCTTAGATTAGGGCTAGGATTTGTGTTAGATTTAGGGCTATGGCTAATTTAAGAACTGGCATTACGATTAGGGCTAGTTTTAATGCTATGTTTAGGTTGAGGTCTAGTTTTAGGGTTAGGTTTAGGAATAGGGTGATGTGTAGAGCTAAGGTTAGTGTTAAGGTAAGAGTCAGGGTTAGTATTAGTTCTAGGGTTAGAGTTAGGACTCGAATTAGGGCTAGGGTTAGGCTTAGTTGTAGGGTTAGGGTTTGGTTTAGGTTTAAAGTCAGTGCTATGGCTCTGTTTGACTTGAGGACTAGGTCTAGGGTTAGAGCTAGTTTCAAATTAGCGTTAGGGTTAAAGCTAATTGTTAAGGTGCTTTTTTGGCTTAGGGTTAGGGTTAGATTTAGAATTAGGTTTAGATCTAGGTTTAGGCTTACAGTGAAGTTTAAGGCTAGGGTTAGGTCTAGGGTTTGAGTTATCATAAATGATAGGGTTAGAAACTAGGGCTAGGACTAGGGCGAGAGTTAGAGTTAGTGTTAGGGTTAGGGTTAGATTTAGGGTTAGAATTAGGGCTTAATTAGGGATAGAATCAGAGCTAGGGTTAGTATTAAGGCTGAGCCTAGGTCTATGGCTAAGGTTATGGTTAGGTATAATGTTATAGATAGCTTTAGAACTAGGGTGAGGATTAAAATTAGGGTTAGGTTTATGGTTATGGTTAGGTTTAGGATTAAGGCTAAGATTATGGCTAGGATTAGGGCTGAATTTTTTTTAATGGTTAGGGCTTCATTAGGGCTAGGGCGAATGTCAGGTCTAGGGTTATGGTCATAGATAGTTTTAGGGTTAATATTATTAGGGTTACGGTTAGGTTTGGGGTTATGTAAAGGGTTAGGGTTACAGTAAAGTTTAGGCTAAGGTTTTGGGCTAGAATTAGGGTTATGGTTATAGTTAAATGTAGTGTTAGGGCTCTGATGAGGGATAGATTTGGGGTTAGGTTAGGGCTAGGTTTAGGGCTACAGCCAATGTAAGAACTGGGGTTATGATTAGAACTAGTTTTAGGGTTAGGGTTAGGGCTAGGTCTAGGGTTAGGTTTAGATTTATGTTTTGAGTTATGTTTAGAGGTAGGGTTAGTGTTAGGGTCAGAGTCAGGGTCAGGGTATGTTTAGGGTTAGGGATAGGACTCGAATTAGTGCTAGGTTTAGGGCTAGGTGTAGGCTAAGGGTTTGATTTTTATGTTCAAGTTTAGGATTAGGGATAATGTAAAGGCAAGTGATAGGATTATGGTAAGGGATAGTGTTAGAACTAGAAATAGGACTAAGGCGAGAGTTAGAGTTAAACTTAGGGCTAGGGTTAGGTTAGGTTAGGGCTAAATTCGGGCTGGAATTATGTCTGGCATTTGTCTTAGGGTTAGGCCTAGGTTTAGGTTTAGGGATAGGGTTATGTTTAGGGGAAGACATTAGGATAGAGCTAGTTTTATGCCTAGGTCAAAGGTTAAAATTCGGTTAGGGCTAGTGTTATGGCTTTGTTTATTGTAAGGGTAGGTTTAGGGCTAGGATCAGGGCTAGGGTTTGTTTTAGGGTTATGGGAAGAATTAGGGCTAGGGCTAGTGTCTGGTCTAGGCTTAGGTTAGGGATAGATTGAGGTTTAGATTTATGGCTAGTTCTAGTGTAAGGGTTCGCTTTAGGGTAAGAGTCAGTTTTAAAGCTAGTGGTTTTATTAGGGTAAGAACTAGGTTTCAGGTTTGGTTTAGGTTTAGAGTTTGAATTACCATTAGGGTTTGGTTAGGGTAATGATAGGTTTGGGTTTAGGGTTCATGTTAAGTCTAGGGTTATTGATAGGGTTAGAGTTAGCAAAAGGGTTAGGGTTATGACTAGGCTTAGCCTTAAGGTTACGGTTGTGCTAAGGAAAATGGATAGGGTTAGTCCTAGGGTTATGGTTTGTATTAGGGCTAGAGTTAGGTTTAGGCCTAGGGTTTGGGTTAGGTTCAGCCTTAGGATAAGGTTTAGAGTTTGAGCTAGGGTTAACTCTAGGGCAAGTGTTAGGTTTAGGGTTAGGTCTAGGTTATAGTTATGGTTAGGGTCAAGGTTAGTGTTAAGGTTAGGGCTAGAATTATCATTAGGTTTAGGGTATTGGATAGGGTTTGTTTTCATGTTAGGGTCAGGGTTAGGGTTAGGTTTTGGCTTAAGATTAGGATTATGGAAAGGCTTAGGGTTAGGTTTAGGGTACTGGTTAGGGTTTGAGCATGTGTTAGCTCTATAAAAAGGATTAGGCTCATGGTTATGTCTAGGGTTGGGTTAGGGTACATTTAGTGTAATGGCTAAAGTTATCATCAGGAGGGTTAGTGTTAGGGTAATGGGTAGGGTTAGAGCTAGGTTGGGGTCTAGGGTTATTATTAAGGTTAGGGTTAGAGTTATGGTAATATGTAGGCTTAGAGCTAGAGTTAGGGATAGCGTTAAAATTAGGAATATGGCTAAGGTTAAGATTAGGTTTAGGTTTAGGCCATGGGTTAGTGTTAGGTTTAGGTTAAGGCTAAGGGTTAGGGATTGAGCTAGTGTTCGGACTAGGATGAGGATTAGGGTTAAAGTCACTGTGAGGGTAAGGGCTAGGGTTAGCATTAGGGTTAGGATTAGGGTTAGAGTAATGGATAGAGTTAGAGGGAGGTTTTGGGCTATGGTGATGGCTAGTTTCAGGGTTAGTGGTATGGCTAGCTCTAGTGTTAGGGTTATGTTTTTTGTTAGGATAAGGTTTAGAGCTAGGGTTTGTGTTAGAATAATGGTCAGTGTTTGGTATAGGGTTAAGTTTATTGTTAGGGCCAGCATTAGGTCTACGGTTTGGTCTAGGGGCATGGTTAGTGTTTGGGTTAGGTTAAAGGTTATTATTAGGGCTAGGGCTAAGTTTTTGTTTAGGGCTAGGCCTCGATTTATCACTAGATAAATGATGAAATGTAGTTTTAGGTCTAGTGTTAGGGTAAGGTTTAGTTATAGGTTTACAGGTATTGCCAATGTTAGGATTTGGTTTAGGGTTAGCATCAGGTTTAGACCTATGGTTAGTGTTAGGGTCAGAATAAGGGTCAGAGTTAGGTTTAGGGTTTGGGATAGAGATAGAATTAATTGAGGATTAGGGTTAGGACTAGTAATAGTGTTAGGTTTTGGGTTAGGCTAAGAATTAGGTTTAGGACTAGGGTAGCTTTAGGGTTAAAGTTTGGCTTAGGACAAGGCATAGGGTTAGAGCTAGTGTTAGGGCTAAGGTTAGGGTAAGGGTTTGGGCTAGGGTTAAGTTTAAGGTTAGGATTAAAGCTAGGGTTAGAGCTTGAATTAGGGCTAGGCTAGGTTTTGTGTTAGCTTTAAGCCTACAGCTAATGTAAAAACTAGAGTTACATTTAGGGCTAGTTTTAGGGTTAGTGTTTTGTCTAAGTTTAGTGTGTGGTTAGGTTTAGGGTTAGGGTTATGTTTATGGTAATGGATAGGTTAGGGTTAGTGAATGTGTAAGGGTTAGGCCAAGGGTTAGCATTAGGGTTAGGATTAGGGTTAGGGTTAAGGTAATGGATAGAGTTAGAGCTAGGGATAAGGCTACGGTTATGGTTAGTGTTAGTGTTATGGTTAGTGTTAGTTTTAGGATTATTGTAAAGATTACAGTTAGGGTTAGGTTTAGGGTAAGGGTTAGGACTTGGTTGAGGTTTAGAGGTAGGGTAAAAGCTAGGGTTGGGCCTCGCATTAGGGCTAGATTTTAGGTTATATTTGGCCTAGTGTTATGGATGCAGTTAATGTAAGAACTAGGGTTATGATTAAGGTTAATTTAGGATTACGTTTAGCGCTAAGTCTAGTTTAATGGTTAGGTTTAAGTTCACGGTGATGTTTTGAGCTAGGGTTAGTGTTAGGTTCAGAGTCAGGGTCAGGTTTAGTTTTAGGATTAGGGATAGGACTCTGATTAGGAGGAGGCTTAGGGCTAGATGTAGTGTTAGGGTTTGGTTTAGGTTAAGGGTTAGGGTTAGTTCTATGGATCATTATGTTTTAGGACTAAGGCTAAAGGTAAGGGTATTTTTATGATTAATGTTTGTATTATTGCTAGTGATATGGTGAGTATAGGCTTAGGGGAACATTTAGAGTTATGGTTAATTCTAGGGCTAGGGCTAGTGCTAGGGTTAGGGGTTAAGGTTAGGTCTAGTGTTTGGGTTATGGTAAGGGATAGGGTTAGAACTAGTAATAGAGCTAGGGCGATAGTTAGAGTTAGTCTTAAGGCAAGGGTTAGTGTTAAGTTTAGGGCAAAATTAGGGCAGAAATATGTCTAGAATTCATGTTAGGGTTAGGCCTAGTGTTAGGGCTATGTTTAAAATTAGATTTAGGGTTAGGTTTAGGGGAAGAGATAGGGTTATAGCTAAGTTTAGGACTAGGGCAATGATTAGAATTAGGTTTAGGTCTACGGTTAGATTTGCATTAGAATAAGGCTAGATTTGGGGTTAGGATGAGGGCTAGGGTTTGTGTTAGGGTTAGGGCTAGTTTTAGGGATAGGGATAATATCAGGTTTAGGGTTACAGCTAGGGATAGTTATAGGGTTAGGTTTATGGCTAGGTCTAATAGTAGGTTTAGGGTGAGGCCCAGGTTAAGAGTAAGGTGTATTTTGAGGGTCGGGGTCAGGTTTCGGGTTTGTGTTAAGTTAATTATAAGGGTTAGGGCTCGAATTAGCATTAGGTTTAGAATTAATGTGAGTTTTATGGATAGATTTAGGTTTAGGATTCAGGTTAAGATTAGGGTAATTGATGGGATTAGGGTTAGTGATAGGGTAAGGGTTAGGCCTAGGGTTTGCATTTGGGTTAAGGATATTGTTATGGTAATAAAGAGCATTAGAGCTAGGGTTATGGCTAGGGTTTAGAATAGAATTAGGGCTAGAGTTAGGGTTAGGGCTAGGACTAGGGTTAGGGTTTGGGTTAGGTTTATGGTACAGGTTAAGTTTTGATCTAGGATAAGTGCTAGGGTGAGGGTTTGGTTTAGGATTATGTCTAGGGTTCAATTTACAGTTAAGGTTAGGTTTAGTGTGAGGGTTAGGTATAAGGTTATCTTTAGAGTTAGTTTAATGTTTAGGGTTAGATGTCGGGTTAGGGTAAGTGGTAGCTTTAGGTTTAGGGTTAGTGTTAAGGTTAGGGCAACGATTATCATTTGAGTTAGGGTAATGGATAGGGTTAGATGTCAGGTTAGGGTAAGGGGTAGGTTCAGGTTTAGGATTACTGTTAGGGTTTGTGCTAGGGTTAGTGTTAGAGTAAGGGTTATGATTTTATCTAGGGTTAAGGCTACGATGAGGGTTAGGTTTAGGGTTAGGTCAAGGTTTAGGTTTACAATTAGGATTAGAGCTAGTGTTATCATTAGGTTAAGGTTCAGTTTAGGTTAATGGATAATTTTAGAGATAGTATTAGGGCTAGTGTTAACATTATGATTAGGGCTAGGATTATGATTAGGTTTAGGGATAGGGCAAGGGTTATGTTTAGGGTTTGGTTTTGGGTTTTATCTAGAGTTAGGTCTAAGGAGAGGATGAGGGTTAGCGTGAGGGTTAGGCTTAAGATAAGGAATAAGGTAGGTTAGGGTTAGCATTTCATTTGGGGCTACATTTAAGCCTAGGATTAGGGCTAGGTTTTGTGTTAGGTTTAGAGCTACTTTTAGTGCTATGGTAATGTAAATGTTATGTTTACAGTTATGGCTGTGTCTAATGTTAGGTTAAGATTTCAGTTAGGGTCAGTTTTATAGCTAGGGTTAGTGTTAGTGTCAGAGTTTGTGTTTGGATTAAGGTTAAGGTTAGGGATAGAGCCAGAGTTAGGTATGGTTAGGTATAGAGGTAAGATTAATGTTTGGCTTAGGTTAAAGGTTATCATTAGAGCTAGGCTAGTTTTTTGTTTAGATCTTGGTTAATAATATGGGTAGATTTATGATTAGTTTTAATCTAGGGCTACTGTTAGGGTTAGGTTTAGATATAGTGTTATCGGCAGGGCTAGTGTTCGGGTTTGGTTTAGGTTCAGGGTCATAATAAGTGTCAGGGTTGGGGTTACAATTTGGGTTATGGTTATAACAAGAATGAGAGCTAAGTTTAGGACTAGTAATAGGGTTAAGTTTCGGGTAAGACTAAGGATTAGTTTTAGAACTATTGTTAGCTTTAGTGTTGGGGTTTGGCTAGGGTAAAGTACAAGGTTAGAGCTAGGGTTAGAGCTAGGTTTGGGGTTAGGTTTAGGGCTATGTGAGGGTTAGGGTTAGGGTGAAATCTAGAGTTAGGTATCAGAATTGGGCTAGGTTTGGTTAGCATTAGTTTTAAGGTTCCGGTTAATGTATGATCTAGGTTTATGATTAGAACTAGTTTTTGAATTAGAGTTAGGACCAGGTCTAGTGTTAGATTAAGGTTTAGGTTTAGGGTGATGTTTAGAAGTAGGGTTATTTTTAATGTCAGAGACAGGTTTAGGAGTAGTTTTAGGGTTAAGATTAGGACGCAAATTAGGGCTAGGCTTAGGGCTAGATATAAGGTTAGTGTTCAGTTTAGGTAAAAGTTTAGGGTTAGTGTTATGGTTCAGTTTTGTTTTAGGGCTAAGCCTATGATTAAGGCTATATTTAGGATTAGCCTTAGGGTTAGGGCTAGTGTTAGGGTTAGGTTCAGTTGTAGATTTAGGGTTAGATTTAGAGTTAGGTTTAGATCTAGGGTTATGGCAATGTGTAAGGTTAGGGCTAGGGTTATTGTAGGCTATGGCTAGGAATATGATTATGATAAGTGATAGGGTTAGAATTAGGGCTAGGGCTAGGGCTAGTGCAAGAGTTATAGTTAGTCTTAAAACTAGGACTAGGGTTAGGTTTAGGTTTAGAGCTAGGTTTAGGGTTGGGGTTAGTCCTAGGGTTAATATTAGGGCTAGGTTTAGTGTTAGGGTTTGGGTTTGGGTAAGGTTTAAGCTATGCAATGGGGTTATAAAGAGTTTTAGGGCTAGGGAAAGGGTTAGAATTAGGGTTAGTGTTATGATTAACGCTAGCTTTGGGGCTAGGATCAGAGATATTGATCATGTTAGGGTTAGGGCTAGGATTAGGGCTAGGGCTAATATCAGGTCTAGGGTTACAGTTAGAAAGAGGTTTCGGTTTATGGTTATGATTAGGTCTAGTGTTAGGGTTAGATTTAGGGTAAGGGTCCAGTTTACAGCTATGTGTATTATTAGGGTCAGTGTTTGGCTTAAGTTTTGGTTTAGGTTAAGGTTTAGGTTTAGGGCTCGAATTAGCATTAGTGTTAGAGTTAGGGTTAGGGTAATGAATAGGCTTAGGATTAGGGTTCCGGTTAGTTTTAGGGCAATGGATAGGTTTAAGGATTGTTATAGGGTTAGGGTTAAGCCTAGGGTTAGCATTAGTGTTAGGATTATGTTTAGGCTAATGGATAGAGTTAGAGCTAGGTTAGGGCTAGGGTTATCGTTACTATTAGGGCTAGGATTATGGTAGTTTATATAATTAGAGCTATGGTTAGGGCTATGGTTAATATTAGGATTAGGACTTGTGTTAGGTTTGGTTTTGGGACAGGGCTAGGGTTATGTTAAGGGTAAAGTTTATGCTTTGAACTAGGTTTATGTCTAAAGCCAGGCTTAGCATTAGGGTTAGGTTTAGGGTTACACTTAGGGCTATGTTTAGGTCTAAAATTAAGGCTAGGTTTTGTGTTAGTTTAGGCCTAGGTTTAGGGCCATGTGTAATGTAAGAGCTAGGTTTATGATTAGTGCTAGTTTTAGGGTTAGGGTTATGGCTAGGTCTAGTGTTAAGATTGGGTTTTTGTTTAGGGTAAGCTTTGGAGCTAGGATTATGTTAGGGTCAGGGCCATTGTTCACGTTAGAGTTAGTGTTGAGTTTAGTGCCAGAATTAGGGCTAGGGTTAGGTCTAGGGGTACGGTTAGTGTTTGGGTTAGGTTAAAGATAGTGCTAGGGCTTGGTTGGTGTTCAGGTCTAGGGCTAGAGATATGGATAGATTTAGGATTAGGTTTAAGTCTAGGGCTAGTGTTAGGTTTACGTTTAAGTATATGATTACCGTTAGGGCTAATATTAGGGTTTGGTTTAGGGTTAGGGTCAGGTTCATACCTGCAGTTAGTGTTAGGGTCAGAATAAGTGTCAGGGTTAGGGTTTGGTTTATGTTAGGGTTAGAGCTAGAATGATGGTTAGGGTTAGGACTAGTAATAGGGTTAGTGTTTGGGTTAGGCTCTAGATTAGGGTTAGGTCTAGGGTTAGCATTAATTTTAGCGTTTAACTTAAAGTAATGTATAGGGTAAAAGCTAGGGTTAGATCTAGGGTTAGGCTTTGAATTAGGGCTAGTTTTAGTGTTAGGGTTAAAAATCGGGTTAGCGCTCAGCTTAGGGACAGGTTTTTGTTTAGGTTGGGGCTAGTGTTAGGTCTGAAACTAATGTATAAACCAGGGTTATGATTAGGGCTACTTTTTGGGTAAGTGTTACAGCTAGATCAAATGTTAGGATTAGGGTTACCATTAGCATGATGTTTAGAGCTAGGGTTAGTGTTAGGGTCAGGGTCAGTGTTTGGGTTATAGTTAAGGTTAGGGTTAAACCCAATATTATCACTAGAGTTAGGTCTAGGTGTAGGGTTAGTGTCTGTGTTAGGTTAAGTCTTATCATTAGGGCTAGGGCTAGGTGTTTGTTTAGGTCTACGGCTAGAGATATGGCTAGAGTTAGGATTAGGGTTAGGTCTAGGGCTAGTGTTAGGGTTAGGTTTATCTATACATTTATTGCTAGTGCTAGTGTTAGGGTTCGGTTTATAGTTAGAGTCAGTTTTAGACATACGGTAAGCTTTAGGTTCAGAATAAGTGTCAGGGTTAGTTTTAGGGTTTGGGTTATGGTTACAGCTGCAATGAGGGATAGGGTTAGGATTAGTAATAAGGTGAGGGTTTGGGGTTAGGCTAAGGATTAGAGTTAGAGCTAGGGTTAGCTTTAGGGTTAGGGTTAGCTTAGGGTAATGGATAGGATTAGAGCTAGGATTAGTGCTATGTTTAGGGTTAGGGTTAGGGCAAGAGTTAGGTTTTTTTTTAGGGTTAAAGCAAGGGTTAGAGTTATGGCCAATGTATGGACTAGGGTTACGATTTGGGCTATTTATAGGATTAGGGTTAGGACTAGGTCTAGTGGTAGAGTTAGGTATAACGTTTAGAGCTAGGATTAATGTTAGGGTCAAATTCAAGGTCAGAGTAGTTTTAGCATTAGGGTTTGGCTTCGAATTAGGGCTAAGTTTAGGGCTAGGAGTAGGGTTAGGTTTTGGTTTAGGTTAAGTTTTAAAGTTAGGGCTATGGCCTAGTTGTGTTTTAGGGCTAGGGCTATGGTTACGGCTAATGTTAGGCTTAGGTTTAGTCTTAGTATTAAAGTTAGATTTTGATTTAGGATTAAATCTAGGGTTAGGTCTAGGGCTAAGGATAGGGCTACTGTTAGGTCTTGGTTTATGGCTAGGATTAGGGTTATGGTAAGGGATAGGGTTAGAACTAGGAATAGAGCTAGGGTGAGAGTGAAAGTTAGTCTTATGGCTAAGCTTAGTGTTTGGTTAGGTATAGGGCTTAATTAGGCCTAGTAATAGAGCTACGTTTGTGGTTATGTTTAGGCCTAGGGTTAGTTTTAGGCTTAGGGTTAGGTTTCATGTAAACTATGGGGTTAGAGCTAGGGATAGGACTAGGGTCAAGGTTAGAATTAGGGTTAGGGCTAGGGGTTCATTAGAGTTATGATTAAGGCTAGGTTTAGAGCTAGGTTGAGGGCTATAGTTTGTGTTAGGGTTAGGGGTAGGATTATTGTTAGGGTGAATATAAGGTCTAGGGTTATGGTTAGAGATAGTTTTATGTTTAAGTTTGTGGCTATGTTTAGTGTAAGTGTTAGGTTTTAGGTAGGGTTCAAATTTAGAGCTAGGGGTATCATTAGGGTAAGGGTCAGGTTAAGGGTTTTGTTTAGGTTAGGGTTTAGGGTTAGGGCTCGAATTAGCATTAGGGTTTGAGTTAGCATAATGATAGGGTTTGGTTTAGGGTTTAGGTTACATTTAGCATAATGGATAGGGTTACGGTTAGGGATAGGGTTAGATTTAGGCCTAAGGTTAGCATTATAATTAGGGTTATTTTAGGGTAATTGATAGAGTTAGAGCTAAATTTAAGTCTAGGTGTATTGATAGGATAATGGCTAGGGTTAGGATTACGGTTACGCTTTTGTTTTTGTTAAGTTTAGGGCTAAAATTATGGCTAGGGTAAATATCAGGACTAGGATTATGGCTAGGGATAGTTTTAAGGTTAGGTTTATGTCTATATCTAGTATAAGGGTTATGTTTAGTGGCAGGATCAGGATTAGAGATAGGTATATTATTATGGGAAGGGGCAGAGTTAGAATTTGGTTTGGGTTAAGGTTTAGAGTTAGGGCTTGAATTAGCATTAAAGTTAGAGTTAGGGTAATGATAGAGTTAGGTTTAGGGTTCAAGTTAGGTTTAGGTTAATGAAATAGCTTAGGGTTAGGGATAAGTTTAGAGTTAGGCCTAGGGTTATCATTAGTGTAATGGTTATGGTTAGGGTAATTGATAGGGTTAAAGCTAGTGATAGGGCTAGGGTTATGGTTAGAATTCTGGCTAGGGCTGTGTTCTGGGTTATGGTTAGGTTTAGGATTAGGTTTAAAGCTAGGTTTAAGGCTCAGATTAGGGGTTACTTTTGGGTTTGGTTAATGCTAGGATTAGGGCTATTGTAATGTATGAACTAGTGTTGCAATTAGTGCTAATTTGGGGGTTATGGTTAGGGCTAGATCTAGTGTTACATTTAGGTTTATGGTTAGGGTGATGTTTAGAGCAATGTTTATTTTAGGGTTAGTGTTAGAGTCAGGGTTAGTTTTAGATTGTTAGTGTTAGAACTCGAATTATGGTTAAAGTTAGTACTAGTTGTATGGTTAGAGTTTGGTTTAGGTTAAGGGTTAGGGATATAAGATGGTTTTGTTATAGGGTTAGGGCTAAGGTTATGGCTAGATTATGGATTAGCATCAGAGTTAGGGATAGAGTTAGGTTAAGTTTTAGGCTTACAGATAGTGTTAGATTTTGAATTAGGGTTAGATCTAGGGTAAGGGATAGGTCTAGGGCTAGGTCTAGGGTTAGGATTAGGGTGAGGGATATGGGTATGGTAATGAATATGTTTAGAACTAGGGATATGGCTAGGGTGAGAATTAGAGTTAGTTATAGTAGTAGTCTTAGGATTAGGGTGAGAGTTAGGGCTGAATTGGGGCTAGGATTAGGACTTACGTTAGGGCTACATTTGGGCTAGGTTTAGTATTAGAGTTAGTCCTAAATTAGGGCTAGGATTAGGGCTAGATTTAGCTTTAGGTTTAGAACTAAATTAGGGTTTAGGATTAGGGCTAGTGTTAGTGTTAGGGTTAGGGCTACATTAGGGCTAGTATTAAGGCTAGGGTTAGTGTTATGGTTAGTCTAAGGGGTTGGGCTAGAGTTAGGGTTAGCATTGGTGTTAAGGTGAAGTTTAGGGGAATTGAATATGATCCTGGTGTATACGCACAAATTGCTGTAGATGCAGTAAGGGCATGGAAAACTTTACAGGGACATGAAGATTTACAAGGACAATTATCTAAGGTAATACAAGGAACTAATGAACCTTACGCTGAATTTGTAGACAGGCTTATTCAAATGGCTTTCAGAATTTTGGGGGATACAGAACAAGCAATGCCATTTATAAAACAACTGGCTTATGACCAAGCAAATCCTTGCTGCAGAGAGGTCATTAGACCATGGAGACATGAAGATTTAAACACATATATTAAATTATGTAGAGACATTAATGAACAAGGGCAAGTCTTGGCAGCAGCACAACAGGCTTTAGATGCCAGGCCAAAAACATGCTACAATTGTGAACAAACAGGACATTTTAAAAGGAGTTGCCCCATAGGAGGAGGGTTTAACAAAGCTAGGTATCAAAGGAATAGAATACCGGGTATTTGCCCACGATGCCGTAGAGGGAGACATTGGGATAATGAATGCCGTTCTCAAACCACCATTGAGGATACTCCATTATCAAAAAACAGACAAGGACCAAGTGTTTACCCATGATATCATGGAGAAAGGCATCAGGCTCCATTGCCAAAAAACGGATTGGGGGGCCCAATGCTCCGGGAGGAACCCAGCAACACCATCAGGGTAGTGCCCAGGACACATTATCCATTAAATCCCTCATCAGACAAACTAGAGGGAGATTAGGGTTGGACATCTGCGACTCTATCAGAGTGCTACTAACTCCAGAGATGGGAGTTCAAATCATTCCCACAGGAGTAAAAGAACCTCTTCCCCAAGGAAGAGTAGGCTTATTATTGGGACGCGGTTGTTCTACACTAAAAGGACTTATGATAAATCCTGGGGTACCTGATCCCGATTATGAAGGTGAAATAAAAATTATAGCTAGTTCTCCAAGAGGTATATCAATATGCACCAGGAGATAGAATAGCACAGTTATTAATAATACCCAGCCTGCATGATAAATTTTCCAGTCATTCTGTAGAAAGAGGTTCCAGGGGATTAGGCTCTACAGGTGTGGATTGGGCTATGCTGCCTTTAAATTTAGATTCTCGCCCAATGCTAAAACTAAATATTCAAGGACATGAATTTAATGGGCTACTAGACACAGGTGCAGACATAAGCATCAGTTCTCGTCAAAAATGGCCAAAACATTGGCCATTACAACAAGCCACTCAAACGTTTCGAGGCCTAAAAGTGGCAATTAATCCCCATAGAAGTGCAATGATATTAGATTGGAAGGATCCTGAAGGATGTGAAGGAACTATACAGCCCTATGTATTGGATCATTTTTCTATAAATTATGGGGACAAGATGTTCTAGATCAATTAGGTTTGACATTAACAAATAACATCAATCCTAACGTGCCCACTACTAGGGCTAGACAAGGCTTTAGGAAAGAAAAAAAGATTAAGAGAACAAGAACAAGGTATGACAGCACCAATTAAAATAGATCAAGGAATAAATAGACATGGATTGTGTTTTCAGAAAGGGCCACTGAAACAATCAAAATAACTTGGAAATCAGAAAGACCAGTGTGGGTTCTTCAGTGGCCCCTGACTAAAGAAAAGATACAAGTAGCCCATGACCTGGTCAAACAACATTTAGTGGAGGGACATATACAACCTTCTATATCTCCCCATAATACTCCCATTTTTGTCATTAAAAAGAAATCTGGTAAATGGAGATTATTGCAAGATTTAAGAGCCATTAATAATGAGATGGTTATTATGAGACCTGCTCAATCAGGGATTGCCCAATTGTCTGCTTTACCCAAAACCTTGTATGTTTTAGCTGTAAATATTAAAGATTGTTTTTTTTTCAATTCCAATTCATCCTGAGGATAGTCCACATTTTGTATTTACTATCCCTGCACTAAATCATGAAGGTCATGATCAGAGATGTGAATGGAAAGTACTCCCTCAAGGGATGGCTAATAGTCCAACTATGTGTCAAATTTATGTTAACAAATCAATCCAGCCACTTAGAAATCAAAATCCTGAACTACAAATATTTCACTATATGGATGAGGTGTTATTGGCACATAAAGATAAAAACACATTGCTAGAATGTTATGTCACACTTACAAATTTATTAAAAAATTATAATCTAGAGATAGCAATAGATAAAGAACAATTAAATCTTCTAATTAATTATTTAGGAGTTCTATTATCCTCAACCATGGTCCATCCACCAAAAATTCAAATATGAGTAAATCAACTCAAATCACTTAACAACTTTCAAAAGTTATTGGGAGACATAAATTGGATAAGGCCTTATTTACACATACCAACAGGAGAGCTAGGACCTTTATTTGATATCCTAAAAGGTCCATCAGATCCAAATTCATCCCACATGTTAATGCCTGAAGCAAGAAAGGCATTAAAATTATTGAAACATATAGGAAAAATATGCATTTGGATAGAATTGATATAAGTTTGCCTTTATTATTTATTATACTACCAACAAAAAATATTCCTATAGGAGTATTTTGGCAACAAGTTCCATTATTGTGGTAACATTTATCTTATTCTCCTAACACTATTCTTACTAGATATCCTGAGGCTGTAGGACAATTAATAGTCAAAGGAATAAGAGCAGCAAAGGGAGTATTTGGGATTTCTCCCAATAAAATTATTATTCCATATACTATGGATCTAATTGATGAGTTAGCTAATGAGTTAAATACTTGGGCAATAATCATGTGTAAAATTAATGTTTCATTTGATAATCACTTACCATCTAATCCTTTGTTGTCTTTTTGGTCTAATTATCCTGTAGTTTTTCCAAAAATGACAAGAAAAACCCCTATCATGAATGCTCCAAATATATTCAGTGATGGGTCAAATAATGGTAGAGCAGCAGTAGTTACCCCTGATCAAACATTTACATTTTTAGTACCCAAACAATCAGCTCAAAAAGTAGAGCTTAATGCAGTATTACAAGATTTTGTGATGTTTAAAAATTCTGTATTTAATTTATTTTCTGATAGTCAGTATGTATTTAATGCTATAGTATCCCTTGAAGATGCTGATAGGATTTCCCATTCTTCTCCTGTTTTCTCTTTTTTTTCCACTATACAAAGTATAATCTGGGACAGAAAAGATCCATTTTTATAGGACATATCAGGGCACATACAGGATTGCCTGGATCCCTTAGTTTGGACAATGAATTAGCAGATAAATCTACACATGAAATACATATTTTCTCCACAGTAGAAGAAGCTATAAATTTTCATAAAAGGTTCCATGTCAGTGCTAATACTTTACAAAAGCATTTTAAAATAACTAAAGAACAAGCCAGACATATAATAAAACAATGTCAAAATTGTGTGACATTTTTGCCACAAGTTAATCTTGGAGTCAATCCTAGAGGATTGATACCTAACCATATTTGGGAGATGGACGTCACACACTTGCCAGAATTTGGAAAATTAAAATATTTGCATGTTACAGTTGATACTTCTTCTGGATTTTTGATGGACTCCCTTCATGCCAGATAAAAAACTAAAGATGTTATAGCTCATTGCTTACAAAATTTTGCCACTGTGGGCATTCCAAAACAGTTAAAAACAGATAATGGTTCTGCTCACACTTCTACCTCTTTTAAACAATTTTGGCATTACTCACATAACAGGAATTCCATACAATCCACAGGGACAAGGCATAGTTGAAAGAGCTCATCAAACTATTAAAATGTACTTATTAAAACAAAAGGAGGAAATTGGAAAGGGATATATATCCCCTTAAGATAAACTTAAAATTTTTTTTAAAATTCTTTTTACTCTAAACTTTATAAATTTGTATTCATCAGGGCTTAGTGCTGTGGAGACATTTGTATCCAAAAAATGTACATAAGCCTAAGGTACTTTGGAAGGGTATTCTAACAGAACAGTGGAAAGGTCCTGACCCAGTGATTGTCTGGAGTCGGGGTTCTGTTTGTGTGTTTCCACAGGGAGAACAGCAGCCGATTTGGATTCCAGAGAGACTAACCAAAACAATTTCTACAGACCAAAAAGAAGATGATTTGACTCAAATCCATAACAGCTGATATCCAGAGCACTAGCTTGGCTATTCTTACATCTGTGACAGTGATTAACCAGGATGCTTTTTTCAATATCGATTTTATTATTGCTTTTTCCCACATCATAAAGTTCTATTTTATTTTTGAGCTCATAGAGATATTAATGTTTTTCTGATCAGTTTTATTTTTTGACTGTGGAGTTTTTAAACATTGCAATGGAGATTTCACCTGTGTAAAGCTACAAGGCCTTTACTATTGTCTTATGTGTTGTACGTTATGTGTGCACACTTCTGTTTTGTGTTGTATGTCTGCATGTGCGTATGTTCATATATCATATATGAGGAGCACTCACAAATAAATGAATCCGAATTTTTCTTTAATTATTCACGTGATTTTAATGGTTTAATTTAAATTGAGTAAACAGCTATTGAGGATTGTTTTAATATGTGCACAAATAAGCAGGTTAACAGATCTGTTTTTTTACTTTCACCTTTCCTTTTCATTATATTTAATAATTCTGTTCATTATAATGTAAATTGTTCAAAAAATTGTTTTCTTAGTACCTGTTGGAATGTTACATAATTTTTTTTAAGCATCATTGTCAGAATTTCTATCTTCATCCCAGTGCCGGTGACGACAAAGATGAAACCTAACTACAGTTTCTTCGATAGTTATCACAACAAACTGTATAAACTGATGCATCAATGAATAATAACTCAACAAGTAATGCTCATTCAAGGAGTCAATTTATTTTGGGAGGAAATTGACATATTGATAGATTCCTCTGCTTTGAACTGCTTGCAGATCTTGCCTGGACTATGTATCACTTGTATGCATTGTGATCTATCTGTTGATGCAGCAAATTAAGGTAGTGCTGGCATATCTTTGCTGATGTGTCACCAGTGTTGCAATTTTTCCTAAGGAACCATGAATTGGCCTGGTGTTGTGGCATTTCTGTATCCTCCTCCCTTCTACTAGTGATGGTCTAATTTGGGGGGCCAACAGAGGTGAGGCAAAGAACCTCACCACCCCCACCAGCACCAAGGCCAAATTTGGGGGCCAACAGAGGTGAGGCAAAGAACCTCACCCCCCCACTGGTGCATAGGCCTATCCAAA
This sequence comes from Callospermophilus lateralis, assembly GCF_048772815.1. Classification (NCBI taxonomy): domain Eukaryota; kingdom Metazoa; phylum Chordata; class Mammalia; order Rodentia; family Sciuridae; genus Callospermophilus; species Callospermophilus lateralis. The sequence goes on along the minus strand of NC_135313.1, from coordinate 109,409,528 downwards.
AGTATGGCTATATGCTGGACCAGTAGTCAGTGACGGGTGTGATCCAATTGCAGTGGTATCAACCTAAGACAGGAGGCTGATGCCTAGAGGTCAGTTCATCCGATAACGGGTAAGAATCATATGTTGAATTGGACAAACCTAACAGGCACGGTCCCTAGCCAAATTGCTTGTTGCTTAATTAAACAGAAGGGGGGAGATGCTAAGAGCCACAGCCAAGTAATATGATGCATGGCATTTTTGGTTGAAAGGTGACGCCAGCAAGCCATTGAGATGATATGATTATGTTAAGATCTGCAATCATATGGATATTGAACTCCTGCTCTCCACCTTGGCCTGCTACAGGACTCCTGGAGAGTTCCCATTGCTTGGGGAAGTGCAGTAGGAGGGAATTTGGAAGAGGGACTTCCTGTTGGGGTGCGGGATAACGGCCACGTGGGTCGGTCGGCAATCGTCCCAGGAGCGTACGGGGCATTGGCGGCAGTTTCAAAAATAAAGTGTGTTCCTGCTTGAGTGGCTCCTGATTTTGTGCCCAGCCAGACTGCCGCACTAACATGTTAAGAAAACCATTGATCAGAATAGTTCTTAAATAAAGAAGCCCTTTGGGAAGCCTAGTGCAGCAAGGTAAAAGATGAATACTGTGCAGTATCAAAGAAATCTGATCAAATTTTGGGGAGACTTATTTCAGTACATACATGTTCTCTTTTTCTCCTTCAGTGCTCTCAGATACAGTTTCTTTTGCATGCTTCATTTTGGGCCTAATTTCAAAAGAAAGAAAACAGTGAGTGCCCACTGAGAACTGATTGTGTGAAGTTTCAAGCACCTTCTGCCAACCCTGTTTGATTTCCAGCTCAATTTTCATTCACATGAATAAGCCATAATGAAAGGAAACCTTAAAATACAAACTGTTCCTGACAGTGAACCATTGAACCGAGAAGGCCCAAACCTGTGGAGCATAGTAAGTTTAAGTAAAAGATGACTCCTGCCCACTATCATAGAAATTTGAAGAGAACTAAGGCCCCATGGGTGCTCTCAGCTCAGATGGAAGGCTCGGCTGTGCAGTTTCTCTGGGTGAAGATAGCAATCTCACCACATGGGTGCTCACTGTGCAGAAGGAAGGCAGCACAGAACACAAAGACTTTTCTTGAGAATCACCAGAATGAGCTCTGGACACAGCACAAGGTCACTCCAGAACCACCCACTTCACCAAACACCATACATGGGTAATAGATGGAACCCATCTTGCAAAACCTTACTCATAATATATCAGTGGGTGTGGCTACCAGCTTGGTTCTGCAGCTTATCAGGTAAGTGGTGTCCAACTCTCCTACCTCCAACTGTGATAACTCAAGATTTTTCTCACAAGATTTTTGGGGGGTGTAGCTATCAATGCAGAACATCAACTGTACAGGAACCTGGATTCCAATTCAGAGACTAAGAGTAGGGAGGCTCCAGGTAGAAACTCAAGCTCTCTCACCCTGGGTACCTCCACCACCCTGAGCACCGAGACTCAAGCTAGGAATAGACAACTCCACCTACTGCAAGAAAAGAAAACAGAGTTCTGAGAGACTTTTATTCTTACTTTTCTTATTTTGCTCTTCTCATCCATTCTCCTCTACTCTTACACTCTGGTCCTCACAAAGTCAATATATGTGAAACCAAGGACTTTCTGTGAAATTGGACTTTAAGAACTGAATCACTAGAATAGTATAATATAGAGGAATTACATAGGCCCCACCTCACCACCACTTTTATTGCTCTTATTTTCTTCTCCCTCTATTTACTTGTTATTTCTTCTTCTTCTTTTTTCTCTCTCTATCCCACTTTCAGCCTCCTAAATTTTACTATTTATACATAGGGTAATTTTATGAATAGAGATAAGGAGTTTGAATTTATATCTTTTTCCAAAAATTCCCCCTGTCTGTTCATTAGAGTTCTCCTCCAAAGTTTCTAAGTTAGATTAATCACATACCCTCATTCCTTTCCCCCTTAACATAGCATTCTACCCCTGACTCTCAGTTCTCTGTACACCAGCAGAAATGCTATGCCTTTTATGAAACTAATGACTATATACTAAATAATAATTGAAGCTAACATATGTAGACTCAGAGTCTAGATATACATGTATTTATAATGGTTAGGTTTTGGCTTTGGGTTAGGGTTAGATTTAGAGTTAGGATTTGATCTATGGTTAGGGCTAGGGCTAAGGATAGGGCAAGGGTTAGGACTAGGGTTTGGGTTAGGTTTAGGAATATGGTAAGGTATAGGGTTAGAACTATTGATAGGGCTAGTATGAGAGTTAGAGTTAGTCTTAGGGCTAGGGTTAGTGTTAGGTTTAGGCATAGGGCTAAATTAGGTTTTGTGTTAGTATTAGGTGAGGCTTTGGATTAGGGTTAGAGTTAGGATTACGTTCAGGGTAAGGTATTGGGTTATAGCTAGTCTGAGGGCTAGGGCAAGGGTTATTATTAGGGTTAGGTCTAGGGTTTAGGTTTAGGGATTAAAGCTAGGTTTAGCACTAGGATGAGGGCTAATGTTTGTGTTAGGGTTAGGGCTAGTATTAGGGCTAGGACTAATGTCAGGTCTAGGGTTACAGTTAGAGATAGATTAAGTGTTATGTTTATGTCTTGTTCCAGTGTAGGTGTTAGGTTTATACTAAGGGTCAATTTTAGAGGTAGGGTTATTATTAGGGTCAGGATCAAGGTGACAGTTTGAGTTAAGTTAGGGTTTAGGTTTAGGGCTTTAAATATCATTATGGTTTAGAGTTAAGGTAATATAAGGGTTAGGTTTAGGGTTTAGGTGTCATTTTGTGTAATGGATAGGGTTAGGGTTGGGCCTAGGGTTAGCTTAAGAGTTACTATTAGGGAAATAGATAGGGTTAGACCTAAAATTAGGGGTAGGGTTATGTATAGGATTAGGACTTTTGTTTGGATTAGGGTTAGGATTAAGGTGTGGTTTAGTGTAATGGATAGGGTTAGTCCTAGGGTTAGCATAATGGGTTATCATTAGGGTAATGTATAGGGTTAGACCTAAGATTAGAGTTAGGATTATGTGTAGGATTAGAGCTTTGGTTTTTGTTATGGTTAGATTTACGTTTAGGGTTAAAGCCAGGTTTAGCGCCTGGGGTTGTGTCTCAAGAGGTAGCATGGTCATCTGGCATGTACAGGGCACCGGATTTGATCCTCAGCACTATATACCAATAAAATAAAAATGTTGTGTCAACCGAAAAGTAAAAAAGAATAAATATTAAACAAAACCAGGTTTAGGATTTGGATTAAGGCTAGGTTTTGGGTTACCTTAAGGCCAGGGTTAAGGCTACAGCTAATGTACAAAGTAGTGATATGATTAGAGCTAGTGATATGGTCAGGATTAGGTCTAAGTCTACTGTTAGTGTTAAGTTTATGGTTATGATGATGTTTAGAGCTAGAATAAATCTTAGCGTCAGAGTCAGAGTCCATATTAGTTTTCAGGTTAGGGTTAGGACTAGAATTAGAGATAGGTTTAGGACTAGGTGTAGGGTTTGGTTTAGGTTAAGTGTTAGGGGTAGGGTTATGATTCAGTTTTTTGTTTGTTTGTTTGTTTGTTTGTTTTTAGGGCTAGGTGTAGATTTAGGGCTAGTTTTAGGATTAATTTTAGGATTAGGCATAGTGTTAGTGTGAGGTTTAGGCTTAGGTTAAGGGTTAGAATTAGAGTTGGGTTGGATCTAGGCTTTGAGCTAATGGTAAGGATAGGGCTAGGATTAAGGCTAAGTTTAGGGCTAGGTATGGTGCAATAGTAAGGGATAGGTTTAAAACTAGGTATAAGGCTAGCGTGAGAGTTTGAGTTAATCGTAGGGCTAGGGTTAGGGATGAGTTAGGGATAGGGTTAAATTATGTCTGGAATTAAGACTAGGGTTAGTGTTAGGGGGAGGCCTAGATTTAGGGCTAGGTTTAGTGTTAGAGTTAGGGTTAGAGTTAGGGTTAGGGTTAGGGTTAGGTTAATGGATGGAATTATAGCTACTTTTAGGACAAGGGTGAGGATTAGATTTATGGCTAGAATGTGGACTAAGGATTGTGTTAGGATTAGGACTAGGATTAGAGCTAGGGCTAATGTAAGGTCTAGGGTTACAGTTAGGGAGAGTTTTAGGGTTAGGTTTATAGCTAGGTCTATTGTAAGGGTCAGGTTTCTTTTTAGGGTCAGGTTTAGAACTATGGTATTATATTAGGGTCAGGGTCAGATTTAGGGTTTTTATTAGATTAAGGTTTAGGGATAAGGCTCGAGTTATCAATATGGTTAGGGATAAGATAATGATAGTTTTCGGTTTAGAGTTCAGGTTAGGTCTAGGCTAATGGATAGGTTAGGGTTACGAATCAGATTAGGGTTCGGCCTAGGGTTAGCAGAAACGTTAGTGTTATCATTAGGGTAATGGATAGGCTTAGACCTAGTGATAGGGCTAGTGTTATGCTTAGGATTAGGGCTTAGGTTAGGGTTATGGTTAGCTTTAGAGTTAAAGCTAGGGTAGGGCTTGGGTTAAGGCTAGCTTTTGCAATAGGTTGGGGCTATGGCAAATGTAAGAACTTTGCTAAGATAGGGCTACTTTTAGGGTTAATGTTAGACCTAAGTATAGTTTTAGGGTTAGGTTGAGGGTTAGGATGATGTTTAGAGCTAGCGTTAGTGTTGGTGTCAGGGTCAGTGTTCAGTGTAGGGTTAAGGTTAATGTGAAAGCCAGTATTAGGACCAGGGTTAAGATTAGGGGAAAGGTTAGTTTTTGGCTTTAGGCTAAGAGTTATTATTAGGGCTATGGCTAGGTTTTTCTTTACATCTAGGCATAAAGTTATGGATAGATTAGGATTAAGTTTAGGTCCAGAGATAGTGTTAGGGTTAAGTTTAGGTATAAGTTTACTAGCAAGGCTAGTGTTAGGGTTCAGTTTAGGGTTAGGTTCAGATTTAGACCTATGATTACTGTTAGGGTCAGAATAAGGGTCAGGGTGAGGTTTAGGGTTTGGTTTATGGTCAGAGCTAGAATGAGAACTAGGGTTAGGGTTTGGGTTAGTTTAAGGATTAGGATTAGGATTACAATTAGGATTAGCATTAGGTTTAGGGTTTTGCATAGTGTAAGGTATAGGGTTAGAGCTAGGATTATGACTAGGGTTGGGCTTAAAGCTAGGTTTACGGCTTGCATTATGGCTAGTTTTTGTGTGCGATTAAGGCTAGGGTTAGAACAATGACTTATGTAAGAACTATGGTTTTTAGGGTTAGTTTTAGGGTTATGGTTAAACCTCTAATGTTTGGATTAGGTTTAAGGTTAGGGTGAAATTTAGAACTGTGTTAGTATTAGGTTAATAGTCAGGGTCGGGTTTACTTTTAGGGTTAGGGTTAGGACTCAAATAAAGTCTAGGGTTACTGTAAGGGTTTGTTTTAGGGTTAGGGTGGTGTTTAGAGCTAGGGTGGGTGTTATGATATGAATCAGAGTTAGGATTAGTATCAAGATTATGATTAGGACTCGAATTAGGGCTAGGTAAGGTCTAGGTGTAGTTTTAAAGTTTGGATTAGGGCTATTTCTCGCATTTGTCTTACTGCAAGGGTTAGCGTTAGTACTATTTTTAGAATGAGAATTAGGGCTAGGGCTAGTGTTAATGTTAGGCTTAAGTTTAGGGTTAGGGTTAGATATAGAGTTAGGTTAGAACTAGCGTTAGAACTAGGAATAAAGATTAGGCAATGGTTATTGCTAAGTTTAGGGCTAGGGTTAGTGCTAGGGTTAGGATTATGATAATGGATAGAGTTAGAAGTAGAGATAGGGCTAGTGTGAGAGAGTTACTTTAGGGCTAGAGTTATGGTTACTGTTAGGGATAGGGTTAAGTTAGGGCTAGGGTTAGTGTTCACCTTAGGCCTAGAGTTAGAGTTAGGGTTAGGGTTAAGTTTAATGTAAGGAATGTAAGATAGGGTGATGTTTAGAATTAGGGTTAGAGCTATGATTAGGGTACGGATTATGTTTAAGGCTATGTTTGGGGCTGGGATAAGGGCTATGGTTTATTTTAGTGTTAGGGCTATGATTAGGGCTGGGGCTAATATCAGATCTAGAGTTATGTTTAAAGATAGTTTCAGGGTTAGGCTTATGGCTTCATGTAATGTAAGGGTTAGGTTTAGGGTTAGGGTCAGGTTTAGATCTAGGTGTATTATTAGAGTCAAGTTCTGGGTTAAAAATTTGGGATAGATTATGTTTTAAAGTTAGGGCTCAAATTATCTTTATGGTTTGTGTTAGTGTAATTATAGTGTGAGGTTTAGGGTTTAGGTTTGCTTTATAATAATGCATAGGTTTAGGATTATGGATAGGGTTAACTTTAGGCCTAGGGTTATGGTTAAGGCAATGGATAGGGTAAGAGATAGGGTTAGGGCTAGGGTTATGATTTTGATTAGGGCTAGTCTAAGGATTAGGTTTAGGGTTAAAACTCGGGTTAGGACTTGGATTTGGGCTAGGTTTGGGGTTAACTTAGTGCTAGGGTTAGGTGTAAGCCTAATATAAATACCAGGGTTACAATTAGGGTTAAATTTAGGGTTAGGTTTTGTGGTAGGTCTATTGTTAGGTTTAGGATAAGGGTTAGGGTGATGTTTAGACTAGGGTTAGTATTATGGTCACAGTCAGGGTCAGTGTTAGTTCTAGTTTTCAGCTTAAAACTAGAATTAGAGCAAAGTTTAGGGTGAGGGTTAAGGTTTGGTTTAGGTTAATGGTTAGGGTTAAGGCTATGGCTTGGTTTAGTTTTAGAGCTAGTGTTAGATTTAGAGTTAGGGTTAGGTTTTGATTTAGAGCTAAAATTAGATCTAGGTTAGGGCTAAAGCTATTGATAGGGCGAGGGTTAGGGCTAGGGTTACTGCTAGGATTAGGATTCCAGTAAAAAATAGGGTTTGAACTAGGGATGGGGCTAGGGTGGGAGTTAGATTTAGTCTGAGGGCTATGGTTAGGGCTAAGGTTAGGAATAGGACTAAATTAGGGCTAAGATTAGGCCTAGGGTTGATTTTGGGGTTAGCCCTAAAGTTAGGTTTAGGGTTAGGATAAGGGCTATGGCTAATGTCAGGTCTAAGGTTACAGTTGGGGATAGTTTTAGGATCAGGGTTATTACTAGGTCTAATGTAAGTGTTAGGTTTAATGTAAATTCAGCCTTAGTGCTAGGAGACTTATTAGGTTCAGGGCCAGTGTTAGAGTTTGATTGAGGTTATAGTTTATGGTTAGGGCTTGAGTTAGAACTAGGGTGTGGGTTAGGTACTGATAGGGTTTTGTTTACAGTTTATTTTAGGTTTAGGGTAATTGATAGGGTTATGGTTAGTGATAGGGTTAAGATTAGGCCTAGGGTTCGCATTAGGGTAAGGGTTATGGTTACTATAATGGATGGAATTAGAGCTAAGTTTAGGGCTAGGTTTATGATTAGGAATAGGTTTGAATTAGGGTTAGGGTTAGGGTTAAAACTAGGTTTAGGCTTAGGTTTATGTTTAGCAAAAGGGTTAGGTTTTGAGTTAGGGTTAGGGTTAGGGTGAGGATTAGGTTTAGGGTTACTTCTAGGGATAAGTTTATAGTACTCATAGGGTTAGGGTTAGAATTAGGGTTAGTGACATCATTAGGGATAGGGTTAGGTTTAGGGTAATGTATACAATTAGGTGTAGATTTAGGGCTATGTTTAACTTCAGATTGAGGTTTATGCTTAGAGTTAGGGCTATGGTTATGTTTAGGTTTATACAAAGGGTTAGGTTTTGAGCTAGAGTTACATCTATTGCAAGTGTGAGATTTAAGGTTAGGTCTAGGGTTAGTTTTTCAGGTAGGTTTAGGTTTAGCATTAAGCCTAGATTCATCAATAAAGTTAGATTTAGGTTTAGGGTAATAGGTAGGTTTAGAGAGAGGTTTAAAACTAGTGTTAAAGTTAGGATTTGGGCTAGTGTCAGAATTAGATTGAGGGATAGGTGTAAGTTTATGTTTAGAATAATGTTTAGGCTTTGAGCTAGGATTAGGACTAAGGTGAGATTTAAATTAGGGTTAGGGTTAGCGTTAGATTTAGGGCCATGCTTAAGGCTTGGTTTAGGATTAAGTTTTGTGTTAGGTTTAGGCCTAGGGTTAGGGCTATGGGAAATGTAAGAGCTAGGGTTATTTTGAGGGCTAGTTGTAGGGTTAGGGTTATGGCTAGGTGTAGTGTTAGGTTTAGATTTTCAGGTAGGGTCATATTTAGAGACAGGTTTACTCTAAAGGTAGGTTTGGCATTTGGGTTAAAGTTAGTGTTAGGGTTACAGCCAGAATTAGGACTATGTTTAGGTCTAGGGTTAGGTTAGTGTTTGAGTTAGGTTAAGGATTATTGTTAGGGCTAGGGCTAGGTTTATGTTTAGATTTAGGGTTAGGTTTGTGTCTGTGTCTAGTGTAAGTTTCAGACTTAGAGTAAGGGTCAGGTTTAGAGTTAGGTGTATTTTTAGGGTCAGGATCATGGTTAAGTTTTGTTTTAGGTTAAGGTTTAGGGATAGGGATCAAATGAACATTAGGATTACGGTTAGGGTTAGGGTAATTGATTGTGTTAGGTTTAGGTTTCAGGGAAGATTTCAGGCAATGGAGAGCTCTAGGGGTAGATAAAAGGTTAGGGTTATGCCTAAGGTTAGCATTAGGATTAGGGTTATCATAAGGATAATATATAGGGTTAGAGCTATGGTTAGGGCTAGGGTTAGGTTAGGATTAGGGCTAGAGTTAGGTTAGGTTTTGAGTTAGGACTAGTAACCCTAGCTTAGGGTAGGGTGAGGGTTCAATTTAGGATAAAGGTTAGGTTTTGTGCTAGGGTTAGGTCTAAGATGAGGTTAGGTTTAGTGCTATAGTCAGGGTTAGGTTTCGGGTTAAGGCTAGGGTTTTCATTAGGGTTAGCATTAGGTATAGGGTAATAGATGGGTTAGATGTAAGTTTAGCTATATGGTTAAGGTTAGGTTTAGGTTTAAATTTAGTTTTAGGGCTATGTTTACTCTTGGTTTTAAGGTAAAAGTTAGGGTTTGAGTTAGGGTTAAGGCTATGGCAAGGTTCAGGTTTAGGGTTAGGTCTAGGGATAGGTTTATATTTTGGGTTAGGGTTTAATTAAGGGTTAGGGATAGGGTTATCATTAGGGTTAGGATTAGAGTTACACTAATGCCTAGGGTTATAGCTAGTTATAGGATTAGGGTTAAGGTTAGGATTAGGGCTATGGTTAGGGTTATGTTCAGGAATAGTGCTAAAGTCATATTTGGGCTAAGGGTTAGTCTTTGAGCTAGGGTAAGGACTAAGGTGAGGGTTAGGATTAGGGTTAATACTGGGGTTAGGGTTAGGGTAAGGGTTATGCTTAGGGTAGGTTAGACCTCGATTATGGTTAGGGTTATTTAAGTTTTGGTTAGATTTAGGCCTAGGGTTAGTGCTATGTGTGATGTAAGATCTAGGGCTCTGATTAGAGCTAGTTTTAGGGTTAGGCTTAACACTAGGTCTAGTGTTAGGTTTAGGTTTGGGGTTAAGGTCAGATTTGTAGCTAGGTTTAATGTTAGTGTCAGGGCCAGTGTTCAGGTTAAATTTAGGGTTAGGGTAAAGCCATAATAGGACTTGGGTTAGGTCTAGTGGTAGGTTTAGTGTTTGGTTTAGGTTAAGGGTTATTGTTAGGGCTAGGACTATGTTTTTGTTTAGGACAATGGCTAGAGTAATAGCTAGGTTTAGAATTAGGTTTAGGTCTAGGGCTAATGTTAGGGATAGGTTCAGGTATAAGTTTACTGATAGGGCTAGTTTCAGGTTTCAGTTTCAGTTTAGGGTCAAATTTAGACCTATAATTAGTGTTAGTGTTAGAATAAGGGTGAAGGTTAGGGTGAGGTTTTAATTTAGGGTTAGATCTAGAATGAGGGCTAGAGTTAGGACTAGTAATAGGGTTATGGTTTGGGGTTGACTAAGGATTAGGATTAGGAGTAGAGTTAACATTATGAATAGGATTTGGCTTAAGGTAATTGATAGGATTAGAGCTAGGCTTTGGGCTAGTGTTAGCATTACGTTTAGGGCTAGTTTTAGGGTTAGGGTTAGGGTTAAATCTAGTGTTAGGGCTCATATTAGGCTATTTTTTTTGTTAGAGTTAGGGATAGGTTTTGGCTAAGGCCAATGTAAGAACTATGGTTATGTTTAATGTTAATTTTAGGGTTAGGGTTTCAACTAAGTCTAGTGTTAGCATTAGTTTTGGGGTTAGGGTGATATTTAGAGCTAGGGTTTGTGTTTTTATATGATTCATGGTGAGAGTTAGTTAAAAATAGGACAAGGACTTGAATTAGAGCTCAGTTTATGGCTAGTTATGGGTTATTGTTAGGTTTAGGTTAAGGTTTAGGGTTAGAGCAATGACTTGGTTTTGTTTTAGGGCTAGGGCTTGGATTAGGGCTAGTTTTAGGATTAGCAATAGTGTTAGAACTAGTAGTAGAATGAGGTTTAGGCTTACGATGAGGATTACATTTAGAGTTATGGTTAGATCTATAGTTAGGACTATGGCTAGGTTTAGGGCTATGTTTAGGGCTATTGTGAGGGTTATGGTAATTAATAGATTTATAAATAGTAATAGGGCTAGGGTGTGAGTTAGGGTTAGTCTTAGGGCTAGAGTTAGTGGTAGGGTTAAGTTTAGGGTTCAAATAGGAATAGGATTAGCGCTATGATTGGTGTTAAGTTTAGGCGTATGGTTAGGTCTAAGGTTAGGGTTAGTTTTAGGTGAAGGGATGGTGTTATATACCTAGCTTCAGTGCGAGGGTTATATTTAGGGATAGAGCTAGGGTGAGGTTTTCATTTAGGATTAAGTCTAGGTTTAGGGCTAGGATGAGGGCTAGTGTTTGTGTTAGGGTTAGGGCTACAATAAGGGCTAGGAAAAATATCAGGTCTAGGGTTCTGGTTAGGGATAGAGTTATTAATAGGTTTATGGCTAGGTCTAGTGTAAGGGTCAGGTTTAGCATAGGGTTCAGTAATAGATCTAGGTTATTATTATGGTCAGAGTATGGGTTAAGGATTGGTGTGGGTTAAGGTGTAAGGTTAGGTCTCAAATTAGCATTAGTGTTAGGGTTAGGGTTAGAGTAATGGTTAAACTTAGGTTTACAGTTCAGGTTAGGTTTAGAGTAATGTATAGGGTGAGTGTTAAAAATAGGGTTCGGGTTAGGCCTAGGGTTAGTATTTGTTTTACGCTTATATTTACAGTAATGAATAGGTTGTGTTCTAGTGTTAGGGCTTAGATTAAGGTTAGGATTAGGGCTAGGGTTTTGGTTACATTTAGGGCTAGTGTTAGGGTTAGGTATAGAATAAGTGTTAGGATTTGAGCTAGGGTTAGGGCTAGGGCAAGGGTTAAGTTTAGAATAGGGTTACAGTTAGGGTTAGGGTTAGGGTTAGCATTAGGTTTAAGGTTATATTTAAGGTAATGGATAAAATTAGAGGTAGGCTATGGTTTCAGTTAGGATGAGGGATAGGGTTAGAGTTAGGGTTAGAGCTAGGGTTATGTTTAGAGTAAGGGTTAAGTTTGAGCTAGGGTTAGATCCAGGGCAAGCATTAGGTTTACAATTTGTGCTAGGGTTAGGGTTACGATTATGCTTAGGTCTAGGTGTAGGGCTTGTATTAGGGCTTTGTTTTGTGAGATTTGTGGATAATGTTATGGCTATGGACAATGTAAGAGCTAGGGTTATGGTTATGGATAGTTTTGTGTTAGCGTTATACATATGTCTAGTGTTAGGTTTAAGTTTTCAGTTAGGATAATGTTTCGAGCTAGGGTTTGTGTTAGCATAAGCATCATTGTTCGGGCTAGCATTTGGTTAGGGACAGAATTAGATCTAGGTTTAAATCTAGGGCTAGGGTTAGTCTTTGCATTAGGTTAATGGTTATTTCAGGGCTAGGGCTAGGTTTTTGTTTAGGACTTGGTCTAGAGTTATGGCTATATTTAGGATTAAGTTTAGGTCTAGTGCTAGTGTTATGGTTAGTTTTAAGTATAGGTTTACTGGTAGGGGTAATGTTAGGGTTTGGGTTTGTTTTAAGGTCCGGCTTTGACCTAGGATTAGTGTTAGGGCCAGAATAAGGGAAGGATTAGTCTTAGGCTTTGGGTTAGGGTTAGAGACAGAATTAGGGCTAAGGTTAAGACTAGTAATTGAGTTATGTTTTGGGGTAAGCTAAGGGTTAGGGTTAGAACTAGGGTAGCATTAGGGTGACAGTTTGGCTTAGGGTAAGGAATGTGTTTAGAGATAGGTTTTGGGTAGTGTTAGGGTTAGTGTTAGGGTTAGGGTTAAAGCTAGAGTTGAGCCTCAGATTAGCACAAGGTTTTGTGTTAGACTTAGGGCTCTGGATAATGTAAGAACTAGCTTTACAGTTAGATATCGTTTTAGGGTTAGGATTATGGCTAGGTCTAGTGTTTGGTTTATGTTTAGGGTTAGGGTGATGTTAGAGGTAGGGTTAGTTTTAGGGTCAGAGTCAGGGTCAGTATTAGTTTTAAAGATAGGGTTAGAACTAGGTGTAGCATTCAGATTTGGTTTAGATTAAGGGTTAGAATTAGGGCTATAGCTCAGGGTTTTTTGGGGGGCTATGGCTAGGATTAGGGCTAGTTTTCAAATTTGAATTAGGTTTAGGGCTAGTGTTAGGGTGAGGTTTAGGATTAGATTTAGGGTTAGATTTAGAGTCAGGGTTAGTTCAAGGTTTAGGTCTATGGCTAGGTTTAGGCCTAAGGTTTTGGCTAGTGTTAGGTTTAGGCAATAGATAAGGTTGGTACTAGAAATAGGTGTAGAGATAGAGTTAGGGTTAGTCTTAGGGCTAAGTTTGGAGTTAGTGTTAAAGTTAGCAATAAATTAAGGCTAGCATTTTAGCTATGATTAGTGTTAGGATTAGGCCTAGGGTTAGGGCTAGGTTTTATTTTAGTGATAGTGTTAGGGTTAGGGTTAGGGGAAAAGATGTAGTTATACCTAGGTTCAGCTAGAATTAGTGTAAGGTCAGAGTCAGGCTCAAGGTTAGTTTAAGGGTTAGGTTGGGACTGGAATTAGGACTGATGTTAGGGCTAGGTGTAGGGTTAGGTTTTGTTTTAGGTTAAGGGTTAGCATTATGGCTACGGTTTTGTTTTGTTTTAGGGCTTGAACTAGATTAGGGCTACTTTTAAGATTAGTGTTAGTGTTAGGGCTAGTGTTAGTATGAGGTTTAGGCTTAGGGTTAAGGTTGGACTTAGAGTTATGGTTAGTTCTAGGGTTAGGCCTAGGGCTAGTGTTCGGGCTAAGGTTAGGGCAAGTGTTAGAGTTATGGTAAAGAATAAGGTTAGATATAGGAATAGGGCTATGGTGAGAGTTAGAATTAATCTTAGTGCTTGTTGTAGGGTTAGGGCTAAATTAGGGCTAGGATGAGGTCTAGGATTAGTGTAAGGGTTATGTCTAGAGTTAGAGTTAGGATTAGATTTGGGGGAAGGGAGGGTGTTATAGCAAGGTTCAGAACTAGGGTGAGAGACAAAATTAGGAATAGGGCTACAGTTAGGGTTTGGGTTAGGATCAAGTCTAGTTTTAGGGCTAGGATGAGGGCTAGCATTTGTGTTAGGGTTATGGCAAGAATTAAAGCTAGGGCTAATATCAGGTCTAGGGTTATCGTTATTGATAATTTTCAGGTAAGATTTATGGCTAGGTTTAGTGTTAGAGCTAGATTTAGGGTGAGGTTTAAGTTGAGAGTTAGGGGTATTATAATAGTCAGAGCCAGATTTTGGATTTAGGTTAGGTTGAGGTTTAGGATTATGGCTCAAATTAACATTAGGTTTGAGTTAGAGTTAGGATAATGGATAAGGTTAAGTTTAGGCATCAAGTTTGGTTTAGGGCTCAGATTAGGTTTAGGGTACTTGATAGGGTTATGGTTAGGCCTAGGGTTAGTATTAGGTTTATGGTTATCATTAGGGTAATGGATAGGGTCAGAGCTAGTGTTAGGGCTAGGGTTATGTTTAGTATTAGGGCTAGATTTAGGGTTATGTTTAGGGTTAAGGCTATGGTTAGGTTTAGGGTATGGGTTTGGGTTTGAGCTAGATTTAGTGCTTAGGATATGGTTAGGTTTAGAATTAGGTCTAGGGTTAGGATTATGGTTATTTTTAGGGTTAAGGTAATGGACAGGTACAGATGTCGTGTTAGAGGGGTTAGGGTTAGGTTTTGATTTAGGACTAGGGTTAGTGTTAAGTTTAGCATAATTGTTAGGGTTTGAGCTAGCATTAGAACTATGGCAACGTTTAGTTTATGGTTAGATCTCTGGTTCGGTTTACAGTTAGAGTTAGAGTAGGTTTAGGGTTAGGGCTAATGTTATTGTAACGTTTATGGTTAGGGTCAGGGTAATTGATAGGTTTAGAGCTAAGGTTAAGTGTAGATTTAAGTTTAGGATTAGGGCTAGTGTTATGGTTAGGGTTAAGGTTAGGCTTATCATTTCCTTATGGTTAGGTTACGTGTAAGGGTCAGGGATTGAGTAAGTGTTAGGGCTAGGTTGAAGCTTCAGGTTAGAATCAGGGCTAGGGATAGAGTTGAGGTTAGGGTTACGGGTAGGGCTGGATTTAGCCTTAGGTTTAGGGTTATGATTAGGGTAATGTTTAGAGTTAGAGCTATAGTTTGAGCTACGGTTACAGTTAGGGTTAGGGCTAGGATTTGGGTTAGGTTTTGGTCTAGACTTATGTTTAGGGTTACAGCTAGGTTTTGAGCTAGTGTCAGTACTAGGGCTAGGTCGAGAATTAGGTTCAGCCCTAGGTCTAGGGACAGGATTATGGTAGGTTTAGGGTTAGAGTTATATTTAGGGCTAGGGTTAACATTAGAGTTAGAATAAGGTTTAGGGTAATGGATATGGTTAGATGTAGGTTTAGGTTTAGGTTTAGATTTAGTTTTAAGATTAATGTTAAGGCTAAGGTTATGTTTAGGTTTATGGTACCGGTTATGATTTGAGCTAGGGTTAGGGCTATGGCGAGTGTTACTTTTAGGGTTAGGTCTATTATTAGATTTCTGGTTAGGGTTAGACTTACATTTAGGGTTAAGGCTAATGTTATCAATACGATTATGTGTAGGGTTAGGTAAAATGTAGTTTTAGAGCTAGGTTTAGGGCTAGGGTTATGTTTAGGGTTAGGGCTAGTGTTAGGATTTAGATTAAGGTACAGGTCTAAGTTTGTATTTATGGTAGGGTTAGGCTTTGAGTAAACTTTGAGGCTAAGTCTAGGGTTAGGTTTAGGGTTAGGGTTCAGGCTAGGATTAGGGTTGGGGTTATGCTTAGGGGTAGATTTAGGCCTATAATTCACTCTAGGTTTTGTGTTAGGTTAAGGCATAGAGTTAGACCTATGGGTAATGTAAGAGCTAGGATAATGATTAGGGCTGGTTGTAGGGTTAGGATTATGGCTATGTCTAGTGTTAGGTTTAGATTTTTGCTTAGGGTCAGGATTAAAGATATATTAAGTGTTAAAGGCAGGGTCAGTGTTCAGTTTAGAGTTAGAGTTAAGGTTAAAGCCAAAATTGGGACTAGGTTTATGTCTAGGGGGTGGGTTAGTCATTGCGTTTAGTAAAGGGCTAAGGCTAGGTTTTTGTTTAGGTCTAGAGCTAGAGTTAAGGCTAGATTTAAGATTAGGTTTAGGCCTAGAGCTAGTGATAGGGTCTGGTTTAGGTTTAAGTTTATTGGTAGGGCTAGTGTTATGGTTTGGTCTAGCGTTAGAGTCAGGTTTAGACCTAGGTTAGTGTTATGGTCAGAATAAGGGTCAAGATTATGATTAAGGTTTGGGATAAGGTTTGAGGTAGAATGAGGGCTAGTGTTAGGACTATTAATATGGCAAGAGTTTTCTTTATTCTGAGGATTAGGGATAGGTCTAGAGTTACCATTAGTTTTAGGGTTTTTTTAGGTTTAGGGATAGGGTTAAACCTAGTGTTAGGGGTAGGGGTAGTGATAGGTTTAGTGTTAAATCTAGGTTTAGGGCTCAAATTAGGGCTAGTTTTTGTTTTTGTGTTAGGGCTAGGGTTAGGGCAACATGTAAAGTACGAACCAGGGTTACAATTAGGGTTAGCTTTAGAGTTAGGGTTAGGGGTATTTCTAGTATCAGTGTTAAATTTATGGTTAGGGTGATATTTAGAGCTAGAGTTATTTGTAGGATAAGAGATAGGGTCAGGGTTAGCTTTAGGGTTTGAGTTAGGACTCGAATTATGGCTAGGCTTACTGTTAGGGTTTGGTTTAAAGTTAGCATCATGTTTAGAGCTAGGGTGAGTGTTAGGATATGAATCAGGGTCAGGGTTAGTTTGAAGGTTATGGTTAGGACTCAATTAGGGCTAAGATTTGTTCTTATAGTATTTTCAGGTTTGGTTTAAGTTAAGGTTTAGGGTTAGGTCTATTGCTTGTTTTATTTATTTATTATTTTTTTTTTAGTCCTACGTTAGGGTTAGGGCTATAGCCCTAGTTTTACAATTAGTATTAGGGTTAGGGCTAGTGTTAGTTTTAGGCTTAGACTTAGGGTTAGGGTTATATTTATAGTTAGGTTTAGGTTTAGATCTAGGATTAGGCTAGGATTAATTATAGGACAATGGTTGGGTGCAGGGTTAGTTATGTTAAAGGATATGGTTAGAACTAGGGATAGGGCTAGTGTGAGAGAGATAGTGATAGGGCTAAAATTAGAGTTAGGGTTTTGAATAGGGTTTAATTAGGGCTAGAATGAGGTCTAGGTTTAGTGTTCAGCTTAGGCCTAGTGGTAAGGATAGGGTTAAGTTTATGTTTAGGAGAAAGAATTGTGTTATAGCTAGGTTTAGATGTAGGGTGAGGGTTAGAGTTAGGGTTAGGGTTCGGGTTGGGGTTAGGGTTATGAATAAGGCAAGGTTTTGGGCTAGGATGAAGGCTAGTGTTTGTTTCATATTCAGGGCTATTATCAGTGCTAGGGCTAATATCAGGTCTAGGGTTATGGTTAAAGATAGTTTTAGGGTTAGGCTTATGGCTACATCTAGTGTAAGTTTTAGGTTTAGGGTAAGGTTCAGCTTTAGAGCTAAGGGAATTATTAGGATAAGGATCTGGCTAAGATAAGGATTTAAGTTTACGGCTCAAATTAGCATTAGGGTTAGGGTTAGGGTATAGTTAGGTTTTGTTTTCAGGTCCAGAATTGGTTTAGGGTAATTGATATGGTTAGCGTTAGTAATAAGGTTAGTTTAGGCTTAGGGTTACCATTAGGCTAAGGGTTATGGTTAGGGTAATTGATAGGGTTAGAACTTAGGGTAGAACTAGAGTTATGGTTAGGAATATGCCTTGAGTTAGAATTAGAGTTAGTGTTAAATCTAGTTTTAGGGTTAGGTTTAGGGTTATGTGTAGCATAAAGTTTAGGTTTTGAGCTAGGGTTAGGGCTAGGTTTAGGGTTAGGTCTAGGGATAGGATTATGGTAAGTTTAAGATTAGGATTAGAGTTAAGGTTAGGGTTATCATTAACTTTAGGGTTAGAATTAAAGTAACGGATAGGGTTAGTTTAGGTTTAGATTTGGTTTAGAGTTAGAATTAGTGATAGGCTTAGGATTAGAGCTATGGTTATGTTTAGGTTTATGGTTAGCTTTATGGTTTGATCTAGAGTTAGGGCTATGGTTAATGTTAATGTTAGGGTCATGTCTCTGGTTAGTTTTCCAGTTAGGTTTAGGGTTAACATTAGTGTTCGGGCCAGGATTGTCAATAAGTTTAGTTTTAGGGTTAGGCTAATGGGAAGGTTTAGAGCTAGGTTTAGGGCATGGTTAAGTTTAAGATTTGCGCTAGGGTTAGGGTGAGATTTAGGGATAGGTCTAGATTTATGTTTAGGGTAAAGTTAGGCTTTAAGCTATTTTAGGACTAAGGCAAGGGCTAGGATTAAGTATAGGGCTAGTGTCAGGGTTAGGGTTATGATTAGGGCTAGGTTTAGCCCTAAAATTAGCTCTATGTTTAGTGTTATGTTTACATCTAGGGTTAGGACTATGGATAATGTAAGATCTAGGGTTATGATTAGGGCTACTTTTAGGGTTAGGGTTATGGCTGGATCTAGAATTAGGTTTAGGTTTTGGTTAGTTTCAGGTTTACAGGTAGGTTTAGTGTTAAAGGCAGGGTCAGTGTTTGGGTTAAAGTTAAAGTTAGGGTTACAGCCAGAATTAGGAATAGGTTTAGGTCTAGGAGTAGAGTTAGTGTTTGGGTTAGGTAAAGGTTTTTATTAGGGCTAGGGCTAGGATTTTGTTTAGGTCTAGAGCTAGAGGTAAGGCTAGATTTAGGATTAGGTTTATGTCTAGAGCTAGTGGTAGGGTTAGTTTTAGGCATAAGGTTGCAAGTAGAGCTAATGTTAGGGTTTGGTTTAGGGTTAGGGTCAGGTTTAGCCCTAGGGTTTATTTTATGGTCAGAATAAGGGTCAGAGTTAGGGTTCGGGTTTGGGATAGCATTAGAGCTAGAATGAGATCTAGGGTTAGGACTACTAAAAGGGTTAGGATTTGGTTAGCCTAAGGATTAGGGATAGGTCTAGGGTTACCATTAGGTTTAAGGTTTTGCTCAGGGTAAGGCATAGGGTTAGGGCTAAGGTTAGGTTTATGGTTAGGGTTAAAGCTAGGTTTAGGGCTCAGATTAGGACTAGTTTTTGTGTGAGGTTTAAGGCTAGGGTTAGGGCAATGGCTAATATAAGAACCAGGGTTACAATTAGGGTTAGAGGTAGGAATAGGTCAAGTGTTAGGGTTAGGAGATATATATATATATATATATATATATATATATATATATATATATATATATATATATATATATATATAAATATAGCTAAAGTTAGTGTTAAGATATTGGTCAGGTCGTGGTTAGTTTTACGGATAGGGTTAGACCTCGATTTAGTGCTAGGGTTACTGTTAGGGTTCAGTTTAAATTTAGGGTGGTGTTTAGAGCTAGGATGAGTGTTAGAATATAATTCACGTTCAGGGTTATTTTTAAGGTAATGATTAGGACTCGAATTAGGGCTAGGGTTAGATCTAGGTGTAGTGATAGGGTTTGTTTTAAGTTAAGGTTAGTGTTAGGCCTGTTGCTCGGTTTTGTTTTAGTGCTATGGTTAGGGTTAGGGCTAGTTTTATGATTAGCTTTAGGGTTAGGGCTAGGATTATGCTTAGGTTTAGGATTAAGGCTACATTCATAGATTAGGCTATGTTTAGTGTTAAGTTTAGGGCAAGAATTAGGGCTAGGACTAATGTCAGGTCTAGGTTTATATTATGTGATATTTTTAGGGTTAGGTTTATGGCTAGGTCAAATTAAAGTGTTAAGCTTAGGGAAAGGGTCAAATTAAGAGCTGGAGTATTTTTAGGATCAGAGTCAGGCTTCAGGATTGGGTTAGGTTAAGGTTTAGGTTTAAGGCTCAAATTAGAATTAAGTTTAGAATTAGGGTTGAGGTAATGGATAGTGTTAGGTTTAGGGTTCAGGTTAGGTATAAGATAGTGATAGGTTTAGGGTTAGGCTTAGGGTTAGCATTAGGATTATGGTTATGGTTAGGGTAATTTATAGCGTTAGACCTAGTGTAAGGGTTAGGGTTATGGTTAAGATTAGGGCAAGAATTAGGGTTAGGGTCAGGGTTAGTGCAAAGTTTACAATTAGGATTAGGTTTAGGGTACGATTTAGGGTTTGAGCTAGAATTTTTGCTATGGCTAAGGTTTATTTAGAGTTTGATCTAGGTTTATGGTCATGGTTAGTTTTACAGTTAGGGCGAGGGTTATCATTCGGTTTAGGGTAATAGGTTTAGATTTCAGCTTAAAGATAGTGTGAGGTTTAGGTTAGCCTTAGGTGAAGGTTTAGATTAGGGTTAGGATTTGAGCTAACTTAGATTTAGGGTTAGGGTTTGGTTCACTATTAGTTCTAGGGTTAGGTTTATGTTTAGGGTTATAGTAGGTTTAGCTTCAGGTCCAGTGTTATAATTAGGGTTAAGTTTAGTGTTAGGATAATGGGTAGGGTTCAAGCTAGGGTTTGGGCTAGAGTTAAGGTTAGGGTTAGGGCTGGGTTTAGGGCTGTGTTTAGGCCTTGGGTTAGTGTTAGGATTAGGTTAAGTGTAAGGGTTAGGGATTGAGCTAGGTTTACGTATTGAGCTAAGGTGAGGGTTAGTGTTACAGTCAGGGCTAGGTAGGGTTAGAGTTATGTTTAGGGCTAGGGTTAGCATTAGTTTTAGGGTTATGGTTAGTGTAATGGATAGAGTTAGAGCTAGGCTTTCAGCTATGGTTACAGTTAGGATTAGGGCTAGAGTTATGGTGAGGTTTAGGGTTTTGGCTAGGTAAGAGTAAGGTTTAGGGTTTGAGCTATAGTTAGGGCTAGAACAAGGGTTAGATTTAGGGTTAGGGTTAGTGGTAGGTTTAGGGTTAGGGATATGCTTAGGGTTTGGTTTAGGGCTATAATTATGGCTAAGTTTTGGGTGATGTTTAGGACTCGTGTTAGGTATATGGGTAATATAAGAGCTAGAGTTATGGTTATGGTTAGATTTAGAATTCGTCTAGTGTTAGGGTTAGTTTTTGGTTTAGGATAAGTTTTATAACTAGGAGTTTTGTTAGGGTAAGTGTCAGGGTTAAGGTTAGAATTAGGTTTAGGGTTAGGTCCAGAATGAGTACTAGGTTAGGTCTAGGGGTAGAGTGAGTGTTTGGTTTAGGTTAAGGGGTATTGTTAGGGATAAGGCTAGGGTTATGGCTATATTTAGGATTAGGTTTAGGTCTATGGCTAGTGTTAGTGTTAGGCTTAGGGTTAGGGTTACTGGTAGGGCTAGTGTTAGGTTTTGGATAAAATTTAGGGTCAGGTTTAAACCTAGGTTTAGTGTTAGGTCAGAATAAGGGTCACGGTTAGGGATACGGTTTGGGTTAAGTTTAGAGCTAGAATGAGGGCTAAGGTTGATACTAGGAATGGAGATAAGGTTTGGGGTAGGCATAGAATTGGGGTTAGGACTAGGGTAGTAGTAGAAAAAGGGTTTAACTAAGGGTAAGAAATAGGGTTAGAGCTAGGATTAGGACTAGGGCTAAGGCTAGGGTTAGGGTCAG
Source organism: Callospermophilus lateralis (assembly GCF_048772815.1). Taxonomy (NCBI): domain Eukaryota; kingdom Metazoa; phylum Chordata; class Mammalia; order Rodentia; family Sciuridae; genus Callospermophilus; species Callospermophilus lateralis. The sequence continues at coordinate 109,388,583 of NC_135313.1, read as the reverse complement.
GGTTGGGGTTAGGGTTAAAGTTAGGTTTAAGCTTGAATTAGGGCTAGGTTTTGTTGTTAGAATTAGGGCTATGGCTAATTTAAGAACTGGCATTAAAATTAGGGCTAGTTTTAGGATTAGGTTTATGGCAAGGTCTAATGTTAGGATTAGGTTTAGGGATAGGGTGATGTGTAGAGCTAGGGTTATTGTTAAGGTTGGAGTAAGTGTTAGTATTAGTTCTAGGGTTAGGGTTAGGACTCGAATTAGGTCTAGGTTCAGGGCTAGTTGTAGGGTTTTTGTTTGGTTTATGTTAAGGTTTAGAGTCAGTGCTATGGCTCGGTTTTGCTTGAGGGCTAGGGCTAGGGTTAGGGCTAATTTTCAAATTAGCATTAGGGTTAGAGCTAGTGTTAGGGTGTGGTATAGGCTTAGGGTTAGGGTTATATTTAGAGTTAGGGTTAGATCTAGGTTTTGGGCTACAGTGAAAGTTAGGGCAAGGGTTAGGTCTAGGGTGTGAATTATCATAAGGGATAGGGTAAGAACTGGGGATAGGGATAGGACGAGAGTTAGAGTTTATCTTAGTGTTAGGTTTAGATATCTGGTTAGAATTAGGGCTTAATTAGGGCTAGGATTAGAGCTAGGGTTAGTATTAAGACCAAGCCTAGGTTTATGGCTAGGGATATGGTTATGCTTATGGTTAGGTATGATGTTATAGCTAGCTTTAGAACTAGGGTGAGAGTTAAATTTAGGTTTAGGTCTATGGTTAGTTAGGGTTAGGTTTAGGATTAAGGTTAAGGTTAGGGCTAGGGTTAGGGCTAGATTTTGTTTTAGTGTTAGAGCTTCATTAGGGCTAGGGCTAATGTTAGGTCTAGGGTTAGGTTTAGAGATAGTTTAAGAGTTAAGATCATTAGGATTAGGTTTATGGATATGGTTAGGTTTAGGGTAATGTATAGGTTTAGGGCTAGAATTAAGTTTAGGTTAATCCTAGGGTTAGCATTAGTGTTAGGTTAAGGATTAGGGTAATGGATAGGGTTACAGCTGGGGTTAGGGCTAGGTTTATGGTTAGGATTAAGTCTAGGGTTAGGTTTAGTTTTTGGGTAATGGCAAGGGTTAGGTTTACGGTTAGGTTTAGGGTACGTGATAGGGCTAGAATTAGGGTTATGGTTAGGGTTAATATTAGTGTTAGGGCTCTGATTAGGGATAGGTTTGGGGTTAGGTTAGGGCTAGATTTAGGGCTTCAGCTAATGTAAGAACTAAGGTTACGATTAGAACTTGTTTTAGGGTTAGGGTTAGGGCAAGGTATAGGGTTAGGTTTAGGTTTAGGTTTTGAGTGATGTTTAGAGGTAGGGTTAGTGTTAGGGTCAGAGTCAGGGTCAGGGTTTGTTTTAGGTTTAGGGAGAGGACTCAAATTAGAGCTCAGTTTAGGGCTAGGTGTAGGCTTAGGGTTTGGTTTATACTAAAGTTTAGGGTTAGGGCTATGGCTTGTTTGTTTTGTAGGGCTAGGGCTAGGTTAGTTCTTGTTTTAGGATTAGCAGTAGTATTTTGGCTTGTGTTAGTAAGAGGTTCAGCTTAGGGTTAGGGTTAGATTTAGAGTTGGGCTTATACATAGGATTAGGGCTAGAGATAGGGTTAAGGCTAATGTAAAGGCAAGTGGTAGGAATATGTTCATGGATAGGGTTAGCATGAGAAATACCACTAGGGCAAGAGTTAGAGTTATTCTTAGGGCTAGGGTTAGGTTGGGTTTAGGGGTAAATTAGGGCTAGGATTAGGTCTAGTGTTTGTATTAGGGTTAGGCCTAGTTTTAGACTTAGGTTTAGGTTTGAGGATAGAGTAAGGTTTAGAGGAAGGGATGGGATTAGAGCTAGTTTTAGAGCTAGGTCAAAAGTTAGAATTTTGATTAGGGCTAGGAATATAGTTTGGTTTAATAATAAGGCTAGGTTTAGGGCTAGGAAGAGGGCTAGGGTTTGTTTTAGGGTTATGGCAAGAATTAGGGCTAGGGCTTGTGTCAGGTCTAGGCTTACGTTCGGGATAGATTGATGGTTAGAATTATGGCTAGGTCTAGTGTAAGGATTTGGCTTAGGGTAAGGGTCAAATTTAGAACTACGGGTATTATTACAGTTAGAATTAGGTTTCAGGTCTGGTTTAGGTTACAGTTTAGGTTTAGAGCTTGAATTAGCATTAGGGTAATGATAGGTTTAAGTTTAGGGTTAATGTTAGGTGCAGGGTAATTGATAGATTTTGAGATAACAAAAGGGTTAGGTTTAGGCCTAGGGTTATGTTTGTGTTAGGATTAAAGCTAGATTTGGGGTTTGTATGAGGGCTAGGTTTTGTGTTAGGGTTAGGGCAAGTTTTAGAGATAGTGATAATGTCAGGATTAGGATTACAATTACAGATAGTTATATGGTTATATTCATGTCTAGGTGTAATATTAGGTTTAGGGTAAGGGCCAGGTTAAGCATAAGGTGTATTTTTAGGGTCAGGGTCAGGTTTCACTTTTGTGTTAGTTTAATTATTAGGATTATGGCTCAAATTAGCATTAGGGTTAGAATTAGGGTTAGGTTAATGGATATGTCTAGGTTTAGGATCCAGGTTAAGATTTGGGTAATTGGTAGGGTTAGGGTTAGTCCAAGGTTAGCTTTTGGGTTAAGGATATTTTTAGGGTAATAAATAGCATTAGAGCTAGAGTTAGGCCTAGGGTTTTGAAAGGATTAGGGCTGGAGTTAGAGTTAGGGTTAGGGTTATGTCTAGAGTTTGGGCTTTGGTTTGGTTTAGGATACAGTTTATATTTTGAGCTAGGGTTAAAGCTAGAGTGAGGGTTAGGTTTAGGATTATGTCTAGAGTTAGATTTATGCTTAAATTTAGGGTTAGTGTTAGGGTTAGGGCTAAGGTTATCTTTAGAGTTAGGTTAATGGATAGGGTTATATGTCAGGTTTAGGATTAGGCATAGTTTTAGGTTTAGTGTTACTGTTAGGTTTAGGGATAAGATTATCATTAGCTTTAGGGTAATGGATACGGTTAGATTTCAGGTTTGGGTTAGGGGTAGTTTTAGATTTAGGGTTAGTGTTAGGGTTTTGGCTAGTGTTAGTGTTAGAGTAAGGGTTAGGGTTCTATCTAGGGTTAAGGCTACAATGAGGGTTAGGTTTAGGGTTAGGTCTAGGATTAGATTTACAATTAGTATTATAGCTAGGGTTATCATTAGGGTTAAGGTTCGGTTTAGAGTAATGGATAATTTTAGAGATAGTGTTAGGGCAAGTGTTAACATTATGATTATGGCTAGGATTAGGATTAGTTTTAGGGATAGGGCTAGGGTTATGTTTAGGGTTCAGTTTTGGGTTTTATCTAGGGTTAGGTCTAAGGAGAGGATGAGGGTTAGCATGAGGATTAAGCTTAAGATAAAGAATAATATTAGGTTAGGGTTAGGGTTACACTTTGGGCTAGATTTAGGCCTAGGGTTAGAGCTAGGTTTTGTGTTAGGTTTAGAGCTAGTTTTAGTGCTATGGTATTGTAAGGGTTATGTTTATAGTTATGGCTGTGTCTAATGTTAGGTTTAGGTTTCAGTTAGGGTCAGTTTTATAGCTAGGGTTAGTGTTAGTGTCAGGGTCTGTGTTTGGATTAGGGTTAGGGTTAGGGTAGAACCAGAATTAGGATTGGTTGGGTCTAGAGGTAAGGTTCATGTTTGGCTTAGGTTAAGGGTTATCATTAGAGCTAGGGCTAGGTTTTTGTTTAGGTCTTGGTTAAAGATATGTCTAGATTTATGATTAGGTTTAATCTAGGGCTAGTATTAGGGTTAGGTTTAGACATAGGATTATGGGTAGGGCTAGTGTTAGGGTTTGGTTTAGTTTCAGAGTCAGAATAAGGGTCAGAGTTAGGGTTAGAATTTGGGTTATGGTTATAACAAGAATGAGGGCTAGGCTTAGGATAAGTAATAGGATAGATTTTGGGTTGGACTAAGGATTAGTTTTAGGACTACAGTTAGCATTAGGGTTGGGATTTGGCTAGGGTAAAGGATAAGGTTAGAGCTAGGTTAGAGCTAGTGTTCGGGTTAGGGTTAGGGGTAGGATTAGGGTTAGGGTTAGGGTGAAAGCTAGAACTAGGTATCAGATTTGGGCTAGGTGTTGGTTAGCATTAATTTTAAGATTATGGCTAGTGTATGATCTAGGGTTTTGATTAGAACTAGTTTTAGAATTAGTGTTAGGACTAAGTTGAGTGTTAGAGTAAATTGTAGGTTTAGGATGATGTTTAGAGGTAGGGTTAGTGTTAATGTCAGATACAGGTTCAGGAGTAGTTGTAGGGTTAAGATTAGGACTCGAATTAGGGTTAAGCTTAGGGCTAGAGGTTAGGTTAGGGTTTGGTTTAGGCAAAAGTTTAGGGTTAGTGTTATGGTTCAGTTTTGGTTTAGGGCTAAGCCTATGATTAGGGCTTGTTTTAGGTTTAGCATTAGGGTTAGGGCTACTGTTAGGATTAGGTTTAGGTGTAGAATTAGGGTTAGATTTAGGGTTATGTTTAGATCTAGGGTTAGTTCAAGGTGTAAGCTTAGGGCTAGGGTCATGCTAGGCTATGGCTAGGAATAAGGTTATGGTAAGTGATAGGGTTAGAAGTAGGGTTAGGGCTAGAGCAGAGTAGTCTTAAAGCTAGGGTTAGAATTAGGTTTAGAATTAGTGGTAGGGTTAGAGTTAGGGTTAGTTCTAGGGTTAAGGTTAGGGCTATAGTTACTGTTAGGGTTGGGGTATGGGTTAGGTTTAGGGTAAGCAATGCGGTTATAACTATGTTTAGCACTAGGGAAAGTGTTAGAATTAGGGTTACGGTTATGATTAAGGCTAGGTTTTGGGCTAGAATGAGAGTTAGTGTTCGTGTTAGGGTTAGGGCTAGGATTAGGCCTAGGGCTAATGTGAGGTCTAGGGTTACACTTAGGGATATGTTTTGGGCTATGTTATGGTTAGGTCTAGTGTAAAGTTTAGATTTAGAGTAAGGGTCAAGTTTACAGCTATGTGTATTATTAGGGTTAGTGTACAGCTTAAGGTTTGGTTTAGGTTAATGTTTAGCTTTATGACTCAAATAAGCATTAGTGTTAGAGTTAGGGTTAGGGTAATGAGTAGGTTTAGGATTAGATTTCAGATTTGTTTTAGGGCAATGGATAGGTTTAGGGATTATGATAGGTTTAGTGTTAAGCCTAGGGTTAGTATTAGGGCTAGAATTATGTTTAGGGTAATGGACAGAATTAGAGCTAGGGTTAGGGCTAGGGTTATAGTTAGATTTAGGGATAGGGTTAGGGTAGTGGTTATAATTAGAGCTATGGTTAGGGCTATGGTTAAGGTTAGGATTAGGGCTAGTGTTAGGTTAGGGTTTGAAATAGGACTTGGGTTATATTAAGGGTAAATTTTAGGCTTTAAACTAGGGTTAGGTCTAAAGCAAGGCTTAGGGTTAGGGTTAGGGCTAGGGTTAGACTTAGGGTTATGCATAGGGCTATGTTCATGCCTAGGATTAGGGCTAGATTTTTTTTTTTTAGTTTAGGCCTAGGGTTAGGGCCATGGGTAATGTAAGAGCTAGAGTTATGATTAGGGTTAGTTTTAGGATTAGGGTTATGGCTAGGTGTAGTGTTGGGATTAGGTTTTGGCTTAGGGTGAGATTTGGAACTAGGATTATGTTAGGGTCAGGGCAGGCATTAGTATTAAGGCTAGGGTTAGTGTTGGGGTTAGACCAAGGGGTTGAGCTAGAGATAGAATTAGCATTGATGTTGAGGTTAAGTTTAGGGGAATGGGTGGGGTGATAGCTAGATCTAGGGCTAGGGTGAAGGTTAGAATTATGATTAGTCTAGGGTTCTGTTTCAGTTTAGCATCAAGGCTATGTTTAGGGCTAGGTTAAGGGCTAGGGTTTCTGTTAGGGTTATGGCTCGTTCCAAGTCTAGGGCTAATATCAAGCCTAGTGTTAATGATAAGGATAGTTTTAGGTTTAGGTTATGGCTAGGTCTAGTGTAAGAGTTAGGTTTAGTTTAAAGGTCAGCTTTAGGGCTAGGGTTATTATTAGGGACAGGGTAAGGGTCAGGGTCATGGTTAGAATTTGGTTTAGCTAAAGGTTTATTGTTAAGGTTAGAATTAGCATTAGGGTTAGGTTTAGGGTTAGCGTAATGGATAGGGTTTAGTTTAGGTTACAGTTAAGGTTTAGGGTAATTGATGGGTTAGGTTTAGTGATCAGATTAGGGTTACCATTAGGATTAGGTTTATCTTTAGTGTAATGGATACGTTTAGAACTAGGGTTAGGGCTAAGTTATGGTTTGGGTTTCGTCTAGGTTTAGGGCTATGTTTAGGGATACGGCTAGGGTGTGATTTAGGATAAGTTTTAGGGTTAGGGTAAGTGTTAAGTTTAGGGCTAGGGTTATGGTTAGGTTAGAGTAAGGGTTAATATTTGAGCTAGGGTTAGGGCTAGGGTGAGGGTTATGTTTAGGTTTAGTTATAGGTTGATATTTATGGTTAAAGTTAAATTCAGTTTTAGATATAGAGTTTTAATTAGGGTTAGGTTTAGGGATATGGATATTGTTCGAGCTAAAGTTCAGGCCAGGTTTAACATTAGGATTAGTGTTAGGGGTAGGGTTAGGATTAGGGTTTAGGATAGAGTGTGGGTTATGTTTAGTGTAAATGTTAGGCTTTTTGCTAGGTTTAGGTCTAAGGTGAGGCTTAGGTTAGGGCTAAGTTTAGGGCTAGGTTAGGCTGATCATTATTCTTAGAGCTAAGTTTAGTATTAGGGCTAGGTTTTGTGTTAGGTTTAGGACAATGCATAATGTAAGAACTAGGGTTATGTTTAGAGCTAGTTTTAGGGTTAGGGTTATGGCTATGTCTAGTGTTAGGTCTAGGTTTTGGGTTAGTGCCAGGTTTAAATCTAGGTTCAGTGTTAGAATCAGGGTCAGTTTTTGGGATAGGGTTAGGGTTAGGGTTAGAGCCAGAATTAGCACTAGGTTTAGGTCTAGGAGTAGGGCAAGTGTTCGGTTTATGGTAAGAGTTATTTTAGGGCTAGTACTAGGTTTTTGTTTAGGTCTAGGGCTAGAGTTATAGCTATATTTAGGATTAGCTTTGGGTCTTGGTCTAGTGTTAGGCTTAGATATAGGTATAGGGTTACCAGTAGTACTAGTGTTAGGATTTGGTTTAGGTTTAGGGTTATGTTTAGACCTAGGGTTACTGTTAGGGTCAGATGATGGTCAGGGTTAGGTTTAGAGGTAGAATGAGGTCTAGGATTAAGACTAGTAATAGAGTTTAAGTTAGGCTAAGGATTAGAATTAGAACTAGGGTTAGCCTTTGGATTAGGGTTTGGCTTAGTGCAAGTAACAGGGCTAAACCTAGGGTTAGGGCTCAGATTAGGGGTAGAATTTGTGTTAGCATTAGGGCTACGGTTTGGACAATGACTAATGTACGAAATAAGGTTTTGATTAAGGCTAGTTTTAGGGTTAGGTTAAGTCTAGACATAGTGTTAGGGTTAATTTAATGCTAGGGTGATTTTTAGAACTAGTATTAGTGTTAGGGTCAGGGTTAGTTTTAAACTTAGTTTTAGGGCTAGTGGTAGGGTTAGCATTTGATTTAGGTAAAAGGTTATGATTACGGCTATGGCTTGGTTTTGGATTATGACTGAGGCTAGGGTTAGGGCCAGTTTTAGGATTAGCATTATGGTTAGGGGTAGTGTTATGGTTTGGTTTAGTATTATTTTTACAGTTAAATTTAGAGTTAGGTTTAGATTTAGACTTAGGCTTAGATCTAGTGTTAGGATTAAGGCTAAGGATAGAACTAGGACTAGGGCTAGTGCAAGAGTTAGAGTTAGTCTTATGGCTAGGTTTAGGGTTAGGATAGGATTAAATAAAGGCTAGGATTAGAACTTGGCTTTGGGTTAGGCCTAAGTTTAGGGCAAGGGTTAGAGTTAGGTTCTGTGTTAGGGTTAGGGCTAGGTTTAGGGCAATGGTTAATGTAAGAACTAGGGTTACCATTAGGGTTAGTTTTAGTGTTAGGATATGGGTTAGTTTAGTGTTAGGTTTAGGTTTAAAGTTAGGGTGATATTTATAGCTAGGTTTCATGTTAGGATAGGATTCAGGGTGAGGTGGAGTGTTAGGGTTAGAGTTAGGACTCGAATTAGGGCTAGGGTTACTGTGAGGGTTCAGTTTAAGGTAGGGCAGTGTTAGAGCTAGGGTTAGTGTTAGGATATGAGTCTAGGTCAGGTTTGTTTTTAAGGTTAAGGTTAAAACTCGAATTAGGGCTAGGCTTAGGTCTAGTTGTAGTATTAGGGTTTGGTTTATGTTATGGTTTAGGTTTAGGGCTAATACTCGGTTTTGTTTTAGCCTAGTGTTAGGATTAGGGCTAGTGTTAGTGTTAGGCTTAGGCTTAGGGATTGGGTTACAGTTAAATTTGGAAATAGGGTTAGATCTAATTCTAGGGATAGAACTAAGGATAGGGCAAGCATTATGGCTAGGTTTAGGGTTTTGGTAAGGGATAGGGTTAGAACTAGGGATAGGCCTATGGCGAGAGTTAGTCTTAGGGCTAGGGTTAGGGTTAGGTTTAGAGATAGGGCTCCATAGGGCTAGGATTAGAGCTAAGTTTAATGTTTAGTTTAAGTCTAGGGTTAGGGTTAGGTTTAGGGTTAGGGTTAAGAGTTAGAGTTTAGAGATTTGGTTTAGAATTATGGCAACGTTTGGGGTAAGGGATGGCTTTATAGCTATGTTTAGAGGTAGGGTGAGGGTTATAATTTGGATTAAGACTGTGGTTAGGGTTAGAGCTATGATATAGGCTAGGTTTAGGGCTAGGATGAGGGCTAGGGTATTTTTTTTTAGGGTTAGTGCTAGGATTAGTGCTAGGGCTAATTTCAGGTCCAGAATTATGGTTAAAGATAGTTTTAGGGTTAGGATTATGGGTACGACTAGTGTAAGTGTTAGGTTTAGGGTTAGTGTCTGGTTTAGAGCTAGGGGTATTATTAGGATCAAGTTCTGGGTTAGGGTTTGGGATAGGTTAAGATTTAAAGTTAGGGCTCAAATTAGCATTAGGTTTAGGGTCATGGTTATTGTAATGGATAGGGTTAGAAATCATTTCAGGGCTAGGGTCATGGTTATGATTAGGGCTAGGTTTTGAGTTAAGTTAGTGCTAGCATTAGGGTTACAGCTAATGTAAGTACTAGGGTTATGATTGTGGCTAATTTTAGTGTTTTAGGGCTAGGTTTAGTGTTAGGTTTATGTTTAGGATTAGGGTGATGTTTAGACCTCGGGCGAGTATTATGGTCAGAGTAAGGTTCAGGGTTAGTTCTAGGGTTTGGCTTGAAATTCAAATTAAGGCAGGGGTTAGGGCTAGGTGTAGGATTAGGGCTTGGTTTAGGTTAAGGGTTAGGGTTAGAGCTTTGGCTCAGTTTAGATTTAGGGCTAGGCTTAATGTTAATGCAAATTTTAGCATTAGTGTTAGGGTTAGGGCTAGTCTTATAATTAGGCTTAGGCTTCGGTTTAGGGTTAAAATAAGAATTAGCTTTTTATCTAAGGTTAGTGCTAGGGCTAAGGACAGGGCAAGGGTTAGGACTAGGATTTGGTTTAGGGTTAGGTTTATGGGAAGGGAGAGGATTAGAATGAGTGATAGGGCCAGTGTGAGAGTTAGAGTTATTTTTAGGGTTAGGGTGAGGGTTAGGGTTAGGGATAGGGCTAAAATACAGCGAGGGTTAGTGTTAGGGCTAGGGATAGAGGTAGTTTTAGAATTAGCATCAGGGTTAGGGCTAGTATTAGGCTTAGGCATCGAGTTAGGGTTAGATTTAAAGTTAGTTTTTAATCTAGTGTTGAAGCTAAGGCTAGGCATAGGGCAATTGTGACAACAAGAATAAGGGTTAGATTTAGAATTATGTTTAGGGTTAGGGATGTGGTTTTGGCTAGTTTTAGGGATAGGGAAAGGGTTAGTATTAGGGTTAGGGCTAGAGTTAGGGTTAGGGTTATTATTAAGGCTAAGTTTATGGCTAGGATAATGTTTAGGGTTTGTGTTAGCATTAGGGATATTATTAGGGCTAGGGATAATGTCAGGTCTAGGGTTATAGTTAGGGCTAGATTTAGTATTGGGTTTATGGCTTGGTCCAGTGTAAGGATTAGGTTTAGGGTAAGATTCAGGTTTATATCTAGGGTTATTTTTAGGGTCAGGTTCAGGGTTAGGGTTTGGGTTAGTTTAGGGTTTAGGTTTAGGGTAATGACAGGGTTAGTTTTAGGGTTTAGGTTTGGTTTAGTGTAATGGATAGGATTAGGGTTAGGCCTAGGGTTACTTTAAGGTTAGTGTTATTGGTAGGGTAATGGAAAGGTTTAGACTTAAAGTTAGAGCTAGGGTTATGTACAGGATTAGGGCTAGTTTTTGGTTAGGCTTGGTTTAAGTGTAGCATTAAATCTATATTTAGGACTCGGATTAAGGCTAGGTTTTGGGTTAGGGTAGGGCTAGGGTTAAGGCTGCAGCTAATGTATGAAGTACGATTAGTGCTAGTTATAGGGTTAGGGTTAGGGCTAGGTCTAGTGTTAGGTTGAGGTTTACAGTAATGATGATGTTTAGAGCCAGGGTTAGTGTTAGGGTCAGAGTCTGGGTCAGGGTTAGATTTTGGGTTAGGGTTAGGACCATAATTAGGTATATAGTTAGGGCTAGGTGTAGGGTTAGGGTTTTGAATAGGTTAAGGGTTAGAGTCATGGCTATGACTCGGTTTGTTTTAGGGCTAGAGCTAGGGTTAGAGTTAGTTTTAGGATTGGCTTTAGCGTTAGGGCTATTGTTAGGTTTAGGTTTAGGATTCGGGTTAGATTTAGAGTTAGGCTTAGATCTAGGGTTATGACCAGGGCTATGAATGGGGCTAGGGTTACACCAAGGGTTAGGGCTAGGATTAGGGTTCTAGTAAGGGATAGAATTAGAACTACGGTTAGGTTTAGGGTGAGAGTTAGAGTTAGTCTTTGGGCTAGAGTTAGGTTTTGGGTTAGAAATAGGGCTAAGATTAGGGCTAGGGTTAGTGTTAGGGTTAGGCCTAGGGTGTGGGTTGGAGATGAAATGAAGGCTATGTTCAGGGATAGATAGGGGCTAGGGTATTGTTAGGGTTAGGGCTAGGATTAAGGCTAGGTTTAATATCAGGTCTAGGATTAAGGTTAGGAATAGTTTTAGGGTTAGGTTCATGGCTAGGTCTAGTGTAAGGTTTAGGTAGGGTAAGATTCAGGTTTATAGCTAGGGGAATTATTAGGTTCATGGTCAGTTTTAGGGTTTGGTTTAGGTTTGAGTTTGGGTTAGGGCTCGAATTAGCATTAGGGTTACTGTTATTATCATAATGATTGGCTTAGGTTTAACGTTAAGGGTAGCTTTAGGGTAACTGATAGGATTGGGGAAAGCGATAGTGTTGGGGTTAAGCCTAGGGTTAGCATTATGGTAAGGGTTATTATTAGGGTAATGGATAAGTTACAGTTAACGGTAAGGCTAGGGTTATGGTTAGGATTAAGTCTTGTGTTAGGGTTAAGGTGAGGGTGAGAACTAGGATTAGAATTAGGGTTATGTTTAGCATAATGGTTAGATTCTGAGGTATGATTACAGCTAGGCTGAGAGTTAAGTTCAGAGTATCTAATAAACTAGGCATAGCCCTAACCCTAGCCCTATCCAAACCCAAAACCTAGCTCTTATTTGAGACTTAACCCTGGTTTTAAACCTAACCCTAACCCAAAACCTACCCCTAAACCTTACTCTAACCCTAGTCAGAATCCTAACCAAAACCCTAGCCTTATCACCAGCTCTAACCATATTCATTACCCTAACCATAACCATAACCCTAATGGTAAACCTAGGCCTAACCCTAAACCTTATTCATTAAACTAAACCTAACCTGAACCATAAATCTAACCCTATAATTACCCTAAACCTAACCCTAATGCTAATTTGAGCCCTAATCCTAAACTTAACCTTAGCCAAACCCTAACTCTGACCCTTCCCGTAATAATATACCTAGCTCTAACCCTGACCCTGCCTCTAAACCCAACCCTTATACTAGACCTAGCCATAAACCTAACACTGAAACTATTCCTAACGTAACCATAGACCTGATATTTGCCCTAGCTGTAATCCTAGCCCTAACCTTAACACAAACCATAGCCCTAACCCTAAGCCTAATACTAACCCTATCTCTAATCCTATCCATAACGCTAGCCCTAAACTTAGCTCTAATACTATCAATTACCCTAAATATAGCCCTAATTCTAATGCTAACCCTACGTCTAAATCTAACCCTATGCCTAACTGTAACCCTATCCATTATGCTAAACCTAACCTGAAGCCTAAACCTAACCCTATCATTACCTTAACCCAAACCCTAATGCTAACTTGACACCTAAAACTTAACCCTAACCTATACAAATCCCTAAACATGACCCTGATCCTAATAATACACCTAGCTCTAAATTTGACCCTTACCCTAAATCTAACCCTTACAGTAAACATAACCATAAACCTAACCCTAAATCTTTCCCTAACCGTAACCCTAGAACTAACATTTGTCCTAACACTAATACTAGCCCTAACCAAAACAAAAAACCTAGCCCTCATTCTAGCCCTTAATCTAACCTTAATCATAACTCTAACGAAACCCTAGCCCTAACCCTAATTCTAATATTCGTCCTAGACCTAAACCTAGCTCTAACCCCATTATTTACACTAAACCTAACCCTAAGCCCAAAACTAACCCTGGCCTAAACATAAACATAAACCTAGCCCTATTCCTAGCCCTAATTAAGCCCTATACCTAACCAAACCCTAAGCCTAGCCCAAAAACTAACTCTCGCTCTCACCCTAGCCGTATTCCTAGTTCTAACCCTATTTGTATCATAACCCTAATCCTAGCTATAAATCTAGAACTAACGCTAGCCATATCCTTAGCCCTTGACCTTACACTAGATCTAATTCTAACTCTAAATCTAATTCTAAACCTAAGACTAGGTTAGGTTTAGAGTTAGGTTGAATAATATGTTTATTTCTAGTGCTAATCTTAGCTTTAGAGTTAAATTTAGAGTTAGGATAACTACACTAGTCCTAAACCTAATGCTAATCTTAAAATTATTCATAACCATAGTCCTAGCCCTAAAACAAAACGGAGCACTAGCCCTAACTTTAAAGCTTAACCTAAACCAAAACCTAACTCTACATCTACTTTAACCCTAGACCTAATTTGAGTCCAAACCCTAACCCTAAAACTACCCCTGATGTTAATTTTGACCCTAATACTAACCCTAGCTCTAAATATCATCTTAATGTTAAACCAAACCCTAACACTATACCTAGTCTTAACCGCAATCATATGGCCAGCCCAAATCATAACTCTACTGCAACATTGGCCATAACTCTAAACCTAGCCCTAACTCTAACCAAAATTTAGCCCTAATCTGAAACCTAACTCTAGCTTTAACACTAAACCAAATCCTAAACTAGCCCTAAGCCTAACCTAAATGTAGCCCTAACCCTAGGTCTAACTCTAGTCCTAGCCCTAATCCTATTACTAGTCCTAACACTAGCCATCATTCTAGCTCTAACCATAACTCAAACCTGAAACTTATTCTGACTCTAATGATAACCGTAGATCTAAACCTGACACTAAACCTATACTGAACCCTAACTCTAGCACTAGAAATATACGTATTCCTAAACGTAAAACTAACACTAGTCTTAGACCTAAACCTAATCCTAAATCTAGCCATATCTCTAGCCCTAGACATAAACAAAAGCCTAGCCCTAGCCCTAATAATAAACCTTAACCTAACCCAAACACTAACCCTACCCTTAGACCTAACCTGAGTGATAATTCTGGGTTTACCCTAAAGCTAACTCTAACCTGATCCTGACCCTAACACTAACTCTAGCTTTAAACATCATGCTAACACTAACCCTAATCCTAACACTTGACCTAGCCTTAACACTCACCCCAAAACTGGCCCAAATCATAACCCTAGTTTGTACATTAGCTGTAGCCATAACACTAGCCCTAAACTAACCCAAATCCTGGCCCTAATCCAAGAACTAACCATAGATTTGACGCTAACACTAACCCTAGCCATAAGCCAAGCCCTAACTCTTCCCTAACCCTATCTCTCATCTTATTTGTTACCTTAAGCAAAACCAAAAACCTAATGCTAACCTAAGTCCTAACCCTAATCCATAGCCTAACCCAAATCCTAACCCTATTACTAGTCCTAACCCTAGACCTCATTCTAGCACTAACCATAACCCAAACCCTAATCCTAGCCGTGAAACTTATACTGACAATAACACTAACCGTAGGTCTAAACCTGACCCTAATCGGAACCTGAACCCTAACATTAGCCTTACTGGTAATCCTATACCTAAAGCTAAACCTTACACTAGTCCTAGACCTAAACCTAATCCTAATTCTAGCCATAACTGTAGACCTAGACCTGAACAAAAACCTTGCCCTAGCCCTAACAATCACCCTTACCATAACCCAAACACTAACCCTACTTCTAGACCTGAACCTAGTCATAATTCTTGCACTAACCCCAACACTCACTCTAACATGAACACTGACACTGACCCTTACATAAACCCAGCTCCAAAGCTCACCCTAACTCAAAACCTAAAACTAACACTACACCTAGCCATAACCCTAACCCTAAAACTAGCCGTAATCATAACCCTAGCTCTCAACTACACATGGCCCTAAAACTAGGACTAAAATAACACAAAACCTAGCCCTAATCTTAGGCCTAAACCTAGCCCAAAGTGTAACCCTAAACTAACCGTAGCCATATCCCTAACCCTAAACTTCCCTTAGACTTAACTATAGCTCAAATGCTAACCATTATCCTAACCATAACACTAGCCCTATCCCAAACCCTAACCTAAACCTAGCCCTAAACCTACCCTTAACTATATCTGTAACCATAGCTCTAAATCTATATACTCCCCTAACCCTAGCACTGATCCGAAACATAATTCTCACCTAAACCTAGCTCTAATCCTATCCATTACCCTAACCATAATACTCACCCTAATTCTAACCATAGTCTAAACCCTAACACTATCACAATCTCTATACCTATCCATTACCCTAAAACTATCCTGTACTCTAATTCTAAGCCTACTCATTACCCTAACCCTAACTCTAACCCTAATGCTAATTAAAGCCCTAAACATAAACCTTAACCTAAACTGAACCTTAAGCCATACCCTGACCTTAATAATACATCTAGCTCTAAACTTGACATTATCCTAAATCTAACCCTTAAACTAGACCGAACCATAAACATAACCCTAAATCTATCACTAACCATAATTCTAGACTTTATCATAGACACTTACCTTAACACAAATCATAGCTCTAAACCTTATCCTAACTAAAAAATTAACAATAACACTAGAAAAATCCTAAATCTAACCATAACAATAACCCTAGCTCTTACATTACCCATACACCTAAAACTAGCCCTAAACCCCACACACAAAGTAGCCCTAATCCTAGCCCTATACTTAGAGCTAAGTATAACCCTAACCCTATTCCTAGAACAAACCTTAACCCTAACACTGGTCTCCACCCTAACCCTACTGAAATTTTAATCCTTATTCTAAACATAACAATAGCCCGAACCCTCATCCTAACCCTAAATCTAGACCTAATCCTAACTGTAACCATAGCACAAGTCCTTGCACAAACTCTAACCATTACCTTAAACATAACCCTAACCCAAATGCTAACCCAAGCCATAACCCGAACCCTAACCATAACCCTGACTCTAACTCTCACCCAAGCCCTAACCCTAGCTCAAACTCTAACACTTCTGCTGAAACTAACACTAACAATAACCCTATGCCTATCTCTAAACCTATCCAAATCCTAACGTTAACACAAGCCCTAACACTAGCAAAAACTCTGTCCTTTACCCTAAACATAAACATAAACCAAATGCTAACCCTAGGCCTAACCCTAATCCTATTGCTACCACTAACCCTATCTATTACTCTAAACCTAACTTGAACCCTAAACCTAACACTATCCATTACTTTAACCCTAAACTTAATGCAAATTTGAGCCTCACCCTAAACCTTAAACCAAAACCTAAACCGGACTCTGATCATAAAAATACACCTAGCTCTATACCTGACTTTTACCCTAAACCTAACTTTTCACTAGACCTAGCCAAAACCTAAAGGAAACACTATTCCTAACCATAACCCTAGACATGACATTAGCCCTAGCTCTAATTCTTACTCTAAGCCTAACAAAAACTCTTACCCTCATCCTAGCCCTAAGCCTTGCCTTAATTTTAACCCGAACACTCATCCTATTCCTATACCTAATTTTAACCCTCGCCCTACCTCTGAACCTAGCCATAACCTCATCCCTTCCCCTAGAACTAACCATAACCTTAACACTAACATGAACCCTAATTATAGCCCTAACAATGGGTCTAACCCTAACACTAAACCTAGCGCTAATCTAGCCCTAATTTAGCCCTAACCCTAAGCAAATCCCTAACTCTACACCTAAGAATAACGCTAACACTCAAACTAGCCCTATTTCTATTTCTAAACCAGTCCATTACCGTAACCCTAACACTAGCCCTAACATTAGCCCCAACCCTAGATCTAACCATAACTCTTAATTATGGTTATAAACTCTAAATCTAACCCTTACCTTAAGCCTAAACCTCACCCTACCACTAGCTGAACACTATAGCTAATCATAAAACTTACACTAACACTAGCCTTAGCCCTAAAAAAAAAAAAAAAAAAAAAAACAGAGCCATTACCCTAACCCTCAACCTAACCTAAACCAAACCCTAACTCTAAAACTACCCATTACCCTAGCTCAAATTCGAGTCATAGGACTAAAACTAACCCTTACCCTGATTTATATCCAAACACTAACCCTAGGTCTATATATCACCCTAACCATAAAGAAAATGCTAACAGCACTCCTTGCCTAAACCCTAAACTTAATAATAACCCTAATTCTAACATTAGCCCTAGTCCTAACCCTAGACCTAACCCCAAACAAAAATAACCCTAATATGAGCCCCAAAACCCAAACCCTAAACTTAAACCTAGCCCTAAACCTAACCCTAACCCTAGATCTTAGCCTAGCTCTAACATTATCCCTTATCCTAATCCAAACCCTATCCATAATGCTAACCCTAGTCTGAATTGGAATTCTTAGCCCAAATAAAACACTAACCATATTACTGGTCCAAACCCTAGCCCTCATTTTAGCTCTAAACATATCCCAAAACCTAACCCTAACCTTCACCCTTATTCTGACCATAACACTAATTATAGGTCTAAACCTGACCCTAACCCTAAACTGAACCCTAAAACTAGCCCTACAAGTAAATTTTTACCTAAACTTAACCCTAACACTACATCTAGACCTAAACCTAATCCTAAATCTAGCAATAACTCTAGCCCTAGACCTAAAAAAATACTTAGTCCTAGCACTAACAATAACCCTTAACCTAAACCAAACAAAAACACTACCCCCACACCTAACACTACTCCTAATTTTTGCTTTCACCCTAACTCTAATCTGAAAACTGACCCTGACACTAACACTAAACCTAGCTCTAAAAATGAGTCTAAACCAAAATATAAACCTAACACTAGAAATAGCCATAACCCTAACCCTAAAACTAGCCCTAATTAGAACCCTAGATCTTACATTACCCATAGCACTAACACTAGACCTAAACCTAATACAAAACCTAGCCCAAATCCAAGGCCTAAACCTACCATAAAAATAAACCTAACCCTAAACCTAGCACTAACCCTAAGCCTAATCCTCACCTTACACCTAACAATAGCTCTAAGTCTAACCTTTGGCCTAAACACAACCCTGGCCTTATCCCTAACTATAACCCTAACCCTAGCCCTAACCCTAACCCTAACCCTAATTATTTCCCTTATGATAACCCTATTCCTAATGCTAACCCTAGGCCTAACTCTAACCTTATCACAAACCCTAAATCTCTCCATTACCCTAAACCTACCCTGAACCCTAAACCTTACTCTATTCATTACCCTAATCCTAACTCTAACCCTAATGCCCATTTGAGCCCTATCCCTAAGTCTTAACCTAATACAAACCATAACCCTGAATCTGAACCTAAAAATACCCCTAGCTCTAAAACTGACCCTTACCCTAAATTTAACACTTACCCTAGATTAAGACACAGACCTAATCCTAAATCTACTCCAAACTGTAACACTAGACCTGACATTGTCCCTAGCCCTAATTCTAGAACTAAACCTGCAACAAACCCTAGCCCTCATCCTAGCCCTAAACCTAGCCTTAATGATAACTCTAACCCTAACCCTAGAACTAATCCTAATTCTAACCCTTACTCTACCTCTAAACCTAGCTATAACACATAGGTTACTCTAGTCTGAACCCTAAACCTAGCCCTAATGCTAGGCCTAAGCTGAACACTAACCCTAGTTTTAATGCTTGCCCTACTTTAGCCCCATCCCTAAAACTAACCATAACCCTAGCACTAAGATTAACTCTTATTCTCACCCTAGCCTTATCCCTAGTTCTATCCCTATCATTTACCATAACCTAAACCTAGCCCTAAGCCTTGCCCTATCCTTAGACCTAGCCCTAACCCTAGATCTAATGCTAACTCCAAGTCTTAACCATAAGCCTAAGCCTAATACAAACACCAACCCTAATCCCAATGCTAATCATATAACCTAGGACAAAAGCAAAATTTAGCAATAGGGACTGAGGATGTGGCTCAAGCAGTAGCACATTCGCCTGGCATGAATGGGGTGCTAGGTTTGATCTTCAGCAACAATAAAAATATAATTAAAAAAAGATGTTGTGTCCACCAAAAACTAAAAAATTAAAAATTAAAAATTAAAAAATTCTCTCTCTCTCTCTCTCTCTCTCTCTCTCTCTCTCTCTCTCTCTCTCTCTCTCTCTTTCTAAAAAAAAAAAAACTCAGCATTAATCCTAATCTTAAACCTTAACATAAACAAAACCCTAACACTACACCTAGACCTAACCCTAGCCCTAATTCTAGTCTTAACCATAACCTTAAACTAACCCTGACCCTGAATTATATCCTAACACTCACCCTAGGAATAAACACCACTCTAAACTTAAACTGAACCCTAATAGTAACCCTAGCCTTATTTCGAGTCATAATCCTAACCATAAAACTAACCCTTACGCCGACTCATATTCTAACATTCACTCTAGCTCTAAAGGCGGCCCTAAACTTAAACTGAACTCTAAAAATAATTCCAACACTTATTTGAGTCCTAACCCTAACATTAAAACTAACACTGTCTCTGAATTATATCCTAATATTAACCTAGCTATAAATATCACCCTAACATTAAACCTAACCCTAACACTAGACCTACCCTTATTCCTAACCCTAATTGTAACCTAATTCTTACATGATCCATTGCCATAACATTAGCCTTAACCCTAACACAAAAATTAGCTCTAATCTGAGCCCTAAACCTGGATTTAACACTAACCCTAGCTCTAACTCTAGCCCTAACCCTAGTTCTAAGCCTATCCCTTACCCAAGCAAAACACTAACCCTAATGGTAATCCTAGACCTATCACTAATCTTTAAGCTAACCAAAGCCCTAACCCTATTAACAGTCATAACACTACCCTCATTCTAGCTCTAACCTTATTCCAAACCCTAATGTTAATCCTGACCATTTTTTTACCCTAACACTAACCCTAGGCCTAAACCTGTAGCTGACCATAGACCAAACCATAACTCTAGCCCTAGACCTAAACCAAATCCTAAATCTAGCCTAACCTCAAGCCCTAGACCTAAACAAAAACCTATCCCTACCCATTAAAATAATCCTTAAACTAACACAAACACTAACCCTACCCCTAGACCTAAACCTAGTTCTAATTCTGGGTGTAACCCTAACTCTAACTCAAAACCAAACACTGACCTTGCCTTTAAGGTTAAAACTAAATCTAAAGCTGACCCTAACCAAAGATCTAAACCTAACAATAGACCTAGCTAAAATTCTAACCCTCAAACTATCCCTAATCATAACCCTAGATCTTACATTACCCACAGCCCTAACTGTAGGCCAAAACCTAACACAAAACCTAGAGCTAATCCTAGGCCTAAGCATAACACTAACCCTAACCAGAACCCTAACCCTATCCTAACACTTGATTAATCCTAACCCTAGCTTAAAGCCTGACCCTTATTCTAAACATAAACCTACACCTATCCCTAACTATCGTAACACTAGTCCTAATCCAAAACTTATCCCTTGCCCTAAACCTAGCTCTAAACCTATCCATTACCCTAAAACTAACCCTAAACCTATTGATAACCCTAACCCTAAAACTAACCAGAAAACTAACACTAGACCTAATCCTAAACCTCACAGTCACCATATACATAACTGTAATTCAATCCTAAACCTTACTATAAACCTAAACATAACCATAGCCCTAAACCTAAACTTCAGTCTAACAATAACCATGACCCTATGCCTAAATCAAACCATATCCATTACTCTAACCCTAACCCAACCACTAATGATGATGCTAGCCCTAATTCAATCCTAACCCAAACCATACTGTAATATTATCCCTAGACCTAACTTTAAACCTCACCCTCACCCTAGCCCTAACCATAGCTCAAAACCTAACCCTTATGCTAAACATAACCCTAACACTAACCCTAGTTCTAACCCTAACCCTAACCAAAACTAAAGACCTATTCCTGAACATAACCCTAGCCCTAACCTTAGCTCTAACCCTATCCATTATCTAACCATTACCTTTACCCTAATGCTAACCCTAGGCCTAACACAAACCCTATCACTAAATCTAACCCTATCAATTACCGTAAACCTATCCTCAACCCTAAACAAATACCTATCATTACCCTAAACCTGACCAAAATGCTTATTTGAGAACTAACCCTAAACTCTACCCTCAACCAAACTCTAACCTGATCCTGACCCTAATAATTCCCCTAGCTATAAACCTGACCCTTAACCCTAAGCCTAACCCTTAAACTAGACCTAGCAATAAATCTAATCCTAAAATTGTCCTCTCATCAACCGTAACCCCACACCTGACATTAGCCCTAGCCCTAAACCTAACAAAACCCCCAGTCCTTATCCTAGCCCTAAACCAAGATTAATCCTAACCCTAACACTAACCCTAGCTTTAACCCCAATACTAGCCCTAGCCCTAATCCTAGCCCTATTTTCACCCTATCTTTAAACCTAACCATAAACCTAGACCTAAGAATAAATCAAACTCTCAAACTAGCCATATCACTGGATCTAAACCTATCCCTTAAGGTAACCCTAAACCTGGAACTAAACTTAGTCCTAATCCTTGCTCTATCCATAGCCCAAGCACTAACCTTAGATCATAATCTATCTCTAAATCTAACCCTGAACCGAAGCCTAAGCCTAAACCTAACACTAGTCCTAACACTAATACTAATACTAAAACTATCCCTAATTCTAGCCCTAACCCCCCCTAAAAAAAAAAAAAACGAGCCATACGCTCTATCTCTAACCCTTAAATTAAACCAAATCTTAACCATAAACCTACACCTAACCCTAGTCCTAATTCAACTTTTAAGCCGAACCCTAAAACTAACCCTGACACTGACTCTGACACTAACACTAATCCTCGCTCTTAAAATCACTCTAATCCTAACACTAACCCTAACTCTAAACCTAGATCTAATCTTAACCCTAAAATTAGCCCTAATGGTAACCCTTATACTTACATTAGCCGTAATGCTAACCCTAGCACTAATTTAACCAAAATCGTAGACCTAATCTGAGCCCTAACACGAGCTTTAAACCTAACCCTAACTCTAACCCTAACACTAGCCCTAGCCCTAATCATAACCATAACCCTAGCCCTAACCTTATACACTACCATAACAATAACCTTAACCCTAATGCTAACCCTAGGCCTAAAACTAAACCTATCTCTAATCCTATCCCTATCCATTTCCCTAAACCTAACATGAACCCTAATTTTAAGTCTATCATTACCCTAACCCTTACCCTAATGCTAATTCAATCCCTAAATTTAAGCCTTAAACTATTCCAAACCCTAACCTAGACCTTCACCTTAATAATACCCCTAGCCCTAAACCTGACACTAATCCTAAACCTAAACCTTACATTAGACATTCCCATAATCCTAACCTAAAACTATTTTTAAACATAATTCTAGACTTGAAATTAGCCATACTTCTAACCCTAGCCCTAACCCTAAAACAAACTCTAGCCCTCATCCTAGCCCTAAACCTAGCATTAATCATAACCCTAACCCTAACCCGTATTCTAAACTTCACCCTACTTCTAAAACTAGCATTAAACCATCCCTTACCCTAAACTAAACCCTAAATCTAACCCTGATTCTATGCTTAAACTGAACACTAACCATAGATGTAATCCTACCCCTAATTTAGCCTTATTCCTAATCCTAACCCTAAACTTAGCCCTAAGACTAACAATAATTTTCACACTAGCCCTATCACTAGTTCTAATCCTAGCCCTTACCATAACCCTAACCCTTGCTCAATATTTAGTCCTAGCCCTAACCCTAAGCCTAAGCCTCATGATAACACTAAACCTAATCCTAATGCTAATCATAAAACTAGCCCTAACACTACCACTAGCAGTAAAACAAAACCGAGCAATAGCCCTAACCTTAAACCTAACTTAAACCAAACCATAACACTACACCTAGACCTAATCATAGCCTTAATTCAAGTACAAACCCTAACCTTAAAAGTATACCTAACACTGACTCATATGCTAAACTCACCCTAGCTTGAAACACCATCCTAAACTTAAACCAAAACTTAAAAGTAAACCTAGCCCTTATGTGAGTCCTAACACTAAACCTGAGTCTGACTCTTATGCTAAAACTAAACCCAGCTCGAAATATTACCCTAACCTTAAACTTAACCCTAACACTAAAACTACCCATAACCCTAACCCTAACCCTTCAACTAGCCCTAAATGTAACACTAGTTCTAATTTTAGCCATTGCCCTAACCCTAGTCCTAACCTTAACACAAAACTAGCCCTAATCCGAACCCTAAACCTAAATTTAACCCTAAACCTACCCTAACTCTAGCCCTAAACTTAACTCTAAATCTTTTCCTTACCCTAAATGAAACTGTAACCATAATGGTAAACCTGGATCTATCCCTAATCCTTAGGCTAACCAAAATTCAAACCCTATAATAGTCCTTACCCTAGCCCGCATTTTAGCTGTAATCCTATCCCAATCCCTTACGCTAACCCTGAACCCTATTCTGACCCTAACACAAAACCTAGGCCTTAAACTGACCCTAAAACTAGAGCAAACATTAACATGGCCATACCACTAACTCATACCTAAACCTAACCCTAACTTTAACCCTAAGACTAACTCTAACTCTCACACTATCCCTATCCCTAGTTCTAAGCCTATCCATTACCATAACTCTAACCCTAGCCCTAACCCTTGCCCTATCCTTAGTCCTAGCCCTAATCCTAGATCTAACCCTACCTAAAAATATAACCCTAAACCTAAGCCTAAGCCAAACACTAAAACTAGCCCTAACCCTAATGCTTATGGTAAAACTAGTCCCAACCCTTACCATAGCAGTAAAACAAACTGAGCAATAGCCCTAACCATAAACCTTAACTTAAACCAAACCCAACACTACACCTAGACCTAAACATAGCCTTAATTTAATTCTAAACCTAACCTTAAATCTAATCCTAACCCTGGCTCATACCCTAACACTCACTCTAGCGCTAAACACCCTCCTTACCTTAAACTAAAATCTAAAAGTAAACGTATTCTTAACTTGAGTCCTGACCCTAACCCTGACCCTGACACATCCTAACACTAACCCAAGCTCTAAATATCATCCTAACCTTAAACCTAACCCTGACACTAGACATTCCCCTAACCCGAACTCTAAAACTAATCCTCATTGCAACTCTAGTTCTTACATTAGCCATTGCCCTATCATTAGCCCTAACCCTAACTCAAAAACTAGCCATAATCCCAGCCCTAAACCTAGATTGAACCCTAACCCCAACTCTAGCCCTAACCCTAGCTATAAGGCTATCCCTTAGCCTATGAAAAACCCTAACCCTTATGGTAGCCCTAGACCTATGCCTAATCCTTAGGCTAACCAAAATCCTAACCTAATTAATAGTCCTGACCTTAGCCCTCATTCTAGCTCTAACCCTTTTACAAACCCGAATGCTAATGCTTACCCTTATCCTGACCCTAACACAAACCCTAGTTCTAAACCTGACACTAACACTAGACTAAAACCTAACACTAACTCTGGACCTAAACCTAATCCTAAATGTAGGCTTATCTCTACCCCTAGACCTAAACAAAAACCTAGTCCTAGGCCTAACAATAACCATTATCCTAACACAAACACTAACCATCCCCCTAGACCTAAAAACACTCCTAATTCAGGCTGTAACCCTAACTTGAACAATAACCCAAACAGTGACTCTGCCTTTAATAGTAAATCTACTTCTAAACCTGAACCTAACTGAAAATCTAAACATAGCACTAGATCTTGGCATAACCCTAATTATAAAACTAGTCTTAATCATAATCCTAGATCTTACATTACCCTCAGCTTTAACCCTAAGCCTAATCCTAACACAAATCCTAGAGATAATCCTAGGCCTTAACCTAGCCCTAAGCATAACCCTAACTCTAGCCCTAGACCTAAAACAAACCTAACCCTCACCTTAGTCTTAAACCTAGCATAAAAACCCAACCCTTACTATAAACATAAATCTAAAACTATCCCTGAATCTAACCCTAAAGCTAGTCCTAATCCTAAACTTAACACAAGCCCTAACCCTAGCTCTAAACTTACTCATTACCCTAACCCTAACCCTAACCCTAATTGTAACCCTAGTCTTAACCCTAACCATAATTCTAACCCTAAACCAAAAACTAACCCTAGACCTAACCCTAAACTAATACTCACTATAGCCCTAACCATAAATCAAACCCTAAACCTAAAGCTAAACATAACCATAGAAATAACCCTAACCCTAAATTTAATTATAACAATTCCCCTAACCCTAAACCTAACCCTAAACCTACCCTAATCCTATCCCTAAACATAACCCTGAACCTAACCATTGTTCTACACATAATCATGACCCAAAACCTAACTCTTACACTAAACATAACACTAACCCTAGTTATAACCCATACCTTAACATAACTCAAGACCTAATCTTTACCATAAGTCTAGCTATAAACTTAGCTCTAACTGTATCCATTACCCTAAAAATAACCCATGTCCTAATATTAATGCTAGGCCTAAACCTATCTCAAGACCTAATTCTAACCACAACCCTAGCCCTAACCTTAACTCTAACCCTAAACATAACCCTTTCCCTTATGCTAACCCTAGGCCTAACCCTAAACATATCACTAACCCAAACCCTATCAATTACCCTAAACCTAACCTGAACCCTAAATCTAACCCTATCATTACCCTAACCATAACCCTAATGCTAATTTGAGCCCTAAACCTAAACTCAAACATGAAAGAAACCCTAACCATGACCCTGACCCTAATAATCCCCCTAGCTCTAACCTAACCCTTACCCTAAACATAATCCTTACATTAGATCTAGCCAAAACTTAACTATAAAACTATCCATAACCATAAACCTAGACGTGACTTTAGCCCTAGATATAATCCTAGCCTTAATCCGAACACAAACCCTACCCCATATTAGCACTAAACATAGCCTTAATCATGACCCTAACCTTAAATCTAGGCCTAACTTAAAACCACCCCTATCCTAATATTAGACCTAACTTAGCCGTATTCCTAACCCTAACCCTAACCCTAGTCCTAAAACTAAGTCTAACTCTCTCCCTAGCCCTAAAACTACTTCTAACCCTATCGCTTACTGGAACTCTAAACCTAGCCTTGACCCTGGGCCTAAACCTAGCCATTTCCTTTGCCCTAACCCAAACCCTAGATCTAAACTTAATGCTATATATAACCCTAATGCAAAGTCTAAGCTTAACCCTAAACCTAATGCAACTACTAAAACTAGCCCTAACTCTAGCCCTAGTCCTAATACAAAACTGAGTTATAGTCCTAACTGTAACCCTAAACCTAAACCAAACCGTAACCCTACACTTAGCCCTAAGCCTAGCCCTAATTCTAGTTTTAAGCAGAGCCCTAAAACTAACCCTAACCCTGATTCTGATGTGAACGAATACTAACCCTACCTTTAAACATTACCCTAAACATAACCCTAAACATAACACTAGACCTAGCCCTAACCCTAACCCTACCCCAAAATTAGCCCTAATTGTAACCCTAGTGCTTACATTAGCCATAACTTAACCCTAGCCCTAACTTAACCTAAAACCTAGACTAATCTGAGCCCTAAACCTAGCTTTAACCCTAATCCTAACCATAATCCTAAACCTAGAAATAAGAATAACCATAACCTTAGCTCTAACCCTAGCTTTAACCCTATCCGAAACCCTAATCATAATCCTTACCCTAATGCTAATTCTAGGCCTAAACCTTACCATATCCCTAATCCTAACCCTATCCATTACTCTGAACTTAACTGGAAACCTAAACCTAACTATAGTGTTACACTAATCCTAAACCTATTCTAATTTGAGCCTTAAATTTAAACCTTAACCTATCCCAAACACTAATCACCACCCTGACGCAAACAATGCCTTTAGTTCTAAACCTGACACTAACCCTAAACCTAACCCTAACCCTAAACCTAACCCTTACACTACATCTAACCTAACCCTAAAACTATCTTTAACTGTAAAGCTGGAACTGAAATTAGCCCTAGCCCTAATCCTAGCCTTAAACCTAGCCTTAATACTAACCTGAACCATAACCCGAGGTTTAACCCTAATTCTAACACTCGCCCTAGCCCTAATCCTAGCTATAACCCCATCCCTTACCCTAAACCAAAAAAGAACCCTAAACCTAACCATAATCTTAAACATAACCAAAACTCTTGCCCTACCCCTAGGCCTCACCCTAACAATAAGCCTAGCACTTACCCTAATTTAGTTCTATCCTAACCCTAAACCTAGCTTAAAGACTAACTTTAACTCTTGCCCTAGCCCTATATCTAGTTCTATCCTTAGCCCTAGCCCCACCCTGGATCTAAACCTAACTCTAAATTTAAATCTAACGCTAAATTTAACCATAACCACAATCCTAAAGCAAACCCTAACACTAGCCATAACAATAATGCTAATTCTAAAACTTGCCTTACACCTAGCCCTACTCTTAAAACAAAACCAAGCCATATCCCTAACCCTAACCCTTAATCTAAACCAAACCATAAACCTACACCTAGCCCTAACTCTAACTTTAAAATTAACCCTGAACCTGACACTGATCCTAACACTAATACTAGCTCTAAACATCACCCTAACCTTAAATTAACCCTAACACCAGACCTAGCCTTAACCCTAACCCTAAAAATAGCCCTAATCATAACCCTAGTTCATACACTCATCATGTTCATAACACTAGCCCTAGCACTAACAAAAATCCTACCCCTAATTCTAGGCCTGACCTTAGCTTAAACCCTAATCTTAACCCTAACACTAGCCCTAACCCTAACCCTGACGTGAGCACTAACCCTAGCTCTAACCCTATCGCTTACCATAAGCCAAACCATAAATCAAATGCTAACCTTAGTCCTAACCCTAATCCTTAGCCTCACTTAAACACTAACAGTATTACTAGTCCTTACTTTAGCCCTCATTCTAGTTCTTACCCTAACCCTGACCCTTATTCTGATCCTTACAGTAACCCTAGGTCTAAACCTGACCCTAACCCTAAACCAAACCCTAACACTACCGTATGGGAAGCCTATACCTATACCTAACCCTAACACTAAATCTAGACACAAAACTTATCCTAAATATAGCTATAATTATAACCTTAGACCTAAACAAAATCCTAGCTCTAGCCCTAACAATAAACTTTAACCTAAACTAAACACATACCCTACCCCAAGACCTAACACTAGTTCTAATTCTGGTTCTAACCCTAACTCTAATCCTGAACCTAACATTAACCTATCTCTAAACCTGACCCTAACCCAAAACCTGTCCTAACACTAGATTAAGCCATAACCCTAACCCTAATACTAGCCCTAAACATAACCCTAGCCCTAACCCTATTTTAACCCTAATCTTAACCCTAACAGTAGCCCTAACTCTAACCATAGTCCTAACCCTAGCCCTAAACTTAACACTAAATCTAGCCATAATCCTAGGCCTAAACTTAGACCTTAGTATAACCCTAATCCTAACCCTAACCCTAACACTAACCCTAGCACTTACCCTTGCCTTAGACCTAACCCTAGCTCAAAGCCAAACCCTTACCCTAAACATTACCCTAGCCTATCCTAAACCATACCCTAACCCAAGCTCTTATCCTAACCTTAATTCTAGCTGAAACTATAGTTAAAACCCTGTCAATTACCCTAACCCTAAACCTAAACCTAATTGCAACCCTATCCCTTACACTAAACTTAACCCTAAACATAAATGTATCCCAAGACCTAAACATAAACCTAAACCACACCATAGTCCTAACCCTAGCTGAAACATTAAGCCTTACACTAAACCTAATCGTAAGTCTAGCCCGAATCCATACCCTAACCCTAACTCTAAATCTAACATCCATTACACTAAACCTAACCCTAACTGGAATAAAATCTCTAGCCATAACCTGAGTCATAAACAAAATACTAACCATAGACATATCCCTAGACTTAATGTAAACCTAAACCTTGCCCTAGCCATTAACCCAGCTAAAACACTAACACTTACACTAACCTAACCATAACACTAACCCTAACCTAACACTTACCGTAAACCAAACCTAGTCATATCCCTAAAGCTAACTCTACTTTTAGACTTAATCCAAACCATATCTTATAAATCTATCCATTGTACTAAACATAATCCTAACTTAATGCTAACCTTAACCCTATTGCTAAACCAAACCCATCAGTTACCCTAAACCTTAACTGAAACCTAAACCTAATCCTATCCATTACCCTAACCCTAAGCTTAAACCTAACACTAATTCAAGCCCTAACCCTAAACTTTGACCTAAACCAAATGCTAACACTTACCATGGTCCTAAAAATACCCCTAACTCTAAAAATGAATCTTACGCTAAACATAGGTCTGACACTAGACCTAGCCATAACCTAACCCTAAAATTATCCTTAATCATAACCCTAGACTTGACATTAGCCCTAGCCTTAGTTCTAGCCCTGAGCCTAACAAAAACCCTAGCCCTAAACCTAGCCTTAATCCTAACCTAAACACTAACCCAAGCCCTAATCCTAATTCTAACCCTCACCCAAGCACTAAAGCTAGCTATCACCCCACCCCTTCCCTTAAACTTAATCCTAAACCCAATGCTAATCCTAAGCCTATGCCTTTCCCCTAGGCCTAACCCTAACCCAAACCCTAGCCCTAATCCTAGCCAAAATTTATCTTTAACACTAACCCTAACCCTAAGCCTAGTCCTAAATCTAAATCTAACTCTCATCCTAGCCTTTTCCCTAGTTCTAACCCTATCACTTACCATAAAACAAACCCTAGCCCTAATCCTAACCCTAGATCTAATCCTAACCCTAAATCTAACCTTAACCCTAAGCCAAAACCTCACCCTAAAACTAGCCCTAACCCTAACACTAATTCAAAATCTAGCCCTAACCCTAGCCCTAGCCCTTCCAAACAACAACAACAACAACAACAAAAACCCAAGCAATTGTTCTAACCCTAACCCTAATGCATAGAGATCAAGATGAAGGGAAACCTTAAAACACAAACTGTTCCTGACAGTGAACCTTGAACTGAGAAGGCCCAACCTGGGAAACATGTTAATGCTAGGTAAAAGATGAATTCTGACCAGTATCAAATAATTTGAAAAAAACTAACTCTAACCAAAACATTAGTTCTAATTCCAGCCCTATCCCTAATCCTAAAACTAAACCTTTCACTTCTATAGAGCTTGATCCTAAAAGTCAACAACTTGGTGTGCCTAGTAGGGCAAGATAACAGATGAATCATGCCCAGTATCAAAAATTCTGACCAATAATTGGGGACGGTGTTTCAGTACATGCCTATTTCCCCTGTTTTCTCCTAAAGAGCTAGTTGATAAATTGTTTTTTCATGCTTCAGCTTAAGGTACTTTCAGAAGGAATAAACCAGAACATACCCACAGCGAAGTGATTGTGTGTATAAAGTTTCATGCAGCTAGCACCAACTCTGTTTCATTTCTAGCTCCATTTCTGTTCACACCTATAGACCATAATGTAGTGAAAACTAAAAATTAAAACTGTTCCCAACACTGAAGGCCCAAACTTGGGAAACCTACTAAGGTTGGAAAAAGATGAATCCTATAAAGTATCAAAGTAATCTGACCAAAAAAAATTCGAAGGTCTTTCAGTACCTGTGTATTTTGCTTTCTCCTAAAGCACTCAGAGATAAAGCTGTTTCTTTCAACTTCAGCTTAGGGATACTTCACAGGAAAGAAACCAGAGGATGCTCACTGAGAACTGATTGAGTGTGTGAAATTTCAAGCAGCAAGAACAAACCCTGTTTGATTTCCAGCTTCATTTCCATTCACTTCATAGGGCAAAAAAAGAAAAACATGAAAATTTAAACTTTTCC
Source organism: Callospermophilus lateralis (assembly GCF_048772815.1). Lineage (NCBI taxonomy): Eukaryota > Metazoa > Chordata > Mammalia > Rodentia > Sciuridae > Callospermophilus > Callospermophilus lateralis. Next base: position 109,357,872 of record NC_135313.1, on the reverse strand, counting down.
TGAGAGAAAACCCATTTACATAGGAGGCCCAAACATTTGGGGTAGAGTAAAAATAGGAAAAAAGTTAATCCTGCCCAGTATCATAGAAATTTTTTTAAAATAACTAACTCTAACCCTAACTCTGGGTCCAAACCTAGTCCTAAAACTAAGTCTAACCCTAAACCTAATCTGTTTAGAGAACCTTTGATCATAGAAGTTTTTAAATTGGGGAGTTCAGTGGGGTAAGCTTACAGATGAATCATGGGTAGTTTCAAAGAAATCTGACAAAATAATTGGGGGAGCTATTTTAGTACATGCATATTTCCCTGTTTTCTCCTAAAGTGTACTCAGATTAATTTGTATTGCATGCTTCAGCTTATTACTAATTTAACAAGAAACAAACCAGAGAGTGCCCACAGAGAATTGATTGAGAGCGTGAAGTTTCAAGCAGTTAGCACCAACCTTGTTTGAGTTCCAGCTCCATGTCCATTTACCCATGTAGGTCAAAATTAAGTGAGTCCATAAAATACAAATTGTTCTTGTCAGCAAGGAATTGAACCGAGTATGCCGAAACCTGGGGAACATAGTAAGGCTAGGGAAAAATATATCCTGCTAAGAATTAAAGAAATTTGAACAAGACAAACTCTAACCCTAACACTAGACCTAACTCTAACCTAGCCTGTTTAAAGAAACTCTCATCATAGAAGTCTCAAAGTTGAGGAGCCTAGTGGGGCAAGCTAACAAATGAATCCTGCCAAGTATCAAATAATCTGACCAAATAATTTGGGGAGGTAGTTCAGTACATACATATTTCCCTGTTGTCTTCTAAAATGCTCTCCCATAGTGTTGTTTTTGCATGCTTCATCTATGGGGTACGTTCACAAAGATAAAACCAGAGAGTCCTCACAGAGAACTGATTGATAGTGTGAAGTTTCAAGCAGTTAGAAAAAAAAACACTGTTTGATTTCCAGCATCGTTTCCATTTACCCATATAGGTCAAAATGAAATGAAACCTCAAAATAAAAACTGAAATACTGACAGCAAACCAGTGAAGCTAGAAGGCCCAAACCTGGGGACCATAGTAAGGCTAGGTAAAATATAAATCCTGCTTAGTATCAAAGAAATTTGAACAAAACTACTGTAAATCTAACACTAGATCTATCCTTAATTTTAACCCTACAGCTGACCCTAGCCTGTTTAGAGAACCTTTTATCATAGAAGTCCCAAACAAAGGGAGCCTTGTGGAGCAAGTGAACAGATGAATCCTGCACAGTATCAAAGAAATATGAGCAAATAATTGGGGGAAGTGTTTTAGTACATGCATATTTCCTTGATTTCTCCAAAAGTGCTCTGCGACAAAGTTGCTTTGCATGTTTCAGCTGATGAAAACTTTCAAAGAAACAAACCAGAGAGTGCCCACAGAAAACTGATTGAGTGTGTGCAGTTTCAAGCAGCTAGCACCAACCCTGTTTGATTTCTTGCTCCATTTCTCTTAAACAAAATAGTTCAAAATAAAGTGAAACCTTAAAATACAAACTGTTCCTGACAGAGAACCATTAAACCGAGAAGTCCCAAACCAGGGAACATTGTGAGGCTATGTAAAAATGAATCCTGCCTAGTATCAAAGATACATGAAAAAACTGACTCTAACCCTAACACTAGGTTTAAATGTAGCCCTTACACTAACCATAAACCTAAGCCTAATCTGTTTAGAGAACCTTTTATCATAGAAGTCCCAAATTAAGGAAGCCTAGTGGGGCAAGGTAACAGATAAATCTTGTGCAGTATCAAAGAAATCTGACCAAAATATTTGGGGAGGTAGTTAAGTACATGTAAATTTCCCTGTTGTCTCCAACAGTACGTTTGGATAAAGATGGTTTTGCATGCTTCAGCTTTGGAAATTTTCACAAGGAAGAAACCAGAGTGCCCACATAGAACTGATTGAGTGTGTGCAGTATTAAGCAATTAGCACCAACCCTGTTTGATTTCAAGTTCCATTTCCATTTACCCGTAGAGGTCAAAATGAAGGAAAACTTAAAATACAAACTGTTCCTGACAGCAAACCACTGAAGAAATAAGGCCCAACCCTGGGGAAAATATTAAGGCTAGGTAAAAGATAAATTATGCCAAGTATCAAATGAATTTCAACAAAACTCACTCTAACACTAGATCTAACCCAACCCTAACTTAATTCTAACCTGTTTAGAGTACCTATGATCATAGAAGTCCCAAACTTGGGGAGACCAGCAGCATAACTTAACAGATGAATCTTTTGCAGTATCAAAGAAATTTGATGAAAAAGTGTGGGAGGTATTTCAGTACATTCATATTTCTCTGTTTCTTTAAAGTGCTGATGGATAAACTGTTTTTCATGATTCAGCTTAAGATACTTTCACAAGTAAAAACCAGAGAGTGCCCACAGAGAGCTGATTGAGTGTGTGAAGTTTCAAGCAACTAGTACTAACTCTGTTTAATTTCCAGCTCCATTTTCATTAACGTCTATAGGCCATAACATAGTGAAACCTAAAACCAAACTATTCCTTACAGTGAACTAGCAAACCTTGAAAACCCAAACTTGGGGATCCTACTAAGACTAGGAAAAGGATGAATTCTGTACAATATCAAAGTAATCCATGCAAAAAAATTGAAGCTTGCTCCTAAAGTGCTCACAGATAAAGCTGTTTCTTTCTAATTCAGCTTTGGGCTACTATCACAGGAAACAAATGAGAGAATGTTCACTGAGAGCTGATTGAGTGTGTTAAGTTTCAAGCAGCTAGCACAAACCCTGGTTGAGTCCAGCTCCATTTCCATTCACTCTTATAGGGTAAAATGAAGTTAAACATAAAAATTAAAACTGCTCCTGAGAGCAAACCCTTTTACTTGGAGGCCCAAACATGGGGAGCATACTAAGAATAGGAAAAAGATAAATACTGCCCAGTATCCAAAAGGTTGAACAAAACTAACTATAACCCTAACACTAGTTCTAACACTAACTCTAGCCATAACCCTAAGCCTAACCTGTTAAGAGAACCTTTGATCATAAAAGTTTTCAACTTGGGAAAACTAGAGGGGCAAGATTACATATAAATCCTGCACAGTATCAAAGACATATGACCAAATAATTGGAAGAGGTATTTCAGTACATGCATGTTGCCCTGTTTTCCCCTAAAGTGCTCTTAGGAGAGCACTTGGATAAACTTGTTTTGCATGCTTCAGCTTATCACTACTTTTACAAGGAAGAAACCAGAGAGTGCACACAGAAAACTGATTGAGTATGTAAAGTTTCAACCAGCTAGCACCAACCCTCTGATTTCCAGCTTCATTCTCATTTACCCATATAGGTGGAACTGAAGTGAAACATTAAAAACAAACTATTCCCAACAGCGAACCATTGAATTGAGAAGGCCCCAAACTGGGGCACATAGTAAGGCTAGATAAAAGATAAATCTTTACAGTATCAAAGAAATTTTAACAAAACAAACTCTAACCCCTAACACTAGCTCTAAATCTAGCCCTAACCCTAACCATAACACTAACACTTACCTGTTTAGAGAATGATTGATCCTAGAAGTGCCAACCTTGAGGAGCCTAGTGGAGCAAGCTAATAGATGAATAATGTGTAGTATCAAAGAAATCTGATCAAATTGATGGAAGACTTATTTATTTCAGCACATACATATTTCTCTGTTTTCTCCTTAAGGGCTCTCGGATACAGTTTATTTTGCATGCTTCAACTTTGACCTACCTTCAAAAGAAAGAAACCAGAGAGTGCCCACTGAGAATCGATTGTGTAAAGGTTCTAGAACCTCCTGCCAACCCTGTTTGATTTCCATCTCAATTTTCATTCTCATCGATAAGCCATAATAAAGGGAAACCTTAAAATACAAACTGTTCCTGACAGCAAATCATTGAAATGACAAGGCCCAAACTTGTGGAGCATAGTAAAGCTAAGTAAAAGATGAATCCTGCCCAGTATCATAGAAATTTGAAGAAAACTAGGGCTGCATGGCTGCTCTCAGCCCAGATGGAAGGCTCAGCTGCGCAGTTTCTCTGGGCGCAGACAGCAGACTCAGCCGCACAGGCGCTCTTTGCACAGACGGAAGGCAGCCCAGAACACAGAAACTTTGCTTGCATGTCACCAGACCGAGCTCTGGACACAGCAGAAAGTCACTCCATAACTACACACCTCACCAAACACCATACATGGGTAATAGATGGAATTCATCTTGCAAAATCGTACTCGACATCTATCAGTGGGCATAGCTACTGTCTTGGTTCTGCAGCTTATCAGGTACCCAGTTTGCAACTCCCCTACCTCCAGCTGTGATAACTCAAGATTTTTCTCACAAGATTATGGGGGATTCAGCTATCAATGTGGAATAGCAACTATACAGGCACCTGGTTTTCAATTTAGAGACTAAGATTAAGAAGACTCCAGGTAGAAGCTCAAGCCCTCTCACCCTGGCTTCCTCCAACACCCTGAGCACAGAGACTCAAGCTAGAAATCGACGACTCCACCTACTGCAAGAAAAGAAAACAGAGTTCTGAGAGACATTTTTTTTTCTTATTTTTCTTTTCTTGCTCTTCTCATCCATTTCTCTCTACCCTTCCCCCTCTGGTCCTCACAACCTCAACATATGTGAAACCAAGAACTTTCCATGAAATTTGACTTAAGAACTTAATCATTAGATTTGTATAATATACAGGAGTTGCATAGGTCCCACCTCACCACCTCTTTTTTGCTCTTATTTTCTTTCTCCCTCTCTTTCTTTCTTTCCTTGTTATTTTTTCTTCTTTTTTCGTTCTCCCTCTGTCTCACTTCCAGCCTCCTAACTTTTACTATTTATACTTAGAGTATTTGTATGAATACAAATAAGGAGTTTGAATTTATACCTTCTTCAATAAATTACCCCTGTCTATTCATTAGAGTTCTCCTCCAAATTTGCTAAGTTGGATTAATTACATATCCTCATTCCTTTTCCCCTTAACATAGCATCCTACCCCTGACCCTCAGTTCTCTATACACCACCAGAAATGGTATGCCTTTTATGAAATTAATGACTACATTCTAAATAATAATTGAAGCCAACATCTGTAGACACAGAGTCTAAATATAAATGTATTTAAATGGTTAGGCTTAGGCTTCCGGTTAGGGTTAGATTTAGAGATAGGTTTTGATCTATGGTTAGGGCTAGGACTAAGGAAAGGGCAAGGGTTAAGACTATGGTTTCGGTTAGGTTTAGGATTATGGTAAGTGATAGGATTAGAATTAGTTATAGGGCTAGTTTGAGAGTTAGAGTTAGTCTTTGGGCTAGGGTTCTGGTTAGGGATAGGGCTAAATTAGGGCTAGTGTTAATGTTAGGTTTAGGCCTTGTTTTAGGGTTAGAGTTAGGATTACATTTAGGGTAAGGTATTGGGTTATAGCTTTTTTGAAGGCCAGGACAAGGGTTAGTATTAGGGTTAGGGCTAAGGTTAGGTTTAGGGTTATGATTAAAGCTAGGTTTAGGGCTAGGATGTGGGCTAATGTTTGTGTTAGGGTTAGGACTAGTATTAGGGCTAGGGCTAATCTCAGGTCTAGGGTTAAAGTTAGGCATAGATTTAGTGTTAGGTTTATGACTTGGTCCAGTGTAGGGGATAGGTGTATACTAAGGTTCAGTTTTAGATCTAGGGTTATTTTTAGGGTCAGGATCAAGGAGAGCATTTGGGTTAGGTAAGAGTTTAGGTTTAGGGATTGAATTATCATTAGGGTTTCGGGTTAAGATAATGAAAGTGTTAGGTTTAGGGTTTAGGTATGGTTTAGTGTAATGGATAGGGTTAGGGTTAGGCCTAGTGTTAGCATAAGGGTTATCATTAGCATAATGGATAGGGTTAGACCTAAGATAAGGGCTAAGATTATGTATAGGATTAGGGCTTTTGTTTGGGTTAGGGTTAGGGTTTAGGTGTGGTTTAGTGTAATTGATAGGGTTAGGGTTAGGCCTAGGGAATAGCATAATGGGTAATCATTAGGTTAAAAATAGGATTAGATCTAAGATTAGGGGTAAGTTTATGTATAGGATTAGGGCTTTCTTTGGTTTATGGTTAGATTTATGTTTAGAGTTAAAGCTAGGGTTTAGCGCCTGGGGATGTGGCTCAAGAAGTAGCTTGCTCATATGACATGAACAGGGTGCTGGGTTTGATCCTCAGCACCACATACCAATAAAATAAAGATGTTGTGTCCACCAAAAAACTAAAAATATATATATATATATTGAATAAGTAGATTTAGGACTCGGATTAAGGCTAGATTTTGGGTTACTTTAGGACTAGTTTTAAGGCTACAGGTAATGTATAAAGTTGCGTTATGATTAGAGCTAGTGATAGAGTTAAGGATATTGCTATGTCTAGTTCTAGGGTTAAATTTATGGTTATGATTATGTTTATAGTTAGGTTTAATATTAAGGTCAGAGTCAGAGTCCAGATTAATTTTCAGGTTAGGGTTACGACTAGAATTAGAGATAGGATTAGGGCTAGATGAAAGGTTAGGATTATAATTCAGTTTTGTTTTAGGGCTAGCGGTAGAGTTGAGTCTAATTTTATGATTAGGTCTAGTGTTAGTGTGAGGTTTAGGCTTAGGTTTAGGGTTAGATTTAGATATAGGTTTATACCTAGGCTTTGAGTTAGGGTTAAGAATAGGGCTAGGATTAGGGCTAAGTTTAGGGCTAAGTATAGTGTGATGGTAAGGGATAGGATTAGAACTATGTATAAGGCTAGGGCGAGAGTTTGAGTTAGTCGTAGGGCTAGAGTTATGGTTGGGTTAGAAATAGGGCTCAATTAGGGCTGGGATAAGGACTACAGTTAATTTTAGGGTTAGGCCTAGGTTTAGGGCTAGGGTTAGTGTTAGGGTTAGAGTTAGGGTTAGATTTAGGGTAAGGGATGGGATTATAACTATTTTTAGGACTAGGGTGAGAATTAGATTTAGGGTTATGGTTAAGGATAGGTTTATAATTAAGGTGACCTTTATGGCTAGAATGTGGGCTAAGTTCGGTGTTAGGATTAGGACTAGGATTAGAGCTAGGGCTAATGTCAGGTCTAGGATTACAGTTAGAGAGAGTTTTAAGGTTAGGTTGATAGCTAGTTCTATTGTAAGTGTCAGGTTTCTTGTTAGGGACAGGTTTATAGCTATGGGTATTATTAGGGTCAGAATCAGGGTTAGGGTTTTTATTAGATTAAGGTTTAGGGTTAAGGCTCGAGTTATCATTATGGTTAGGGATAGGTTAATGATAGTTTTAGGTTTAGATTTCAGGTTAGGTGTATAGTAATGGATAGGGTTAAGAATAGGTTTAGGATTTGGCCTATGGTTAGAAGAAACGTTAGGGTTATCATTAGGGTAATGGATAGGATTACAGCTAGTGATAGGGCTAGTGTTATGCTTAGGATTTTGTCTAGGGTTAGGCCTAGGCTTAGGGTTAGGACTAAGTTTAGGGTTATGGTTAGCTTTAGGTTTAAAGCTAGGGTAGGGCTTGGGTTAGGGATAGGTTTTACAATAGGTTAGGGATATGGCAAATATAAGAACTTTGTTATGATTAGGGCTAAGTTTAGGGTTAATGTTAGAGCTAAGTATAGTTTCAGGGATAGGTTGAGGGTTAGGGTGATACTTAGAGCTAGGGTTAATGTTAGTGTCAGGTCAATGTTCAGTTTAGGGTTATGTTTAATGTGAAATCCAGAATTAGGACTAGGGTTAAGACTAGGGGAAGGGTTATTTTTTGGCTTTAGGCTAAGGGTTATTATTAGGGCTAGGCCTAAGGTGGGTTTTTTTTAGGTATAGGGCTAGAGTTTTGGACAGATAAGGATTAGGTTTACATCTAGAGTTAGTGTTAGGGTTAGGTTTAGGTATAAGTTTACCAGTAGGACTAGTATTAGTGTTCGGTTTAGTGTTAGGTTCAGATTTAGACCTAGTAGTAATGTTAGGTTTAGAATAAGGGTCAGGGTTTAGGTTAGGGTTTTGGATATGATTACAGCTAGAATGAGGACTAGAGTTAGGGCTACTAATAGGGTTAGGATTTGGGTTAGGTTAAGGAATACAATTAGGATTAGAATTAAAATTAGCATTAGATTTATTGTTTGACAAAGAGTAAGGGATAGGGTTAGAGCTAAGGTTAGGGCTAGGGTTAGGATTAAAGCTAGGTTTAGGGCTCAGATTAGGGCTAGTTTTTGTGTTAGGGTTATGGCTAGAGTTAGAGCAATGTCTAATGTAAGTCCTATGGTTTTTAGGGTTAGTTTTAGGGTTATGGTTAGGGATTAAACCTCTAGTGTTAGGATTAGGTTTAAATTTAGGGTGAAATTTAGAGCTAGTGTTAGTGTTAGGTTAATAGGTTCAGGTTTAGTTTTAGGGTTAGGGTTAGGACTCCAATTAAGGCTAGGGTTACTCTAAGGGTTTGGTTTAAGGTTAGGGTGGTTTTAGAGCTAGGGTGAGTGTTAAGATATGAGTCAGAGTTAGGATTAGTATTAAGGTTAACATTAGGACTCGAATTAGGGCTAGGGTTAGGGCTAGGTGTAGTGTTAAGGTTTGGTTTAAGTTAAGGTTTAGTTTTAGGGCTATTGCTCAGTTTTGTTTTACTGCAATGGTTAGTGTTAAGGCTAGTTTTATGATTAGCATTAGGACTAGGGCTAGTGTTAATGTTAGGCTGAGGCTTAGGGTTAGGATTAGATTTAGAGTTAGGATTAGGAAAAAGGATTTGGCAATGTTATGGCTAGGTTTAGGGCAAAGGGTAGGGATAGGTTTCAAATTACAGTATTGGATAGGGTTATAAGTAGGGATAGGACTAGTGTGAGAGTTAGAGTTAGTCTTAGGGCTAGGGTTAGGGTTAGGGTTAGGGCTAGGGTTAAATTAGGGTTAGGAATAGGGCTGGGTATAGTGTTCACCTTAGGCCTAGAGTTAGGGTTAGGGTTAGGGTTAAGTTTAGGTTATGGAATGGTTTTATAGCTAGGTTTAGAGATAAGGTGAAGGTTAGAATTAGGATTAGGGCTATGATTAGGGTTAAGGTAAAGATTAAGACTAGGTTTGGACTAGGATGAGAGCTATGCTTTATTTTAGTGTTAGGGCTAGGATTAGCACTAGGTCAAATATTAGATCTAGGGTTATGGTGAAAGAAAGATTTAGGTTTAGGTTTATGGCTTCATGTAATATGAGGTTTAGGATTAGGGTTAGGTTCAATTTAGAGCTAGGGGTATTACTAGGGTCAAGGTCTGGGATAGAAATTTGGGATAGATAAAGATTTAAAGTTAGGGCTCAAATTAGCATTATGGTTATAGTGTTAGTGTAATGATACGATGAGGTTTAGAGTTTAGGTTTGGTTTAAAATAATGCATAGGATTAGGATTAGGAATAGGGTTAGATTAGGCCTAGAATTATGGTTATGGTAATGAATAGGGTTATAGATAGTGTTAGGGCTAGGGTTATGGTTTTAATTAGGGCTAGGGTTATAATTAGGGTTAGGGTTAAATCGCGGGTTAGGGCTTGGATTAGAGCTAGAATTTGGGTTAAGTTAGTGCTAGGGTTAGGGGTAACACTAAAATAAGTACCAGGGTTACAATTAGGGTTAAATTTAGGGTTAGGGTTAGTGGTAGTCTAGTGTTAGATTTGGGGTTAGGGCAAGGGTGATTTTTAGACTAGGGTTAGTATTTTGGTAAGAGTCAGGGTCAGTGTTAGTTCTAGTTTTCAGCTTAAGACTATAATTAGAGCAAAGTTAGGTTGAGGGTTAAGGGTTGCTTTAGGTTATGGGTTAGGGTTAGGACTATGGCTTGAATTAAATTTAGATTTTGAGCTTGGGTTAGCTTGGGGTTAGGCTTAGGGTTAGGGTTTCATTTAGAGTTAAAATTAGATCTAGGTTAGGACGAGAGCTAATGATAGGGCTAGGGTTAGGGCTGGGTTTAGGGCTAGGATTAGGGTTCCAGTAAGGGATAGGGTTAGAACTAGGGATGGGGCCAGGGTGAGAGTTAGAGTTAGTCATAGGGCTAAAGTTAGGGCTAGGGTTATTAATAGGACTAAATTAGTTCTTAGATTAGGACTATGGTTAGTTCTTGGCTTCTTACTAAAGTTCGGTTTAGGATTAGGATTAAGGCTAGGTTTAGGGCTAGGATAAGGGCTGGGGTTTGTGTTAGGTTTAGGGTTATGATTAGGGCTATAGCTAATGTCAGGTCTAAGCTTATGGTTGGGGATAGTTTTAAGATTAGTGTTATGGCTAGGTCTAGTGTAATGGTTAGGTTTAGTGTAAAAGTTATCCTTAGAGCTAGGAGATTTATTAGGGTCAAGGTCCAGTGTTAGAGTTTGTTTGAAGTTAGGTTTTAGGGTTAGGGCTTGAATTAGCACTAGAGTGTGGGTTAGGGTAATGATACGGTTTTGTTTAGAGTTTATATTAGGTTTAGGGTAATTGATAGGGTTAGGGTTAGTGATAGGGTGAAGATTAGGCCTAGGGTTTGCATTAGGGTCAGGGTTATGGTGAATATAATGGATAGAATTAGAGCTAAGTTTTCGGCTAGGTTAATGGTTAGGAATAGGTCTTGAATTAGGGTTAGGGTTAGGGTTAAAACTAGGGTTAGGCTTAGGTTTATGTTTAACATAAGGGTTAGGTTTTGAGCTACAGTTAGGGCTAGGGTGAGGGTCAGGTTTAGGGTTACTTTTAGAGATAAGATTATAGTAGTCATAAGGTCAGGGTTAGGAATAGGGGTAGAAAAATCATTAGGTATAGGATTAGGGTTAGGGTAATATATAACATTAGATGTAGATTTAGGCCTATGTTTAACGTGAGTTTGAGGTTTAGACTTAGAGCTATGGTTATGTTTATGTTTATAGTAAGAGTTAGGGTCTGAGCTAGGATTAAGTCTATGGCAAATGTGAGGTTTAAGGTTAGGTGTAGGGTTAATTTTCCAGTTAGGTTAAGGTATAGCATTAAGCCTAGGATTATCAATAAAGTTAGGTATAGGTTTAGAGTAATGGGTAAATTTAGAACTAGGTTTATGGTTAGGCTTAGGGTTAGAATTAGGGTTAGATTGAGAGATTGATGTAGGTTTATGTTTAGTGTAATATTTAGGCTTTGAACTAGGATTCTGACTAAGGCGATGGTTAGGTTAGGGTTAGGGCTAGTGTTAGGGTTAAGGTCATCCTTAAGGCTTGATTTAGGCCTAGGATTAGCTCTAGGTTTTGTGTTAGGTTTAGGCCTAGGGTTAGGGCTATGGGTAATGTAAGAGCTAGGGTTATGTTGAGGGCTAGTTGTAGCATTAGGGTTACGGCTAGGTCTAGTGTTAGGTTTAGGTTTTTGCATAGGGTCAGATTTAGAGATAGGTTTACTCTAAAGGCAGGGTCAGTGTTTGAGTTAGAGTTAGTGTTAGGGTTACAGCCAGAATTATGACTAGGTTTAGATCTAGGGTTAGGATTAGAGTTTGAGTTAGGGCTAGAGCTAGGTTTATGTTTAGGTCTAAAACTAGAGTTAAGGGTAGATTTAAATTTTGGTTTAGGTATAGGGCTAGTGTTAGTTTTTGGTCTAGGTTTAGGGTCAGTTTTAGACCTAGGGTTAGTGTTAGGGTTTGGGATAGGATTAGAGTTAGAATGAGGGCTAGGTTGAGGACTATTAATAGGGTTAGTGTTTTGGTTACCCCAAAGATTAGAGACAGGTTTAGGGTTACCATTAGGTTTAGGGTTTTTCTTAGGTAAAGGGATAGCCTTAGAGCTAGGGTAAATGCTAGAGTTATTGTTAGGGTTAGGGTTAAATATAGGTTTAGAGCTTGGATTAGGAATACTTTTTATGTTAGGGTTAGGGCTAGATTAGGGCATTGTAACAGCCAGGGTTACAATCAGGGTTAATTTTATTGTTAGGGTTAGGGGTAGGTCTAGTGTTAGGTTTAGGTTTAATGTTAGGGTAATATTTAGAGCTAGGGTTATTGTTAGGATGTGAGTAAGCATAGGGGTTAGTTTTAGGGTTGGGGTTAGGACTCAAATAAGGGCTAGGGTTACTGTTAGTGTTTGGTTTAAGTTTAGTGTGGTCTTTAGAGCTCGGGTCAGTGTTAGAATGAGTCAGGATCAGGGTAAGTTTTAAGGCTAGGGTTTGAACTCGAATTAGGGCTAGGCTTACAACAAGGTGTAGTATTAGTGTTTGGTTTAAGTTAAGGTATAGGGTTAGGGCTGTTGCTCAGGATTGTTTTAGTCCTAGATTTAGGGTTTGGGGAAGTTATAAGATTAGCATTAGGGTTAGGGCTAGTGTTAGTGTTACACTTAGGCTTTGGGTTAGGGTTAGATTTGGATTCAGTGATAGATCTAGGATTAGGGCTAGGTGTAACTATAGAGCAAGGGTTAGGGCTAGGGTTATGGTTCCAGTAACAGATAGGGTTAGAACTATGGCTAGTTCTAGGGTGAGAGTTAGAGTTAATCTTAGGCCTAGGTTTTTGGTTAGTTTTAGGAATAGGGCTAAGTTAGGGCTAGGATTAGGTCTAGGGTTAGTGTTCAGCTTAGGCCTAGTGTTAGGGCTAGGGTTATAGTTAATTTCAGGGTAAGGTATGGTGTATAGCTAGGTTTAAAGGTAGGATGAGTATTAGAATTAGGGTTAGGGCTAGGGATAGGATTAAAGTTATGATTAAGACAAGGTTAAGGGCTAGCATTAGGGGTAGGGTTTGTTGTAGGATTAGGTCTAGAATTAGGGCTAGGGATAATGTCAGGTCTAGTGTTACAGTTTGGGGTAGATTTAGGGTTAGGTTTGTCTATGTCTAGTGGTAGTGTTATGTTAGGCTTCAGATAAGGGTCAGCTTTAGAGCCAGGTGTATTTTTTAGGGTCAGGATCAGTGTTAGGGTTTGTTTTAGGTTAAGGTTTAGGGATAGGGCTCAAATGAGCATTAGGGTTAGAGTTAGGGTTAGGGTAATTGATTGGGTTAGGTTTAGGTTTTAGGGTAGGTGTAGTGCAATGGAGAGTTTTAGGGATAGTAAAAGGGTTAAGGTTATGTATAGGGTTAGCATTAGGATTAGGGTTATCATAAAGATATTATATAGGGTTAGATCTATGGTTAGCGCTAGGGTTAGGTTAAGATTAGGGCTACAGTTAGGTTAGGATATGGGTTAGGGCTAGTAACCCTAGCTTAGGGTTAGGATTAGGGTTATATTTAGGGTAACGGTTAGGTTTTGAGCTAGATTTATATCTAGGACGAGGGTTAGGTTAAGTTTTATGGTCAGTGTTAGGTTTAGGTTAGGGCTAGGGTTTTCATTAGGGTTAATATTAGCTTTAGGGTAATAGATTGGGTTAGATGTAAGGTTAGCTTCATGGTTAAGGTTAGGTTTAGGTTTAAGTTTAGTTTTAGGGCTAGGTTTACTGTTGGTTTTAGGGTAAGTGTTAGGGTTTGTGTTAGGGTTAAGGATATGGCAAGGTTTAGGGTTAGGGTTAGGTCTAGGTTAGGTTTAGGGTTTGGTCTAGGTTAGTTTTATAGTTTGGGTGTGGGTTTTGCTTAGGGTTAGGGTTAGGATTATCTTTAGGGTTAGGGATAGTGTTACGGTAATGGCTAGGATTAAACTAGTGTTAGGTCTAGGGTTAAGGTTAAGATTAGGGCTATGTTTAGGGTTATGGTTAGGGATAGTACTAGGGTTATATTTAGGCTAATGGTTAGGCTTTGAGCTAGGGTTAGGACTAAGTTGAGGGTTAGGGTTAGGGTTAGGCCTAGGGTTAGGGTTAGGGTGAGGTTTATGATTAAGGTAAGTTTAGGCCTTGATTCGGATTAGGATTATTTAAGTTTTGTGTTAGGTTTAGGCCTAGGATTATTGCTATGTGTAATATAAGATATAGGGTTCTGATTAGAGCTAGTTTTAGGGTTAGGGTTACAGCTCAGTCTAGTAGTAGTTTTAGTTTTTGGGTGAGGGTCAGGTTTAGAGTTACTTTTAATGTTAGTTTCAGGGCCAGTGTTCAGGTTGAAGTTAGGGTTAGTGTGAAAACAGAATAGGACTAGGGTTAGGTCTAGTGGTAGGTAGGGTTAGTGTTTGGTTTAGGTTAAGAGTTATTGATAGGGCTAGCACTAAGTTTTGTTTAGTTCAAGAGCTAGAATAATAGCTAGATTAAGATTAGGTTTAGGTCTAGGGCTAGTGTTAGGATTATGTTTAGGTATAAGTTTACTGGTAGGGTTAGTTTCAGGTTTCCGTTTTGGTTTAACATAAAGTTTTGACCTATAATTACTGTTAGGGTCAGGTTAGGGTGAGATTTGGGTTTAGGATTAGATTTAGAATGAGGGATAATGTTAGGATTAGTAATAGTGTTATTATTTGGGTATGTCTAAGGATTAGAATTAGGACTAGAGTTAGAATTATGAATGGGTTTTGGCTTAGGGTAATGGATAGGATTAGAGCTAGGCTTAGGGCTAAAATTAGGTTTAGGTTTAAGGCTAGTTTTAGGGTTAGGGTTAGTGTTAAATCTAGTGTTAGGGCTTGAATTAGGGCTATTTTTCTGTTAGAGTTAGGGCTAGGGTTTGGCTAAGGCCAATGTAAGAACTAGGGTTAGGATTAGGGTTAGTTTTAGCATTAGGTTTTTGGCTAGGTCTAGTGTTAGCATTAGTTTTAGGGTTAGGGTGATATCTAGAACTAAGATTTGTGTTTGTATATGAGTCAGGGTGAGAGTTAAATTTAGGCCCAGGACTCAAATTAGAGCTCCGGTTTTGGCTAGTTATGGGTTAAGGTTTGGTTTAGAGCAATGACTCAGTTTTGTTTTGGGGCTAGGGCTTGGATTAGGGCTAGGTTTACAATTAGCAATAGAGTTAGAGCTAGTGGTAGAATGAGGTTTAGGCTTAAGATTAGGTTTAGATTTAGAGTAATGGTTAGACCTAGAGTTAGGGCTATGGGTAGGTTTAGGGCTCAGGTTAGGTCTATTGTGAGGGTTAGGGTAACTAATAGGGTTAAAATAGAAATAGGGCTATGGTGTGAGTTAGAGTTAGTCTTAGGGCTAGGGTTAGGGATAGGGTTAAGTTTAGGGTTCAAATAGGACTAGGATTAGCACTAGGATTAGTGTTAGGGTTAGGCCTATTCGTTAGGGCTAGGGTTAGATTTAGTTTTAGGGGAAGGGATGGGTTTATATAGCTAGGTTCAGTGCTAGGGTGAGGTTTATATTTATGTCTAGGGCTAGGGTAAGGGTTCGAGTTAGGATTAAGTGTAAGTTTAGGGCTAGGATAAGGGATAGAATTTGTATTAGAGTTAGGGCTAGGATTAGGGATTATGTCAGGTCTAGGGTTATGGTTAGGTATAGTGTTAAGGATAGGTTTATGGCTATGTCTATTGTAAGGGTTAGGTTTAATGTAGGGGTCAGATATAGAGCTAGGTTATTATTAGAATCAGAGTATGGGTTAGGGTTTGGTTTGGGTTTAAGATTAGGTCTCAAATTAGCATTAGGTTTATTGTTGGGGTTAGTGTAATGGATAGAGTTAGGTTTACAGTTTAGGTTAGGTTTAGAGTAATGTATATGGTTAGTGTTAGGGATAGGGTTAGGGTTTGGCCTAGGGTTAGCATTTGGTTTAGGCTAACCAAATAAATAGGTTTAGTGCTAGTGTTAGGGTTTAGGTTAATGTTAGGATTAGGGCTGAGGTTTCGGTTACTCCTAGTGTTAGTGTTAGGCCTCAGTTTCAGGTAAGTGATAGGGTTTTAGCTAGGATTAGGGCTAGGGAAAGGGTTAGGGTTAGAATCAGGGCTACGATTAGGGTTAGGATTAAGGTTAGGGTTAGGGTAAGGTTTAGGGCTAGGGTTAGCATTAGGATAGGGTTATGTTTAAGGTAATGGATAAAGTTAGAGCTAGGATTTGGGTGATGGTTAAACTTAGGATTAGGGATAGGGTTAGGGTTAGGGTTAGAGCTAGGGTTATGTCTAGAGTAAAGGTTAGATTTTGAGCTATCATTAAGGCTAGGGAAAGCATTCATTTTAGGGTTTGTGCAAGGGTTAGGGTTAAGGTTATGCTTAAATCTAGGTTTAGATCTTGTGTTAGGGCTAGTTTTGTGTGAGGTTTATGGCTTGTGTTAGGGATATGGCTAATGTAAGAGCTAGGGTTATGGTTATGGCTAGTTTTTTGGGTTAAGGTTTAGTTATGCCTAGTGTTAGGTTTAAGTTTTGGGTTAGGATAGGGTTTAGAGCAAGGGTTTGTTTTAGCGTAAGCTTCAGTGTTCGGGCTAGCATTGGGTTTATGGTTAGGGCCAGAATTAGAACTAGTGTTAGGTCTAGGGCTAAGGTTAGTCTTTGCATTAGGTTAATGGTTATTTTAGGGTTAGGGCTAGATTTTTGTTTAGAACTTGGGCTAGAGTTATGGCTATATTTAGGATTAAGTTTAGGTCTAGTGTAAGTGTTATGGTTAGGTTTAAGTATAGGTTTACTGGTAGGGCTAGTGTTAGGGTTTTGCTTACTGTTAAGGTCTGGCTTTTACCTAGGGTTAGTGTTAGGGTCAGAATAAGGAGAGCGGTTAGGCTTAGACTTCAGGTTAGGGTTAGAGATAGAATGAGCACTAAGGGTAGGACTAGTAATATAGTTAGAGTTTTTTGTTTGTTTGTTTGTTTTGTAAGCTAAGGATTAGGGTTAGAAGTAAGGTAGAGCTAGGGTGAGAGTTTGGCTTAGGGTAAGGAATAAGTTTAGAGCTAGGGTTTGGTTTAGTGTTAGGGTTAAGATTAGTATTAGGGTTATGATTAAAACTAGGGTTGAGGCTAAGATTAGCGCTAGGTTTTGTGTTAGGGTTAGGGCTATGGCTAGTGTAAGAACTAGCTTTATGGTTAGAGATAGTTTTAGGGTTAGTATTAGGACTAGGTCTAATGTTTGGGTTGGATTTAGGGTTAGGGTGATGTTTAGAGGTAGGGTTAGTTTTAGGGTCAGAGTCAGAGTCAGTATTAGTTGTAGGTATAGGGTTAGGTCTAGGTGTAATGTTAGGAATTGTTTTAGGTTAAGGGTTAAGATTAGGGCTATAGCTCAGTTTTATTTGTAGGGCTATGACTAGGGTTAGGGCTACTTTTCAATTTAGAATTAGAGTTATGGCTAGTGTTAGGGTGAGATTTAGGTTTAGAGATAGGGTTAGATTTAGATTTAGGGTTAGATCTAGGTTTAGAACATGGCTAGGGTTAGGACTAAGGTCAGCGCTCATGTTAGGGTTAGGCAATAGATAAGGTTGGTACCAGAAATAGGTCTAGTGCTAGAGTTTTGGATAGTCTTGGGGCTAGGATTAGAGTTAGAGTTACAGTTAGCAATAAATTAGGGCTAGAATTAGAGATATGTTTAGTGTTAGGATTAGGCCTAGGGTTAGGTCTAGGGTTAGTATTAGTGATTGTCTTATAGTTAAGGTTAGGAATAGGGGAAAAGATGTGGTTATACCTAGGTACAGAACTAGGGTGAGGGTTGAAATTAGGGCTTTGGCTAGGGATAGGGTTCGGGTTAGGATTAAGGCTAGGTTTAGGGCTAGGATGAGGGTTCGGGTTTGTGTTAGGTTTAAGACAAGAATTAGGTAGAGTGCTAATGTGAGGTCTTGGGTTATGGTTCCCTAACCTTTTACTGATACTGTTAGAGTTAGTTCAATGGCTAGGTCTATTTTAAGGATTATGTTTAGCATAAGGGTCAGTTTAGAGCTAGGTGTGTTATTAGAGTCAGTGTCTTGCTCAGAGTTTGGGTTAGGTTATGGTTTAGTTTTAGGGCTTGAATTAGCAATAGGGTTAGGGTTAGAGATAGGGTTATAGTAATTGTTACTGTTATGTTTAGTATTCAGTTTAGGTTTAGTTAAGAATAAGGTTAGTGTTAGTGATAGGTTTAAGGTTAGGCCTAAATGGATAGTTAGATTTAGGTTTAGCACTTGGGTTAGTGTTAGGTTTATCGTAACTCTTAGGGTTTGAGCTAGGGTTATGAGTATGGCAAGGGTAAGGTTTATGGTTAGGTCTACAGTTAGGATTAGTGTAGGTTTAGGGTTAGGACTAGGGTTAAGTTTACAGTTAGTGTTAGAGTAGGTTTAGGTTTAGGGCTAGTGTTATCATGATGTAGATAGTTAGGGTTAGGGTAATGGGTGGGGTTAGAGCTATGTTTAGAGCTATGTTTGTGTTATGCTTATGTTTAGGGTAATGGATAGCTTTAGGTCTAGGGTTATGATTAGGAATAGGGCTAGGGTTAGGGTTAGGTTTAGGTCTAGGGTTAGTGTTAGGGTTAGGTTTAGGGTAAGTGTTAGGGTTTGCACTATGGTTAGGACTAGGCCAAAGGTTATGTTTAGTGTCAGGTCTAGGTTTAGGAATATGTTTAAGTTTAGGGCTAGGGTTATCATTGGGTCAGGGTTATTTTTAGGTAATGGATAGTGTTAGAGTTAGGTTTAGTTCTAGGATTAAAGTTAGGATTAAATCTAGGGTTAGGTTTAGGTTTATGGCCAGTTTAATGGTTAAGGTTAGGTTTATGGTAATGGTTAGGGCTAGGGTTAGCTTTAGGGGTAAAACGAGGTGTAGGGCTAAGTTAAGTGATAGGTTTTGTGTTAGGTTAGGGCTACGGCTAATGTAAGAACTAGAGTTATGATTAGGGCTACTTTTAGGGTTACGGTTAGGGCTAGTTCTAGTTTTCGGGTTAGGAATACTTTTAGGGTGATGTTAGAGCTAGGGTTAGTGTAAGATCTGAGTCAGGCTCAACGTTAGTTTTAGGGTTAGGTTAGGACTGGAATTAGGGCTAAGGTTAGAGCTAGCTGTAGGGTTAGGTTTTGGTTTATGTTAAGGTTTAGGGTTAGGGCTATGGCTCTGTTTTGTTTTAGGGCTTGAACTAGATTAGAACTAGTTTTAGTATTAGTGTTAGTGTTAGGGCTAGTGTTAGTGTGAGGGTTTGTCTTAGGGTTAGGGTTGGACTTAGAGTTATTGTTAGTTCTAGGGTTATGGTAAGAGATAGGATTAGATCTAGGAATAGGGCTAGGGTGAGAGTAGAGTTAGTCTTAGTGCTAGTGTTAGGGTTAGGGCTAAATTAGGGGTAAGATCAGGTTTAGAATTAGTTTAAGGGTTAAGTCTAGAGTTAGAATTAGGGTTAGATTTGCGGGAAGGGATGGGGTTATAGCAAGGTTCAGAACTAGGGCGAGGGATAAAATTAGAGATAGGCCTTGAGTTAGGGTTTGGGTTAGAATCAAGGCTAGGTTTTATGGCTAGGATGAAGGCTAGTGTTTGTGTTAGGGTTAAGGCAAGAATTAGGGCTAGGGCTAATATCAGGTCTAGGGTTATAGTTAGGGATATTTTTTGGGTAATATTTATGGCTACCTCTAGCTTCAAAGTTAGGTTTAGGGTGAGGTTCAAGTTGAGAGCTAGGGGTATTATAATAGTCAGAGTCAGGTTTTGGGTTTGGGTTAGGTTGAGGTGTAGGGTTATGTCTCAAATTAGAATTAGGTTCCAGTTAGGGTTAGGGTAATGGATAAGGTTAAGTTTAGGCTTCAGGTTAGGTTTAGGGCTCAGGTTAGGTTTAGGGTAGTGGATAGGGTTAGGGTTAGGCCAAGGGTTAGAATTAGGTTTATGGTTATCATTATGGTAATGGATATGGTTAAAGCTAGGGTTCGGTCTAGAGTTATGTTTAGGATTAGGGATAGTGTTAGGGTTAGGGATAGGGTTAAGGCTAGTGTTAGGTTTAGGTTATGGGTTAGGTTTTGAACTAGGGTAAGTGCTAAGGATAGGGTTAGGTTCAGAATTAGGTCTAGGGTTAGGATTAGGCTTATTATTAGGATTAAGGTAAATGACAGGTTTAGATGTTGGTTTAACGTTAGGGTTAGTGTTAAGTTTAGCATAATTGTTAGAGTTTGAGCTAGGGTTAGGACTACGGCAAAGGTAAGGTTTAGAGTTAGGGTTAGAGTAGGTTTAGGTTTAGGGCTAGTGTTATCATTATGTTTACGTTTAGGTTTAGAGTAATGGGTAGGGTTAGAGCTAAGCTTAAGTCAAGTTTTAAGTTAGGATTAGGGCTAGTGTTAGTGTTATGGTTAGGCTTATCATTTTCTTATAGTTAGATTAAGGGCAAGGGTCAGGGATTGAGTACGTTTTAGTGTCATGTTGAGGCTTCTGGTTAGAATCAGGGCTAGGGATAGATTTAGGCTTAGGGTTAGGGTTATTCATTGGTTTAGCCTTAGGTTTAGGGTTATTGTTAGGGTAATGGATAGAGTTAGAGCTCGGGTTTGGGCTATGTTTATGTTTAGGTTTAGGGCTAGGATTGGTGTTAGGGTTTTGGTTAGGGTTATGTTTAGAGTAAAGGTTAGTGTTTGAGCTAGTGTTAGTGATAGTGTTAGGTCAAGGATTCGATTCAGCTTTAAGTCTAGGGACAGGATTAAGGTAGGTTTTGGGTTAGGGTTAAGGTTAGGGATAGGATTATCATTAGGGTTAGGATAAAGGTAAGGGTAATGGATATGGTTATATGTAGGTATAGGTTTAATTTTAGGGTTTGATTTAGTTTTAGGGTTGATGTTAAGGCTATGGTTATGTTTAGGTTTACGGTACGGGTTAGGTTTTGAGCTAGGGTTAGTGCTATTTTGAGTGTTAGTTTTAGGGTTAGGTCTATTGTTAGTTTTCTGGTTAGGGTTAGTGTTACGATTAAGGTTAAGGCTAGGGTTATCAATAGAGTTAGGTGTAGAATTGGGTAAGGTGTAGGGTTAGAGCTAGGTTTAAGGTTAGTGTTAAATTTAAGGTTAGGACGAGGGTTAGGGTGTAGAGTAATAGGTCTAAGTTTATATTTATAGTAAGGGTTAGGCTTTGAGAAAGGTTTAAGACTAAGGCTAGGGTTAGGTTTAAGTCTAGGGTTAGGGCGAGGGTTAGGGTTGGCATTATGCTTAGGGCTATATTTAGGCCTAGAATTCACTCTAGGTTTTGTGTAAGGTTAAGGGTCAGGTTTAGAGCTCAAGAATTGTTAGGATTACAATTTGGCCTAGGTAAGGATTTAGGTTTAGGGCTCAAATTTGCATTAGGGTTAGGTTTAGGGTATAGTTAGGGTTTGTTTTAAGGTTCAGGTTTGACTTAGGGTAATTGATAAAGTTAGCATTAGTAATAGGACTAGGGTTAGGTTTAGGGTTAGCATTAGGGTAAGGTTTATGATTAGGGTAATTGATAGGGTTAGAACTAGATTTATGATTAGGAGTATTCCTTTAGTTAGGGTTACAGTTAGTGTTAGAACTAGGTTTAGGGTTAGGTTTATGCTAAGAGCCACAGCCAATTAATATGATGCATGGCATTTTTGATTGAAAGGTGATGCCAGCTAGCCATTGAGATGATATGATTATGTTAAAAATTACATTCATATGGATACCGGACTCCTGCTGTTTACCTCGGCCTGCTGCGGGACTCCTGGAGAGTTCCCATTGGTTGGGAAAGTGCAGTAGGAGGGAATTCCGGGGGAGGAACTTGCGCTGGGGTTCCGGGAGGAGACCGGCGGAACGCCGCGTGGGTGGATCGGGAATCTTCCCGGGCACCTACGTGGTATTGGCGGTTATTTCAAAAATAAAGTTTGTTCCTGTTTGAGTGGCTCGTGATCTTGTGCCCAGCCACACTGCGGCAGGTTTAGGGTTATGTTTAGCATAAAGGTTAGGTTTTATCTAGGGTCAGGGCTATGTTGAGGGTTAGATCTATGGATAGGATTACGGTAGGTTTAGGGTTAGGGTGTTATTTAGAGCTAGGATGAATGTTAGGATATAAGTCAGGTTCAGGGTTATTTTTAAGGTTATGATAGGACTCAAATTATGGATAGGGTTAGATCTAGGTGTAGTGCTAAGGTTTGGTTTAGGTTAAGGTTAGTATTAGGACTGTTGCTCGGTTTTGTTTTAGTTCTATGGTTAGTGTTAGGGCTATTTTTATGATTAGCTTAAGAGTTAGGGCTAGGTTTATGGTTCGGTTTAGGATTAAGGCTAGATTTAAGGCTAGAATTAGGGCTAGGTTTTGTGTTAGTTTTAGGGCAAGAATTAGGGCTAGGACTAATGTCAGGTCAATGTTTATAGTTAGTGATATTTTTAGGGTTATGTTTATGGCTAGGTCAACTTAAAATGTTACGATTAAGGAAAGGGTCAGATTAAGAGCTGGGTTATTATTAGGGTCAGGGTCAGGCTTTGGGTTTGGGTTAGGTTAAGGTTTAGGGTTAAGGCTCAAATTAGCATTAAGGTTAGAATTAGAGTTAGGGTAATGGATAATGTTAGGTTTAGGGTTATATGTTTAAGGTAATGGATATGGTTAGTGTTTGTGATAGGTTTAGGGTTAGGCCTAGGGTTAGCATTAGGGTTGTGGTTATTGTTAGGGTAATTTATAGGTTTAGACCTAGGGTTAGGGCTAGGATAATTGTTAGGATTAGGGCTAGAGTTAGCTTTAAGGTCAGGGGTAGGGCGAGGGTTAAACATAGGATAGGTTTGGTCTAGGGTTATGGTCATGGTTAGTGTAACGGTTAGGTCTAGGTTTATCATTAGGATTAGGGTAATAGGTTTAGATTTCAGGTTAAGGATAGGTTTAGGTTTAGGTTACCATTAGGTTTAGGTTTAGGATTAGGGTTAGCATTTGAGCTTGCTTAGGTATAGGGCTAGGGTTAGGTTCACTGTTTGTTCTAGGATTAGGTTTATGTTTAGGGTTAGGTTAGGTCTAGTTTTAGGTCTAGTGTTTTCATTAGTGTTAAGTTTAGGATTAGATTAATGGGTAGGGTTTGAGCTAAGGTTAGGGCTAGGGTTAAGATTAAGATTAGGGTTGATATTAGGTTTAGTGTTAGGCCTTGGATTAGTATTAGGGTTAGATTAAGTGTAAGGGATAGGGATTGAGCTAGGTTTAGGGCTAGGGCAAGAGTTAGTTTTACAGTCTGGGCTATGGTAGGTTTAGATTTAGGTTTAGAGCTAGAGTTAGCATTAGTTTTAGGGTTATGGTTAGTGTAATGGATAGAATTAGAGGTAGGGTTTGGGCTATGGTTACAGTTAGGATTAGGACTAGAGTTCGGGTGAGGTTTAGTGTTTGGTCTAGGGTTATTTAGGGTAAGTTTTTGGATTTGAGCTAGTGTTAGAGCTATAATGAGGGTTAGGGTTAGGGCTAGGTTTAGGGTTAGAGTTATTCTTAGAGTTAGGTTTAGGGCTGTAATTAGGGCTAGGTTTTGTGTGAGGTTTAGGGCTAGTGTTAGGTATGTGGGTAATGTAATAGCTAGAGTTATGGTTATGGCTAGATTTAGAGTTGGTCTAGTGTTAGGTTTAGTTTTGGGGTTGGAATAAGGTTTAGAGCTAGGGATTTTTTGGTGTAAGTGTCAGGGTTCTGGTTAGGATTATTTTTAAGTTTAGGTTCAAAATGAGGACTAAGTTTAGGTGTAGGGATAGAGTTAGTGTTTGGTTTAAGTTAAGGGTTATTGTCAGGGCAAAGGCTAAGTTTATGGCTATATTTAGGATTAGTTTTAGGTCTAGGGTTAGAGTTATTGTTAGGTTTAATTTTAGGGTTAATGGTAGGGCTAGTGTTAGATTTCAGATAAGGGTTAGGGTAAAGATTAAACCTAGGTTTAATGTTAGGGTCAGAATAAGGGTCAGGGTTAGAGTTAGGGTTTGGGTTAATTTTAGAGCTAGAATGAGGTTTAGGGTTAGGACTAGTCATAGAGTTAGGTTTTCGGGTATGCATAGAATTATGGTTAGGACTAGGTTAGCAATAGGGTGAGGGTTTGACTAAGTGTAAGAAATTGGATTAGAGCAAGGATTAGTATTAGGGATAGGGTTAGTGTTAAGGCCAGAGTTAAGGTTAGGGTTAAAGCTAGTGTTAGTCTTTGGATTAGGGCTAGGTTTTGTGTTAGGTTTAGGGCTATGGCTAATTTAAAAACTGGCATTATGATTAGCGTTAGTTTTAGGGTTAGGTTTTGGGTGAGGTCTAGTTTTAGGATTAGGTTTAGGGATAGGATGATGTATAGAGCTAGGGTTAGGACTCGAATTAGGGCTAGTGTTAGGGCTAGGTGTAGGGTTAGGATTTGGCTTATGGTAAAAGTAAAGAGTCAGTGAAATGGCTCGATTTTGCTTGAGAGCTAGGGCTTGGTTTAGGGCTAGTTTTTATATTAGCATTAGGGTTAGAGCTAGTGTTAGGATGTGGTTTAGGTTTAGGGTTAGGGTTAGGGTTAGGGTTAGGGTTAGATCTAGGTTTAAGGCTACAGCGAAGGTTAGGGCTAGGGTTAGGGCTAATGTTTGAGTTATCATAAGGGAGAGGGCTAGAACTAGGGATAGGGATAGGGCAAGAGTTAGAGTTAGTCTTAGTGTTAGAGTTAGATTTACGTTTAGAATTAGGGCTTAATTAGAGCTAGGATTAGAGCTAGGGCTAGTATTAAGGCTGAGCCTAGGTTTATGTCTAGGGATATGGTTATGGTTATGGTTAGGTATGATGTTATAGCTAGATTTAGAACTAGGCCAAGGATTAAATTTAGGGTTAGGTCTATAGTTAGGGTTAGGTTTTGGATTAAGGCTCAGATTAAGGCTAGGATTAGGGCTAGAGCTTGTTTTAGGGTTAGTGCTTCATTAGGGCTAGGGCTAATGTCAGGTCTAGGGTTATGGTTAGATATAATTTTAGGGTTATGATTATTAGGATTAAGATTATGTTTATGGCTATGATTAGATTTAGGGTTCAAGTTAGGTTTTGGGTAATGTATAAGTTAGTGTTAGGAATAGGTTTAGGGTTATCCTAGTGTTAGCATTAGAGTTAAGATTAGAATTAGGGTAATAGATAGGGTTACAGCTCAGGTTAGGGCTAGGTTTATGGTTAGGATTAAGGCTAGGATTAGGGGTAGGTTTTGGGTTATGTCAAGGGTTAGGTTTAGGGTTAGGTTATGGTAAGTGTTATGGCTAGAATGAGGTTTATGGTTAGGTTTAAATGTAGTATTAGGGCTCTGATTAGGGATAGGCTTTGTGTTAGGTTATGGCTAAGTTTAGGGATACAGCCAATGTAAGAACTAGGGTTATGATTGGAACTAGTTTTAGGGTTAGGGTTAGGGCTAGGTGTAGGTTTAGGTTTAGGTTTAGGTTTTGAGTGATATTTTGAACTAGGGTTAGTGTTAGGGTCAGAGTCAGGTTCAGGATTTCTTTTAGGGTTAGGGATAGGACTCGAATTAGAGCTAGGTTTAGAGCTAGGTGCAGGCTTAGGATTGGGTTTATGTTAAAGTTTAGGGTTAGGGCTATTGCTCGGTTGTTTTATAGGGCTAGGGCTTGGGTAGGGCTAGTTTTAGGATTAGCATTAGTGTTATGGCTTGTGTTAGTGAAAGGTTTAGCTTAGGGTTAGGGATAGATTTAGAGTCAGAGTTAAATTTAGAATTAGGCCTAGAGATAGGCTTAGGTCTAATGTAAAGGCAAGTGATAGGATTATGGTAAGGGACAGGGTTAGAACTAAAAATAGGGCTAGGGAGAGAGTTAGAGTTAGTCTTAGTACTAGGGTTAGGTTAGGTTTAGAACTAAATTAGGGCTAGGATTAGGTCTAGTGTTTGTATTATGGTTAGACCTAGTTTAGACCTAGGTTTAGGTTTAGGGATGGGGTTAGATTTAGGGTAAGGGATGGTGTTAGAGCTAGTTTTAGGGCTAGGTCAAAGGTTAGAATTTTGGTTAGGCCTAGGGTTATGGTTTGATTAGTGTTAAGGCTAGGTTTAGGGCTAGGATGAGCTCTAGGTTTTGTTTTAGGGTTATGGCAAGAGTTAGGGCTAGGGCTAGTGTCAGGTCTAGGCTTATGTTAGGGATAGATTGAGGGTTAGATTTATGGCTAGGTCTAGTGTAAGGGTTCGGTTTAGGGTAAGGGTCAGGTTTAGAGCTAGGGGTATTATTAGGGTTAGAATTAGGTTTCGGGTTTGGTTTAGGATAGGGTTAAGGTTTAGAGCTTGAATTAGCATTAGGGTTTGTTTAGGATAATGATAGGTTTGGGTTTAGGGTTCATGTTAGGTGTGGGGTAATTGATAAGATTAGAGTTAGAAAAACGGTTAGGGATAGGCCTAGGGTTAATCTTAGGGTTATGATTTTGCTTAGGGTAAAGAATAGGGTTAGGGATAGGTTTATGGTTATTATTAGGGTTAGATTCAGGTTTAGGCCTAGGGTTAGGTTTTGATTTAGGTTTAGGGTATTGCTTAGAGTTTGAGCTATTGTTAGCACTAGGGCAAGTGTTAGGTTTAGGGTTAGATCTAGGTTATAGTTACAGTAAGTGTCAAGGTTAGTGTTAAGTTCAGGGCTAGGGTTATCATTATGTTTAGGATATTGGATAGGGTTTGATGTCATGTTAGGGTTAGAATTAGGGTTAGTTTTAGGCTTAAAGTTAGAGTTAGGGATAGGTTTAGTGTTAGGTTTAGGGTAACGATTAGTTTTTGAGCAAGGGTTAGCTCTATGGCAAGGGTTAGGTTTATGGTTATTCTAGGGTTAGGGTTAGGGTAAATTTGGGGTAAGGCTATGGTTATCATCAGGGTTAGGGTTAGGTTAATGGGTAGGGTTAGAGCTAGGGTAAGGTCTAGGGTTCTCATTAAGATTAGGGTTAGATTTGGGTAATATTTAGGCTTAGAGCTAGTGTTAGGGATAAGGTTAGAGTTAGGATTAGGGCCAGGGTTAAGGTTAGGTTTAAGCTTAGGCCATGGGTTAGTGTTAAGGTTAGGTTAAGTTTAAGGGTTAGGGATTGAGCTAGTGTTTTGACTAGGACGAGGATTAGGGTAGAGTCAGTGTGAGGGTTAAGGCTAAGATTAGAATTACCTTAAGGTTAGGGTTAGGGTAATCAATAGAGATAGAGGTAGGTTTTGGCCTATGGCTACTTTCAGGGTTAGTGATATGGCTAGATCTAGAGATAGTGTTATGTTTTTCTGTTAGGATAAGTCTTAGAGCTAGGGTTTGTGTTAGGGTAAGGGTCAGTGTTCAGTTTAGGGTTAGGTTTATTGTTAGGGCCAGAATTAGGACTAGGGTTTGGTCTAGGGTTAGAATTAGTGTTTGGGTTAGGTTAAGGGTTACTATTAGAGCTAGGACTAAATTTTTCTATAAGGCTAGGCCTAGAGTTATCTCTAGATAAAGGATTAAGTGTAGGTATAGGTCTAGTGTTAGGGTAAGGTTTAGTTATAGGGTTACAGGTAGTGCCAAAGTTAGGATTAGAGGCAGGTTTAGACCTATGGTTAGTGTTAGGGTCAGAATAATGGTCAGAGTTAGGGTTAGGGTTGGAAATAGTGATAGAGCTAGATTGAGGATTCGAACTAGAACTAGTAATAGAGTTAGGTTTAGAACTAGGATAGCTTTAGGGTTAGAGTTTGGCTTAGGGTAAGGATAGGTTTCGTGGTAGTGTTAGGGCTAGGGTTAGGGTTATTGTAAGGTCTAAGGTTAGTTTTAGGGTTAGGGTTAAAGCTAGGGTTAGAGCTTGGATTAGGTCTAGGCTAGTTTTTGTGTTAGCTTTAGGGCTATGGCTAATGTAAGAACTAGGGTTACAATTAGGGCCAGTTTTAGGGTTAGTGTTACATCTAGGTTTAGTGTTTGGTTAGTTTTAGGGTTAGGGTTATGTTTAGGGTAATTGATAGATTGGATTAGCGATTGTGTTAGGGTTAGGCCAAGGGTTAGCATTAGGGTTAGGATTACGGTTATGGTTAGGGTAATGGATAGAGTTAGAGCTAGGGTTAGGGCTAGGGTTATGGTTAGTGTTAGTGTTAGGGTTAGTGTTAGGTTTAGGGTTAGTGCAAGAATTAAAGTTAGAGTTAGTTTTAGGGTAAGGGTTAGAACTTGGTTTAGGTTTAGAGTTAGGGTTAAAGCTAGGCTTGGGGCTCGCATTAGGGCTAGATTTTGGATATTATTATTGCTAGTGGTAGGGGTACAGTAAGAACTAGGGTTATGATTAAGGCTAATTTTAGGGTTAGGGTTAGGGCTAAGTCTAATTTTATGGTTAAGTTGAAGTTCAGGGTGATTGTTTGAGCTAAGGTTAGTGTTAGGTTCAGAGTCAGGGTCAGGGTTAGTTTTAGGGTTGGGGAAAGGACTTGAATTAGGGGTAGGCTTAGGGCTAGATGAAGGGTTAGGATTTGATTTAGGTTAAGTTTTAGGGTTAGTTCTATGGCTCCTTATGTTTTAGGGCTAAGGATAAAGTTAAGGGTAGTTTTACAATTAATGTTAGTGATATTGCTAGTGATAGGGTGAGTTTATGCTTAGGGATACATTTAGAGTTATGTTTAATTCTAGGGTTAGGGCTATTGGTAGGGTTAGGGCTAAGGTTAGGTCTAGTTTTGGGGTTATGGTAAGTGATATGGTTAGAACTAAGAATAGAGCTAGGGCGATAGTTAGAGTTAGTCTTAAGGCTAGGGTTAGGGTTACGTTTAGGGCTAAATTAGAGCTATGTTTAAGATTTGGTTTAGGGTTCGGATCAAGAGAAGAGATGGGGTTATAGCTAGGTTTAGGGCTAGGTAGATGATTAGAATTAGATTTAGGTCTAAGGTTAGGTTTGTGTTATAATTAAGGCTAGATTAGGGGTTAGGATGATGGCTAGGGTTTGTTTTAGGGTTAGGGCAAGATTTAGGGATAGGGATAATGTCAGGTTTAGGGTTACAGCTAGGGATGGTTATAGGGTTAGGTTCGTGGCTATGTCTAATGTTAGGTTTAGGGTAAGGCCCAGGTTAAGAGTAATGTGTATTTCTGAGGTCAGGGTCAGGTTTCAGGTTTTTGTTAGGTTAATTATTAGGTTTAGGGCTCAAATTAGCATTAGGTTTAGAATTAGGGTTAGGTTTATGAATAGATTTAGGTTTAGGATTCATGTTAAGATTAGGGTAATTGGTAGGGTTAGGGTTAGTGATAGGGTTAGCATTTGGGTTAGGGTTATTGTTAGGGTAATGAATAGCATTAGAGCTAGGGTTAGGGCTAGGGTTTTGGATAGGACTAGGGCTAGAGTTGGGGGGGGCTAGGTTTAGGTTTTGGTTTAAGTTTAGGGTACAGGTTATGTTTTGTGCTAGGGTTAGTTTTAGGATGAGAGTTAGATTGATGATTATGTCTAGGGTTAGATTTACAGTTAAGTTTAGGTTTAGTGTTAGGGTTAGTGCTAAGGTTATCTTTAGAGTAATGTTAATGGATAGGGTTAGATGTGGGTTAAGGTTAGAGGTAGTTTTAGGTTTAGGATTAGTGTTAATGTTAGGGCTAAAATTATCATTAGATTTAGGGTAATGGATAGGGTTAGATGTCAGTTTATGTTTAGGGGTAGTTTTAGGTTTAGGGTGAGTGTCAGGGTTTGGGCAAGGAGTAGTGTTACAGTAAGGGTTAGGGTTTTATCTAGGGTTAAATCTATGATGAGGGTTAGGTTTAGGGTTAGGTCTAGGATTAGGTTTCCAATAGGATTAGAGCTAGGGTTAACATTAGTGTTAAAGTTCGGTTTAGGGTAATAGATAATTTTAGAGATAGTATTAGGGCTAGTGTTAACATTATGATTAGGGCTAGGATTCGAATTAGGTTTAGGGATAGGGATAGGGTTATATTTAGGGTTCGGTTTTGAGTTTTATCCAGGGTCAGGTCTAATGCAAGGGTTAGGGTTACCGTGAGGGTTAGGCTTAGGGTAAGAGATAAGGTTAGGTTAGGGTTATGGTTATGCTTTGTGCTAGATTTAGGTCTAAGATTAGGGCTAGGCTTTGCAATAGGTTTAGAGCTGGTTTTAGTGCTATGGTAATGTAAGGGTTATGTTTACAGTTATGGCTAGGTCTAGTGTTAGGATTAAGTTTCGTTTATGGTCAGTTTTATAGCTAGGGATAGTGTTAGTGTGTGGGTCTGTGTTTAGATTAGGGTTAGGGTTAGGGCTAGAGCCAGAATTAGGATAGATTAGGTCTAGAGGCAAGGTTAGTGTTTAGCTTAGGTTAAGGCTTATCATTAGAGCTAGGGCAAGTTTGCTGTTTAGGTTTTGGTAAAAGATATGCCTAGATTTAGGAATAGGTTTAATCTAGGGCTACAGTTAGGGTTAGGTTTAGGTATAGGGTTATAGGTAGGGCTAGTGTTAGGGTTTGGTTTAGGTTCAGGGTCAGAAAAGGGTCAGGGTTAGGGTTAGAATTTGGGTTAAGTTTATAACAAGAATGAGGGCTAAAGTTAGGACTAGCAATAGGGTTAGGATTTAGGTTAGACTAAGGATTCGTTTTAGGACTATGGTTAGCATTAGGGTTGGGGATTGGCTAGGATAAAGTATAAAGTTAGAGCTAGGGTTAGAGCTAGGTTTCAGGTTTGTGTTAGGGCTAGTGTTAGGGTTAGGGTTAGGGTGAAAGTTAGGGTTAGGTATCAGATTTGGGCTAGGTTTGGGTTAGCATTAATTTTAAGGTTACAGCTAATCTATGATCTAGGGTTTTGATTAGAACTAGTTTTAGCATTAGGGTTAGCACCAGGTCTAGTGTTAGGTTATTAAGGTTTAGGTTTATGGTGATGTTTAGAGTTAGGGTTAGTGTTAATATCAGAGACAGGTTTAGGGGTAGTTTTAAGGTTAAGCTTAGGACTCAAATTAGGGATAGGCTTAGGGCTAGAAATAAGGTTAGGGTTTGGTTTAGGTAAAATTTTAGGGTTAGTGTTATGGCTCACTTTTGTTTTAGAGCTAATCTTATGGTTAGGGCTAGTTTTAGGATTAGCATTACGGTTAGGACTAGTGTTAGGGTTAAGTTTAGGTTTAGAATTATGATTAGAATTAGGTTATACTTAGATCTAGGGTTAGAGCAAGGTGTAAGGTTAGGGCTAGTGTTATTCTAGGCTATGGCTAGCAATAAAGTTATGGTAAGTGATAGGGTTGGAATTAGGGTAGCGCTATGGTGAGAGTTATAGTTAGTCTTAAAGCTAGGGTTAGTGTTAGGTTTAGGATTAGGGCTAGGGATAGTGTTAGGGTTAGTCTTAGTGTTAATGTTAGGGCTAGGTTCAGTGTTAGGTTTAGGGTTTGGCTTAGGTTTAGGGTAAGCAATGGGGTTATAACTAGGTTTAGGGCTAGGGAAAGAGAATTAGGGTTAGAGTTATGATTAAGGCTATGTTTGGGGCTATGATGAGAGCTAGTGTTCGTGTTAGGGTTAGGGTTAGGATTAGGGCTAGGGCTAATGTCAGGTATAGGGTTACAGTTAGAGATAGGTTGCGGTTTATGTTTATGATTAGGTCTATTCTAAGGGTTAAATTTAGGGCAAGCGTCAAGTTTTTAGCTGTATGTGTTATTAGGGTCAGGTTTAGGTTAAGGTTTAGGTTTAGGGCTCAAATTAACATTAGGTTTAGAGTTAGAGTTAGGGTAATGATTAGGCTTAGGATTAGGGTTCACGTTAATTTTGGAGCAATGGATACGTTTAAGGATTGTGATAGGATTGGGGTAAGCCTAGGGTTAGCATTAGGGTTAGGATTATGGTTAGGGTAATGGATAGAATTAGAGCTAGAGTTAGGGCTAGGGTTATCATTAGGATTAGGGCTAGGGTTAGGGTAGTTGATATAATTAGAGCTATGGTTAGGGCAATGGTTAATGTTAGGATTAGGGCTAGTGTTAAATTTGGGTTTGGGATAGAGCTAGGGTTATGTTAAGGGTAAAGGTTAGGCTTTGAGCTAAGGTTAGGTCTAAAGCGAGGTTCAGGGTTAAGGTTAGGGCTAGGGTTAGGTTTAGAGTTAGACTTAGGCTATGTTTAGGCCTAAAATTAGGGCTAGGTTTTATGTTAGTTTAGGCCTATGGTTAGGGCCATGGGTAATGTAAGAGCTAGCGTTAGGATTAGGGTTAGTTTTAGGGTTCAGGTTATGGCTCGGTGTAGTGTTAGAATTAGGTTTTGGTTCAGGGTGAGTTTTGGAATTAGGATTATGTTAGCGTCAGGACCAGTGTTCTGGTTTGAGTTACTGTTGGGTTTAGTACCAGAATTAGGACTAGGGTTAGATCTAGGGGTAGGGTTAGTGTTTGGATTAGGTTAAGGGTTATTGTTAAAGCTAGACCTAGGTTGTTTTTCAGGTCTAGGACTAGAGATATGGCTAGATTTAGGATTAGGTTTAAGTCTAGAGCTAGTGTTAATTTTAGGTTTGAATATATGATTACCAGTAGGGCTAATGTTAGGGTTCGGTTTCGTGTTCGGGTGAGGTTTATACCTGCAGTTAGTGATAGGGTCAGAATAAGTGTCAGTGTTAGGGTTTTCTTTTGGTTAGGGTTAGAGCTAGAACAGTGTTTAGGGTTAAGACTAGTAATAGGGCTAGGGTTTGGGTTAGGCTAAAAATTAGTGTTAGGATTAGGGTTAGCATTAGGTTTAGGGTTTAGCTTAAGGTAATGTATAGGGTAAAAGCTAGGGATAGATCTAGGGTTAGAGTATGGATTAGTGCTATTTTTAGGGTTAGGATTAAAACTAGGATTAGTACTTGGCTTAGGACCATGGTTTGGTTTAGGATGGGGCTAATGTTAGGCCTACAACTTATGTATAAATCAGGGTTATGATTAGGGCTACTTTTTGGGTAAGTGTTACAGCTAGGTCAAGGTTAGGGTTCTGGTTACCTTTGGTGTGAAGTTTAGAGCTAGGATTAGTTTTAAGGTCAGGGTCACTGTTCCGGTTATACTTAGGGTTAGGATTAAACCCAGAATTATGACAAGAGTTAGGTCTAGTGGTAGGGTTAGTGTTTTTGTAAGATAAAGTTTATCATTAGGGCTAGGGCTAGGTTTTTATTTAGGTTTAGGGCTGGACATATGGATAGAGTTAGGATTAGGTTTAGGTCTAGGGCTAGAATTAGGTTTAGGTTTAGGTATAGGTTTATTGCTAGTGCTAGTGTTAGGGTTCGGTTTATGGTTAGGGTCATGTTTAGACATACGGTTACCAATAGGGTCAAAATAAGTGTTAGGGTTATGTTTAGGGTTTGGGTCAATGGTTAGAGCTAGAATGAGGGCTAGGGTTAGGAGTAGTAATAAGATGAGGGTTTGGGATAGACTGAGGATTAAGGTTAGGCCTAGGGTTAGCATTAGGGTTAGGGTTAGCTTAGGGTAAGGAATAAGATTAGAGCTAGGATTAAGAATATGTTTAGGGTTAGGGTTAGGGTTAGGGTTAGGAATAAGTTTAGGTTTAAAGCTAGGGTTAGGTCTTGAATTAAAGCTAGGTTTTGGTTAGAGTTAGGGCTACTTTTAGAGTTATGCCAATGTATGGACTAAGGTTATCATTGGGGATAGTTAGAGGATTAGGGTTAGAATTAGGTCTAGTGGGAGAGTTAGGTATAACGTTTAGAGCTAAGGTTAGTGTTAGTGTAAAATTCAAGGTCAGAGTAGTGTTTGGGTTAGGGTTTGGACTCGAATAAGGGCTAGGGTTAGGGCTAGGTGTAGGGTTAGGTTTTGGTTTAGGTGGAATTTTAAAGTTAGGACTATTGCTCGGTTTTGTTCTTGGGCTAGGGCTATGGTTACAGCTAGTTTTAGGCTTAGTATTAGGTTTAAGGATAGTGTTAGTTTAGGTTTAGGCTTATGGTTAAAGTTAGATTTAGATTTAGGATTAAATCTAGGGTTAGGTCTAGGGCTAAGGATAGGGCTACTGTTGGGTCTTGGTTTATGGCTAGGATTAGGGTTATCGTAAGGGATAGTTTTAGAATTAGGAATAGGGCTAGGGTGAGAGTGAGAGTTAGCCTTATGGCTAAGCTTAGAGTTTGGTTAGGCATAGGGCTCAATTAGGGATAGTAATATGGCTAGGTTTATGCTATGTTTAGGCCTAGGGTTAGTTTTAGGCTTATGGTTAGGTTTTGTGTAAGCGATGGGATTATAGCTAGGGATAAGGCTAGGGTGAAGTTTAGAATTAGGGCTTGGTTTGGATTTGGGTTAGGGCTAGGGTTAGGGCTATGGCTAATGTCTGATATAGTGTTGCAATTAGTGCTAGTTTTAGGATTAGGGTTAGGGCTAGGTCTAGTTTTATGGATATGTTTACGGTTAAGGTGATGTTTAGAGCAAGGGTTATTGTTAGGGTCAGTGTCAGAGTCAGGGATAGTTTTAGAGTTAGGGTTAGAACTCGAATTAGGGCTAAAGTTATTACTAGATGTATGGTTAGGTTTTGGTTTAGATTAAGGTATAGGGATATAAGTTGGTATTGTTTTAGGACTAGAGCTACAGTTACAGATAAATTATGGATTAGCATCAAGGTGCGGCTAGTGTTAGGTTGAGGTATAGCTTAGGTTTAGGGTTAGATTTAGAGTTAGGATTAGGTCTAGAGCTAGGGTTAGGGTGAGGGTCAAAGTTATGGTAACGATAATGGTTAGAACTAGTCACACGGCAAGGGCGAGAATTAGAGTTATTCATAGTAGTAGTCTTAGGGTTAGGGTTAGGGATAGGACTAGGGTTCATGCTAAATTAGGGCTAGAATTAGGGCTAGGGTTAGTGTTAGTGTTAGGGCTCTATTAGGGCTAGGACTAGGGTTAGTTAGTGTTAAGGTTAGAGCTAAATTAGGGCCAGGATTAGGGCTAGGGTTAGTGTTAGGTTTAAGTCTAAATTAGGGCTAGTATTAAACTAGGGTTAGGTTTAGGGTTAGACCAAGGGATTGGGCTAGAGTTAGGATTAGCATTGGTGTTAAGGTTAAGTTTAGGGGAATGAGTGGGGTTATAAGTAGCTTT
Organism: Callospermophilus lateralis; assembly: GCF_048772815.1. Lineage (NCBI taxonomy): Eukaryota > Metazoa > Chordata > Mammalia > Rodentia > Sciuridae > Callospermophilus > Callospermophilus lateralis. The sequence continues at coordinate 109,323,451 of NC_135313.1, read as the reverse complement.
ATGACTAGGGTGAGGGTTAGAATTAGGATTAGGCCTGGGGTTATGTTTCATTTTAGGATTAAGGCTAGGTTTAGGGCTAGGTTAAAGGCTAGTGTTTCTGTTAGGGTTATGGCTAAGACCAGGTCTAGGGCTAATATCAGGTCTAGGGTTAATGTTAAGGATAGTTTTAGAGTTAAGTTAGGCTAGGTCAAGTGTAAGATTTAGGTTTAGATTAAAGGTCAGCTTTAGGGCTAGGGTTATTATTAGGGTAAGGCTCAGGATAAGGCTTAGCATTTGGTTTAGCTAAACATTTAAGATCAGAGCTCGAATTAGCATTAGGGTTAGTTTTAGAGTAGTGTAAAGAATAGGGTTTAGTTTACGTTTCAGTAAAGGTTTCGGGTAATTGATAGGTTAGGTTTAGCGATCGGGTTAGGTTTAGCATTAGGGTTAGGGTTATGTTTAGTGTAATGGATAGGTTTACAGCTAGATTTAGGGCTAGGTTTTGGTTTGGATTAGGTCTAGGATTAGGGCTAGGTTTAGGGATAGGGCTAGTTTGTGATTTGGAGTAAGTTTTATGGTTAGGGTAAGTGTTAGGTTTAGGGTTAGGGTTATGGTTAGGTTGGGGTAAGGGTTAGTGTTTGAGCTATGGTTAGGGCTAGGGTGAGGGTGAGGGTTAGGTTTAGGTCTCTGTTTACCTTTATGGTTAGATTTAGGTTTGGTGTTCGGGGTAGGGTTTTAATTAGTTTTAGGGTTAGGGTTAGGGTAATGGATATGATTAGAGCTAAAGTTAAGGCTAGGTTTAATGTTAGAATTAGGGCTGGGGTTAGGGATAGGATTTAGGATAGAGCTAGGGTTATGATTAGTGTAAAGGATAGGTTTTGATCTAGGGTTAGGTCTAAGATGAGGCTTTGGTTAGAAATAGGTTTAGGGCTAGGGTTAGGCTATGGGTTATTTTAGAGCTAAGTTTAAGCATAGGATTAGGCCAAGGTTTTGTGTTAGGTTTAGGGCTAGGGTTAGTACTATGGGTAATGTAAGAGCTAGGGTTATTTTTAGGGCTAGTTTAGGGTTAGGTCTTGGTTTTGGGTTAGTGTTAAGTTTAAAGCTAGGTTCAGTGTTAGAATCAGGATCATTTTTTGAAATAGGGTTAGATTTAGGGATAAATCCAGAATTAGGACTAGATTTAGGTCTAGGGGTTTGGTTAATTTTCAGTTTAAGTTAAGGGTTTTTGTTAGGGCTAGTGCTAGGTTTTTGTTTAGGTCTAGGGCTACAGTTATAGCTATATTTAGGATTAGCTTTAGGTCTAGGTCTAGTGTTAGGCTTAGCTATAGTTATAGGTTTACCAGTAGGACTAGTGTTAGGGTTTGGTTTAGGGTTAGGGTAAGATTTAGACCTAGGGTTACTTTTAGGGACAGATGAGGGTCAGAGTTAGGTTTAGAGGTAGAATGAGGGCTAGGGTTAAGGCTAGTATTATGGTTAGAGTTTAAATTAGGCTAAGGATTTGGATTAGGACTAGGATTAATATTTGAGTTAGGGTTTGGCTTAGTGTAAGGAATAAAGTTAAAGTTAAGGTTAGTGCCAGTGTTAGGGTTAGGGTTAGGCCTAGGATTAGAGTAAAAGCTAGTGTTATGGCTCGGATTAGGTGTAGAATTTGTATTAGGTTTAGGGCTAAGCTTAGGACAATGACTAATGTACATTGTAGGTTTATGATTAAGGCTAGATTTAGGGTTAAATTAATGCTAGACATAGTGTTAGGATTAATTTAAGGTTAGGGTGATGTTTACAGCTAGGATTAGTGTTAGGGTTAGTGTCGGAGTCAGGGTTAGTTTTAGAGTTAGTTTTAGGGTTAGTTGTAAATTTAGGGTTTGATTTAGCTAACCCTAGCAAGGATGAGGACTAGGATTTGGAAAAGGGTTAGGTTTATCGGAAAGTATAGGATTAGAATGATATTAGGGCCAATGTGAGAGAGTTATTTTGGGGGCTAGGGTTAGGGTTAGGGTTAGGGATAGGGCTAAATTACAGCTAGGGTTAGTGTTAGGGCTAGGGTTAGAGCTAGTTTTAAAATTAGGATCAGATTTAGGGCTAGTTTTAGGCTTAGGCATCGAGTTAGGTTTAGATTTAAAGTTAGGTTTCGATCTAGTGTTAAAGCTAGGGCTAAGGATAGGGCAGTTGTTACAAAAAGGGTTGGGGTTAGAGTTAGGGTTATGTTTAGGGTAAGGAATGTGGTTTTGGCTAGGTTTAGGGCTAGTTCAAGGGTTAGTATTAGGGTAAGGGTTAAGTTAGGGTTAGGGTTATGATTACGGTTAGGTTTATGGCTAGGATGAGGTTTAGGGTTTGTGTTAGGGTTAGGGATAGTATTAGGGCTAGGGCTAATGTCAGGTCTAGGATTATAGTTAGGGCTAGATTTATAGTAAGATTTATGACTTGGTCCAGTGTAAGGATTAGGTTTAGGGTCAGATTCAGGTTTATATCTTGGGTTATTTCTAGTGTCAGGGTCAGGCTTAGGGTTTGGGTTATGTTAGAGTTTAGGTTTAGGGTAATGAAAGGATTAGTTTTAGGGTTTAGGTTTGGTTGAGTGTAATGGTTAGGGTTAGGTTTAGGCCTAGAGTTAGCTTAAGGTTTAGGGTTATTGTTAGGGTAATGGATAGTTTTAGACCTAAGTTTAGGGCTAAGGTTATGTATAGGATTAGGGCTAGTTTGGGGTTAGGTTTAGGTTTAAGTTTAGGGTTAAAGCTAGGTTTAGGACTCAGTTTAAGCTAGGTTTTGGGTTAGGTTAGGGCTAGGATTATGGATATGGCAAAAGTATGAAATAGGGTTATGATTAGTGGTAGTTAATGGGTTAGGGTTTGGGCAAGGTCTAGTGTTAGTTTCAGATTTATGGTGATGAAGATATTTAGAGCCAGGGTTAGTGTTAGGGTAAGAGTCAGGGTCAGGGTTAGTTTTGGGGGTAGGTTTAGGACTAGAATTAGGGATATGATTAGTGCTAGGTATAGAGTTATGTTTTGGTATAGGTTAAGGTCTAGGATTATGGTTATGGCTCGGTTCTGTTTTAGGGCTAGGGCTAGTGTTATTGCTAGTTTTTGGATTAGTGTTAGCATTAGGGTTAATGTTAGGTTTAGGTTTAGGCTTAGGCTTAGGGTTCGATTTAGCATTAGGGTTAGATTTACGGTTATGGCCAGGTCTATGAATAGGGCTAGGGTTAGACCAAGGTTTAGGCCTAAGATTAGGGTTCTAGAAAGGGATAGTGTTAGAACTAGAGTTGGGGTTAGGATGAGATTTAGAATTAGTCTTTGGGCTAGGGTTAGGGTTCAGTTTTGGGATAGGGTTAAATTAGGGCTAAGATTAGGGCTAGGATTTTTGTTAGGGTCGGGCCTAGGGTTTGGGTAGGGATAAAATTAAGGGTATGTTTAGGGCTAGCATAAGGGCTAGAGTTTGTGTTAGCATTAGGGCTAAAATTATGGCTAGGGTTAATATCAGGTCTAGGGTTAAGGTTAGGAATAGTTTTAGGGTTAGGTTTATGGCCTGGTCAAGTGTAAGGTTTAAATAGGGTAAGAGTCAGGTTTATATCTAAGGGAATTATTAGGGTCATGGTCAGTGTTAGGGTTTGGTTTAGGTTTGAGTTTAGGTTTAGGGCTCGAATTAACATTAGGCTTAGTGTTAGCATAATGATAGGGTTAGGTTTAAGGTAATTTATAGGTTTGGGGAAAGCGATAGGGTTAGGGTTAAGCCTAGGGTTAGCATTACAGTAAGGGTTATGTTTAGGGTCATGGATACAGTTAGAATTAAGATTAGGGCTAAGGTTACAGTTAGGATTAGGTCTTGTGTTAGGGCTAAGGTGAGGGTTAGAACTAAGATTAGGTTTAGGGTTATGTTTAATGTAAGGGTTAGGTTCTGACCTATTACTAGGACTAGGCTGAGAGTTAGGTTCAGAGTTAGGTCTAGGAATAGGATGATGATAAATTTTGGGTTAGGGTTGGGGTTAGGGTTAGACCTAGGTTTAGTGTTAGGGTCAGAATAAGTATCAGGGTTAGGGTTAGGTTTTGGGATATTGTTAGATCTAAAATGAAGGCTAGGGTCAGGAGTATTAATAGGGATATGGTTTTAGTCTAAGGATTAGAGATAGGTCTAGGTTTACTCTTCGGTTTAAGGTTTCACTTAGGGTAAGGGTTTGATTTAGATCTAGGGTTTGGGCTCTGATTAGGGTTAGAATTAGAGTTAAAACTAGGTTTAGGGCTCGGTTTAGGGCTAGTTTTTGTGTTAGGTTTAGGGCTAGGATTAGGGTAATGATGAATGTAAGAACTAGGGTTACCATTACGGTTAGTTTTAGGGTTAGCTTTGGAGTGCTAGGATTAGGTTTAATATTAGGGTGATATTTATAGCTATGGTTCTTGTTAGGATAGGAGTCAGGATTAGAGTTAGTTTTAGGGTTAGCATTAAGACTTGGATTAGGGCCATTTTAATGATAATGTTCGGTTTGAGTTTAGGGTGGTGTTTAGAGCTAGAGTGAGTTTTTTAATATGAGTCAGGGTCAGTATTAGTTTTAAGGTGAGGCATAAGACTCGAATTAGGGCTTGGTTTAGGTGTAGGTTTAGGGTTAGTGTTTGGTTTAAGTTAAGGTTTAGGGTTAGGGCTATTGCTCGGTTTTGTTTTACTGGTAAGATTAGGGTTAGGGCTAGTTTTACAATTATCATTAAGGTTAGGGCTAGTTTTTGTGTTAGGCTTAGGCTTAGGTTTAAGGTTAGATTTAGAGTTAGGTTTAGGGCTGGGACTAACTTTAAGGCAAGTGTTAGGGCCAGTGTAGCTGATAGGGATAGAACTAGGTATAAGGATAGGGCTAAGGAACGAGTTAGAGTGAGTCATAGGGCTTAAGCTTAAGCCTAGGGTTAGGGTTAGTCTTAGGTTTAATTTCAGTGTAAGGGATGACATTATAGCTGGGTTTAGAGGTAGGGTGAGGGTTAGAATTAGGGTTAGGTATAGGGCTAGAGTTAGGGTTATGATTAAGGCTAGGTTTAGGGCTAGGGTGAGGGCTAGGTGTGTTTTTAGGGTTAGGACTAGGATTAGGGCTAGAAAAATTTCAGGTCCAGAATTCTGGTTAAAGATAGTTTTAGGGTTAGTTTTATGGCTACATCTAGGCTAAGAGTTAGGTGTTGGGTTATGGTCAAGTTTAGAGTTAGGGGTATTATTAGTGTCAAGGTCTCGGTTAGGGTTTGGGTTAAGTTAAGGTTTCAAGTTTTGGTTTGAATTAGTTTTAGAATTAGGGTTAGGGTAATTATAGGGTTAGGTTTTGGATTCAGATTAGGTTTAGGGTAATGGAAAGGTTAGGATTCAGGATAGGTTTAGGTTTATGCCTAGGGTTATCATTATGGTTAGGGTTATGGTTATGGTAATGGATAGATTTAGATATCAGTTTAAGGCTAGAGTTATGGTTACAATTAGGGCTATGTTAGGGTTAGGTTAGGTTTAAATCTAGGGTTAGGGCTCGAATTAGGGCTAGGTTTTGGTTTATGTTATGGCTAGGGTCAGGGTTACAGATAATGCAAGTACTAGGTTTACAATTAGGGCTAATTTAGGGTTTTAGTGCTAGATTTATTGTTAGGGTTAGGTTTACTTTTAGGTGATGTTTAGAGCTAGAAGTGTTAGGGTCAGTGTGAGGTTCAGGGTTAGTTTTAGGCTTTGGCTTTCAACTTGAATTAGGGCTAGGATTAGGTCTAAGTGTAAAGTTAGGGTTTGGTTTACGTTTCCTAATGGTTAGGGTTAGAGCTATGGCTTGGTTTTGTTTTAGGAATAGGGCTACCATTAGGGCTCGTTTCATGATTAGTGTTATGGTTTGGGCTAGTGTTAGGGTTAGGCTTAGGCTTCGGGTTAGGGCTAGATTTAGAGTTATGTTTTGCCTAAGGTTAGTGTTAGGGATAAGTATAGGGAAAGGGTTAGCACTAGGATTAGGGCTATGGTTAGGGTTACGGTAAAGAGTAGGGTTAGAACAAGTGATAGGGCTAATGTGAGAGTTAGAGATAATCTTAGGGCTAGGATTAGTGTTAGGTTTAGGGATAGAGCTAAATTTTGGTTAGGGTTATGTTAGGGCTAGAGTAATGGCTAGTTTTATAATTAGGCTTAGGCATTGAGTTAGGGTTAGATTTAGAGTTAGGTTTCAATCTAGGATTAGTGCTATGGCTAAGGATAAGGCAAGGGTTACCACTAGGGTTAGGGTTAGAGATAAAGGTTTATTTAAGGGTAAGGCATGTGGTTATAGGTAGGTTTAGGGCAAGGGCAAGGGTTAGTATTAGGCTTAGAACTAGGGTTAGGGTTATGATTAAGGCTATGTTTAGGACTACGATGAGGACTAGGATTTGTTTTAGGGTTAGGCATAGGGCTATGCCTAATGTAAAGACTAGGGTTACAGTTAGGGATAGATTTAGTGTTAGGTTTATGGCTTGGTCCAGTGTAATGGATAGGTTTTTGGTTAGGGTCCAGTGTAGATCTAGGGTGGAATCAGGGTCAGGATTAGGGTCTTGGTTAAGTAAGTGTTTAGGTGCAGGGCTCAAATTAGTGTTAGATTTAGGGTTAGGGTAATGACAGGTTTAGATTTAGGGTTTAGGTTTGGTTTAGTGTAATTTGTAGGGTTAGGGTTAGACCTAGAGTTATCAGAAGGGTTAGGGTTATTATTACGGTAATGGATAGGATTAGCCCTAAGGTTAGGGCAAGGGTTATGTATAGGATTAGGGCTAGTGTTTGTGTTAGAGTTAGCTTTAAGTTTAGTGTTAAAACTAGGTTTAGGACTCAGATTAAGGCTAAGCACTGGGTTAGGTTATGGTTAGGGTTAAGGCTACCACTACTGTATGAAATCAGTTTATGATTACAGCTAGTTATAGGGTTAGAGTTAGGTCTAAGTCTAGTCTTAAGGTTTGGTTTATGGTGATGATGATGTTTAGAGCCAGGGTTAGAGTTAGGTTCAGAGTAAGGGTCAGGGTTACTTTTCTGGTTAGGGTTAGTCTATAATTAGGAATAAATTAGGGTTAGGTGTACGGTTAGGGTTTGGTTTAGGTTAAGGGTTAAGGTTAGGCCTATGACTCGGTTTTGTTTTAGGGCTAGGGGTACAGTTAGGGCTAGTTTTAAGATTAGTCCTTAGGATTAGGGCTAGTATAAGTTTGAGATATAGGCTTAGGTTAAGGGTTAGGGATTTAATCTTAGGGTCAGGGTTAAATTTAGAGTTCGATTGAGATCTAGGTTTTGAGATAGGGCTAAGTTTAGGGCAAACATAGGGCTAGGTTTAGGACTAGGTGTATGGTTATGGTAAGAGATAGGGTTAGAACTAGTTATAGAGATAGAGTGAGAGTTGGAGTTAGTCTTAGGGCTAGGGTTATGGTTAGGTATAGAGCTAATTAGGGCTTGGATTAGGGCTAGGGTTAGTGTTAGGTTTAGGCCTAGGGTTATTGCTAGGGTTAGAGTTAGGTTTAGGCCTAGGGTAAAGATTAGGGTAAGCGATGGGAATATAGCTAGTTTTAGGACTAGGGTGAGATTTAGGGTTAAGGTTAGGATTAACGTTAGGGTTAGGTTTATGATTAAGGTGAGGTTCATGGCTAGGATATTGGCTACATTTTGTATTAGGGTTAGGGCTGGGATTATAGCTAGGGCCACTGTCAGGTCTAAGGTAGGGTTAGGGATAGTTTTAGGGTTAGGTTTATGGCTAGTTCTATTTTAAATTTTAGGTTTCTTGCTAGGGTCAGGTTTAGAGCTATGGGTATTATTAGAGTGGGCGTTAAGGTTAGGGTTACTGTTAGGTTAAGGTTTAGGTTTAGGGCTCAAATTAGTCTTATGTTTAGGGATCGTGTAATGACACAGTTAGATTTAGGGTTCAGTTTAGGTGTAAGTTAATGGATAGGGTTAAGTCTAGTGCTAGGGTTAGGGTCCCGCCTAGGTTTAACATAAGTTTTATAGTTATCTTAGGGTAATGGATAGGGTTAGAGCTTGGGTAGGGCTAGGGTTTTGGTTAGGATTAGGTCTTGGGTTACTCTTATGGTTATAGTCAGGGGTAGGGTTATTGTTAGGGTTAGCTTTAGTGTTAAAGCTAAGGTAGGGCTTGGATTAGTCCCAGGTTTTGTGATAGGTTAGGGCAATGGCTAATTTAAGAACTAGTGTAATGATTAAGACTAGTTTTATGGTTAATGTTAGGGCTAGGTGTTTTTTTAGGGTTAGTTTTGGGGTTAGGTTGAAGTTTAGAGCTAGGGTTAGTGTTAGTGTCAGGGACAATGTTCGGGTAGGAAAATGGTTATGGTTAAAGCCAGAATTAGGACTAGATTTAGGTCTAGAGGTAGGGTTAGGTCAAGGGTTATTGTTAAGGCTACCTCCATTTTGTCTTTAGGTCTAGAGCTATATGGAAAGATTTAGAATGAGTTTTAGGTCTACGACTAGTGTTAGGGTTTGGTTTATGTTACCAGTAGAGCTAGTGTTAGGTTTTGGTTTAGGTTAGGTTTAGATTTAGACCTAATATTAGTGTTAGGGTCAGAATAATGGTCAGGGATAGGGTTAGGGTTTGGATTATGGTTAGATCTAGAATGAAGGCTAGGGTTAGGACTAGTTATAGAGTTAGGTTTTGGTTAGGCTAAGGATAAATGCTAAAAATACAGTTAGCATTAGGGTGAGGGTATGGCTTATCATAAGGCATAGGGTTAGAGCTAGGTTTAGGACTAGAATTAGAGTGAGTTTTAGGGTTAAGCTCACATTAGGGCTTGGATAAAAGCTAGATTTGTATTAGGGTTAGGACTAGTGTTATGGTTATTGCTATTGTAATAATTAGGGTTATGATTATGTTTAGATTTGGGGTTAAGTTTAGGGCTAGGTCTAGTGTTAGGGTTAGGTTTAAGGTTAAGGTGATGTTTAGAGATAGGTTTAGTGTTTGGATATGAGTCAGGGTCATGGTTATGTTTAGGGTTAGGGTTAGGGTTAGGTTTCAAATTAGGGATAGGGTTAGGGATGGTCTAGGGTTAGGGTTTGGTCTAGAGTAAGGGTTAGTGTTAGGGGTAGAGCTCGGTTTTGTTTTAGGGGCAGGCTAGGGTTAGAGCTAATTTTAGGATTAACATTAGGGTTAGAGCTAGTTTCAGGGTTAGGCTGAGGCATCAGATTAGGGTTAGTTTTAGAGATAGGTTTTGATCTAGAGTTAGTGCTAGGGCTAAGGATAGTGCAAATGTTATGACTAGTGTTAGGGCTTGGGTTAGAGTTACAATAAGTGATAGGGTTAGAAGTAGGGATAGCTCTTGTGTGAGAATTATAGTTAGTCTTAATTCTAGGGTTCGGGTTAGGGTTAGAAATAGGGCTATATTAGTGCTAGGAATAGGGCTAGGATTAATGTTAGGGTTAGGGCTAGAGTAATGGTTGTGATTACAAATAGGGCTAGGGTTAGGGTTAGGGTAAGGGTTAGGGTTAAGCTATGGTTAGGTCTAGGGAAGTGTTAGGTTTAGTATTAGATCTAGGTTTTGGTTATGGTTATGGTTATGGTTATGGTTTGGGATTAGGGCTAGGGTTTTCATTAGGGTTAGGGTTAGTTCTAGAGTAATGTATTGGATTAGATGTAAGATTAGGTTTAAGGTTAAGTTTAGGTTATGGTTAAATTTATGTTTAGGAATAGGTTTAGTTTGAATTCATGGGAAGGTTTAGGTTTAAGTTTATGGCAAGGGTTATGTTAAGGGTTAGGTCAAGGGTTAGGTTTATGATTAGTATTAGAAGTAAGGTTAGGTTTAGGGCTATGGTTATTATTAGGTTTAGGGTTATGGTTATGGTAATGTTAGAGTTAGAACTCGGGTTAATACTAGGGTTAAGGTTAGGATTAGTGTTAGGGTTAGATTTATGTTAATGAATAGCGCTAGGATTATGTTTAGGCTAAGGGTTAGGCTTTGAGCTAGAGTTATGTCTAAGGCGAGGGTTAGGGTTACGGGTACATTTAGGATTATGGTTATGCTTAGGGTAGGCTTAGACCTCAGATTAGGGCTAGGGTTTGTGTTAGGTTTAGGCCCAGCATTAAGGCTATGTGTAATGTAAGATCTAGGGTTCTGATTAGAGCTACTTTTAGGGTTAGGATTACGGCTATGTCTGTGTTAGGTTTAGGTTTTGGGTTAAATTCAGGTTTAGAGCTAGGTTTAGTGTTAGTGTTAGGGTCAGTGTTCAGGTAAGAGTTAGGTTTAGGGTGAAAGCCCGAATTAGGATTACGGTTTGGTCTAGGGATAGGGTTAGTGTTTGCTTTTGATTAAGAATTATTTTAGGGCTAGGGCTCTAATTTTTTTATGTCTAGGTCTAGAGTTATGGTTATATATTGGATTAGGCTTAGGTCTAGGGCTTGTGTTAGGGTTAGGTTTAGGTATAAGTTTAATGGTAGGGCTAATTTTATGTTTTGCTTTAGAGTTAGGAAGAAATTTAGACTGAGAATTTGTGTTAGGGCAAGGATTTGAGTTAGGGTTAGAGCTAGAATGAGGACTAGGGTTAGGAATTGTAATAGGGTTAGGGTTTGGATTAGACTATGGATTAGGATTAGGACTAAGGTTGGCATTATTGATAGGGTTTGGCATACGGTAAGTCATAGAGTTAGAGCTAGGTTTAGGGCTAGGTTTACGGTTAGGGTTAGGGCTAGGGCTAGGTTTAGGTTTAGGTTTACTTCTAGGGTTAGGGCTCAAATTAGGGGTAGTTTTTCTGTTAGGTTTAGGGCTAGGGTTAGGGCTATGGCTAATATAAGAACTGAGGTTATGATTAAAGTTAGTATTTTGTCTAGATCTATTGTTAGCACTAACTTTAGGGTTAGTGTGATATTTAAAATTAAGGTTAGTGTTAGAATATAAGTCAGGGTCAGGGTTAATTTTAGAAGTAGGGCATAAATTAGAGGTAGAAGTTTATGGCTAGGTTTAGGGTTAGAGTTTGGTTTAGGTTAACATTTAGGGTTAGGACAATGGTTCAGTTTCCTTTAAGGGATAAGGCAAGGTTTATTGCTAGTTTTAGGATTAGCAATAGTGTTAGGTCTAGTGGTAGGTTGAGGATTAGGCTTAGGGTTAGGGTCAAATGTAGAGTTATGGTTAGATCTAGGGTATGGTCTATGGCTAGGTTTAGGTCTAAGGTTAGAGCTTGTGTAAGGTTTATTGTAATGGATCAGGTTAGAACTAGAAATAGGGCTATGGGGAGATTTAGAGTTAGTTTTAGGCCAAGATTAGGGGTAGCATTAGGGTTAGGGCTAAATTAGATCTAGGATTAGTGCTAGCATTAGTGTTAGGGTTAGGCCTATGATTAGGGCTAGAGATATTGCAAGGGCTATGGTTAGTTGGATTAGAGCTTCAGTTAGGACTAGGTTTATGGTTAGGTTAGAGATATGGTTAGGGTCACGTCTAGGGTTAGAATTTGGTTAGGATTATGGGGTTATACCTAAGTTCAGGTCTAGAGTGAGGGTTAAAATTAGAGATAGGGCTAGAGTTAGGGTTTGGATTAGGAGGCTAGGTATAGGCCTAAGATGAGGACTAGTGTTTGTGTTAAGGTTAGGGCTAGGATTAGGGCTGGGGCTAATGTCAGGTCTGGTTTATGGTTATTTTTAGGGTTAGGTTATGTCTAGGTCTAGTGTAAGGGTTAGGTTTAGGTTAAGGGTCTGGTTTAAAGCTAGATGTATTATTAGGGTCAGGGATTGAGTAGTGTTTGGTTTAGGTTAAGATTTATGGTTAAGGCTTAAATTAGCTTTAGGGATAGGGTTAGGTTTCGGGTTAGGGTAATTGATAGGGTTAGATTCAGGTTTCAGGTTAGGTTTTGAGTACTTAACAGGGTTAGTGGTAGCAATAGTGTTGGCATTCTGCATAGGGTTAGCATTTGGGTTAGGCTTATCTTTAGGGTAATGGATAGGGTAAGAGCTAAGGTTAGGGCTAGGATTAAGGTTAGTATTAGGACTAGGGTTAGGTTTAGGCCTAGGGTTCGTATCAGGTTTAGTTTTGGGGTAAGTTTTAGAGTTTGAGCTAGGGTTAGAGTAGTGTGAGGATTAGGGTTAGAGTCAGGGCTAATGTTAGGATTAGGGTTAGGGTTATATTTTGATTAAGGTTAGAGTTTGAGCTAGAACTAAGGTTAGGGCAAGGGTTAGGGTTAAGGTTAGGTCTAGGCTCATTTTTAGGGTTACAATAAGGGCTAGGATTAGGGCTAGGATAAGGGCTACGTTTATGTGAGGTTTATAGCTAGCATTAGGGCTATGGATAATGTAAGAGCTAGGGATATGGTTATGGCTAGTTTTAAGGTTAGAGTTATGGATAAGTCTAGTGTTCTAGTTAGGTTTTGGGTTAGGATAAGATTTAGAGTTAGGGTTTCATTTAGCGTAATGGTCATTGTTCGGGTTAAGTTTATGTTTAAGGAGAGGACCAGATTTAGGACTAGCATTGGGTTTAGGGATAGAATTAGTCTTTACGTTAGGTTAACAGTTACTGTTAGGGCTAGTGCTAGGTATTTACTTAGGGTAAGGCTAGATTTATGACTCTATTTAGTATTAGGTTTGGTCTAGTGCTAGTGTTGCTATTAGGTTTAGGTATAGGTCTACCAGTAGTGGTAGGGTTAGGCTTTGCTTTAGGTTTAGTGTCAGGTTTAGACCTAGGGTGAGTGTTAGGGTCGAGAATAAAGGTCAGGGTTAGAGTTAGGGTTAGAACTAGAATGAGGGCTAGGGTTAGGACTAGTAATAGAGATAGGGTTTGAGGTAGGCTAAGGATTATTTTTAGGTCTATGGTAGCATTAGGGTGAGGGTTTGGCTAAGGATAAGGGATTGGTTTAGAGGTAGATTTAGGGTTGGGTTAGTATTAGGGTTAGATTTAGGGTTATACCTAGGTTTAGGCCTTGCAATAGGGAAAGAATTTGTGTTAGCATTAGGGCTATAGTTAATGAAAGAACTAAAATTCTGATTAGGGCTAGTTCTAGGGTTAGATTTAGGGCAATGTTTAAAGCTAGGGTTACTGATAGGATCTGAGTAAGAGTCAGGGTCACTTCTAGGATTAGGGTTAGGATGCAAATAAGGGCTACATTTAGGGCTAGGTGTAGGGTTAGCATTTGGTTTAGGTTAAGGTTTAAGGTTAGGGTTATGGCTTGATTTTGTTTTAGGGATAGGGTACTGTTAGGACTAGTTTTCCAATTAGCATTAGGGTTAGGGCTAGTGTTAGAGTGAGCTTTAGGCTACAGGTTAGGGTTAGATCCAGGTTTATGTTTACAGTGAAGTTTAGGGCTAGGGTTGGTGCTAGGGATAGGGATAGGTTATGGGTTATGGTAATGGATCTGTTTGGAATTAGGGATAGGGCTAGGGCAATAGTTAGAGTTAGTCTTAGGGCTAGAGATAGTGTCAGGTTTAGGATTAGGGTTAAGTTAGGGCTAGATTAGAGCTATGGATAGTTTTAAGTTTAGGTCTAGGTTGAGGGCTAGGGTTAGGGTTAGTATTAGGGTCAGGGTAAAGTATGATGTTACAGCTATATTTAGGCCTAGGGCTAAGCATAAAATTAGGTTTAGTGCTAGGGTTAATGTTAGGGTTAGTATTAAGGCTAGGTTTAGTGATAAGATTAGGGCTAAGATTTTTGTTAGCTTTAGAGCTAGGATTAGGGATAGGTTTAATGTCAGGTCTAGGGTTATGGTTAGGGATAGTTTTAGGATAAGGATTATGGCCAGGTCTATTGTAAGTGTTAGGTTGAAAGTTAGGGTCAGGTTGATAGCTAGCTACGGGTATTATTAAGGTCAGAGTCAGGGTTAGGGTTTGTGTTAGGTTAAGGATTAGGCTTAGGGCTCAAATTGGCCTTAGGGTTAGTGTTAGGGCTAGGGTAATGGTTACGGTTAAGTTTAGGGTTAAGGTTAGATTTAGAGTAATGAACAGATTTAGGTTTAGATATAGGGTTAATTTCAGGCCTAGGGATAGAATTCGGTTAGGGTTATGGTTAGGGTAAAAGATTGGATTAGAGCTACAGTTAGGACTAAGCTTACGGTTAGGTTAGAGATATCGTTAGGGTCAGATCTCAGATTAGAATTTGGTTAGGGTTATTGTTAGGGTAATGGATAAAATTAGAGTTAGGGATAGGGCTAGGATTATGGTTAGGATTGGGGCTATGTTTTGGGTTAGATTTCGGGTTAGGGCAAGGTTTAGGTTTATGGTTATGTTTATTTTAAGTATTGGGGCTAAGGTTAAGGTTAGATCTAGGGTTAAACCTAGGGTTAGGGCTCTGATTAGTTCTAGGTTTTAAGTTTGGTTAGAGCTATTTAGGACTAGGGCTAATGTTAGAACTAGGGTTATGATTAGGGCTAGTGATAAGTTTAGCATTATGTCTAAATGTAGTGTATAGATTAAGTTTAGGTTTAGGGTGATGATTAGAGATAGGGTTTGTGTTAACATCAGAGTCAGGATCAGTGTCACTGATCAGAGTTAGGGATAGACTCAAATTAGGGCTAGGATTAAGTCTAGGTGTAGGGATAGGGTTTGTGTAAGGGTTAAGGTACAAATAAGGGATAGGTCTTATATCAAGTCTAGGATTATGGTTTGGTTAGGGTTAGAGTTAGGGCTTTGTCAAAGTTTTGTTTTACAGCTAAGGCTACTTTAGGATTGGCGATATTGTAAGCACTAGTGGTATGGTGATTTTTATGCTTAGATTTATCATTATGGTTTAGGGCTATGGCTATGTTTAGGGCTAAGTTTAGGGCTAGTGTTAGGGTTATTAACAGAAAGAGTTAGAACTAGAAATAGGGCTGGGGCGAGATTTAGAGTTAGTCTTAGGGCTTTGGTTATGGTTGGGTTTAGGGTTAGGGATAAATTAAAGCTAGATTTAGGGCTATCGTTAGTATTAGGTTTAGGCCTAGGGTTAGGGTTAGGTTTAGGGGAAGGAATAGGGTTATAGTTAGATTTAGGGCTAGGGCGAGGGTTAGAATTAAGGTTAGAGGCAGGGTTAGGATTAAGGCTATGTTTAGTGCTAGGATGAGGGTTTGTGTTCGAGATAGGGCTAGGATTAGGGATAGGGCTAATTCGGGTCTAGATTTATGGTTAGTGTTTGTTTTAGGTTTGGGTTATGGCTAGGTCTAGTGTAAGGGTTAGGTTTAGGTAAGTGTCAGGTTTAAAGCTAGGTGAATTATTAGGGTCAGAGTCTGGGTAGGGTTTGGTTTAGGTAAAGTTTTAGGGTCAAGCATTGAATTAGCTTTAGGATTAGGGTTACTTATAAGATAATGGATAGGATTAGGTTTAGCATTCTTGTTAGATTTAGAGTAATGTATAAGGTTTGTGTTAGCGATAGGAATAGCGTCACACCTAGGGTTAGCGTATGAGTTAGGCTCATCTTTAGGGTAATGGATAGTGTTAGAGCTAAAGTTAGGGATAGGCATAAGGTTACAATAAGGGCTAGGGTTAGGGTTAGGCCTAGGGTTAGTGTCTGGAATAATTTTAGGGTAAGTATTAGCATTTGAGCTAGAGTTAGGTCTTGGAGAGGGTTAGGGTTAGTGTCAGGGCTAGGTTTGGGTTAAATTTATATTTATGAAAAGGGTTATAGTTTGAGTTAGGTTTAGGACTAGGGCGAGTGTAGGATTAAGCTTAGGTCGAGGATTATGGTTAGGGTTACGATTAGGGCTAGGTTTAGGGCTAGGATAAGGGCTGGGTTTTGTTTGAGGTTTAGGGCTAACATTTGTGCTATGGGAAATATAACAGCTAGGAATATGTTTATGGCTAGTTTTAGGGTCAGGGTTATGGATATGTCTAGTGTTAGGGTTAGATTTTGGTTAGGATAAAGTTTAGAGCCAGAGTTTGTTTAGGGTTATTGTTCATGATATTTTTTAGGTTAAGGGTGAGTGCCAGAATCATGACTAGCATTGGTTTTAGGGATAGGGTTAGTCTTTAAGTTAGGTTAAGGGTCATTGTTAGGGCTAGTGCTAGGTTTTTGTTTAGGGCTAGAGCTAGATTTATGATTATATTTAGGATTAGGTTTCGTCTAGTGCTAGTACTACTGTTAGGTTTATGTATAGGTTTTTCCAGTATGGGAAGTCTTAGGTTTCGGTTTAGTGTTAGGGTCAGGTTTAGACTTAGGATTAGTGTTAGGGTCAGAATAAGGGTCAGGCTTAGGGTTAGGTTTAGATCTAGAATGAGGGCTACAATAGAACTAGTAATAAAGTTAGGGTTTGGGGTAGGTGAAGGATTAATTTTAGAACTATGGTAGCATTAGTGTTAGGGTTTAACTTTGGGAAAGGGATAGGGTTTAAGGTAAGGTTAGCATTAAGGTTAGGTTTAGGGCTAGGGTTAGGGTTAGTGTTAGGGTTAGGTCTCAGATTTGGGCAAGGATTTGTGTTATCATTAGGGCTACATCTCATAAAATAACTAGGTTTCTTTTTGGGGTTAGATCTAGGGATGGTGTTAGAACAATGTTTAGAGCTAGGGTTAGTGTTAGGGGCTGAGTAAGTGTCAGGGTTATTTCTAGATTTAGGCTGAGGACTCAAATTAGGGCTAGGTTTAGGACTAGGTGTAGCTGCAGGGTTTGGTTTAGGTTAAGGGTTAGGGTTATGGCTCAGTTTTGTTTTAGGTTTAGGGTAGATTTAGGGCTAGTTTTCCAATAAACATTAGGGTTAGTGCTAGTGTTAAGGTAAGCTCTATTCTTAATTTTAGTTTTAGATCCAGGTTTAAGCCTTGGGTGAAGGTTAGGGCTAAGTTTGGGGCTAGGAATAGGCCTAGCTTTTGGGTTATAGTAAGGGATAGGTTTAGAAGTAGGGATAGAGCTAGGGCGAAAGTTAGAGTTAATCTTAGGGATAGGGATAGGGTTAAGTTTACTTTTAGGGCTAAATTAAAGCCAGGAATAGTGCTAGGGTTAGTGTTAAATTTAGATCTAGGTTTAGGGCTAGAGTTAGGGTTAGCATTAGGATTAGGGTAAGGTTTGATGTTACAGCTATGTTTAGTGCTACCTCAAGAGTTAAAATTAGGGTTAAGGCTAGGGATAAAATAATGCGTAGGATTAAGGCTAGGCTTAGAACTTGGATGAGGTCTAGGGATAGTGCTAATGTGAGGTCTATGGTTAAGGTTAGGCTAGGGTTAGGGATAGGACTATGGCTCAGTTTTGTTTTAGTAGTTTTATGATTAGCGATAGTGTTAAAGCTAAGGGTAGGGTGAAGTTTAGGCTTAGATTTATTGTTATTGTTAGATCTAGGTTTAGGGCTATGGCTAGGATTAAGGCTAAGGTTAGGGCTAGTGTTAGGGTAATAGTAACGTATAGGGTTACAACTAGAAATAGCGCTAGGAAGAAAGTTTGAATTAGTCTTTGGGCTAGGGTTAGGGGTAGGTTTAGGGTTAGGGCTAAATTAGGGCTAGGATTAGCACTGGGTTTAATGTTAGGATTAGGCCTAGGGTTAGGGATAGTGTTAGTGTTATGGTTAGGATTAGGTTTACTGTAAGGGATAGGGTTATAGCTAGGTTTAGGGCTAGGGCAAGGGTTAGTATTAGGGTTAGGACTAAGGTTAGGTTTTGGTTTAGGATTAAGCTAGGTTTAGGATTAAGCTGAAGGTTTGTGTTAGGGCTAGAGCTAGGATTAGGGCTGGGGCTAATGTCAGGTCTAGGTTCATGGTTAATATTAGTTTTAATGTTAGGTTATGACTATGTCTATTATAAAGGTTAGGTTTAGGGTAGGGGTCAGGATTAGAGCTAGGTGTATTATTAGGGTCATGGTCCCAGTAGGGTTTGGTTTAGATTAAGATTTAGGGTTAATGCTTGAATTAGCAGTGGGTTAGGGTTAGGGTTAGGGTAATGGATAGAATTAGGTTTATGGTTCCTGTTAGGTTTAGAGTAATGGATAGGGTTAGTGTTAGCAATAGGGTTATCATTAGGCCTAGGGATAGCATTTGGCTTAGGATAAACTTTAGGGTAATTGATAGAGTTAGAGCTAAGTTTAGGGATAGTCTTAAGTTTAGGTTTAGCATTAGGGTTAGGTTTAGGAATAGGGTTAATTTTTGTGTTAGGTTTAGGGTAAGAGTAGGCATTTGAGCTAGAGGTAGGCCTAGGGCGAGGTTTAGGTTTTGAGTCAGGTCTAGATTAGTTTTAGGGTTGGGGTTAGGTTTAGCCTAAGGATTAGAGTTTGAGCTAGGGTTAGGTCTAGGGTGAGCATTAGCATTAGGGTTAGGTCTAATGTTATGGTTAGGGTTATGATTAGGGCTAGGTTTTGGGCTAGGATAAGAGCTAGGATTTGTGTTATGTTTAGGGATAACTTTAGGGCTATGGTAATGTAAGAGCTAGGGATATGGTTATGACTAGTATTAGGGTCAGGGTTATGGATAAGTCTATGTTACGGTTAAGTTTTTGTTTAGGATAAGGTTTAGATGTGGGTTCCTATTAGATTAAGGGTCATAATTGAGTTAGGCTTAGTTTTATGATTATGGCCACAATTAGGACTAGTGTTTGGTCTAGTTATAGTTTTAGTCTTAACGTTAGGTTTAGGGTTATTGTTATGGCTAGTAACTAGGGTTTTCTTAGGGCTAAGGCTAGATTTATGACTCTATTTAGGATTAGGTTTGGTCTAGTGCTATTGTTAATGTTAGGTTTAAGTATAGGTTTACTGGTAGGGGTAGTGTTATTGTTCGGTTTAGGGTTAGGATCAGGTTTTCATCTAGGGTTAGTGTTAGGGTCAGAATAAGGGTCAGGGTTAGGATTAGGGTTAAAGCTAGAATGAGGGCTAGGTTTAGGACTAGTAATAGAGTTAGGGTTTGGGGTAGGCTAAGGATTAAGTTTAGGACTAGAGTAGCATTTGGGAGAGGATTTGGCTTAGGGTAAGGCATAGGGTTAGAGGTACGGTTAGGGTTAGGGTTAGAGTCAGGGCTCGGATTAGGGCTAGGATTTGTGTTAGCATTAGGGCTACGGCTAATGAAAGAACTAGTTTTCCAATTAGGGCTAGTTCTAGGGTTAGCGTTAGGGCAATGTTTAGAGCTATGGGTACTGTTAGGGTCCAACTCAGGGTAAGGGTTATTTCTATAATTAGTGTTAGGACTCAAAATAGGGCTAAGTTTATTGATAGGTATAAGGTTAGTGTTTGGTTTTGGTTAAGGGTTATGGTTAGGATTATGGCTCAGTTTTGTTTTAGGGCTAGCATAGGATTAGGGCTAGTTTTCCAATTAGCATTAGGTTTAGGGCTAGTGTTAGGGTGAGCTTTGTGCTTAAGTTTAGGGTTTACAACCAGGTTTAAGGCTAGGGTGATGGTTAGAGTTAGGATTGGGGCTAGGGATTGGTCTAGGTTTAGGGTTAGGGTAAGGGATATGTTTTGAAATTTGGATAGTGCTAGGGTGAGAGTTAGAGTTAGTCTTAGGGCTAAGGATATAATTTTGGTTTATGATTAGGAATAAATTAGGGCTAGGATTACCCCTAGGGTTAGTGTTAGGTCTTGGCCTAGAGTTAGGGCTAGGGTTATGGTTAGCGTTAGGGTTAGTGTAATGTATGATGTTACAGCTATATTTTGGGCTAAGGCATGGGATAAAATTAGGGTTAGGGCTCCAGTTAGGACTAAGATTACGGTTTGGATTAGGGCTAGGATTAGGGGTATAGTTTGTGTTAGGTTTAGGGCTAGGGCTAGGTCTATGGCTAATGTCAGTTCTAGGGTTATGTTTAGGAATACTTTTAGGTTTATGTTTATGACCTGCTCAATTGTAAGGGTAATGTTGAGGGTTAGGGTCATTTTTAGAGCTAGGGTTATTATTAGGGTCAGAGGCAGGGTTAGGGTATGGGTTACATTAAGGTTTAGATTTAGGGCTAAAATTACCATTAGGGTTAGGGTAATGGATATGGTTAGATTTCAGGTTCAATTTAGGTTTAGTATAATGGACAGGGTTAGGGTAAGGCATTGGGTTAGAGTTAGGCCTAGGGATAGAATTTGTTTAAAGATATTGTTCAGGTAATGGATAGGATTAGAGCTACAGTTAGGACTAGGGTTATGGTTAGGTTAGGGCTATGGTTAGAGTTAGGCTTCTGGTTAGAATTTGCCTAGGGATATGGTTAAGGTAATGGATAAAATTATATCTAGGTTGAGGGCTAGTGTTATTGTTAGGAATAGGGCTATGGTTTGGTTTAGGTATTGGCTTAGGACAGGTTTAAATTTATGGTTATGTTTAGGTTAAGTGTTAGGGCTAGGAATAGAGTTAGGGCTACGATTAAAACTAGGGTTAGGGCTTGGTTTAGGGCTAGGGATAGGTTACGGCTAGTTTAGGACTAGGCCAATGTAAGAACTAGGGTTACAATAGGGTTTGTATTAGGGTTAGTATTAGGAGTAGGTCTAGTGTTTCTATTAGCTTTAGATTTAGGGGGATGATTAGATATAGGGTTAGTGTTAGGGTCAGATTAAGGATCAGTGTTAATTTTAGGGTTAGTTATAGGACTCAAATTAGGGTGAGGGTTATGGCTAGGTGTAGGGTTAGCATTTGTTTTAGGGTTAGAGTAAGAATTAGGGATAGGGCTAATGTTAGGTCTAGGATTACATTTAGATTAGGGTTAGGGTTGGGGCTATGGCTAAGTTTTTTTTAGAGCTATGGCTAGGTTTAGGGCTAGTTTTGGGATTAGTGATAGAGTTAGGGCTAGTAGTAAGGTGAGGTTAAATCTTATATTAATTGTTATGGTTAGATTTAGGTTTAGGACTCGGGCTATGGTTAGGGCTAAAATTAGGGCTAGTATTATGGTTATGATAACAGGGTTAGAACTGGAAATAGGGCTAGGGTGAGAGTTATTGTTAGTCTTATGGCTAGGGATAAGTGTGGGTTTAAGGTTAGGGCTAAATTAGGGCTAAGATTAATGCTAGGGTTAGTGTTAGTGTTAGGGATAGGGTTAGAGTTAGTGTTAGTGTTTGAGATAAAGTTAGATTTAGGGAAATGGAATGGGGATATAGCTAGGTTTAGGGATAGGAAGAGAGTAGAATTAGAGTTATGGCTAGTTTAGGGTTCCGGTTATGATTAAAGATACCTTTAGGACTAAGTTTGAGGGTTTTTGTTAGGGCTAGGGCTAGGGCTAGGATTAGGATAGGGCTAATTTAAGGTCTACAGATTTGTTTAAGAATAGTTTTAGGGTTAGGTTATTGCTAGGTCTAGTGTAAGGATTACATTTAGTGTAAGGGTCAGGTTTATAGCTAGGCGTATTATTAGAGCCAGGGCTGGTTAGGGTTTGATTTAGTTTAAAGTTTAGAGGTAAGGGTTGAATTAGCGTTAGGGTTAGGGTTAGAAGTAGGGTAATGGATAGGGTTAGGTTTAGGGTTCAAGTTTAGAGTAATGGATAGGGTTGGTGTTAGCAATAGGGTTAGCGTAAGGCCTAGGGTTAGCATTTGAGTTAGGCTTATCTATAGTTTAATGGATAAAGTTAGATGTAAGTTTAGTCCTAGGGTTAAGGTTAGGATTAGGGCTAGGGTTAGGTTTAGGCCTCGGGTTAGTGTCAGGGTTAGGTTTAGGGTAAGTGTTAGGATATTAGCTAGGGTTAGGTCTAGGGCAAAGTTTAGGATTAGAGTCTGAGCTAGGGTTATGGTTAGGGTTATGATTTGAGCTAGGTTAAGGGCTAGGATAACGCTAGGTTTGTGTGGTATTTATAGCAGGCATTAGGGCTATCAGTTAGGATTAGTGTTAGGGTTAGTGTTAGAACCAGAATTAGAACTAGTGTTAGATCTAGGGATAGGGTTAGTCTTTGGGTTAGGTTAAGGGTTATTTTTAGGGCTAGTGCAAAGTTTTTGTTTAGGGGTAGGGCTAGATATATGACATATTTAGGATTAGTTTTGGTCTAGTGCAAGTGTTACTGTTAGAGGTTTACTGGTATGGGTAGGGGTAGGATCTGGTTTGGGGTTAGTGTGATGTTTAGTTTTAGGGTTAGTGTTAAAGTCAGAATAAGTGTCAGGGTTTGGGTTAGAGTTACAATTAGAATGAATGCTAGGGTTAGGACTAGTAATAGAGTTGGGGATTGGGGTAGGCTAAGGATTACTGTAAGGACTAGGTAACATTAGGGTGAGGTTATGGCTTAGGAAAAGGAATGGGTTTAGAGGTAGGATTAGGGTTAGAAATAGCTTAGGGCTAGGGTTAGGGTTAGGGTTAGTTTTAGGGTTAAACCTAGGTTTAGAGCTTGGATTAGCACTAGAATTTGTGTTAGCTTAAGGGCTATGACTAATGAAAAAACTTAATTTCTTTTTAGGGCTAGTTCTAGGGTTAGTGTTAGGGAAATGTATAGAGCTAGAGTTAGTGTTAGGATCCGAGTCAGTGTCAGGGTTACTCCTAGGTTTAGATTTGGCACTCAAATTATGGCAAGGTTTAGGGATAAGTTTAGGGTTAGTGTTTGGTTTAGGTTACGGGTTAGGTTTAGGTTTATGACTCAGTTTTGTTTTAGGGCTAGGTTAGGGTTAGCACTAGTTTTCCAATTAGCATTATGGACAGGGCTAGTGTTAGAGTGAGCTTTAGGCTTAAGGTTAGGGTTATATTCACGTTTAGGGCAAGGCCAAAGTTTAGGGCTAAGGTTGGGCATAGGGATAGGGCTATATTTTGGGTTATGGTAAGGGAGAGGTTTAGAACTAGGGATAGGGCTAGGTTGAGAGAGTTATTCTTAGGCTAGGGATAGGGTTAGGTTTAGGGTTAGGGCTAAATTAGGGCTAGGTTTAGTGCTAGGATTAGTGTTAGGTTTAGGCCTAGGTTTAGTGCTAGGGTTAGGGTAAAGTATGATGTTACAGCTACGTTTTGGGCTAGGTCAAGGGATAAAATTAGGGATAGGGCTAGGGTTAAGGTTTTGGTTAAGATTAAGGCTAGGCTTAGTGCTAGGATTTGGGCTAGGATTTGTGTTAGGGTTAGGGCTAGGATTAGGGCTGGGGCTAATATCAGGTCTAGGGTTATGGTTAGGGATTATTTTAGGATTAGGTTTATAGCCAGATCTATTGTAAGGTTTAGGTTGAGTGATAGGGTCAGCTTTGCAGCTAGGGTATTATTAGGGTCAGAAACAGGTTTAGGGTTAGAGCTCAAATTAACATTAGAGTTAGTGTTCAGGTTAGGGTAATGGATATGGTTAGGTTTATGGTTCAGTTTAGATTTAGGGTAATGGACAGCCTTAGGGTTAGTGATAGTGTTAAGGTTACGCCTAAGGATAGAATTCAGTTAGGGTTATGGTTAGGGTAATGGATAGGATTAAAGCTACAGTTAGGGCTAGGGTTATTGATAGGTTAGAGCTATTGTTAGTTTTAGGCCTAGAGTTAGAATTCAGTTAGGGATATGGTTAGGGTAATAAATAAGATTAGAGCTAGGGTTAGGGCTAGAGTTATGGTTAGGATTAGGGCCATGGTTCGGGTTAGTTCAAGGTTTAATTTTTTATTAGATTTAGGCTAATTATATGGCTAGGGTTAGGTTAGGGATTAGATTAGGGCTAGGTTTTGGTTCAGGTTAGGAATAAGGTAGTACTACTACGGCTATTGTAAGAACTAGAGTTAAGATTAAGGTTAGTTTTATAAATAGCATTAGGTCTAGGTCAAGGTCTAATGTTTAGACTAGGTTTAGGTTTAGGGAGATGATTAGAGATAGGGTTAGTGTTAGGGTCAGAGTCCAGATAAGGGTTAGCGATAAGACACAAATTAGGGTTAGGATTAAGGCTAGGTATAGGGTTAGGTTTTCTGTTAGGGTTAAGGTAAAAATTAAGGATAGGGCTAATATCAGGTCTAATGTTACCATTCGGCTAGGGTTAGGGTTAAGGTTATGGCTCAGTTTTGTTTTAGAGCTAGGGCTAATGATAGGGCTAATTTTAGTATTAGCTATAGTGTTAGGGCTAGTGGTAGAAGGAGATTTAGGCTTAGATTTTTTTGTTATGGTTAGATCTAGGTTTAGGCCTAGGGCCTGCATTAGGTTTAAGGTTAGGGCTAGTGTTAGGGTTACGGTAATGGATAGGGTTAGAGCTAGAAATAGGACTGGGGTGTGATTTAGAGTTATTCTTTGGGCTAGGGTTAGGCATAAGTTTAGTGTTAGGGCTAAATTAGGGCTAGGATAAGCGCTAGGGTTAAAGTTAGGGTTAGGCCAAGGGTTAGGGCTAGGGTTATGGTTAGTGTTTTTGTTAGGGTTAGAGTTATATTTAGGGGAACGGATGGGATTATAGCTAGGTTTAGAGCTAGTGTTCGGGTTAGAATTTTATTTAGGGCTAGAGTTAGGTTTTGGGTTAGGGTTAAGGCTAGGTTTAGTGCCAGGATGAGGGTATGTGTTAGGGCTAGGTCTAATGTTAGGTCTAGGTTCAAAGTAAGTGGTAGTTTTATGGTTAGGTTATGGCTAGGTCTAGTGTAAGTGTAAGGGTCAGGTTTAGAGCTAGGTGTTTTATTAGGGTC
Source organism: Callospermophilus lateralis (assembly GCF_048772815.1). NCBI lineage: Eukaryota > Metazoa > Chordata > Mammalia > Rodentia > Sciuridae > Callospermophilus > Callospermophilus lateralis. The sequence goes on along the minus strand of NC_135313.1, from coordinate 109,299,191 downwards.
AAGGTCTGAGTATGGTTTGGTCTAGGATAAGGTTTAGGGTTAAGGCTTATATTAGCATTAGGGTTTGATTTAGGATTAGGGTAATGGATAGAGTTAGGTTTAGGGCTAATGTCAGAGCAATGGATAGGGTTATTGTTATTGATAGGTTTAGCGTTAGGCCTAGGGTAAGCATTGGGTTTAGGCTTATCTTTGGGTAATGGATAGGGTTAGAGCTAATGTTAGGGCCACAATTAAGGTTGAGTTTATGGCTAGGGTTAGGGTTAGGCCTAGGGTTAGTGTCAGGGTTAAGTAGGGTAAGTATTAGGGTTTGAGCTAGGGTTAGGTCTAGGGCAAGGGTTAGGGTTAGAATCAGGGCTAGGGTTATGTTTAGGGAAAGCGTTAAAATTTGAGCTATGTTTAGGACTAGGGAGAGGGTTAGGGTTAGGTCTAGGGTCATGGTTAGCTTTACAATTAGAGCTAAGTTAAGGGCTAGGATAAGGGCTAGGCTTGTGTGGTGTTTATGGCTAGCATTAGGGCAATGGGTAATGTAAGTGCTCGGGTTATGTTTATGGATAGTTTTTGGGTTAGGGTTATGGATAAGTCTAGTGTTAGTGTAGGTTTTGGGTTAGGATAAGTTTTTGAGCTAGGGTTTTTGTTAGAGTAATCATCAGTGTTTGGTTAGGGTTAGGGCCAGGATTAGGAATAGCTTTTGGTCTATGAATACCATTAGTCTTTATGTCAGGTTAAGGGCTAGTTCAAGGTTTGTGTTTAGGTCTAGGGCTAGATTTATTACTCTATTTAGGATTAGGTTTGGTCTAGTGCTAGTGTTACTGTTATGTTTAAGTATAGGTTTACCAGTAGGGGTAGAGTTAGGGTCCAGTTTAGGGTTAGTTTCAGGTTTAGATCTAGGGTTAGTGTTAGGGTCAGAATAAGGGACAGGGTTTGGGTTAGGGCTAGAGCTAGAATGAGGCCTAGGGTTAGGACTAGTAATAGAGTTAGGGTTTGGGATAGGCTAAGGATTAGTGTTAGGACTAGGGTAGCATTAGGGTGAGGGTTTTTACTTAAAGTAAGGGATAGGATTAGAGGTAGGGTTAGGATTAGGAATAAGGTTAGGGATAGGGTTAGGGTTAGGGTTATTCTTAGTGTTAAACCTATGATTAGGGCTCAGATTAGCGCTAGGATATTTGTTAGCATTAGGGCTATGGCTAATAAAAGAACTTAATTTCTGATTAGGGCTACTTCTTGGTTTAGCACTAAGGCAATGTTTAGAGCTACGGTTGGTGTTAGGATCCGAGTCAGGGTCAGGGTTATTCCTAGAGTAAGGTTTAGCACTCAAATTATGGCAAGTTTTAGGGCTAAGTTTAGGGTTAGTGTTTGGATTAGATTAAAGGTTAGGGTTAGGATTATGGCTCAGTTTTGTTTTACGGCTAATTTAGGGTTAGTTCTAGTTTTCCAATTAGCATTAGGGACAGGGCTAGTGTTAGGGTGAGATTTAGGCTTAAGTTTTGGGTTTGATCCAGGTTTAGGCATAGGGCAATAGTTAGGGCTAAGGTTGGGGCTATGAATAGGGCTAGGTTTGGGTTATGGTAAGGGATAGGTTTAGAACTAGGAATAGGCCTAGGGCGAGAGTTAGAGTTAGTCTTAGGGATAGAGATAGGGTTAGGTTTAGTGTTAGGCCTAAATTAGGGCTAAGATTAATGCTAGGGTTATTTTTTATGTTTAGTCCTAGGTTTAGGGATAGGGGTAAGGTTAGTGTTAGCGTTATGGTAAGGTATGATGTAACAGCTATGTTTAGTGCTAGGACAATGGATAAAATTAGAGATAGGGCTAAGGTTAAGATCAGGGTAAGGATTAAGGATGGGTTTAGAACTAGGATTAGGGCTAAGGCTAATGTCAGATCTAGGGTTAAGGTTAGGTAGGGTTAGGGATAGGGCTACGGCTATTTTGTTTTAGAAATAGGCCTGGGGTTAGGGATAGTTTTATAATTAGCAATAGCATTAAGGCTAATGGTAGGGTGAAGTTTAGGCTTAGATTTATTGTTATGGTTAGATCGAGGTTTAGGACTATGGCTAGGGTTAGGGCTAAGTTTAGAGCTAGTGTTAGGGTTATGGTAACAGATAGTTTAGAACTAGCAATAGAGCTAGGTTGAAAGCTTGAGTTAGTCTTTGGGCTAAGGATAGGGGTAGGTTTAGAGTTAGGGCTAAATTAGGGCTAGGATTAGTGCTAGGGTTAGTGGTTAGTGTTAATGTTAGATCTAGGGTTAGGGTTAATGTTAGTGTTAGGGTTAGGATTAGGTTTAGGGAAAGGGATAGGGTTATAGCTAGCTTTAGGACTAGGGCATGGGTTAGAATTAGGATTAGGACTAAGGTTATGGTTGGGTTAGAATTAAGACTAGGTTTAGGGCTAGGCTGAGGGTTTGAGTTATGGCTATGAATATGATTAGGGCTAGGGCTAATGTGAAGTCTAGGTTTATGGTTAGTATTAGTTTTAGAGTTAGGTTATGGCTACTTCTATTGTAAGTTTTAGGTGTAGGCTAAGGGTCAATGCTACAGCCTGGTGTATTATTAGGGTCAGGGTCAGGGTCATGGTAGAGTTCGGTTTAACTTAAGATTTAGGGTTTATGCTTGAATTAGTGGTGGGTTTGGGTTAGGGTTTGGGTAATGGATAGAATTAGGTTTATGGTTCCAGTTAGGTTTAGAGTAATGGATAGGATTAGTGTTAACGATAGGGTTATTGTTAGGCCTAGGATTAGCATTTGGATTAGGCATTTCTTTAGGGTAATGGATAAGGTTAGAGCTAAGGTTAGTGCTAGGGTTAAATTTAGAATTAGGATTAGGGTTAGGGTTATGCCTAGGGTTAATGTTAGGGTTAGGTTTAGGGTAAGTGTAGGCATTTGAGATAGGGATAGGGCTAGGGTGAGTGTTAGATTTTGAGTCAATGCTAGGGTTAGGTATAGGGTTAAGGATATCTTTAGACTGAGGATTAGAATTTGAGCTAGGGTAAGTACTAGGGTGAGGTTTATCATTAGGGTTAGGTCTAAGGTTATGGTTAGGGTTATGTTTAGTGCTAGGGTTAGGGCTAGGTTTCGTTTGAAGTTTAGGGCTAGAATTGGGGTTTGGGTAATGTAAGAGCGAGGGATATGGTTATGGCTAGTTTGGGGGTAAGGGTAATGGATAAGTCTAGTGTTAAGTTTAGATTTTGGTTTAGGATAAGGTTTAGAGCTAGGGTTGCTTTTTGATTAAGGGTCATTGTGGGGTTAGGAGTTAGTTTTAGGGTTAGAGTCAAAATTAGGACTAGCGTTTGGTCTAGTGAGAGGTTTAGTCTTCACTTAGGTGACGGGTTATTTTTAGGTATAGTTCTAGGTTTTTGTTTAGGGCTAGGGCTAGATTTATGATTGTATTTAAAATTAGGTTTGTCTAGTGCTAGTGTTACTGTTAGGTTTAGGTATAAGTTTACCGGTAGAGGTAGTGTTAGGATTCGGTTAAGGGTTAGGGTCATGTTTAGATCTAGGGTTAGTGTTAGGGTCAGAATAAGGGTAAGGGTTAGTGTTAGGGTTAGAGCTAGAAAGAGGGCTATGTTTAGTACTCATAGGGTTTAGAAAAGGCTAAGAATTATGGTTAGGACTAGGGTAGCCTTAGAATGAGGATTTGGCTGAGGGTATGGGATAGGGTTACAGGTAGGGCTAGAGTTAGGGTAAGGGTTAGGGTTAGTGTTAGAGTTAAGGTTAGGGTTTGTGTTAGTGTTTGGGTTTGGGTTATAGTTAGGTTAAGGGTTAGTGTTAGGGTTAGAGATAGGGTTAGTGTTAGATTTAGGGTTAGGATTAGGTGAGTGTTAGGGTTAGGGTCATGGTTAGGGTTACTGTTAGGATTAGAATTAGGGTTAGGACAATTAGAGGTTTAGGGTTAGGTTAGGGTTCATGTTTGGATTAGAGTTACGGTTAGGATTAGGGTTATGTTTAGGATTAGAAATAGGGTTACGTTTAGGGTTTGTGTTCAATTTAGGGTTAGGGTTAGGGTAAGGGTTAGGGTTAGATTTAGGTTTATTGTTAGGGTTAAGGTTAGAGTTAGGATTAATATTGTGGTTAAGGTTAGTTTAGGGTTATGGTTAGTGTTATGGTTAATTTTAGGGTTTGTGTTAGCATTAGAGTTTGGGTTAGGGTTAGGGTTACAGTTAAGATTAGGGTTACATTTAGGGTTAGGGTTAGGGTTCAGGTAAGGGTTAGGGTTAGTTTTAGAGTTAGGGTTAGAGTTAGGTTTAGGTTTAGTGTTAGGGTTAGTGTTAGGTTTAGGGTTATGTTTTGTGTTAGGGTTAGGGTTCGGATTAGCGTTAGGGTTAGATTTAGCATTAGGATTTGTGTTAGGGTTAGTGTTATGGTTAGGGTTATGGTTAGAGGTAATTTTAGTGTTATGGTTAGAGTTGGGGTTAGGTTTTGGTTTAGTGTTAGGTTTAGGCATGTGTTAGGGTTAGTGTTAGTTATAGAGTTATGTTTGGGGTTAGGATTTGTGTTAGTTTTAGGGTAAAAGTTACTGTTAGGGTTACTGTTAAGGTTAGGGTTAGGCAAGGGTAAGAGTTAGGGTTTAGTTAGGGTTAGGGTTAGGGTGAGGGTTTGTTTTAGGGTTAGGGTTAAAGGTAGGGTTTGTATTAGGGTCATTGTTAGGATGTGGGTTAGTGTTAGTGTTCGAGTTAAGGTTCGGTTTGGGGTTCGTGTTAAGGTAAGGTGTAGGTTTATGGTTAAGGTTAGGGTTAGTGTTACACTTAGGGTTAGTGTTTGTTTTAGGATTAGTGTATGGCTTAGGGTTACAGTTAGGTTTATGGTTAGTGTTAGGCTTAGTGTTAGATTTAGTGTTAAGGTTAGGGTTAGGTTTATGGTGAGGTTTAGTGTTATTGTTAGGGTTAGTTTTAGGTTTAGTGTTAGGTTAAGGGTTAGGGTTAGGTTTTGGGTTAGTGTTTGGGTTACGGTTTGTGTTACGGTTAGCTTTATGGTTAGGGTTAGGGTTACTGTTAGGATTAGGTATAGGGTTAGGGTTGTGGTTTTGGTTAGTATTACTTTTAGGTTTAAGGCTAGGATTAGCATTAGTGTTTGGATTAGGGTTATAGTTATGTTTAGGGTTAGTGTTAGGTTCAGGGTTAGGGTTAGTGTTAGGTTTTGTGTTAGCATTAGGTGAGTTTTAGGGTTAGGGTAATGGTTAATGTTAGGGTTAGTTTTAGGGTTAGGGTTAGGGTTAGGGTTAGGGTTAGAGACAAGTTTAGGTTTAGGGTTAGGTTAGGGTCTGTGTTAGGGTTAGTGTTAGGGTTAGGCTTACGGTTATGATTAAGGTTACGTTTAGGGTTAGGGTAATGGTTAGTGTTAGGTTTAAGGTTATTGTTTGTGTTAGAGTTAGGATTAGTGTTAGTATTAAGGTTAGGTTTATGGTTACTGTTTTGGAAAGGATTAGATTTTGTATTTGGTTTATTGTTAGGGTTAGGGTTACAGTTACAATTAGGATTACCTTTAGGGTTAAGGATAGGTTTAGGGTTAGGGTTAGTGTTATGGTTAGAATAAGAAATAGAGTTAAGTTTAGGGTTAGTGTTAGCATTAAGTTTAGAATTAGGGTTAGGATTAGTTTTAGTGTTTGGGTTATGGTTAAGGTAAGGTTTAATGTTATGGTTAGTGTTAGGTTTATGATTAGGGTTAGGGTTAGGGTTAGGGTTACAGAAACTTTTAGGGTTGATGTTAGTGTTAGGGTTAGGTTTAAGTTTAGGTTTAGTGCTAGGGTTAGTGTTAGGCTTAGGGTTAGGGATGGGTTTAGTGTTAGGGTTAGGGTTATGCTTAGGTTTAGGGTTAGTGTTAGGTTTAGTGTTAAGATTTGTGTTATTGTTTTGGGTTGGGTGAGAGTTAGGTTTACAGTTAAGATTAGGATTACACTTAGGGTTAAGTTTAGTATTAGGATTAGGGATAGTTTTAGGGTTAGAGTTAGTGTTAGAGTTAGTGTTAATGTTTGTAATAGGGTTAGTTTAGGGTTAGGGTTAGGGATAGGTTTAGGGTTAGGGTTAGGGTCATGCTTAGGTTTAAGGTTAGTGTTAGGTTTACTGTTAAGGTTTTTGTTATGGTTTTGGTTTGGGTGAGAGTTAGGTTTACAGTTAAGATTAGGGTTACAGTTAGGGTTAGGTTTAGTATTAGGATTACGGATAGTTTTAGGGTTAGAGTTAATGTTAGGGTTAGTGTTAATGTTTGTGATAGGGTTAGTTTAGGGTTAGGGTTCAGCATAGAGTTAGGGTTAGTTTTAGAGTTAGGGTTAGAATTGGGTTTAGGGTTACTGAAAGGGTTACTGTTAGGGTTACTGTTAGGGGTAGGTTAGTGTATGTGATAGGAATAGGGTTAAGGTTATCATTAGGGTTATAGTTAAGATTAGAGTTAGATTTAGGGATAGGTATATGGTTACGGTTAGTGTTAGGATTAGTGTTATTTTTAGGGTTAGGGTCAGTGTTACGGTTAGTTATAGGGTTAGAATTAAGTTGGGTTAGTGTTACTTTTAGGGTTAGGTGTAGAGTTAGTGTTTTGGTTAGTGTTAGGGCTAGGGTTAGGTAACTGTTAGGGTTAAAGTTAGTTTAGGGTTAGTGTTAGGGTTTCGTTAGGATTTGTGTTAGGGTTAGCATTAGTGTTAGGGTTTGTGTTAGGGTTATGTTTTGGGTGTGGGTTAGTGTTAGGGTTATGGTTAGGTTAGGTTTAGGCTTCGTGTTAGAGTTTTGGTTAGGGTTAGTTGTAGTTTTATTGTTAGGATTAGGGTTAGTGTTACAGTTAGAATTAGGTTTAGGTTTAGGATTAGTGTTTGGGCAAGTGTTAGATTTAGGTTGAGGCTTAGTGTTAACATTTAGGTTAGAGTAAGTGTTAAGTTTAGGGTTACATTTGTGGTGAGGTTTAGGGTTAGTGTTACTGTTAGGATTAGGGTTCATGAGAGTGTGAGAGTTAGGGTTACTCTTAGCGTTTGAGTTTGGTTTATGTTTAGGGTTATTGTAAGGGTTAGTCTTTGTGTTTTTATTAGGGTTAGGGATAGTGTGAGGATTAGAAATAGTTTAGGGTTATTTTAGTTTAGGGCTGGTGTTAGGGTTAGGGTTTGTTTTAGGGTTAGGGTTAGGGTTATAGTTAGGGTTAGTTTTAGGGTTAGGGTTAGGGTTAGGTTTAGGTTTAGTGTAAGTGTTAGGGTTAGGGTTCATGCTGTTGTTAAGGATAGGGCTAGTGTTAGTTTTAGGGTTAGGTTTAGGGTTACGGCTATGGTTAGTGTTAGTGTTACAGTTAGGATTATGGTTAATTTTAGGTTTCATTTTAGGTTTAGGTTTAGGATTATGTTTAATAGTTTTAGGATTAGGGTTAGTGTTAGGGTTCAGGTTCGGGTTAGGGATAGTTTTAGAGTTAGGGTTAGGGTTACATTTAATGTTAGGATAGCGTGTGTGTGAGGAATATGGTTTGTGTTAGGGTAAAGTTTAGGGTTAGGGTTTGTGTTAGGGTTAGGTATAGGGTAAAAGTTAGAGTTATGGTTAGGATTAAGGGTAGAGTGAGGCTTAGGGTTAGGTTTAGGTTTCCATTTAGGGTTACTTGTAGGTTAGGGTTAGTGTTAGTTTTAGGGTTAGGATTAGTGTTAGCTTTAGGGTTTTTGTTAGGTATGAATTAGGGTAAGGGATAGGGGTAGGGTCAGGTTTAGGGTTAGATTCAGTGTTAGTGTTAGTGTTAGGGTTAGGGTTAGGGTTAGGGTTAGGGATAGTGTTAAGGTTAGGAATAGGTTTAGTGTTACTTTTAGATTTAAGGTTAGAATTAGGGTTAGGGATATTGTTACAATTAGTGTTAGGGTTATGGTTAGGTTTAGTGTTGGGTTAGAGTTAGGTTTATGGTTATAATTAGCTTTTGGTTTAGGGTTAGTGCTCGAGTTAGGGTTAGGGTTAGTTTTAGAATTAAGGTTAGGGTTTCGGTTAGGGTTATGTTAAACTTAGTGTTCGGGTAAGAATTATGGTTTAGTTTTAGTGTTAGGTTATTGTTAAAATTAGGGTTTGGTTAAGATTAGAAAGAGGGTTAGAGTGAGATGTAGGGTTAGGGTTTGTTTTAGGTTTATGGGTAATTTAAGTATTTTGTTAGCATTAGTGTTAGGGTTAGTGTTAGTGTTAGGGTTAAAGTAAGGGTTAGGAACAGAGTTACTGTTAGGTTTAGGGTTAGGCTTAGGGTTAGGTTTAGAGATAATGTTAGTGTTGGGGTTAGTGTTACTATTCGAGTTAGGTTTAGTTTTAGAGTTAGTGTTAGGTTTAAGTTTAGGTTTAGTATTAGTGTAAAGGTCAAGGTTAGGATTAGTTTCAGGGTTAGTGTTAGGAGTACAGTTAGCTTTAGTGTTAGTGTTAGGGTTAGGGTTAGAAAGAGTGTTAGGGTTAGGGATTGGTTTAGGGTTAGAACTAAGGATAGGGTTAGGGTTAGTGTTACAGTTAGGTTTAGGGTTAGGGTTCATTTTAGGTTGAGGATTAGGGTTATATTTAGGCTTAGTTCCAGGGTTAGGGTTAGGGTTAGTGTTAGTGTTTGGGTTAGGTTTAGGTTTAGTTTTAAAGTGAGAGTTAGGGTTAAGATTAGGGTTAGGATTAGTGTTCGTGTGAGGGATATGGTTTGTGTTAGGGTAAGGGTTAAGATTATGGTTAGGATTAGGTTTAGATTGAGGCTTAGGGTTAGGTTTAGGTTTAGTTTTAGGGTTACTTTTAGGTTAGGGTTTGTGTTACGGTAAGGGTTAGGATTAGTGTTAGGGTTAGTTTTAGGTTTAGGGTTTGTTTTAGGGTAAGGTTTAGGGTGAGGGTTAGAAGTAGGGTTAGGTTTAGGGTTAGGTTCAGTGTTAGTGTTAGGGTTAGGGTTTGGAATAGTATTAGGGTTAGGGATAGGTTTAGGGTTAATGTTAGGTTTAGGGTGAGAATTAGGATTAGGGATAGTGTTACAGTTAGGGTTAGGCTTATGGTTAAATTTAGTGTTAGGGTTAGTTTAGGTTTATGGTTAAGGTAAATTTTGGGGTTAGGGTTAGTGTTAGTATTCATGTTAGGGTTAGGGTTATTTTTAGAATTAGGGTTAGGGTTTCAGTTAGGGTTAGTGTTAAGCTTACTCTTCTGGTTAGAATTATGGTTTGGAGGCTGGGGATGTGGCTCAAGTGGTAGCACGCTCTCCTGGCATGCGTGCGGCCCAGGTTCGATCCTCAGCACCACATACAAAGATGTTGTGTCTGCCGAGAACTAAAAAATAAATATTAAAATTCTCTCTCTCTTTATCTTTCTCTCTCTCTCTCTCTCTCCCTTTAAAAAAAAGATTTATGGTTTGGGTTAGGGTAAGGGTTAGGTTTAGGTTCTGTGTTAGGTAACAGTTAAAATTAGGGTTTTGGTTATGATTAGAAAGAAGGTTAGAGTGAGGCATAGGATTAGGTTTAGGGTTAGTTTTAGGGATATGGGTAGTTTAGGTATACTGTCAGCGTTAGGTTTAGGGTTAGTGTTAGATTAGGGTTAAAGTAAGGGTTAGGGATAGGGTTACAATTAGGTTTAGGTTTAGGCTTAGGGTTAGGGTTAGTGATACAGTTAGTGTTGGGGTTAGGGTTAGTATTAGGACTACAGTTAGGGTTAGGTTTAGAATTAGTGTTAAGTTTAGGATTAGTGTCAGGTTTAAGGTTAGGATTAGTTTCAGCATCATTGTTAGGGTTAGGGTTAGTTTTAGGGTTAGCTTTAGTGTTAATGTTATGCTTAGGGTTAGGGAGAGTGTTAGGATTAGGGATAGGTTTAGGATTAAGGCTAAGGATTGAGTTAGGGTTAGTGTTACACTTAGGGTTAGGGTTAGGGTTTCTATTAGGTTTAGGGTTATTTTTAGGGTTAGTTCTAGGATTAGGGTTAGGGTTAGGGTTTCCATTAGGTTTAGTTTTGGTTTTAGAGTAAGGGTTATGATTATGGTTAGGATTAGGGTTAGTGTTAGAATTAGTGTTCATGTGAGGGATATGGTTGTGTTAGGATAAGGGCTAAAGTTATGGTTAGGATTAGGTTTAGAGTGAGTCTTAGGGTTAAGTTTCGTGTTAGTTTAAGAGTTACTTGTAGATTAGAGTTAGTTTTTGGGTAAGAGTTAAGATTAGTGTTATGATTAGGGTTAGGGTTTGTGTTAGGTTAAGATTTAGTTTGAGGATTAGTGGTAGGGTTAGGTTTAGGGTTAGGTTCAGTGTTAGTGTTAGTGTTAAGGTTAGGTTTAGAAATAGTGTCAGGGTTTGGGAATTGTTTAGGATTACTTTTAGGTTTAGCATTAGAATTAGGGTTAGGGATAGTGTTACGTTTAGGGTTAGGCTTATGGTTAGGGTTAGTGTTAGGGTTAGGGTTAGGTTTATAGTTAAGGTTATTTTTTGGGTTAGGGTTAGTTTTCAAGTAAGGGTTTGGGTTAGTTTTAGAATTAGTGTTAGGGTTTTAGTTGGGGTTAGTAATTAAGCTTACTGTTTGGGGAAGATTTATGATTTGTATAGGGTAGGGGTTAGTTTTAGGTTTTGTGTTAGGTTAGAGTTAAAATTAGAGCTTTTGTTATGATTAGAAAGAAGGTTACAGTGAGGCATGGAGTTAGTGTTAGGGTTAATTTTAGGGTTATTGGAAGTTTAGGTATAGTGTTAGCATTAGGGTTAGGGTTAGTGTTAGTTTTAGGGTTAAAATAAGGATTAGAGATAGCATTACTCTTAGGTTTATGTTAATTTTTAGGCTTAGGGTTAGTGATAGGTTAGTGTTGGGGTGAGGGTTAGTGTTAGGATTAGGGTTAGGGATAGTGTTAGAGTTAGTGTTAGTGTTAGGTTTAAGGTTAGGTTTAGGGTAAGTGTAAGGGTTAGAGTTAAGATTAGTTTCAGGGTTAATGTTAGGATTAGGGTTAGGATTAGGGTTAAATTTAGTGTTAGTGTTAGTGTTAGGGTTAGGGAGAGTGTTAGATTTAGGTATAGGTTTAGGGTTAGGGCTAAGGTTAGGGTTAGGGTTCATTTTAGGGTTAGGGTTAGGGTTATATTTAGAATTAGGGTTTTGTTTAGGCTTAGTTCTAGGGTTAGGGTTAAAATAAGGTTCAAGTTAGGTTTTGGTTTAGTTTTATAGTTATCATTAGAGTTAGGGTTAGGATTATTGTTAGGATTAGTGTTCGTGTGAGGTAATTGGTGTATGTTAGGGTAAGGGTTAGGGTTATGGTTAGGATTAGGGTTAGAGTGAGGCTTAGGGTTAGGTTTAGGGTTAATTTAAGGGTTACTTGTAGGTTAGGATTAGTGTAGGAATAAGGGTTAAAATTAGTGTTAGGGTTAGGGTTGGGGTTTGTGTTAGGGTAAGGTTTAGGATAAGGATTAAGGGTAGGGTTAAGTTTAGGGTTAGATTCAGTTTTAGTGTTAGTTTTAGGGTTAGGGTTAGGGATAGTGTTAGGGTTAGAGATAGGATTAAGGTTACTTTTAGTTTTAGGTTTAGAATTAGGATTATGGGTAGTGTTATGGTTAGGGTTAGGGTTATGTTTATGGTTAAGGTTAGTTTTGGGTTTAGGGTTAGGCTTCTGTTTAGGGTTAGGGTTAGTTTTAAAAATGGGTTTAGTGTTTTGGTTAGGGTTAGTGTTAAGGCTAGTATTAGGATATGAAATGTGGTTTGTTTTAGGGTAAGGGTTAGGTTTAGGTTTTATGTTAGGGTTAAAGTTAAAATTAGGGTTTTGGTTATGTTTGGAAAGAGGGTTAGAGTGAGGTGTAGGGTTAGGGTTATGGTTAGTTTTAGGGCTACGAGTAGTTTAGGTATAGTGTTAGCTTAAGGGTTAGGTTTAGTGTTAGGGTAAGTGTTAAAGTAAAGGTCAGGGATAAAGTTAGGGTTAGGTTTAGAGTTAGGGTTAGGGTTAGGGTTAGAAACAGGGTTATTTTGGGGGTTATGGTTAGTGTTAGGATTAGTGTTAGGTTTAGTGTTAGGGTTTGTGTTAGGTTTAGGGTTAGTTTTAGTGTTAGATGAGGGTTAAGGTTAGGGTTCAGTTAGGGTTAAAATTACTGTTAGATTTAGGGTTTGGGTAAGGGTTAGGTTTAGTTATAGGGTTAGGTTTAGTGATAAGGTTAGGGATAGTTTTATGGTTAGTGTTATGATTAAAGTTAGAGTTAGGGTTAGGTAAGTGTTAGGGCTAGATTTATGGTTAGGTTAAGTGTAAGGATTAGTGTTAGGGATAGGATTAGATTTAGTGTTAGTGTTAGGGTTAGGGTTAGGATTAAGATTCGGGTTAGGGTTAGGGTAATGGTTATGATTAGTGTTATTGTTCATGTAGTGTTACTGTTATGGTTAGTGTAATCTTACATTTAGGGTTAGAGTTAGTATTAGGGTTAGGGTTAGGATTAGTATTGGTGTTAGTGGTAGTGGTATTGGTAGTGTTAGTATTAGGGTTAGTGTTAGATAAAAGTTAGGGTTAATATTTATGGTTATGTTTAGGTTATGTTTAGGGTTATGTTGGGGTTAGGGACTGTGTTAGGGTTATGTTATGGTTAATGTTAGTGTTACATTAGATTTAGGATTAGGAATAGGGTTAGGTTTACTGTAATTGTTAGTGTTAGATTAGGGTTAGGGTAAGAGTGAGGCTTATGGATAGGTTTAGGATTAGTTTAAGGGTTACTTGTAGGTTAGGGTTAGTGTTACTGTAAGGGTTAGGATTAGTGTTAGTTTTAGGGTTAGGGTTAGTGTTAGGGTGAGGGTTAGGTGTAGGGTTAGTTTTAGGGTTAGATTCAGTGTTAGTGTTAGTTTTAGGGTTAGGGTTAGGGACAGTGTTAGGGTTAGGGACAGGATGAGGGTTACTTTTAGTTTAAGGTTTAGAATTAGGGTTAATATTAGTGTTAGAGTTAGGATTAGTGTTATTGTTAGTGTTAGGTTTAGGATTATGTTTATTGTTAAGGTTAGTTTTGGGGTTAGGGGTGCGGTTAGTGTTCTGGTTAGGGTTAGATTTAGTTTCAGAAATGGGGTTATGGTTTGGGTTAGAGTTAGTGTTAAGTTTAGTGTTATGGTAAGAATTATGGTGTGTGTTAGGGTAAGGGTTAGGTTTATGTTTTGTGTTAGGGTTAGAGTTAAAATTAGAGTTTTCGTTATAATTGGAAAGAGGGTTAGAGTTAGGAGTAGTATTAGGGTTAGGTTTAGTTATAGGGTTACAGGTAGTTTAGGTATAGTGTTAGTGTAAGGGTTAGGTTTAGTGTTAGGGTTAGGGTTAAAGTAAAGGTCATGGATAGAGTTAGTGTTAGGTTTAGAGTTAGGCTTTCGTTTAAGGTTAGTAATAAGGTTATTGTTGGGTTTATGGTTAGTGTTAGAATTAGGGTTAGGTTTAGTGTTAGGGTTTGTCTTAGGTTTAGGATTAGGTTTAGGGTTAGGTAAGGGTTAGGGTTAGGGTTAGGGTTCAGTTAGTGTTAGGGTTCGTGTTAGGTTTAGGGTGCAGGTTAGGGTTAGGGTTAGTTATAGAGTTAGGTTTAGTTTTAGGGTTTGGGATAGTTTTAGGGCTAGTGTTATAGTTAGGGTTAGGGTTAGGTAAGTGTTAGTGCTAGGTTTATGTTTAGGTTTAGTGTAAGGAATAGCATTAGGGATAGGATTAGATTTAGTGTTAGGGTTATGGTTCAGGTTAGGATTAGTGTTAGGTTAAGGGTTAGGGTTAGGGTTATGGTTAGGGTTATGGTTAGGGTTAGTGTTATGGTTCATGAAGTGTTACTGTGATGGTTAGGATTACGTTATGTAAGACTTAGTTTTAGGGTTTTAGTGGTAGAGTTAGTGGTAGTGTTAGGGTTAGTGTTAGGTAAAAGTTAGGGTTAGTGTTTAAGGTTATGTTTAGGTTATGTTTAGGGTTGTTTTGGTTTAGGGATTGTGTTAGGGTTATGGTTATTGTTAGGGTTAGGATTACGTTAGGTTTAGGGTTAGGGTTAGGGTTAGGATTACTGTAAGGGTTAGTGTTAGGTTGTGGTTAGAGTTAGTGTTTGGTTTAGTTCGATGGTTTTTGTTAATTTTAGGATTAGTGTTAGGGTTATAGTTAGGTTAAGGGTTAGTGTTACAGTTAGGATTAGGTTTAGGGTTAGTTTTATTATTAGCATTAGGATTTGTGTTAGGGTTACAGTTAGGATTATGTTTAAGTTTACATTTAGGTTTAGTATTAGCGTTAGGGTTAGGGTTAGGTTAGGGTTAGGGCAGGGTTAAGTTTAGTGCTAGTGTTCAGATAAGAGTTAGGATTAGGGTCAATGTTAAAATTAGGTTAAGGTTTAGGGTTAGGTAAGGGTTAGGGTTAGGTTTTGGGTTTATATTAGGGTCAAGGTTAGGGTAAGTGTTAGCTATAAGTTTATGGTTAGGGTTATAGTTAGGGATAGTGTTATGTTTAGGGTTACGGTTTTACTTTGGTTTAGAGTTAGTTGTAAGGTTAGGGTTACGTTTAGGTATAGCTTTAGTTTTAGGGTTAGGTTTAGAGATATTGTTATTGTTAGGTTTAGGTTTTGGATTAGGTTTAGGGTTAAAATTATGATTAGTTTTAGTGTAACGGTTAGTTTTAGGGTTAGGGTTAGGGTTATGGTAAGGTTTGTGTTAGGATTACATTTACGGTTAGTGTTAGGGATAGGGTTAGGATTACGGTTAGGGTAAAATTTAGCATTAGGTTTAGTATTATGTTTAGAGTTAGTGTTAACGTTACGATTAGGGTTAGTGTTAGGATTAGGGTTTAGGTTTGTGTAAGGTTTATCGTTAGGGTTTGTGTAGGTGTTACGCTTAGCGTTATACTTAGGGATATGATACAGCTTAGGATTAAATTTAAAATTAGGTTGAGTTTTAGGGTTAGGTTAGGATTAGCGTTAGGGTTAGGTTTAGAGACAGTTTTAGGGTTAGGTTTAGGGTTATTGTTAGGGTTAGGGTTAGGATTAGTTTTAGGATTAGGGTTAGTGTTTGTGTTAAATTAGGGTTAGTGATAGGGTTACGGTTTATGTTAGGTTTAGGGTTACAGTTTGTGTTATTTTTAGTTTTAGGTTTAGGGTTAGGGTTAGTGTTAGGGATAGTTTTAGGGTTATGTTTAGAGTTAGTTTTAGGGTTAGGGTTAGGGGTCATGTTAGTGTTAGGGTGAGGGTTATTGTTAGGTTTAGTGTTACTATTAGAGTTAGGGTTAAGGTTAAATTTAGTGTTTTGGTTAATGTTAGAGTTAGGTTTAGGGTTGGGTTAGGGTTAGTGTTAGGGTTAGTGTCAGGTTTCAAATTAGGTTGATGGTGAGGCTGAGGATTTCTGTCAGGCTTAGGTTTAGTTTTAGTGTTATGTTTAGGGTTGGGATTAGGGTTAGGGCTAGGGTTAGGTTAAGGTTAGTATTTGGTTTAGGGTTTGTGTTAAGCTTATTTTTAAGGTTAGTGTTAAGCTGAGGTTTAGTGTTACAGTTAGGTTCGAGTTAGGGGTAAGGTTAGGGTTTGTTTTTAGGTTAGGGTTAGGCTTATTGTTAAGTTTAGGGTGAGGGTTTGATTTAGGATCAGGTTTAGTGTTAGTGTTAGGTCAATGTTAAGGTTATGGTAAGGGTTAGTTTTAGTGTTAGGTTAAGGGTTAGGGATAGAGTTATGTATGGTTAGGGTTAGGCTTAGTGTTAGTGACAGGGTCACAGTTAGGTAAAGGTTAGGTTTAGGGTTAGGCTTAGGGTTAGGGTTAGAGTTAGGGTTAGGATTAAGGTTAGTGCTAGGTTTCGGGTTAGGGTAAATGTTAGTGTTAGGATTAGGGTTATTGTTTGTGTTAGGGTTAGGATTATTGTTAGTGTTACTGTTATGGAAAGGGTTAGTGTTTGGGTTAGGGTTAGTGTTATGATTAGGATTACCTTTAGGGTTAAGAATAGGGTTAGGGATAGTGTTAGGGTTAAGGTTATGGTTAGGAGTAGTGTAAAAGTTAGGGTTAGGGTTAGGGTTAGGATTGGTGTTAAGGTTAGGATTGGTGTTAGGATTAGGATTGATGTTAGTGTTATTTTTAGGGTTAGGGTTAGGATTAGGTTTAGTGTTACGGTTAGCATTAGGGTTAGGTTTAGGGTTAGTGTTATGGTTAGCATAAGGTATAGAGTTAAGTTAAGGATGTGTTAGCATTAAGTTTAGGGTTAGGGTTAGTATTAGTTTTAGTTTTTTGTTTATGGTTAGGTTTAGGTTTAACGTTATGTTTAGTATTAGGTTTATTGTTAGGGTTAGGGTTAGTGTTAGTGTTCGGGTTAGTGTTAGAGTTACAGTAAGATTTAGGGTTGATGTTAGTGTTAGGGTTAGGATTAAGGTTAGGTTTAGTGTTAGGTTAGGGTTAGGCTTACAGTTAGGGATAGGTTTAATATTAAGTTTAGTGTTATGCTTAGGTTTAGGGTTAGTGTTAGGTTTAGTGTTAGCATTTGTGTTATGCTTATGGTTTGCATTAGGGTTAGGTTTACAGTTAAAATTAGGATTACGGTTAAGATTAGTTTTAGTATTAGTGTTATGTTTAGGGTTAGAATTAGGGTTAGGGTTGGTTTTAGTGTTTTTTATTAGCTGTTCAAAACATTACAAAGCTCTTTCATATCATATTTCATACATTTGATTCAAGGGGATAATGAAGTCCCATTTTTACCACCTATACAGATTGCAGAATCACATCATTTACACATCCACTCTTTTACATACTATCATACTAGTGTATATTGTATTCTGCTGCCTTTCCTATCCTCTACTATCCCCCCTCTCCTCTCCTCTCCTCCCATCTTCTCTCTCTACCCCATCTACTGTAATTCATTTCTCTCCCTTGTTTTTTCCCTTTTCCCTCACTTTCTCTTATATATAATTTTGTATAACAATGAGGGTCTCCTTCATTTACCATGCAACTTCCCTTTTCTCTCCCTTTCCCTCCCCGCCTCATCCCTGTTTAATGGTGATCTTCTTCTCATGCTCTTCCTCTCTGCTCTGTTCTTAGTTGCCCTCCTTATATCAAAGAAGACATTTGGCATTTGTTTTTTAGGGATTGGCTAGCTTCACTTAGAATAATCTGCTCTAATGCCATCCATTTCCCTGTAAATGCCATGATTTTGTCAATTTTTAATGCTGAGTAATACTCCATTGTGTATAAATGCCACATTTTTTCTTATCCATTTATCTATTGAAGGACATCTAGGTTTGTTCCACAGTCTAGCTATTGTGAATTGTGCTGCTATGAACATCGATGTAGCAGTATCCTTATAGTGTGCTCTTTTATGGTTTTAGTGGAAGAGTCTGAGAAGGGGGGAGCCTACATTCTGGGAACAAATTTTTACTCCTCACACTTCAGATTGAGCCCTAATATCCAGAGTATACTAGAACTCAAAAAATTAAACAATAAGAAAACAAATAACCCAATCAACAAATGGGCAAGGGACCTGAACAGACACTTCTCAGAGGAGGACATACAATCAGTCAACAAGTACATGAAAAAATGCTCACCATCTCTAGCAGTCAGAGAAATGCAAATCAAAACCACCCTAAGAATCCATCTCACTCCAGTAAGATTTGCAGCCATTAGGAAGTCGAACAATAACAAGTGCTGGCGAGAATGTGGGGGAAAGGGTACACTTGTATATTGCTAGTGTTAGTAATTGTGATAGGGTTAGGTTTAGGGTTAGGTTTCAGTTTAGGGTTAGGGTTAGTTTTAGAGTTAGGGTTAGGATTGTGTTTAGGGTTAGTGTTAGCGTTACTGTTAGGGTTAGGTTAGTGTTTGTAATAGGGATAGGGTTAAGGTTATCCTTAGGGTTCTGGTTAAGATTAGAGTAAGATTTAGGGCTAGGCATAGAGTTATGGTTAGTGTTAGGATTAGTGTTAGGTTTAGGGTTAGGGTTAGGTTTACGGTTAGATATAGGGTTAGGGTTGGGGTTGGGGATAGTGTTAGTGTTACGGTTAGGTTCAGGGTTAGTGTTTTGGTGACTGTTAGGGTTAGGGTTAGGTTTAGATAAGGGTTAGGTTTGATGTTAGTTTAAGGTTAGGATTAGGGTTTGCATTAGGGTTAGGTTTACAGTTAGGGTTTGTGTTAGGGTTAGAATTAGGGTTAGGGTTTGTGTTAGGGTTATGATTATGGTGTGGGTTAGTGTTAGGGTTACAGTTAGTGTTAGGTTTAGGCTTCATGTTAGAGTTTCAGTTAGGGTTAGTTGTGGGTTTATGGTTAAGATTAGGGTTAGTGTTACAGTTAGAATTAGGGTTAGGTTTAGGATTAGTGTTTGGGTTAGTGTTAGATTTAGGTTGAGGCTTAGTGTTAGCATTAAGATTAAAGTAAGTGTTAGGTTTAGGGTTACGTTTGTGGTGAGGTTTAGGGTTAGTGTTAGTGTTAGGATGAGGGTTCGTGAGAGTGTTAGTGTTAGGGTTAGTGTTAGTGTTAGGTTTAGGGTTAGGTTTAGGGTTATTGAAGTGTTAGTGTTAGGGTTAGGTTAGGGTTAGGGATAATGTGAGGGTTAGGATAGGTTTAGAGTTATTTTAGATTAGGGCTGGGGTTAGGGTTAAGGTTAGGGTTTATGTTAGGGTTAGGGTTAGGGTTAGGGTTAGTTTTAGGGTTATGGTTAGGTTTAGTTTTAACTTTAGTGTTAGGGTTAGGGAGAGTTTAGGGTTTGGGATAGGTTTAGGGTTAGGGCTATGGTTAGTGTTAGTGTTAGTGTTACATTTAGGGCTAAGGTTAGTTTTAGGGTTCATTTTAGGCTAAGGTTAAGGGTTATAGTTAGGGTTAGTTTTAGGATTAGGGTTAGTGTTAGTGTTCGGGTTAGGGTTAAGGTTAGTTTTAGAGTTCAGGTTAGAGTTAGTTTTAATGTTAGGATAGTGTGTGTTTGAGGGATATGGTTTGTTAGGGTAGGGTTTAGGTTTAGGGTTTGTGTTAGGGTTGGGTATAGGGTAAAAGTTAGAGTTATGGTTAGGATTAAGGGTAGAGTGAGGCTTAGGGTTAGGTTTATTTTTACTTTTAGGGTTACTTGTAGTTGAGGGTTAGTTTTAGGCTTAGGGTTAGGATTAGATTTAGGGTTAGGGTTTGTGTTAGGTAAGAGTTATGGTAAGGGTTAGAGGTAGGGTTAGGTTCAGTGTTAATGTTAGTGTTAGTGTCAGGGTTAGGGATAATGTCAGGGTTAGAAATAAGTTTAGGGTTACTTTTATGTTTAGGGTTAGAATTAGGGTTAGTTTTAGTGTTAGGGATAGGGTTAGGGAGAGTGTTAAAGTTAGGGTTACATTTAAAATTAGGGCTATGGTTAGGTTTAGGGTTAGTGTTACACTGAGTGTTAGTGTTAGGGATTATTTTAGGGTTAGGATTAGGGTTATGTTAAGGGTTAGTTAAAGGATTAGGGTTAGGATGAGTGTTCGGGTTAGGTTTAGGTTTAGTTTTAGAATTAGGGTTAGGGTTATGTTTAGGGTTAGGGTTCATGTTAGGATTAGTTTTCATGTGAGGGATATGGTTTGTGTTAGGGTAAGGGTTAAAGTTATGGTTAGGATTAGGGTTAGAGTGAGGCTTAGCGTTAAGTGTAGGTTAGTTTAAGGGTTACTTGTAGGTTAGGTTTAGTGTTAGGGTAAGGGTTAGGATTAGTGTTAGGGTTAGTGTGAGGGATTGTGTTAGGGTAAGGTTTAGGGTGAGGGTTAGTGGTAGGATTAGGTTTAGGGTTAGGTTCAGTGTTAGTGTTAGTATTAGTGTTGGGGTTAGGAATAGTGTTAGGGTTAGGGGATTTTTTAGGTTTAATTTTGATTTAGGGTTAAAATTGTGGTTAGGGATAGTGTTATGGTTAGGGTTAGGCTAATGGTAAGGTTTAGTGCTAGGTTTAGGGTTAGGTTTATGTTTAAGGGTTAGGTTTAGAGTTAGTATTATTGTTAGGTTAGGGTTAGGGTTAGGGTTAGATTTAGGGTGAGTTTAAGGTTAAATATATTTATGGTCAGGGTTAGGTTTTGTGTTATGGTTATGGTTAGGGTTAGGGTTAGTAGTAGGGTTAGGGTTAAAGTTAGTTTTAGTGTTAGGGCTAGTTTTTGGGTTAGGATTAGGGTTAGTTTTAAAGTTAGGGTTAGGGTTAGTTTTAGAATTAGTGTTAGGATTTCAGTTAGGGTTAGTGTTAAGTTTAGTGTTCGGGTAAGAATTATGGCTTATGTAAGGTAAAGGGTTATGTTTAGGTTTTGTGTTAGGCTAGAGTTAAAATTAGGGTTTTGGTTATGATTAGAATGAAGATTAGAGTGAGGCATAGAGTTAGGGTTAGTGTTAGTGTTAGGGATAAAGTAAGGGTTAGGGATAGGGTTACTTTTAGGTTTATGGTTAGGTTAAGGTTAGGGTTAGTGATAGGGTTAGTGTTGGGGTTACAGTTATTGTTAGGATTAGGGTTAGGGTTAGTGTTAGTGTTAGGTTTACGGATAGGCTTAAGATTAGTGTAAGGGTTAGGTTTAGGGTTAGTTTCAGGGTTAGTGTTAGGATTAGGGTTAGGGTTAAGGTTAGCTTTTGTGTTAGTGTTAGGGTTAGGGTTGGGAGAGTGTTAGGGTTAGGGATAGTTTTAGGGTTAGTGCTTAGGTTAGGGTTAGGGTTAGTGTTACAGTTAGGGTTAGGATTAGGGTTCGTTTTAGACATAGTTTTTGTGTTATGTTTATGGTTAGTTCTAGGGTTAGGGTTAGGGATAATGTTCATGTTAGGTTTAGTTTTATAGTTAGCGTTAGGGTTAGGGTAGGGTTATTGTTAGGATTAGTGTTCCTGTGAGGTAAATTTTGTGTGTTAGGGTAAGAGTTAGGGTTATGGTAAAAATTAGTGTTAGAGTGAGGCTTAGGGTGAGGTTTAGGGTTAGTTTAAGAGGTACTTCTAGGTTTGGGTTAGTGTTAGGTTTAGGTTTAGGTTTAGGATTCGGGTCATGTTAGAGTTAGTGTTAGGGTTTGGGTTAGTGTTATGTTTAGTATTAGGGTAAGTGTTTATAATAGTTTTAGGGTTCGAGTTAGGGTTAGATTTTGTGTTAAATTTTTTTTTAGGATTAGGTTTAGGGTTCCTGTTGGGTTAGGTTTAGGGTTAGTGTTAGGGTTAAGATAAGAGTTAGGTTTTGTTATAGGTTAAGTTTAGTGTTAGGGTCACTGTTATAGTTGGAGTTACTTTAGAATTAGTGTTAGTGTTAGGCTTAGGGTTAATGATAGGGTTAGGTTTAGGGTTAGGATTAGTGTTAGGTTAGGGTTAGGGTTAGGATTAGGCTTAGGATGAGGTTAAGGTTAGGGTTATAGTCAGGGTTTGGTTTTGTATTGTGGTTATGTTTATGGTTAGGGTTAGTGGTAGGGTTAGGGTTAAAGTTAGTTTTAGTGTTAGGGCTAGTGTTAGGTTAAGGTTTAGGGTTAGGTTTAGGGTTAGGTTTACAATTAGTGTTAGTGTAAAATTATGGTTAGGATTAGGGCTAAGATTGGGGTTATGGTTTTTGTTTGGTTTAGGTTAGGGTTTTTGTTAGGATTACTCTTAGGGTTATCTTTAGAATTATGGTTACAGTTATGATTTGGTATAGGTTAGGTTAAGGTTTAGGGAAGGTTAGTTTTAGGGTTAGGGTTAAGATTAGTATTAGGGTTAGGGGTAGGTTTAGAGTTAGGGTAAGTGTTAGAGTTAGGGTTAGGGTTAGATTTAGGGTTCTTGTTAGGTTTAGGATTAGGGTTAGTGTTAGATTTAAGTTTACGTATAGGGTTTGGGTTAGAATAGAGTTAGAGTTAGCCTTAGGGTTAGGTGAAGAATTAGTGATAGTATGAGTTTTAGGGTGATATTCAGGGTTAGGGTTACTGTTAGGGTTAGGGTTAGGGTTAGGGTTATGGTTAGTTTTAGTTTTAGGGTTAGGTTTAGGTTTAGGTTTAGGGTTAGGGTAAGGATAGGGTTAGGGTTAGGGTTAGGGTTAAGTTTTCTCTTTGGTTTAGAGTTAACATTAGTTTTAGGGTAAAATTTGGGGATTATGGTTTGCTTGAGGGTTGGGCATAGTGGTATGGTTACTTTTAGGGTTCATGTTAGGGTTAGGTTTAGTTTTACTGTTAGGGTTAAGATTAGGGTTATGATTTGCATTAGGCCTTGTGTTAGGTTTAGGGTTAGGTTTAGGGTTAGTGTTACATTTAGAGTTAGGGTTAGGGTTTGGGTTAGGTTTAGGTTAGGGTTAGGATTAGGATTAGGGTTAGGGTTAGGGTTAGGTTTAGGTTTAGGGTTAGGTTAGAGTTTGGGTTAGTATTAGGGATATGTTATGGTAGGTTTAGGGTTAGTGTATAGTTTAGGTTTAGGGTTAGGTTTAGGCTCAGTGTTAGGTTTAGTTTTAGGTTTAGGGTTTGGGTTACTGTTAGGTTTAGGGTTAGGGTTAGGGTGAGGGTTACAATTAGGTTAGTGTTTGAGTAATGATTAGGGTTAGGGTTAGGGTTAAGTTTATGGTTAGGTTTAGACTTACAGCTAGTGTTAGGGTTAGTATTAGTTTAATGGTTATGGTTAGAGTTAGGGTTTGAGTTACTTTTAGGGTTAGGTTTAGGGTTAGGGTTCGTGTTAGGGTTAGGGTTAGGATTGGGATAGGGACAGGGTTAGTGTTAAGGTTAGGATTAGTGTTAGTGTTAGGGTTATGGTTAGGTTTAACAGTTGGGTTAGTTTTAGGGTTAGGGTATGTGTAGGTATAGGGTTACGGTTAGGTTAGTAATAGGGTTAAAGTTAGCTTTTGGTTTAGGTTTCGTGTTAGAGTTATGTTTATTGTTAGTGTTAGGGTTATAGTTAGGATTAGGTTTAGGATTAGTGTTAGGGTTAGGGTTAGGGTTAGGATTAGTTTTAGTAATAGGGTTAGGATTATGGTTAATGTTAGATTATGGTTAGGATTAGTGTTAGGCATAGGTTTAGTGTTAGTGTTAGGGTTAGGTTTAGTGTTAAAGTTATTTTTAGTTTTAGGTTTACAGTTAGGTTTAGGTATAGTGTTAGATTTAGGGATAGGTTTAGGTTTATTTTTACAGTTAGGGTTAGAGTTACGTTTATTGTTATGGTTAGGGTTAGAGTTAAGATTAGGTTTAGTTTTAGGGTTTGGATTCATTTTAGCTTTACTTTTATGGTTAGTGTTAGTGTTAGTGTTAGGTAAGAGATAGGTTTGGGGTTGGGTTAGGTTTAGGGTTATTGTTTTGGTCAGTGTTTGTGTTAGTGTTAGAGTTAGGGTTAGGTTTAGTGTTAGGGTTAGGTTTAGTGTCAGTATTAGGGTTAGCGTTAGGGTTAAGTTTAGAATTAGTGTTAGGGTTAGCATGGGGATTAGTGTTAGGTTTAGTGTTAGGGTAAATTTTAGGTTAGTGTTAGGGTTAGGGTTAGGGTTAGTGTTATTGCTCGGTTTAGGGTTAGAGTTTAGGTTTAAAGTTATGAATAGTGTTAGGGTTTGTTTTAGGATAGGGTTAGAGTTAGTGTTAGGGTTAGGTTAGGGTTAGTTTTAGGTTTAGTGTTTGGGTTTATGTTATGGTTAGGGTTAGTATTATGGTTAGGGTTACAGTTCACATTGGGTTTAGGGTTAGAGTTAGGGTTAATGCTAATGTTAGCTTAGGGTTAATGTTAGGGTTAGTGTTAGGGTTAGGGTTAGGGTTAGATTTGTGACAAGGTTTAGGTTTAGGGTTAGTGTTAGAGTAAGTGTTAGGGTTAGGTTTATGTTTAGTGATAGGGTTAGTGTTAAGGTTAGTGTTACATTTAGGGTAAGGTTTTATATAAGGTTTAGGTTTTCAGTGAGTGTTAGGGTTAGGGTTAGGGTTAGGTTTAAAGTTAGGGTTAGTTTAAATGTTTCAGTCAGTGTTAGGGTTAGGGTTATTGATAGTGTTAGGGTTAGAGATAGGTTTAGCGTTAGGGTTACGGTTAAGTTAGTAATAAATTAGGGTTAGTATTTGTTTTAGGTTTTGTGTTAGGGTTATGGTTAGGGTTAGTGTTAGGGTTATGGTTAGGTTTAGTGTTAGGGTTAGTGTTTGGATTAGGTTTAGGGTTAGCGTTAGGTTTCGTTTAGGTTTAGTGTTTGTAATAGGGTTAGGTTTAGGTTTACTTTTTGTGTTGGGGTTAAGGTTCATGTTAGGGTTAACGTTAAGTTTAGTGTTAGGGTTAGGTTTAGTGTTAGGCTTAGGAATAGGTTTAGCGTTAGTGTTAGGGTTAGAGTTACGTTTAGTGTTATGGTTAGTGGTAGAGGTCGGGTTAGGGTTGGTGTTAATTTTAGGCTTAGTTCTAGATTCAGTTTTATGGTTAGTGTTAGGGTTATTTAAGGGTTCGCTTTAGGGTTTTGTTAGGATTAGTGTTATGGTTTCGGTTAGGGTTTGTGTTAGGGTTAGGGTTACGGATAGGGTTACGGTTAAGTGTAGGTTTATGGTTAGGGTTAGTGTTATGTTTAGTTTTAGGGTTATGTTTAGAATTAATGTTAGGGTTTTGTTAGAGTAATGTCAGGGTTAGAGGTAGGGTAATTTTTAGGGTTAGTGTTTGGTTTAGGGTTAGAGATAGGGTTAGTTCTTGGTTTAGGGTTAGAGTTATGTAAGGGTTAGGGTTAGGCTTAGGTTTAGAATGAAGTTTAGGTTTAGTGTTAGGGTTAGGTTTAGTTTTAGGTTTAGCATTACTGTTAGGTTTAGAATTAGTGTTAGGGTTAGTGTTAGGGTTAGGGATAGGGTTAGGGTTAGAGAAAGTTTTTGGGTTAGTTTTAGGGTTAGGGTTAGAGTTAGGTTTAGTGTTAGGGTTAGTATTAGGGATAGGGTTAGTGGTAGTGATTGTGTTAGAATTAGGGTTATGATAAGTTTTAGTGTTGGGGTTAGGTTTAGATTTAAGTTTAAGTTTAATGTTGGGGTTTGGGTTAGTGTTAGGGTTAGGGTTAGTTTTAGGGTTAAGATAGGGTTAGTTTTAGGCTTAATATTAGGTTTTGTGTTAGTGATAGGGTTAGTATTAGTGTTAGGGTTGCACTTCAGATTAGGTTTAGGGTTAGAATTATGGTTAATATTAGTGTGAGGGTTAGGGTTAGTGTTAGTGTTAGGTAGGGTAAGAATTATGGAAAAGTATAGGTATAGGTTTAGTGTTAGGTTTAGGGATAGGGTTAGGGTTAATGTTGGGGTTATGGTTAGGGTTCGTGTTATGGTTAGGCTTAGGGTGAGTGTTAGGGTTAGGATTAGGGTTAGGTTTAGTGTTAGCATTAGTTTTTGTGTTTGGTTTTGGGTTAGGGTTAGAGTTATGGATAGAGTTAGGCTTATGGTTAGTTTTAGCTTTAATTTTATGATTAGTGTTAGGGTTAGTGTTAGGGTTAGGTAAGGGTTAGGGTTTGGTTATGTTTAGAGTTATGGTTTCAGTTATGGTTTGTTTTAGGTTTAGGGTTAGGGTAAAGGTTAGGATTACAGTTAGGTGTAGTGTTAGGGTTAGAGTTAGGGTTAGTGTTAGGATTAGAGTTATGGTTAGATGTAGAATTAGTTTTAGGGTTAGTGTTACGATTAGTGTTAGGGTTAGGGTAAGATCTAGGGTTAGTGTTAGTGTTAGGGTTAATGTTAGAGTTAGGGTTGAGGTTTGGGTAAGTGTTCAGGTTAGTGTTAGGGTTAGGGTAAGTTTTAGTGTTAGGGTTAGGCTTAGACTTAGGTTTAAGGTTAGGTTTAGTGTTAGGGTTAGGCTTAGGCTTAGGTTTAAGGTTAGGTTTACTTTTAGGGTTAGGGTTAGGGTTAGAATTAGGGTAAGGGTTTTTTTTAGGTTTGAGATAGGGTTAGTGTTAGGCTTATGGATAGTGTTAAGGTGAAAGATAGGTTTAGAGTTAGTGTTTGCCTTAGGTTTAGGGTTAGTATTACTTTTAGGGTTAGGGTTAGGGTTAGACTTAGTGTTACGATAAGTGTTAGGGATATGGTTAGTGTTAGGATAAGTGTTAATGTTAGGGTTAGTATTAAGTTTAAGTTTAGGTTTTGGGTTAGGGTTAGTGTTCCTGTTAGTTTAGGTTAGGGTTAGAGTTAGTGTTAGTGTTTGGTTTAGCGTTAGGATTAGGGTTAATGGATGGTTTAGGGTTTTGTTTAGTGTTAGTGTTACAGATAGAATTAGGGTTAGGGTTAAGGTTAGTGATTAGTTTAATGATATGTTTAGGTTACTGTTAATGATAGGGTTAGGGTTGCGGTTAGGTTTAGTGTTTGGGTTAGGGTTAAGATTTGTGTTAGGGTTGGTGGTAGTGTTAGGAATAGGGTTAAGGTTACTGTTAGGGTTAGTATTAGTGTTAGTGTTAGAGTTAGGGTTAGGGTTAAGGTTAGGTTAGGGTAATTGTTAGGGTTAGGGTTACAGTTATGGATAGAGTTAGTGTTACTATTAGGGTTAGGTTTAGGATTAGTGTTAGGTTTAGGGTTAAGAGAAAATATAGGGTTAGTGTTAGGGTTAGTGTTACTGTTTGTGTTAGGATAAGGATTATTATTAGGGTTATGGTTATGATTACGGTTAGGATTCAGAATAGGGTTAGGTTTATGGATAGGGTTAGGTTTAAGTTAGGGTTAGGGTTAATGTTCAAGTTAGCATTAGATTTAGAGTTAGGTTTAGGGTTCTGTTTATTGTTAGAGTTATCATTAGATTCAGGTTAAAGTTAGTTTTAGAATTAGAGTTAAGATTAGGGTTAGGGTAAGTTTTAGGTTATGTTTAGGGTTAAGTTTTGGTTAGGGTTAGGGTTGTTGTTATCAATAAATTTGATTAGAATTTGTATTAGTGTTTGTGTTAGTGTTAGTGTTAGGTTAGGGTTAGGTTTATGATTAGTGTTAGGCTTAGGGTTACATTTAGGGTTAGTAAAGTGTTAGGGTTAGTGTTAGGGTTAGGGATAAATTTTGTGTTAGTGTTAGTGATAGAGTCAGGTTTATGGTTAAGATTAGGTTTAGAGTTAGTGTTAGGATTAGTGTTGGGGTTAGTTTTTGTGATAGGGATAGTGTTAATATTAGTGATAGTCTTAATGTGAGGGATAGGTTTAGGGTTAGGGTTAGTTATAGGGATAGGGTAAGGGTTAGTGTTCCTGCTAGGGTTAGGGTTAGATTTAGGGTTAGTGAAAGTGTTTGGGTTAGTTTTAGGGTTAGTGTTAGTGTTAGAGTTAGTGTTTGGGTTTGGGTTAGGTTTAGTGTTAGGGTTAGGATTAGGTTTAGGGTTAGTGTTAGGCTTAGGGTTAGGTTTATGGTTAGTTTTAGGTTTAGGGTTAGGATTAGGGTTTGTGTTAGCTGTATGTTTAGTGTTAGTGTTAGGGTTAGTGTTAGGGATATGTTTAGGGTTAGTGTTAGGTTTAGATTTAGGTTTAGGGTTATTGATACTGTTAGGGTTAGGCTTAAGTTTAATGTTAGGGTTAGTGTTAGGTTTAGTGTTGTTTCAGGGTTAGGGTTCGTGATAGTGTGAGGTTTAGGGTTAGTATTAGCATTTGTATTAGGGTTAGGTTGAGGGTTAGGGTTAGGGTTAGGATTAGGATTAGTGTTAGGTTTAGGGTTAGGGTTAGGGTTAGTGTTAGGGTTAAAGTTAGTGTTAGGATTAGGGTTAAGGTTTAGAGTTGTTGGTAGTGTTAGGTTTAGTGTTCGTGTTAAGGGTATGTTTACATTTAGGCTAGGGTTAGTGTTAGGGTTAGTGTTAGTGTTAGCGTTAGGAATAGTGTTAAGGTTAGGGAGAGTTTTAGGGTTAGGGTTAGGGTTAGATCAGGGTTAGGTTTAGTTTTAGTGGTTAGGGTTAGGGTTAGGTTTAAGGTTGGTGATAGGGTTAGTGTTAGGGTTAGTTTTAATATTAGGGTAAGGTTTAGGGGTAGGGTTAGTGTTCTGGTTAGACTTAGTTTTAGTTTTAGACTTAGTGTTAGGGTTAGGGTTTGTGTTAGTTTTAGGATTGTGGTTAGGGTTTGTGTTAGGGTCAGGGTTAGGTTTAGGGTTTTGGTTACAATTAGGGTTAGTTTAGTGTTTGGATTAGGGTTTGGGTTAGTGTTATGTTTAGGGTTAGGGTTAGGGTTAGTGTTTCCTTTAGGGTTAGGGTTAGGTTTAATGTTAGTGTTAGGGTTAGTGTTAGAATTAGGATTAGGGTTAGTATTAGGTTTAGGTTTAAGATTAGTGACAGGGTTAATGTTAAGGTTAGGATTGGTGTTAGTGTTAGTGTTAGGGTTAGTTTTAGGGTGAGGGTTAGTCTTAGAGTTATGGTTAATGTAGGTTTAGGGTTAGGGTTAGGTAAGTGAGAGAATTAATATTAGGATTCGGGTTAGGTTTCCTGTTAGGGTTGCGTTTAGGGCTAGTCTTAGGGTTAGGGTCAGGATTAGATTTATGGATAGTGTTAGGGTTAGGGTTAGTGTAAGGATTAGTGTTAGGGTTCATGGTAAGGTTAGGTTTAGTGTTAGGTTTAGGTTTAGTGCTTGGGTTAGTGGTAGTGTTAAGGTTAGGTTTATGTTTAGGTATAGTGATAGGTTTAGGGATAGGTTTAGGTATATTGTTAGGTTTAGGAATAGGTTTAGGGTTAGTGTTAGGATTAGGGTTACGTTAGAGTTAGGGTTAGGGTTAGTGTTAGGATTAGGTAAGGGTTAGGGTTGAGTTAGGTTTAGGGTTATGGTTTGGGTTAGGGTTAGTGTTGTTAGGATTAGAGTTAGGGTTAGGGTTAATATTAGGTTTAGGATTATGGATAGAGTTAGGTTTATGTTATAGTTAAAGTTAGGGTAATGTTTAGAATTAGTGTTATGGTTAGGGTTAGGGTTAGTATAAGGGTAAGTTTGCGGGTTAGGGTTAGGTTTAGGTTCATGGTTAGGTTTAGTATTCGGGTTTGGGTTAGTTCAGTGTGAAATTTTGTGTTAGGGTTAGGTTAGAGTTAGTTTTAGGCTTATTATTAAAAGGTTAGGTTTAGCTTTAGTATTAGGTTTAGGTTTACAGTTCGGATTAGGGTTAGGTTTAGTGTTAGGGTAAGTGTTACCATTAGGGTTAGGGTTAGTGTTAGAGTTAGTGTTAGGTTTAGGGTTATAGTTATGGTAAGGGATATGTTTAGGGTTAGTGTTAGGATTAGGGATAGTGTTAGGGTTAGTGATAAGGTTAAGTTTAGGGTTCATTTTAGGGTTAGAGTTAGGGTGAGTGTTAGGCTAGGGTTAGAGTTAGATTTAGTGTTTGAGTTAAAGTAAGGTTTAGGGTTATGGATAGTGTTAGAGTTAGAAATAGATATAGGGTTTGTGTTAGGCTAAGGTTAAGGTTAATTTTACAGTTAGTATTAGTTTTAGCGTTGGTGTTAGGGTTTGGTTTAGGGATAGGGTTAATGTTAAGATATTGGTTACTTTTAGGGTTAGTGTTAAGTGTACCTTTAGTTTTAGGGTTAGGGTTAGGGTTACTTTTAGGTTAGGGTTGGGTTAGGTTTAGTGTTAGTATTAGTTTTAGGGTTAGTGTTATTAATAGGTTTAGGGTTTTGTTAAAGGTTATTATTAGTGATAGGGTTAGGGTTCGGGTTGGAGTCAGTGATTGGGTTAGGGTAAGGATTAGTGTAAGGGTTAGTGTTAGTGTTAGGGATGGGGTTAAGGTTAGTGTTAGGGTTAATGTTAGGGTTAGGGATAGGTTTATGTTTAGGGTTGGGGTTAGGGTGAGGTTTCGAGTTAGGGTAAGTTTTAGTGTTAGGGTTACATTTACGGATAGAGATAGTGTTAGGGATATAAGTATTTTTATACTTAGTGTTAGGGTTTGTGTTAGGGTGAGGGTTAGTTTTAGGGTTATGTTTACGGATATGGTTAGGATTCAAGTTAGGGTTAAGTTTAGGGTTAGGGTTCGTGTTACAATTTCGGTTAAGGTTAGGGTTATGGTTCGTGTTAGGGATATGTTTAGAGTTAGTGTTATGTTTAGTTTAGGGTTGGGGTTAGGTTTAGGATTAATGCTTTTGTTAGGGTTAGTGTTAGGTTTAGTTTTAGTGTTAGGATTAGGGTTAGGGAAAGAGTGAGTTTTAGGGTTAGTATTAGCGTTTGGGTTAGGGTTAGGTTTAAATTTAGAGTTAGGGTTCGTGTTAGTGTTATGTTTAGGTTTAGGGTTAAGGTTAAGGTTAATGTTAGGTTTTAGGTTAAGGTTAGTTTTAGCGTTAAGATTAGGTTTAGGTTTGTGTAAATGTTAGGATTAGGGATACTTTTATGGTTTGGGTTAGGTTTAGGGTTGTATTTATGGTTAGTATTAGGGTAATGGTTAGGGTTAAGATTAAAGTTAGTGTTGGGTTTAGGGATAGTTTGGGTTAGGGTTAGAGTGAGTGGTAGGACAGGGTTTAGGGTTCATATTAGGTTTAGGTTTAGGGTTAGAATTAGAGTTAGGATTAGTGTTAGTGTTAGGGTTAGGGTTAGGGATAGTGTTATAATTAGGGATAAGTTTAGTGTTAGGGTTAGGTTTAAGTTTAGTGTTATGGTTAGGGTTAGGGTTAGTGCTCGGTTTAGGGTTAGGGTTAGGGTAAGATTTGGGGTTAGGGTTAGGTTTAGGTTTAAAGTTAGGTCTAGTATTAGGGTTTGGTTTAGGATTAGTGTTAGGGTTAGTGTTAGATTTAGATTAGGGTTAGGTTTAGGCTTATGTTAGGGTTTGTGTTAGGGTTAGGGTTACAGTCCCAATTAGGATTAGAGTTAGGTTTAGGGTTAATGTTAGTGTTAATGTTAGGGTTAGGGTTAGGGTTAGGGTTAGTGTTAGGGTTACGGTTAAAATTAGAGTTATGGTAAGGGTTAGGTTTAGGGTTAATGTTAGGTTTAAGAATAGAATTAGGGTTATGCTAGGGGTTAGCGTTATGGTTCATGTTAGGGTTAGGGTTAGGGTGAGTGTTAGGGTTAGGTATATGGTGATGGTTAGGCTTCAGTTAGTTTTTTGTGTTTATGTTACTTTTAGGTTTAGGGTTAAGGATAGTGTGAGTGTTAGGAATGGGTTAGTGTTAGGATTAGTGTTAGGGTTATTTTTAGTGTTAGGGATATGGTTAAGGTTAGTGTTTGGGTTAGTGATAGGTTTAGGGGTCTTGTTAGGGTTAGGTTTAGGGTTAGGATTAGGTTAAGTGTTAGGATTAGGGTTATGGTTACATATAGAGTGTTAGGGTTAGGTTTAGCGTTAGTGTTAAGTTTAGTAATAGTGTTAGGGTAAATTTTAAGGTTAGGATTAGGTTTACGGTTATGGTTAGGATTCAGTTAATGTTTATGTTTAGGGTCAGTTTTGTGTTAGGATTAGGGTTAAGGTTTGTGTTAGGGTGACATTTAGGGTTAGGTTTTGGGTTAGGGTTATTGTTAGTGTTATCTTTAGAATTAGGGTTAAGGTCAGTTTTAGACTTAGTGTTAGGTTTAGAGTTAGGGTAAGATTTAGGATAGGGTTAGTGTTAGGTTAGGGTTAGTGTATGGTTAGCATTAGGGTTTGTGTTAGGGTTATGGTTAGTGTTAGGGTTAGTATTATGGTTAGGGTTTGTGTAAGGGTTAGGGTTATGGTTAGGGTTTGTGTTAGTGATGGGGTTAGGGTTAGACTAACCCTAATCCTCACCCTAATCCTATCCCTAACCCTAACACTCACCCTAAGCCTAAACCTAAAACTAACCCTAACCATAAACATAACCCTAACCCTAACACAAACCTTAACCTTAAACCTATCCCGAAACCTAACACTAACAATAAAATTACCCTAACTGTAACCCTAAAACTAACTCTAACCCTAACCTAACACTAACCATAAATCCAACCAAAAACCTAATACTAAACCTAACCATAAGCCTAACCCTAACCCTAACCTTAATTCTAACCTAACACTAAACTTAGCCCTAACTCTAACATTAACCCTAACACTAACACAAACCCTAAAACTATCCCTAACACTAACTCTACCATAACAGTAATTTTAATTTGTACCCTAACCCAAATCCTAAACCTAAACATATTCTTAATCCTAACAATAACCCTAAACCTAACTATAAACCTAATCCTAACACTTTAAACCTAAATCTAACACTAACTCTAACCTTAACCCTAACACAAATCCTAAACCTAACCCTAATCCTATCCTAAACCTAAACATAACCATAATACTAACTTTAGCCCTAACCCTAATACTAACCTTCACCCTAACACAAACACAAATTCTAAAGTAACCCTAACACAAATCTTAGACATAACAGTAATATTAACTTGAACACTAACCCTAAATCTAACTGTAACCCTAACCCTAACACTTACTCTAAACCTCACCCTAACCCTAACCTAACAGTGTCATTAAGCCTCAGCATAATCCTAACCCTAACCGTAACAATAACCCTAACTCTAACCCTACACCACCCTAAATCTAAGTGTAACACTAACCCAAAAAATAATCCTAAACTAACCCCATGACCCTAAAAGTAACACTAACCCTAATCCTATTCCTAACCCTAAACCTAACCCTAACACTAACCCTAATCCTAACCCTAACACGACTCCTAACTGTAAGTGTAAACCTAACACTAACCCTAACCCTAAACCTAACCCTAACACTAACCCTAAAACTAACCCTAACAACTAACTCTAAAACTAACCCTAACCATAACACTAAACCTAAACCTAACTCTAATCAGAACCCTAACACTAACCCTAATCCTAACCCTAATTCTAATCTGAAACCTAACATTATACTAACCCTAACACTAACCATAAAACTAACAAAAACCCTATAACAATACAAACCCTAACCATAACCTAACACTAACCATAACCTTTATCTAACCATAACTATAACCCTAACACGAACACTAATCTTAACACAAACTCTAACCCTAATTTAACACTAATCCTAAACCCAACACTAACCCTGTCACTAACCCTAAACCTAACCTGTCACTAACTCTAACCCTAACCCTAACACTAACAATAACACTAATCCTAACCCTAACAGTATAACTAACCTACCCATAACCATTAAACTAACCCTAAACCTAACCCTACACCTCACTCTAACCCTCTTTCTAACCATAACCTTAAATATAACACTAACCCTAACTCTAACCTGAACACTTAACTTAACCCTATGTATAACACTAATCTAAACAATAATCCTAATCCTAACCATAATCCTCAACGTTACACTAACCATAACCCTAAACCTAACACTAAACCTATCCTCTAACCAAAACCCTTACAAAAAATCTAAACCTAAACCTTACCCCAACACAAACCATAATTCTTACCCTAACACTCACCTAACACTAACCATAACCCTAACCCTGTCGCTAATTGTAAAACTAACCCTATCCCTAACAGGAAAACTGACTCTAATCCTAACCCTAAAATTAACCTTAAACCTAACCCTAACCCTAACCCTAACTTTAATCAAACCCTAATCCTACCGTAACACTAATGCTAGCCCTAATCCTAACCCTAAAAGTAACATTAAACATATCTGTAACCCTAACACTATCCCTAATTTTAACACTAACACTAACACATACACTAAACCTAACCCTAATCATAACCCTCACACTAACCCTTACCCTAAAAAAACCCTTAACCCTAATCCTAACCCTAACACTAACCATAACACTAACACTAACCTTTCCTACTCATAACACTAAAACTAACTCTAAACCTAATTCTAAGCCTCATTCTAACTCTAATCCAAACTCTAACCCTAAACCTATCGCTAACGCTAACACTATTCCTAATTATAACCCTAAACATATACTTAACACTAACACTAAGCCTAACCCTAAATTTAACCCTAAACCTAACACTCACCCTAACACAAACCCAAATCCTAACACTAAAAGTAACCCTAAACCTAAAACTAAATCTAACATTAACCCTAAACTGAACCCTACCACGCACCTTTACCCTAACCCTAACTCAACCACAAACACTTACCCCAAACCTGACCCTTACACAAACCCTAACCCTAACCCTAAAATTAACCCTCAACCTAACCATAACTTTAACAATAAAACTAATCTTAACCCTAATCCTAAGCCTAATATAAACCTAACCCTAACCCCAAACATACTCCTAACACAAACCCTAACCCAAACGCTAAGGCTAACCCTAACACTAACCCTAATGCTAAACCTAAACATAATCCTTACACTAACCCTAACTTTAACCCAAACCCTATCACTAACCCCAACCCAAACTCTAACCCAAAACCTAACACCAACTCTAAACTTAACCCTAGTGTTAGAGTAAGGTTTAGGATTAGGGTTAGGGTAAGTGTTAGGGTTAGTTTAAGAGTTAGGTTTAGGTTTAGGGTTATGGTTAGTTTTAGGGTAAATGTAACAGTTAGTGTTAGGGTTAGGGGTTCTGTTAGGGTTAGGTTTAGGTTTAGAGTTAGTGATATGAATAGGATTAGGTTAGAATAAAAGTTAGGTTAAGGTTAGGGTAAATGTTAGGGTTACGGTTAGGGTTACTGTGAGTGTTAGGTTTAGGGTTAGGGTTAGGATTTGTGTTAGAGTTTGGATTAATTTTAGGTTTAGGGTGAGTGTTCGGTTTAGGGTTACGTTTAATTTTAGTGTCAGTAATAGGCTTAGATTTGGAGTTAGGTTTATTGTTAGGTTTAGGTTTAGTGTTAGGGTTAGTGTTAGGGTTAGGGTTAGGTTTAGTGTTAGTTAAGAATTAGGATTAGGATTAAGTTAAGTTTAGAATTATTGTTTAGGTTATGGTTTGTTTTCAGTTTATGGTTAGTGTTAGGTTTAGGGTTAGGGTTACGGTTAGAGTTAGGTTTAGTGTTATGGTTAGGGTTAGGGTTTGTTTTAGAGTTAATGTTAGGATAGGATTGGGATTACGGTTAGGATTAGCATTAGGGTTAGGGTTAGGTTTAGTGTTAGGGTTAAGTTTATAGTTAGGGTTGGTGTTAGGGTTTGGGATAGGTTTAGGGTTAGTGTTAAAGTTGGTTAGGTTTAGGGTTAGTGTTACGGTTAGCATTACGGTTAAGTTTCGGGTTAAGGATAGGTTTAGCCTTAGGGTTAGGGTTAGTTTTATGCTTAGTGTTAAGATATGATTAGTTTTAGTGTTAGGGTTCTGGTTACAAATAGGGTTAGGGTTAGTGTTAGGGTTAGGTTTATGGTGAGGTTAAGGGTTACAGTAAGTGTTAGGTTAGGTTTAGTGGTAGGATTAGGAAGGGTTCGGGTTAGTGTTCATGTTAGGTTTGGGTTAGGGTTAGTTTTAGGGTTATTGTTAGGGTTAAGGTTAAGGTTAGTGTTAGGTTTAGGGTTAGTGTACGTGTTTGTTAGCTTTAAAGTTAGAGTTAGGTTTAGGGTTACTGCTAGGGTTAGATTTACATTTAGGGTTAGATTTAGGGTTAGTTTTCAGGTTATGGTTAGGGTAATGTTTAGGTTTAGGGTTTGGGATAGGGTTAGGTTTAGTGTTAGGATTAGGGTTAAGGTTAGGGTTATGATTAGGGTAAGTGTTAAGTTTTGTATTAGGATTAGGGTTACAGTTCAGGATAGGGTTAGGGTTAGGGTTAGAAGTAGAGTTGGTGTTAGGGTTAGGGTTATGTTTATGGTTAGTGTTAGTGTTAGGGTTACATTTCATGTTAGGGTTAGGGCTAGGATTAATGTTAGGGATACAGTTACGTTTAGGATTAGGGTTAGGGTTAGGGTTAGTGTTAGTGTTTGGGTTTGCATTACGGTTAGTGTTAGGGTTAGTGTTAGGGAGAGGGTTAGGGTTAGTGTTAGGGTTAGGGTTAGGATTCATGTAAGGCTTAATTTTAGGTTTAGGGTTAAAATTAGGGTTACAGTGAGTGTTAGGGTTAGGGTTAGGATTGTGGTTAGGGTTAGTGTTAGGTTTAGGATATGATGAGCATTAATATTAGGATTAGTTTTTAGGTTAGTGATAGAATTAGTGTTAGGGTTAGGGTTTGTGTTAGGGTTAGGGTTAGGGTTAGAGTTATGGTTATAGTTAGGCTTAGATTAGGGTTAGTGTCAGTGTTAGGTTTAGGTTTATGGATAGTGTTAGGATAAGGGGTTAGGGTTAGTGTTAGTGTTATAATAAGGGTCAGGGTTAGGGTTAATTTTAGAGTTAGGGTAGGAGTTAGGGTTAGGGTTAGTGTTAGGTTTAGTTAGCATTAGTGTTAGTGTTAGGGTTAGGGATAGGGTTAGGGTTAGGATTTGTGATATGTTCAGTTTTATGGTTAGAGTTAGGGTTACTTATACATTAGGATTCGGGTTAGGGTTAGTGTTAGTGTTATGGTTTGGGTTGGGTTAATGTTAGTGTTAGGGTAAGTGTTATGATTAGGGTTAGGTTAGGGTTAGGGTAGCATTAGGTTTAGGGTTAGGGTTAGAGTGAGTGTTAGTGTTAAGATCAGGATTAGGTTTATTTTTAACGTTAGGTTTTGGACTAGGTTTAGGGTTAGTTTTAGTATGAGGGTTAGCATTAGGGTTAGTGTTAGTGTTAGAATTAGGGTTTCTGTTAGGGATAGGATTGGGGTCAGTGTTAGGGTTAGTGATAGGGTTAGGGTTATGTATATTGTTAGGGTTAGGGTTCGGATTAGGGTTAGGGTTAGGGTTATGTATATTGTTAGGGTTAGGGTTAGGGTTTGGATTAGGGTTAGGGTTAGTGTTAGGTTTAGCGAAAGGGTTAGGTGTAGGGTTAGTGTTAGGATTAGGGTTAGGGTTGGGGTTATGTTTTGTGTTTTGGCTAGGGTTATGCATAGGGTTAGTTTTAGTGTTAGGGTTAGTGTTAGGATTAGAGTTAGTGTTTGGGTTAGTGTTAGGGTTAGGGTAAGGTTTAAGTTTAGGGATAGGGTTAGGGTAGTTTTAGTGTTCGGGTTAGTTTTAGTATTAGGCTTACTGTTAGGTTTAGCATTTAAGTTAAGGTTAGGTTTAGAGTTATTGTTAGAGTTAGTGTTAGTGTTTTCTTAGGGTTAGGGGTAGTATTAGAGTAAGAGTTACAGTGAGGATTTAGATGAGGTTTAGGATTAGTGTTAGGATTATGGTTAGGGCTAGGGTTAGGGTTAGTGTTAGGGTTAGGGTCATTGTATGATGGGGTTAGGGTTAGGTTTAGAGTTAGGGTTACGATTAGGATTAGGGTTAGGTTTAGGGTTAGTTTTAGTGTTAGGTTTTGCATTAGGAGGGGGGAGTGCCCTCTACCCTGGATGCTGTGTGAGCTCCCTCGACACCCAGGTTAGTGGGACCTCCCAACAGGAGGGGAGAGTGCCCTCTAACCTGGGTGCCATAGGAGCTCTCCCCAAAACTCAGGTTGGAGGGGCCTCCCTCCTGGAGGGTGGAGGGCCCTCTACCCTGTGTGCTGTGGGAGCTCCCACCGACATATTTTACAGGGTCCTCCCCCCTGGAGAGGGAATTAACCTCTAACCTGGGTGCAGAGTGAGCTTCCCCCAACATCCAGGTTAGAAGGGCCTCCTCCTTGGAGGGGGTAGTGTCCTCTATCTTGGGACATTAGGAGCTCCCCCCAACACCCAGATTAGAGGGCCCTCCCCACTGGAGGGGGGAGTGCCCGCTACCCTGGGTGCACTGGGAGCACCCTTGACACCCAGGTTAGTGGGGGCTCCCCCCTGCAGGGGTTGTGCCCTCTAACCTGGGTGCCATGGTGGTATCCCAGCTACCCCTGACACCCAGGTTAGAGGGGCCTCCCCCATGGACAGGGAAGTGGCCTCTACCCTGGGTGCCGTAGGAGCTCCCATGATTCCCAGCTTAGAGGGCCCCCCCCATTTTAGCACCCCTGGGTGCATTGGTGGTGTCTGAACTCCCAAAAAATCCAAGGTTAGAAGGCCTCCCTCCTGTAGCAGAAAGTCGCGTTACCCTGGGTGCTGTGGGAGCTCCATCAAACACCCAGGTTAGAGGGGCATCGCCCTGGAGGGGCGAGTGCCATCTACCCTGGGTGCCCTGGGAGCACCCTCCAACACCCAGATTAGAGAGGCCTCCACCCTGGAAGTGGTGTGCCCTCTATCCTGGGTGCCCTGGGAGCTCCCCCTGAAACCCAGGTTAGAATAGCTTCCCCCCTGGAGGGGGGAATGCCATCTACCCTGGGTGAAGTGATGATATCAGATCTCCCCTGACACCCAGTTTAGAGAAGCCTCACCCTAGAGGGGTAGTGCCCTCTACCCAAGGTGCCTTGGGCATTCCCCCTAACACCCAAGTTAGAGGTGCCTGCCTTCTGGAGGTTGCAGTGCCCTCTACCCAGGGTGCCAAGGGAGCTCCCCCCTGACACCCAGGTTAGAGGAGCCTCCCCCTGGAGGGAGTAGTACCCTCTACCCAGGGTACCATCTGTGCTCCCACAACACCCAGGTTAGAGAGGACTCCCCCCCTAGAGGCAGTGTGCCCTCTACCCTGTGTGCCATGGGAGCTCCCCCTTGACACCCAGGTTAAAGTGTCCTCCCCACCTGGAGTTGGGAGTGCCCTCTACCCTGAGTGCCATGGGAGCTCCCCCTGACACACAGGTTAGAGGGGCCTACCCCCTGGAGGGGGGAGTGCCCACTACCCTGGGTGACGTGGGAGCTCCCTTTGACTCCCAGGTTAGAGGAGTCTTCCTCCTGGAGGGGGTGTGCCCTCTACTCTGGGTGCCCTGGGAGCACCTTCCGACACCCAGGTTAGAGGGGCCTCCACCCTAGAGGGGGGAGTGACTTCTACACTGGGTGCCGGGTTGGTATAGAGCTCCCACCGACACCCAGGTTACAGGGGCCTCCTCCCTGGAAGGGGGAGTACCCACAACCCTCGATGCCATGGGAACTCCCCCCGACAATGAGGTTACATAAGCTTCCCCCCTGGAGGGGGCACTACCTCTACACAGGGGGCTGTGGGAGGTACCCTCGACACCCAGTATAGAGGGGGGCTCCCCCCTCGAGGGTGGAGTTCCCTCTACCCTTGGTGCCATGGGAGCTCCCCCCAACACCCAGTTAAGAGGGGGCTCCCCCTCAAGGGGGGAGTTCCCTCTAACCTGGGAGCCATGGGAGTTCCCCCTGACACCCAGGTTAGTGGGCCCTCCCACAAGGAGGAAAGAGTGCCCTCTACCCTTGGTGCCCTGGTGTTATCCGAACTCCCCCAGATGCTCAGTTAAGTGAGGCCTCCCCCCCAGACTGGGGAGTGCCCTCTACCCAGGGTTCCTTGGGAGCTCCCCCCAACACCCAGGTTAGAGGGTTCTCTCCCCTGGACTGGAAAGTGCCCTCTACTCTGGTTGCCCTGGAAGCATTCCAAAACACCCAGTTTAGAGGTGCCTCACCCCTGGAGAGGTGAGTGCCCTCTACCCTGGGCACCATGAAATCTGCCCCCAACACCCAGGTTAGAGGGGCCTACCCAATACATGGGGGGTGCCCTCTACCCTGGGTGCAGGGGAGCTCTCCCGACACCCAGGTTAGAGGGGCCTACCCCCTGGAGGAAGGCGTGCCCTCTACCCTGGGTGCTATGAAAGCTCTTCCTGACACCCAGGATAGAGGGGCCTCCCCCCTGGTGGGGGGAGTGCCCACTACATTGGGTGACATGGTGGTATCCGAGCTCCCCAGACAAAACAAGGTTAGAGAGGCCTCCCCTGAGGAGGAGGGAGTTCACACTACCCTGGGTGCCATGGGAGTTACTTCTGACCCCAGGTTAGAGGCACCTCCCTTATGGAGGAGGGAGTGCACTCAAACTTGGGTACCATGGTGGTACCCAAGCACCCCCCCAACTCCCAGTTTAGAGGGTCCTCCCCTCTGGAGGGTGGAGGGCCCTCTACCCTGGGTACCGTGGGAGCTACCCCTGACAACCAGGTTAGAGGGGCCTCCCGCGGGCAGGGGGTAGTGCCCTTTACCCTAGGTGCTTTGGTGGTATCCGAGCTCCCCTAGTAACCCAGGTAATAGGAGCCTCCCCCCTGGAAGGGGGAGTCCCCTCTAACCTGAGTGCCATGGGATCTCCCCCCAACACCCAGGTTAGAGGGGGCTCCTCCCTGGAGGGGGGAGTGCCCTCTACACTGGGAGCCATGGGAGCTCCCCCTGACACCAAGCTTAGAGGATCCACCACCTAGAGGGGGGAGTGCACTCTACCCTGGGTGAGGTGGGAGCTCCCACCGACACACAGGTTAGACGGCCCTTCCATCTAGAGGGGGTAGGGCCCTCTACCCTGGGTGCTGTGGGAGCTCCCCCCGACACCCAGGTTACGAGGGCCACCCCCTTGGAGGGGGGAGTGCCCTCTAGCATGGATGTTGTGGGAGCTCCCCCCAACACCCAGGTTAGTGGGGCCTCCCCCCTAGAGTGGGGAGTGCCCTCTACCCTGGCTGCCATGGTGATATCCGAGCTCCCCCCGATACCCAGGATAGAGGGGCCTCTCACCTGGAGGAAGTAGTCCCCTCTACACTGGGTGTTGTGGGAGTTCCCCTGGACACCCAGGATAGAGGGGCCTTCCCCCTGGATGGGGGAGTGCCCTCTAACTTGGGAGAGGTGTTGGTATCTGAGATCCCCTGGATATCCAGGTAAGAGGGACCTCCCCTGTGGAGGGGAGAGTGCCCTCTACCCTGGGTGCCATGGGGGCTCCTTCCAACACCGAGGTTAGAGGGGTCTCCATCCTGGAGGGGTGAATGTCCTCTAACCTGGGTGCCATGGAGGTATCCTGGCTCCTTCTGACACCCAGGTTAGAGAGGACTCCACAATGAAGGGGGTGTTCCCTCTACCCTCGGTGCCATGGGAACTTCCTTTGACACCCAGGTTAGAGAGGCCTCCACGCTGGATGGGGTGTGCCCTCTACACTGGTTGCATGGGATCTCCCTCCGACACCAAGGTTAGAGGGTCCTTCCGCCTCTAAGGTGGGTTGCTTTCTACCCTGGGTGCCGTGGGAGCTCCCCCTGACACCCAGTTTAGAGGGGCCTCACTCCTGGAGAGGGTAGTGCCCTCTACTCTGTGCGCCATGGGAGCTGCACCCAACACCCAGGTTAGAGGGGCCTCCCCACTGCAGGGGGGAGTGCCCTCTACCCTGGGTGCAGTGGGAGCTCCCCCCGACATCCAGGTTAGAGGGGCCTCCCCCCTGGAGGGGGAAGTACTCTGTTCTCTGGGTGATGTGGTGATATCTGAGCTCCCCCGAAACCAAGGTTAAAGGTGCCTCCCCTGTGGAGGAG
This sequence comes from Callospermophilus lateralis, assembly GCF_048772815.1. Classification (NCBI taxonomy): domain Eukaryota; kingdom Metazoa; phylum Chordata; class Mammalia; order Rodentia; family Sciuridae; genus Callospermophilus; species Callospermophilus lateralis. The sequence goes on along the minus strand of NC_135313.1, from coordinate 109,258,378 downwards.
GGAGTGTGCTCTACCCTGAGTGCCATGGAAGCTACTTCCGAAACCCAGGTTAGAGATGCCTCCCTTCTGAAGGGGGGAGTGCCCTATACCCTGTGTGCCATGGTGGTACCCGAGCTCCCCCCAACACTCAGGTTAGAGGGGCCTCCGCCCTGAATGGGGGAGTGCCTGCTACACTGGGTGCATGGGAGCTCCCCCCGACAACTAGGTTAGAGGGGCCTCCCCCTTGGAGGGGGGGAGTGCCCTCTACCCTGGGTGCCATGGTGGTATCCAAGCTCCCCCAGAAACCCAGGTTAGAGGGACCTCCCCACTGGAGGGGGGAGTCCCCTCGAACCTGAGTTCTGTGAGAGCTTCCCCTGACACCCATGTTAGAGGGTCCTCCTCCCTGGATGGGGGAGTGCCCTCTACACTGGGAGCATTGGGAGCTCCCCCGACACCAAGCTTAGAGGGACCTTCCCCCTGGAGGGGGTAGTGCCCTCTACCCTGGGTTCTTTGGGATCTCCCTCCGACACCCAGGTTAGAGGGCCTCTCCCCTGGAGTGGGGAGTGCCCTCTACCCTGGGTGCCATGGGAGCTCCCCCTGACACCCAGGTTAGAGAGGCCTACACCCTAGAAAGGTTGTGCCCTCTAAACTGGGTGCCGTGGAATCTTCGCCCTACACCCAGGTTAGAGAGGCTTCCCTCCTGGATGTGGTGCGCCCACTACCCTGGGTGCCATGGGAGCTGCCCCCGACACCCGGGTTAGAGAGGCCTCCCCCTTTAGGGGGTGTGCCCCATACCCTGGGTGCCATGGGAGCTCCCCCCGACAGCCAGTTTAGAGGGGACTCCCCCCTGGAGGGGTGATTGCCCACTACCCTGGGTGCCGTGGGAGCTCCATCAGACATCCAGGTTAAAGAGACCTCCCCCTGGAGCAGAAAGAGTCCTCCACCCTGGGTGCCATGGGAGCTCCACATGAAACCCAGGTTAGAGGGGCCTCCGACCTGGAGGAGGGATTGCCCCCTACCCTGTGTGCAGAAGGAGCTCCCCCGGACAACCAGATTAGAGGGGCCTCCCCTCTTCAGGAGAGATTGCCCTCTACCCTGGGTGCCATGGAAGCTCCCCCCCATAACCAGGTGAGAGGAGCTTCCTCCCTCTCGGGGGGAGTGCACTCTACTCTGGGTGCAGAGGGAGCTCCCACTGACTCCCAGGTTAGGGAGGCCTCCTCCTTTCAGGATGATTGCCCTCTACTCTAGATGCCAAGGTAGCTCCTCCCGACAACCAGGTTAAAGGAGCCTCCTCCCTCTAGCGGGGATTGCCCTCTACCCTGTGTGACTTGGGAGCTCCCCCCGACACCCAGGTAAGAGGGGCCTCGCCGCTGGAGGGGGGAGAGCCCTCTACCCTGGGTGCCATAGGAGCTCCCTGAGACAACAAGGTTAGAGCACCCCCTGACACCCAGGTTAGTGGGGCCTCCCTTCTGCAGTGGGGAGTGTCCTCTAACCTGTGTGCTGTGGTGTTATTGTTAAGGGACACCCAGGTTAGAGGGGCCTCCCCCCTGGAGGGCGGAATGTACTCTACCTATGATTCCGTGATACTTCCCCCAGATACCCAGGATAGAGAGGCCTCCCCCCTGGAGGGGGCAGTGCCGTTTACCCTGGGTGCCCTGGGATCTCCACAAGACACCCAGGTTAGAGGGGCCTTCCCACTGGAGGGGGAAATGCCCTCTACCCAGGGTGCCATTGGAGCTCCCTCCGACCCCGGGAATAGACGGGCCTACCCCCTGGAGTGGGGAGTGCCCTCTACCCTGGGTGCCATGGGAGCTCCCTCCGACACCCAGGTTAGAGGGGTCTCCCCCCTAAAGAGGAGAGTGCCCTCTACATTGGGTGCTGTGTTGGTATCCGAGCTCTCCCCAACACCCAGGTTAGTGTGTCCTCTCCGCTGAGGCGGGTATGCTCTCTAGCCTAGGTACCTTGGTGTTATCTGAGCTCCCATCAACACCCAGGTTAGAGGGGTCTCCCCCCTGGAGGGGGCAGTGCCCTCTACCCTGGGTGGTGTGGGAGCTCCTCCTGACACCCAAGTTAGAGGGGCCTCCCCCTTGGAGGAAGGAGTGCCCTCTAACCTGGGTGCCATGCCGTATCCGAGCTTCCCCCGACACCCAGGTTAGAGGGGCCTTGCCCCTGGAGGGGGTGTGCCATCTACCCTGGGTGCCATGGGAGCTTCCCCCGACACCAGGTTAGAAAGGCCTCCCCCGTGAACGGGGTGTGCCTTCTACCCTGGGCGCCGTGGGAGATCCCCCTGACACCCAGGTTATAGGGGCCTCCCCACTTGAGGGGGGAATGCCCTCTATCCTGGGTGCTGTGGGAGCTCCCATCGACACCCAGTTTAGAGGGGCCTCCCACATGGAGGGGGGCGTGCTCTCTACCCTGGGTACTGTGGGAGCTCCCCCTGACACCCAGGTTAGATGTGCCTCCTCCTTTGAGGGGGTAGTGCCCTCTACCCTGGATGCTGCTGGAGCTCCCCAAGACACCCAGGTTAGAAGGGCCTCCCCCCTGGAGGGGGGAGTGCCCTTTACTCTACATGCCATAGTATCTCCACCTGACCACCAGTTTAGAGGGGCCTCCCCCTGGAGGGGGGGTGTGCCCTCTACCCTGGGTGTTATGGGAGCACCCCCCGATACCCAGGTTAGTGTGGCCTCCCCCCTGAGGTGGGAGTGCCCTCTACCCTGGGTGCCATGTGTTATCTGAGCTCCCCCCAACTCCCATGTTAGAGGGGCCTAAAAACTGGAGTGGAGAGTGCCCTCTACCCAGGATGCCATGGGAGCTCCCCCCGACACCCAGGATAGAGGGGACTCGTCCTAGGAGAGGAAAGTGCACTCTACCTTGGGTGCCATGGGAGCGCCCCCTGACAATCAGGTTAGAGGGGACTCCCCCTTGGAGGGCAGAGTGCCCTCTACCCAGGGTTCCACAGGGTATTCAAGCTCCTCCCAACACCCAGGTAAGGGTAGCCTCCCTTCTGGAGTGGGGAGTGCCTTCTACCCTGGGTGCCCTGGGAGCTCCCTGCAACACCCAGGTTAGAGCGACCTCCACCCTGGAGGGGGGAGTGACCTCTACCCTGGGTGCTGTGGGACCTCCCAGGATACCCCGGTTAGTGGGGCCTCCCTTCAGCAGTGGGGAGTGGCCTTTACCCTAGGTGATGTGGAGTATCCGAGCTCCCCTGACACCCAGGTTAGAGGGGTCTCCCCCCTGGAGGAAAGAGTGCCCTCTACCCTGGGTGACATGGGAGCTCCCTCCTACACCCAGGTTTGAGGGGTCTCCCCCCTGGAGGAAAGAGCCCTCTACCCTTGGTGCCGTGGGAGCTCCCCTCGACACCGAGCTTAGAGGGGCCTCCGCCATGGAGGTAGGAGTGCCCTCTACCCTGGTTGCCTTGGAAGCTCTCCCGACCCTCAGGTTAGAAGGGCCTCCCCCCCCCCCCGGAGGGGGCAGTGCCCTATACCTTGTGTGCAATAGTAGATTCCCCTGAAGGAGGGAGGGCCCTCTACCCTGGGTGCTGTGGGAGTTCCCCCTGACACTCAAGTTAGTGGGGCCTCCCCCCTGCATGAGGGAGTGCCCTCTACCCAGGGTATCGTGGTGTTATCCTTGCTCCCAAGAAACCCTGGTTAGAGAAGCCTCGCCCTGGAGGAGGAAGTGCCCTCTGCCATTTGTGCCGTGGGAACTCCTGTGACACCCAGGTAAAAGGGGCCTCCACCCCAGAGGGGGCAGTGCCCTCTATCCTGGGTGCCATGAGAGCTCCTGTTGGCACCCAGGTTACAGGGGCCTCCCGCCCGGAGAGAGCAGTGCCCTCTACCATGGATGCTGTGGGAGCTCCCACCTACACCGAGATTAGAGCGGCCTCACCCCTGGAGGGGGAGTGCCCTCTATGTTGGGTGCCATGGTGGTATCTGAGCTCCCTCTGACAACTTGTTAGAGTGGCCTCACCCCTGGAGAGGGAAATGGCCATTACTCTGGGTTCCATGGGAGCCCCCCCTGACACCCAGTTGACAGGGGCCTACCCCATGATGAGGGGAGTGCCCTCTGTGATGGGTGCAGTGGTGGTATCTGAGCTCCATTCAAGACCCAGGTTAGAGGGCCTCCCCCCTGAAGACGGGAGTGCCCTCTACCATTGGTGCTGTGGGAGCTCCCATTGACACCCAAGTTAGAGGGGTCAACCTCATGGAGGGGGGAGTGCCGTGTATGATGGTTGCCATGGTGGTATCCAAGCTCCCTCCGAAACCAAGTTTAGAGAGGCCTTCCCCCTAATAAGGGGACTGCCCTCTACCCTGGGTGCTGTGCGTACTCCCCCTGACAACCAGGTTAGAGGGCTCTCCCGACTGGAGGGGGGAGTGCCCTGTAACCTGGGTGCCGTGGTGGTGTCCAACCTCCCACCCACACCTAAGTTAGAGGGGCCTCCCCCCTGGAGTGGGGAGTGCCCTCTACACTGGGTGCAGTGGGAGCTCCCCGCAACACCCAGGTTAGAGGGGCCTCCCCACTGGAGTAGGGAGTGTTCTCTATCCTGGGTGCCATGGTGTTATTCAAGCTTCCCCCAACAACTAGGTTAGAGTGGCCTCCCCCCTCGAAGGGGGAGTGCCCTCTAACCTGGGTGACGTGGCAGCTCCCCCTGAAACCCAGGTTAGAGGGACCTCCCTCCTGGACGGGGGAGTCCCCTCTACCCTGGGTGATATGGGAACTCCCCCCGACAACCAGATTACAGGGGCCTCCTGACTAGAGGGGGCAGTGCCCCCTACCCAGGGTGCCATGAGTACTCCCCACGATCCCAGGTTTGAGGGGCCTCCCCCCTGGAGGGGGGAGTTCCTTCTACCCAGAATGTTGTGGGACCTTCCACCAACTCCCAGGTTCGAGGGGACTCCTTAATGGAGGGAGGAGTGCCCTCTACCCAGGGTGCCATGGGTACTACCCCCAACAACCAGGTTATAGAGGCCTCCCCCCTTGGAGGGGGCAATGTCCTCTACCCAGGGTGACGTGGGAGCTCCCCCTGACACCCAGTATAGAGGGGTCTCCCCCCTGGAAGGGGGAGTGCCCTCCACCCAGGGTGGCTTGGAGCTCCCCCAACAACCAGGTGACTGGGGCCTTAACCCCTGGAGGGGGCAATGCCCTCTACCCAGGGTGCCATGTGTGCTCCTCCCCAACACCCAGGTAAGAGGGTCTTCCACCTTGTAGGGGGGAGTGCCCCCTACACAGGGTGCCTGGGATCTACCAAGACACCCAGGTTAGAGGGACCTACCCCCTGTAGTGGGGAGTGCCCTCTACGCTGTGTGCCCTAGGAGCTTTCCCCCACACCCAGGTTACAGGGACTTCCCCCCTGAAGGGGGGGGTGCCCTCTATGATGGGTGCCGTGGTGGTATTGAGCTCCCTCCGACACCTAGGTTTGAGGGGCCTCTCCCCTGAGACGGCAGTGCCCTCTACCCTGGGTACTGTGGGAGCTCCCCCTGACACCCATGTTAGAGGGGTGTCCCCCCTAGAGGGGGGAGTGCCCTCTACCCTGGGTGACCAGGAAGCTCCCCTTGACACCCAGATTAGAGGGGCATCCCATCTGGAGGGGGGAGTGCTCTCTATCCTGGGTGCCATGATGGTATCCAAACTCCCCTTGACACCTAGGTTACAGTGGCCACCTAACTCGAAGGGGGAGTGCCCTTTAACATGGGTACCCTAGGAGCTCCCCCGGACACCCAGGTTAGAAGGGCCTCCTTCCTGGAGTGTGGAGTCCCCTCTACCCTGGGTGCCGTGGGAGCTCCCCCTGACAACCAGGTTACAGGGACCTCCCCACTAGAGGGGGCAGTATCCTCTACCAAGGGTGCCTGGGAACTCCCCAGGAATCCCAGGTAAGAAGGGCCTCCCCGCTGGAGGGTGGAGTTCCCTCTAACCAGAATGTTGTGGGAGCTTCCATAAACACCCAGGTTAGAGGGGTCTCCCTGCGCCATCTTGATCCGCCACGTGGGGTTGTGTCCTGCAATATCTATTATCACCAGTAGATGGAGCCCTAAACTTAAAATTGCGCATGTGACATTTGCGTGCTAAATGGTTATTTCCCCCCCCTCCCCCCCCCCCCAACATAGCACCTCCTGCGGGGCTTTCCTACTAATTCCTGCGGCCTTAATGTTTCTTTCAGTGCCGCAGCTAGGGCTACTGTCTGCAAATGGGTAGAGTCTATCTCAGAACACAAGCGGATAAACTCAGAAACTGTCCCTTTTTTATGGTGCGCCCTAAGAACACCCTGACAATATTTATTTGCATTTTCAAATGCCAATTGCTTAACAATAAACTTGCATGCCCCCAGGTCCCGATTGACCTGTGTGCAGTCTGAAATACTCGGGCTACAAAATCTGAGTACAGCTCACTTGCACCCTGCCTGATTATGGTAAGAACTAAATTGGATTGATCTTTAGAGAATATCTGCATCTAGGCACGTTTCGCACAATCAGTTATTTGATCGTATATTACAAATTCATAATTTAACTGTCTTTCTAAATCAGAAAATTCACCTGTTCTTAAAAACATTTCTACTGAAGTCTATAAATTCTGTCTTCTATTTCTTTCTGCCTGTTCAGTACAAAAATCAGTCCAATAAGAACGCCAAAGTAAGAAATTTCCTCCACTCAAACAAGATTTAGCTAACAAAATCCAATCATTAGGTGGGAGGGGCTGCGAGCAGATATTATCTATTAGGCTCTGTACAAAAGGCGTATTCAGACCATAGGTCTTGCTTGCACTTTTTAGTTCCTTAATGGTTTTAAATGGGATTGCAGCATGAACTCTGTCTCTCTGATTTTGCTCACTATGTTTGCTCAGATGTTCAAAAACTGGAAAAAGTTGAAAACTGCTAATATCTTCCCCAGCTTCCTGTGCTTTCTTAATACCTCGCTGGAACAGGGTAAGAAAAGTCATTGTTAATTCAGAGTACCTGTTAAATTTTGTACTTTCAGCAGGTAATGGCCAAATTCGAATAGCGTGGGCAGGCGGTGTTAAATGTAGCCTGTTAAAATTTCTCTGTAAGTCCTGAATTTCTATGTCTGATTCTTTTCCCTCGGACTGTGACTCATGGATAGAATCTGCACTTTCGCCATTTTGAAATTAGGCTTCTAAGCCACGTGGTGGAGAAGGACTCTGTGCCTCTCTAAGAATCTTTTCCGGATTTTCATCCCCAGAAGGATTGTCTATCTTTCCCGGAGGACTTTCTAGGATTTCAGAGGTTTCTTCTTTATGACTTTCCTCTCTATAATCTCCCTGCGAGCTAGCCTGATCATGCAAGTTTAAAGTCACATTCCTAACTTTCGGTTTAGCCCTTAGAGCCTTTGTTTTTAAAGGGCTCAAGGGAAAGGGAATTAACTTAGCCTCAGATGGATTTTCCATTTGAATAGACCTAGTAGCTCTCTGAATGCCTTTTAATAGATCTTCAGGGGACCATGAACTCTGGACAATATATTCAAAAAGACAAATTTCCAGAGACATCCAAGTTTTCTGAATATTTTCTATGCCTCCAGGTAATTCATTAGAAAGACAAACTTTTTGTAACTTCCTTCCTAGTTTCTCCCAAGTAAGTAAATTTGGGGCCTCTTGTTCACAAAACCAAGGGCAATATTCGCCTACAATATTTAAGAATTGTAATAAGTGAGCTTTCTTTATCTGTTTTCCTTTCTGATTGATTATAGTGTCTAAAATAGTCAGATACATTTCCTTATCCGTAGTAGTTGAATTTCCCATTTTAATTAATTTAACGTCTCTTTCCTTCAATATTCCCAGGTACTTTTGTGACCCAAAATTGTCACCAATTCCTTTATCTTTATCTTTAAGCGTGCTCCCACTCAATCTAGCTAATCTAGAATGCCCCCCTTGTGGGTGCCAAATTCCATCATGCGACCAATGCACTGGTTTCATTAAAGAGGTTCTTGGCATAAAAGTTAGCTAGTGAGATCAAATAAACACACAGACTCAGTTACCTTTTTCTATGACAAGGTCCGAGATGGCTCTCCCTCTGGCTCACACATCGAACCACCCATTAGGGGAGCAGGGATTTTCAAGGCTAGCAGGAGAGAGAGAGAGAGAGCATGCCAGGGAGTGCCCTTTTATTGGGGAACAAGAAATTCAGGGGGAGAATTCCATCCAATGAAGATTGAGGGGGGCAGCACTCCAAGGTCAGGGGTCAGTGATTGGCCTCTGGGTAAGTGGTCAGTCACACCCCCACACAGACAGGCTCTCGCACCAGGAGAGGGTCAGGAAAGCTCCTACATAGTTTAGCTAGAGCGCCTCACACCCAATCCGGGAGTTGCCCAGTCACGTGTGAGAATGGCTCCCCACAGAAAAGTGAAAGTAAACAAACAGATCTGTAAAACTCCATTATTGTTCACATATTAAAACAATCCTCAATAGCTGTTTAACCAATTTAAATTAAACCATTTAAATCACATGAATAATAAAAATATTTGGATCCATTTTTTTCATGAGCACTCCTCATATATGGACATAGGCACATACAGACAAACAACACAAAACACAAGTGTGCACATATAACATACAACACATAAGCAGACAATTGAGGAATCCCCAATTGAGCAGGTCCCATAATAACCATCTCATTATTAATGACTCTTAAATAATGCAATAATCACCATTTATCAGATTTCTTTTTAATGACAAAAATGGGAGTATTATGAGGAAATACGGAAGGATGTATATGTCCCTATGCTAATTGTTGTTTGACCAGGTCATGGGCTGCTTGTATCTTTTCTTTAGTCAGGGGCCACTGAGGAACCCATACTGGTCTTTCTGATTTCCAAGTAATTTTTATTGTCTCAATGATCCCTTCTGAAAACTCAATCCATGTCTATCTATTTCTTGATCTATTTGTATTGGTGCTGCTATACCTTGTTCTTGTTCTCCTAATCTTTTTTCTTTCCTAAAACCTTGTCTAGCCCTAATAGTGGGCACATTTGAATTGATGTTATTTGTTAATGTCAAACCTAATTTATCTAGTACATCTCGTCCCCATATATTTATAGGAAAATGATGCAATATATATGGCTGTATAGTTCCTTCACATCCTTCAGGATCCTTCCAATCAAATACCATTACATTTATAAGGGGATTAGTTACTACTCCTAGGCCTCGAAGCATTTGAGTGGCCTGTTGTAATGCCCAATGTTTCGGCCATTCTTGACGAGATATGATGCTAAGGTCTGCACCTGTATCCAGTAGCCCATTAAATTCATATCCTTGAATATTTAGTTTTAGCAATGGGCGAGAATCTAAATTTAAAGACAGCATAGCACAATCTACACCTGTGGAAACTAATCCCCTGGAACCTCTTTCTATAGTACTACTGGAAATTTATCATGCAGGCTTGGTAGGATTAATAACTGTGCGATTCTATCTCCTGGTAAAATTACTGATATACCTCTTGGAGAACTAGCTATAATTTTTATTTCACCTTCATAATAGAGATCAATTACACCAGGACTTATCATAAGTCCTTTTAGAGTAGAAGAACTGCATTCCATTAATAAGCCTACTGCTTTTGGGGGAAGAGGTTCTTTTACCCCTGTGGGAATGACTTGAACTCCCAACTTTGGAGTTAGTACTGCTCTGGTGGAGGCGCAGATGTCCAACCCTGCACTCCCTCTGGTTTGTCTGATGAGGGATCTAATGGATAATGTGTCCTGGGCACTACCCTGATGGTGTTGCCGGGTTCCTCCAGTGCCCCGTATATTTGTGGTCATGGGCCCCGGAGCATTGGGCCCCCCTGTCCTTTTGTGGGCAATGGAGCCTGATGCTTTTCTCCACAATATTGTGGGTAAACACCTGGTCCTTGTCCATTTTTTGATAATGGAGTACCCTCTATGTTGGTTTGAGAATGGCATTCATTAGCCCAATGTCTCCCTCTATGGAATCATTGGCAAATACCCGGTATTCTATTCCTTTGATACCTAGCTTTGTTAAAGCCTCCTCCTATGGGGCAATTCCTTTTAAAATGTCCTGTTTGTTCACAATTGTAGCTTGTTTTTGGTCTGGCATCTAAAGCCTGTTGTACTGCAGCTGCCAAGACTTGCCCTTATTTATTAATGTCTCTACATAATTTAATATATGTGTTTAAATCTCCATTTTTCCATGGTGTAATGACCTCTCTGCACCAACGATTTGCTTGCTCATAAGCCACTTGTTTTATTAATGCCATTGCTTGTTCTGTATCCCCCAAAACTCTGGTAGCTGTTTGAATAAGCCTATCTACAAATTCAGTGTAAGGTTCATTAGCTCCTTGTATTATCTTAGATAATTGACCTTGTAAATCTCCATGTCCCTGTGAAGTCTTCCATGCCCTAACTACATCTGCAGCAGTTTGTGAATATATAGCAGGATCATATTCAATTTGTTGCTGTTGACCCTCATAAGGTTCTTTTCCTAACAACATATCTAGATTTCTTTGAGGGTAACTGGCTGCTGCATTTCACCTAGCCACCTCCATGCAAAATTCCTCATTGGCAACCTTCCATAACAAATATTGCTCTCCATTTAGCACAGCTTTACAAATGCTAGCCCAGTCTGCTGGCGTCATGTCCAAGTTCATAATGGATTCGACCATGCTTACAATGAAGGATGCTTGGGGATCATAGGTTGTTACAGCCTCCTTTAACTGCTTCACTGTTTTGAAATCTAAAGCATGGTGAATTCGCTGGCCTCCTGCCTGCTCAAGTACAGGGCATGCTAATCTTTGAGGTCCTATCTCAGGATCCCATCTATCAACTACGGGGTTGGGGGCCCCATAGCATATGTTGTCTCTATAGGTGGAGCTGTTGGTTGGAAACTTATGCCCTCTGGTGATAAAAAGGTATGAGTAGCAGCCTCCTGTTGTAACTTTTTCCCTGATAGTTCTTCCTCCTTTAAATTTTCTTCCTCTGTCTGCTTAGCTCGAGAGACCTTCTCTTTTACTTGTTCTAAAATGTCTTTCTCAATGGTCTGAACCTCTAACAATTTACTTAACACTCTTTTGGTTTGTTTTTTACCAGTTTCTAAACTACTATAGAGATTATGCAACCCAACAAGATAACAGAAAACAAAACCCAAACAGAATGAAACAAAAACGGAACAAAAAATCGTTGTATCAATTTTTCTATTTTCTTGAAATGTATTTTTGTGGTGTATCTCTACCTCTTCCTCAGGGCCAAACAACTTAAAACCTTGAGCCAACCATTTTTCCCAGTTTGCCTGAGAAAGTTCTAGGGATAGGCAGCTTGAAACAAAAACAAAACAAATCAAAAAAAAGAACACATTGTTGCTTGAAGTGGTCACCTATTCTTTTGCTCTTCCTCAGGGGCAAGCAATTTCACTTACCTCTGAGCTTCAGGCATTCCTGCATGGGCCACCAAATGCCGCAGTCTGGCTGGGCACAAATCACCAGCCACTCAAGCAGGAACAAACTTTATTTCTGAACTCCACCAGCAAACTCCACACATGCTCCTGGGAACTCTTCAGAACACCACCCACGCCGATTCTCCAGGAAGTCTCACGACTGGAACTTCAAGAACCAACATGAACTCTTCAGGAATCCCTGCAAGAGCTCAACCGGAACTCAACAGGAACTCTGGGATAACTCAAAAGTCAACATCTTAATGGTTCGCTGGCGTCACCTCTCAACCACTACTTCTGGAAAAAATGCCATGCATCATCCCAACTCTCCTGTGGCCCTCAACAGCTCCCCGTGTTACACAGGTTAGAGGGGCCTCCCCCCTGGAGGGGGAGAGCCCTCTACCCTGGGTGCCCTAAAATCAGGCCCCGACACCCAGGTTAGAGGGGAATCCCTCCTGTAGGGGGGAGTGCCCTATACCCTGGGTGCCATAGGAGCTCCCACACACACACCCAGATTACAGGAGCCTCCCCACTTAAGGGGGGAGTGCCCTCTACCCATGGTGCCATGGGAGTTCACCCAGACAACCAGGTTAGAAGGGCCTCCCGCCTGGAATGGGGAGTTCTCTCTACCCAGTGTGCCTTGGGACATCCCCAGACACTGAGGTTACATGGGCCTCCGCCCTGGATTGGGGAGTGCCCTCTACCCAGGTTGCCCTGGGAGCTCTCCCCAACACCCAGATTAGAGGGGACTCCCCCCTGGAGGGGGAGTGCCCAAGACCCAGGTTGCCATAGGAGTTGCCTCAGACAACCAGGTTAGAGGGGCCTCCCCCCTGGAGGGTGCAGTGCACACTACCCTGGGTGCCGTGTGAGCTCCCCCCGACACTAAGGTTAGAGAGGATTCCCCCCTGGAATAAGAAGTGCCCTCTACCCTGGGTGCCATGGGAGCTCCCCCCGACACCCAGGTTAGAGGGGCCTTCCCCGTGGAGGGGGGAGTGGCCTCTAACATGGTTGCTCTAGTGGTATCCGAGCTTCCCCCAACACCCAGGTTAGAGGGGCCTCCCCTGGAGTGGGGATTGCCCTCTAACCTGGGTGCAATGGGAGCTCCTTCCAACACCCAGGTTAGAGGGGCCTCCCCCCTGGAGGGAGGAGTGTCCTCTACCCTGGGTGCCATGGGAACTCTCCCAGACAACCAGGTTAGAGCTGCATCCCTGCTAGAGGGGTAGTGCCTTATGCTCTGGGTGCTGTGGGAGCTCTGTCCAACACCCAGGTTAGAGGGGTATCCCCCCTGGAGGGGGGAGTGCCCCCTACCCTGGTTGTCATGGGACCTCCCTCCCAAAACCCAGGTTGAATGGGGCTCCCCCCTGGAGGGGAGAGTGCCCACTACCGAGGTTGCTGTGGGAGCTCCTCCGACACCCAGCTTAGAGGGGCCTCACCCCTAGAGTGGAGAGTGCCATCTACATTGGGTGCCATGGGAGGTCCACCTGAAAATCAGGTAATTGGGTCCTCCCCCCTAGAGGGGGCAGTGCCCTCTCCCCTGGGTGCAGTTGGACTCCCCCAACACCCAGGTTAGATGGGACTCCCACCTGGAGGGGGTAATGCCCTCTACCCAGGGTGCTGTGGGAGCTTTCCCCGACACCCAGCTTAGAGGGCACTCCCCCCTGGAGGAGGGGAATGCCCTCTACATTGGGTGCCATGGGCTCTCCCTCTGACACCCATGTATGAGGGGCCTTCACCATGGAGGGGACAGTGCCCTCTAACCTGGGTGCCATGGGACTCTCCCTACACCCAGGTTAGAGGGCTCTCCTCCCTTGAGGGGGGAGTACCCTCTACCCAGGGTGCCGTGGGAGCTCACCTTGATAACCAGTTTAGACAAGGCACCCCCCCCAGAGGGGGAAGTGCCCTCTTCCCTGGGTACCATCGGAACTCCCTTCGCCACCCATGTTAGAGGGGTGTCCCCCTGGAGGGGGAAGTGCCCTCTACCCAGTGTGCCAGAGAAGCTCCCCCTGAAACCTAGGTTAAAGGGATCACCCCCTGGAGGGGGGAGTCCCCTCTACCCTGGATTCCGTGGGAGCTACCCCCTGACACCCAGGTTAAAGAGGCCTCCCCTGTGGAGGAAGGAGTGCCCTCAACCCTGGGTGCAATGGGAGCTCCTTCTGACACCCAGGTTAAAGGGACCTCCCCCCCTGGATGGGGGAGTGCCCTCTAGCCTGGGTGCCTTGTGAGCTCCCCTCAACACCCAAGTTAGAGGGGCCTCCCTAGGGAGGGGGGAGTGCCCTCTAGCCTGGGTGCCGAGGGAGCTCCAACCAACAACCATGTTAGAGGGGCCTCATTCCTGGAGGGGGAAGTTCCCTCTTCCCAGGGTGCCAGGGGAGCTCCCCAGACACCTAGAATAGAGGGGCCTCCCCACTGGAGGGGGGAATGCCCTCTACCCTGTGTGCCGTGGGAGCTCCACCCGACACTCTGGTTAGAGTGGCCTCTCTCTTGGAGGGGGGAGTTCCATCTACCCTGGGTGCCTTGTTAGATCCCTTGGACACCCAAGATAAAGGGGCCTCCCCCATAGAGGGGGAGTGCTCTGTATCCAGGGTGCCATGGGAGATCTTCATGAAACCCAGATTCGAGGGGCCTCCCCCCTGGAGGGGGGTGTACCCTCTACACAAGGTGCCATTGGAGTTCCCCCCCGACAACAAGGTTAGAGGGGCCTCCCCGCTGAAAGGGGGAGTGCCCTCTACACTAGGTGCCATGGGAGCCCCAACACACACACACACCCAGGTTAGAGGGGCCTCCCCTGTGGAGGGTGGAGAGCCCTCTTACATGGGTGCAATGGGAGCTCCTTACAACTCCCAAGTTCAGGGACCTCCACCCTGGAAGGGGGAGTGCCTTCTAGCATGGGTGCCATGGGAGCTCCCCCCGACACCCAGGTTAGAGGGTCCTCCCTGCTGAGGGGGGAGTGCCCTCTACACTGGGTGCTGTGGTCACTCTCCCCGACAACCTGGTTAGAGATGCCAATTCCCTGAGGGGGGAGTGCCCTCTGCCCTGGGTGCTGAGGAAGTTCACCCCGACACCCAGGTTAGAAAGGCCTCCCCTCTTCAGGGGGAGATTGCTGTTTACCCTGGGTGCCGTGGAAGATACGACCAACACCCAGGTTAGAGGGGCCTCCCTTTTGGAGGTGGGAGTGCCTTCTACCCAGGGTGCGGTGAGAGCTCCCCAGGACACCCAGGGAAGTGGAGCATCCCCCGTAGAGGGGGGAGTGCCCTCTACCCTGGGTGCCGTGAGAGCTCCCACCAACATCCAGGTTAGAGGGGCCTCCTCCCTGGAGGGGGGAGTGCCCTCTACTCTCGTGCTGTGGGAGATCCCCCCCGACACCCAGGTTAGTGGGGCCATGCCCCTGGAGGGGAAAGTGCCCTCTATCCTGGGTACAGTGGTGGTATCCAAGCTCCTCCCAACACCCAGGTTAGGGGGGCCTCCCCTCTGGAGGGGGGAGTGCTCTCTACCCTGGGTGCAATGGGAGCTCCTTCCAGGGTGGGGGGCCTCCCCACTGGATGGGGGAGTGCCCTCTACCCTGTGTGAAAAGGTGGTATCCAAACTCACCCTGACACACATGTTAGAGAGGCCTCCACCCTGGAGGGGGGAGTGCCCTCTACTCTCATGCTATGGGAGCTCCCCCCAACTCCCAGGAGAGAGGAGACTCCGCCCTGGAGGGGAGGTGCCCTCTACCCTTGGTGCCATGGGAGCTCTCCCCAAAACACAGGTTAGAGGGGCCTACCCCCTTGAGGGGTTGTGCCCTCTAGCCTACCTTTCAGGGGAGCTCCCTGAACACCCAGGTTAGAGGGGCCTTCCCCCTGTAGGGGGGAGTGCCCTCTACACTGAGTTCTGTGGGAACTCCCCACGAAAGTCAGGTAAGAGGGGCCTCTCTCCTGGAGGGAGGAGTGCCTTCTACCCAGGTTGCCATGAGAGCTCCCCTGGATACCCAGGTTAGAGGGCCTCCCCCCTGTAGAGGGGAGTGCCCTCTACACTGTTGCCATGGAAGCTCCCCCCAACACCTATTTTAGATGGGCCAAAGGCCTGAAGCTGAGAGTGCCCTCTACCCAAGGTTCCGTGGGAGCTCCCCCGGACTTTCAGGTTAGAGGGGCCTCACCCCTGGAGGGGACAGTACCCTCTACCCTGGCTGCCATGGGAGCTCTCCCCAACACTCACTTTAGAGGGTCCTCGCCCCATGAGGGGGGAGTGCCCTCTACACTGGGTGCAATGAGAGCTCCTTCTGACACCCAGGATAGAGGGGCCTCCCCCCTGAGGGGGGAGTTCCTTCTACCTTGTGTGCCAAGATGTTACCCAAGCTCCCCCGACACCGAGATTCCAGGGCCTCCCACCTTGAGGGTAGAGTGCCCTCTAACCTGAGTGCCATCGGAGCTTGCACTGACACACAGGATAGAGGGGCCTCCCCCCTGAATAAGGGAGTGCCCTCTATCCAGGGTGATATGGGACTTCCTTCCGACAACCAGATTAGAGTGCCTCCCTCCTGGTGGGGGGAGTTCCTCTACCCAGGGTGCCTTGAAAACTCCCCTAACACCCAGGTTGTAGGGGCCTCCCCCTGGAGAGGGGGGTGCCCTCTACCATTTTGCCATGGGAGCTCCCCTGGACTCCCAGTTTAAAGGGGCCTCCCGCCTGGAGGGGGGAGTGCCCTCTACCCTGGGTGCCAGGGAGGTATCCAAGCTCCCCCCAACACTCAGGTTAGAGGGGCCTGCCCTGCAAAGCGGGGATTGCCCTCTACCCTGGGTGCAATGGGAGCTCCTTCTGACACCCAAGTTAGAGGGTCCTCCCCCCTGTAGGGGGGAGTGCCCCCTAGCCTAGGTGCCCTGAGAGCTCCCCTGACACCACGTTAAGGTTGCCTCCCACTGGAGGGGGGAGTGCCCCTAGCCTGGGTGCAGAGGGAGCTCCCCCTGACACCCAGCTTAGAGGGGCCTCCCCCCTGGAATGGAGAGTGCCCTCTACCCTGGGTGCTGTGGGAACTCTCACCGACAACCAAGTTAGAGGGGAGTCCCTATTGGAGGGAGAAATGGCTTATGCCCTGGGTGCTGTGGGAGCTCTGCACTACACCCAGGTTAGAGGGACCTCCTCCCTCTAGGGGGGAGTACCCTCTATATTGGGTGCCATGGGAGCTCCCCCTGACACCCAGGTAATTGGGTCCTCCCCCCTGGAGTGGGCAGTGCCCTCTACCCTGGGTGCTGTTTGACTCCCCCAACATCCAGGTTAGAGGAAACTCCCCCCTGGAGGGGGCAGTGCCCTCTACCCAGGGTGCTGTGGGAGCTTTCCCCAACACCCAGCTTAGAGGGGCCTCCGTCCTGGAGGGGGGAGTGCCCTCTACATTAGGTGCCATGGGAGCTCCCCCTGACACCCAGGTAAGAGGAGCCTCCCCACTGGAGGCAGCAGTACCCTTTAACCCGGGTGCAGTGGGACTCCCCCAACACCCAGGTTAGAGGGGCATCCCTCCTGGAGCCGGGAGTGCCCCCTTGCCTGGGTGTCATGGGAGCTGCCCCTGACACCCAGGGTACAGGGGCCTGCCCTCTGAAGGGGGAAGTGCCCCCTAGTATGGGTGCCGTGAGAGCTGCCCCCGACACCCAGGGTATAGGGGCCTCCCCCCATGGAGGGCGGAGTGCCCAATAGCCTGGGTTCCGTGGAAGCTGCCCCCGACACCCAGGTTAGAGGGGCCTTCCTACTGGAGGGGGGAGTGCCCTCTACCCTGTGTGCCGTGAAAACTCCCCCCCACCCCCGCACCCAGATTAGAGGGGCCTCCCCCCTGGAGGGGGAAGTGCCCTCTATACTGGGTGGCCTGGTGGTATCAGATCTCCTCCTGACACCCAGGTTAGAAGGGCCACCCCCTCTAGGGTGGAGTGTCCTCTACCTTGGGTTCCATGGGAACTCCCCCCCAAACCCAGGATAGTGGGGCCTACTCCCTGGAGGGGGGAGTGCTCTCAACCAAGGGTGCCAGGGAAGCTCTCCCAGGGAGAGTGCCATCTAGCCTGGGTGCTGTGGACACGCCAGATAGAGTGGCCTCTCCCCTGGAGGGTGGAGTGTTCTATACCCTGGGTGCTGTGGGAACTCCTTCCGCCACCCAGGTTAGAAGGGTGTCCTCCCTGCAGGGGGAGTTCCTCTGCCCAGGGTGCCAGGGAAGCTCTCCCAAGGGGAGTGCCATCTAGCCTGGGTGCGGTGGGAGCTCCCCCGAAACGCCAGATAGAGGGGCCTCCCCCATGAAGGGAGGAGTGTCCTCTACCTACTGTGCCTTGGGATCTCCCCGTGACACCCTGGTTAGAGGGGCCTCTCCCCTGGACGGGGGAGTGCCCTCTACCTCGGGTACCATGGGAAATCCTCACGTCACCCACTTTAGAGGGGCCTCGCCCCTGGAGGGGGGGAAAGCACTCTACACTGGGTGCCGTATTGGTATCGGAGCTCCCCCCAACACCCAGGTTAAAGGGACAACACCCTGGAGCGGGGAGTACCCTCTACCGTGGGTTCTGTGGGAGCTACCCTGACACCCAGGTTAGAGGGGCCTCCCAGGTGGTCGAAGGAGTGCCCTCGACCCAGGGTGCAATGGGAGCTCCTTCTGGACACCCAGGTTAGAGGGACCTCCCCATGGATGGTGGAGTGCCCTCTAGCCTGGGTGCTCCGTGAGCAGCCCCCAACACCCACATTAGAGGGGCCTCCCCAAAGGAGAGGGAAGTGCCCTCTAGCCTGGGTGCCGAGGGAGCTACTCCCGACACCCAGGTTAGAGGGGCCTCTCTCCTGAAAGGGGCAGTGCCCTCTACACTGCGTGCTGTGGGAGCTCCCCGTGCCACCCAAGTTAGGTGGGCCTGCCCCCTGGAGGGGGGGAGTGCCCTTTACCCATGTTGCAAGAGGAGCTCCCCCGGACACCTAGATTAGAGGGGCCTCCCTCCTGAAGAGGGAATGCCCTCTACACTAGGTGCCATTGGAGCTCCCCCCGACACCCAGGTTAGAGGGGCCTTCCTACTGGAGCGGGGAGTGTCCTCTACCCTGGGTGCCTTGGGATCTTCCCCCGACACCCTGGTTACAGGGGCCTCCCCCCTGGCGGGGGGAGTGCCCTCTAGCCTGGGTGCTGTCAGAGCTCCCCCTGACAAGCAGGTTAGAGGGGCCTCCCCCTGAACGGGGTAGTTCCCTCTACCTCGGGTGCCATGGGAGCTCCCCACGTCACTCACTTTAGAGGGTTATCGCCCCTGGAGAGGGGAGTGCACCCTACACAGGCTGCCGTGGTGTTATCGGAGCTCCCCCAACACCCAGGTTAGAGGGGCCACCCCTGGAGGGGGGAGTGCCCTCTACCCTGGGTTCCATGGGAACTATCCCCGACACCCAGGTTAGTGGGGCCTCACCCGTGGAGGCTGGCGTGCCCTATACTCTGGGTACCATGGTGGTATCCGACCTGCCCCTGACACCCAGGTTAGGGGTGCCTCCCCTGTGGAGGGGGGAGTGCCCTCTACCCTGGGTGCCGTGGGAGCTCCCTCGGACACCCAGGTTAGAGGGGCCTCCCTCCCGCAGGGGGCCGTGCCCTCTATCCTGGGTGCCGTGGAAGCTCCCCTCGACCACCAGGTTAGAGGGGCCTCCCCCTTGGAGGGGGGATTGCTCTCTTCCCTGGATGCCCTGGAAGCTCTCCCTGACACCCAGGTTATAGGGATTCCCCCCTGGTGTGGGGAGTGCCCTCTACACTGGATGCCATGGGAGCTCCCCCCAAAACCTAGATTAGCGGGGCCTCCCCCCTGGAGGGAGGAGTGCCCTTTACCCTTGGTGCCATGGGAGCTCCCACCAACACCCATGTTAGATTGGCCTCCCCCCCTGGATGGGCAGTGCCCTCTACACTGTGTGCCAAGTGAGCTCCCCCCAACACCCAGGTTAGAGGGGCCTCCCCCTTGGAGAGGGAAGTACCCTCTACCCTGGGTGCCTTGGGATCTCCCCCCAACTCCAAGTTTAGAGGGGCCTCCCACCTGGAGGGGGGAGTGCCCTCTACGCTGTGTGCCTAGGGAGCTCCTCCTGACACCCAGGTTAGAGGGGCCAACCCACCCTTCAGGGGGGAGTGACCTCTATCCTGGGTGCCATGGGAGCTCCCCCTGACCCCCTAGGTTAGGATGGCCTCCCGAACTGGAGGGGGGACTTCCCTATACCCGTGGTACCATGGGACCTCCCACCGACACCCAGGTTAGAGGGGCCTCCCCCCTAGAGCGGGGAGTGCCATCTCCCCTGGGTGTCGTGTTAGCTCCCCCCGACCCCCAGGTTCCAGGAACCTCCTCCCTGCTGGGGTGAGTGCCTTATAACCTGGGTGCCCTGGGAGATCCCCCAGTCAACCAGGTTATGAGGGCCTCCCCAACTGGAGGGGGGAGTGTCCTCTACACTGGGTGCTGAGGGAACTGACCCAACACACAGGTTAGAGCAGCCTCCCCACTGGATGTGGGAGTGCCCTCTAACCTGGGGGCAGCTCTGCGCAAATCCCAGGTTAGTGTGGCCTCCCAAACTGAAGGTGGGAATGCCCTCTACCCTGGGTGCCATAGGAGCTCCCGGCGACACCCAGGTTAGAGGGGCCTCCCTACTGGAGGGGGAGTGCCCTCTACCCTGGGTGCCAGGTGGTATCTGAGCTCCCCCAGACACCCAGGTTAGAGGGGCCTCGCCCCTGGAGGGACAGTGCACTCTCCCCTGGGTGTCCTCGTGGTATCCAAGTCCCACCGCCAACAACCAGGTTAGAGGGGCCCCCACCCTGGAGGGGGGAGTGCCCGCTAATCTGGCTGCTTTGGTAGTATCTGAGCTCCCCATGACACCCAGGTTACAGGGGCCTCCTCCCCCTGGAAAGGGAATGCCATCTCCCCTGGGTGCTGTGCTAGCTCCCCCCAACCCCCAGATTAGTGGGGCCTCCCCACTGCTGGGGTGAGTGCACTCTATCCTGGGTGACCTGTGAGATTCCGCTGACACCCAGGTTATGGGGGTCTCCCCAACTGGAAGGGGGAGAGCCCTTATCCTGGGTGCCCTGGGAAATCCCCCAACACCCAGGATAGAGGGGCCTCCCCCCTGAATGCGGGGGTGCCTTCTACCCTGGGGGCCGTGGGACCTTCCATCGACCACCAGGTTAGAGGGGCCTCCCCCCTGGAGGGGGGAGTACCTGCCACAGTCCGGCTGCAGCAAAATAAACGGGGGGTGACGAGCAGCTTGTGAACATTGATATAGCAGAAGTGGGAGTCGTTTACTGTAAGACAGGAGGGGTATATATACATTACACACAGCTTATCTTAATTAACATAAACTAGATACAGTAGTCAACCAATAAGGAATCTCCACACTTAATGGCTCGCTGGCAATACTTCACAAACCACTCCCTCTGGCCAAATGCCAGGTGACATCTTGACTTGTTTACAGACTCTAACATTTTCCCCTTTTGTTTAATTTAAATAATGACCATAGTGGTTTTTACACAAACACCATAAATCATCTGTTACAAGCAGAAGGGGAAGATACAAAATGCCACAATACCAAGCCAAAGAAGCCCTTGGAAAAATTATACCAGCAATGACACCGTTAGCAAAGATACGGAGTTACAATTTGCTGTAGATTACAGTTTGTTGTCTCAGTCCAGGTAAAGAAGTGTCTCAATAGATTAACTCACAGTCCAGGTAAGTTTACAGTCCAGGTAAGTTCTTCAGGCAGCTAGCTTAAATCACAGTCCAGGTAAGTTCTGCAGGCAGCTAGCTTGATCCAAAGTCTTGTCAGGTTCTCAGCAACACTGGAAATTCTTCCACCCTCCTCTTCACCCGCACTGGGATGAAGGCAGGAACTCCGGCAATGATACTAAAGAAAATCCTATAGTATTCCAGCAGGCACTAAAAAAACAACCTTCTGAACAATTTAGTACATTATCTCAAAGTTTGTTACATTTGAAATAAGCCTTAATAGTGATCATTACTCATTAGCTTCCAGGTGTGGGAGAACCATTGTAGTTACTGGCCTTGGAAATGATCAAACTTCAGGAACACAGGCCATCTTCCACCTACAGCATCCCAGGCAGCCCCAGATGGTCCCCAGGAGAGTCTGGAGAGTTTTCCGGACTCAAACTGCCACTGGGCACAGGGAGCAAGAGCCTGCGAGACTGCCTCCGGGTCAGGTATGGATTTGGGCTCTCACAGTGGTGTCCCACTCCCGGGGTGGGGGCGGGAAAGAGCTGGCTGCTGCCACTAGGAAAGTCCTTGCTGCGCCATGACTGGCTGGTGCACATGGCAGCCGCCACGCTGATTCATGCACCCTCCGGTAACAAAAAGTATTCAGTAATAGCCTTTTGCTGCAACTTTTTTCCTGATAATCTTTCTTCTTCTGAACTTTCTTTTTCTTTCTGACTAGAGTCCTGGGCTTCCATCAACACACGCCCTAACTATTCTTGGTTCCACTGCGATGCCTCTTTTCCTTATCAATTTACTTCTCACCCCTTCCATATTTTCATCACAAAGACAATACAATACACTGAGACAAAACAAGACACAAACATACTGTATCAATCTTCTCCATTTTCTCAAAATGGCCATTTTTCCTCTCGCCCTATCTGCCTAGGGACGAACAGATTTGCTCCCGTCCTATCCAGGGATGGGCAGTTTTTTTTTTTCATCACTTATCCCCGAGTGTCTTGGGGCTCCCTGTAATGGGCCACCATCTGCCACAGTCCGGCTGCAGCAAAGTAACGGGGGGGGGGGGGGGGGGCGGGGGTGACAAGCAACTTGTGTACATTGATACAGCAGGACTGGGAGCCGTTTACTGTAGGACAGGAGGGGTATATATAATTACACACAAACTAAATACAGCAGTCAACCAATAAGGAATCTCCACACTTAATGGCTCGTTGACCTTACTTCACAAATCACTCCCTCTGGCAAAATGCCAGGCGTCATCTTTACTTGTTTACAAACTCTAACAAGTACCCTCTACACTGGGTGCCCTGGAAGTTCTCCAGGACACCCAGGTTATGGGGACTCCCCCTGGAGGTGGGAGTGCCCTCTACCCTGAGTGCCATGGGAGCTCCTCCCGACACCCAGGTTAGAGGGGCCTCCCCCCTGGATGGGGGAGTGCCCTCTACCCTTGATGCCATGGAAGCTCCAACCGACAACCAATTATAGGGGCTTCACCCCCTGGAGTGGGGAGAGCCCTCTACCCTGTATGCCGAGTAAGCTCCCATCGACACCCAGGTTAGAGGGGCCTCTCCCCCTGAAGGTGGGAGTGACATCTACCCTGGGTGCCTTGGGAGTTACCCCCGACGCCTAGGTTAGAGTGGCCTACCCAACTGGAGGGGGGAGTGCCCTCTACCCTGGGGGCCGCAGGAGCTCCCCTGACAATCAGCTTAGAGGGGCCTTGACCCTGGAGTGTGGAGTATTCTCTACCCTGGATTCCCTGGGAGCTCTCCCCGACACCCAGCTAATGGGGGCCTCCACACTGGAGAAGGGAGTGGCCTCTACCCTGGGTGCCGTGGGAGCTCCTCTGGACACCCAGGTTGGAGGGGCCTTGCCCTGGAGGGGGAGTGACATCTACCCTGAGGTTCCATGGTGGTATCCAAGCTCCCTCTGACACCCAGGTAGAGGTAACTCCCCCGTGGAGGTGGGAATGCCCTCTACCATAAGCTCCTTTGGAGCTCACAACAACACCCAGGTTAGTGGAGCATCCCCCTCTGGAGGGGGGAGTGCCCTCTACCCTGTGTGCCAAGGGAGCTCCCACCGACTCCCAGGTTAGAGTGGCCTCCCCAACTAAAAGGGAAAGTGCCATGGGAGCTCCCCTCGACGCCCAGGTTAGAGGGGCTTCATCCTGGATTGGGGAGTGCCCGGTACCTTGGGTGCAGAGGGAGCTCCCCTTGACACCCAGGTTAGTGGGTCCTCCCCCCTGGAGGGGGGAATGTCCTCTCTCCTGGGTGCCCTTGGAGCTCCCCCACACCCAGGTTAGTGGAGCCTCCTGCCTAAAGGGGGGAGTGCCCTCTACCCTGGGTGCCATGGGAGCTACACCCACACCCAGGTTAGAAGGACCTCCCCCTGGCGGTTGGAGTGTCCTCTACTCTTGGTTCCCTGGGAGCTCTCCCTGACACCCAGGTAATGGGGACCTCCTCCCTGGAGGTGGGAGTGCTGTGTACCCTGGGTGCCATGGGAGCTCCCCCAACACCCAGGTTAGAGGGGCCTCAACCCTGGACAATGGAGTGACCTCTACCCTGGGTGCCCCAGGAGCTCTCCCTGACTCCCAGGTAATGGGGGCCTCCCCACTGTATGAACCGCTACCCTGGGTGCCCTGGGAGCTACCCTCGACTCCCATTTTAGAGGTGCCTCCCCAATTGGCAAGGGGAGTGCCCTCTAATCTGGGTGCCGTGGTGGCATCCGAGCTCCCTTCGACTCCCACGTTAGAAGGGCCTCCCCCCTGGAGGGAGGAGGGCCGTTTCTCCTGACTGATTTGGTGGTCCCTGAGCCCCCCCCCATGAGATCCAGGTTAAAGGGGCCTCTCCCCTCTAGGGGGTATTACCCTCTCCCATGGGTGCCATGGTGGTATCTGACCAGCACCTGACACCAAGGTTAGAGGGACCTCCCTCCTGGACAGGGTAGTGCCCACTAACCTGGGTGCCGGGGTGGTATTTGAGCTCTGTGCAACACCCAGGTTAGAGGGGCCTCCCCCCTGGAGGGTAAAGTGCCCTATTCCCTGGGTGCCCTAGAAGCTTCCACCGACATCAAGGTTAGAGGGGCCTCCCGACTGGAGGGGGGGAGGGCCCTCTTTCCTGGGTGCTAAAGGTGCTCCACCAACACCCAGATTAGACGGTCGTTCCCCCGGAGGGGGAATTGCCCTCTACACTGGGTGCCATAGGAGCTCCCCCTAACACAGAGTTTAGAGGGGCTTCGTCCCGGAAGGTGAGTGACCTCTACCCTGGGTGCCGTTGGAGCTCTCCCCTACACCCATGTTAGTGCCTTGGGAGCTCCCACTGACACCCAGTTTAGTGGGGTATCCCCCCCGGGAGGGGTGAGTTCCTTCTACCCTGAGTGCCGAGGGAACTCCCCCTGACACTCAGGTTAGCGGAGCCTCCTCCCCTGCTGGTGGAAGTGACATCTACCATGGGTTCCATGGGAGCTCCCTCCAACCCACAGGTTAGAGTGGCCTCCCCAACTGGAGTGGGGAGTGCACCCTACCCTGAGTGCCATGGGAGCTCCCCTCGACCATCAGGTTAAAGGGGCTTCCCCCTGGATTGGAAAGTGCCCTGTACCGTGGGTGACAAGGAAGCTCCCCCCGGACACCCAGGTTAGAGGGGCCTCCCACCTGGAGGGGGAAGTGCCCTGTACCCTGGGTGCCATGGGAACACCCTGCAACACACAGGTTAGAGGGGCCTCCCCCCTGGAGTGGGGAGTGCCCTCTTCCCTGGGTGGCGTGGGGGCTCCCATCAACACCCTGGTTAGAGGGGCCTCCCCCCAGGAGGGCAGAATGACCTCTAAACTGGGTGCCCTTGGAGCTCACCCACACCCAGGTTAGAGGGGCCTCCCCACCTGGAGGGGGGCGTGATTTCTACCCTGTGTGCTGTGGGAACTTCCCATGACACAAACGTTAGAGTGGCCCACCAAAATGGAGGGGGGAGGGCCCTCTACCTTTGGTGCCATGGGAGCTCCTCTCGACCACCAGGTTAGAGGTACCTCTTCTCTGGATGGCAGAGTGCCCTCTACCCTGGGTGCTGTGGAAGCTCCCCTCGACCACCAGGTTGAAGGGGTTGCCCCCCTGGATGGGGGACTGCCCTCTACCCTGGGTGCCATAGGAGCTCCCCCCCGACACCCAGGTTAGAAGAGACTCGCCCATGGAGGGTGGCGTGTACTCTATCCTGGGTGCCCTGAAGCTCTCCCTGACACCCAGGTAATGGGGGCCTCCCCACTGGAGGGGGGAGTGCCCTCTACCCTGGGTGACGTGGGAGTTTCCCCCGACACCCAGGTTAGAGGATCCTGCCCCCTGGAGGGGGGATGCCCTCTCTGATGGGTGCCCTCAGGGAATCTGAGCTACACTTGACACCCAGGATAGAGGAGCCTCCCCCCTAGAGAGGGGAGTGCCCTCTCCCCTGGGTGCCATGGTGGTATCCGAGACACCTCCCCCATCCCTGAACACCCAGGTTAGAGGTGCCTCCATCCTGGAAGTGGGAGTTCCCTCTCGCCTGGCTGCCTTGGTGGTATTTGAGGGTCCCCCAACACCCAGGTAACAGGGGCCTTGCCCCTGTAGGGGGAGTGCCCTCTACTCTGGGTGCTATAGGAGCTCCCCCACGACACCCAGGTTAGAGGGGCCTCCTCCCTGGAGGGGAGAGGGCCCTCTACCCTGTGTTCCGAGGGTGCTCACACCAAAACCCAGGTTAGAGGGGCCTCCCCTCTGAAGGTAGAAGTTACCTCTACCCTTGGTTCCTTGGGAGCTATCCCCAACCCACAGGTTAGAGTGGCTTACCCAACTGGAGAAGGGAGTGCCCTCTACCCAAGGTGCCGGGGAGCTCTGCTTGATGACCAAGTTAGAGGGGCATCCCTCCTGGATGCAGGAGTACCATCTACCCTGTCTGCCATGGGATCTCTGCCTGACCCCCAGGTTAGAGGGGCCTCACCCCTGGAGGGTGGAGTGCCCTCTACCCTGGGTTCCGTGGGAACTCCCCCTGATACCCAACTTAGAGTGGCCTCGCCCATGGAGTGTGGAGTATCCTCTACCCTGGGTGCCCTGGAAGTTCTCTCCGACACTTGGGTTAGAGGGGCCTCCCCCCTGGAGGGTGGAGGGCCCTCTTTCCTGGGTCCCTGAGGAGCTCCACTGACACCCAGGTTAGAGGAGCCTCCCCACTGGATGGGGGAGTGCCCTACCCTGGGTGCTGTGGGAGCTCCACCCAGCACCCAGGTTAGAGGGGCCTTCCACCGGAGGAGGGAGTTCCCTCTCCCGGGGGTTCCGGGGAGTTACCCGTGACCCCTAGGTTAGTGTGGCCTCCCCAACTGGAAAGGGGAGTGCCCTCTACCCTAGGTTTCCTTGGATCTCCCCCTGACACCCAGGTTTGCTGGGCCTCCCTCCTGCAGGGGGAAGTGACATCTTCCCTTGGTGCTGAGGGAGCTCCCCCCTACCCATAGGTTAGGGTGGCCTCCTTAACTGGAGGGGGGAGTGCCCTCTACCCTGGGTGCCTTGGGAGCTCCCCTTGACCACCAGGTTAGAAGGGCATCCCTCCAGGATTAAGGAGTACCATCTACCCTGGGTGACATGAGAACTCTGGCCAAAACCCAGGTTAGAGGGGCCTCTGACCTGAAGGGTGGAGTGTCCTCTACCCTGGGTCTTCTGGAAGCTCTCCCAGACACCCAAGTAATGGAGGCCTCCCCACTGGAGAGGGTAGTGCCCTCTACCCTGGGTGCCATGGAAGCTCCCCCGACACCCAGGTTAGAGGGGCCTACACCCTGGAGGGGGGGACTGCCTTCTACCCTGGGTGCCATGGGAGCTCCCTCCCCGAACCCAGATTAGAGGCGCCTCCCCCCTGGAGAGGGCTGTACCTTCTACTCTGGTTGCCATCAGAGCTCACCCCAACAACCAGGTTAGAGGGGCCTCTATGCTGGAGGTGGGAGTGCCCTGTCCCCTGGCTTCCTTGGTGTTATCCAAGCTCCCCTGACACCCAGGTTAGAGGGGCCTCATCCCTGGAGGGGAGAGTGCCCTCTCCCCTGGTTGCCCTCATGGTGTCTGAGGTCTCCCGAACACCCAGGTTAGAGGAGCCTCTCCCCTGGCTGCCTTGGTTGTGTCCGAGCTTCCCCTGACACCCAGATTAGAGGGGCCTGCCCTCTGTAGGGGGAAGTACCCTCTTTCCTGAGTGCCAGATTGTTATCCGAGCTCTGCGCAACACATAGGTTAGAGGTCCTCCACCATAGAGAAGAGAGTACCCTCTACCCTGGATGCCTGGGAGCTCCCCTAGACCCCCAGGTTAGAGGAGCATCCACCCTGGAGTGGTGAGTCCCGTTTACCCTGGGTGCCATGGGAGACCCCCTGACACCCAGGTTAGAGGGGCCTCGCCCATGTAGGGTGGAGTGTCCTCTACCCTGGGTGCCTGGGAGCTCCCCATGACACCCAGGTTATGGGGACCTCCCCAACTGGAGGTAGGAGTGCCCTCTACCCTGGGTGCCGTGAGAGCTCTCCCAACACCCAGGTTAGAGTGGCCTCTCCTCTGGAGGGGGGAGTGCCCTCTACCCTTGGTGCGATGGGAGCTCCCCGACACCCAGGTTAGAGGGGCCTCTCCCCTGGAGGGTGGAGTGTCCTCTTCCCTTGGTGCCCTGGGAGCTCACCCCAACACCCAGGTAATGGGGGCCTCCCCACTGGAGGGGTGAGTGCCATTTACCCTGGGTGATGAAGTGATATCCGAGCTCCCCCTGACACCCAGGTTAGAGAGGCCTTGCCCCTGTATGGAGAGTGACCTCTCCCCTGGGTTCCGTGGGAGCTCCCCCTGACATTCAGTATAGTGTGGCCTCCCGCCTGGAGGGGAGAGGGCCATCTTTCCTGGGTTCCTTGGGAGATCCACCAACACCCAGGTTAGAGGGGCCACCCCCGGGAGGGGGGGACTGCCCACTACCGTCGGTAGCGTGGGAGCTCCCCACGACACCCAGGTTAGAGGGCATCCCCACTGGTGTGGGGTGTGCCCTCTACATTGGGTGCCCAGGGGGCTCTCCTGGACACCCAGGTTAGAGGGGCCTCTTCCCTGGAGGATGGAGTGCCGTCTACCCTGGGTGCCATGGGAGCTTGCCCTGACACCCAGGTTAGAGGGGCCTAAACCCTGAAAAGGGGAGTGCCCTCTACCCTGGGTGCCCTTGGAGCTCCCCCACACCCAGGTCAAAGGGGCCTCCCCACTGGAGGAGGGAGTGCCCTCTGCCCTAGGTGCTGGTAAGGTATCCAAGCTCCACGTGACACCCTGGTTAGAGGGACCTCCCCCCTGGAGGGGGGAGTGTCCTGTACCCTATGTGTTGTGGGTGCTCCCTCCAACACCCAGGTTAGAGGGGCATCACCCTTGGAGGGGTTGTGCCCTCTACCCTATGTGTCAAGGGAGCTCCCACTGAAACACTGGTTAGAGAGGCTTCCCCTCCTGCATGGGAGAGTGACATCTACCCTGGTTTCCATGGGAGCTCCCACCAACTGAAGGAGGGAGTGCCCTCTCCCCTGGGTGCCCAGGGAGCTCCCCTCCACCACCAGGGTAGATAGGCCACCCCCTAGATTGGGGAGTGCCATGTACCCTGGGTGCCTTGGGAGCTCCCATAGACACCCAGTTTAGAGGGACCTCCCCAT
This sequence comes from Callospermophilus lateralis, assembly GCF_048772815.1. Lineage (NCBI taxonomy): Eukaryota > Metazoa > Chordata > Mammalia > Rodentia > Sciuridae > Callospermophilus > Callospermophilus lateralis. The sequence continues at coordinate 109,229,716 of NC_135313.1, read as the reverse complement.
TGGATGGGGGAGTGCCCTGTACCCTGGGTGTCGTAGAGCACACCCTGACACCCAGGTAAGAGGGGCCTCCTCCCTGGAGTGGGGAGTCCCATATACCTGGGTGCCCTGGGGCTCCCCCTGACCCCCAGATTAGAGTGGCCTCCCCAACGGAAGGGAGTAGTGCCCTCTACCCTGGGTGCCATGGGAGCTCCCCTTGACCACCAGGTTAGTGGGACCTCCCCCCTTGGAGAAGGGTGTGCCCTGTACCCTGGGTGCCGTGGGACCTCCCATAGACCCTCAGGTTAGAGTGGCCTCCCCCCTGGAGGTGGGAGTGCCATCTACCATGGGTGCCATGGTAGCTCCCCCCAACACCTAGAATAGAGAAGTCTCACTCCTGGAGGGTGGAGTGTCCTCTATACTGGTTGCCCTTGGAGCTCTCCCCGACAACCAGGTAATGGGGGCCTCCCCACTGGAGGTTAGTGGAGCCTCTCCACTGGAGGGGGTAGTACCCTCTCCCCTGGCTTCCTTCGTGGTACCCAGGTTCCCCCGACACCCAGGTTAGAGGGGCTTCCGCCCTGGAGGGGTGAGTGCCCTCTACCCTGGGTGGCATAGGAGCTCTCCCCGACACCCAGGTTACAGGGACCTGACCCTGGAGGGGGGGAGTGCCTTCTCCCCTGATTGCCATTGTGGACTCTGAGCTCTCCCCGACACCCAGGTTAGAGAGGCCTCTCCCCTGGATGGGGGAGTGCCCTCTACCCTAGGTGGCGTCGGAGATCCCACTGACACCCAGGTTAGAGTGGCCTACCCAACTGGAGGGAATGTGCCCTCTACACTGGGGGCGAGCCCCCCCTGATACCCAGGTTAGAGGGGCCTCTCCCCTGAACGGTGGAGTGTCCTCTACCCTGGGTGCCCTGGGAGCTCCCTCAACACCCAGGTTAGAGAGGCCTCACCCCGGAGTGGGGGAGTGCACTCTACTCTGGGTGCCCTGAAATCTCTCCCCAACACCAGGGTAATGGGGGCCTCCCTACTTGAGGTGGAGTGCCCTCTACACTGGTGCCATGGGATCTCCGTCAACACCCAGGTTAGAGGGGCCTCCCACTGGGAGGGGTGAGGGCCCTCTTTCCTGAGTGCCTTGGGAGCTCCATGGACACCCAAGTTAGAGGGACCTCCCCCCTGGAGGGGTGAGTGCCCTCTACCCTGGGTGCCCTGGGAGCTCCCCCCACAACCAGGTTAGAGGGGACTGTCCCCTGGAGGGGAGAGTGCCCTCTACCCTATGTGCCATGGGAGCTCCCCTCGACACCCAGGTTAGAGGGGCCTTACCCTGTAGGGGGCAGTGCACACTCGCCTGGCTGCCTTGGTGGTATCCGAGCTCCCCCTGACACCCAGGTTAGAGGGTCCTACCCCCTGGAGGGAGGAGTGAGCTTTAACCTGGGTGACATGGTGGTATCCGAGCTCACCCCTACACACAGGTTAGAGAGGCCTCCCCCATTGAGGGGCTATTGTCCTCTCCTCTGTGTGCGGGGGTGGTACCCAAGCTCTCCCTGACACCCAGGTTGGAGGGTCCTGCCCCTGTAGGGAGGAGTGCCATCTACCCTGGGTTCCAGGTGGGTATCCGAGCTTAGAGTGTTCTCCCCCCTGGAGAAGGGAGTACCCTATACTCTGAATGCTGTGAGAGGTCCCACCCACACCTAGGATAGAGGGACCTCTGACCCTGGAGTGGGGCGTGCCATCTCCCCTTGGTGCCATGCTACCTCCCCTAGACACCCAGGTTAGAGGAGCCTCCTCCCTGGAGTGGTGATTCCCGACTACCCTGGGTGCCATGGGAGCTCCCCCTGACACCCAGGTAAAAGGGGCCTCGCCCATGGAGGGTGGAGTGTCCTCTACCCTGGGTGCCCTGGGAGCTCCCCCTGACACCCAGGTTATGGGGACCTGCCCAACTGGAGGTGAGAGTGCCCTCTACCCTGGGTGCCGTGGGAGCTCCCCCAACACCCAAGTTAGAGGGTTCTCCTCCCTTGAGGGGGGAGTGCCCTCTAGCTTGGGTGCCGTGGTGTTCTCCCCTGGGTGCCATCAGGTTATCTGAGCTACCCCTGACACCCAGGTTAGAGGGACCCCCCACCACTGGAGGGGGGAGTGCCCTCTCCTCTGGCTGCCTTGGTGGTATCTGAGCTCCCCTGGATCCTGGTAAAAGAGGTGTCCCACCTGGATCAGGAGTGCCCTTTAACCTGGGTTCCGTGGGAGCTCCCCACGACATCCAGGTTAGAGGGGCCTCCCCCCTAGAGGGGGGAATGCCCTCTACCCTGGGTATTAACGGAGCTCTCCCTGACACTCATGTTAGAGGGTCCTCCCCCCTCGAGGGGGGAGTGCCCTGTACACTACATGTTGTGGGAGCTCCCACCAACACCCAGTTTAGAGGGGCATCCCCCCTTGGAGGGGTTGTGCCCTCTACTCTGTGTGCCGAGGGAACTCCCCCAGACACCCCGGTTGGAGGGGCCTCCCCTCCTGCAGGGGAGAGTGACATCTACCCTGGGTTCCGTGGGAGCTCCTCCCTACCCCCAGGTTAGTGTGGACTCCCCAACTGGAAGGGGTAGTGCCCTCTACTTTGGGTGCCGTGGGATCTCCTCTCCACCACCAGGGTAGAGGGGGCGCCCCCTGGATTGGGGATTGCCATGTACCTTGGGTGCCGTGGGAGCACCCCTTGACAGCCAGGCTAGAGGGACCTCCACTCTGGAGTGGGGAGTGCCCTCTAAATTGGGTGCCGTGGGGGCTCCCCTGGACACTCAAGTTAGAGAGACCTCCCCCCTGGAGGCGGGAGTGCCCTCTACCCTGGATGCCCTGTGAGGTCCCCCAACACTCAGATTAGAGGGTCCTCCACCCTGGAGGGGAGAGTGCCCTCTACCCTGGGTGCCGTTGGAGCTCCCTCTGACACCAAAGTTATAGGGGCCTCCCCACTGGAAGGGGGAGTGCCCTCTTCCCTGGATGCTGTGGTGGTATCCGAGCTCCCCCTGACACCCAGGTTAGAGGGGCCACTCACCTGGAAGGGGAAGTGCCCTATTCCCTGGGTGCCTTCTTGGTATCTGAGCTCCCCAGGACACCCAGGTTCGAGTGGCCTACCCCCTGAAGGGGGTAGTGTCCTCTCCCCTGGCTGGCTTGATTGTATGCAAGCTCCCCCAACACCAAGGAGGTGGAAATGCCCTCTTCACTGTGTTCCATGGTGGTGTCCGATCTCCCCCAGACACCCAGTTTAAAGGGGCCTCCCTCATGGAGGGGTGAGTGCAGTCTCCCCTGGGTCCGTAGTGGTATCCAAGCTCCCCCTGACACCCATATTAGAGGTGCCTCTCCAACTTTATGGGGAGTGCCCTTTATCCTGGGTGCCATGGGAGCTCCCCTCGACCACCAGGTTAGAGGGGCCTCAGCCCTTAGTACCCTGCACCCTATATGCTGTGGAGCACCCCCAGACACCTAGGTAAGAGGGGCCTCCCGCCCTGGAGTGGGAAGTGCCCTCTATCCTGGGTGCCATGGGGTCTCCCCTCGACACCCAGTTTAGAGAGGCCTCCCCCCTGGTGGGGGAGTGCACTCTACCCTGAGTGACCTGGGAGCTCCGCACACTCCCAGGTTAGAGGGGCCTCCCCCTGGAGGGTGGAGTGCCCTGTACCCCGGGTGCCCTGGAAGCTCCCCTGGACATCCAAATTAGAGGGTCCTCCCACCTGGAGGGGGGAATGCCCTCTACCCTGGGTACTCTGGGAGTTCCCAGCGACACCCAGGATAGAGGGGCCTCCCCTCTGGAGGAGGAAGTGCCCTCTACCCTGTGTGCAGTGGCTCTCCCATGGACACCAAGGTTAGAGGGGGCTCCTTCCTGAAGGGGGAAGTGCCCTATACCCTGGGTTCCCAGGTGGTATCAGAGCTCCCCATGACACCCAGGTTACAGGGGCCTCCCCTCTAGAGGAGGGAGTGGCCCTCTCCCTTGGGTTCCGTCGTGGTATCCTACTTCTCCCCGGCACCCAAGTAGAGGGGCCTCCCCCCCTGTAGGGGTAGTGCCCTCTTCCCTGGGTTTCATCATGGAACCATGTTAGAGGGGCCTCCTCCCTGGAGAGGCAATTGCCTTCTACCATGGGTGCCATGGGAGCTCCCCCAACACCCAGTTTAGAGGGCCCTTCCCTGTGGGAGGGGGGATGCCCTCTACACTGGGTGCCATTGTCGGATGCGAGCTCCCCCCAACAACCTGTTTTAAGGGGCCTCCCAAAGTAGGGGGGAGTGCCATCTCCCCAGGCTGGCTTGGTGGTATCCGAGCTCCCCCTGACACCCAGATTTTGGGATCCTCCCCCCTAGAGGGGGGATTGCCCTCTACCCTGGATGCCATGGTGGTGTCCAAGCTCCCCCCGAAACCCAAGTTAGAGTGGCCTCCCTGCTGGAGGGAGGAGAGCCCTCTTCCTAGGGTGCTGTGGTGGTATTCGAGCACCCCTGACATGCAGGTTAGAGGGGCCTCCTACCTGAAGGGGGGCTTGTCCTCTTTTTGGTGCCGTGGTCGTATCCCAGCTCCACCAAACATCCAGGATATAGGGGCCTCCCCCATGGAGGCGGTGAGCCCTCTTCACTGGCTGCCTTGGTGATATCCGAGCTGCCTCCGACACCCAGGATTGAGGGTCCTCCCCCCTGAAAGAGGGAGTGCCCTCTCCCGTAGGTGCCGTGGTGGTATCTGAGCTCCCCTGGACACCCAGGTTAGAGTTGCCTCACCCCTGGAGGGGGAAGTGCCCTCTCCCCTGTCTCCCTTTGTGGTATCCGAGCTGCCCCTGACACCCAGGTTTGAGGGTCCTCCCCCCTGGAGGGGGGAGTGCCCTCCTCTCTGGCTGCCATCATGGTATCCCAGCTCTCCTTGACACCCAGGTTAGAGGGTCCTCATCCCTGGAGGGGGGAGTGACCTCTCCCCTGGGTGCCATGGTGGTATCTAGCTCCCCAGGACACCCAGGTTCGAGGGACCTCCCCCGTGGAGGGGGAGTGCCCTCTTCCCTGGGTCCCGGGTGGTATCCGAGCTCCCCCCGCCACCCAATTTAGAGGGCCTCCCCCCGCCAGAAGGGGAAGGACCCTCTATCCTGGGTGCCCTGGGAGGTCCCCACAAACCCAGTTTAGTGTGGCATCCCCAACTGGAGAAAGGAGTGCCCTCTACACTGGGTGCCGTGGGAGCTGCCCCCCAATACCAAGGTTAGAGGGGCATCCCCCTGGAGGTGGGAGTGCCCTCTACCCTGGGTGCCGTGGGAGATCCCTCTGACACCCAGGTTAGAGGGGGTCTCACCCTAGGAGGGTGGAGTGTCCTCTACACGTGGTGCCCTTGGAGTGCTCCCAGACACCCAGGTTATGAGGGCCTCCCAGCTGGAGGGGGGACTGCCCCCTACCCTGGGTGCCGAGGGAGCTCCCCCGGACACCCAAGTTAGAGGGGCCTCACAAATAGAGGGTGGACTGTCCTCTACCCTGGGTGTCCTAGGAGGTATCCCCGACACCTAGGTTATAGGGGACTCCACACTGGAAGTGGGATTGCCCTCTAACCTTGGTGCCAAGGGAGCTCCTGCAGACACCCAGGATAGAGGGGCCTCCCCCCTGGAGGTTGTAGTGCCCTACCCCTGGGTGCCTTGATGGTATGGTACCTCCCCCTGACACCCAGGTTAGAGGTGATTCCATCCTGGAGGGGACAGTGCCCTCTATTCTGGGTGCCATGGGAGTTCCCCGACACCCAGGTTAGAGGTGCCTCCCACCTTGAGGGGCGATTGCCCTCTACCATGGGTGCCCTGGGAGCTCCCCCAGTCTCCCAGGTTATAGGGGCCTCCCACCTGCAAGGGGGAGTGCCCTCTACCCTGGGCGTCTTGGAAACTCACCCCGACATTCAGGTTAGAGAGGCCTCCCCCTTGGAGAGGGGAGTGCCGTCTACCTTGGGTGCTGTGGGAGCTCCCCCTTACACCAAAGTTAGAGGGTCCCCACCTGTCGAGAAGGAGAGCCCTCTCCCCTAGGTGCCTTGGTGGTATCCGAGATCCCCCGACACCCAGGTTAGAGGTCCTCCCCCCTGGGGTGGGGAGGACCCTCTAACCGGGGTGCCATGGGAGCTCCCAGCGACACCCAGGTTAGAGGGGCCTCCACCCCTGGTGGGGGGAGTTCCCTCTACCCTGGGTGCAGAGGGAGCTCCCCCAGATCCCTAGTTTAGAGTGGCCTCCCCCCCGGAGGGGGGAGTTCCATCTACCTTGGGTACCGTGGGAGCTCCCCCCAAAACCCAGGTTACAGGGGCTTCCCCCCTGGAGTGAGGAGTGACCTCTACCCTGGGTGCTGTGGGAGCTTCCCCTGACACCCAGGTTAGAGGGGCCTTTCCCGTGGTGGGGGGAGTGCCCTCTTCTGTATGATGTGGGATATCCCCACAACACTCAGTTTAAAGGGGCCTCCCACCCTGCAGGGAGGAGTGACCTCTACTCTGGGTGCTGTGGGAACACCCCCATCCCCCAGGTTAGAGTGGCCTCCCCCCGGGGTGGGGAGTGCCCTCTACCCTGGGTGCTGTGGGAACTCCCCATGACCCCCAGGGTACAGGGGTCACCCCCTGGAGGGGGGAGTGCCCTCTACCCTGGGTGCCCTGGGAGCTCCACACGACACCCTGGTTTGGGGCCCTTCCCAGTGGCGGGGGGAGTGCCCTCTACCCTGGTACCCTGAGAGCTCCCCCTGACACTCAGGTTATAGGGATATCCCTGTGGAGGGGGGATTGCCCTCTACCCTAGGTGCCATGGTGATATCTGAGCTCCTCCTGACACCCAGGTTAGAGGGGCCTCCCCCTTAAATGGGGGAGTGCCCTCTCACCTGGGTGCAGGGGTGGTATCCAAGCTCCAGGCAACACCCAGGTTAGAGGGCCCCCCTGGGGGTGGAGTAGTATCCCCTGGGTGCTGTGGTGGTATCCGAGCTCTCCCAGACACCAGGTTAGAGGGGCCTCCTCCCTGGGGGTGGAGTGCCCTCTCCCCAAGGTGCTGGGGTGGTATCTGAGCTCTGCACCTCACCCAGATTAGAGGGGCCTTCCCCCTGGAGTGGGGAGTACTCTCTACCCTGGGTGCTGTGGGAGCTGCCCCTGACACCCAGGTTAGAGGGGCCTCCCCCGCTGGAGAGGAGAGTGCCCTGTACTGTGGGTGCCGAGGGAACTCCCTCCAACACCCAGGTTAGAGGGGCCTGCCCCCCTGCAGCGGGGAGTGACCTCTACACTTGGTGCCGTGGGAACTCCCACTGATCTCCAGGTTAATGTGGCCTCCCCCTCTGGTGGGTGGAGTGTCCTCTACCTTGGGTGCCCTGGGAACTCCCCCTGACACCCAGGTTATGTGGGCTGTTGAGGGCCACAGCAGAGTCGGGATGATGCATGTCATTTTTGCCAGTAGTTGTTGAGAGGTGATGCTAGCGATCCATTAAGATGATGACTTTTGAGTTCTGGTGGAGTTCCCATTGAGTTCAGCTTGAGCTCTCACAGAGATTCCCGGAGAGTTCCCACTGGTTGGGGAAGGGCCGGAGGAGGGATTTTCCAGGTTGCTGCTTCTGGGAGGAGCAGGCGTGGCATTCAGGATAGTTCCTGGGGAGCATTTGTGGAGTGTGCTGGTGGAGTTCAGAAATACAGTTTGTTCCTGCTTCAGTGGCTCATGATTTGTGCCCAGCCAGACTGAGGCAATTGGTGGCCCATGCAGGGAACCCCTGAGGGTAAGTGATAAGGTGAATTGCTTGCCCCTGAGGAAAGGTGAGAAAATAGGTGACCATTTTAAAGAACAATGTGTTCTTGTTTTGATTTGTTTTGTTTTTGTTTCAAGCTGCCTATCCCTAGAACTTTCTCAGGCAAACTGGGAAAAATGGTTGGCTCAAGGTTTGAAGTTGTTTGCCCCTGAGGAACATATAGAAATAGACCACAAATGCACATGTCAAGAAAATAGGAAAATTGATACAACAATTTTTTTGTTGCGTTTTTGTTTCATTCTGTTTTGGTTTTGCTTTGTGTTATCTTGTTGGGTTGTGTTATCTTTATAGTAGATTAAATATTAGTAAAAAACAAAAAGAAAGAGTTTTAAGTAAATTGTTAGAGGTTCAGACCATGGAGAAAGACATTTTAGATCAAGTGAAAGAGAAGGTCTCTCGAGCTAGTCAGATAGAGGAAGAAAACTTAAAGGAAGAAAGCTTAGATGAGAAACAGCTATCAGATAGAACTCTGTTCTATCACCAGAGGGCATAATTCAACCAACAGCTCCACCTATGGAGACAGCTGAGTGGCCCTCAACCCCCGCAGTTGATAGATGGGATCCTGAGATAGGACCTCAAAGATTAGCATGCCCTGTACTTGAGAAGGCAGGAGGGCAACAAATTCACCATGCTTTAGATTTCAAAACAGTGAAGCAGTTAAAGGAGGCTGTAAAAATCTATGGTCCCCAAGCACGCTTCACTGTAAGCATGGTCGAATCCATTATGAACTTGCACATGATGCCAGCAGACTGGGCTAGCATGTGTAAAGCTGTGCTAAATGGAGGACAATATCTGTTATAGAAGGTTGCCAATGAGGAATTTTGCACGGAGACAGCTAGGTGAAATGCAGCAGCCAGTTACCCTCAAAGAAATCTAGATATGTTGTTAGGAAAAGGACCTTATGAGGGCCAATAGCAACAAATTGAATATGACCCTGCTATATATATATATATATTCACAAACTGCTGCAGATGCAGTTAGGGCATGGAAGACTTTACAAGGACATGGAGATTTACAAGATACCTCTGTGGAGTTATCTAAGCACCCCCGATACCCAGGTTAGTGGGTCCTCCCCCCTGGAGAGGAAATTGCCCTCTCCAATGGGTGCCATGGTGGTATCTGAGCTCCCCCCACACCAAGGTTAGAGGCGCCTCCCCACTGGAAGTGGGAGTGCACTCTTGCCTGGGTACCGTGTAGGTATCCAAGCTCCCTCTGACACCCAGGTCAGAGGGACCTCCCCACTGCAGGGGGGATTGCCCTCTCCCTTGGGTGCCGTGGTGGTATCCGAACTCCTCCTGACACCCAGGTTAGAGGGGCATAACCCTTAGAGGGGGGAGTGACCTCTACCCTTGGTACCTAGGAAGCTCCCTCTGACACTCAGGTTACAGGGGCTTCCCCACTGGAGGGTGGAGTGCCCTCTACCCTGGGTGCTGTGGGAGCTCCCCCAGACATTCAGATTAGAGTGGCCTCCCCCCCTGGAGGGGGGAGTGCTCTTTACCCTGGTGCTGTGGGAGCTCCCCCCGACACCCAGGTTAGAGGGGCCTCCTCGCTGGAGTGGGGAGTGACCTCTACTCTAGGTGCCATGGGAGCTCCCCACTAACCCCAGGGTACAGGGGCCTCCCCCTGGAGGGGGGAGTTCCCTCTACCCTGTGTGCCCTGGGAGCTCCACAGGACACCCCGGTTTGGGGTTCTTCCCAGTGGCGGGAGGAGTGTCCTCTACCCTGGGTGACATGGGAGCTCCCAGACACCCAGGTTAGAGGGACCTTCCCCCCTGGAGGGTGGAGTGTTGTCTACCCTGGGTTCTGTGCTGGTATCTGAGCTCCCCCCGACACCCAGCGTAGAGGGTCACTCCCGCCTGAAGGGTGAGTGCCCCTCTATTCTGGGTGCTGTGCTGGTATCCGTGCTCCTGCTACATCGAGGTTAGAAGGGCACACCCGCCTGGAAGGAGGAGTGCACCTCTAACCTGTGTGGCACACTGCTATCTGAGATCCCCAGACACAGTTTAGAGGGGCACTCCCACCTTGAGGGGGCAGAGCCCCTCTTCCCTGGGTGCCAGGCTGGTATCCCAGCTCCCAAGGACACCCACGATAGCGGGGCACTACGCCCTGGAAGGTGGAGTGCCCCTGTACCCTGGGTTTCCTCCAGGTATCCAAACTCCCCTGGAAACCCAGGGATGAGGGGCACTCTCCAGCCTGGAAGGAGGAGTGCCCCTCTACCCTGTGTGCCTTGCTGGTATCCAAGCTCCTTGGGAAAACCAAGTTAGAGGGGAACTCCCACCTGGAGAAGGGAGTGCTCCTCTACCCTGTCTTCTGTGGTGGTATCACAGCTCCCACAAGATACCCAGGTTAGAGGGGCACTCCCGCATGGAGGGGGAGTGCCCCTCTAACCTGGTGCCTTGCTGGTGTCCAAGCTTCCCCCAAAACCCAGGTTAGAGGGGCACTCCCGTCTGGAGAGGGGAGTGCCCCTCTACCCTGGGTTCCAGGCTGAATCCGAACGCCCCCCTCCACCCGACATCCAGGTTAGAGGGCCACTGACTCCTAGACGGGGGAGTACCCCTCTACACTGGGTACCCTGCTTGTATCCAAGTTCCCCTGACACCCAGGTTAGAGGGTCACTCCTTCTTGGAGGGGGCTGTCCCCCTGTAGAATGGGTGCCTTGCTGGTATCCGAGCTCCCCCGACACACAAGTCAGAGAGACACTCCCGCCTGGAAGGGGGAGTGCAACTCTACTTCGGGTGCCATGCTGGTATCCAAGCTACCCCCGACAACCAGGTTAGAGGGGCACTCCCTCCTGAAGGGGGGAGTGCACCTCTACCCTGTGTGCCATGCTGTTATAACAGCTCCCCAGAATCCCCAGGTTAGAGGGGCACTGGCTCCTAGAGGGGGGAATGCCCCTCTACCCTCAGTGCCCTGCTGATATACTCCCATCAACACCCAGGTTACAGGGGCACTATTGCCTTGATTCGGGAGTGCCCCTCAACCCCGGGTGCCAGACTGGTATCCCAGCTGCCCTAGAACCCAGTTTAGAGGGGCACACCCACCTTGAGGGGGGAGTTCCCCTCTACCCTGGTGTCTTGCTGGTATCCAAGCTCCGCCCGACACCCAGGTTAGAGGGGTACTTTTGACTGGATGGGAAAGTATGAGTCTACCCTGGGTGCCATGCTGGTATCTGAGATGCCCCAACACCCAGGTTACAGGGGCACTCCTGCTTGAAGGTGGGGCGTCCCCCTCTAGCCTGAGTGCCTTGCTGGTATCCAAGTTCCCCCCATACACACCCAGGTTAGAGAGGCAATTTTGCCCAGAGTGGGGAGTGCCCCTGTACCCTGGGTGTCCTCCATGTGGGAGTGCCCCCTAACCTGGGTGTTGGGGGGAGCTCGGATACCAGCAGGACACCCAGCATAGTGCCCCTCTACCCTGGGTGCCTTGGCAGCTCCCCTAGACACCCAGGTTAGAAGGGGGGAGTGCCTTATACCCTGGGTGCCATGGCAGTTCCCCTAGATACCCAGGTTAGAGGGGGCCTCCCCCCCTAGAGGAGGGAGTGCCCTCCACCCTGGCTGCTGTGGCAGCTCCCCCCGACACCCAGGTTAGAGGGGCCCGCTCCCTAGAGGTGAGAGTGCTCTCCACCCTGGCTGCTGTGGCAGCTCCACCGACACTCAGGTTATCTGGGAGCCTGCCCAGGAGAGGGGTGGTGCCCTCCACCCTGCCTGTCATGGCACCTCTCCCGGACACCCAGATATCATGGGCCTCCTCATGAGAGGGGTGAATGCCTTCTCTCCTGGCTGCCATAAGAGCTCCCCCGACACCCAGGTTAGGGGTGCCTCCCCAAGAGAGGTAGGAGTGCCCTCTGCCCTGGGTGCCGTGGAAGTTCCCCCACACACACCCAGGTTAGAGGGGCATCCCGCCAAGAGAGGGAGTTCCCTCTACCCTGGGTGCCCTGGGGGTGTCCCAGTTCCCCCTGATACCCAGGTTAGGGTGGCCTCCCACCTAGAGGGGGCAGAGCCCTCTACGCTGCATGCCGTTTTGGTATAGGAACTCCCCCGACCCTCAGAATAGAGGGGCCTCCCACCTAGAAGGGGGAGTTCCCCTCTACCCTGAGTGACTTGTAAGCGCCCCCAACACCCAGGTTACAGGGGCCTCCTTTCTAGAGGTGGTGCTGTGAGCTCTACCCTGGGTGCCTTGGGAGCTCCCAGGACACCCAGTTACATGGTCCTCCCCCCTAGAGGGGGAAGTACCCTCTATTCTGGGTGCCTTTGGGAGCTCTCCTGACACCCAGGTTAGAGGGGACTCCCTCCCATAGGGGGGAGTGCCCTCTACCCTGGGTGCCGAGGTGTTCCCCCCAACACCCAATTTAGACGGGTTCCCCCCCAGACAGAGGAGTGCCCTCTACCCTGGGTGCATTGTTGTTATATGAGCTCCCCCTGACACCCAAGTTAGAGGTGGGCCTCCCCCCTAGAGGGTGGAGTGCCCTCTACCCTGAGTCTGTGGTGGTTTGGGAGCTTCCCCGGACACCCAAGTTAGAGGGGAGCCTCCCACCTCGAGCGGGGAGTTCCCTGTACCCTGGGTGCCAGGTTGGCGGATGGAGGGGGAGCTCCCCACACAACCCCCCCCCCACACTCAGGTTAGAGTGCACTCCCCCCTGGAATGGGAGTTCCCTCTATCCTGGGGGGTTATAGGGGAACTCCCCACACACCACCCCCTGTCACCCATATGGGGGGGTGTGCCCTCTACCCTTGGTGCCCTGTGTGGGGATCTCCCCACCCCCACCCCTACACCCAGGTTAGAGGGGCCTCCCCCTCATGGAGCACCCCCTGACACCCAGGTTAGATGGAGCTCCCCCCTGTCTGGGGGTGCCGAGGTGGTGCTCAGAGCTCCCTCGGGCACCCAGTTTAGGGACTACTCCACCTTGGAATGGGGAGTCCCCTCTTCCCTGGTTGCGGTGATGTGTGGAGCTCCCCCTGGCACCCAGATTAAATGGAGCTCCCTCCTGGAGGGGGATTCCCATCTTTCCTAGGTGCGGTGGTGCAAACAGCTACCTTGGCACCCAGGTTAGAGGGAGCTCCTCCTGGAGGGAGGAGTCCTGTCTTCCCTTGGTGTGGAGGTTCATGGACCTCCCCTGGCACCCAGGTTAGAGGTTGTTCTCCTCTGGAGAGATTCGTCCTCTCTTCCCTTAGTACGATGGTGCATGGAGCTCCCCTGGCACCCAGGGTAGAGGGAGCTCCCCCGTGGAGTGGGGATTCCCCTCTTCCCTGGATGTGGTGTGCCCGGAGCTCCTGCTGTCACCCAGGTTAGATGGAGTTCCCTGCTGGAGGGCAGAGTCCTCTCTTCCCTTGGTACGGTGGTGCAGGAAGCTCCCCTCCACATCCACAGGGAGCTCCCCAATGGTTTGGACGAGTCCCCTCTTCCCCGCCTGGAGGGGGGAATCCCCTCTACCATGGGTGTGGTGGTGCACAGAGCTCCCCTGGAAACCCAGGTTAGAGGGAGCTCCCCCTGGAGGGAGGAGTCCCCTCTTCCCCTGGTGCCATCGGGAGCTACCCTGACACGCAGTTTAGAGGGAGCTCCCACGTGGAGTGGTGAGTCCCCTCTACCCTGGGTGACATGGTGCACAGAGCTCCCCCGACATTCAGATCAGAGGGGACCTCCAGTGGGGAGGAGTTTTCTTTAACCTGGGTGCCAATAGGGACCTCCCCACAGAGCTCAGAAAAGATGGGAGCTTCCCCCTGGTTGGGGGGAGTCTCCCCTTCCCTGGGTTCGGTGGTACAGTCGGCTCCTCAGGACACAGGTTAGAGGGAGCTACCCTGGAGGGGGGGAGTCCCCTCTTCTCTGGGTGTGGTGGGGAGCTCACACACACACACCTAAGTTCGAGGGGAGCTCTCCCCAGGAGGGGGGGGAGTCCCTTCTTACTTGGGTGCTGTTGGGAGCTCCACCCCGGCACCCAGGTTACAGGGGAACTCTCCCCTCTCCCCTGGGTGCAGTGGGGAGCTTTCTCTGGCACCCTGGTTACAGGGGAGTTTCCCCCTGGAGGCAGGGAGTCCCCTCTCCCCTGGATGTGTTAGCTCTCCCCTGACACCCAGGTTACAGGGGACCTCCCCCTTGGAGGTGGGGAGTCCCCTCTTCCCTGGGTGCGGTGGCTCAAGGAGGTGCCCATGACCCCCAGGTTAGGAGGAGCTCCCCCCTGAATTCATTGGTCTCTTGTTTGGTGGTGCACGTAGCTGCCCCAGACCCCCAGGTTAGAGGGAGCTCCCCCCTGGAAAGGGGAGGACCCTCTTCCCTGACGTGGTGGTGCATGGAGCTGCCCCTACCCCCCGGTTAAAGGGAGCTCCACCCTGGAGGGGGGAGGCCCCTCTATCCTGGGTGTGGTGGAGCACCAAGCTCCCCACATACAAACACCCAGGTTAGTGGGGGGTTCCACCTTGAAGGGGAAGTCCCCTCTACCCTGGGTGCTATGGCTCCCGGAGCTCCCCCCCCCCAAACCCAGGTTAGAAGGGACTACCACCTGGAGGGAGGAGGTCTTGCTACCTTGGGTGTGGTGGTGCAAGAGGCCCCCCCCGACTCCCAGGTTAGAGGGGGCTCCACCCTGGTGGGGTGAGACCCCGATACCCTGGGTGCGGTGGTGCAGGGAGCTCCACCTCACCTGACACCCAGGGTAGAGGAGGGCTCCCCTTGGAGGGCGGAGGCCCCTCTTCCCTTGGTAGGGTAGGGGAAGAGATCTCTCCTGACACCCAGGGTTGAGGGGGCTCCCTCCTGCAGAAGGAGTCAACTCTACCCTGTGTCCGGTGGTGCATTGAGCCTCCCCCCTCCGAACCCCAGGTTAGATAGGGCTCCCCCTTGGACGGGGGAGTCCCCTCTACCCTGGATGCAGTGGTACATGGAGCTCCTCCCCAACCCCAGGTTACAGGGAGCTCCCCACTGGAGTGGGGAATCCTCTTCACCTTGGGTGCTGTGGTGCATGTAACTCCTCCTGAAACGAAGGCTAGAGGGAGCTCCTCCCCTGGAGAGCGGGCGAGTACCCTCTACCCTGGGTATGGTGGGGTGGTGAGCTTCCCCAGACCCCCGACTGGAAGGAACTCTCCACCAGAAGGTGTGTTGTGGCTGGCTGTGTTGGTACAGGGAGCTCCCCCCGAAACCCTGGCTGGAGAGTGCTTCCCCCCAGGAGAAGGGGAGTTCCCTCTACTCTGGGTATGGTGGTGCGAGGAACTCCCCTGACACCCTGGCTGGAGGGAGCTTTCCCCCTGGACGGGGTGAGTCCCCTAAACCCTGGATGCGTTGGTGCATGGAGCTCTCCCCAGCACCCAGGCTAGAGAGAGCTCCCCCCTGGAACAGGAGAGTTCCCACTACCCAGGGGCATTGGTGCAAGGAGCTTCCCCAGACACCTGGGCTAGTGGGAGCTCCCTTCCTGCAAAGGGGGAGTCCCCTCTTCCCTGAGTGCATTGGCACATGGAGCTGCCCACCCCTCAAACCCCTGGTTACAGGGAGTTCCCCCCTGGATGGGGGAGTCCTCTCTACCCTGGGTATGGTGGTGCACAGAGCTCCCCTCCTTCCCCGAACCCCAGGTTAGAGGGAGCTCCCCCCTGGAGGATTAGTCCCCTCTACTCTGGGTGCAGTGGTGCATAGAGCTCCTCCCTGAACCCCAGGTTAGAGGTAGCTCTCCACTAGAGGGGGGAGTCCCCTCCACCGTGGGTGCAGTGGTGCACGGTGCTCCCCCACCCTGACACCCAGTTTAGAGGGAGCTCCCCCCTGGAGTGGGGAGTCCCCTCCACTCTGGGTGCGATGGTGCAAGTAGCTCCCCCGACACACACTCAGAGTAGAGAGGGCTCCCCCCTGAAGGGGGGAGTCCCCTCTACCCTGGGTGTGGTGGTGCCTGGAGCTCCTCTCACACACCCAGATTTGAGGTGGCTCCCCCTGGAGGGGCGGAGTCCCCTCTACCCTGGGTGCAGTGGTGCATGGAGCTCCCCAGACACCCCGACACCCCGGCTAGAGAGAGCTCCACCCCGGGAGTGGGGGAGTCCACTGTACTCTGGGTTAGGTGGTGCATGGAGCTCCCCCACACACACCCTGGCTGGAGGGAGCTACCTCCCTGGAGCAAGGGAGTCAGCTCTACCCTGGATGTGGTGGTGCACAAAGCTCCCCCCCGACACACCCAGCTAGAGAGAGCTCCCACTCTGGAGAAGGGGAGTCCCCTATATCCCGGGTGCGTTGGTGCACCGGAGCTGCCCCCTACACCCCAGCTAGAGGAGCTCCCCCCAGGAGGGGGGGAGTCACCTCTACCCTGGGTGTGGTGGTGCATGGAGCACCCCCACCGATCCCCTGGTTAGAGAGAGCTCCCCCCTGTATGGGGGAGTCCCCTCCACCCTGGGTGCGGTGGTGCAAGTAGCTCCCCCCACACCCCGGCTGGGGGAGCTCTCCCTTAGAGCAGAGGAATCCCCTCTATCCTGGGTATGGTGGTGCAGTGAGCTCCCCTGACACCCCGGCTGGAGGGAGCTCCCCGCTTGAGGGGGATGTTCCCTGTTCCCTGGGTGTGGTGGTGCAGGGAGCGTCCCCTACACCCAGGTTGGAGGGACCTCCCCCCTGGAAAGGAAGGTGGGGGGTCCCGTCTACTTGGGTGCTGTGGGGAGCTCCCCCTGACACCCAGGTTAGAGGGACCTCCCCCCTGGAAGGGGGAGGGGTGAGTCCCCTCTACCCTAGGTGCAGTGGGGAGCTCCCCAGTCCTCCAGGTTAGAGGGACCTCCCCCCCTGGAGGGGGGAGAACCCTCTCCTCTTGGTGCAGTGGTGCGCAGAGCTTCCCTGGAGGGTGGAGTCCCCTCTATTCTGGGTGTGGTTGGGAGCTCCCCCCAATACCCAGGGTAGAAGGGACATCCCTCCTGGAGAGGGGATTCCCCTCTATCTTGGTGTAGTGTGGTTGGACCTCTTTCTGACACCCAGAGTACAGTGGTATCCCTCCTGGAGCGGGGGCTTCCATTCCCACTGGGTGCCATGCAGTGGAATCTCTCCCCGACACACGGGTTAGAGGGGTCTCCTCCCTGGAAGGGGGAGTCCTGTCCACCCTGGTTGTGGTAGTATTCATGCCCCCCACCAACTTCCAGGTTCAATTTGTGGTGTCTCCTTCCTGGAAGGGGAGTCCCTTTTAACCTGGGTGCAATGTTATCAAAACTTCCCTAGCCACCCAGGAGTAGGCATCTCCCCAATCTCTGTTCTGGGGGCAGTCCCCCAACCCCTGGCTGAGATGCTAGGGAGCTCCCCTCATCACCTAGGGGACAAAACTCTCCACTCTTTTAGGGTGGGGAGTCCCCTCACCCCTGGCTGTGATTCTTGGTAACTCCCCATGGCACATGGGGAGAAGGGTCTCCCCCCCTGTATGGGGGTAAGCACCCCATTCATGGCTGAGATGTATGGGAGCTCCCCTGGGCACCCAGGGAAGAGGGGTCTCTCCCCCCCTAGGGGGGGAGTAACCTCACCATTGGATGCGGAGGGGAGCTTGGAACCATAGCACTTAGGGGGTGAGAGGACTCCATCCCTTACCATTGGGAGAACCTCTCCCTCACCTGTATGTTAGATGATTCTGAGCTCCCCTCGGCATCATGGGGAGAGGGGACTCCCCCCATATATGGCAGAGTCCCATCTCCCCTGGGTGGGATGGTTCGGAGCTCCCCTGGACACCCAGGGGAGAGTGGTCTTTCTCCTGTATGGTGGGTCCTTTCACCCCTGGGTGTTGGGGGGAGCTCAGCTATACACCCAGGTTAGAGGGGTGCTGAGAGCCACAGCCAAGTTGGTATGGCCCCTGGCATTTTGCCAACAGCATTGGTTGAGAGGCGAGGCATTACTATCCATCTCGGCCACTACTTTTGAGTTCTCCTGCTACTTTGGGGTTCTCATGGGGATTCCCGGGGATTCCCCGAGAGTTCCCATTGGTTGGGGAAGTGCAGGAGGAGGGATTTCCGGAGGAGATATTTCCCATGGCTGGTTCCTGGACAAGCCGCAGCATGGTATTGGGGAGGAGTTGCTGGTGGAGTTCAAAAATAAAGTTTGTTCCTGCTTCAGTGGCTTGTGATTTGTGCCCAGCCAGACTGCAGCATTTGGCGGCCCATGCAGGAAACGCCTAAAGCTTGGGGGTAAGTGAAATTGCTTGCCCCTAAGAAAAGGCGAGAGAATGGGTGACACTTTTAAAAAACAATGTATTCTTGTTTTGATTTGTTTTGTTTTTGTTTCAAGCTGCCTATCCCTAGAACTTTCTCAGGCAAACTGCAAAAAATAGTTGGCTCAAGGTTTGAAGTTGTTCACGCCTGAGGAAGAGATAGAAATAGACCACAAATGCACATGTCAAGAAAATAGGAAAGTTGATACAACGATTTTTTGATCCGTTTTGTTTCATTCTGTTTCGGTTTTGTTTTGTGTTATCTTATTGGGTTGCATTATCTTTATAATAGATTAGAAATTAGTAAAAAAAAAAAAAAAACTGAAAGAGTGTTAAGTAACTTGTAAGAGGTTCAGACCATGGAGAAAGACATTTTAGATCAAGCAAAAGAAAGGTCTCTCGAGCTAGTCAGACAGAGGGAAAAAAATTAAAGGAAGAAAGCTTAGAGGAGAAACAGCTATTAGGGAAATAGCTACATCAGGAGGCTGCTACTAACACCGTTCTATCACCACAGGGCATAATTCAACCAACAGCTCCACCTATGGAGACAGCTGAGTGGCCCTCAACCCCCGTAGGAAAGGGATCCTGAGACAGAACCTCAAAGATTAGCATGCCCTGTACTTGAACAGGCAGGAGGGCAGCGAATTCACTGTGCTTTAGTTTTCAAAACAGTGAAGCAGTTAAAGGAGGCTGTAACAACCTATGGTCCTCAAGCAGCCTTCACTGTAAGCATAGTCGAATCCATTACGAAATTGGACATGACACCAGAAAATTGGGCTAGCATGTGTAAATTTGTGCTAAATGGAGGACAATATTTGTTATGGAAGGTTGCCAATGAGGAATTTTGCATGGAGACGGCTAGTCGAAATGCAGTAGCCGGTTACCCTCAAAGAAATCTAGATATGTTCTTAGGAAAAGGACTTTATGAGGGTCAATGACAACAAATTGAATATGATTCTGCTATATATGCACAAATTGCTGCAGATGCAGTTAGGGCATAGAAGACTTTACAAGGACATGGAGATTTACAAGCTCAATTATCTAAGGTAATACAGGGAGCTAATCAACCTTATGCTGAATTTGTAGATAGGCTTATTCAAACAGCTACCAGAGTTTTGGGGGATACAGAACAAGCAATGCCATTAAATAAACAACTGGCTTATGAGCAAGCAAATCGTTGGTGCAGAGAGGTCATTAGACCATGGAGATTTAAACACATATATTAAATTATGTAGAGACATTAATGAACAAGGGCAAGTCTTGGCAGCTGCAGTACAACAGGCTTTAGATTCAAGGCCAAAAACATGCTACAATTGTGAACAAACAGGACATTTTAAAAGGAATTGCCCCAGAGGAGAAGGGTTTAACAAAGCTAGGTATCAAAGGAGTAGAATACTGGGTATTTGCCCATGATGCCATAGAGGAAGACATTGGGCTAATAAATGCTGTTCTCAAACCACCATAGAGGGTACTCTGTTATCAAAAAACGGACGAGGACTAGGTGTTTACCCACGATATCATGGAGAAAGGCATCGGGCTCCATTGCCAAAAAACGGACAGAAGGGCCCAATGCTCCGGGACCGACAACCACAAATATACAGGGCACTGGAGGAAACCAGAAACACCATGGAGGAACCCAGCAACACCATCAGGGTAGTGCCCAGTACACATTATCCATCAGATCTCTCATCAGACGAACCAGAGGGAGTGCAGGGTTGGACATCTGTGCCTCCACCAGAGCAGTACTAACTCCAGAGATGGGAGTTCAAATCAGTCCCACAGGAGTAAAAGGATCTCTTCCCCAAGGAACAGTAGTCTTATTGTAAGGACACAGTTCTTCTACTCTAAAAGGTCTTATGATAAGTCCCAGGGTAATTGATCCCAATTATGAAGGTGAAATAAAAATTATAGCTAGTTCTCCAAAGGGTATATCAGTAATTTCACCTGGAGATAGAATAGCACAGTTACTAATAATACCCAGCCTACATGATAAATTTTCCAGTAGTAGTATAGAAAGAGGTACCAGGGGATTAGGCTTCATAGGTGTAGAATGGGCTATTCTGTCTTTAAATGTAGATTCTCGCCCAATGATAAAACTAAATATTCAAGGATATGAATTTAATGGGCTACTGGATACAGGTGAAGACCTTAGCATCATATCTCATCAAGAATGGCCAAAACATTGGCTCTTACAACATACCACTCAAACGCTTCAAGGCCTAGAAGTGGCAACTAATCCCCATAGAAGTGCAATAGTATTGGATTGGAAGGATCCTGAACAATGTGAAGGAACTATACAGCCATATGTTTTGGATCATCTTCCTGTAAATTTATGGGGACGAGATGTCCTAGATCAATTAGGTTTGACATTAACAAATAACATCAACCAAAATGCACCCACTATTATGACTATACAAGGTTTTAGGAAAGAAAAAAGTTTAGAAAAACAAGAACAAGGTGTAGCAGCACCAATTCAAATAGATCAAGGAACAGACAGACATGGGTTGGATTTTCAGAAAGGGCCACTGAGACAATAAAAATTACTTGGAAATCAGAAAGACCAGTATGGGTTCCTCAGTGGCCCCTGACTAAAGAAAAGATACAAGCAGCCCATGACCTGGTCAAACAACAATTAGCGGAGGGACATATACAACCTTCCGTATCTCCCTATAATACTCCCATTAGTGTCATTAAAAAGAAATCTGATAAATGGTGATTATTGCAAGATTTAAGAGCCATTAATAATGAGATGGTTATTATGGTACCTGCTCAATTGGGGATTCTTCAATTGTCTGCTTTGCCAAAAACCTGGTACGCTTTAACTATAGATATTAAAGATTTTTTTTTTTTTCAATTCCAATTCATCCTGAGGATAGTTCAAGTTTTGCATTTACTATCCCTGCACTGAATCATGAAGGTCCTTATTAGAGATATGAATGGAAAGTACTCCCTCAAGGGATGGCTAACAGCCCAACTATGTGTCAAATTTATGTTAACAAATCAATCCAGCCACTTAGAAATCAAAATCCTGAACTACAAATATTTCACTATAAGGATAATGTATTGTTAGCACACAAAGATAAAAACACATTGCTAGAATGTTATGCCACACTTACAAATTTATTAAAAAATTATAATCTAGAGATAGCAATAGATAAAATACAATTAAATTTCCCATTTAATTCTTTAGGAGTTCTATTATCCTCAACCATGATCCGTCCACCAAAAATTCAAATACGAGTAGATCAACTCAAATCACTTAACGACTTTCAAAAGTTATTAGGAGACATAAATTGCATAAGGCCTTATCTAGGCATACCAACAGGAGAGTTGGGACCTTTATTTGATATCCTAAAAGGTCCATCAGATCCAAATTTACCCTGCATGTTAACGCCTGAAGCAAGAATGGCATTAAAAATTATTGAAACATATATGGAAAATATGCATTTGTATAGAATTGATATACATTTGCCTTTATTATTTATTTGTAATACCAAAAAAATATTCCTACAGGAGTATTTTGACAAGAAAGTCCATTATTGTGGATACATTTATCTTATTCTCCTAACACTATTCTTACTAGGTATCCTGAGGCTGTAGGACAATTAATGCTCAAAGGAATAAAAGCAACAAAGGGAGTGTTTGGAATTTCTCCCAATAAAATAATTACTCCATATACTATGGATCAAATTGATGAGTTAGCTAATGAGTTAAATACTTGGGCAATTATCATGTGTAAATCTAATGTTTCATTTGATAATCACTTACCATCTAATCCTTTGTTGTCTTTTTGATCTTCGCATCCTGTAGTTTTTCCAAAAATGACAAGAAAAACCCCTGTCATGAATGCTCCAAATGTATTCACTGATGGATCACATAATGGTACAGCAACAGTAGTTACCCCTGATCAAACTTTTACATTTTTAGTACCCAAACAATCAGCTCAAAAGGTAGAGCTTAATGCAGTTTTACAAGCTTTTGTGATGTTTAAAGATCCTGTATTTAATTTATTTTCTGATAGTCAGTATATAGTTAATGCTACAGTATCCCTTGAAGAATCTGGTAGGATTTATCCTTCCTCAACTGTTTTCTCTTTGTTTTCCAGTATACAGAGTCGAATCTGGGATAGAAAAGATCCATTCTTTATAGGACATATCAGGGCACATACAGGATTGCCTGGAGCCCTTAGTTTGGGCAACGATTTGGCAGATAAAACTACATGACATACATATTTTCTCTACACTAGAAGAAGCAACAAATTTTCATAAAAGGTTTCATGTCAATGCTAATACTTTACAAAAGCATTTTAAAATAAATAAGAAACAAGCTAGACAAATAATAAAACAATGTCAAAATTGTGTGAACATTTTACCACAAGTTAATCTTGGAGTCAATTTTAGAGGATTGATACCTAACCATATTTGGCAGATGGACATCACACACTTGCCAGAATTTGGAAAATTAAAATATTTGCATGTTACAGTTGATACTTCTTCAGGATTTTTGATGGGCTCCCTTCATGCCAGAGAGAAAACTAAAGATATTATAGCCCATTGCTTTCAAAATTTTGCCACTGTGGGCGTTCCAAAACAGTTAAAAACAGATAATGGTCCTGGTTATACTTCTACCTCTTTTAAACAATTTTGCTCATCATTTGGCATTACTCTTATAACAGGAAACCCATACAATCCACAGGGACAAGGCATAGTTGAAAGAGCTCATCAAACTATTAAAATGTACTTATTTAAGCAAAAAGAGGGAATTGGAAAGGGGTATATATCCCCCAAAGATAAACTTAAAATAACGCTTTTTACTCTAAACTTTTTAAATTTGGATTCATCAGGGCTTCGTGCTGCGGAAAGGCATATGTGTCCAAAAAATGAACATAAGCCTAAGGTACTTTGGAATTATACTCTAACAGGACAATGGAAAGGTCCTGACCCAGTGATTGTCTGGAATCGGGGTTCTGTCTGTGTGTTTTCACAGGGAGAACAGCAGCCAATTTGGATTCCAGAGAGACTAACCAAAGCAATTTCTATAGACCAAAAAGAAGATGATTTGACTCAAATCCATAACAGCTGATATCCAGAGCTCCAGCTTGGCTATTCTTACATCTGTGACAGTGACTAACCAGGCTGCTTTTTCAATATCTATTTTATTATTGCCTTTTCCCACATCATAAAGTTCTATTTTATTTTTTGAGCTCATATAGACCTAGGCTAATGTTTTTCTGATCAGTTTTATTTTTTGACTATGGAGTTTTTCAACATTGCAATGGAAATTTCACCTGTGTAAAGCTACAAGGCCTTTACTATTGTTTTATGTGTTGTACGTTTGTGTGCACACTTGTGTTTGGTGTTGTATGTCTGTATGTGCGTATGTTCATATATCATATATGAGGAGTGGTCATGAAACAATGGATCCAAACTTTTTTATTCACATGATTTAAATGGTTTAATTTAAATTGGGTAAACAGCTGTTGAGGATTGTTTTAATATGTGTACAAATAAGGAGGTTAACAGATCTGTTTGTTTACTTTCACCTTTCCTTTTCATTATATTTAATAATTCTGTTCAGGATAATGTAAATTGTTCAAAAAATTGTTTTCTTAGTGCCTGTTGGAATGTTACATATTTTTTTAGCATCATTGCCAGAATTCCTATATTCATCCCAGTGCCAGTGAAGACAAAGATAAAACCTAACTACAGCTTCTTCGATAGTTATCACAACAAACTATATAAACTGATGCACCAATGAATAATAACTCAACAAATGATGCTCAATCAAGAAGTCGATTTACTTTGGGGGAAAATGGACCTATTGATGGATTCCTCTGCTTTGAACTGCTTGCAGAACTTGCCTGGACTATGTATCACTTGTATGCATTGTGATCTATCTGTTGGTGCAGCGAATTGTGGTAGTGCTGGAGTATCTTTGCTGATGATGTCACTGGTGGTACAATTTTTCAAAGGAGCCCTCAATTGGCTGAGTGTCATGGCATTTTGCATCCTCCTCCCTTCTACTAGTGATGGTCTAAAATTTGGGGGCCAACATAGGTGAGGCAAAGAACCTCACCCCCCCACTGGCACCAAGGCCAAATTTGGGGGTCAACAGAGGTGAGACAAAGAACCTCACCCCCTGGTGCAAAGGGCTATCCACAAGTATGGCTGTATGCTGGACTGATATTCAGTGATGGGTATGATCCAATTGCAGTGGTACCAACCTAAGACAGGAGGCTGACGCCTAGAGGTCAGCTCATCTGATGACGGGTAAGGACCATATGTTGTATTGGACAACCTAACAGGCATGGTCCCTAAGCCACATTGCTTGTTGTTTAATTAAACAGAAGGGGGGAGATGCTAAGAGCCACAGCCGAGTTGGTATGGCCCCTGGCATTTTGCCAACCGTATTGGTTGACAGGCGAGGCATTACTATCTGCCTCGGCCGCTACTTTTGAGGTCTTGCACTACTTTGAAGTTCTCGTGGGGATTCCTGGGGATTCCCCAAGAGTTCCCATTGGTTGGGGAAGTGCAGGAGGAGGTAAATTTCCAGAGGAGATATTTCCCGTGGCTGGTTCCTGGACGAGCCGTGTGGCGTTCGGGAGGAGTTGCTGGTGGAGTTCAAAAATAAAGTTTGTTCCTGCTTCAGTGGCTTGTGATTTGTTCCCAGCCAGACTGCGGCAGAGGGGTCTCCCTCCTGTATCGGGGAGTCCCCTCACTGTTGGGTGTGATAGTTCCAAGCACCCCTTGACACAGGGGTGATGAATTACCTTCCTGTAGAGGGATTCCCCTCAACCCTGGTTGCAGTGGTTCCAAGTTCCCCTCACAGTTATGGGAGAGGGATCTCCCTCATGTAGGAGGGAATCCCCTCACCCTTAAGTGTGATGGAAATTCTACTCCACACCCAGGGGAGAGGGGTCTTTCCTCCTGTAGGGGGGGGATTCCCCTCTCTTCTGGGTGCGATGGTAGCTCCCTCAACAACCAGAGGAGATGGGTGTCCCCCCAATTCCCTACTAGAGGAGCACCACTCCAGAGAGAGTCACCATTTCTAATTAAGGGGCATACCATTCCCTCAAAGAGGTGCAACCCCTTGGACTCCATCCTCGGTGGAGAAGCAGTGCTTCTTGTTTCCTCCAGCTGCATGATTAGAAAAGTAACACCATCCTATTGATTGGGAACCCAAACCTAAGTAAAGGGTCACCACTCCAGTAAGTGCCCCTATCCCTATTGGAGGGGCACCCCATGCCCTAAAGAAGTGGCATACCTAAGAAAAGAAATGTATCTCTAAAAGGTTGGGGGCATGTGACCCATCCCTTGAGGAGGGCACCCCGTGGGAGGGCCCCCCCATCCTTCCAAAATTCCAGGCACAACCATATAGAGAAGTGAGGGAACCCCCAAGAAGTTGACCTCATCCCTCTAGGAGGCAGAGCACAGGCCCCCATCCCCTCGAGGTGGGTCTCCCTAGAGGAGGGGAACCACATGCTAAAGAAGGGCTATCCAAATCCCACAAAGAAGAACACCCCAAGCCATGCACCACATCTCTAGAGAAAGATGGGTCTGGAATCCCCTAAGGATAGGGCACCCCTGCCAATAGGAAACCCATCCCTAAAGAAAAGACTTCCAAAAAGAAGGGGACTCTGACAATAGAGCGGCAACCATCCAGTAGAAGAGGGATAACTCCAAAGAAGGGGAGCCCCATCCCTTGTAGCGATAAGGGTGCCAGGAGTGCCCCTAAAGAGATGAGCCACCCTCGAGGTGGCAGGTCCCCTCCCTCAAAGTGGTGAATGGTGCCAGGGCCCATCCCTCTAGAGGAGGGGATAATCCCCGAGATGGGGAGCCCCATCCCTTGCAGGATGAGGGGTTCCACACCCCGTTCTCTAGAGGAGGGGCACCCAGTGAGAAGGCACCCCATCCTTTTCAGACATAACCATATATAAAAGAGGGACACCCCCCGAGAAGTTTTCTCCATCCCTTGAGCAGGCAGGGCCCAGGCCCCCCATCCCTTCAAGGTGGGTCTCCCGGAGAGGGGGACCACATGCTAGAGGAAGGGCTGTCCAAATCCCACAAAGCAGAATACCCCCAAGAGATGCACCACATCTCTAGAGAAAGAAGGGTGCTCGAATCCCCTAGAGATGGGCATCCCTGGCAATAGGAAATTCATCCCTAGAGAAAAGGCTTCCAAAATGGAAATAGGAGAGCAGCAACCATTCAGTAAAAGAGGGACCCCAGAGTGGGGGAGCCCCATCCCTCAAGGGGCCAAGGGCAGGCTCATCTTCCTATAGGAGGGGCAACCTCCGAGAGAGGGAGCCCTGTTTTTTACAAGAGGGGCCCCCTTTGAGACTGCACCCCGAGAGGGAGAGCCCCATTGGTTGTGGGGCCAGGGGCACCAGGGCCCATCCCACTAGAGGAAGGGGAACCCTGGAAAGGAGAGGCCCTTTTTTTACAGGAGGAGCACCCTTTTAGATAGGAACCTAATTTCTTGTGGAGGAGCAATACTTTTCTTATAACAGGGCACCCCTCTATATGAGGACTCAGTTTGTAGAGGAAGGGTACCCCTCTTTAGGGGGACCCACTCTGTAGAGGAGGAACACCTGATCCTTTAGAGGATTGGCACTTCATTAGTGAAGGATTTAATTGTTAATGAGGGATGGGAGCCCCAATTCCCTACTAGAGGAGTGCCCCTCCAGAGAGAGTCACCATTTCCAAATGAGAGGTACACCATTCCCTAGAAGAGGGCACACCCTTGGACCTCATCCTTCGTGGAGGAGCCATGCCCGTATCCCCTAGAGAAGCTGCTTGCTTGGAAAAGTGACACCATCCTTATTGATTGGGAACCCCAACCCAAAGTAAAGGGCACCTCTCCATTAGGTGACCCAATCCCTAGAGGAGGGGCAACCCATGCCATAAAGAAGTGGCACACCTTAAGAAGGGAAATATATCTCTAGGAAGTTGGAGCATGTGACCTATCCCTAGAGGAGGGGCACCTCATGAGAGGGCCCTCCATCCTTTCAAAATTTCAGGCACAATCATAAATAGAAAAGGGACACCTTTGAGACACCTTCTCAAAACTGGACATCTTCTCCTGCCTGGAGCGGGGAGTGCCCCTCTAACCTAAGGGTCTAGGTGAGCTGGGATACCAGCCTAGCACCCAGGGTATAGGGGCACTCTCCATTCCAGGCGAAAGTGCCCCTCTAACCTGGGTGTCAGGGGGTGGGGAACTCGGATACAAGCAAGGCACCCAGGTTAGAGGGGCACTCCCACCTCCAGTGGGGGGAGTGCCCCCTCTACCCTGGGTGTCAGGGGGAGCTAGGATACCCATATGGCACCCAAGGTAGAAGGGCACTCCCCCCTCCAGGTCAGAGTGCCCCGCTAACCTTGGTGTAATGGGGAGCTAGGATACCATCATGGCACCCAGGGTAGAGGGGCACTCTCAACTCCAGGCGAAAGGGCCCCTCTAACCTGGGTGTGGGGGCAGCATGGATACCCACATGGCACCCAGGGTAGAGGAGCACTCCCCCCTCCAGGTGTGAGTGCCCCTCTAACCTGGGTGTCGCGGGAGCTTGGATACCCAGATTAGAGGGGCACTCCCCCCTCCAGACAAGAGTGCCCTTGTAACCTTGGTGTGTGTGTGGTGGGGGGAGGGAGCTCAGATACCAGCAAAGCACCCTGGGTAGAGGGGCACTCCCCACTCCAGGTGGCAGTGCCCCTCTAACCTGGCTGTGGGGGCAGCGCGGATACCCACATGGCACCCAGGGTAGAGGAGCACTCCCCCCTCCAGGTGTGAGTGCCCCTCTAACCTGGGTGTCGGGGGAGCTTGGATACCAGAAGGCACCCATATTAGAGGGGCACTCCCCCCTCCAAGCTGGAGTGCCCCTTTAATCTGGATGTCAGGGGGAGCTTCTATACCAGCAGGGCACCAAGGTTAGAGGCTGCACTCCCACCTCCAGGGGGGAGTGCAGCCTCCAACCTGGGTGTCAGAGTTAGCTTGGATACCATCAGAGCACCCAGAATTGAGGGGCACTCCTCCCTCCAGGTGGTGCTACCCCTCTAAACTGAGTGTCCAGAGGAGCTTGGATACCAGCAAGGCGCCCACGTAGAAGGGCACTACCCCTGCAGGCAGGAGTGCCCCTCTAACCTAAGTGTCTGGGGTGAGCTGGGATACCAGCCTGGCACCCAAGGTAGAGGGGCACTCCCCACTCCAGGCAAAAGTGCCCCTCTAACCTGGGTGCCGGGGGGGGGGGGGACTCGGATACAAGCAAGGCACCCAGGTGGAGGGACACTCCCACCTCCAGGGCGGGGAGTGCCCCTCTACCATGGGTGTGGGGGGGGAGCTCGAATACCAGCATGGCACCCAGGGTAGACTGGCACTCCACCTTCCAGACAAGAGTGCCCTTGTAACCTTGGTGTGTGGGGGGGGGGAGCTCAGATACCAGCAAAGCACCCAGGGTAGAGGGGCACTCCCCGCTCCAGGCAGGATTGCCCCTCTAACCTGGGTATGGGGGCAGCTTGGATACCCACATGGCACCCAGGGTAGAGGAGCACTCCCCCTCTAGGCGGGAGTGCCCCTCTAACCTGGGTGTGTGCAGGAGCTCGGATACCAGCAGGGCACCCAGGGTAGAGTGGCACTCCCCCTCCAGGCAGGAGTGCCCCTCTATCCTGGGTGTCTGTGGTAGCTTGGATACCAGCAGGACTCCAGCGTAGAAGGGCACTCCCCACTCCACATGGGAGTGCCCCTCTATCCTGGGTGTAGGTGGGAGCTTCGATACCAGAAAGACACCCAGGTTTGAGGGGCACTCCCCCCTCCAGGCTGGAAAGTGCCCCTCTTCCCTGGGTTTCCGGGGAGCTCAGATACCTGCCAGCAACCCAGGTAGAGGGGCACTCCCCCCTCCCATGGGAGCTGGGATACCAGCTTGGCACCCAGGGAAGGGGGGCACTCCCGACTCCAGGCAGGAGTGCCCCTCTAATCTGTGTGTCAGGGGGAGCTCAGATACCAGGATGGCACCCAGGTTAGAGGGGCACTCCCCCTTCCAGGTGGGTGTGCCCCTCTAACCTGGGTGTTTGGGGGGAGCTTGGATACCAGCATGTCACCCAGAATAGAGGGGCACTCCCCCTCCAGGCGGGAGTGCCCCTCTAACCTCAGTCTCAGGAGGAGCTTGGATACTAACAAGGCACCCAGGGTAGAAGGGCACTCCCTCCTCCAGGCTGGAGTGCCCCTCTAACCTGGGTGTCTAAGGCAGTTTGGATACAAGCCCGGTACCCAGGGTAGAGGGGCACTCCCCACTCCAGGCGAAAGTGCCCCTCTAACCTGTGTGGGGGGGACTTGGATACCAGCAAGGAACCCAGTTAGAGGTGCACTCCCCCCTCCAGGGTGGGGAGTGCCCCTCTACCCTGGGTGCTAGTGGGAGCTCAGATACCAGCATTGCACCCAAGGTAGTGGTGCACTCCCCCTTCCAGGTCGGAGTGTCCCTCTAACCTGGGAGTCTGGGGGAGCACCAATTCTAGTACATATGAATTTTGATTCTTTGGGTAAATTTAGTTAATTCCCTACTATCTTTATCCTGCACATAAAATAGGACATGATATTGGAATCTACCTTGGGGCTGTTGGGAAAATTAGGTGAGTTAAAACAAGGGAGGCATACAAACAATGGCCAGCATAGAGTAAGTGGTACATATTTTTCATATTGCTATTGGCACTTTAGCCTGCCAGAATTTAGAAAGAACCTCCAGGAAAATATATACATGAATAAAAGAAATCCAATCCTTAAATAACTAAGATTAAGTTTCTGCCATCTGCTGTCATAAGGTTTAATTAAAAATTGAGCAGAATTATAGGAAAGTAGAGAAAGTAACATTTTTGCATTCATTGATACACCTACAATGATTGTTTGCTCATCTAGGAATTCTAGACATCATTATATGCATAGAAGTGTTAGGGGGAGGTTGGGAGTAATAATATAACTGTCAGAGGCCATGTTATCAACAGATGTAATCTCTCTGAGGAGGCATGGAACTATGGGGGACTAGGGATCATGTAGAAGTTTAGGTCAGGTGGAAAAGGAGTGAGTGACACCAGGTGATGGCTATGCTTTGAAGAGGAAGAAGCCTCTAGTTTTTTTTGTTTGTTCTTTTTTTTTGGAGGGGGGTGGTAGTAGGACCCAGGGGTCCTTGACCACTGTGCCCCACCCCAAGACCTTCTCATTTTTCATTTTGAGACAGGGTCTTACTGAGTTGCTTAGGGCCTTTCTAAGTTGCTGAGGCTGGCATTGGACTTGTGATCCTCTTTCCCCTTAGCCTCCCAATTCAATGTGATTACAGGCATCTTCCACCACACCTGACTAGCCTGTTTGTTTGTTGTTTGTTTTTGTTTGTTTGTTTGTTTGTGTGTGTGTGTGTGTGTGTGTGTGTGTGTGTGGTGCTGGGGGTTGAACCCAGGACCTTGTACATTAAAGGCAAGCACTCTACTGAGCTATGTCCCCAGCCCTAGCCTGTCCTTTTGATGGTGAAGGAAAAAGATAAAAGAATTTGAAAGGACCATGATGTATTGAGCTGAAGGCAATCAACAATGGAGAGCTGCAATTACTTATGGTCCCTCTGGGATAGGAAGCAAGGTCATCCACTGAAACAGAGATTAAAAAGAAAGGAACAGCTTTAAAATGGAATTTGGGTTGCTTGCTCAGTGATAAACAGTAGCACCAGGGGTATAGTGTAGCCAGACTTTCAGAATGTTCAAGGGACCACCACTTGGAAACATGCAAAAGAACTCTTTTTCAAAATTTAGAAGAAAGTGCAGCCAAATATACACTATGGTTCTATTAGAGAAGCAAGATTATGAAAGACTTTCTCTATATTTTCTAAATATTTTATAACAAAGTTATAACAGTCTAATTATTTGAAAGGTTTATTGAAGTATATTTTAAAGAAAATTTAGAATGTGTCACACTGTCAATGTTCACAAGTCACCATCACTAATGTCATCCTTGACCAGGAACACAATGGTTTACCTCTGAGTTGTTTAGTCATCATTTAATCCAATGTTCTCATCCACTCTCTGATAACCTACACATGGTATCACTTACCTGTTTGCCTCACTAAGTGAGTCAGTAACCCCACAGCCCTGTTTTTTCTACTCCAATTGCCTCTGAAATCTTTTCAATCAATTGCAGTGACCAAGAATTGAGATTCAATCCAGGGTTTCTCTGATTGTATTAGCTTTTGCTGGATCAGAGTAACCTAATAAGGTTCTTCACTTGTAGAAACGAGCTATACCTGTTAGAACTCAGAAAGAATGATTGGCTCAATTTAAGTCAGATATATGAGTGCTCCCTAAAACTATGGTACCCTAAAATTTTATTCATCTTTTTTTTCCATTGTGACTTTGACTCAGATGTCAGCTTTCCTCTGACTAAGTCTCTTTATTCACTTCATTCATTATAATCGATGATTAATTCATAAAAAAGGGGTGGGCATTTACAGAATGGAAAATCATGTGCTATTCACACAAATGACAATGCTAGGGTTGTCAATCATTGCATTCCCTTACAATACTATAAAGGAGAGAGGCATAAAAAATAAGTGAGTATGAAATCCATCATCTCATATGATTTCAAACAGAATGAATGCCACTCTATACATAGACCTCTGATGACAGAAAATAATACTTATTTTTCCTGTGGGGTTGAGGATAGTTGTGCAAAATTAGAGTTTTTTATATTAAATATCAAATAGGGGAATTTTAAAAATACTGATATCTATCTCTGCTGGCACAGCTCCCTCCCAATCTTCCCACAGTTACCTAATAATTCTTAGTTAAATTTGAACTTCAAATAAACAATGAATAGTATTTTCAGTATAAACATATTTCAAATATCACGAGGGTTATATTTATACCAAAATATTTTATAATGTATTTTATAATATTCTATTAATATCAAAATATAAAATTTTATAATACATTTAAGAGGATATACTATTTTAATAGTATTTGGGGGGTACTGGGGATTGAACTCAGGGGCACTCAAACACTGAGCCACATCCCCAGACCGATTTTGAGTTTTATTTAGAGACAGGGACTCTCTGAGTTACTTAGCACATTGCTTTTGCTGAGGCTGCCTTTGAACTTGAGATCTTTCTGCCTCAGCCTTCTGAGCAGCTGTGATTACAGGCATGCACCCACCACACCCAGCTTATTAGTATATTTTAGAATATATTTTTATTCGCTGTATTTGTCAACCTAGATTTAGAATGAATAGGTCTGATCTTTTTTAAGTTCCTCATTTGGTTTTAATGTGCACCAAGATGAAGAAAGATGGCTAAACCTTGAAAGGTTTCCTCTGTAGGTTGAGGTTGGTAAAGGACAAACTAAAATAGATTTGAGAAGGATCGGAAATTATTTATTTTTTTGTACTGGGATTGAACTCAGGGGCATTCAACCACTGAGCCACATCCCTAGCCCTATTTTTTATTTTATATATAGAGAGGGTCTCACTGAGTTGCTTAGGGCCTTGATAAATTTGGGGGGCTGGCTTTGAACTCATGATCTTCCTGCCTCAGCCTCCTGAACCACAGGGATTACAGGTGTGAGCCACCATGCCTGGCAGGAAAGGATTTTTAAGATGGACCAACAGAACCCATCCTAGCTCCTTGAAAATCTTCTATTTTATTAACCTATGTATTGTCTGTGTTATTCTGTATATGTAATTACCTACTAAGAGGAACTGTCATGGTGCCTTCTCCTACACTACCTTCCTAGAATCTGCCAAGCCCTGAGCCCCTGCTGAGTGGGCAATTCCAGATGCTTATTATGAGGCCATGTTATGCCAGGTTCCATATAAACCTCCTTTCCTTTCCAAATGT
Organism: Callospermophilus lateralis; assembly: GCF_048772815.1. Lineage (NCBI taxonomy): Eukaryota > Metazoa > Chordata > Mammalia > Rodentia > Sciuridae > Callospermophilus > Callospermophilus lateralis. The sequence goes on along the minus strand of NC_135313.1, from coordinate 109,197,024 downwards.
TGGCTACTGAGATAGGAGCTAACAGAACCTAAGACAGACACATGATTTAAGAGTCAGTTCATAGTTTGGACATGGCCTATGAGATGGTATGGTATAAGAACTCTGCCTAATAGGGTGATGATGATTAAATTAGACTATATTCTCTGGGTGCATTGTATTTCTGGATACAGAGAGTCAGATGATAGGTAATGAAGAAGAATCAGAGGGATGGGTTAGGTCAGAGACTCTCAAAATTTAAGGAACATTAGAATAATTTGCAGGATTTATTAAAACACAGATTTTTGGCTCTAACATCAAAATTCTGGGCTGGATCCAAGAATTTGCATTTTTACTAATTTTTCAGATGCTTCTTCTGCTGCTTTTTTTTTTAATTTAGAGACCACAGTTTGAGAATTATTGGAGTTACAAGCTCCAAATCTCAGTGGCTTAACAAAACAAAACAGATTCATTGTTTGTGGTTGTTTCATCATGTGTTGGCTGAGTTCTCTCATTCAAAATATTTATTTCTTCACTCTGGAATACAGGTTTTAGAGAACTATCTAGAATGTTTTGGCCACCCAAATGAAGGAAAAAGATAGATTTTGGTGAAGCATACCTTGACCCTAAAGATTCCCCTTGAAGGTGACATGGGTGTCTTCTACTCTATTTCAGTGGCCAAAAAAAAAATCATACAGCCACACCTAGTTTCTAGTGGAGCAGGGACATAGTATAGATATTACCATTTGCTTGGAGGGAGAGAGGGCCAGAAAATTTGGGAACTGCTCCAATGACCACATAGGGCTGAAATTAAAAATGACACACAGAAAAAGAGCAGCATGCTGGCCATGATAACACAGGAGTCACAAATTTAGAAAGATGCTGGTAGGTTGGTGAGTAGTAGAAGCAGAGGCATAGAGGAGCAGAGTCATCTAATGGTAGGAGCTGTGTGTGTGTGTGTGTGTGTATTGACCAAATTATGCTATGGGTTTATGATATGATGGTTGTTGAAACTGCTTTTGTTTTGAAACACATCTAAGTTTGTTGCACTAAATTCTGGTCACCATGGGAGGCACTCATGTTCCTAGGAGATTCCAAGCATCATTATTTCTATGTACACCTGAAAGTTGGTGAAGCCTTCACCCATGGGGTCTGATCATCAAGAGAGCATAAGCAACCCATAAAAAGACTCATGTCAAGAGCAAATGAATTCTAAGGGAATAAATTTAGTTGGCTAGGGAGGCTCAAATATTCTGATAACATTAACAATGGAAAGGAGAATGGTAACTTTCATCATTATTCAACTGTCAATCATTTAACTTTCAGCTTAGACATATCTAAATAATCACCACTATGTTGGTTCTGAACTAGTTGCTTTCCCTCACTATCTGACACTTTGAGTTTACCATGATTCTTTCTTATCACTGTCCTCTCTGTTCATTAAGTGATTGATTGAGTTCAAATCCTGAATATATATCTTCCAGAATCCCTTTTGTGGACACTTCTGGAGAAGGCAGGATTCTTTTGGAATGGATAAAGAGGAATTCTTTCTCTAGGCTTCATGCATTAGTGGACTTTGGCTCTGGCTCTCTTTTGACCTCTGCCGGCCCCCTAAGGCAAGGAGTTCCAGAGGCCAAGAGGTTATACCCACTTATAACCATCCCTCTTACCTTGTGATCCATTGTTCTGGAATTCCCAATAGCCCTAAGACTGCTGTAGAATCTGCATGAATCTCTGGGTTCATCTTCTGAAAGACAGAATATGCCACTCCGTGAAAACCCCTAGGTCCAAAGGGTGGCCACGAGTGTCTGTTTGTGGGTTTAATGATGGATATTGAACATGTAGGCTGGGATATTTTTTTAGGCTGGAATTTTTGAGGCCCATTGTGGCATGAAGGGGATTCAGGGGTGGGCAGAGAAGGAACATAGTTCTTGGGCCAGGGCTCAGAACTTCTGGGGTTTAAGAATTTTAACTTCAACCAGTTGTGGTGACACAAGCCTATAATCTTAACAGCTTGTGAAGTTGAGGCAGGAGGATCACAAGTTCATAACCATCCTCAGCAACTTAACAAGGTACCAAGCAATTTAATGAGACTCAGTCTCAAAAAATAAAAAAACTAGGGATGTGGCTCAATGGTCAAGTGGCCCTGAATTCAATCCCCTATACCAAAAATTAAAAAAATAAATAAAGTAAAATACAGAGCACATTCACATTGTTAAAAGTTAGATATAAAAATTTGCACTTTGAAAAATATTTCTCACCTTCTTCCCTATCCCTATCCACTTCATTTCACCTAATTTTGGTGGTTCTTGGATACCCTTCTAGTGCTTCTTTCCTCATATATAGGAAAATATGAATGTACTTATTTAATCCCTTTTCACTTACAAAAGCTAGCACACTCTATGTATAATGTTTTTTACTATCCTTTTCTTCACTTAACAATATAAGTGTGTGTGTGCTGGGAGCCATCAGCCAAGTAGGTATGACAATCTCCTTGCCAGCTTACTCCCATGCTGTCTAGTGGAAGGACTTCTGAAAGGTGACCTTGCTCAAGGACCAGGGCGGTTTAGCATAATAGGAGATTAGGGTGTTCCCCCTTTAGAATAGGGCAGTTTAGCATAATAGGAGATTAGGGTGTTCCCTCTTTAGAATAGGGCGTATCCTGCTGCCTGGTTTCCTCTTGAGTTCTTAGGGTCAGACAGTATATTTTGGGAGACAGAAGCCCAGGAGTAGTGGATTTGGGCAGAGAGTGGATTTGGGCAGAGAGTGGATTTGGGCAGAGAACGTGGATTTCCCCAGAACGTGTTTGTAGACGGCCAGTGTGAGTTCGGGAATAAAGAATTGCTGTTTGAATCTACAAGCTGTGTGGAGGCTCGTGATTTGTGCCCAGCCAGAGACTGCGGCATGTGTGTGTGTGTGTGTGTGTGTGTGTGTGTGTGTGCATGTACTTGTGCCAGGAATTGAACTCAGGGGTGCTTAACCACTGAGCCACATCCCAGCCCTTTTTATATTTTATTTTGAGACAGGGTCTTGTTAAGTTACTTAGGGCTTTGCTACATTGCTGAGGCTGGCTTCAAACTTTGGAGATCCTCCTGCCTCAGTTTCCCAAGTTGCTGGGATTACAGGCATGTGGCACATACCTGACTTAACAGTATATCTTGAGGCTCTTACTCTCTCAGTATGTAGAGAACTTCCTCATTCTTTTTTATAGCTGTAACCTGTTCCACTGTGAAGTTTATTTCACTACTCCACAAGAGATAAACAATTGGATGTTTCTGGTATTTTACTCTAATGAACAAGGCTGCTGTGAATGAACTAGAACATGTGCCATTTCATTCAAAGCAGGCATATCTCTAGGATGGGAGTAAGTGGAGCAAATACGTAGACAATTTTGATAGATAATGCCAACCAACGTGTCTGTGGTGGTTGCACCATTTTGCATTGTTTGAGATTTAATTCTTGTGAGCTTTTCACTCAGATTATTAATCTGCTACATAGGTCTAAAATCAGTGCCCAGTTGTATTAGCTTCCTACTGCTACTATACTGTGTTACCACAAACTTGACTGTTTTAAACAACATGAATTTTTTATTTCATAATTCTGGAAGTCAGAAGTCCAAGATGGGCTTCAGTGGGCTAAAATAAGAATGTTGGCTGGCTTGCATTCCTTTTAGACTCTCTAGGGAAGAATGGGCCTCCTTGCTTTTCCTTGGTCCATGGCCCCCCAATACTCTGACTTTGGTTTCTGTTGTCACATCTCCTCTCACTGATTCTCCTGTAGCCCTCTTAGCAGACTACTGTGATTTCAGTGGGCCCACTCAGATAATTCAGAATGTCCTCATCTCAAGATCTTTAACTTAATGACATCTGCAGAGTCTCTTCTGCTGTGTCAGAACATAATCACAGGTTTAAGAGATAGATGTCTTTGGGGAGCCATTGTTCTACCCACTATAACTGCCTGCTGCCCAGAATATTATGAAAATCAAGACAGGAATTATTAAGGAAAGGTATACAGTTGGCTGTGCCCTTGTTTCTTCCCAAGGAGACTAGAAGGATAAGAGTGCTGTGTTTGGTTCAGCTCATTATTCTCTGTCTATGACTGATACCACCTAGTCAGAGTAGACCCTCTATATATTTGAAACTTTTAATGTATGAAGGAATTAATTAAATTCTTTGAAAAATATTAAACACTATGCAAAAAAAAACATTATTGTTTATTTTTTAAAAAGGGGATCTATATCCTAGTTGGAAAGAAAGCTTATCTCAGTAAACGGAAATAGAGAGTAAGACAACCATAAATTCTTGAGCCATTATTTTGTCAACTTGGGGGAATCAGTAATACAATATGTTCTTATCCAAAACATATGCTTTATATCTCAATGAAGCAAAATGCATCTATCTGTATCTCAAAATAATTTTTTTCAATTTCAAATTAATGTGGAAATAGTCTACCTCACTTTTTCCAGGCTCATGTCACTGAGCCACATGTCCATGGACCCAAGGAACAGACAGAAATAAAACTAAGAATACACAAGCAGAGAAGAACTCAGTATCTGTGCATTGAAGGGAAGCAAGAAAAATTGGAGGTGACAGCTAGGAAAAAAGCCATGTGCTCCCACTTCTTACCTGTCTATCTAGGTCTTCACTGCAGGGTTTTCTTTTCTTTTCTTTTCTTTTTTTTTTGGGGGGGGCACTTCACTAATACCAACTTTCTTGTACCTGACCAAGCCTGACTCCATGTTCCCTGGCTTTGTGAGGTATAGGAAAACATTGCATAATAAAAAAGATGGACTCTGTATAGACCTGGGTTTGAAATTCAATTCCAATACAAAGTGATCTGGACTAAAGTATTTAAATTTCCTAAACCGCCCCCCCCCCTATTTTTTGTCAGTAAATAATAGTAGTACCTCTTTCATAGAACTGGCAGAGATTAACTGATATACCATTTGTAAAGTTCTCAGCATAGTGTCTCAATGAAAGCCAGCTACTGTTTTTATTATAATGAGTCATTCTTATTATCTCTCCCAGAGTCAAACACAGGATTTGAAATCAATAATTATAGTGTCTCTTTCATCTCCGTGGTACCGTACAACTTGGACCTTCCCCTCCATATTTCTGTTGAGCATGCCACTTTCTCACTATCTATTGCCCCCATTCTCATTTTCTTTCTTTCCCAATTTAGATTCCCAAGCACAAACTGTACTCTCCTTTAACACCTTTGACTTCCTTGGTATTGTCTTTTATATCTGCCTGGAAGAACCCTAGACTTTGTTACACCCAGCTACTTGTTTATCCCAGGACTTAAGCTGTTAACAGCAAATGGAGAAAGTTACGTATCAGTGCATGTCAAAACTATTTAAATACTAAGCTACTATTTGCCTTTTTCATTATATTGACATTTGCACTGATACTATAAAAGCAATGGTTGGTGAAACTACTTTTATTTTTGTAGTAGAAGAAGCAGGATTTTAATCAATATTGAATTCTAGCACTTTCTATTTATAAATAATTATTGTCCCATTCCAATAAATAAACATAATTTTGGTGGGGTACCAGGGATTGAACTCAGGCACATTCAACTGCTGAGCCACATCCCCATCCCTATTTTGTATTTTTATTTAGAGACAGGGTCTCACTGAGTTGCTTAGCACCCCACTTTTGCTGAGGCTTGCTTTGAAATCATGATTCTCCTCTCTCAGCTTCCTGAGCCACTAGGATTACAGGCGTGCGCCACCATACCTGTCCAGTAAACATGTTTTTTATTTCCATACAAATATTTAGTTGCCCTTTTCATTCCCTAAATACTCCTTCCTGACAAGTCCCTTATATCCTAAATCCCAGGTAATAGTGGTGAGTGGGACTTTTCCATGACTTGAGGTGCCACACCAATAGGGCTGTCCTCAAGGCCAGGTGAGGAGTGTGGTCCTGAGAGCATTTCTCTCTCTGCTCCTAGGGAGGATTGAGTATGTTGTGGGCAAGATGGCCCTACTCTAAGTCCAATGATAAGAGTAGAAAACAGAACTTTTCAAGCCCAATTTGAAGATTTAGAAACTCAGCCAGATATTAGTGATATCATCACTTCTTCCATAAACAGGTTTTGACTTGAGTTCTTCCATTTCCCCCAATTCTGTACACCTTTAATTAGCTTTCTGTAATAAGCATCATTCCCTCTTGGGAAACTTGATGAGATTTTCCTTGGGCAATATTTTCAGCTTTTCACTCTTCCAAGTGCCTTCTGGTTAAGTCTTCTTTTCACCTTAGATTTCTGGGTTCACCCTTGAACAGTACCCTCCATTGAGATCTTCATTGTCAAGTGCCTGCCTGCTGGAGAACTGGGATACAGGGACCTGCAGCTGGGTCACTGCTGCTGGGGTTGGAACTGCTTCTTTGAATGGTTGGTGAAACTTCTAATGCTTTAGTAGGAATTAAAACAATAGAACTGGGTTATACTAGCAGTGATTGTATCTTCACCATTATACACTTTAAAAAAGTGTCACTTAAAAAATGTCCTTCCTAAAACAGTAAAAAAAATTACTCAATTTTATTAAATCTAAACTCTTGATCATATATCTTTTTAATATTCTGTGTAGAAAAATGGGATTCTGCATCAAGAAATGCAACCAATTGAAGAATGCATATCCTGAGGAAGTACTCATGTGATGATCTGAGTAATGAGCTCAACTAGCCATCTTTTCCATTCTTTCACTTAAAAGAATGACAAACTATAGCTATTGGTTTTTTGTATTTCACACAGCTTTTTGAAAATTAACAAAATGAATTTGTGACTTCAATGAAAACAATCAATATATTTGCTAAGCAAAAATGAAAATTTTGGAAAACTTACATCCTTCTCTATGAGCTCATCAGCTTCCTAATACTTAAAATACTTTTTTTTGTTAGTGATATAATAAAAATGACTTTTTAAATTTTGGGTAATGTAAAGTGTCATCATTTGGAAAATCTGCATAAGTCAGTGAAATAATATTTTCTAGGTGTCAGATATTGGTCACAATGTTGGTTAAAGTATGATGAGTTTCACAAAATCACTCAAAATGCAAGATAGATCATGTCCATTGACATGGTTTCAGATTCCACATTGCAACTAACTTTTATGAAACTGTGACCAAAAGACCAGACAAGAACAACATAGAGGAGAAAAAGTTTATATTGGGACTCATGGTTTCAGAGGTCTGAGTCCACGGACAGCCAACTCCACTTTAAGGCCTAAGGTGCACAGAACATCATGGCAGAAAGGCATGGTAGAGGAGAGCAGCTCAGGACATGGCAAGCAGGAGGCAGAGAGAGTTTCATTCACCAGAGACAAAATACAAACCCCAAAATCATATCCCCAGTGACCCACCTTCTCCAGCCACTCCCCACCTGCCTACAGTTACCATCCAGTTAATCCCTATCAGTGAATTAATGAACTGGTTAGGTTAAAGTTCTCAAAACCCAAACATTTCACCTATAAACTTTGTTGCATTGTCTCACACCTAAGCCTTTGGGGGATACCTCAAATCTAAGGCAAAACAGAAACTACCACTTATCAAGTTTTGGCATAGAATCAAAGAATATTCATAACTATCTGAATATGCTATTATAATGGTTTTTACCTTTCTAACTATATATCTCTGTGTTATGCAAATAATCTTCATATCCTCAACCAAAACAACATATCATCAGATTGAGTAAAGAAGCAGGTGTGCAAATCTGCAGTCTTCTACTAAACCAGACATTAAAGAGATTTGAAAAACTGAGAGACATTAATTATTATCATTCTCTCTCTCTCTCTTTTTTTTTTTTTGTTTTGGAAAACATTTTTACTTTTCAATAAGAAGTTATATTACTATAAAATGGGGTTATTTTTTGTGAGTTAGTAAATATTTTTAAATAGTTTTCAGTTTTCATTCCTAACATGATAAATATTCATAGAACTAACCTACATTATAAAAAAATGTTCTTTGGTTTCCTCATTAATTTTTAAGTGTGTAAAGTGGTCCTGAAACCAAAAAGGTGAAGAATCACTGATGTAAAACAAAACAGATGCTGTTACTTACCTAGAAATTCAGGGTAACTTTAGAGCAGGAAGAGAGGATTTCAGTGAAGTTCTGTTTCATTATTGGTGGACAGCATTTCACAAATACACTTAAATCATGTGTAGTGGATTCCCTTGGTAACTAAGCAGACAATCAATTGAACCAGAAACCAGTAAACAAGTCATTGTCTAAACATTCTTGTTCTGTTTCCTGATTTTATCACCCACTTGGCAAAAACAAGATTGGAACCATAAGGCAAAATCTGCTAGTCATTCCCCACTTCCAGCTCTAGATCAGGCAGCAAGGATTTCATCCCAGGCCTCAGGGGCTGAGTGGGGTCTGTTCTAATTGGAGTTGCTGATTTCTATAGAAAAGGAAGCAGTGGTGTTGATGGATATTTTGCTGAAATAGCAAACCAAATTCAATTGCTGTCTGGTATCAAGGGTTTCATTTATTAACTTTTTTGGGAAGGAGGTCCCAGGGATTCAACTCAGGGGCACTTAGCCACTGAGCCACATCCTTAGCCTTATTTTGTATTTTATTTAGAGATAGGGCCTCACTGAGTTGCTTAGTGCCTTGATTTTGCTGAGGCTGGCTTTGAACTTGAGATCCTCCTGCCTCAGTCTCCTAAACTGCTGGGATTACAGGCATATGTTACTGCACCTGGCCAAGTGTTTTATATTTTTTGACAGACTGAACTGCCAAATTCGGTCATTGGTGTCCATGTGTAGCTTTGTCCTACAAATTCACTTCTTCTCAGCTTCACTGTGGCATTGCTGTGGTCATCTGGTCACATGGGCCCCTAGGGTGCCAATTGCTCCTGGGTTATAAAGGCTTGTGTGCGAGAAAGTAAAACCAGTCAGCAATTGGAAGCATTTCCCTTTAAGTGTTTTTGATAAGTTATCTAAAGAGATTCAGACTATACGGACAGGAATCACTAAGGCTTCTGTAGTTTGCTCTGATTTCTTTACTCATTTTAGATAAATAGTCATAATTACATCTAATTATGTATTGGTGATTCTGTATTTTTCTTAGAGAGTGCCTCCAAAATTGTATTAGCTTTGGGCTTCAGAAACCCTGGGTTTGCCTCAACCTCACTCACCCTCCACCTTCTGTCGAACTTGTGAGAAACTTAAATGAAAATGCAATCTCTGTCCTCAAGGGACTTAGGTCTAGTGAGGGGATACAGATGGGCAAACAGTGGCAGCATCCCCATAGTCGCCACATGGCAGTGTTCTGTGTCCTACACACCTCATGCAAGTGTTCTCCACCACGGTACTTGTCATATTCGTCCTGTCAGCATCTGCCTTCCTCCTTACCAGGAGGAGGCTCCCTCATTTAGGAGCTCCTTGGAGTCAGGATGTATTCTCTGATCACAAGATCTCTCACCCCAAGCAAAGAGGAAAAGAGGAACGAACACATGAATACGAAAAAGACTATAATTGATCTCCATAGATGATGCAGTGGCAGCAGGAGGAAGGCGCTCTTAAGTATTTAAGCTTGCTCTATAGTATTTTATCTTTCTGTAGATTCATGGGAATGGAATTAAAAGTTCTGGAAGTATGTGTGACATGCATGTCACCTTTGTCAAATATAAGATAAAAATAGAACACAAACTAGCACTTATATACTTACCACTTTACACATTACACATTATATCAGGCTTGCCTGGGAAGTTGTCTTTAAAATGCAGATAGCTGGACTTCACTCTAGGAATACTAAATCAGACTTCCTATATCTGGATATCTGAAATTGTAATACTCCATAAATAATTATGTTGTTTACTCTTTATTAAAACTCTTTATTATTCAAGGTAACATGTTTACAAATTTATTAATGTAGATAAGAACTGAAGAAGAAGTGATATTGCAGCACATATCTGTTGGGTTTTTTCTTCCTAGCATGTTCTAGTAATAATAAAGTGACACTTTCCCCTTGTTCTAGTAATAATGAAGTAACACCTCCTTTCTCCACAAAAAAAGTCTTAACTAGGTTTCTCCAGAAATCTTCACCATGGTTGATTTTAGGACTATCAGCAAAAGATAGTCAAAGTGTTCAATGTAGATAAACTTTCTATTTTCATGTCACCCTGTTTTACTTGGCCACTGGCCCAGAAGATATCAGCACTCCAGGAGATGAACATCCCCGTACTAGTTTTTCACAAACATATCCAGTATAGTAGTTTGTAGAAATGTGCAAACAAGGCCTCTGGCCTTGAGCTGGGCTTCACAGAGATGTTTACATTTTTAAGATAAGACAAGTTGCCAATTGGGCTCCATGGTAACAGCTGGCAGGGGGAGGGAAGAAGGGGAGAATAAGCTCTCCCCTTCTCAGGTTCTGTCCTTGAAGGGCTAACTTGCCCAGAACAGTAAAAGAAAAAGCTGCTTTTATGTGAACTTCTGCAGATTGTGAACTTCTGAGCCCCTCCCCTTACATGCTGGGTATAAAACTCTAAAACTACCTGAATGTGGGGTTCAGGGAATTGATTTGTAATTTTGATTACAGCAAAAGCTGTGCCCTATGAACCTGGCTGCAGCCAAATAAAACTGTTTTCTGCTATCTTTAGTGCCTTGTCTTGTCTATCTCTACAGCGATTTTGGTGACCTAGATGGTCAGAGCAGGAAAGGAAGGCTATTCTGCCTCTCTTGTCTCCAGGGACCAGCTTCCCTGGGGCAGTGGTGAACAGAGTTCCCCTTGGCACATCCAGGCCCCTATTTGTCTGAAGGAGGATCAACTCACCCAGCACCCTGAGCACAAGAGAACCCCCAGGAAGCAGGAACCAGAATTAGGGTTTTGCAGTACCGCCCAACTGAAAAGGTGGGACCCGGGTCCATTTGTTTTGGAAGCCCACCTGACTTCCCTAATTGGCCTAAGCAGATGGAAGAGAGGCTTTATCAACAACCTCTGTTGGGTTCTGAGTACCCTCCAAAGTGGTTGGAGCTGAAATGGACCCAGGGTGTCACCCGATAGTCTCTGTTTGGGGTCAGCAAGCAGAGAGAAAATCTTGACTCCCTTTTTATTTGGTTTGGAATTGTTGGAATTTGGGAAGTATAGAAATTTTGTTCTGGCCATGTCTGTGTGAAAGTGCATGAAAGAGACGGACCAAGGTTCAAGGTTCCAATATTATCCTAGGGCCTAAGCGAGTGCAGAGTTCCGATCTGCAGTTCCCTGGCACCTCATACAGTCTATGGAGGAATTTCACCAACCAATGTCTAAGTGAAAGCTTCAGGTTGGGGGTTGATACTGACCTGCAAGGCTAAAAGGACCCTAAGTCCCTGAAAGGGGAATGGCCAGATGTGTGACACCAATGCAAAGTGGAACATGGGAGGCACACAAAGGAAACTGATCCTTTTGAAATGTGTGTTAAAAACCTTTAGGAAGGTTTTCCTGGTAACTGTGGGATGAAACTCACTTCACAAAGGTTGCATACTCTCTGTGAGTTAGAATAGCCCTCCCAAGAGTGGGCTGACCACCAGAAGATCTTTAGATAAGAGAGTCATTGCTGAGGTCCTTTTGATTGTTGTTGGATCCCCTGAACCAATTCTCTTATATTGATTGCTCGCAAGAGATAATACAGAAACAGCCCCCTTAGTTGAGACCTTGTCTAGATGGACAGATCAAGCTGATGTTAGCCAGGAACATAGTGGTCTGTAAGACCCAGCAGAAAGCAGCTAAACAGAGAACCTGACACCGAAAAGACAGGAAGGGAAACCGCCCCCGATCCCCCAGTCAGAAGAGAATCTACTACCTTATATGCCACTCTACCCAACTTTGCCAAGACCATTGGAAAAACAGACTGTCTCCTCAGCCCGTCATCCTCAAAGGCAACAAATGATGGCCCCTAATACTGGCTATTCTTTCCTCCATGATGCCCTCAGAGCCAAGGGCTTCTTAGAACCAAAGACTCTTTTACCTCTCAAGATTAAGGTGGGAGATTTGTCCTAAGACCAGAGCCACAATTCAGATGAGAACTCTCTAGATGCCCCTGCAAGGGACTAAAGGATCTGCCCATGTTGGGGCAGATTTATGTGCCAGTCTTTCACCACCAATGTGTTTATAAGATGGAAAAATCACACTCCCTCCTAAATGGAGAAACCCTGGGTCATGACTGATCTGATGCAGCCCATTATCCAGACCTAGGATGGGGCCCCAACATAGAAGATCTAAAGATAAAGAGATATCAAGAAGTCCTCATAGGAAGTCTAAGAGAAAGGGGAAAAAATACTGTGCCCAAGAGTTAGAAGGAATCAGAGCCAGCCCTAAGCCCTAGCCTTAAGCCAGAGTGCATCTGCAGATAAACAGAGCTGAGCAAAGCCTCCTTCTGCTCCAGGATCTCCCCTCTTGCACCCTTGATAGCACTGAACATTTCTCTGGGCCCCACATCTGCCTAAGGCTCTTTTGCCTTATGAAATAGGCAGAAATAATCAAAAGAGATGGGCCCAACTGACTCAGAGCTGAGTGTCTGGGTCACCACTGCTGCCACCCCTTTCCCTGCCTAGGGGCACCTGGGGGAGGAGGAACACTATACATGTGTAGCAGCTGCAATGCAAGTTTGCCAGCTAAAAGATGCAGAGACTCAAACTACAGGTGATCAATTCAGCCTTTGTGGGACAGGCTCAGAGAGCCATTTGCCAAAAATTACAAACCTAGAGGGCTTTACTGAGAAGTGTGCCAGAGAGGGCTTTACTGAAAAGTGTGTCAGAGAGCTGAATAAAACAGCCACCACAGTTTTCATCATTCGAGACCCAGAGGCTCAAAGACAGGCAGACCAAAAAGATAAGAGGAGATGGATCTCCTTACAACTGCCCTCACCACAAACCCAGAGGTCACTCAAAGGGGGGTCTCAACAGAACAAAGCCAATGGCCCAAATGTTTATAAAGGACAAAAAAGTCTCCATGGTCCTGGCAGGCAAGCACCTACTACCATGCTCAAAAATTAAGCCTTGAACTGAGAAGGAGCAAATGCTTTCTTCCACCCTTTTGCCCCAGCCCCTCTTTTCAGTTTCTTCCCACTTGCTCATAAGTTGATGATTGCCAAAAATGGCAGGGGTTCTATAGACACACACACACACACACACACACACACACACACACACACACAGCTGTATCTGATGCACAGAACCCAGGGCCTAAAGAGGGCTCAGTTGCTGCAAGCCCAAGAATACACTGGGAATAAGTTCATGTTAACAGCCAATAGTGGGCCATAGGGTGCACACTCCAAAAGGACATGGCACCCTGGCTCCAAGCCACAAGCTGTGAGCCACCAGCAGGAAGGGCCACAGAGCCCCATGCACCCAGGCATAGCAAACAAAAACACAAGCAAGGCAGCTACTATATACAATTAGAGCAGACTACCACCTGGCAGGAGGAGAAAGTCACACTTTCACACCTAGGTGGGCACAATGTGGCTGCCACACTGGGATCTGCACAGGACAACACCACTACCCTCCAACCTTGGCAGACAGCCCATGGTGAGATTTACATAGGTGCTTTTTATACAAATGATGTCTTAGGTCATCAATCTCTGCTAAGAGATTACATTAGATTTAAGAGTTGGAGAATCTCATCAGCCAACATCCTGCACTGGGAGATAACAAAAAAAAATCCTGCATCTTAAAGTGTCAGAGGCTCTGTGTATACTTCCCTTCCCAAAATGACAGTTCCTCCCAGGTGCTTGAGTACATCATTTTTGGGGACAGCACTGAACTCTGACTTAAAAGACCACATTTATCAAGGAAAAAGTCACATAACTTGGTTATCATCTGATTCAGCAACCGAACAGACAACAGCAACTGGGCCTTTGAGGACATTAAACAAGCACTCCCAGTGCATCTGGACAGGGCTCCCTGATCTCACAGAAGCTTTTCTTTCTATACATCCATGAATAGTCTGGAGTGACTGTAGGAGTCTTGACTCAGGTATTCAAATAGCTGGACTTTATAGCCCAAGGCTGGCCACCTTGGTTATGAGCCCTTGTAGCTTACAGATCTGCTGGTGTTGGAAGTTGATAAACTGGCTATGGAACAAAAATTGGTTTTCAGGGTTCCTCATTCAATTTTGACATTGTTAGAGTACAAAGGACAATATTGGTTGATTAATGAGACATTGGTCAATACCAGGACATGTTATGTGACAACCCACATGTCCTTGTTGAAGTTATCCGGACTCTAAACCCAGCAACTTTGCTGCCCCTTGGACCTGGACAACCTGATCACAACTGTATTGAAGTCATGGATGAAATGTTCTCCAGCAGACCACACCTGGCAAACCAGCCCTCAGGGACTCTGATGTGGAGTACTTCACAGAAAGAAGCAGTTTTATAAAAGATGGGGTATGCTTTGCTGAATATGCAGTGGTCACTCTGGACTCCACTCTCAAGGCAGAACCTCTGCCTCAGGGAATTTTAGCACAAAAAGCAAAACTTATTGCTTTGACTCAAGCACCTCAGTTGACAGCAGGAGTCTGTGTGGAAATTTACATAGACTCAAAATATGTGTTCACTATCCTTCATGTTCATGGGGCTTTATGTAAGGAAAGGGGGCTAATTAACTCAGGAGAAAAAAAAGTAAAATGTATGGGCAAGAAATTCTTAAACTTTTGGACACTGTGTGGGCTCCCAGAAACGTTGTGATTATATATTGCCAAAGTCATCAAAAGGGAAACACTGTGGTTGCTTAGGGCAACTGGATAGCTAACAGAGAGTCCAGGTTAGCTGCCTGCAAGAAACGGGAAGAAAATCCAGTCCCAGGTTTAAATGCTGACCTTCTTCCTAACCAACTGTCTAACAGAATGGGAACCAACATATTCCCAACATGAAAATAAGTGGTTTAAGATTGAAAAAGAAAATTTTCTCCCAGGATGATGATGGAGATTTTCTGATGGTCGGCATTGTCATCCCAGAGATTCTAGCCCCAGCCTTTATCAGACAGTTCCACAGGAAAACACATTGGACATACAGCACTTGAGACAGTTCTGAGTCAACATTTCTATGTTCCCTGGCTCACAAGCATCACCTGGATGATCTGTAGAAATACTTGTCAGGAGCGAAAGCTTTCACTAGGAATCTAAACTATAGGATAAGCACCTTTTGAAGACTTGGAATTAGACTTCACTGAACTACCACACTCATAGGACTCTACTTAGAGCCAGTACAATATCTTTACATAGGCCAACTTGAGTAGTCACTTATAAATGCAATTGTGTGAGAGTTTATATTTTTTCTGTAAATTTGGCAAAATATCAAATTGAATAATTCTCAGATAATAAGATCTAACATTTATTGAATACCAACTATGTGACAGTGACTGTTTTAAAAGCTTACATTAAATACATTTTCTAAAGGCATTTAATTCTCATAATAACCTACAAGTATCTCCCTAGTTCACAAATGGAGAAACTGCACTTAGCCCCATTTCCATCAACCCCAGGTTCAACATACTTCCTGTTGTTAGATCAGGACAATATTATAAAGATCACACCTCCTATTTGAGAAGCCATCATTTAAGTGGGTTATTGTATTTTTAAGGGTTCACAGTGCTTGCAGAAGTGTCTCAAGGAAGCCTTGAGAGGATAAGAAAGAATGATGGCAGCCACAGTTCAAGGTCACAAAGGAGCAGTCAGTGATAGACTGGTAATGTCTCTTTGTGCAGGAGGAATGTTAGAAAGGTTCTTTTCTCTTCTGCAAGATTAACTAGATAATCAAGGGTAGCATACTACTCTCAGAAATCTAGACTCCCACAGATAGAAGACAAAGGAAGAACTAGCAGCACGTTGCCATGGCAGAGGAGATGGGGAGTTGCATTCTGGGCTATCTCCTGGCAACCATTTGACAAGGAGCTGCTCTTGACATTGAATTACAGGCACGGAACAGATCACTTGGGGATCATTTGCAAGAGAACTTTAAACAAGCTTACCTTGGTGCTTCAAGAGAAGCCCAAATTTATTAATAGAAAATAAATAAATATAATTTTAGGCACCCCTCAATGGACCTTCCTCAGTCTGACTAGTTATGAGAGCAATAAAGGTTTTGCTCATAAAAGAGCCTTCCACTTTAATTTTTTTAAAGCAGCATGTCCAATGCCAAGGAAAGATTAGCCTTGTTTGCAGATGTCTCTACCTGGGGGTCAAATCATGGAGATGGTAGAATGTGAGATACATTCTGGAAGCAGTTGCCAATAATTTTGCCTTTGCCTAATGAAAAGAAGAAATTCTCATTTAGAAAGAGGAACACCATATGTAGTGAATCATGTGAGTAATTCATCCTGGCTTACCTGGAACTTTCCTGGTTTTGGCATTGAATGTCCAAATCCTAGGAAACCTGGGACAGTTTGCCAAGACTGCCTGTCTTTTAAAAGGGAAAATCCCACATCTCAATTATTTCAGCCTATTTGCATGGCTGTCATGAAATTCCATAGACTGGGTAGCTTAATTAAGAGCCCAGTATCAGGAGATCAGGCACCATTGTGGTTAGGCTCTGGTTAGTCTTGGCTTGTAGATGGCTGCCTTCTTGGTTTTTCCTACATAAGAAAGAATGAGGGGGGTGTTGATTTTGAGAACACTCTGGTTTCTTCTTACAAAAATAATAAGCTCATCATGAGGATTTTGTACTCATAATCTCATCTGATTACCTCCCAAAGTATATGAATTTGGGGGAACACATTCCGTCCATAACATGAGGCAAACTGGGACAGTTAGTCATCTCTGGAAGACCCATCTTCCCCATTGGTCACCTTTGTAATACTTTCTTAGAAATAGAGAATACACTTCTCCAACATACAGATGTATTTCCTTTTTCTTTCTCCTTTTAACTTTCTCATTGGACTAGCCCACTTTGGCTAAGCATCAAATGGACAATTATCTGCTTGCATCTAAGGTAATTAACCAATAACCTGTCTTATCTTGTAAACACAGTCTCAAACACACCTCAATCAGCAAAGTTCCAGGTAAACCAGAATGAATTACTCACCTGATTCACAGTCTTTCTTGACCCTCTT
Organism: Callospermophilus lateralis; assembly: GCF_048772815.1. Taxonomy (NCBI): domain Eukaryota; kingdom Metazoa; phylum Chordata; class Mammalia; order Rodentia; family Sciuridae; genus Callospermophilus; species Callospermophilus lateralis. Next base: position 109,180,020 of record NC_135313.1, on the reverse strand, counting down.
GTCAGCAGTCTGTGTTCTGTTCTAAAGGGTCTAAAGCACAGTTGGTGCTTAATAAATAATGATAAGGATAGTCTAACTATGTTTGTCCTCAAAGCTCTTTCCTTGCCTGTGTATCTTTTACGGTCCAGGCCTGTACCTTCTCGACTCTGAGGCCAACATGTATCCTGCTGCCTCTGATGAAAATATCAGGGCTGTATGATAGTATCTTCACCCACACCCTTTCCAGACACCATTCTTTGCAAAGGGATTGGTGGTTCTGGGCTGGCTAAAATCTCAGAGCCAGGTTTTGACTTTAGAGACCCAGGAGATATAGACACCAAAGAGCAGAGGTTCTCAACCATGGCTGCAAAATGGAATCACTTAGGAATTTGAAAATAATTCCCATGGTTGGTCCCCACCCTGAAAAATTAACTCAGAATCTCTAGAGATGGGGCCTGAGCATCAGCATTTAAAAAGTCTCCCTGGGTTTCCCCTACATTCAGTCAAGGTTGAAAACTACTGACCTGAAGGATTGTATGGGACTAAGATGAGCTACAGAACATAAATGATTCTAGAAAAATTTATATTTCCCAGAATAAAACCCATAGATGCTAGCATTGCTTTAGTTAAAAAAAAATCTTGCCTTCTGTTTTTAAACATATACTGTACTTTTTGGGGGGTGGGGATGTGTACCAGGGATTGAACTCAGAGGTACTTGATCACTGAGCCACATCCCCAGCCCTTTTTTTTTTTTTTTAACTTAGAGACAGGGTCTCACTGAGTTGCTTAGCGCCTTGGTTTTGCTGGGGCTGGCTTTGAACTCATGAGCCTCCTGCCTTCGCCTCCTAAGCAACAGTGCCCAGCTGCACTTATTTTTAATTATGAGAATTAGACACAAATTACCTTTGAAAAGCTTCAGAAGTTTAAAAGTTCATAGGTAGAATTTTTTTGAAAGCAAAAAATCATTCTTTCTTGCTCCTATTCCAGAAGTAAACCTCTTGTTAGCATGGGGTACATCCATTCAGACCTTTCCTAATATATTTGTATATGTGTATATACACACAGATTTTTTTTACATAAATTTGGTAATGCTTTTTACATTGTTTTCAAATTTTCTTTCTCCTTAGACATTAAGTCTTCTAGATATTTCTAAGCTACCCTATCTATGTTTACTTTATTCCTTTTAATTGCTTAATCTCCCAAATTGGGAGTTCATTTCACATTCCTAGTTAATGGGCACAAGCTGTTTCCAGAGTTTTGTTGAAACAAACACTGCAGCTGTTACCAAAATGAGGCCCGTTTTACCTCCACCAGTTCTCATGCATTCTCTTGAAGACCATTCGGAGGGGCTGTCGGGGAACACAGCTGGGTGCTGGTGGACTAGATTTGGTGCAGGGCTTGACTAGATTCAAGAAAGGGCTTTCCTTGGGAGGGCAAAGATCCATGCTGAAATCATGGGCTGGAGTTTTTATGGTCACTTGGGATGACCCTTTTAGTCCAATACCACTTGTATCTTGCCAAGCAGGCAGAGACTTCCCAGCCTCCGAGCCTGGCCCACAGGTGTTCCCCTGTGGAGTGAGACTGTGCCCCAGCCTGAGTTTCTTTGGGGCATTCTGGCCAGTCTGGATGTGGACCTGAGATTGTCTCTTGCCTGGGGGCCGGAGGCTGAGTTTGTGGTCCTGGCCCTGTGGACATGCTGCAGGCTGCAGGCAGGGCTCTTTGCTCACATCAGGACACCTGGCTAGTGACGGAGGGTGGAGCACATGGCCCCATCCGAGACTTTTGGCAGAAGTCTGGGCAGTTTTAGAGGAGACAATCTCTGGCGTTTCAGTAGCTTTCTTCCTAAGGAGGGCAGGGTTCTGCCCTGAGTGCCTTGATGCCGGATGGATGGTGCCAGGGATGGTCACATCCTGTTTTTTCTGGATCCCAGGACCTGAGTGGAGTCCAAGTTCGGGTCTCTGAAAGGGGTGTTCGCTAGTGAAGGTAAGACTCTCATCCGAGTTCTGAACACATGGCTTACTCTCAAACACAGAGCCCAGGACACACCTCGTCCTGGTCGTGTGGATGGGCAGTGGCCTGCTGGGTTTCTGGAGGAAAAGACAAACAGAGAAAACTTTCCTGAGTCCCTGCTCTCTCTCAAGCACCAACAAGGCCCACCTAAACAGGAATTCGGCTATAGAACATAGAGTGGAAGAGGAAGACAAGTCATCAGCCCGGGAAAAGATAAGGGGTGCTTCACCTCCATGTGGCGATCAGCCAAAGACCCATTACAAGAATGACTTGACATGTTTCAGGGCATATTGGGAAATATCCCGTTCTTAATTGGAGGTCTCATGCATTGAGATGGACAGGGCTCTTTTGTGTGTTCTTCCATGGGATATCCATGGCTAATGCTCCTTTCAGCAGAGTGTGACTGCAGAGGAGTTGGTCCACAGAAGTTGAGAGTGTTCCCCCACTTTCAGTAGGAATATGCCTGCATTGGACACTGTCTCCTTTGAGAAGTTGGAGTCAACTCTGCCCCCATGAGCCCATGTACCACATCATGGGGAATATGAAAAAAATACCACACAAAATTGGAAAGAGCAAATGTGAAAAACATCCAAGCTTGAGTCCCATTGGGTTTAAATGTGGATAGCAAATCCCTCAGGCAGAAGGCCCACAGAGAAGAACATATCAGGCTTATCCAGGACACCAAAAGAGCAGGCAACCATGTTTTACTCACCCTTAGGAAGGCACTGGGTTCTGTCACTTTCTTCCATTTGTGTTGCTGCCTCTCCTGTGGTCTCCTATTGGTATTCCATTGCCACAGTCCGGCTGCAGCAAAATAACCAGGGGGTGATGAGCAACTTGTGTAGATTGATACAGCAGGAGTGGAAGCCGTTTATTGTAGGACAACAGAGGTATTTATACATTCCACACAGCTTATCTAATTAACATAAACTAGATACAGCAGTCAACCAATAAGGAATCTCCACACTTAATGGCTCACTGGCGTTACTTCACAAACCACTCCCTCTGGCATTTTGCCAGGCGCCATCCAGACTTGTTTACAGACTCTAACACTCCATGTCTGGAGTAGAGCATTCCCCTGTTCCTCTTCTTGCCTGCAGAACACATGATGGTATTTGGATGGATGCAGAGGAGGGAGTGAAATGAGAGGTGTCCATTTTCTTAGTGTCTCCTGTGCTACCCTGGGATCTCCCCCAAGTCTGTGCCTTTCCTTCTACAACACTCAGTCCCTACATCCAGGCAGCCTTTCTCATTTCCCACTAAGTGGTTCCAGGTGGACACATTGCCTTTGTGCCTACCGTGTTCATGTAACTAGTGCTGCCCTGACTCCCTCCCCTTTCTGAATTGAATGCACAGGAGAATGAGCTGCAGGCTGCGGCTTTGTGATGTGGAATCCTTGTCTATCTCTCTCCATTGACCCAGTCATTAGCTGCATGTGGATGTGTAGAGATGACTGTGTGGAGAAGGAGAGACACCATCCCCCTGGAGTTTCGTGCCTGAGGCTTGGATCTCACCTTCCCCATCCCTCACCTCTGCACCTGGCCCTTGGGCCTGGCTGGCTGCTCACAGCCCCCTGTGTTCTGGAAATTCTCAGGCTTACTTGGTGCCTGGTTCTCCTTCTCCTTCTCTGGGCCCAAGGGTTCTGGGGCCAGTGCACCATCCCAGCACTTGATGGGGCAACTTCTGCTCTTGCAGTGTGTCCAAAAGCCCCACAGTCCTTGCACTTCAGCTGTCAGTGGAAAATCACAAGTTGTGAGGAGTCAGCACACCCATAACCAGCTCTGCCCTTTTACAAAGAAAAATTTTAAGTCTTACTTTTTTCTTATTTTAGGTCAGGCACTCAGGCCTGTGAACCATGAATTTCTAAGGTTTTTAAAGTCCTAGAACACGTTTGTGGAATCACTTATTATACAGAGGCACTGGAAGGAAGGTTTGGATGTTGCAACTTAAGGACACTGGGCCAGGTTTCAACAACAGGACAAACATTGGGATGCATGGGTTTCAAGTGGTTCCATAAGATGCCTCCTCTCATCCTAGGAAAGGACTAAACTGAGAGGAGTTGCCAGGGCAGGTCCTCATGGGTTGGAAAGGGACAATTGGGTGGTAGAGGCAATCTGAGAGGATGTAACCGAGATTCTGACCTGTGTCGCCCCCTGGCTTCCCATTGCCAAGCCTGAAATAATGTTTTGTTAAAAAAAAAAAAAAAAGTACTCACAAGGCCACCAAACACCAGGAAGTAGGAATTCCAGACTCAAACTGCCTCCCTAAGGATAGGCTCCTAGGGGTGTTTATAGGATGAAGAAGCAGGTGGTCTAAGGCATAGGGAAAGGGGCTTACAGGTAAGGAAAAGTAAAATTGGTGTTCTGCACATGTGTAATCAAACCTCATGATACTTCCTAGAATGAATGTTAGAAAATGGCAACATTAGCACTCTGAGGGCCGCGTTTTGGCCTTCTGATCTCTAAAGGTCATCCCTCCATACTTCAACAGGCCCAAGGGAAGGGTCGGTGACTTTAACCAGTTGGAGAGAGACAAAGGCTACCTCCAGGTTCCTGAAATCAACTGAGGCTACTGTTACCATTGTGAACCCCATGGCAGAGGTTTGGTGCTCAGAAAAGCTAACAGGAGCACACTGCTTAGCTACGTGGGATAAGGGCAAGTAACTAAAAAGCAAGTGAAGCTAGAGGGTTTATTCAGGTTTTCTCTCAGTTTCACTCCCCTTGACAACAGGTTAATGCTACTCTGGGCCCACGTGCAAGTAGTTTTTCTAGAATAAATGTCTAAAAGAGTTTTGCTGACTTGTAATGTTTACAGGTTTGAAAAATTGTAGCAATTGCCAAATAGCCTCTCAAAAGACCAAATTTTTACCTTTTTACCTGCTGTGAGCACCCTGCTCCTTCCTCTCTAAGGGCCTCTGCATTTGTTATCCCTCTCATTGAGCTGCTTGACCTTTACTCATCTTTCAGATCAGCTCAAGCTTTGCTTCCTTGTAGAGACTTTCTCACCCCATCAGTTCCTGCTGTTGTAACCAATACTGTCAGAATATCAAGCTGGTCAATGCATTAACTGTATCTATACATTAATTATGGGATTGCTTCATTAATATCTAGCTCCCTGGGTTGGTTTTGTTGTAGGGACCAACGAGGCAAAGCACCAAAGATAGCAGAAAACAGTTTTATTTAGCTGCAGCCAGGTTCAGAGGGCACAGCTTTTGCTGTAATCAATCAATCCCCTGAACCCTGATTTCAGGTAGTTTTAGAGTTTTATATGTAGCATGTAAGGGGAGGGGCTCAGAAGTTCATGTCTGCAGAATTCACACAAAATCAGCTTTTTCTTTTACTGTTATGGGCAATTTAACCCTTCAAGGACAGCACCTGAGAAGAGGAGAGCTTCTTCTCCCCTTTCTTCCCTCCCCCTGCCAGCTGTTACCATGGAGCCCAATTGGCAACTTCTCTTATCTTAAAAATGTAGACATCTCTGTGAAGCCCAGCTCAAGGCCAGAGGCCTTGTTTGCACATTTCTACAAACTACTATACTGGATATGTTTGTGAAAAACTAGTAAGGGGGTGTCCAGCTCCTTGAGTGCTGGTATCTTCTTGGCCAGCAGCCAAGTAAAACAGAGTGACATGAAAATAGGAAGTTTATCTACATTGAACTCTTTTGCAGAGACTCTTTTGCTCATAGTCCTAAAATCAGCCATGGTGAAGATTTCTAGAGAAGCCCAGTTAAAACTTTTCTGTGGAGAAAGGGGGTGCAACTTCTACTTAATTCTCCATTTCACCCTCCTGCAGACCCACTCCTTGCCCTTCTCTGTGCCCTGGAGGTTGGACCTGGGCTCCTTTTCAGTTGGCTTCTGGTTGGGGTGGACCACTGGGAAGCACTTGGGAGAGTGGAAAGCATTTTTTCTTTGGGGGCTGTGATTGATGCATCCTTTAATTCTATAAGGCATTCCAGAATGTGAATTCTGGAATTTCCTTTCATAATTTGGAAAAACCACACACAAACTTCAGTACTTAATTATAGAACCAGTGATAACCTGTCATACCTTAGACATCCTGCCATAGAGAACTTGGAGAAACTGACACCAAATGACTGTCTTTCAGATCCAGATGATTCCTGCTATTATCAGTAGTCATATTCAATTAAGTTGCAGCTAATACGGAATTGGCAAATCCCAAACAGTGAATTCTCCTAAGAGTATAAAGGCTGGGCTCCTCTAGAGTCTGGTCACAACACTTTTTGTCTGCCAATCAATCCACAACCTTGTTCTCTGTTTAAAGGCACCTCATTTAATATATATTGTTGTTTCATGAATGTTGAACTCACAGCTATCAGTACCATGACTCACACCTACATGAGGCTTACGAAGCACATGTGTTTTCTCATAAGGCCTAACCCTGCCTTCTCAGCCTTAGGAACACTAAAGAGTGCTTCAACCCTATGATTTGGGGGCTGTTTTAAGCAGTAAAATTATCATCCAGGACATGAAAATGTGCCAATAGATAGATCATGGAAAGGATACTCGTTTACAGTATGAAATGAGAAGGCAGAATGTCGGCTTCACTACAGTTGGGGACTGTGGTGAGGGGAAGCCTTAGAATTTTTTGTTATTCTGTGCATGTCTGTGAATGACCCCAAAATGATCAAGTATTGATTTTGGAGTTGCAAATACATTTTAGCAAGTAGGCAAATTCACAAATACAGAACCTGCAAACAATGAGAATTTGACTATATTTTGTTTGACTAGCATGTTGTTGCCAAAAAAAAATTGAGTTGGCCTGTTCAAGATTGCTGGTGCCTCCTCCAACTTACCACATTTCCCACCACTCCCAGTTGTTTACCGCTGACTGCTTCACACATTTATCTTCCCTCCCTGGCCAAGGGGCATGGGGCACATGAGTCTGGGGCTCCTGGGAGGTAAAAGGCCTTTTCTTCAGAGGCGGATCTGATGATACACTGTCTTCTGTGTTACACTGATCCCAGTGAAAGGGTAAAGTAAAGATCAAGGGCAGATTTAGAGGGAAAGGAAATTACAGAAAACAACACAGCAGGGATAGGGACAAGGACCCAGCTCCCATCTTCTACTCAGCTCATGAGGAGCCCATTTCTAGGCTCCTGAACTATGTCCATGGAGACAATTTAAAACAAGTTTACATTTCTAGACATCTGGGAGGAAATTCTTTTGATAACTATTTTGCTTTATTGCCAGGTAAAATGATGATAAAATAGCATAGCATCACCTGGAACATGAGATACTGTGTACTTCTAGTTTCTGACTTTCCACCCCAAAGCTGTCACCAGAGAGACTTTCCTAAAAGGCCAATGGAATCACATACCCCTTGCACTCTTTCTTGATCCTGCCTGCAATGCACATGCCAGGCTTCTTTGAAGGGTCCCTCTACTAAGCTACCTGTTTGTCTGGTAGTTTCCATACAATTGTTAGAGGCATAAAGATTTGGTTCTGAATCCCAGTTTTACCACCTACCAACTCTGTGACCCCAGGTGAGTCACTTGACATTTCCAAGACTCAACTCTCCCATCTGTAAAATGGTAATAATGATATTTAGCTTTCATACTTACCGAACTGTTAATACTATTTCCTTTTGAGAAACAGAATGAGGTAAAGTATGAGGAAGGAACTTAGGTTTCAGACATTTAAATTATGGACTTATTTAGTAAGACTGTACATTACTTTTGTCAATAAAGGTGTTTCAAAGGTTGGAAAAAATGTCTGGTGACATGGCCTAGGATGGTGGCTAGAAGCTCAGACTCTAGAGTCAGAATACCTCGTTTAAATCCAGCTCATCCACTTACTATGTGACTGCGGGCAAGTTGCTTTCTTTACCTTTCTGTGCCTGTTGTACTGATTTGTAAAACAGTGCTTATCTTGTAGCACTATTGTTGTAATAATTAGGTGACATACATGAAGTATCTAGAATGGTACTGCCACATAAATAGTACTTAAGAGTTTGTTGTCCTTGGTAATGGATGGTGAAACACAGCATGAATTGAAAAGCCTGCCATCCTCTGCCCTTGCTGCATATTTCAGAGGGTGGCTATGAGTGTTAAAAAGGCACTTGGTTCATGCTGAGCACATAGTACCTGCTGAATACAAGTGAGTTCCCCTCCCTTCTGCCTTTCTTTCCTTTCAAGGCTCAGTTCAAGGACTTTTTCTTTGGAAAGGCTTTCCCATCTGGGCCACCCCCACATTTTCCTTATTAGGACACTTTCCACTCTGCAGTGCAGGTTTTCTTCTCTGTTCTGTCCCAGACTCTACAAACTTTGGTGGTAAGAATTGTATTGGTTTATCCTTATACCTAGTGCTAAGCACAGTGTCTGGCAAATAGCAGGAACTCAATATATGTTTGCTGTACTTTGCATAAATAAATATGATCTCCACCTTCAAGCAGTTTACAGGGACTATAGGGTGAAGAGATATAAACCTTCAAAGTTAGTTTTGTAAAATATAAAGACCTAGTTTTTTATGATATTTTGGGCATGAGGGGGAGGATGTGACTGGGCAGCACTGATGCTGAGGTTTCTAGAGACTCAGGGACAGTTGCCTAACCTCTTTGAGATGGGATTTTCTTCCCTGTAAAAGGGTGCGCTGTGCCCCATGAAAATGCTTGATAAACACACTGGTGATGAAGTGTCAGCATTTGGGTAGGTCTTCAGTTCTGGAGATTCTCAGAGGAAAGAAATCAACTGGGGCCCTTGTGGTCCCCTTGGCAATTTGAAAGAGGCAGTATCTGAATTGTGAAATGAGAGGGTGGGCAGGGATTAGGGAAGTGGAGGGGAGGGAAGACTGTGGGGAGTCATTCTCACACATGATTGGGCAACTCCCGGATAGGGTGTGAGATGTTCTGGCTAAACTGTGTCAGAGCTTTCCAGACCCTCTCCTAGTGCGAGAGCCTGTCCATGTGGGGATGTCACTGACCACTGATCCTGAGGCCAATCACTGACCCTGACCTTGGAGTGCTGCCCCCCTCAACCTTCATTAGATGGAATTCTCCCCTGAATTTCTTGTTCCCCAATAAAAGGCTACTCCCTGGCATGCTCTGCCTCTCTCTCTCCTGCTAGCCCTGAATAAGCCTTGCTGCCCTACCAGGTGGTTCGAGGTGAGAGTCAGAGGGAGAGCCGTCTTGGACCTGGTCATAGAAAAAGGCAATTGAGTCTGTGTGTTTATTTTGATCTCACTAGCTAACTTTTATGCCAAGAACCTCTTTAATGAAACCAGTGTGCTGATCGCATGGTGGAAACAGACTGTTCCCAACAGAATGTCTGAAGAAGACAATGCTTAAAGGAAATAAATACACGGGAAAAGAATCAAATTTCTTTACTATCTTGACCCAAAAAGAATTACAAGGATTCAGACAAGGTAGTATACTCCCATAATCCCAGCATTTTGGGAGGCTAAGGCAGGAGGATCTCAAGTTCAAAGCCAGCATCAACAATTTAGCAAGGCCCTAAGCAACTCAGTGAGACCTGTCTCTAAATGACATTTTTTTAAATGGTGGGGAAGCGGATTCAATACCTTGTACCAAAAAAAGAAAGAAAGAAAGAAAGAATTAAAAGGAAAAGTTGATTGGATTGTAAATATTGGTATTTTATTTCCTATCTCTGCTTTAAGGGAAGGAAGAGCAAACACTAATTGCAGGATATATATACAGAGAGAGAGGGGGGAGGGAAGAAGGGGGACTCTCCAAACCTGGAGACTAATGTGACTCTAAAATTCAATGACATTGAAATTTGATTTTTTAAAGAAACAGCACACTGTTGAATTGAAAACAAGCCAAAAACAGTGGATACAAAGCTAGGTAAGCTAACAACAAATGTTTTCATTGTTTTGAAATTAAATTTTGTTTAAATGCCTTTTAATTCTCTAAGTCTGCATCTCAATTTTTATTTTTAAAAGGTTTTTTTAAAAAAGTAAAACATTGACAGTTGTTTTGTATTCAGCTTTTAAAAACTGAAACCAACTTAAAAAAAAACAAAAAAATCTTTTTATTGCTTATCTATATTTTCTAGTTTTTCTACAATGTGGCATTATTTTAGTAATTTTAAAATCCTAAAATAAAAATAAAGGTAAGTAACAATAAGCTCCAAATTTCTTGAACCCTTCATCTCCCTTCTCTGGTTAATTTGCCTCCTACATATAAATAACAAGAAATATAATACTTGCAGGGCCTCCAGCATCAGGAGGCCATCATGAATGTTTCTGCACCTTGTCTACATTTTGTGTGTGTGTGTGTGTGTGTGTGTGTGTGTGTGTGTGTGTGATAGAGTTGCACAATAACCATGAACTTAGATATCATGTCTTCTTTGTTTAACCTTTTTTTAATTAATTTTTATTGTTGGTTGTTCAAAACATTACATAGTTCTTGATATATCATATTTCACACTTTGATTCAAGTGGGATATGAACTCCCATTTTTACCCCGTATACAGATTGCAGAATCACATCAGTTGCACATCCATTGATTTACATATTGCCATACTAGTATCTGTTGTATTCTGCTGCCTTTCCTATCCTCTACTATCCCCCCTCCCCCTCCCCTCCCCTCTTCTCTCTCTACCCACTCTACTGTAATTCATTTCTCCCCCTTATATTTTTCCCCCTTTCCCCTCACTTCCTCTTGTATGTAATTTTGTATACCCCTGAGGGTCTCCTTCCATTTACATGCAATTTCCCTTCTCTATCCCTTTCCCTCCCACCTCTCATCCCTGTTTAATGTTAATCTTCTTCTCATGCTCTTTGTCCCTACTCTGTTCTTAGTTACTCTACTTATATCAAAGAAGACATTTGGCATTTGTTTTTAAGGGATTGGCTAGCTTCACTTAGCATAATCTGCTCTAATGCCATCCATTTCCCTCCAAATTCTATGATTTTGTCATTTTTTAATGCAGAGTAATACTCCATTGTGTATAAATGCCACAATTTTTTTTATCCATTCATCTATTGAAGGGCATCTAGGTTGGTTCCACAGTCTTGCTATTGTGAATTGTGCTGCTATGAACATGGATGTAGCAGTGTCCCTATAGTGTGCTCTTTTTAGGTCTTTAGGGAATAGACCGAGTAGGGGAATAGCTGGGTCAAATGGTGGTTCCATTCTGAGCTTTCCAAGAAATCTCCATACTGCTTTCCAAATTGGCTGCACCAATTTGCAGTCCCACCAGCAATGTACAAGTGAACCCTTTTCCCCACATCCTCTCCAGCACTTGTTGTTGTTTGACTTCCTAATGGCTGCCAATCTTACTGGAGTGAGATGGTATCTTAGGGTGGTTTTGATTTGCATTTCTCTGACTGCTAGAGATGATGAGCATTTTTTCATGTACTTGTTGATTGATTGTATGTCCTCCTCTGAGAAATGTCTGTTCAGGTCCTTGGCCCATTTGTTGATTGGGTTATTTCTTATCTTATGTTCTATTTTTTTTAGTTCTTTGTATATTCTGGATATTAGGGCTCTGTCTGAAGTGTGAGGAGTAAAGATTTGTTCCCAGGACGTAGGCTCCCTATTTACCTCTCTTATTGTTTCTTTTGCTGAGAAAAAACTTTTTAGTTTGAGTAAGTCCCATTTGTTGATTCTAGTTATTAACTCTTGTGCTATGGGTGTCCTATTGAGGAATTTGGAGCCCGACCCTACAGTATGTAGATCATAGCCAACTTTTTCTTCTATCAGACGCCATGTCTCTGATTTGATATCAAGTTCCTTGATCCACTTTGAGTTAACTTTTGTGCATGGCGAGAGAAAGGGATTCAGTTTCATTTTGTTGCATATGGATTTCCAGTTTTCCCAACACCATTTGTTGAAGATGCTATCCTTCCTCCATTGCATGCTTTTAGCCCCTTTATCAAATATAAGATAGTTGTAATTTTGTGGATTGGTTTCTGTGTCCTCTATTCTGTACCATTGGTCCACCTGCCTGTTTTGGTACCAGTACCATGCTGTTTTTGTTACTATTGCTCTGTAGTATAGTTTGAAGTCTGGTATAGCTATACCGCCTGATTCACACTTCCTGCTTAGAGTTGCTTTTGCTATTCTGGGTCTTTTATTTTTCCATATGAATTTCATGATTGCTTTCTCTATTTCTACAAGAAATGCCGTTGGGGTTTTGATTGGCATTGCATTAAACCTATATAGAACTTTTGGTAATATCGCCATTTTGATGATGTTAGTTCTACCTATCCATGAACAGGGTATATTTTTCCATCTTCTAAGATCTTCTTCTATTTCTCTCTTTAGGGTTCTGTAGTTTTCATTTTATAAATATTTCACCTCTTTTGTTAGATTGATTCCCAAGTATTTTATTTTTTTTGAGGATATTGTGAATGGAGTGGTTGTCCTCATTTCCATTTCAGAGGATTTGTCGCTGATATACAGGAATGCCTTTGATTTATTGGTGTTGATTTTATATCCTGCCACTTTGCTGAATTCATTTATTAGCTCTAATAGTTTCTTTGTAGACCCTTTTGGGTCTGCTAGGTATAGAATCATGTCATCTGCAAATAATGATAATTTGAGTTCTTCTTTTCCTATTTTTATGCCTTTAATTTCTTTCGTCTGTCTAATTGCTCTGGCCAGTGATTTGAGAACTATGTTGAACAGAAGTGGTGAGAGAGGGCATCCCTGTCTTGTTCCAGATTTCAGAGGGAATGCCTTCAGTTTTTCTCCATTCAGAATGATGCTAGCCTGAGGCTTAGCATAGATGCTTTTACAATATTGAGGTATGTTCCTGTTATCCCTAGTTTTTCTAGAGTTTTGAACATAAAGGGATGCTGTACTTTGTTGAATGCTTTTTCCACATCTATCGAGATGATCATATGGTTCTAATTTTTAAGCCTATTGATGTGGTGAATAACATTTATTGATTTCCATATATTGAACCAACCTTGCATTCCAGGGATAAATCCTACCTGATCATGGTGCACAATTTTTTTGATATGTTTTTGTATCCGGTTCGCCAGAATTTTATTGAGGATTTTTGCATCTAGGTTCATTAGAGATATTGGTCTGTAGTTTTCTTTCTTTGAAGTGTCTTTGTCTGGTTTAGGAATCAGGGTGATGTTGGCCTCGTAGAATGAATTTGGAAGTTCTCTCTCTTTTTCTATTTCCTGAAATAGCTTGAAAAGTATTGGTATTATTTCCTCTTTAAAGATTTTTTAAAACTCTGCTGTATACCCATCCGGTCCTGGGCTTTTCTTAGTTGGTAGTCTTTTGATGGTTTCTTCTATTTCCTCAATTGATATTGGTCTGTTTAGGTTGTCAATATCCTCCTGACTCAATCTGGGCAGATCATATGACTTAAGAAATTTATCGATGCCTTCACTATCTTCTATTTTATTGGAGTATAAGGATTCAAAATAATTTCTGATAATCTTCTGTAATTCTTAAGTGTCTGTTGTGATATTGCCTTTTTCATCCCGTATGCTAGTAATTTGAGTTCTCTCTCTTCTTCTCTTTGTTAGCGTGGCTAAGGGTCTGTCGATTTTATTTATTTTTTCAAAGAACCAACTTTTAGTTTTGTCAATTTTTTCAATTGTTTCTTTTGTTTCGATTTCATTAATTTCAGCTCTGATTTTAATTATTTCTTGCCTTCTACTTCTTTTGCTGTTGTTTTGCTCTTCTTTTTCTAGGATTTTGAGATGAAGTATTAGATCATTTATTTGTTGGTTTTTTCTTTTTTTAAGGAATGAACTCCAAGCAATAAATTTTCCTCTTAGAACTGCTTTCAATGTGTCCCATAGATTCCGATATGTTGTGTCTGTGTTTTCATTTATCTCTAAGAATTTTTTAATTTCCTCCTTGATGTCTTCTATGACCCATTGATCATTCAGTAACCTATTGTTCATTCTCCAAGTGATGCATGATTTTTCCTTACTTCTTTTATCGTTGATTTTCAATTTCATTCCATTATGATCAGATAAGATGCATGGTATTATCTCTACTCCTTTATATTGTCTAAGAGTTGCCCTGTGACATAGTATATGATCTATTTTTGAGAAGGATCCATGTGCTGCTGAGAAAAAAGTGTAACTGCTTAATGTTGGGTGGTATATTCTATATATGTCAATTAAGTCTAGGTTATTGATTATGTTATTGAGTTCTATAGTTTCCTTATTCAACTTTTGTTTGGAAGATCTGTCCAGTGGTGAGAGAGGTGTGTTGAAGTCTCCCATGATTATTGTATGGTGGTCTATTAGACTCTTGAACTTGAGAAGAGTTTGTTTGATGAACACAGCTGCACCATTGTTTGGGGCATATATATTTATGATTGTTATGTCTTGTTGGTGTATGGTTCCCTTGAGCAGTATGTAGTATCCCTCTTTATCCCTTTTGATTAACTTTGGCTTAAAATCTATTTTATTTGATATGAGTATTGACACTCCTGCTTTTTTCCGAAGTCCATATGAGTGATATGATTTTTCCCAACCTTTCACCTTCAGTCTATGTATGTCTTTTCCTATCAAATGTGTCTCCTGAAGGCAGCATATTGTTGGGTCTTGTTTTGTGATCCATTCTACTAGCCTGTGTCTCTTAATTGGTGAGTTTAAGCCATTAACATTTAGGGTTATTATTGAGATATGGGTTGTTCTTCCAGCCATATTTGTTTATTTATGTTACTAAACATGGTTTGTTTTCCTCTTTGATTATCCCCCCCCTTTACTGTACTACCTCCCACTGTTGGTTTTCAATGATATTTTCCATTTCCTCTTCCTGTAATATTTTGCTGAGGATGTTTTGAAGAGATGGTTTTCTAGCTGCAAATTCTTTTAACTTTTGTTTATCATGGAAGGTTTTAATTTCATCTTCCATCCTGAAGCTTAATTTCACTGGATACACAATTCTTGGTTGGAACCCATTTTCTTTCAGTGTTTGAAATATGTTATTCCAGGATCTTCTAGCTTTCAGAGTCTGTGTTGAAAGATCAGCTGTTATCCTGATTGGTTTACCCCTAAATGTAATCTGCTTCCTTTCTCTTGTAGCTTTTAAAATTCTCTCCTTATTCTGTATGTTGGGCATCTTCATTATAATGTGTCTAGGTGTGGATCTCTTATGATTTTGCACGTTCGGAGTCCTGTAGGCTTCTAGGATTTGGGATTCTGTCTCATTCTTCAAGTCTGGGAAGTTTTCTCCTATTATTTCATTGAATAGTTGCTCATTCCTTTGGTTTGGACCTCTATACCTTCCTGTATCCCAATGACTCTTAAGTTTGATCTCTTTATGTTATCCCATATTTCTTGAATGTTCTGCTTATGGTTTCTTAACAGTTTTGCTGAGCTGTCTATGTTCTTCTCCAGTTGAAATACTTTGTGTTCATTGTCTGATGTTCTATCTTCTAAGTGTTCTACTCTGCTGGTAGTATTCTCAATTGAGTTTTTAAGTTGGTTTATTGCTTCCTGCATTTCTAGGATTTCTGTTTGTTTGTTTTTTATAACCTCTATCTCCCTGTATAATTGATCTTTTGCTTCTTGGATTTGTTTATGTAATTCATTGTCGAAGTGGTCGAAGTGGTCTTTCATTGTCTGATTTTGCTGTCTAATGTCTTCCTTGAGACTCCAGATCATCTGAAGCATGTATATTCCTGAATTCTTTATCTGATATTCCATCAGCTGCAGATATTACCTCTTCTAAAGTTGAGTTGACCTGCATTGCTTGTGGTCCTTTCTTTCCTTGTCTTTTCATACTGATCGCATTTCTTTCTGCTTGGTGAAACTGTTGTGTTATTGATTTTTCCCCCTATATATTTATATTGCTCTTGTATAGTTGCAAAGTCTCCCTCGCAGGCTTTGGCGGTGGTTCTGCCCCTCCTCCAATTGGGGCAATGTGCCTACCACGCCAGCAGGCCGCTGAGCCTGTACTTTCAGTGGGCCTGTTCTTTCGGTGGTCGCAGGACCGCCTACCTTGCAGGCGCGGGCGGCGGCTCAGACCCTCCACTGGCCACTAGGCCTGTTCTGTCTGTCAGTTGCAGGTCTGTCTACCTAGCAGGCACTGGTGGCAGCTCTGCCCCTCCCCCAACCAGGGCGATGTGTCTGGCGGGCCACTGGGCCTGTTTTGTCAGTGGTCATGGTTCCGCCTACCTTGCAGGTGCGTGGAGCAGCTGTGCCCCTCTGCGGTTTGCTGGGCCTGACCTGCCAGTGGGTGGCAGGTGCGCCTACCTTGCAGGTGCGGGGGGTGGCTCTGCCGCTCCGCGGGTTGCTGGGCTTGATCTGCTGATGAGTCGCAGGTCTGCCTACCTTGCAGGCGCCCGGCGGCTCTGCCTCTCCCCCAACCAGGGCGATGTGTCTGGCAGGCTGCTGGGCCTGTTCTGTCGGTGGTCACGGTTCCGCCTACCTTGCAGGCACGTGGGGCAGCTGTGCCCCTCCGCAGGTTGCTGGGCCTGACCTGCCGGTGGGTGGCAGGTGTGCCTACCTTGCAGGCACGGGGGGTGTCTCTCTTTGTTTAACCTTTATTTAAGCCAGTGCCAGTGCTGAGTGAAAGGGATTCCGTTATTAATAGATATTGCCCCCTAGTGGAAAATCCACAGGCCCAGACACATTTGGGACAGCTATCTGGGCACAGTACAATTTTCAAACCACTCTGTAATGCAGAAGGGATAAACCTCCCCAGTTTCAAGCTATTCTGTCAATCTGGTTTGGTAAACAGAATGGTGGCCACTAAAAATGCCCACGACCTTATCCTCAGAATCCCATGAATACATTACCAAATGTGGGGAAGGAACCTTGCAGATGTCATTAAATTAAGGATATTGAGATGCAAAGTTACCCTGGATTATCTGGCTGGGCCCCATGTAATCACAAGAGTCCTTATTAAGAAGGAGGTAGGAGGGTCAGAGTCAGAGAAGGTGACATGATAGAAGCAGAGAGTGGAAGATGGCAGAAGGCACCATGAGCCATAGGAACAGACAGCTTCTTCAAGCTGGAAAAGAGAAGGGAAGGAATTTCACTGGAGCCTCCAGGGGGAACCAGGATGGCTGACACCTTAATTGTAGCTCAGTGAGACCCATTTAGAGTTTCAATCTTCTGAAATGTAAGATAATAAGTGTGTGTTTTAAGCCACCAGGTTAGAGGCAATTTGTTACAGTGCAATGGGAAATGATAGACTGGTCTGGAGAAAAGAAAGCATATCCAGGCACACAGCTGGGAAGGTCTGAACCCTGACCCTGCACTGCTGCTTCTGTGACCATCACCCAGGAAGAATGTGAAATGGATCCTTGACCATCTTTACACTATGAAGAAGCAAGATTTTCCATCTTGCCCAAGAGGAGAGTCAAGTGATGAAGAACACACCATTGTTATCTGCTGACTAGAACACAATGTCTCTAGGAGGAGAGACATTTTTTTTCTCTAGACTACATTATACATACACTGTAGAATAAAATTGCTCATAACTCAATCACTTACAAAATTGCTGTTAGCATTTTTCTCTTCACCCATTTTTGTGATTGTTAAGATGACATGGTATGAGCAGTTTGAAATTCTTTCTTATTTAATATTATATTTTGAACATTTTTCACATCACTGTAAGTTCACTGAAAATACTGCTTTTAGTTACAACACAAGTTTGTTTTCTGAAATTGACTTAAATTTGCCTTGTTGTTGAACATTTAGGTTGTTTGTGGCTTCCAGTATAATCAATAACTGTGTAGTGTACATTTTATGCAAAAATCTTTGATCTTATCTTAGTCCATTTTGTTTTGCTGTAACAAAATACCTGAGGTCAAATAATTTGTAAAGAAAAGAGGTTTGCTTAGCTCACAGCTTTCTTGGCTGGAAAGTCTAAAGAGCATCATGTCTGATAAGGGCCCCCTTGACTATGTCACAACACAGTGGAAAATCATGTGGTATGACTTACTTAATAACAACCTAGTCTCTTGAGAACTAACCCAGTCCTGTGAGAACTACATTAATCTTTTCCAAATGTGAATCCCCCACTGCATCCTAGTAACCATAAACCAAGCCCTACCCCTTAAAGATGAACAACCTTTCAAATTTGCCATATGGAGGACCAAGATTCCAGCACCTGAACCTTTGGGGAACAAACCACATCTGAACACAGCATCTGAATTTTGGATTATTTCCTTAAGATAAATGTCCAAAGAGGGAATAACTATTTTAGAAGTTGTGGATCATTTCAAGGTCTATGAAACTTACTAAAAAATTATTTTCCATTAGGATTGTACTAAATTCCTCTTCTATAGTAGTATATATTGTCTGGGAAGTCTGCATGTAATAATCTTAGATCCGTGATTTTCAAATTCATCTAAGTGTAGCAAACCCTATAAAATACATTTTATATCACAACACAACACGTACACACAAACTGAAACACAGTTTTATATTTCAACATATAATGCATTACTTTGGTGTTGTGTTTTCTAGCATCTCCTATTTTAAAATGCTGGTTTTGATTCACAAGTTTATTTGAGGATCTATGAACGGGTCATGACTCAGTTTGAAAAAAAAATGCTGCTGTAGATCATGGGAGTGTAGATATGGTGTAATACATGTGTGCATTGGAAGGATCATAAGAACTACCCTTTCTAAAAATACCTCAAACCCCCAGTTTCCTGCCACTTCAAGGAACACACTTTCTGATGAAAAGATCATAGCACTAGATTAAAAGCAACATCTGCATTGAACAGCTGACCAACCTTTTAAAATCTGCATTTAGCTCTACTTCAAAGCCTAAATGTCAGCCCCATTAGTTCTACATTTTGGATGTTTGTTAATTCAAGCAATTCTCACAGGTACACACCTTGTGATTTTTATGCATTTAATAATGGGAGTCCAAGTAGAGACTGCAGATCCTTAAAATTTTGAATTCTGTGAGATGTTGATGCAAGTTGCACCTTTGGTGTTATTGACACTTCTGCATATCTGTGAGTTCTTCCAGCTAGGCTTTTTAAAAAAGGTTTCAATTTCCTAGCTAACATCTGGAAAGGGAGAAGAAAAGCAATGGGTTTTTAAAAATAGAGAAAGGGACACAGAAGAAAGAAACCAACTCTATTTTTAGATAGATGTTAGATTAATTTTCTGGATTCAGACAGAAGAGAAATTCTCATATGTTAAATGCTACCATTGTCATGAATTTAAAAAAATTTCTGCCAGCAAATATATTAAACACATACTGTAGACCATTCAGCTCTAAGTTTTATGAGAGATTAATAATGACAAACATTTCATGAAAGATTCCCTTTTCTTTTTCATTTCTTTTTTTCAATTGGTAGATATATAGAGAATACCAGAAGAAAGACAACAATACAATAATCAAACTTTACAGATTGTGGGAAAAATGCCTCTAGATTATATTGTTTTATATTTATGACACACATTTTCTTCAATTAAAAAAACTTCATTAGACATCTTCCCCATTCGTTTCCACTGTCATTGACATAAAATAAACAAAAAGAAGAATCTATTTTGGGGGGCGAGAAGGATACCAGGGATGAACTCAGGGGTACTCAACCACTGAGCCACATCCCCAGCCCTATTTTGTATTTTATTTAGAGACAGGGTCTTGCTGAGTTGCTTAGCACCTTTCTTTTGCTGAGGCTGGCTTTGAATCCACGATCCTCCTGCCTCAGCCTCCTGAGCCACTGGGATTACATGCATGCTCCACCATAATTGGCTACAAAAGAATCTTATATCCACAGTATAAACAGACAGATTTAGGGAAGCAGAAGGTTGTAGCCAAAGGACCTGCCCAGATTCAGAAGTCTGAACATGAAGCTTATGTTTTTTTAATTCTAAATCATCTTCTTGCACATGTCCTACACTTTAATGTCAAGACCCTCAGGAGCTTGAGGCTCTGAGAGCTAAGTGCGTTAGGTACTTACACAGCACCAATCACGTTCCAGGCGCTTTTCCAAGTTCTTTCCAAATATCAGCTCATTTAATATTCAAAACAACACTATGGAGTTGTTACTATTCCATTTTATGGAGAAAGAAACTGAAGCGCTGAGGTATCAGCAACTCGTCTAATGCCACAACCTGTCAGCGGTGGAACCAGGGTTTAAAGACTACAAGTCTGGCTGTTTGGTTCTAATAATTATACTCATCGCTTCCCATGCAATAAAACAAACGAATCCTTGCCCTTTTATTTGATAACCAACACTCTCTAGGATTTGTTGCCTGATATTTTGGAACATATTTTGTGACTTGGTAATTTTTGTCTGAGAAAAGATCCAAAAAGCCAGAGTGTGTGTGTGTGTGTGTGTGTGTGTGTGTGTGTGTGTGTGTGAACATGCACATATGTACCAATTCATACATAAAGCAGGTTTGAGGTTTACATACTATAATACAGGTACTAAAAAATAATAATAATAACCTTATATTCAATGAGCCCATCCTTCTCCCCCTTCTTGCCTCTGCTGAGGAAAACACTTAAACCTCATTATGATATTTAACTCAGTCTCTTCCAGTTTAAAGCTGTCAGTTGGGGGTAAACTGTAGATCTATGGATTCAAACTCATTCTTTCTCTCTTCAAGCTGTACCTCTGCTCTCTATGGGCACCTGGGTAGAGGCCTAAGTCCTTGGGATTCCTCCCACTGTCCACTAGATGGCCCTCATCCTGCGAGTCCTGTGGGTCATTGAGTAAGGGGTCCTGGTTGGAATTTTGGATGTCACTGCAAAAGTTGAGGGTTCTTTCAGTCACAAGCCCTGTGCTCCGTGGCCTTCTCTTTGGAAATCCATGTTTCCTCTGGCCTACCAGTCCCTGTAGCACTTCTGATCCCATACTGGTACTTGTAGATCCTCCTAGAGCCCTGCATGAGTCATACACTGTGGTCCATTGGGATTCCTAACTCCACTTGAATTAAGTTCCTCCACTCTCCTGTGCCATTGAGTGAGGACCACTGTCTAATGTGGGACACCTTTGAATGTCCTGCGGTCCCCTCTGGCATAGACCTCCCAGTGTTCTCAAGTTTCTCAAAACATGAGAATGGGTTCCTTATGCCTGCCTATTCTGGAAGTTTCTACCCACAGGACTAATCAAGACATTTGCATGTGATCTTTTGACTCTCCCCCTTTCCCCTTTCAAATGTTCCTCCTTATCCTAGTCTTCCCTTCTCTATGATCTAAGTTTTGCTGCTTCTTATTTGAAGGGAAGGGTTCAGAATTTAGAAAATACTTTTATCTTTCAAGCCCTGCTTTCAAGATTATTGTCTTCACCATGGACTTCAAATCTATTTGAAGCTTCAAGCTGGACTCTGATTTCTTTGATCTCAGTGGGGTCTGCCTTCCTCAGAAGCAAAGAAAGCCTCTTCTTCAACAGGTGGGGAGTCCTCAGCAACATGATTTACTAAGAAGATAAATAGCATTCCTTGATTGAAATACTAGTATAAGAGGATAATGAGCCTTCAGCTTTAAAAAACACCTTAATTATAAATGACTTACAGGAAGAGATGGATATTACAGGTAAATAAATCTACATATACCCAACTTTTAAAAAAATCACACCATAAATCACTACCATAGCTTTGTTTCCTGTCAAATAATTTTTACAAGAATATTTTGTAAAAAGTTTCTTCTCTGTTTTAAATGCTTCAATTTCTTATCACTTTCAGGATCAAGTTCAATATCCTCTGTGCCTGAAGCTTCAGCTTTATCAGGGGTTGCCAGACCCTCCACCCTCATCTCCCAGGTCACCCTGTGTCCTGTTGCCAAAAAGCCCAATTACATGCAGACGCCCGGGGGTCCTGCAGACACCCAGCAGTTCCCTGCACAGTTGCCAACCTTTCTCAAGGCCTTTCATCCTGTTCCCTCACCCTGCCCTGGCAGCCTAGCCTTCAAGATCCAGCTGAGTGGCGTCAGCCTTGCAGCCTCTGTATCTTGATGTTTTTCCTCTAAACTGGCTGGTGACTCTGTATCCTAGTATTCAGTAATCTGGGTTTCAGTTGTCTGTTTATCTCTAAAATATTTTATCTAGTCCACATATCTTAAATACCATTTATTATGGTTTGAATATAAAATTTCCCCCAAAAAGCTCAAATATTAGGCAATGCAGGAATATTCAGAGGTAAAGTGATTAGATTACAAGAGTTGTAACCTCATCAGTGGATTAAGCCATTTGATGGGTTAATAATTTGAATGAACTACCAGGGTGGTAACTGTAGGAAAGTGGGGCTTGGCTGGAGAAAATAGGTCACTGGGGTGTGACCTTGAACTATATCTTGTCCCTGGCTCCCCTCTCTCTGTCTCTGTCTGTCTCTCTTTCTCTCTTTCTGTGGGGTAGGCTCAAGATGGCTATGGTTAGGTCACTCTGATTTAGTATGTAATCAAGTTCATAAATATCCTGATTTAGCATATGTACTAAAGGTCATATATATCTGCTTATGAGTACATGTTCACTTATGTAAACCTTTCCCCAGGGTCTGAACTCCTTCAGGACACTTCTTCTCTGCTCCTAGCTTCCTCAAGTTAAGCAGCTTTCTTCTACCATGCCTTGCTGCTGCAAGGCTCCCCCATACCTCAGACCCAGAGCAATGGGGTCAGCCAGCCAACATTAACACCTCTGAAACCACAAACCCCAAATAAACCATCCTTCCTTTAAATTGTCCTCATCAGGTATCTTGGTCACAGGGACAGAAAGCTGACTAACACACCAATTCTACCAAAGGGAATGCATCTCTAACCACAAATCATGTTGATTGATAGGTTACTAATTTCATCATGAAGAAGCCATTTCTGATATTCACTACTCTAATTAGCAAGATGTTGATGAAAACACAGATATTAGAATGTTTGTCATGGCCTGTCTGATGTAAAACCAAGCTGATCACCCCTGGAACACACATTCTTGACTAGGACAATGGACATACTTAGAGATGATGTTTGAACCAAAGAGCCTATATGTAATCACTCTGATTTGTGATGACATGTTTAAAGCAATTTGCAGACACAGGAGAATGCGCTTCAAGATCTTGAGAATATCTGTTCCAAGGAGCTCCCTTGCTATTGCCAAAGTCCCAGCTTCTGGAATGGACTTTAGAACAGCCTTGAGCTAGAAATGGAGATAGGACCCTGATCTCTATGCC
This sequence comes from Callospermophilus lateralis, assembly GCF_048772815.1. Taxonomy (NCBI): domain Eukaryota; kingdom Metazoa; phylum Chordata; class Mammalia; order Rodentia; family Sciuridae; genus Callospermophilus; species Callospermophilus lateralis. Next base: position 109,156,994 of record NC_135313.1, on the reverse strand, counting down.
ACAGTTTGTGGCCTGGCCTTGAAGCAACATTGCTCATAAGAATACGACTAATCTTTAGAGGATCTTTGTGCATATTAGATCTTTCCTCCAGGTAGGTGGAGCCAGTGCCAGCTCAGTGAGTAGCAAGTGGGCTGTGTGTGAGTGCCCCACTCACTCCCCTAGCCAGCCCAAATGTCCATGTATAGACTTCCATAAAACCTCTCATAAAAAAACAGTCCCTACAATCCTTCAATTTTTCTTTTATATCCCCATCTTTTGCAAACTATCTCTGAGTTCATTCTCTCCTCCAAAACACACACACACACACACACACACACACACACACACACGAAAAGAAGCAATTGCCTATCTGCAGAATCAATCATTGAGGAGCAGGCTGGTCTCACTTTATGAATAGCTAAGGAAAATTGTTCTTCCCCTCCTTATGCCCCCTATTTCTCCTACTCTCTTGAAAAGCAAAATAGAAAATTCAGAGTAAGACAGGTTTGTCTTGTGACTTGTTATATGATAACAAGTTTGAACATAAAAAATTTGAACATACAAAAAAAATCAAGTGCATGAGGCCCTTATCAATTAAGATGTGTTTTGTGTCAATGAACAGAAAACACAGGTTAAAATGGAACAGATAGAATGAGAATATTTTATCTTACTTAGCAAGAAGCCCTGATGTAGGACAACTGTGGGGCTGAATAGTGGCTCAAACAATATTATCAAAAAACTAGATTCTAGGGCTGGGGTTAGCTCAGTCAGAGAGCAATTGCCTAGCATGCATAGGGTCCTGGGTTTGATTGCCAGTGCAGAAAACAAAAGCAGAACCAGATTCTTCCCACCCTTTCACTTCACCATCCTGTCATAAAAGGTTAGCTCCCTTCCTGTTACAAAAGGGCTGCCAGCATTCCAGGCTTCCTATGCAGACATGACAATGCCTAATAGATAAGAGGAATTTTTGTTTAACATGCTTTTTGGTTCCCCTTTCTTCCCTTATTCCCCATTTTCCTTCTGTTTTTTTTTTTTTTTCCAGAACTCAATTCTATGCCCATGCTCAGACCCACCCACAAAGGAATTGGGACAATTGGATTGGCTTGAGGCAATACCAACATTCACCCTTGGAGCTGAGATGTTCAAGAAGGAAGGGTTTCTGTGGTCACCTGAGATGTAGGTGGCTGGTGTGGACAATGCAGAAGTGGGACAGGGGCACACTGTGCTTTGTCGAGGAGTTGGCCTTCATTTCATCTGTCACACTATATGTACTCAGTAATAGTCTTGAAACTAGAATCTGTACTTTAAACTGAAAGCGTTTTTCATTTACCATTGCTTTCTACTCTGTATCTCCTAAGGATGCCTAAGTGAAAAGGATAAGATCACTTATCTCCCCCGTTTTCTCTGGGAAAGACTCTATGGGGTGTCAGCAAGATTGTCTGATGGAGCCATTCATAACAGCAGGGCTCAGGCGCTTCTTAGGGTCTCAGGTGCATGCTTCTTCAGGAGGCCACAACTGGACCTGAACAGGGTCCTGATCCAGGAAATCCTAGATCCAGGGGCTGGGGACTCCCCTTCTTATCCCAGGCCACCTGCAGGCTGCTCTCATTGCTGAGTATTGCTGGAAATCCAGGCAGCTTCAGGAGGCATCTACATCCTCCCCCAAAGAGAGTTACTCACATTTTCCCAAAGTAATCTTGCCCCTGGTAATTTTTATTTTGAACAAGTATTAGATGCCTGCACTGTGACTTTTAGTCTTTGCACTTCACATTACTTTCTATTTTAGTATGGACTGGAAATTCCAAGGTAGTGACGTGGGATTCCTTGTCTGGAGCACTGTTGAAGATGCTAAAAGAGAAGTGTATGACCAGCTGACCTTTTGAGGTCTCCAAGAGGAACATATAGAGAGAGGGTGTCCACATGGACAAGGCTGGCTGCCCTGCACAGGGGAGGGAAATAGAATTTGTTGTGAGCCTACTGCAAGCCAGGGGCTCTGCAGCCATATCTTTAGTCTGTTCCACAGAATTGATACTTGGGTTCATAACATCCGCCATTTTGCAGGTGTGGAAACTGAATTTCAAAGAAGGTTGAGGAACTTGCTCTGAGTGGGATCTGAGCCCATGCATGCTGCCTCTAAAAATCTAAGCTTTTACCAGTGCATAATGCCAAGATCTTGCAGAGGTGAATAAGGCTAATTGTCCTAAAGTCCTTGTGCTAAAATGTGACTGACCTCCATGTTAATGAAATCCCTGAGCCTGGGGCCTCTGTTGCTGTCATAGTCTTACCTTATCTTGGTGGAAGCAACTGGGAGGGCAGGGCAGGCTGTGTGTATGTGGTGTAGTGGTAGGGATGTTGGCGGCAGAGGGACCTACAAGTAAGTTTTGCTGCACACCTTTGATCTCCTTGCTAATCAGTATTTGGAGCAGTTGCTCCCTGGGGACTCTCCCTTTGGGCTTCACATTTGCAGAGAAATTCAGGCTAAAGGCAGGCAGGCTGTGAGTTCTGAGCTTCAAACTAGATCAGGAATAGGAAGATGACAGCTCCCCTCTGAATGAGATGTTCTGGGAGCTGAAAAGACACAATGAATTCCCGGAGATTTTTTTCTCCCTTTTGTCTGAGATGATTTTCTCTTTCCACTGTGAAACCACTGCAGAATCACCTTTTCTGAACCTCACAGTTTGGGTGAGGAAGCAAATTACTTGCTGCCACAGCAACGCCTCTCACTTACCCAATAAGAGGCAGGGTGGAAACCCTGGCTCAGGTCTGTGAGGATGAGGAAGTCACACCAGCCAAGAGCCTGTTACTTGTTTATGCACCATGTGCCCGAGGTGCATGCACAAATCAGACACCCAGCATCTACTCACCAACTGGCACAGTCAAGTGGACACACAACCAGGGACAGAACCCTAACCATCCCTGGGCAAAATAGAGCATCTCTGGGCAGAATCCCTGCATTTGGAATAGTGACAGGATAGTGGTAAGCATTCCAGGGGGCCACCAACCTCCCTTCTCAAGTTCCTTCATAAAATAAAAAAAGCAACATCAACTAATGGTTTTTGAACGTTGGACAACATACCAAATAGGCACTCTACCTTGGCAAGATTCTGAAAGTAAATATGTCAAAGGGTTACAAGTGATTATTTGCAATGGATGAAATTATAGGAAATTTTTATTTTTGATGTTTATTTTCTTCAAGGTCTCTAAATTGTGAAATAAGTTCATCTTTTCCATGATTTTTATTGGTGCATTATAATTAAGTTAAATTTTTAAGTAAACAAATGAATGCATGCCCTTGGTAAACAAAACTAGATAACGAATAAGATATGCAGTCCTTTCTCCAGTGCAAATCATCAAGAAAGAAATGCAGGAGCGAAATTTGGCTTTTTCAGCGAGTGACCATGTTCAAGCTCATGTTTTTTTTGCTGTTTTTGTGGTACTGGGGATTGAACTCAGAGCCACTCTACCACTGAGCTACATTCCCAGGCCTTGGTCTATTTTTGAGACAGGGTCTTGGCAAATTTCTCTGGCTGGCCTTAAATTTGTGATCCTCCTGCCTCAGCCTCCCAAGTTGCTGAAATAATAGGCATGAGCCACCATGCCCAGCCTAAAGCTCAAGTTTTAAATGCCATTACTCTAACTTCCAATTTTTATCTTCAGTTGGCCCACTCTCCTGAACTCAAGATTTGGATTTACAACTGTATATTCATCTCCACTTGGATATTTTACAGATTCTCAAAGTTAACATGCCTCCAACATAGTTCCTAATCATCCCTACAACCCCCAGACCAAATCTGCTTCTTTTGAAGCTCTTCCCCTTCTCCAATGGAAGTTCCATCTTTCCAATTGTTCAGACCAAAACCTTTGGTGTTATTCTCAACTTGCCACTTTCTCTCACATGTTACATCCAGCCTGTCTGTAAATCTGGCTGGCATATATATCTCATAGCTTGTCATCTCATAAAATCCAGTAGTTCTCTTCACTGCCCCTACTACTAGGAACCATGCAACCACCCTCTACTGCCTGGATTTCTGCAGCCATTTCCTGGCTTGCTCCCTTGCATTTTAACAGAATTCTAATAAATAGAGATCTTTTGATGTCTGCTCAAACTTCCTCCAGAGGATCCAGCAAGTTTACAATGGCCTATAAGATTCTACACCACGTGCTCCTTCCCAGCTCTCTCTGACCTCATCCCCTACCACATCCCTCCCTCTTTTCCAGTCACACTTATCATCTCAGGCTCCATGAATACATCAGATGCACTATAGCCTCAGGGCCTTTGTACTTGCTGTTCCCTCTTCCTGGACTGCTCTTATTCTAAATGTCTGCATGACCACTTCCTTACCTCTTCTAGCTCTTCCTACCAATGCCCCCTTCCCAGTGAAGGCTTCCTGGTTTGAAATCCTTCCACCCCAAATCCAGCTCTCGTTCATCCCCTTTCCTACTATCTTGCTATAGCACTAATAATTATCTAACATTATTGATTTGATTGACATATGTTGTTTATCATCTCTTGCTCTAATTGGTTGGGAACTTTATGAGTGAGGGATGGTGTGTCTGTTGACACTGCTGTATGCTCTGTGTCTGGGTCAGAGTAGGCACCAGACTGGGGAGGGTACTTATAGGCAGGATGATGTTTCCCCCAAAAGTCTGCATCCTAATCCCCAAAGCCTGTGATTATGTTACCTTACACAGCAAAAGGGACTTTGCAGATGTGACTAAAATAAGGATTTGGGGATAGGAAGATTATCTAGATAGATCCAACATAATCAAAATGTCCTTGTAAGAGGATTGGCCTGAGGGTCAGAGCAGAGATGGAGATGTGAGGATAAAAGCAAGGTTGGAATTGTGGGATTGTGGAAGAGGCCATGAGCCAAGAAATGAAGGCAAACTCTTTTTTTCTTTCAGCAGCCTCAGCAACTTAGCAAGGCCCTAAGCAATGCAGTAAGACCCTGTCTCAAAAAAATAAAAAATAAAAAACAAGGTAGGCTGGGCTTATAGTTCAATGGTAAAGCACCCCTGGGTTCAATGCCTGGTACCAAAAAAAAGAATGTACTTGGTAAACAATTCATAGCTTGAATAAAGTGTATGATAAAGTAAGTTTCTCTTCTACCTCAGACTTGCTGTCCTTGGTCTCCCTGCTCAGCTGCAAGCAGATGCCAGTTTATTGGGCATGCTTTCAGAGATTCTATGAATATACATATGGTTGCCCTCTTTGTCCATAAATAGCAGTCTATTATGCACATTGTTTTGCTCATTGCTTTTGTCAATAAAAGATATGTGAAGATTATAGAAGGGGCAATCTTTTTTGTTTGTATCTGTATAATGTTCCATTCCTGGTACAGCAGTGCCTTAATCTGTTTATTCACTTCTCTGGTGATAGAAGTTAGGTTGTATTTAGTCTATTTAGTTCTACAGCCTTTGAATGTAAATGCATGCATGCATGCATGCATATCTGAAGGATGAACTCTTAGAAGTGGAATGCAGGGTCAAGGGATAGATACACATTTTATTATAATATTGCTAAATTATCTTCCAAAGAACATGTACTTACTCTTACCAACAGTATAGGAGTCTGTTATCTCATGGTCTTACCAAAACTTTATTACAATTTTTTTATTATTTGTCAACCTAATAGATGCAAAATGACAATGTGAAATTGTGAGGATCACTGCCTTTTATGTGGTCATGAGTCCTTTGTATTTATATTTCTTTTTTCCCATGTTTTTATTGGTGTGTTATAATTATAAGGTGAAATTCATTGGTACATACACAAAATATAACAATATAATTTGGCCAATAAAGTCCCCAGTATTCCCCCCCCCCCGCCACTTCCCCTGGTCCTTTTCCTCTACCAATCTCTCTTCAATTTTCATGAGACCTCCCTCACACTATATTTATATTTATAAGAAATTTCTATTCATGGTTTTGCTTACTTTTTGTTGTTGTTGGTTCCTTGAATTCTTCTTAAAATTGACTTAGAAGTAATCTCTACATTAAGAAAGTTAACCTCCTGAGAGTTACTATGTACATATATTCCAGTCTGCAGTTTGTCTGTTTTATTTTACTCATGATATTTGTAACCATGTAAAACTTTAATTTCATCAAGTCAAATACATCAATAACTTCCTTTATGGCTTCTGGCCTTTGCATATTGCTTCGAATAGCACTCTATGTTCATGTGTTACAAAAGTCTTATATTCTGTTATTCTCTGTTCTAATGCTTTTATAATTATTATCTTGTATGTTTAAATCCATGCTCACCTGGAATATCATTACTTGAGGGATTCAGTTCTTTTGCCCCAATATTGGCACCCAGTTGTCCCAAAACATTATTGGAATATTTGTCCTCTCCTCCCCCAGTTTGAGGTGCCATCTTTATTGAAAAACAAAATTTTCAGAAGTATTTGTGTCTACTTTGGGGCTCTTTTCTATTAAATTGAATTGAACTGCCTGTCTACTACCCAATTCACTACTCATGTAATTTTGTTAATTATTGTGGTTCTAACAGTGCATTTTAATGCCTGCTAGGGTTTGCCTTCTCTCATTTCTTTCTTTTTGGAAAATTGCTGTTTATTTTAGAATGTTTATTTTTCCATACGAACTTCAGAATCAGCTTGTTATATTCTAAAAAAAAAAGCCCCTGTTCCCTGTTGGTATTTTCACTGGGAAACATTGTATTTATAGATTAATTTATGGTACACTAACATATTCACAGTGCTCATATAGCCTTTTAAATTGGTTTAAAATGTCATTTTTATTATAAATGTAATACATGTTCACTGCAAAAAAACAAAAATTCTGGCAATTCTGTAATGTGTGAGGTAGAGTACAAAAGTCCCATTTTTTTCCCTTCTAACTCTTCCCTTAGAGGCAACCCCTGTTAATATTGAGGTGTTGTTGCTCTTAAGGTGAATTTAATAATTATATTTGTGTACATGCATGCACATACATCTTTGCAGGCAGATCTTTTGTTATATAGCTATGTCTAACTTTATATCACAAACCATTTCTAACCCAGTTAGTTCATTAATCATATACCATGTCAATACCTGTCGATCTACCTTACTCTTGAAGATCACATTATGGCCCACTGTATGGGAAAATTGGGATACCACAACTAATTTACCCATTTCCCCTGGATGAATATTTTCTTCATTTCTCCAGTTTTACTTAATTATAAATAATGCTGTTGGGGATAACCTGTATGCAAATATGTCAACTACATAAATTCCAGGAAATAGGACAATTGGGTCAAAGTCAAAAAGTTCTTTCAATGATGAAGTATCATGATATAGAAATGACCTCTCCATCAAAGAGCAATTTGTCTGAGAATGTCCCCCTCTCAAGTACTATCTTCCCCAGGCCCAAATGGTGGCTGCTGCCATTTATCTAGAACTCAGGAGTCCTGGGGGAGTTCTCAATCCATTTAGAAATGCTTATAAGTCCAGTCCTTGGATGAGTGAATGGAATTAACAAGGTCTGGTTGCAGAGAGTCTTGGTCCCACCCATGGAGCTGGCACTTAAAGTTTAGAAAAACTTGGAATATATTTCCCCATATGAAAGTTATAATTAATAATAATGGGAGGTGGCATTAATAATATGTATTAATAGTACAGCATTAACTCAAGACTTCAGGGATTTTAAAAAATAAACAGTCTTTGACAATGTAACCACTGTAAGCAATAATTCTGATAAGACCATGGTGTTTTGTTTGTTTGTTTTGTTTTGTTTTGTTTTGTTTCCAGTACTGGAGCTCAAACCCAAGGCCTCACACAGGCTAAGAAAGCACTCTACCACTGAGCTATATCCACAGCCCTAAGACAATGCTAAGTCCAAACAATTAACTAAAATATGAGTTTTGTGGGTTGAGGATATCGAATAGCAGTAGAGTGCTTGCCTAGCATGTGTGAGGCCCTAAGTTTGATCCTCAGCATCAAACACAAACACACAAGAAAATAAAAATATTTTAAAATGAAAGAGTTCTGTAACCACTTGTGAGTTGGAGGTTGTGAATGGAAGACATCCTTCCAGCTTCACCACTTCCCCCCTTCATTTCCAGCCTCACTTCCTTTCCCTCTGAAGATTCTCAAGTCTCCTGGACCCTGTCTCTAGTCCTAGGACATACCATGTGATTTAGTTACATCCTTTTATTTGTTTCTACTCAACTCTTTTCCCCCTTCAAACCCTCCTCACATACCTCAAGCCCTCACACAGCCAACCCTCCTATAACCAGATGACTTCATCTCCTAGATAACCAAAAGATCAGACCATTGGGCCTGAAAATGCCCTAATTTTCTGTCTTCCACCTTAACCCTAATATCTCCTCTTGTCCAGTCTCGAAGGGCAACCACCTGGAACAGCCAACCTGTGCTCTAGGTGGAGCCTTCTATTCCTCTCCCAAGAAGTCACTCCCTTCTTGGGTGCTTGGGGGTCACTACATTGCACAGCTGCAGGGGTGACACTTTTATTAACAGTGCGGTGTGAATGATGAGACCTGGACTTGGCCCTGGACAGTGTGGTCTGAAAATCCTACTTCTCTACTCTCCCTTTCCCCCAGGCTATCATATTAGCAATAACAACAAGCTCCCTTCCCTCTGTGCCCTTTAACTAACACTCATGTTCTCTCTTCTCAGCCATGACACTAATAACTTGCCTTTTCAGATCTCAGCCTGAACCTCATCTCCTCAGAAAGGCCTTTCTAAAGAGGAAGGATCCAATTCATCACTCTGTCTCATCACCCTATTTTAATTTTCTGCATCACACTAAATCATATCCTAGAGTTTTTCTTGTTTGTTAAGTATCTCTCTTCATTTGAATATAAGGTTCTGATGAGCAAGAACCTTGTGTTTTCTCTTGCTAGTGCCTTCCCATGGCCAGAAATAGTGTTGACATGGAGTAAGTAATTGATAAGTAGTGGTTGAACAAATCAACATCATTAACAACAATAATAGCTGCTCTTTGGGAGCAGGCAGACTTAAATGCACTGATTTAAGAACCAGCTACTGATTGAAGTGTTTACAAATACCATTTTAGTTCTCTAAAATAACCCTAAATTCAGATATTATTTCCCCTATTAACCGAGAAGGAAATGAAGCTCAGAGATGTGAAATATGTTCCCTGCCACACAGCTGTTAGGGCGCAGAGCAGGGCAGTCCCGTGCTCATCTAATGTCAGCGCCTCAGTCTTGACACACATTTCTCACCCTTTGGTTAACAGGCAGGAAAAGCTGATCCACCAAATTGAAGGTAGTGACCTCAGGCTAATAAATCTTTGTGGAAGCCCAGGGCAAGGCCCTTGGTAGAGATCTGTGAGGGCTTGCAGGGCTGCCACCAAGTGAAGGCTCTGCACACCATCTTGATGAATCACATCTATCTTCAGAGGTAGAGTTTTCACATCCTCTTTTTGAAATTGAATTTGCTTCCTTAAACACAGTTGGCTTCATCTTTTACATAATGCAAATCCTTATTCCTGTCTTTTATGAAACTAGTGTGCCCATGACCTCCACGTGTATATCAGCTAAAGTACTGACTGGTTTAGACAGTTTGACCACAGAAGCTAATAATAACCCAGAATCACTTAAGTACTTCCTTTTTTCCAAGTACTGCCTCATCTCGTGTCTTCCTTGCAAAGGTGCCAAGATGAAGCTATGGTTAGTAGCCCATTTTGTGAATGAGAACCCTACAGCTCAAACGGGTTAAATTATGCACCCCAAATGACATAACTAGTTAAGAGCAGGGCTGGCATAGGGGATGAATATAGCTGACAACTCCTAATGCCTGTGCATGCCTATGCAGAATTTGGGCCAGAGTCATGCATTCTACGATGCTTACTATAACTTCTGCAACTGGCACAAAATCATGATGCTGACAATGATAACTCCCAGCATTGGGATTGACATAAAATATATTACATCATAGTAGCCTTGTTGGGCCCCACCCATACCCCCTTTAATACAGATACCTTTAGCTGCTGTGCCTATTGGCTGCTCGCAGTTCAGCTGCTTCCTTGTTCTGAGCTCTGAGCTAACAAGAGCCACCTTGTCTAGGAATGACTGCTTTCCCTGTGGGTGTGGCCCCAGCAAAAGACAGAGAGATAAGGCGTGCAAAAGGCTGGTCTCATATCTCAAGGCTGTGAAACTCTGCCCTCTGTGCTGCAGAACTCCCTGTGGGATCAGATTGAGCTTAGCATTCAAATGAGTCTACATTTTTCTTGTCCCCACTGTCCTTCTGTTCTATCACAGTTCCCTCCTTCCCTCACTCACAAGAAGAATCTCTGCCTTGGGTCCTGCTTTCATAGAACTTCTAGCAAGCCCCTAGTCCAGAAATACTCTCTGTCTTTCACAGAGAGGAATCTGAAGGGGGAGATGGTTGTCTGCACAAAGGCACTCTCTCCTTCTACCCGAGGTGTGATATGCCTCTGGGCTCCCTACCCATGTGGGCAGCATTCTTCCTTACTTTCCCTCATTGAAGCCCCTGCCTCCCAAGGATCACAGGAGCAATTTCACAGGATATCTATCTCTGGACTCACATTTTTGGGTTCTCATTCCTTCCCTGGCTTCTGTCTTATCATTATCTATCACCTACCATGGACTACTGGATACTCACAGAGAAGCTGGAGGCTGAGGTAGCTATTGAGTTTGGTTGGTTGGAATAATTTTCCTCCTGTCCCTTCTTCTGATAGCACATCCCGTTCCCCCTTGACAATCATTAGCCACAGGTAAACACATGACCCAGGATGGACCAAGGACCATCCCTGCTGATTACAGAAATTGAATCCTGGATAACCTTGGTCAGCCCAGCTCCTTCCTTTCTTTCTAACAATTTCTGGGCAGAACATAAGACAAATGCAACATCCAGAGATAATGATGACGTGTCCAGAGCAACCTGGACTGAGTTCTCATTCTTCCCAGAGCAGGGTGTTCTGTAATACTTAATTACAATGATTACACCAGAACTCAGGGTGGAGCACTTCCAGGACTCCTCAACCATAATAATATTGTGGGGCATCTGCAAATGAGATTCCATTTACTCTGGTCAGTTTTCCTGAGCTTTGAAAGACTGGCTTGCCATACACCCTGGGCTTCTGTTGATTCTTGATGCCTCTCTGTCATGATAAAGTTATCTTTTTTTGACACCTGTACATGTGTTTTTGTCTCACTGGATTAGACCTAAGAAAGCCTGAGAATAGTAGAGGTTTGGGGCTACAGTTGCTCTCATGGTATCCAGCCTGCTATAGCAGCTGGGTGCCGCAGTCTCTGGCTGGGCACAAATCACGAGTCTCCACACAGCTTGTAGATTCAAACAGCAATTCTTTATTCCCGATCTCACACCGGCCTTCTACAAACAGGTTCTGGGGGAATCCACGTTCTCTGCCCAAAATCACACTCTGCCCAAATCCACTCTCTGCCCAAATCCACTCTCCTGGGCTTCTGTCTCCCAAAGTATACTATCTGACCCTAAGAACTCAAGAGGAACTCAGCAGCAGGATACGCCCTATTCTAAAGGGGGAACACCCTAATCTCCTATTATGCTAAACTGCCCTATTCTAAAGGGGGAACACCCTAATCTCCTATTATGCTAAACCGCCCTGGTCCTTGAGCAAGGTCACCTTTCAGAAGTCCTTCCACTAGACAGCATGGGAGTAAGCTGGCAAGGAGATTGTCATACCTACTTGGCTGATGGCTCCCAGCAGCTGGGGCTGCCTTGAATCTCTGACAAAGTAAAAACCTTTGCAGAACTCTGGAAGCTGGGTTTGTGCAAAACATTCTGCCAGACTTAGAAACTTTTGTGCACATGATTGACCCAGGATGATTGGAGCCGTTCAAGTGTAAAGATGGCCTCCTGCTCTGAGATGCTGAAAGTATTCCAATCTGGGGCTATGGGGCCATCTTCCCTCTCCCTATGGAAAAAGCTCTCCTGGGGTAATGGAACATTAAAGCCAACACCCATGGAGTAAAAGTGCCGAGAGGTGGAGAGAGATCACAGCCATCTTGACAACAGCAAGGCAGACCTGTCTGTCACCCCTAACCACCCTGTCCTTCCAACTCACACAAGTCAGAGAGGACTTTCCTTACCCTCTGTCTAGCACCTGAGAGAGTTCTGAATACTCTGAGCTAGATGTTGCTTCCAGCTGAAAGAATTCCAGGAGTCAGGCTATCATCTCCCAAGGGATATCAGCACCTCCATTGTTGAAAGGTGAGAATTAAGAGGAGAAAGCAGGACTTCTGATTCAGGGGTCCTATTTTTCCAGCTTTTCCAGGGAATAATGATCAGATCTTGCACATGGGTGGTGAATGACTAGGATGGGGATCAGCTAAATGGCAGAGATGTCTTATCTAGGTCTTCTCAGCAGCCAAAGTCAGGAGCTGAAGCTGCAAGGGGGCAGATAAAAGGCATGTCCCAGAGATATTTTTGATCTTTGTCAACCTCATCCAGGAACAGAATCCTCATGGTGCTTTCTGTCCTATTTATTTTTCCTTCTATGTTTACACCTTTGGGGAAAGTTTAACAGTCTGCTCAGGATGAGGTTCTGATCAGTGAATCTGTGCTGATGGGAGATGGCTACAGTGCTACAGGGTGAAGTAGAGAATTCCAGTTTTCTTTCTCTGCTCGCCTTCCTCCACATTGTGTGACCTGCATATTATGTTCTTATGCCTTCCCCTCATTAAAGTCTATTCTCAGGAGAGGATCTGAGAACAATCAGTCAACTACACCTTTATGCATATTTGAAATATTGCATACTTTCTCTAAGTGAATTTGAAAGCCAGATATTTATTTGGGTAATAAATATACTGTTCCTCATTAAAAGATTTCAGGAAGTGTCTTATCCCTATCAAGATACTATAAATAATTACTATAATCTTAGTGATTTACAAACTATAGGCGTTTGTTTCTTCCAGTTCTGGATATCAGGAAATCCAGGATCAAGGCACAGATTTGGTGTTGGGTGAAAGTTTGCTTTTTGGCACTTTCTCACTGTGTCCTTACATAGTTGAAGGGGTGAGAGAACTATCTCGGGCCTAATATGTAGTAGTGGCCTTAGCCACTAATGCCATCATTCTGGGGGCTAGAACTATAATATTTGAATTTCAGGGCAGGGGAACACAAACATTCAGTCCATGAGAGGAAGTAATGGGTATTCTTGGTGCGACTGGGGAAAAAATAGAATCCTTCCAGAAGTACTTATTTATGTATATAAGGATATGGTTGGTTAAATGTGCTGTGGATATCTTTGTCCTCTTTCCGGAAGTTCAAAGCTATGATCACAGGTGCCTTTTGGAAACTCTATCCTCACTGATCTTGTCAGTTCTGATGGACTGACTCTGCATGGGTCTGAGTTGCCCCAGACGTAGAGCCTTGATGAGGATCTAAAGGGAATAAATTCATTTGAGAAGTGACATCAGGAAACACAGACTGAGTAGGAAAACAAGACAGAGAAGGGATGGAAACAATCGTGTAGCACTTCATCAAGTCAGCTACCCTGTGGGCAATTTCGATTCCACCCCCTTGGAGCACTCTGAATGCATGAATAAAAGCAATGGCCTCTGAGTAATTGAGGTAAATCAGAGAAAGAGCTGAGTCCAATTCCTAGATCAGTGCACAGTGGGAGAAGACAAGGGGCAGAGAGAAGAGAACTGCTGTAGGAGCTGAGAAGCCAATAAACTTAGTAGTTTCATGGTAGTAGGGGCTCAGGGGGCATGGGAGAGAGGTGACCTGAGAGGTATATCTGGACATTAGCTGAATCTTGCGTAGCACACAAACTTCTCATAGAACCTGGGAGGGGAACTCATTTTCATTTTACTTAGTCTCAACAAAGAGGCCTCAACAAATATCCAGGCAGTAAGCAGAGAGGTACAGCAGAGAGACCTTGTCCTAGGGTCCCCTTGGCCCTCCCATATGGTATCAATTTATGCAAATCTCTTTATCTCATGTGGTAGGCCAGATAACAGTCCCCAAAGAAATCCATGTCAAATCTCCAGGTCCTTTGGATGTAACTTTATATGGCAAAATGTACTTTGTAAGTGTGATTAAATTAAGGGTCTTGAGATGGAATGATTATCCTGATGGTTTTAATTGTGCAAATCTTTTTAAGAGGGAAGCAGGAGAATCAGAGAGAAGAAGGTGATGAAAGCAGAGATGAAGAGATGCATCTGGGGGCCAAGGAGTGACAGCTGCCTCTATGAGCTGGAAGAGGCAAGAAAGTGCATCTCCCCCTGGAGTCTCCTCAGTCCCTTGGAAACCTCACTTTTAGCCCCCTTAAGACTCATTTTAGACTTCTGACTCATGGAATAGATCTGCATTGTTTTTGAGGCACCAAATCTGTGGTAATTTTGTTATGGTGGCCAAATGAAACTGATAGACCCTGATATGACTCAAGTTCCTCCTCTGTAAAGTAAAGCCTCTGATACCCCCATATAACTCCCTTTCTCATGTTTGCATTCAGTAATTATTTTCTTAGCTTTCTTTTGGGCTAGGTAGAATAGGTTTCTATGAACTGATTTTTTTTTAGACATTAAGAAATTGAGGCCAGGCTTGGTGGCACATACCTGTAACCCTAGCACTTGGGAGGCTGAGACAGGAGACTTGAGTTCAAAGCTAGCCTCAGCAAAAAGCAAGGTGCTAAGGAACTCAGTGAGACCCTGTCTCTAAATAAAATACGAAAAAGGACTGGGAATGTGGCTCAGTGGCTGAGTGCTCCTGAGTTCAATCCTCAGTACCAAAAAAAAAAAAAAAAAAAAAAAAAGAAAGAAAGAAAAAAAAAGAAAAAGAAAGAAAAGAAAAGAAATTGTGGTCCAGAGAGGTTTAGTAAGGACACGCAGATATGGCCGGGACAAACTAGAATCTGGCATTCAATTCTCCATCTCCATTAGCTTAGAAAGTCCTAGAAGGGACCTTTCTTGTTTATGTTTTGTTTGAACGTAGAACATTTTCAGCCTATTCCAATGGTGTTGGCATCACAAGAGAAGAACTCCAATTCAAATGCAGAGAAGACTTGAAATTCAGAATCAAGGTGATGAGCAACAACTTTTCCTCTAATGGGCAGTGATAAATTAGAACCAATTTTCGAGTTTATAAACAGCTACGAAGCTTCACGGTCTCCCAAGCAGGTGTCACCCTAGATTACTATTTTAGAATTAAAGTACTATCAAAACTTTATTTTTTAATCTATTAAGGGGATTTTCATCTGAAGATTTTGATGTGCATGTCTACCTAACGGATACCTATAATTTCCAGTCTCCACATGTGAAAAGATGTTCAGCCCTTATGAATGGGTTCCTTGAAAAATTGGGTTCTAAAAGCCTGTGCAGCAGGGAGAAGACTACACTGAGTTCTTTAAGTAGAATAATTGTTAATTCAATATTTATTTCCTTAAACCAACAAATGTTTTTCTACTTTGTAAATGTTTATCTACCTTATAACAAGAATTGCTCTAGGCAACTTGTGTTATACTAGTGAATAAAACTGGCCAATTCCCTTGTCCTTGTGGGTCACCATTCAAAATATATTTGACAGTGTGTGGCATTGTGAATAGGTCATTGGAAAACAACATGACCCATTCTGGAAACACTGATAACTGTAGAATTAGGAGACTGCCCAGGATCTCTTCCAGGAAACTGAGCCACTTTGTCAGCCTGAATCTTCAGTAGTTTGGAGCTCCTCCCCCCTGAAATAAATTTAAAATTTTTTTGTATATATTATGTCTTTAACTCTTTAAAAACTTTTCTGGCTGGAAAGAGACTGCCTCCTGGGGGTTAGCTGGGGAGTCTTCTTAGACAAAGAGTTCAGCCCTAGGGACCTGTCTTTGGCATTCTAACTAGTCAATCTAGAGCTCTAGCTCCTCTGTCTAACGCCCACACCCTGGGAGGCAACATTCTTGGGTCTTAATTGTCAAAGAACCAGGTGTCAAGCAACTAGGATTCAATGCTATAGCGCAGAGCCCACCAAAATAATTCAAACTACTCAGTTGTAACTTATTTGCTCTTTCCTGCTGAGGAAACCCCAGTAAAGGCAGCCTAAACCTTTCCTTGTTCCTATCTTCTGCTTTCCAGCCATCCTGGTATCTTCCCCATGTGGCCCTTTGTGGTGAGCCTCCTGTCCTCAGGTCTTATGCATATAATACTTTTTGCCTTCCTAAGCCTGTTCTGTGTCCTCTCATGTGGCCTCACTTGACTGACCATCACATAGCAGAACACAGAGCACCCCCTGACCCTCACCAGCACTCATCCCCATCTCCTTTCAATGGATGAGTACAAGGCTGAGCAGGAAAGGCTGCAGCCTGTGGATCCATATTATATGGTTCCAATTTTGGCTCAGGTGCTTCCTGGCAGTGTGACCTCAGAAAAGCTACTTTCAACCTCTCTGAAACCTCAGATTTTTTCTTCAATTAAATGTAGATGATTATTACTTTGTATTGCTCTTTTGAGTGTTAAAGAATGGGAAGTGGCTGGCTCAGAGTAGCTATGAGTCCCACCTGTTCTCACTCCTAATTATGGACTGGAGCAACTCTGGTATAAACAGTTACTCTGGGGTTTAAGCAGATGTGGAAGTTAGTGCTAAGGGAATTTCAGAGCAGGGAGAGCTAAGCCCATTTGTGAGTTATAACCAGACAGCAGGTACTGGGCATTGGTAGGAAGAGGGCATGGTATTCATTCACACATTGAACAAATTGTTCACCAAGGCTTGCTGTGTGCATGCCAGGCACTGCTCTGGGACCCAGGAGGCTGGAAAAAAAGACTGGCATCAGGAAAAGGAGACAGGTATAAACCAATACAATGCAGTGAGACACATATTCTGAGAAAGAAATGTATTGATGGGCTTCTGGAAAAGGAGGGAGCCCATCTTCCAGGCTGGGCATGCAGAGCATCAGAGAAGGTTTCCCAGAACATCCCTGAACAGAAGGCATTAGCTCAGTAGAAGGGTGTTCAGACAGGAGGGAAAGCAGGGATGAAGGCTTCGTTGTTTGGGAACTAAGATGTGAGTGACTAGAGTTTAGGATCAAGGTGGAAGGTGTGAAGGTAAAGAGATTCTCAGAGGCCAGAATGTGGATGGCTTTGGATGTCAGGCTAATGAGTTTACCTGACATAATGAAGAGCTTTATTTTAGAATGGAAAAGACAAGACTAAATTCATTTTTAGCAATATCAGTCTTGCTTCAACATGGAGGATGAGAGGGACTGGAAGAGCACTAAAAGTGGCGGCAGAGTGAGCCAATAGGAGGCACTTTCTCACCCTTCTCAAGCCATATCTTCCTAACTCAGGGAAAATGGCAAGAGGGCTGGGCCAATGATAGTTTTACACAATACTGGTGCCCAGGCTCCATTCCAAACTAATTCATCCTGATTAGGCAAGGCCTGACCGTGAATAATTGATTGATAGATAATTGATATAATAATTGTATATATTTATAGGGTACAATGTGATATTTTAATATATTTCATTCTATTGGTGGATAAATAGTATTCCATTGTAAGTTGTGTACCGTATTTTCTTTATCCATTCATCACTTGATGGATAATTAGTTTACAATTCTAGCAATTGTGCATAGTGCTACAATAAATGTGGAAGTAGAGATGTGTCTTTTATATACTGATTTCATTTCCTTTGGATATATACCCAGAAGTGGGATTGATGGATCGTATGGTAGTTTTCTTTTTACTTTTTTAAAAAGAATTTTCCAAACAATTTCCCATAATGGCTAATCTAACTTAAAATCCCATCAACAGTGTGTAAGGGTTCCCTTTTCCCAACTTTCTTGCCAACAGTTATCTTTTTTTTAAAACAATAGCTATATAGCAATCCTAACAAAAGTGAGGTGATATTTCATTATGGTTTTCATTTGCATTGCCCTGAGGAGTCATGTTGTTTATTTTTTCATATTGGTGTTGGCCATTTGTGTTTCTTCCTTTGAGAAATGTTCGTTTAGATCTTTTGCTTTGTTTTTTTGGGGGGTGGAGTGGGGGTGGGGGTGGGGTGGGTACTGGGGATTGAACCCAAAGGTTCAATCAGATTTAGCACTGAGATACATCCCCATCCCTTTTTAAATTTTGAGACAGGCTCTTGTTACCTTGCTTAGGGCCTGTCTAAGTTGCTGAGTCTGGCCCAAATTTGCAATCCTCTAACCTCTGCCTAGGATTATAAGCATGTGACACCATACCTGGCCTTTTGCTCATTTTTTAGTTGGGTTTTTGTATTACTATTATTGCTATTGAGTTGTTTGAGTTTCTTAAATATTTTAGGTATTAATTATATATCCTTATCAAATATACAGATTGTAAATGTATTTTCCCATTCGGTAGATTGTTTCTTCACTCTGTTGATTATTTCCTTTGCTGTGCAGATTTTGTTTTTAGTTTAATGAACTCCTATTTGTCTACTTTTGCTTTTGATGTGCTATTAAAATTATTTTTTGTGGGGCATTGGTGTTTATATAAAACTCCCCAGGTGACTCTAGGCACAGTCAAGGTGGAATACACTAGCACACAGAACATTTCCATCCAGGACAGGTGAGGGACACAACCCTGAACTACAGCAAGGGAGTTTTAGATAAGATTTCAGAAACCCTGGAACAGGAAATAACAGGATGCTGGAACCCCTTCTTCAGGGACTGAGTAAACTATTAGGAAGATGAGTAAAAGGGACAATAGTTATAATAATAAAAACTAGGAGCAATATTATAGAGAGAAAATTAAAAATTGTGTTTATGGTTGAATGCAGTAGTTTGGTTATTTAATGGAAAATTCCACATATCAATATTTTGTAGTAAGAGTCTAGATCATTCCCAGGTGACTTTCTAACTAAGAGTCTACATATATTTGAATGAATTGGGGCTTGAAGGCAGGGGAATAGGCTCGGGGACCTCTAGGCTTCATTTTAGTTCTGTGATTCCATCAATTTCACATATCTCCTTGACCAGATAACATTTTCACATCTCCCAATCTGAATTCTATTACTATAACTGGCTCTTATTTCCTTTCAATCTAAAGCGACAATGAACTATCAACTGCTTTCTTGACAGAGACAGTGTAACTCATATCTATATTAAATGAAATGATAAAGGAAAAGGACATTCTTTAGATAGACTAGATAGAGTGGTATCTAGCCAACTTTTTGTTTATTTGTGTTGAGGATTGAACCCAGAGGCATTTTACCACTGAGCTACATCCCCAGTTATTCAGGGATTTTTTATTATTATTATTTTGGATTTGACTAAGTTGCTGAGGGTCTCACTAACTTGCTGAGACTGGCCTGGAACTTGTGATCCTACTGCCTCAGCCACCCAAGTCCATGAGAATACAAGGCATGAGCTACCACACTGGCTTTCTAGTTAGCTTTTAAAGAACGTGATGTTCTCTTGTATCCATGAACTTTAGGTACAATAGAATCATTTTAAAATATCTTTTCCCAAAACTACTTTATGTTTTCTGTTTTAAGATATTGTTCAGTGGGCTAGGGATGTAGCTCAGAGGTAGAGCACTTGCCTAGCAAGTGTGAGGCCCTAGGTTGTATCACAAAGATATTGTTCAAAATGAAATGGTCAACATAAAATTTTTGTAGAGGCAATTTTAAAACAACCTAAGCATTAATCAGTTCTAAAAATAGATAAATTATTGCTTACTAACATAATAGGATATCTTGCAAAAAATGAGATTTATATGTACATAAAATGGTAGAGTAATGTGATTCTATTTTAGTTCAAATTAAATGTATATGTTCATGTATATGTGAATATGTGCTTCAACCAAAAAAAAATGCTCTCAAAGGATATTCAAAGTAATGCATAATATGGTGGTTTTCCCAGCATTCATTACAACTGTAACTCCTTGTGTAGCAGCCAATTGTGTGTTTTAGTTAGAGTTGATCCCACATCCAGCTCCAGAGATTGACCCTATTCATGGAGCCAATTAGGATAATAACACACTTTCTGTTACAGAGATTGATTTGAGGATGGAAACTGATGCAATCTGTACTTAGCACTCCTCAGACTTTCATGCTGGCTATAAGTAGGCACATGACCAAAGTTGGATCACTCATAATGAAGACTAGGATGTTCACTCCACAGTGGTTGCATTTCTTTCTTTCTCTTCCCCAATTTTCTTTTCATTCCCTCCCTACCCATCTCTGATGAAATATATTATACTGTTGGCAGCTATTTTACAACTATGAGCTAAGCCAGTGTTAGGGTGAAACTGATAACTCAAAAGGCAGAGCAAAAAACTAGGAAGAAACTGAGTCTTTGATGACATGGTTGCATGATTTAACTAAACAAATCCCTAAACCAGCCCTGCCTCTGGACTTTCAGCATTCTTTATGCTTGCTGTTTAATATGTTCAAAATAAAAGGATCAATGTGACATTGTTTATAAAAGCAAAACACTGGAAACAACCTAAAGGTTCTCTCAGAAAAACAATCAAATAACTAAAGTGAGCTAATATATTCTCTTATTGTTTTGTCCACTTTGAATTGTTTTTTTCCTTACTTGTTATGTAGTCTTAATTTATACATGTACCATATTGTTATGCGTTCAACCCTTGGAATAATGTGTGTGTGCGCCCGCATGTATATGGGGGAGGGTGGTCAAAGTTGGATAGGGAAACTCTTTTGCCTTCTACACTTTTGTGCTTCTATTTGTTTATTTGTTTACCTTTGTGGCCCTGGAGATCAAACCCAGCTGGATCAAACCCTTTAGACTTGACAATTCCTTTAGCTCATTCCCAAAGGCCCTCATACATGCCGGGAAAGTGGTCTACTGCTGAACTACATCCCCAGCCCTTTTTTATTTTATTTTGAGATAGGGCCTAAATTGCCCAGACTTGCCTCAAATTGTGATTCTCCTGCTTCAGCATCCTGTGTAGCTGGGATTATAGCTGTGATTCATTACAATGAGCACGTGTTGCTTTCTTTTATTATTAAAAATTGATTTTTAAATAAATTGTGTTGGAAAACAAAGAAATATTGGAAAAAATAGTTTGTGTCAAAGCAATGTTGGAAATAGTTCAGCCTCCTTTGGGGGAGGTGTTAGTGACTGGAAGAATAAAGGAGAAGCTTTTGCAGATACTAATAACATTTCATATTGAAATGGTTCCATGTTTGTGTGCTGAAAGCCATTGCCAAGTAGGAATGACACATGGCAATTTCTTTGTCAGCCTACCCCATGTTGCTTAGAGGAAGGACTCTCCATAGTGGACCCAGGTCATTTGCAGTGACTTTGCATGAAAGGTGACTTTGCTCAAGGACCAGGGCGGATTGGGGTTTAGGGGGTTCGGGTTTAGGGCGGTTCCAGGTTTAAGGTGGACCCTGCTGGGAATAGGGCGTATCCTGCTGCCTCAAGCGCCCGCCCGCTCCTTGAGTTCCCGTTGAGTTCTTGTGGGATTCAGAGAGTATTTGGGATTCAGAGCCCGGTGGAGAGTGTGGATTTCCCCAGAACGTGCTTGTAGAGTGCCGGTGGATTTTGCCCAGAACGTGTGTGTAGAGTGCCGGTGTGAGTTCGGGAATAAAGAATTGCTGTTTGAATCTACAAGGCTGTGAGTGGCTCATGATTTTGTGCCCAGCCAGACTGTGGCATATGTGATCACTTTGTGAAAATTTATTGAACTATAACCTTAGGGTTTGTACATTGTCCTACATGTATCTTTAACTTCAATAAAACATAAGTTTTCTTTTTCTTTTCCTAATGATAGAGGGGGAAAAGAAGGGGCTGGGAGGGAGATGTGATCTCTAATCTGCTTCAGTGGCTGGCTGTAAAGTCAGTCACAAATGATCTCGTCAGTTCTAAGGGATGATATGGGAGCAATTAAGAGTTTATCCATTTATTTCTTCCAGAATCTTTTCTTTTTTTTCCTGAGCACTTACTTTATGCCTCTATTGTGGCAAATGCCTGAAACACTAGGGTGAATATACTGTATTTATGCCTCAAGAAATTTTCCATCCAACAGAAAGAAATTGGCATGTTAACAAAATTACAGAAATAAAATGTTATAGGGGCTGTAACAGAAATATGCATAGAGTATAAATTATGAGTAAGAAACAGAGGGAGAGATCAGGGCCCCTTAGTGGGTGGTGTATAGGAAAGACGTGTAGAGAATGGTACTCTTGAAAGAGCAGAAGCTACCAGGGTTGCATTTGGCTAGAACTGAGGGACAACCCAGAAGGTCCTTCCAGAATGAGAGAATATCAAGGGCAAAAGCACAGAGGTATGACTGAATTATTCAGGCAAGTTTGGGAAACCAAAGATATTTTGTCCAGTTGGAGAGATGGGGGTTGGAGGACATAGATTATGAGGGCTTCTCCTAGCAACCTAAAACATTTAAGGGCCTTATTCTAGAAATAATGTTGAATAGAAGAGCATCATCAATAGAGTAATTTCTTGGAGAGAGCACTATAACAGGAATCTTTAGAGTGTTGAAGAGAACTAGACTGGGGAACACAGACTGGCCAAGGGGACCTCTGCAACAATACCTATAACAGGTGTGTGGGGGTCTGCAACAGAGCAATGGGAACTTGACTAGAATCAAGGAGCAAGGGCTGTTATGGTGGTGAGATCAGCAGAGATTTGTGCTATAGTTTGGATAGAAAATATCTTCCACAGGCTGATGTGTTTAAGTCTTGGTCTTGAGCCTCTTGTGCTGTTAGGAGGTGGGGCATAATGGGAGGAAGTTAGGCCACTCTGGGCACACCCTTGAAGGGGATATTGGGACCCCAATCTTTTGTTAATTTTTTCCCCACATCTCCTACCCCTCACTGACCCTATTACAGAGATTATCAAAAAAGAAACAAGCCCTTCTACTCATGTCTTTCAAACCTTTGCCACTTAGAGGGTGGTTCATTACCCAGTAGCATTAGTATCAACAGGAAGCTTGTTAGAACTGCAGAAAATTGGGCCCCAGCCAGACCTGAATTAGACTCTGCATTTTTCCCATGATCGCCAGGTGATTCTTGTGCACATTCAAGGTGAGGAACCCTGCCCTCAAGCAGTACTTTTTCATGGTTGGTTGTACGTTGGAATCAGCTGGAAATCTTTCCTAAACACTTATGTCCAGGTCCCCAACCCCAGGGATTCTGATGCAATTTACCTGGGGAAGAGGGGGTTGGATATCAAGATTTTGAAAAGTATCCACATAGGGTGACTGTAGTCATTTTTCTGAGATTGGGGGAGAGTCCCAAGACACTGAATCTTCAATGCCAAAAGAACATAGTTAGCTGAGGAGAATGAGTAATTTGTTCTATCCCTGATAATGGTAAGTTGTAGACAAAGTTGAAGCCTGCTGCTCCAGAGAGTGCATGGCAAAGGATGGCAATATATAATTCTACTATCCTGTTTATATTCCAAGTCCCTTAAAGGCAGAAATGGCATTTAAAAATTCTTTTGGGGCAAGGTTCAATGGGGCAGGTCTATAATCCTACCTATTCAGGAGGCCAAGGCAGGAAGATTGCAAGTTTGAGGTCATCCTGAGCAATTCAGATGAGACTCTGTCTAAAAATAAAAAATCAAAGGCTGGGAGATGTGACCTAGTGATAGAGCACCTCTGGGTTCAGTCCCCAGTACTGTAAAAAAATTCTTTTGAGATGTCTTATAGTTGTCCCTTGGCAGTCTAGGGGGATTGATTCCAGGACCCCATTGTGGATACCAGAATCCAAGGATGCTCAAGTCTCTTATTTAAAATGGTATAGTATAGTATTTGCATATAACTCATACAATTCTTACTGTATGCTTCATCATCTCTAGTTTATTCAGTGATACCCAATACAATGTGTGTTATTCAAATAATTGTTATTCTGTATTGTTCAGGGAATAATATCAAGAAAAAAGTCTAATCATGTTCAGTCTAAATGTGATTTTTAAAATATATATTTGTGCTTTGTGGTTGGTTGAAACACAGATGCAGAACCCATGAATATTGAGGATGACTATACAATATTTCCTTACCAAGTCTCTAAATAATGCTTATCACCAACATGGTGTTTCTCCAAATGTTCTGTATTCAGATCCTAGTTTACAATTTTTTTTTTAATGGGAAAGGGAGTTTATAAATTTGATACTTATATCTGCAGGCAAAAGTACATAAACACACATCTCACTCTCCAAGAGATCTTAGAGTTCTCCCAATAAATGCTGTTGAGGTTGACTTTGTCAGCCAACTGAGACACTCTACTCCTAGATAGCTCCATGTATCCAGCTCAGCCCTGGAGCTCATGTCTGAATGGGGACACTAGCTCTCAGGTGTTGCTTGTGTTTCTTCAAGACTTCCAAAAGATGACTAATGTGTTTATATTCAGTTTCCCAAATCCCACACATATACAAAGTAAAAGTAAGTATACCTTAGTCTGAAATCTGATGTAGCAGTATCATGTGCAGAGGACACATGACAGACAACATACAGTGCAATATTTAAAAGTAAGCCTCAAGATCAACTCCTGAGTTCATTACCAATGTTCTTTAATCTAGGCCTCAGTTTTCTTATCTTTAAAATGGGGATACTAAAGATACCATACCTGTTTTATAAGCTTGTGAGAACTAAGTGGATTCTTATGTACACTGTCTTTAGAATACGCTTGAGCCTTAGCAGGTGGCTCCACCAGAGGTAACTGTGACTTTAATTCTCCTCCTGTCTACTTTGTTTTCTTTGACCTCTTGGTCTTTCTTCCTTTCTTTTGTGCATCTCTGGGATTGGAGATTTGGGACATTACTGAAAATGAAAGAAGGAATGGTTGAGGACAAAAGAAGACACAACTCAATTTATAATCTTTCAATACTCAGGTTTTCTGTTCACCTGCTGTTACCCATATATGACTTTCTAAAATGTCCTGATAGAAGCCCACAATTTTGAGAATTTAAGATTTCATGAAATTCACAAAATTGTGAAAATATTATATACACAAAAAATGAGACCTAATAAAAGTCGGTGGAACTGGTTTGAAATTATGAATTCTTGATTGACAAGTTTAATTCTTAAAATAGTCCATCTTTATTACTAATGATGATGAATATTTTACTCCCCACAATCATATTAAAGTTTGTAAGTAGTTTGTCCTTCCATTGTGTCTCTTCTGCAACAGGCAAAGTTCAAGGTTAGAATGTCTACCTCATTCTAAAGTCCACCTAGCATCTTCCCACATTTTAATTTTTTTTTTTACTTTTTAAAAGCACACTTAATTTTCTTAGAATTGTTTTAGATTCTTGTAAAATTGAGAAGGCACTACAGATTTTAGTATTTACCACATCAGTTTTTTCCTATTAATAGTATCTTCTATTAATGTATATTTATTGCAATCAATGAACCATACTTGATAAATTATTGATAACTGAAACCCATGCTTTATTCAGTGTTCCTTAATTTTTACCTAAGGTCTTTTTCCTGTTCCAGGATCTTATTCAGAATGCCATATTACTTTTACTTTTTGTGTCTCTTTAGAATCTTCTTCCTGTAATGATCATCTCTCTTTTTATAATAATTCCTTTGGATTATCCACTATTGTGATTATGAAATGAATTCACGGATAATATACACACTCAATTTAAAAATCAATGTAATGATCTAAATTATAACAGAGGAGGAATAAAAGGCTATACATAATTAATGTGCATTTTGCTTTTATTTTAAATGTTCACTCAGAAGTTATAAAGAAGTAGTTAGGTATTTGTACCTACTTATAACTTTAGAAAGATGACAAAACTCTGCAATATTATTGACACTTTCCTTCATTTTTAACATTTTGCAACAAGAACTGAATAAATATATTTAGATACACATGGAATTACTAGGCAGTTATGCATGTGACAGGCACAGATGTGTTGGTTACTGTCACAGATGCCATGAATGGAAGTGGCTTCAGTGTCTTGATTTTCTTAAGTGGAAAACAGTACCATCTTTTGTAGACTTTTATAGTAGATGTATTTCCAGAAAATTCTGTGTATATTCAAAAGGTACGAACATCTTTTACATTTATGTGTAAAACAGAGTTAAAGTCCTAATGCAATCAGAAATGCATTTTAACCAGAACCTAAAGGTTCAATGTGACATATGAAGGCCATTTGGTTTGTACATTATGGTCTTACATTCTGGGCCACCTTCCACTAAATGCCAGTGGTCCCCTCCTCCTATCATTGTCATAACCAATGAAAGCACCTGCAGTTTTCCAAAATGTCCCCTAGGGGGTGGTACTGCTGTGGATTGTGGTGCTAGACAGTTTAACGGAAGTGTTGGTTTCTTTGTGAAGAGTTCAGCAGTTGCTGAGTGCCAGAGACAAGGCATACAAAAAACACTTACCGAGGTGCCTAGTACTTTGTATGTTTTCCAAGAATGTAGTTAATATCTTCCAGTTAATCAGCAGGGTTGTTTGGGAGAATATAGTATCCTGGGCATCCAGGTAGTTGTGTGTGAGTGGGGAATGCAGATCAGGCAAGTACTGCCAATCCCTGCCTCACACATGAAATAAACAATGAATTATTAATCACTTACATTTGGAAAAGGGAGCTCCCAGGAGTGAGCCAGAGTCAAAGAAATCTTTCTGGAGAGGACAATAGTAGCTTATTGAACCAGGCAACTGAAACATTAAGGAAATATACATTTACCCCATGAATAAAAAATATAGCTCCTAGACCCTTACTTCTCAAAATGTGTTCTTCAGACCAGTAGCACTGGCAGCACCTTGGGGTTGTTAGAAATCTCAAAATCTCAGCCTCTATCTCAGTCCCACTGATTCAGACTCAGCATTTTAGCAAGAATCCCAGGTGTTCATAGGAGCAGAAAGGGTATGGTATGTTTCCCCGTCCAACATAAGGGTCAAGACTGACACCCCTATAACAAAAGACAGGTTAATAGGAGAAAAACACAACAAATTTATTTAATCAACATTTTATGTGACACAGGAGCCTTCAGAAATATAAATCCCAAAGCCTAGGGGAACTGTTGATTTTTATGCTTAGATTTAATGATGAATGGACAGCCATGTTTGAATATGATTGGACAAAAGGGCATGAGCTAATGGTAATCGACTGGGGAAACCCAGCAAGTGCTTTCTGTTTGCATTTTTCTTGGCTTCTCTCCGTGTTATTCCTTCCTCCTGGGTACAGAGCAGGACTCCTTCTGGAATGGGGTTTTATGAACTATCAGACAAGGTAGGTCAGGGAATTTCTATTTGGTAGCTCCTACCCAGAAGGGCTGAAAAGTTAGAATGACATTTCTAGGTTTTATAGCTTTAAATTTTTTTTTTTTTAGTTGTTGATGGAACTTTATTTTGTTTATTTTATTTTATATGCAGTCCTGAGAATTGAACCCAGTGCCTCACACATGCTATGGAAGTGCTCTACCACTGAGCCACAACTCCAGCCTTGTGACTGGTTTTGAAAGATTGGAGATGTGTTCCAGTTTCTCTGAACCACCTTGGGGGAAGAGGAATTCTATTGCCTCTGGACTGCCTGGGGGAGAGGGACAGGGAAGGAAAGCAGGAGAAAGTAGGGGAGAAGTCAGAAAGATCTTATTTCTAAATGCTTTTTCTTCAGTTCAAAGTACTAAGCATGCAAAGACTTTGGGGTATTGTATTCTGAACTCCAACATGTGCATCTGTAAATTCAAGTTTGAGGTTCACTGGACTATAACGAGAAACCAGAAGAATGAACAATAATACTGTTTCATTTTTTGTGAGAGCCCGCTGTAGACCTGATGTGTGTGTGTGTATGTGTGTGTGTGTGTGTGTGTGTGTATGAATGCAGAAGAGCTACAGGGTCCACACTGTGGAGAGTAGTTAAGTAGTGAGAATGACAATAGTAGTAGTTCCAGAATAATCTACACCAGAATGTGAGTGTGTGTGTGTGTGTGTGTGTGTGTGTGTGTGTGCGTGAGTGTGTGTGTTTCAAAGATTTCTGACTAGACTTCATCTACTGAACCAGAATTTCCAAGAGTCAGGGAGAAATGGGTATTTAGATAAACAAACGATAAACTCACAAACACATGAAGGCTGGGGATGTAGCAGTGGTAAAGCCTGTGCTTAGCATGCTGAAGGGATGTTGGATCCTGGTTCCATCCTCCAACAAAAGAAAAAAACAGATGTCTGTCAGAATGGGGAGAGGAGCTTTACAAAATACTCATGTCAAGATTTCAGCCCAGATCTATCACATCAATATGATATCAAATATGATATCAGAATTTCTAGCAGTTGTGGAGGCCTGGACATTTTTGTTTAGTCTCCAAGCGTTTCTTTGAAAGTCATTGACTACATGACCAAAGGAATCCTCTATAAAACTCCTCTCAATAATTTATATAAAGAAATAAAATCAAGTGTGTGTGTGAGTGTGTGTGTGTGTGTGTGAGAGAGAGAGATACAGAGAGACAGAGACACACAGAGACAGAGACAGAGAGAAGTGTGTCTGCAAATATATGTGAAGGATTGTCTACTTCAGAGGACAGAACAAGGATTAGTGCGTAGAAATTTTTAATGTTTTAAAGTCAAACAATCATAACGATTTCCTTTTTCTTTTGGGGCAAGAGGGACATTTGAAATGACCTAGATCAACTCTTAGTTTGTAGTTGAAGAAATTAGTGGTCAAAAGATAAAGGAAACCAAAATCAACTCCTATGCGATACTGATTAACAACAAGGATAAAATAAAATGAGACTCTCCTCATTTCTGTGATTTTTCCACTGCATCACAAAGGCATTTAAATTCAACCCTGATTTCGATCACAAGTAAAGCGGAAATGAGAAAGGAAACCGGTTACTCTTAAAAAAACAGGGCGTATTCCTTTAAAAGAGGAATTGGCAATTTAGAGTACTCAGATTAAATTTAGAGACTGATATCAACCTAAAGATGAAATCTAGACTCTAGAGCTTGGATGTTGATACCATTAAATTCAAGCTGAATCTGTTCAGCCGCCGGGTCTCCTCTGCGCCTCTCCGGTCTCCAAGAGAGCAGGTGTCCGCAGGGCGTGGACTAGGCTGTGGCTTTGCTGGGGAGACCAGTGCGACCGCGCAGGGGTACCAGCTCTGGGTGATAGGAGGTGGAAAACAGGGATGGGACTGGGGCAGGCGGGAGAGACTTTTAGGAGGATTCTCAGAGGGAGAAATGAGCTGGTGAGGGAACAGGTTGAGAAAGACAGAGTGACAGGTCGCAGTGGGGAAGCCGTGGGGTCCAAGTGTTTTCAACAGCGCTGTTGGTCCATCAGACTCTCCACCTCTTGGCTAAGTTGGTGCTCCAGAGAAACTGAGAGGGGAGTTAAAAGCAGGAGACAAACAGGCTTTCGGGCAGGTGAACCCCGTTTTCTCGGGATGGACGGCGAGTGTGGCGGCCCAGGCAGGCAGGGACCCGGTTCGTCTCCGAAGCCTGTAAGGCTCCGGAAAAGAAAGATGCCAAATGAGGGGCGCTGCTCATTCTCCTGTCCCCGAGCTGCAGCTGGCTTTGCGGACGGCAGAGGAATTGGGTCTGAAGGGTCCTTTTGGGTACCAATCCGTCGCACGGGTGGGTCGCATCCCCTGTCACGACCTCGCTAAGTGCTACCCAAGCCGCCTGCCTCTTCCAAAGATACCAGTAGCCTCTCTATCTTCAGCTCTTCTGACCAGAACCGGTCCCTTGCTTTTCACTGGCCTCTGTGCACCGACCTCGGTGCACCAGCTCAGGCGCAGCGCCTTGGGGCGGGTCCCAGTCACCCACACCTGCCCCCAGGGGCGGAGCGCAGCGGCGACAGCGTGGCCCCAGCCTCCGCCGCCGGTCGCTCTAGCCCCACCGCTTGCGGACCTGCCCCCCATTCCCGCCCCCGTGCACCTCCACTCCGTGGTTCCTGCCCTCCCTTCCTCTCCACGCGGTCTGTCTGTCCGTCTCTCCGCCCGCCAGAGCCGCGGCGCCTCGCACTTCTGACTCTAGTCTCTGCTGTGCTCGTCGCCGCCGCCACCGCCGCTGCCGCCTCTGCCGCTGGGATCTGGAGCCCCGCGCCATGGAACCTGCCTCGGGCAGCGAGCGCCGCAGCCCCTCTGGCCCGGCAGTCCCGCCGCCGCAGCGGGGCCAAGCGCCCCTGGTTGCCGCCCCCAGCCCGGGCCAGCTGAGCAACCCGGCGCGCGAGCCGCCGCACCCCGAGGAGGAGCGGCAGCCGCGGATCAGCGAAAGCGGCCAGTTCAGCGACGGACTGGAGGATCGAGGTGAGCGGGCACCGCCCAGGGCCTCCCGGACCCCTATCCCGCACGGGGCTCGTTTGATGGGGAGCGTGCTCAGGGCCAGCTTCTCCCTACTCATGGGTTGAACCCGGGCGGGCGCCTCTGAGCGTGCAGGGGCACGGAACCAGGACTTCCCTGGAAAGGCGCGGAGAGCTGAGGGCTGCATCCCCACCTCCGCGGCCCGTGCTGCCTCGGAGCGGCTCCTTTTTGCAACCCTAAGAAGCCGGCTGCAGGCCCACCCCGCCTGGGCGAGCTCCCTTCTTTCAGCCAACCCCAGCCCCTCCGACGCCCGCTGGAAAAGTTTGCTGTAGCCGGTTTCTTTCTCTCATTCTTTTTTTCTTTTTGCCTTCGTCGTTGAGCGCTCCCGGGGGACTGCAGGGCCCGCTTATCTCGGAGGGACCTGGGTTCCTTACGCCCCCTTTCCAGATCCTTATCCTGCCCCGCCGGCTACCCGGGGAAACTTCCCCCTGCGGATTTGGCCTCGAGGTGTTTTCTCGGTGACCGCCAGGACTAGGGAAGCGAATCTCGGCCAGGACTGCCATTGGACTCCCGCGCCCTCACCGGGACCCGGGTTTCCCATAGTCAGCCCTGCTGTGTGGAGAGGGGGCAGAGGGTTGGGATATTTGCGGGAGGCGGGGGGGGGGGGGGTTGGGTCACTAACCTCTTCTGAATGGATGCCATCGAAACCTGCTAATTCCCGCAGAGCGCCTCTCCAGCCCTTTCAGAATCCTTCCCAGGACACTGGCCTCACACTCCGCAAACACCCTGAGAGGCCGAACTCTACCTCTGACCTACAACCAATGTCCTTTTTGAGTTGCCCGCATGGAACGCGAGGACTCTCCTGTTCATTCCCGCGTTTCTTTCGTCTTCCTCCATCCCTTTTTCGTTTCCTTCGACTTGGATTCCTTGCGGAGAATGTCCAGCTCTTGGCTGCATTTACACCTTTTCTGTTTCTTGCTGCTTTCAAATTGGACCCCTTGAAAAGAATCAATGGTTAAACCGCAGTGGCCGAAATCGGATCCTTGCAGCCAGGCCCTCCATGGGGAGCCAGCGCTTTGCACCTCCACCCCCTTCTCTTGGAAGCTTTATTTTGTCGGCTCTGGAGGGTTTATATATTTTAGTCTTAGCAGGTTTCTGTCCTATTCTTAGTATCTCCTGTACATTTTTATTCCGTTTCGTGTTGGGATGCACGATCTTTCTCCGTTAGAAATTCTAAACTATAGCATGTGAAATAGTGACATGGAAACAGTGATTTCCGTGGAATCGCTAGAGATGCTCTGCAGGAACTGGAGCTGCTCGGGTTGCAATGAGTTCTGCACCTAGATTGCGGTCTCTCCCACTCTTCTCACAGAACTAGATATCCTTTGAGACCTGACGACTGGTGAATTACCAGCGCCCAGCAAAACTTAACATTTTACCACAGGGTGTGTTAAATTACCTTTGCCCCTCTGTAATTAATAGTGTAGGATTAATTTTTTTTTATTTTGAAGAAACACAAAAATCTGTGTTGAGCTTAATTTTGTAGCATGGTGGGTCATCTGTAAGAAATGGCCTGTTTCTGCCTACCGGGCCTGTTTCTCCCCACCCCACAAAATGATGGTGGAGGGAGTGCTAGGGTGAGTTAATATTTAGCATAATTTTGCAGCACATGCTCAAGTGTAAAAAGCCTTTCTGAATTTATTCTCAAGGTTATTTGCCAGTGGTTAACTGAATTTTATTTTCTATTATATTGTAGCCTGAAAGCATGCACTGTTCATAAACTATCACTGTGTGACAGAATTGGATATCACACACAGCCTCTCTGTTAGAATGAATCCTGTCCCCCCAAGAACCCAGTGCCCTGTGCCATTGAGAGCTAACTGAAAGTCAATGTGACATTCTTTTGTTTGACACACTCCCGACAGCAAAGAGTTAATGATAAGTGAGTCATTTCAGATAAATAAATCAGAAGATTACCTGGGGAGGATTATTGTGATATTTTGTATTTGTGTTACTTTTTTTCATGTGGGGTTTCATCTTTCCAATATCAATTTTTGTTATCCCTTAGGAATAGTTCTAGTGCTGCTACTTTTTCCTAATGGTGAGAGGATTGGGGAAGAAGAAGTCTGGGCAGTTGGTAGCTTTGCAGCTCTCAGCCCTGCCAGGCTGGCTTTCTTCTGGGCCTACATACCTGTAGAATCTGAGGGGATGAATACTCTTGATGTGTACCTATATTTGGTGTTCTCTTTTATTCTAACTTTCTTCTGAGCTATTTGGACCCTGTTGGGGACCACTTCACACTGAAATAAAAGCATTGCTTTATAATCTCTGTGTTGGAATTTTGGAGACATTTTGCCTTTAGAAGTGACATGGGCTAGTTCCTAGACACCTTGCCATCTCAGAATGTCAGTACTGTAGTGCCATTTGGTTGAGCCTGTGGTTGAGGGAGCAAGAGCTCTGTGGTTTAAGACCTCAAAGGAATTAAATACACACACACACACACACACACACACACACAATAGGCCAAGTTTGTTTAAAACATTTCTACCTCCCACTTTGAATGCTCAGTTTTCTCTCCATTAGTGTTTTCCCATCATTCTGTCCCAAACTTTAGGATGTGGTTTAACCAAAGAGTAATATATTTTATTATTTCTCATTAGTTTCCTATTTAATAAAAATTCCCCTTCCTGCAGATAATTAAAGTTTGATAGACTCTTAGAAGAAAGCAATGGGAACTAATTGATACCAGTATGGCTTAAACCTCCCACTTATATTTGTATCCACCTCGGCAAAGGAATTGGTTCTTCATTAATAAAGGCCTATGCTTAGCATGAAGAGAACACCAAATTGCAAATATGTGAAATTTAAATGGAGTTAGAAATTCTGATGTGGAGGCCAAGCATGAGTAGGGAGAATCCAGCCCTGCTTGCTCTGCTGGCCCATTCTGCCTTTCCACACTAGCCTTCTTCTACCTCTGAAGACCTCTGAAGCACAGCTTCCTGAGCACTTTAGGAATTCTCACCACATCTTTGTAACTTGTGAGTGCATATGCATCCAACATGGTGTCCAGGAACCTGAGTGGACTATTCACTTATGAGCCAGGTTGTTAAAGTTTTCATGTTCCACTTCTCTTTGAGTAGTACAAAGTTTTCCATTTTTGGTTTTGGCTATATTTTTAAAGGGAAAAATAAGCTGGCCAGAAATGGGGGAAGTCTTTCCTCTTTTGGTTAGTGTTCCCATTGCAATTACTTCAATTAAAAATTTTTAAAAGGGGCTGGGTATGTGACTCAAGTGGTAGCACACTCGCCTGGCATGCATGGGGACCGGGTTCGATTCTCAGCACCACATACAAACAAAGATGTTGTGTCTGCCAAAAACTAAAAAAAATAAACAAATAAATATTAAAATTCTTTCTCTTTCTCTCTCTCTCTCTCTCTCTCTCTCTCTCTCTCTCTTTAAAAAAAACTATGAGGTAGTTAATGCATATGTAAATTAGTATGATTGAACCATTCCACCATGTGTACAATAAATATATATAATCTTAAATTTTTTTTTTTTAAATCTTGTGGGGAACTCACACCAAGAATCAGATCTCGGGAGGGACCTCCAGACCTACTGATAAGAACACCCAACTGCTACCTTGCGACCATATCACTGTCATCTGAAATTCCTTTTAGGGGAGCACTGGTGGGTGAGGTATTTGGATGGGTCCATATGTGTGGTCCAATTAGGTATATTATTGAGTCCAACTTGCTTTGGAAGAAAAAGAAAATGTTATATGGCAGAATGGAAAACTCAGATCATGATTGTGCCTCTTGTAAAACTAAATTTGCTTTGAAAAGAAACCTTGTTTTTGCCCCCAGTGGATCAGCATCTTGAAATCATTCCTGTCCATATACCTACCAAATCACCTGCTTATTTCAGTCAATACTTAAACATTATAGCTTTACTTCTCCTGAAAATCAATTGGCTTGGAGGAGAGGAAGATCTTTCCATCATTCGAGAAAAGGAAAAGAAATTATTGGGGTATGTGGAATTTGCTTATTTTAGGTTATGACTTCACCTGGAGACCAGGGTGTTTATAGTTAACAATTAGAATTGGGTGTTTTTCCAGTAGCTAAGGAAGAAGAGACAAAGGGATATGCTGTCTCTTCATTTGTAATACCTATACCTAGGGTGGAATTTGACAAGAGTGAAGGTTTGTCTTTTTCCCATCCAAGTGCATTTGTGAAGGAGGATTTGGGGAGACTTTTACAGTGAGATGATGGCAATGGTGCTTATACTTGCCATTTGCATTCTCATCTATCTTTTGATCATACATAAGCCCACAGGTTTCAATCACTTAAACATCCTCTGGGCTGTCATTAAGCAGCCTTTTCGACACTGCTGCTTGCTTTGCTGAGTGTTGATACTTAGGTCTGGGAAATAAATGAAACAGAAAAGAAGTGTTAGCAGGGTCCTTGGTATAATTTTTGAACAGGATGTGGTTTTGGGCAATATTTGGGCTCAGAAAAATGATACCCCAAATATGGCACTTTGGCATGCTGAGTCCTCTGAACTGAAGGACCCTTAGAAGCAAAATGTCTTCTGACCACCTCCTGCCCTTCTTCCTCCTGTTTCCCCTTCTCTTCCAAGGCAGAATTCTTTTTTTTTTTTTCCCCAAGGCAGGTCACAGAAACTAGAGTCCTATTCCCTAAACTCAGCCATAACACCAAGCAGTATTACTCTAATTTCTGCCTGCCACTTTTCCATGTCACACACCACCTTTCTGTATCATAGCTGATCATAACCGAAATTCAATGTGGCCACAAGATGTACCTTGTCTTATGATAGCAGATCATATGACCTTCATTCCAGAAGGGGTCCTGCCCCACACCCAAGAGGAAGAAATGCCATGGAGAGACACCAAGAAGAATCTGGACAGTCCTTGCTGAGTTCCATACTTGGTTTACTACCATTAGCTCATACTATTTTGTGTAATCACATTTCTTTATGGTTGTTTTTCATCCAATCTAAGCATAAAAATACTAGATTTCCCCCAATCCTTGAGTCTTCATTTCTGCAGGCTCCTATGTCATTTAGAACTCTGAATAAATACGTTTGTTATGCTTTTTTTCCCCTGTTAACCTGTCTTCTTGTGGGCAAGTAGGCCATGTCCTTTATCATAGGTAAGGAAAAGTCTCACACCCTTCCTGCCCCCATAGCAGCTAAAGGCTTCATGTGATGGCTGGTCAGACATAAGAGGCGATGTGTGGGACTGATATATCTCACACTGTGATATTTTACAAATGGGCCTGAGCTTTGGCTACCAATTCCTTCATTATTTGGAACTGGTGTGATAAGACTGCTCAATTTCTAAAAGGAATATTGTGGGTTGTTTAGCCAAGAATGGCATAAACAAGCTTGTGCTTGGGTAGAACACATGACTGAAAATTTGATTGTCTGTGTAACTAAGAGATGCCATATATGACTTATTTCAAAGGAGAACAAAGAAATATAAATCAGGATCACACTGAGGATGTTTTAATCTTTGACCCAAGGCAGGTGAAACTTGGGCATTGCCTGGGATTTGTCACAGATGTCTGTTGTCAAGGACTCTCAATGTGCAAAACAGGAGACAAAAATAAAATCTGTCTTACCCATGTTCTACCTAAGAAGCTCCCTCCTTAATTTAAGTGGAACAGTTTTACTCCACTTAAACATTCTGAGAATTTTTGATGTGTTCTTGATCCAAAGGAAGGAGGACAAAAAATGTGACATGTAATTTGGGTTGATGTTGGTTGTAGTTAAAGAAAAACAAATTGTGTATTTCCTTCTGTTAATTGTCAGAAGGTGTGGTGAGGGCTTTTGTAGTACAGGATTCTTTGCTTTGGGTAAAACCAGTCCTCCAGATGGGATTGTGCTGTTGGGTCAGGGCAAATCAGTACCCACAGCCCAGGAGCCTGAATGATTGATTGTTGTACTGTCTTTCTGATGGAAGGACCTGGTTGGATGGAGCAGCATCTGCCTGAGACACATGAGTTGATGCAGGGCAAGGAAATGGTCTGGTGTGATATCAGGGAGTGGTAGGGGTCTGTGGAGTTTTTCTAAAGAGGACAGCTGCTATCACCTTGCAGAAAATACATGCCTCATATTGCAAATGCCTGTGATTTCTCAAGAGATGCCAGAATGCTTGATTTTTTTCATGTGAAATCTCCTAATTGTGAAAACACAGTGTGGGCCAAACAAAACACATCTTGGCCCACGGGCTGTCAGTTTGCAATCTTTGGATAAGAAATTGTAGCTCTGGCTGTGGGTTTCTTAATAAGGAATCCTTTCTCCTTGTTTTTGTCAGGCTTACTAGAAAGCAGCACCCGGCTGAAACCTCATGAAGCTCAGAACTACAGAAAGAAGGCATTGTGGGTATCCTGGTTCTCCATTATTGTCACACTGGCCCTTGCAGTAGCTGCCTTCAGTGAGTATCAGGAGTCTGCTGATCAATACATGCTGGTGTTGCCTGTCTTATTCTCTAACCCTGTGGGATGCACTTTTGCTTTTACTTGACTGTTATTGATGAGTAAATTTTTTTTTAGATGGTTGGATACTCAGGGTACTTATAAATTAGTAAAATGGCTTCTCTTCTCTGCAGAGGGAAGAGGTATTATGACAAAGAAATGGAAAGCAAAGCTGAGAGCCTTGGCTTTCATCAGTATGCTGGTTTGTGGAAGTAGATTCTGGCTGCCAGCTGAACAGTGAAAATATATATTCTCTTGGTGGACGCCTTTAGCTTGGACTGACATGTGACAAATATATATCCTTGAGCTTTTGAGTCTGATGCAACAAGATGAGTGCAATATAGCAGTGAGCCCTCTCCCTGCCCCCACCAATTATATCTTGCATAAAATTTGGAATAAGATCATATTACATTTTAATGAAAGAAAAAATAGGAGGGTCTTCTCTCAAGTTTTCAGTGACCACAGAAATACAATCCTTTATTAAAATCAAGGAAAACTATGAAAATGGAACAATTTCTGCCTACAGATAATCTCATTGGGGACTAGGAAGCTCTGTGGCATGTGTATTCTCAATCAACATTTGCAGCCTATGGAAATGTGCATGTGCTATTTGTTCTTATTAATCATGCAATGATTCACAAACCCAAGTAGTGACAGCTACCGCTCAACCTTAGTAGAATCCATGCTTTCTGTTTTGTAATTTTTTTAATGATGGGGAGAAGAAGTATGTATTTTGTACATTTTATGATAAATTTATTACCTAATAAGATCTGTATTCCAAGTGATGAGCATCATACAAGTTGTCTCAGAGTAGGAGAAAAAAAAGAATTGTGTCCATCAGAAACTATAGCTCTGTGTGTGTTGTTTAAAATTCTATTCTGTCAGATTGGATCTGCTGTTGAAAGGGATTGGCTCCCAAGAGGAAATATTAGAATTTGACCAAATGCTCCCTGCAAAACTAGACATATATTACTTGAAACAATTTATATTGAAAACATTGTATCTTGGCTCTAGAAAAGCCAAACATTTAGAAGCAGAGGGTAGTGCATTTCAGGAAATTTCAGTGAGCCAGAAATTTAATCAAGAGGAATTCTGATTCCTGAAAACAGCCACTCCTTCCCCTTTCCTCCCTTTAAATAAAAATACTGAAACAAGAATAACAAGCCGATTGATGTCCCTGGAGGGTAATTTGGTTGTGGTGGCTGGTAGGGAGCTCTAGATCAGACACCATAATTTACATATGTAAAGGAAGAGGAATGGAATGAAGGGAGGTGATTTACAGATGAAATAATAGTTACTCAGACTTGTGCATGTGCCCAGTAGAGCTGTTATTACTTGTGTGGGTGTTTGAATGAAGACCTGAGTGTGAAGAAATCAAAAGCAAGTCTTTCCTTGGGGAGAATATTGTTACATTTGATATACTTAAATCTCACAATAGAGAAAAATTATGAGGAAATTTTGTTTTCACTTGTTATACTTTATCATTTGTGTTATCTTAAATATGTTGGTCCATTTCCTTTAGGAAAAAAACTTGCATAATGCCTACAGAGTTAGGATGTTGCTTTGGGCAAAGAGTTTCCTTTTCCTTTTCTTTTAAACTTGATATCACCCCTTTGGTACAGCAAGTATTTAAATCTCTAACTTCTTGCCTAGAACACATAGGCATTGGCATATAATGTCATGAGCTGTGTTATTTTCTATAGTACATTTAAGTTGTCTTCAACTTCTGGTTTAGTTAAACCAAAAAATTTTGAAGATAAAGTTTTCCCCCACTTGCATTACAGAGTAGCTTCTCTGCGTGTGTGTGTGTGTGTGTGTGTGTGTGTGCATGCGTGTGAGTGTGTATGATCTCTATGTTGTTAGAGTTGTTAGTTTCACTTTAGATTCCTAAATGTTATTTGTAATGTGAAATGTTTAAAATAATTTACTTGTTGATCATTTTTTTTGTAATCCTCTTCATAGTTTAGAATGGAAAGAAAATAAATAGGGATTAAGCAATGTAACTGACTTTTGAAGTTATATTTGAGTCAGTGTCTAAAGGAAAATTCTACATTTCAGAAGTGACAATAAATATCTATATTTTTTAAGTGTCCCATAGAGCCCCCCCCCCCAATCTTTTATTTTCCAAGGAAATGGTTGACAGAGAGTTAGATGAAATGAAAAACTGGCTTGGTGAATCCCTGTCCTATCCAGTAAAATTATCAGGTTGAACCAACTAGCGTTAATAAGAGAATTACTACAGATTACTGTAGGTGATGCTTTGGTGTGTCAGAAATGTCTTTGGAGTGTGTGCTACTGTGGATGCACATACATGTGTGTATGTCATGTGTGTGTGTTTGTGTGTGGCTGGTTGGGAGTGTTAATCATGATGAAGAGAAGTGGGTTGTATTTATGTTCATGGCTTCTTTCTACTGTTGGATGATAAAAAGTTGGGGGCATGCCCAGCGTCTATCTTTGCATGGAATCTATAGTCCAGACTGTTAAATAAATGAATTGAGAGAGATATTAAAAAATATCTTTTAAAGACTTGTTTGAAAGGAAAATATTTCTTGGAAAATGATAAACTGTACCTAAATGTACATTTAGGTGCCAGGCTTAGGTGTCAGTTACAGTTTTTGAAGACATTTGGGTCATCCTGTGAAAATTATCTTGCTCAGGACAGTGTCTGGCAACTGCATTTGCTTGGATCAGTAGGAATTGTTATCTTACCTACTGGATTGCCACTTTCTATTTATTTGTAAATGTTTTTAGTATGCTGTGTTTCCTCAAATTAATAATTACTAAAAGACCTATTGCTAGTTAATTTGTGATAAATCATTTGAAAAATTAGGAGGACTTTCAAAGTTTGTGACTTGAAAGTGCATTGAATGATATGTGAACTATTTTTGATAAGCCTTGGTAATACAGTGATTTTGGCCTGTTTGAATGCTGATATAAAACCAGATGGTAATGCATCTTGGAATATTTCAGACAGGGCCTAGTTTGGTTTTAAAATTGATTCTGTTTATAATCGGCAGGCAGCATGGAAAATGGCAATCCTGTTATGAACAACTGTGGAAAGATATCTGTTTTAATAATGAGGCTAGAGAGAGAACAGAAGTTCAGTTTCAAAATTCAGGGTTTTGACATTATTGATGTCTTTATTAGAATGATTGAGGAAAATATATTCTGATTCAATTTTTGAGGTTTGAGTACAAGTTAATTTTTAGGCACTCAGTGCTTGTTCTGTGGGAAATGAAGATATATTTGAAATATTCTCAGGGGAATGCTTTTCTAAAATACATAGCTCCATTAAAGAAAAGCACTCTAGACCAAAATCATCTCAGAAAAAACCCACTCAAAAATTGAGTGCATCAGTGGATTTAAGAATTAGGAAAAAAAAAATCTTTGAAAGGTGTGATTTTCTTTTTATATGTGGGGATATAAATAATTTATTCAATTTTAGTATAAATTCTTAACCTTTAAAAATGATAGAATAATGTGCACTTATTCTAAAATGTGAGGCCAAGAGTTGATATGTAGATAAAATGAAATTACATGACTTGTTCATACATGCAGCAAAAAATGCCTGGCAACTTTCTTTCACCTGGCTGACACATTGTCAGGTAGAAAAAAGCCCAAGACCTCCCGGGGTCTTTCTGAGACCCCAAGTGTAACATCTGAATATAGTTATAGTGGACTTAAAGGTTCAACCTGACCTGGCCCTCTCTTTTGGGGACCCTTTTCTTCTTGTCAGGACTGCAGTCCATGTCCTTTGATACAGCTCTGCATCTCCAGGGTCTCACATCATGAATTCCTCCTTAAAGAGGCCTCCCCATCCATGTGGCCTCATGCCTCCAAGTGATTTTTATCTATTACACTGCCTGTTTTCTTCCTCACAGTTCTTCCCTTTCTGTTCCTTCCTCCATTTGGTAATGAAGTTTGTGAAGCCCCCCTGATCTCTTATGCCTGAGAGCTTCTACCTCTGAAATACTGCCATGAACCAAAGACTTAAGTCTGCAGCACACATTCTGCTTGTAGAATGATCCTTTGTGTTGTTTGCTGCTCTCATATTTACTGTTTATTTAAAAAAGCAGTGTATACATGTGATAAAAACCTCACAAGACCATGGATACTTGGTGCTCATCTCTGACTCTCAGTTCCTGCTCCCCACAGACAGCCTTTCTCATCAGTGCCCTGCGGGGTCTGCAAGACATTTTCTGTAAACACAGAAGTCCAGGTGTGGTTTCTATATGTACCTTCCAGTTTTTCCTACTGTTAGATATAGTATCCTTTTTTAAAAAAATCTTTTTTAGTTACACATGTACACAATACCTTTATTTTGTTCACTTGTTTTTATGTGGTGCTGAGGATTGAACCCAGTGCATCACATGTGCAAAGTGAGTGTTCTACCACTGGGCTGCCACTCTAGTCCTAGATGTAGTATCTTATCTTTGCTGGTCTTTTAAACAGCCTGGGCTTCTTCACAAGTGACTGCTTTTGCTGTTTTGTATGAAGTGGAATGGAAGTGAAGAATCTTCAGGAATAACCTCCCCATGAATGTCTGCCTGCTGCTGCTGATCCCGGTGATGAGGCAG
The DNA here is from genome assembly GCF_048772815.1 of Callospermophilus lateralis. Classification (NCBI taxonomy): domain Eukaryota; kingdom Metazoa; phylum Chordata; class Mammalia; order Rodentia; family Sciuridae; genus Callospermophilus; species Callospermophilus lateralis. The sequence continues at coordinate 109,115,827 of NC_135313.1, read as the reverse complement.
CGGGTTGGGGGATGTGGCCAGGAAGTTGTGAACCACATCCTGGTGATGTTTAGTGGGATAACTTGCTCCCTGTAAGTGTGTTCTTCGAATGATAACTAAGGAGGCGGTTTCTGAGAGGTGGAAACCAGAGGGAGGACCAGGCAGAAATGAGGTTTGAGAACCACACCATGAAAATTTTCTGCACCTCTGGGTTCCTTCTTTATACCCTTGTGGTCAAGTCATCAAAGATCCTGTGCTGGCCACCCTCTGTGCTGCTAGCTACTGACAGCACATCATGAAATGAGGAGCGGTGTTGTTGTTGTTATTATTATGGTGCTGGGGATCGAAGCAGTTGTTTTAGTCTGGCCCTTTGCTTCCTATGAGGCCCATCATTATCTTGCCTGCTTCTTCCTGGTTGGACTCATCTCCTCCCATCCCCCCAACTTATGGCTACTCCAGCTCACACATGCATCTCGTGGTCCCCAAATATACACTCTGCTCTTTGCCCTTTTATTCATGCCTTCTCTTTCCTTGGTCTCAGACATCTTTGCCTCCTGACTCCCACCCTCATTTTCTAGGCAAATTTTACTTATTTCTCAAAATTAAGATGAAAGATCACCTCTTCCAGGAAGCCCCCTTTCCCTTATAGCCCCACAGACACCATAGATTAGACACTCAATGCACAATACGTGGAGTGTCTCAATATTGCTTTCTGTACTAATATACACTCCTCTGTGCTGGGGCCTCTGCCTTCGGTCAGTGTTCTCAGTCCTAACACAGTTGGCCTGCAGATATTGCTCAGAATGGAGTCAATTTTGATGAATTCCTCAGCTACCCTGGGTGCATCAGGTTGAGGATTGATGTTTGCAAATAGAGGTGGCAGACAAAGGAATAGCAGCTTTCTCAGGTGAGTGGAAGCAAAGAGGGAAACTGCAAGATGGAATTTTCAACTTTGTAAATGTCTAGGTTGCAGGAACTCCTTCTCTCTCCTTTCTGCTCCCTACTGGCTCCCTGGTGTTTCCCTCTCCTTTCACTGCCACTTGGACTGAAAGATCCAGGCTTCCATTAACAGGGCCTCGCCTGCCTGCCTTTGTTGGAGCACATCTTCCCTAGTCCCCAAGCTCACAAAGAGCTGCTGTTTCCAGCCAGGAGTGGAGGCGTGGTCTCAGCAGCTGCCTGCCTGTTCTGCCTCTTTTCTTGTTGCATTCTGCACACAGCATCTAATTAAAAATGTGGCCAGGGCACATTAGCAGGAGGGTGTCCTTGCCTCACAGCCATGGTGGGGTCTTAGGGGAGCTGGGTGACAAACCTGGCTAGATTCCACGTGGGGCATACTGCCTTTTTGTTTGGGTCCAAAGGGGTGGAGGCTTCTTGGGAGATCTGTGAGGTCTTTCCCTTTTGCCTCTCAGTCTCTTTCCAATCATATTTATGAGCCAGTTGAATGAGAAGGGGTTTTCTGGTGTGCTCCTGTGCTAAACTGTGATTTGATCCTCTGGGTACTGCCTTTGTAAGGTGAATGTCTGCAGGAGGTCCTCCTGGACAGGAGATGACTTTGCTGGGTCCTGTGCCTTGTTCTGAGATATAGGAGCACTAAGATTTGGAAGGAGCAGATGAAGTCAGAGGGAAGGAGAGAACCTTCTTTCATTCCAATAAAATAAGCTGTTTCTCATTTCCACCTTCCTCCATGCCTGACACCCATCCCTCCTTCCAGCGGGGGAACATATTCATCCAATCATTAGTGCCTGTCTGTGAAGAACACTCTTCTTGTGTGACATCCACACAGGATGTCAAGAATTTGAACAGTCTGTCCCCTTGAAGAACTTGGGTCTAAGTGGGCAGGTGATGACCAGGCAGCAGGAATAAATCCAGACCTCCTACATTGGTTGTACAGGGGTGCTCAGGAGAGGGCATCACTGATCTTGTACAGATTGTCTGCCATCCCCAGCAGCTACCCAACCTTCCAGAGGATAGAAAGTGAATTGGCGCTATCTGTGTAGAAGCTAAGGCTGCCCTGGAGTGGAAGGAGTGGGGAAAGATTGCTGGTCTCGGTAAGAGGAGCTTGGGTTATGATGTCCATATGGCTGTTTTAGTGTGCCCAGGCGGCAGCAGCAAAGTACCACAAATTCAGTGACTTAAACAACAGAAATTATTTTCTCATAATTCTGGAGGCCAGAAGTTGGAGATCAAGGTGTCTGTGGGGTTGGTTCCTTTTGAGCCTCTTTGCGTGACTCATAGCTGTTTGTCCTCTCTCCATGTCTTCACACCATCTTCCCTGTGTGTCTGTGCCCTAATTTCTTCCTTCTCTAGAGGCACCAGTCATGTTGGATTAGGGCCCATTGTCATGACTTCATTTTAAATTATTCACCTCCTTAAAGACCCCGTCTCCAAATACAGACAACATTCTGCAGTACCGGAGTTTAGAGTTTCAGCATATGAATTTTGGGGAAGATAAGTTTTAGCCCATAGCAATATCCTTGCCCAGCACCAGGCAGTTGGAGGAAGCTAAGATCCCAGAGTAAAGTAAATTCCTTAAAAAAAAAAAAAAAAAATTACATTATTTGAGGACATCAGCAACCAAGTCAAGGGCCTTCCACTGAAATTTGTTTTATTTTTTTTCTAAAGGCAACAAGGAATTTGTAATCAGATTTAAATATTTAATAAATTTAAACTCAATAAATTCCTAAAAAAAAAAATCACTTTCAATGAAAGGGCAGACTGAAATAAACACATGCACCAGCCCAGGAGGACAATGAGGAAGCTCTCTGTTTAATAGCTCTGCATGAGGTGCGGATGAGGTGGGGGTATGCGGCTTTTCACTAGAATTCATAACCATGAGGCAGAACTCATATAAATTTATGGTTGGAATTTTCTAAGGTGGATTCCTTGGGAAATAAACCTGGAGACTCTGAGATGTACTGGAGGAGGTTTATTGGGGGCAGGATCTAAGGGCTGAGAGGAACTCTTATACGCTTGGGGGCTGGGGCTGTAGCTCAGGGGTAGAGTGCTTGCCTAGCATGTGAGAGGCACTGAGTTTGATTCTCAGCACCTCATAAAAACAAACAAATAAAATAAACGTATTATAACCATCTACAACTTTTTAAAAAAGTAAAAAAGAATAACCCTGGGAAGGGAGCCGGGAGCAGGAGGACAGAGGGAAGAGTTGAACTGCAATGCCGTTGCCTTGGAGCTCATCCTGTAGGGACTTGCAAACTGGGATGCTCCTCTGGAGATGTCCAATGGATGCCAGGAGACCAGACTGGTCCTAGGTATAGGCTGCTCCAGGGACAGGTATAACCTTGGGAGGCAACTTCCTTTAGTAGAGGACTGTTCCACATTCCAAGAGAGGGATGCAGTTGTCACAGAACTCACTCCGGGCAGCTGAGGGAATGAGTGCCTACACCTTGAAGAAGGGTCAGGGAGACATGTCAAGGCATTCACTCCAGGTTTTTTTTTTTTGTTTTTTTTTCCCTTAAAGATCCCTCTGGAACTCCAGAGCTGGGAATGGAACCCAACGTCTCACTCATGCTAGGCAAGCGCTCTACCCCAGCACATTCTAGGTTTATACACTCTATTTTACCCGGAAACCCATAATGCTATCTCAGTTAATATTGTTGAGCTATTAACATGGATGTGGTCCTAGGTTGTAAATACAACTGGAGCATGTGAAAGAAGCAGGTGCAGAACACTGACCAAAGGCCTGCAGGTGTTCCACAGATGTAACCACACCAAAGATAAGCTCACAAGCCAATATTAGAGAGTTCCCAGGAAAAGGGTCTCCCATGATTGAGAGCCATATAAACAGCATGATGAGAAATGAATTCCAGATGAGAGAATTGTCTGACAAAATCTGAAAATAAGTATGTTTAATATGATAGACAATTAAAATGAATCAAGCATACTAAAGAAGACTGAACAGAGCAATTGGAAAATAATCAATGTATTTTTGATATTTTTATTGAGGTTTAACCTGGATGTAGTCACAAAAAAAATTAAGAACTATAACAATCTCCATTCTTTCTCCTGTTTCCCTCTAGTCCTTTTACTAGAAACCACTTTACTTATGTAGTTAATTCTTTGTTTACTTGTATGTGTACAATAACAGGCTACTAATGCTAATTCTTGATTCTTTTTTTCAAGGTTAAACATTATTTATTGGCTTCCTAAGATGAAAGACGGTGATTTATTCTTTTATTCTCCTGGACCCACACAATCACACTGATTTTATGAAATTATTTCCATGCAAAATAACTATTTTTTTTCATTTAATGACTCCTACTCATTGAGCCATCAGTGGAGCATGATTACTTCTTTCTTGCACAGTTTTTTTTTTTACTCTGGATTTAATATGTTTATTCCTGTGTTTACTTTTCTGTGTATTTATTTCTTGTTAAGCTCTACTTCTTATTTTCTGTTCTAATCTCAACTTCTCTGAGATACTTACAGACGCACAGATAATTCCACTTGTTTCTTCTTGCAGAATGATCATTTGGATCCATTTGAGTACTGCTGATCCATTCTGGTTGCCCTTTCTACTGCACAGCTGTATCCTTGCATCTTTCTTTACTATGTTTTTTGAGGATTTGCCTTTATTTTTCTTTCTTGTTGGGCTACCGTTTTGCTGGATACCAGGTTTTTCTCTTCGGTTCGCTCTCCATGATGGGAGGGGGGGACATATTTTCTCTTAGCTCCCTAGGAACAGGCCCATGGGAAGTGTAACTTTCAAGCTGTGCAAGGCCTGAAATGTCTTTAAAAATCCTGACATTTGATTAATGGCTGGATAAAAAATTCTCGGGGAGCAAATAATAGTCCTTACGAGGTCTGAAGGTTTTACTCTATTTTCCTATAATTTCTAGTGTTGCTGTTTAAGTCCTAAATTATTCTGAATCCTAATCCTTTTCCTGAGCCTTGCTGTGCTGGGGATCTCTTTTATCCAGAGGTACCCCTAGGTTCTGTTTTTTCTTCCTATGAAATTTCCTCAACTCATCCTGTTTTTCTGTTTTTAATTTTCACCACCGAGTTTTTTCTTCTAATTGCATGAGTGTGCTCATTTAAAAAATTGTACATCTCTTAATATATGGATTTTAAAAATAGATCCTTTCTTATATTCTGGAAATGTTTTTTGATTTTTTTTAAAGAAACTTTTCTATTTCTTGCACTGTCTTCCTCTAAGACTTAGTTCTTGTTAGAAGATGAATCCTGTGAGTGGTGATCTTAGATATCTGCTTATATTAAGAATGGGTTGCTGGGTGCGGTCGGGCATTCCTGTAATTCTAGTGACTCAGGAAGCTGAGGCAGGAGGACCATGAGTTCAAAACCAGCCTCAGCAACTTAGCAAATCACTTAAGAAAAAAAAGGGTGGGGGCTGGAGATGTGGCTCAGTGGTTAAGCACCCCTGGGTTCAATCTTGGGTATTACCCCCACAAAGAAAGAGCAATTAAAATGCTGATGGGAGCTATGAGCTGTGGTTGGTGTCCACTGTAGGATGATGTAACTGGTCTCTTTTGTTGGTAAATTCCATTTTGGTGCATCTAGGCCCTAATCTTGCATTTTTTCTCTAAGTGTCTGGTAGGGAAATTGTGGCTGAGTGGGTATTGCCCTTCTGTGGAGAGTTGGGGAGGGAATCTGGAAAACTGCAAAAAATTTTGGATTTTTAAAATTAGAGCATTTTAATTGTACATTGTATTTGGGTTCATTTTGACAAAATGATACATGTAAGGAATTCGATTTTGATCTCCATTCCCCCCCACTTTTCCTCCCCTTCTCCCTCCCCCTTTTTTTCCCTCATCTACTCTATTGATCTTCCTTTCACTCCTTCTTTACTTTCAATTGGTACATAAAGGTGAAATTCCCCTTGGTACATTTATATATGTATATAACTTTATTTTGTTAAATTCATTCCATAATTTTCCCTTTCCTCCTCCTTCCCCCTTGTTCTACTCCACTGATCTTCCTTATATATGTATGATATCTGATCCCCCCCACTGCCTTCTTTCTGTTATTTTGCTCTTGCTTCATAGGAGAGAAAACATTCGACCCTTGATTTTCTGATTCTGGCTTATTTCACTTAGCATGATCTTCTCCATTTCCATCCATTTACTTGCAAATGCTGTTATTTCACTTTTCTTATATCTGAATAAAAGTAGCATGTACACACACACACATACACACACACACATACATATAACATTTTCTTGAGCCATTCATCTATTGATGGGCATCTGAGTTGATAGCATAATTTTACTATTGTGAATTGTGCTGCTATAAACATAGAAATGGATATATCTCTATAGTATGCTGATTTTAGTTCCTTTGGATAAATACCAAGGAGTGTCATAGCTGGGTCCTATGGTTATACCATTCTTAGTTTTTTTGAGGAATCTCCATACTGCTTTCCAGATGGTTGTACAACTTTGCAAACCTAGCAACAATGTATGAGTGTACCCTTCCCCCCATAACCTCTCCAGCATTTATTATTATTCATGTTCTTGATTATTGCCATTCTTGCTGTAGTGAGATAAAATCTTAGTGTAGTTTTGATTGATTTTCATTTTCCTAATTGCTAGAGATGTTAAACATTTTTTCATGAATTTGTTGGTCCTTTGCACTTCTTCTTTTGAAAAATTTCTGTTTGGGCTGAGGTTGTGGCCCAGTGGTAGAATGCTCGTCTAGCATGTGTGAGGCCCTGGGTTCGATCCTCAGCACCACATAAAAATAAATAAACAAAATAAAGGTATTGTGTACAATTAAAAAAAATAAATATTAAAAAAGTTTTTAAAAATTTCTGTTTAGTTTTTTTGCCCATTTATTGGTTCAGTTACTTGTTTTTTTGGGTGTAAAGATTTTTGAGTTTCTTTTTTCTGTATATTAATCTCCTGTAGGAAGAGTAGCTAGCAAAGATTTTTTTTCCCATTCTGTAGGCTCTCTCTTTACTCTCTTAATCCTTTCATTTGCTTTTCTAAAGCTTTTTAATTTGATGGCATTCCACTTATTGATTTTTGGTTTTATTTTTTTGAGTTTTAGGGGTCTTGTTAAGGAAGTCAGTGCCAGCACCAATATGATGAAGACTTGACCTTATGTTTTCTTCTTTCAGTTGCAAGGTTTCTGGTCTAATTCCTAAGATTTTGATCCATTTTGATTTGACTTTTGTGCAGGGTGAGAGATAGGGATCTAGCTTCATTCTTCTACATAGGGGTATTCAGGTTTGGAAAATTTTCTTTTTAAAATAGACTTTGAACACTCTCCTCTTCTCTTTATTTTATTGTCTTACCAATTCCCCCCTTTTCTGGGTGTCCTAAGGTATATATAAATGGGCTGCCTTTTTGCTTTCACACTGCATTTGCTTTCTGGAGTCTGTTAAATCAATTACCACTTGCCCATATGTTTTCTAGCTTCTAAAAATTGTTTTTGTTGCCTCTTTCATTTTTTCCCTAATGGGTTTGTCTTCTTAAAAAATTCCTGGTCTCCTAGTGTAGTGGGATGTTTAGAAGAAGCAAAAGTAAATGTGAGGAACCACCCTGCCATATTTCTCTGGAAGTGTCAGAGAACAGTTTGTAATGAAAAATATGCTAAGCGAACCAGAAACCAGAAGTAGCTAGTGAACCAAAATATAGAATATATGACAAAGTGGTTCTTGTCTCTCATGTTTACTAGGAGACATGGAAGACAGGATAAGTTCCAATGTGAACAATTAAGAATTCCAAAAGCAGAAAGAGAGGAAACAGAAAATAGTCAATGTTTTAGAGGTGTCTGAAACTGTTTGGGAACTGATGGGAGAGATTGAGGACATATGATTCAAACCATGGCAGAGAAAAAAGAATTAGAACATTTACCTTATTCAGTAGATGACAAAAGTGAAGTAAATGACACAGAAAAAAGTATATACTTTGCAAAATAAAATGTAGGAACAAAACCAACGTTTCTTCAGTTACAGAAAGTATAAATGTGTTTCTTAAACCAGGTAAAAGTTAGAGAAGGGGATTTCGGGGTGTAGCTCAGTGGTAGAGTGCTTGCCTAGCATGCATGAGATCCTGGATTTGAAGCCTTGGGGTTCAAGCCCCAGCAGTTTCAAAAAATAAAAATTAAATTAAATTAAATTTAAAAGTCTGAAACAGATACTAGTAAAAAGTTTTTGTAGCTATATACCAATCAAGAAAAAAAAAACACATGAAGACCAAAAGCATTATTAGGCATAAAGAGTGGTACTATAGAAATAAAAGGTTCATTTTACTGAGAATATAAAACACTTGTCAATATCAAATAACAAACCTCAAAGCACCCAATCAAAAATGGATGGAATTCTAGGTAGAAATTGACAGATCATAATTTTAATGGTAGACTTTTATAGATCCCCTTCTACTAGTTGATAGAAAAAACCAAAAATTTAGTGAAGACATGAAAGATTTGACTTATGTACTTCAGTATTTTTCAACATTTTTGACTGCTCTCCATAGTAAGAAATGCATATGTGACATAGAAAATGTATTATGTGTATACATACTGTATGTTATCATAACTAAGACACTTTTGATTATGATATGACATTATTTCTTGGTGCCACTAGGAAATAAAAATGCTGACATTAAATGATATCATGCTGTTCATTGTGTGAGCTACTCAATGTCAGAGTTGTTAAAATGTGAAAAAAAATTCACTTTGATAATTTCTATCCTCTCTTATTTTAAAACTGCTGGTCATAACCTATCAAATTGACTTCATGCCCCAATAGTGATTTGGAACTGTCAGTTTAAAGAACACTGACTCAATGTGTCACTATGAAACCATGCACCCAACAAGTTTGCTTCAACATCATGAACTTGTATACAGTGTCACCACTTCCATCATCACAGCAGAAATCTCATTAAAATTTCTAGGAATCTGTATTTTGCAAAGATCCTTGAACATGTTAAAATGATAATTTGAAGTCGAATTTAGCTAAAATACTCCTGTATATAATTATATATATAATGGGAAATAAAGCAGCACATTTCTGAGTAGCACATGGATGAAAGTTAATTTAAATATTAAGAATTATTTAGAAATAGGTAAAGAAGAACTCAAACTATCACTAGGTGCCCTTCAACAGACGAATGGATAAAGAAAATGTGGTATATATTCACAATGGAATATTACTCTGCCTTAAAGAAGAATGAAATTATGGCATTTGCAGGTAAATGGATGGAGCTGGAGAATATCATGCTAACACAAATAATCCAATTCCAAAGAACCAAAGCCTGATTGTTTTCTCTAATGTGTGGATGCTTATGTACAACAAGAGGGTGAAGAGCAGGCTAGAGAAGAATAGAGGTACTCTGGATTAGATAGAGGGGAGTGAAGGGAGGGAAGGGGGTCTTGGGGTGGGAAAGATAATAGAATGAATCAGACATTATGAACCTACATGCATATATGATTACATGACCAGTGTAATCCTACATCATGTACAACCAGAAAAATGAGAAATTATACTATATTTATGTATAGTATATCAAAGTGCATAAATGCATTCTACTGTCATGTATAACTAGTCATAACAAATAAAAAAATTAAATGAAAAAATAATTACTTATAATTTAAAATGAGAAATTGAAAGTTGATAAACTGTCAAAACTAGGAAGCTAAGAAGCAGAAAAAATAGTAGACATCATGAATGTAACAGCTACAAGGAAATACATTTAAGAATACATTTAAACAATACATTTAAGAAAGAAAAAAGTATACAAGAAAATCATTAAAAGCAAAGCCATTGTTTTAAGACTGGTAAATGAATCTGAATTCTGGTAAGATTGATTTAAAAAGAAAATGAATGAATGAAAGGTAATTAGAAATGAAATGATAGGTGTAATACATAATGAAGAAAACTTTAGGAACTGAGATTATTTTTCATAATTTTATGCCTATAAATTTGAAAACTTACGTAAAATGCACAGTTTCGTAAAATAATTACCTTCTCTGATTGGCTCAAGCGAAAAGAAAATTGATCTGAGTGGTATGTGACCACTAAAGAAAAATCACTAAAGTGGTCACAGACCGTGAAAGCATTTACTCCCCGCAGTGGTTCTCTATCAAGTGTGCTTCTGTACTTCCCTCCCTTCCTAGGTGGCATCTGGCAGCGTCAGGAGACATTTTGGTTGTCACATTTGGGAGTGGAGGTGCTCCTGGAATCTCATGGGTAGAGGGCAGGACTGATGCTAAACATCTTAGGATGCACAGGAGAGTCTCTCAGAACAAAGAGTTCTGTGACTCCAAAAGCCATTAGTGCCATGGTTGAGAAACCCTACTCTCATGCTCACAGTTAGGAAAGCAATATAATAAAGATACCATTTCTCCTTAGATTAACCTGCAGTTTCACTAATAATTCTAATTTTTTTTCAATGAAGTTGGTGAGCTCTAAAATATATATGGAGGAATAAAAGACTAAGAATAGATAAGGTAATTTTTCAGAAAACTGTACATGCCCTTGTCAGAACTTCTAAAACTAGAGCAGTAGAGATTGTGATATTTTTAGGGACATATAGACCAAGGAAGTTGACTAGTGAGTCTAGAAATAGACCACTCAGATATGGAAATTGGATATATATGAGGCTGCATCGTACATCAGGGAGGGAATGATGGTACCCGGATAACTGATTGTCTCTCTAGAAATAAAGAAAATAAATTTTAACTTCCCATGTATACAAATATAAAATCCATGTGAATTAAGAAACCAAACTTGAGCTGGGCTTGGTGGCACATTCCAGCTACTCAGGAGGTCAGCCTGGACACCTTAGTGAGACTTATCCCAAAGCAAAAATAAAGAGACCTGGGGTTGGGAGGCAGTAACTCAGTGGTAGAGCACCCCTATAATCAATTGCCAGAAATACACACACACACACACACACACAGAAACCGAACCTGACAGCAAGGATTTAAAACTTAAATAGAGAAAAATAAGAGACTATCCATATGACCTGGATGTAAAGAAAGTTTTCTTAAGACACTGAAAGCTTGAAGTATGAAGGAAAACATCAATAAGATTTATTAAGCACACCAACAACTTTGTGCATTGGAAAGCACTCTATTAAATAATACTCAAGATATTTACAAAGCATTGGCTTTTGTATGAGTGACAAAACAGACAAGACTGTTGTAGCACTTTTGTTTGTAACAGGAAAAAAAAAAAACTAAGAGGGTGACAGATGTCCATTAAAAGGAAATTTGAAAGACATATTGCATTGTCTTAATATAGTGAATCTATATTTAGCAGTAGTTTTCTGCTGTATCAAACCTAATGTACCTTTTTTACAACCAATATTTTATCCTTCCTTTTTTTACAGTCTTGAACTATCTATACACATCACTTATAAAAATAGTATTGCATCCTAAATGTAATATAATGGAGAAATAAAGGAAGGTAATTTGAGTAAAAAGTATAATTAAATATGTACATGCATAGTATGACAATATTGATAGACACAGCTAAGTTGTTGACACCTGCATAAGATGAATAGGTTTGGATTTAAGAGGCAGGAAGAATCATCCCTGATGACATTTTCCTCTGCACAACATTTTGAAACAGGGCTAAGTAGTTATATTGGTAGGCGTATATGGAATCATCATGAACGCAGCAGCTACAAGAACACACTAATATGAATGTTTTGTTGTCTGTTTTCATTACCTTGAGTGGAGTTGCCATTGATGACCTAATTTTTTAAATTGGTTTATAACTGTCAAGATCTGAATAAAACTAAACCTGCTTTTCTCATGATTTATGTGGTAGTTAAATTCCTGGGGAAAAAATCCATGATCCTTTAAAACTTGTCAGAATGAAACAAAACAAACTCTTCAATTTAGAGTTCTACACTCAGATATTTTTTTGTATAAATTAATATCTTTTGAGTTATCTGAAAGTTCTGTGGAACAAGAGAAGGATCTTCACTCTTTTTTTTTTTTAAAGAGAGAGAGAGAATTTTTAATATTTATTTTTTAGTTTTCCGCGGACACAACATCTTTGTTTGTATGTGGTGCTGAGGATCAAACCTGGGCCACACGCATGCCAGGTGAGCACGCTACCGCTTGAGCCACGTCTCCAGCCCGGATCTTCACTCTTCATGACTGTCTTGAATATTTTGGGATATTAAGATCCTCGACTCCCTCCCACCCACTAAATGCCATGATATCTGTAGTCTGAAATTGTAACAAACAGTGACAACCCTACCAATGTCCAACATGCACCCAAGGACAGCAGTGTCCACTGAGAGCTGGGGAAGTAGAGCAATTAACATGGATGAATCTGAAAGCCTATGTTAGGAATAAAAGAAGTTGTAAGACTACCAATTTAATAATCTTAATACAACCTATTGCTTGTGGATGAGAATGATGAATTGAACTCCAAAGAGTGACTATCTTGGGATGGTCAGAGACAAGGGATCCATGGAGAATGTGCAGGAAGCTTCAACCATATGCTTCAACTATAATTGTAATAGCTGTCAGGATTTGTCAAAACTGGGTGGGCAACTTATTGATGTTGTTTTATTGTTGTTGTTGTTTTGTTTTGTTTTTATTACCCTATAGCTCCTCATATGCTTAAAACCTTACAACAAAGCATGAGGCTGAATAAGATAAGTTTATTTGGGTATGTAACGAGAAGTGGGGTAATGGGTCAGATGGGTTCCATTCCAAATTTTCTGAGGAATCTTTATGCTGCTTTCCAGAATGGTTGCACCAATTTGCAGTTCCACCAGCAATGTACGAGTGTACCTTTGCTCCCACCAGCATACTATAGTGATGCAGCCACATCAATATTTGTGGCAGCTCAATTCACAATAACTAAGCTATGGAACCAACCTAGGCGCCCTCTGACAGATAAATGGAGAAATAAAATGTAGTATATATACACAATGGAATTTTACTTGGCCATAAAGAAGAATGAAATTATGGTATTTTCCAGTAAATGGATGGAAATGGAGACTGTCATCCTATGTAAAATAAGCCATTCTCAAAAAAAAAAAAAACAAAAAAACAAAGGCTGAATGTTCTCTTTAATATGCGGATGCTAATACACAATAAGGAGGGGAGGGAAGCATAGAAGTTCATTGGATTAGGCAAAGGGAATGAAGGGAAGAGAGGGCAACGGGAATAGGAAAGACAGTAGAATGAATTGGATATAGCTTTCCTATGTTCATGTATGAATACACAACCAGTGTAACTCCACATCATGTACAACCACAAGAATGGGAAGTTATACTCTATGTATGTATGATAACGTCAAAATACATTCTACTGTCAAGTATAACAAAAAAAGAACAAATAAAAATTTTAAAAAAGATTAGCTCATTTAATGGTTATTATTGTATCTGTACCTTTGAATGACACCTTAGCCTCCTTCACTTTTTTTTTCTTTTTTTATGCTGTTTTCTAATGGTTCTTTACAATGATTTAATAACCTTTTCTTTCCTTTTTCCTCTTTTTCATGCAGCATCTAATCTTAAATAATATCCTTTTACTCAACAGTCTACCTATAAGGAAATAAGTGGATTTATTATTTTTCATATACTTCTTATGAATTTTTCATATACTTTCATATATTATTTGTCATTTTTGTATGCTTTTTCCAGTGCCTCTTACCTTTTAAAATATTCCACAGTATCTATGTTGTCAGATCAGGTTGACATTATGTATTCTACTGTTTTCCTTAGAACCATCAGTTAGTCTTAGTTCTACGAATAAACATTTTTAATCATCACTGCCAATTCTTATAATGATGCTTCATTGCAGCACTTTCTCCACTGTATTATTCAAGAGCTCACTGAGCAAGAGCTCTTGTATGTTTAAAATATTTTCTCTGTGTCCTTTGTTCTTGAATTTTGGCTGAATAGAAAATCCTTGGTTTCCATTTTCTTTCCCAAATATTTTAAATATGATGGCAAAAAGCATTGCTGTCAGTGTTTGATGGCAATTCTATTTTCTTTTTCTAAAAAGTTACTTGACCTTTCTCTTGGGCACCCACATTATTATTCTTTTTATAATGTCCAAGAGTTTTGCCAAACCATGTCTTGATTGTGCCTATTGTGAGTCAACATTTTCCAGATCTAAGGTGTTTTTTTACTTTTTGAAAATTTTCTTGAACTGTAGTTTTTAGTATTTGTTCTGTTTTATTGCTTTAATTATATTCCTTAGACATTTCTATTGTATGTATATTGTATCTTCTTTGTAATCTATATCTGTCACTTTCCCTAAAATTCTTTTAACCTTTCATTTATTTTTTATTTGAAATTTTTACTTCTTTCCAACACCTAATTCTTTAAAAGTACTAATTACTTTTTTCCTCTTTTATTCCTTCTAGTTCTCTCTTCATTGCTGAAAAGGAAATTAAAAGCCCTTTCTGAGTCTTATTTTCAATTTTTAAAAGTTTCATTTTTTTCAGTCATACATTTCTGAAGTTTTAAATTATGATTTCTATATATGTATCATTTTCATGTTTTCTTTTCATTAGCTTCAAGATGCTGCACTAGGTTTATATCATTTTTGTTTGCATGGTGTTCTTTCTTTATATGTTGCTTCTCATTCTTTTTTACTTAATGCTGGGTATTTGGGTACAGTCTTTCTGTTATTCAGGTGAAATGAGTCTTCCTGTTCTTTTACAATAAAGAGTAAGTCTGGAGAGATTTTTGAGCATTGTGGCTCTAAAGCTCCCTTTTCTTGCTCTTCCTCCCCCCAACAAAATGATAAAAAAAAAAAAAATGCTCCGCTCCCCTGCCTTTGGGTCTCCCATTTTTCATTATAATCAAGGTTTCCTTTTCCCTAGTTGTCTCTGGCCTATTCAGTTTGGATCCTGTTTCCAGTAACCCTTTCTTCTCATTGTGAGTTCTTCTTGGAAAGGAATTTTGACTTACTAGTGCATGGAGTGCACATGGTGTCACACCATTACACTGTATGGTTTTTCCTGTGTCTTTGCCTGGCAACTGGTGCTTGTACCACTTCCTGTCAGTTTTGACTGCCTTTCTCAGGTTGACCTATTGTTCGTTCTAGAAAGTGTTGGGGATTCTTTTTTCCTTCCTTGGCTTCTGCTGATCTTTTCTGGTAGTATGCAGGCCTTGTAGCTATCTTGGCTCCTCTCTTTTGTTTTATGGCAGTACCTTTCACGTAGCTTTGTTGTGAATGCATGAGTTTTTGGTTTTGCTATTCCACTTTCTATGATGTTTTTATGGGATAATTTAAGGAGATTAAAAAATTATTTCACCACCTTTTCTATTTACAAAATAATTTGTATTTCTACACCTAGGTACCTTTTCCATTATGCCTTTATTTATACAGGGAGATTTCTGACATTACTATTAATGGCACTTAGAAGCATTGTTGCATTTTAAGGGGGCAAGTAACCCTTATTTACTTGAGGAGTTCATTTTCAAAATGGAGACTTTCTGATTTTTTTTTTCTGGAAAAGACTAATGTGTAGATGTAGTCATTTTGTGAGAGTTTGGATCTAATCCCAGTTATCTTTAGTGTGAACAAGAAGATATGGTATCAGCAGTGAATAGATGTTTATTGTAGAGTAATTGATGTGCCAGTCTCCTGAAAGCAGAAGCTGGAACTCTTGTGTGTCCCATAAAGAGAATATTCTTAAGCAACGACTTTTTAATGACCAAAGATGCCTATTTTGTTGTTTTTTGTTTTTTGGTCTTTGGGAGGACACATGTGATTTATTTCTGATAAAATAAGAGTAGATCCTCAGGTGAAGACCTTTGAGTGGTAAGATTACCATGACAGTGACACTAGTCCTTCCTTCAGTTCTATCATATTGGCAGTGCCACTGGACAGAGGGAAGGGTCCTTCTTTCCAGATACCACTATGTCTAAATTGCCATCATAAGTGATTTCTATCAGCTTTAGGTCAGTTCTAATATTTCTCCAGCCTTTGTTTGAATTTACCTAGAACTGGGATTTTAGTAATTTAGTGAGACCCAGTTTATATTGCCCAATCCTAAATTTAAAAAGCATTTTTTAATGGCCAGCTGAAATTTGACTTTTGCTAATGAATTCTTCTTAGTTATTATGTTCTTTGTGAATATTTAGCCAACATGGAGATGCCAGGTGCAGTGCTAACTAAAGGGTTCATATAAATGGCTACACTTAATCCTCATCACTGTGCTCTGAGGTCATGTTATTGTTCTCATTTTGTAGACGGGAGTTTTAAGAAAAGTTGTAGGACTTTTCTGAGGTCCCCCAGCTAAGAGGAGGTAGAATATATATTCATATCCTGGTCTTCTTGAACTGTGGCACCTGTGCTGTCAACCAGGGCCAGATCTCCATTCCCTACAAGGCATATCTTCAGTGTGAGCTTATCATGTTGTCTTGTTGCCTCTTCTGAAGTATCCCTGGCCTTTCCTACATGTTCCTTGTGTAAGCTTATTTCTGGAACACACTATCTCAGTCAACCTTGCCTGATCCATAGGTATCCTGTTAAAAGCAATGCACAGAGATGTCGTGTAAGTTAAGTTATCATCAGGGAATGGAAAGCACCTGTTGCTGGATTCACATCAGTGTGGGGAAGGTTGCACTGTTTTTCAGAAACTCCACCATACTTTTGACTCTGGTGTAGGTTTTATCACCTAAAATTGCTGAAAATTTCACATTCTTTTTTTTTTTTCTTTCAGTGTTGGGGATAACAAGCCCCTGTGCATGCTAGGCAAATGGTCTGCTATAGAAATTTTTATTTTATTTTAAGGTAGGGTTCTTGCTGTATTGTACAGGCTAATCTTGAACTTAGGATATTCCTGTCTTGGTTTCTGAGTTGCTAGGATTAAAGGTTTTTGCCAGTACTTCCGGCTTATTTTTTAAATTTATTTTATTGTTTGTGTTTTACTCTTCAAGCGGGGTCCATATCACTGCCTGCTAATACTCGAGGTATCTGGTTGAAAGGATCAGGAGATCCAGAGCCTGGAGTATGGGGCAGGGACAGAATCTCCAACAGAACTAAGGGATTACAGAAAACACCCAAATTCTGGTGGCTGCACTGAGGGTGAGGTAGAACAGGGACCAGAGATGGGTTTGGTTTCCTGATGCCAAGTGTATGGCTTGAAAGTAAAACTGGTGGACAATGGGAATATGGATTGGAGAGTGACATCGTTACAGGAAGAAAGATGGGCTTAGCATTCTGCATGAGGGCAGTAGTGGGCAGTAGGAAAGACTGCCTAGGATCATGATAGGAGAAGAGGAAGTTCAATGAGCTGAATTGTCCTCCACCCCCAAATTCATGTGTTGAAGCCCTAACCCCTGGAGGTGAGAGTCTGGTGGCCTTTCAAAAGTAATTAGGTTTAAGGAGGGGGGCTGTCATTATGGGCCCTCATAAGAGGAGACATCAAAGGATTGCTTCCTCTCTCCAGTTACATACACTGAGGAATGGTTGTGTGTAGACACAGCAGGCAGAGAGCCCTCAAGCACATCTCATTATCCTTAATGAGGTACCTTGATCTGGAATTTCCAGACTCTAGAACAGTGAGAAATAAATTCTTGTTGTTTAAGTCACACAGCCTGATATTTTGTTATGGCAGCCTGAGAAGACTAAGACAGGAGGGGACCAGGCAGAGGACAGAATTTGGAATCTCATTTTGGGAGGAAATATGAAAAAGAACTAACAGAAGACTGAGAAGGTAGGAGAATCGAAGGGAATACATTAGTTGTTTTTTTTTGTGTGTGTGTGACTACTGTAACCAATTACTACAAACAGTTCTTCAGGAGAAATTTAGAATTTATTCTCTTATGTTCTAGAGGCTGGAAGTCCAAAATCCGCATCACTGGGCTGAAGTCAAGTATCATAGACTGTACTATTTCCTCAGAGGCTCTAGGGAAGAATCTGCTGTTTGCCTCCATCAGTTTCTGGTGGTTGCTAGGATTCCTTGGCTTGTCATTGCAGTGCTGGGGTCTTCAAAGCCAGCATCTGCAAATCTCTCTCTGCTCCATCTTCATATCATTGTCTCCTTATGTGTCAGATTTCCCCCCACACATATCTTTTATAAGGACACCTGTAATGGCATGTAGGGCTCCTTGGATAATCCAGGATAATCTCCCCATCTAAGGTTCTAAATCAAATCACATCTGCAAAGACTCTTCTCCTGTCCCCATTTGTTGCCATATGAGGTAACTTGCACTGTTTCCCAGGTGTGAGGGTGTGGATGTCTTTTTTGAGGCTATTTCTCAGTCTGCCCAGGGAGCAAGCACTGTACAGGGATATGGAAAGCCCAAGAAAACACTTTAAGCAGGTTTGGCCAGTGATCTTATCCACCGCCCAGGGTCAAAGTAGGAGAGACTGCTATAGGAGTCCGTGTTCAAGTGTCACCTGTGAACTTGCAGAGAACATTGTGTCAGAGTGGTGAGCCCTAGAGTCAAATTGCCCAGAGGTGGGAATGAGCATTGGAGAAGGAAAGGGAATAACAGCATAGTGTTGTTTCTTGGAGGAATTTGGGACTCTCCAGGGTTTAGGATGTGTGCCCATTTGTGCATGCCTGTGTGCACACATGAATGCAAGTGTGTTTACGGCTTTTGGGGGGAGGTAGGATGCAGTGAATAACTCCCATTTGAGAGAGAGAGAGAGAGAGAGAGAGAGAGAGAGAGAGAGAGAGATAGATCAAACAGAAAGCAAAATATTAGCTTTATTGATGATAGCCCGGATTGCAGAATGGGGCAGTTGATGCAACACACAGAATTCTTCACAATTGTTACCTAAATTCAAAGACCTTGCAACTTGGTAGCTTCCCACTTCTGGGATGCAGGCTGTCCTGCTCAGCTCATGAGGGGCAACTTTTCTTCTGGGGTCTGACTGTTGAGGGATGAGGAAGGGCCTTTGGTCCACTTGTGCTTGGAACCACCAAGCCTTTCAGTTGCTTGGCTGCTGTTCCTGAAGTCTGACACTGAAGGAGTCAAAAATTCCCTGTTTGTGTGGATATCTTGCCACCCTCCTGTCTTCCTCTTGATTGCAATTGTCTCCCCTTTACTATCTCCTCCAGCCACACTGTGATCCCATCGTAAGCATTGACTGTTATGTTTTGTATCACCAGCACCCAGGACACTGCCTGCTTGGAGCAGGTAGATGGGCAGTCAAGGTTTGTGAATAAAGTAATGAGTACCATTGCCTATTCGAGTTGTGATTCAGGGCTCTGTATTTATTTTGGTAGTGTATTTGAGTTTCATTGGTATTTGCATTTTGCCGGTATTTGTCTTTACACTGGTGGAAGCAGCCATAATTTTGATTATACAAGGGCTAATTAGTTATAGCCTTGAGAAAACAGTGTAAAGAGAGCAAAGATCATAATGTTTTTAATTGTGTTGAGGTGAAGTCAGAGGTTTGTCTCATAGTTTGCTCAAGGCTCTGAAGAATTCAGTGTTTTTTCCTGTGATTAATTAAATCCATCCATAAAAACTGATTATTGATCTATGTTTTCATAATTGCTTATATAACTTAAATTTGACAAATCAACGGGCTATCTGGTGTATGTGAAAACAGAGGGCCAGGGTGAACTTTACTTTTAGGCTATGCATGCAATGCTTTGGAGAAACCACATTTTGGAGGGAGGTCTATATTTGCTTGGACATTCATTTGAAATAAAGTACCTATATAGTAACTTTATGGTACACACAGCTGTTGAGAGTTAGGAAGTCACAATATTTGGTCATTAAAGGCAAACTGTTAGTTTTTCTAGCTGTATCTTTCCCTCTGAAATCATTCCTTTGTACCAGGAAGATGAACTGCAAACTTTTCCCTCACCTCTCTTGGCTCTATTGCCTTCTGGACTCCAGCCCTGGAGCAGAACTGTCTGGAAGTTTCCAAGCCCTGAAGTTTCCTTGAGTGGTGGCAATCTTCTTGAGAGGGAGCAGGTTGTTGGGGATGTCACCAGGCTAATCATTTAGGGGAGTGAGCTGGATGAAACCTGGGTCTCTATACCAGTGTTATCTAATAGAAATGAAATAATTCTAGACACACATGTGAACCACATGTATAATCAAAAATTTTCTAAAAACTACATTAAAAAGTAAGAAGAAACTGCATTAATTTTATTGATATATTTTATCTACCCTAATATATCCAAAATGGTCTATCAACATTTGGTAATGAAAATATAAGAATATAAGGGGGAGAAATGAATTACAGTAGAGGGGGTAGAGAGAGAAGAGGGGAGGGGAGGGGGGAGGAGGGATAGTAGAGGATAGGAAAGGCAGCAGAATACAACAGACACCAGAATGGCAATATGTAAATCAATTGTTGTGCAAATGATGTGATTCTGCAATCTGTATATGGGGTAAAAATGGGAGCGCATATCCCACTTGAATCAAAGTGTGAAATATGATATATCAAGAACTATGTAATGTTTTGAACAACCTACAATAAAAATTAATTAAAAAAAAAAAAAGACCTAAAAAGAGCACACTATAGGGACACTGCTACATCCATGTTCATAGCAGCACAATTCACAATAGCAAGACTGTGGAACCAACCTAGATGCCCTTCAATAGACGAATGGATAAAAAAAATGTGGCATTTATACACAATGGAGTATTACTCTGCATTAAGAAATGACAAAATCATAGAATTTGGAGGGAAATGGATGGCATTAGAGCAGATTATGCTAAGTGAAGCTAGCCAATCCCTTAAAAACAAATGCCAAATGTCTTCTTTGATATAAGGAGTGTAACTAAGAACAGAGTAGGGAAGAAGAGCATGAGAAGAAGATTAACATTAAACAGGGATGAGAGGTGGGAGGGAAAGGGAGAGAGAAGGGAAATTGCATGTAAATGGAAGGAGACCCTCAGGGGTATACAAAATTACATACAAGAGGAAGTGAGGGGAAAGGAGGGAAAATATAAGGGGGAGAAATGAATTACAGTAGAGGGGGTAGAGAGAGAAGAGGGGAGGGGAGGGGGGAGGGGGGATAGTAGAGGATAGGAAAGGCAGCAGAATACAACAGACTCCAGAATGGCAATATGTAAATCAATGGTTGTGCAACTGAAGTGATTCTGCAATCTGTATATGGGGTAAAAATGGGAGCTCATATCCCACTTGAATCAAAGTGTGAAATATGATATATCAAGAACTATGTAATGTTTTGAACAACCTACAATAAAAATTAATTAAAAAAAAAAGAATTATTGAGATATATTACATTCTATTTTTCATGTACAATCTTTGAAATCCAATGTGTACTTTACACTTATAAAACATTTCAGTTTGGACCTGCCATGTTTCAGTTGTGGGTAACAGCATGTGGCTAGTGGCTACCATATGTACAGCATAGTTCTATAGAGAGAGTGAGCGTGTTTTTATGTCCTGAGAGAGAGTGTTCCATTGCTCAGCATTAATGAGATATTTGAATATCTTTAATATTTTGGTTAAAATTGAAGGTCATTTTTTCTACTGCTGCTTTCTTGGAAATATATAAAGAAGAGACTGAATTCTTCCACTGAAAATTTAGTTATAGCTGAGTGTTTTGGGTGATGAGAGAACTGAAATTGTTTCTTCTCCAAACTCACTGTTATATGACCTCATTATTTTTACATGTTTAAAATTATTTTGAGGATTAATATACTTTTACATAGGATGACTAAAAGAATCTAGGAATTTATATAAAAAGGAAATTTATAAGGAATAGGGATTTTTAGATTTAAATTTTTTTCATTGGTTTGACTGCTGACTTTTCATATGAATTCTATATTCCCACCATGGTGAACATTCGTTTTGTTTTATTTTCTGCCTTCCAAGCTTTGAAATCATATGTTTGGAAACACCTGCACCATTTACATCTTGGTGGGAGTGGAGTTCTGGCTCTGAAAGGCTAGAGGAAACTGGATGCTTACAGCCAGGGCTAAGGCACATAACTGAAGCAAAACCAATTTGCAATTCTTGCTTAGGGCTTTGAGTCTGGCCAGAGTGCATTTTTGAGGTTCCCCATGGCATTAGAGATGACAACAGCATCTGATTTTGTTCTTGGTAGAAGCTCAGTCAGGAGTCAGGTGGCTTGGTGTTGGGCAGCCAGTGGTGGCATTGTCCCTGGAGTGAGATGGCCTTAGCCCTCAGCTCTGTTTTCAGCATTCAGCCTCACTTGGGTCTGCCAGCTTCTAAAGCTCATTTTGCCAGTCTTCTTGTCAGTTCAGTGAATTCTGAACTCCTATGTGAATCTCTTCTCTGTTAATCAGAATTGGTGTGTGTTGTTGGCAATGAAGAACTGAGTGCCTTAAGTTTGAGAATTGTTTTGACAACTTCTGTGTTTCATCCCCTGATGCTTTGTATATAGTTTTCTGTTATTAGGTTAATAAACTAAGTTTTGCTTTTTTACCAGTGATCCATTTTTTTTTTCTGATGAAAACAGCACAGGGTACCTAAATGGAATGTTAATCATGGAGTGTGTGTTTTATAAAGAATTGACCTCCAATTATAATAGCTTTACTTGCCGGTCACCTGGGTCATGCATCTCACAGTTGAATGCCATTTAAATATGAGTATTGCCATATCTGCTACATGCATGTTGTCATAGCCACAGTATATTGCTTTTACAGAGATCTCTAGTGTTGGGTTGTTGGGTGTGTGGGAGACTCCCCACTGAAGTTAAGTTTCCATCTAGCAAGAACATCACAGAATCCCTGACCACCCCCTCCTCTCTGAAGGGCGCCAAGCCAAGGGTGAAGGGCGCCAAATTTAAAGTTTTCTTGACCAATCTCTGCAGAACACAGTGTCCGCTCGCTGTTCCTGGGTCTCTCTGCCAATTGGCACTGGCCAAGTCGCCTATGCAACCCTTCTTAAGTGAAGCTTGTGAGCTCATGCTCTCTGCCCTCTTCCTCTCTGCTTTCTGTGCATTTCCTCTTTCTCTCCTCCCTCTACTCTCTTTCTCTTTCTCTCTGCTCTCTGCCTCTCCTTTTCTTCCCCTTCCGGCAGCCCCCCAATAGAATCTCTTGGTTGAATCTCTGTCTCGGGTAAGTCACTCGCCTTTCATTGGGCATGTGAATGACCTTGTTGAAATTGTAGCTAGAGATGAATGCACATTAGTTGTATTTTGTTGTAAATTTGAATGCATTTTAAGACAAATTGTTTATCAAAATAATATATGCTCATTATTTAAGTCAAATAGCGCTAAAGTTTTAAGTAACAAACAGTGTCTTCTGTGGATCCCTTTCCCTTCCTCCATCTTATATAGTTATTTCTTACCCTAGAGACAACCCTTCCCAATGTTCCATCTGTTATTTATAAACTCTGTTCCTTTTAGCATGATATGCTGATGGAGACAGGTGGAAGAGTAAGGTTGAGGTAGCAAGGCTCAAGACCTAATGAAGCTATTGCTTGGACCTCACAGTGACTTTCTGGAAAACTCCTTACTTTATAACTCAGATGGTGTAACATGATGCTAAGTTATGATTTATTACTCATAAATAATTCATTTACATAATTTGACATTCCTCACATTCTGAGCTGCTGCTCTTAACAAAGAGAAACATTGCTCCCCCAACCTGCTCAAGATAAAAGACTTCTAGTAGCTGATTGGATTGTTGGTCCATTGTTGCCTACATATTCACAGCTCTTTCTGGATTAGAATTGATGTGATATTTAGTATATTTTGATGACATGGAAACCTAGAGCAATTAAATTGAAAACAATCTGTTTGAGGGTCAAACATTTTTAAGGTGTAGTAATGTGGCTTTAGGAGCAGATTCAGCCAGGATATTTAGATGTAATTCTGTTGGCTTTAGAAAGACACACATTCTACCAATTTCCTTATCACCTCAGCACCCAAGCGAGGGTTTGAAGAAGCAGCTTCTATCATATTTTAGTTATGACATTAGCCAGGTGACAACGTGAAGGTTGAGAGGTAGGTAGGAGAGAGTGGATATTTGTGGAGTGCTGCGGTGTTTGTTTTTGCAGAGCTGAGGATGGAATCCAGGGCCTCAAGCATTCGAGGCAAGTGCCAGCTCTTAAGTGCCATGTTTTGTGTGGACCTTGTTTTGGGGACTTTGATTCATTCTTCTCATAATGTCTCTTTCTGTTTCCAGAATACTGAAGTTGGAGGGCTCTACCTTGCTATGGTACCTTTTTGTTTGGACCCTCTGGAGACCAACCTCACCAGGTAGCTCAGTCCTAAGGGTGCCCCATGCTAATGGATATCCCTCAGAAGGAATTGCTGTTCCCACTGTCCTTGGCCTTGGGAGAAGGTTAAGCTTCTTCAAGGTCCCAACTGAGCCTTCTCTCATGCTTATGGAATTAATCACTTCCCTCCAGCACTACTGCTTAGGGTTTTAGTTGGGCCGTATTTTATTTTGCCTTGTGGGTGGTAGGTAGATGCATCTGTTAATTCTTTACTAAAAAAACCTTTGGATAGTAAAGCTGGTGCTTGATGAATCTTTTCAATTATTAGTAGATAGAAGTTGATCAGTTCAACATTTGTCAAGGGAATGCATGAATAGTGATATATATCACAAGTCAGAGACCAAGTGCTGCTTCTCTTCTCTGTGATCTTGAAGAAGTTACTTTTTATAGGTCTTTCTTTCCTCATCTGTAAAGCAAGATAATATAGTACTTACCTCAGAGATGTGGTCTATATAGGAGCCAACACATTCAGCTATTTAGGTCATTGTGGTACAAAAAAATGGCAATGATTATCATCAGTCATTGCTACTTTACTGGTTTGAATTTACCATAAGTTAAACCATATGCTTTGGAGATGTTAGAAGTTGAGGGCAAACTTATAGTCTATAGGTTTGCTATAGTCACTCAGTGTCATAAAACACCAGTGTGTTTCCCACTGGTGGTATGAAGATTAGGGGACTGCTGAAAACAAGTCACACTGAAGCCTTCATTGTTCTTTTGCTTGTGGCTGGCTATATTTGTTTTCATAGCAAAATCTGATAAACTGCCTCCTCCCTGTATCCCTGTATTACCAAATATCTGCTGTTAACCAGGGGCTGTGCCTTGGGAATAGGGATGAGTATGACATGCTACCTGTCATTCAGCATGCCCAGAAATTAGCATGACTCATTACAGATTTAACCAGTAGACTGACAGAATATAAAACAATTCAAGTTTGAGGGTCAAGTTATTCATACTTTATAATTGTTATCCCTGTTGTTTACTCTGTGATCAGGAAAGTTGCTCTGGTTGTTTATGGCTTAACAATTCTTAAATTAAGAAATTGTGTTCAGTAGAGCAGTCAGGTAATTTGAGGTCCCAGCTTTGGTGCACTGGAAATAATTTCAAATCCTTGAGATTTCGTTTCCAAATCCTTTTTTTTTAAATAATGTTTTAATTTTTTTTAGAGGAGTTTAGGTTCACAGGAAATTTGATACAGGGAATTTTCACATACTCACTGCCCTCACATGTGCAGTAACCTTCCCCATTACCACCATCCTTCATCAGAGTGGTACTGTTAAAATTAATAACCCATATTGACATTTCATTATTACCCAAAGTCCATAGTTGACCTTAGGGCCCATACTGGATGCTGTATATTCTATGGGTTTAGATGAATGCACAATGACATGTATGTACATTATAATATACAGAGTAGCTTCACTGCCCTAAAAGTCCTCTGATTCTACCATTGACCCATTTCTCCCCACAAACCCCTCATAACTATCAATCTTTTTGCTGATAGTTTTGCCTTTCCCAAAATATCATTTCATTGAAGAGGTAGAGAATGTTGTTTTTCAGATTGGCTTCATTCACTCTGAAAATATGCATTTAAGTTTCCTCTGCATCATTTCATGTCTTGATAGCTTGTTTCATTTTAGTGCTGAAAAATATTGTGTTGTCTGGCTATACCAGTTTAATTATCTATTCACCAACCGAAGGACATCTTGGTTGCTTCCAAGTCTTGGCAATTATGAATAAAGCTGCAAAAACATCCCTGTGCAGATTTTTGTGTGGATGTGAGTTTTCAGCTTCTTTGGGTAAATACCTAGGAGTGTGGCTGCTGGTGAAGTGGCTGTACCAGTTTGTGTTCCCGTCAGCAATGAATGAGAATTCCTGTTCCTCTACATCCTTTTCAGCCTTTGGTGTTGTCAGTATTCTGGATTTTGGCCTTTCTAACAGGCATGTAAGAATGAAAGACTGTAGCTCCAAGAACTCTCTGAAGCTCTTCCAGCTCTTCTGTGGTTCTAAGGACTTGAACCTACTTTCTCATTAATTTTCTTCCCTTATATTCCTCATTAAAAGATGAGCATTGTTTACCTCAGTTTACTACTGCTGCTGCTACTGAGGCACGAAATGGGCAGCTGCCTGAGCCGTATCTTTGACCCCTCAGAATTAACCGGTCATGAACAGGTGTGTGTTTCTGGCCTCTCCCTATGCTGGGAGAGATGTGAAATGTTTTAGTGAAATGTTAGAAGGAAAGTGAATTTAAAAATTGCAATAAACTCTCCCTTTAGCCTTTCTCCACCTGGATTCTGCAAGAGAATTAAGCTCCATTGCCCTGAGCAGAATGTTGTATGCAATGAAAGAACTTCTCTCTCATACATCCAGACTAGTAGTAGCCATGAACCATGCTTGGTATGCTCATTTTCTATGTTCTGTGATTCAGGTGAGAAATCCTGGTTGAGAGAAGTTACAAGACTAAATAGAATCCTTTGTGTTAATTGCATAGATATTCTATATTTGTTTTCTTAAGTATCTCTTATTAAATAAGTATTTGATGAACTAAGGTTAATTTCCATGTATAATTGGTGCCCTTCCCCCATATCATAAAAGTTTTCTTTGTAAAACTTTGGTTTCTGAATTTACACTTCTGAAAATATGCCTACTGCCATCGTGTGTGGGGTACATGAAAACCAAATATATGGTAATATATGGACATTGGATTGATTTGCTCCTAGAAGAAGAAGGTGCTCACTAGTCACCTGTCATACATTCCACACAATCTGTGGAATGGATAATAGGTAACTAGTGTGTGGAATGGATGATAGGTAACTAGTGAGAAGCCTCTGTGTGCAGAATGCCAGAGTTTGTTAGGAAGTATGTAGGGCCAGATGATCTGTAAACCAGGAGAAACCTGTGTACTGTGGGTGATGCTTTGCTAAAAGAGGCACGATGACTGCCCCTAGTTGTGGAAGCTTAGTAGTGGAACTTACAGATGTTGTCTTCTGCTTCTGTGTGTATGAAGGAGAGGGGCAAAGAAAGCAAGAAAGAGAGAGGGACAGGGGGAAGGAGATAAAGAGAAGGGGGGAGGGGAGAAAGAGATATGGATGGTTGGTAATGAGTGTGTATATGTCATGGTGGGGGCCAAGGAGTCAGGGTTCTCCAAAGCCTAGTGTCTTTGAGGAATTGCAGGCGATTAGTTCAGTTTGGCAGGAACACAGGGGAGTGTTTATGTGGGAGGAGCTCCAAGGAGTTAAACTGCAGAAAAGCCTGGGGACCTGGAGATAAAGGGCCAGACTGCCTGGCATGGAGTTGAGATTCTGCCCAGTACTGAGCATGGTCACCAAAGGAAGTCAGACTAAATTGTGGCATAAGGTGTGTGCATGTCTGGATTGTTAGGGTGACCCTCTGGAAAATGGAGCAGGGCATCCTGCTGGATGGTTGTGTCCAGCGTTTGCAGAAAGGGTGGTTTCAGTGAGAGTGTAGTATAAGTTGACTGGAGAGAAGAGGATAATTTAAGAAATAATGGTAACTGTCAAGTCACCTTTGGTGACCCAAGAACCTTAGCAGTTGATCCAAATGGTCCTAAAGATGGGTGAAGGCATACAGTTACAATTTGTTTTCTTTCTTTCTTTCTTTCTTTCTTTCTTTCTTTCTTTCTTTCTTTCTTTCTTTCTTTCTTTCTTCCTTTCTTTCTTTCTCATAAATGTATTATTTATTATTCAATATCAGTAGTAGAAACCAGAATACAATTATATTGTATCCTTAAACTGTGTGAAAGTAATCAAACTAGAATTTGATTCCCAGCTAAGCTATCATCAAGGGTGTCTGAAATACAAACATGCTTAGATAAATACATAGGGCATACACTGAATGTCTTGATTTCATAAGTAATGAGTAACTGCAAGGGTATATTAAAACAAGATAAAGTCCTATTCTTATTGATATGTGTGTGTTAAAAAAAACTCAAAAAGATAGATCCATCATACTATAATAACATTTACACAGGAAAAGGCTAGAGGATTAAAACATTTTAAAATTGTTCAGTTACTGGGAAAAAAAAGAGGTGCTGGATAACTTTAGACTTAATGTTTCATTTGCATAATTCATTTGTGTGAAACCACAATAGGAAATAAAACATATTAATAGAAGGGAAGAAATGAAGTAACATTAAGGAAGGGCAAAAACATTGATCAATATAGTAAGTAGCATACAGGGAAGAACTAATTTAAAAAGCAAAAATATAATAAAGCTACAGTTACAATTACCTTTCTATTTAAGGTCATCAAATGTGATATGTTGAACTGTTTTTATTCAGATAGTCTGTAGAGGTTGTAAAGCTGACTTTTATTGAGCCCTTACTATGTGCCAGCAATCAGCTAAACCCTGTGTGTTTTGTCTAAAACTCATGACAACTCCATGAAGAAATGGAAACAAGCAGGGATGCCACAAGGTCTCGTAACTGACATACGGTGGAGCTGGGTTTGAACACAGACTCCTGGTTTCAGAGCACAGTCCATCCTCTTCTACTAGGAATAAACCCTGACTTCTCCAAACCTTCCCTGACCTTCTGAGCAAGGACAGGGAGGCTGTCTGGGAGTATGTATGAGCTCTGGGAATATAACACCAGAGGAGAGTTATAAAGTTTTGGTGACTGAGTTAAAAAAAATGAAAAATTTGTGGAGGGTGATGTTCAGCTAAATTTGACCCGTGATTGTAAAGGATTAGTTTTTATAAATTTCATTGTTGCAAGTGAAATCAATCCTTCCTTTGATTTTTGTTTTTATATTTGATCCTTTTATTTATCCCCTGAGGGTAAATATCCATTCCATGAAAATTAAATAGTTAATTATCAGTTTTTAAAATGATGAAAAGTTATTTTAAGGCCTTGTTTTTAATTTTTTTATTCCAAAATATTATGTAGAGAAACTTATTTTCCCATGTAACACTTTAGATAGTTAAAAGACTTCTGAACAGTCAGTAACCTTCTTTATGGCCCAGAGCCATGTAACCTAGCTGACTCCCAGTTGTTAGGGAGGTGGGGTGAGAGAGTAGGGGTTAGAAGTTTGTTTTTAGGCAGTACCCACTTACTAGCTTTGTGATCATGTGTAGGACATTGAGTCTCTGAGAGCCTCTTTGGTCATTTTTAGAAGCGGTGTAATGATCCTTACTTTAAGGTGCCACAGTCTGGCTGGGCACAATTCACTAGCCACTTATCAAGCAGAAATGAACACACGCTGCACCACAGGAGCTCTTCAGGAATTCCCTCAGAGCCCAACTGCCACCACCAACTTCCACAGCCTCTCAACCCCCCACTCCTCCTGCTCTTGAGGCCGATTGGCTGGGTAGTGTGGGTGGAGCCAAAAGAGTCCCCCAATGAGCAGCTCCGTGGTCTGAAAGGGCGGGGAAACAGCCCAATGAGCATCACCACAGAGGAGCCAATCAGCTGGCAGCTGGAAGTTTGCTGGGGCCACAGTGAGCCAATCAGCTGGAAGTTTGCTGGGACCCCTTCGGCTGTGGCTCTCAATATTAAGGACCTTACCTTTCTTAGGTTCTTTCCAAGATAGGTGTAAAACTCACCTAAAATCTGTCAAAAGCCCCTGGTAGGGACTGAATCAGTCTGCAGTTCCTCACCTTTTGATTTCTTTTCAACCCTGTGTCATTCCCTGTGTCACTGGGGTGAAATTGCTCTAAGTGCAGATTTTTGCAGAGACTAAGCAGGTATGAAAATGGTTGAAATGAATGGCGTAGGCCTGCCACCTGCCTGTCCCCTACAATTTAGCTCTGATTGAAGAAAACCTCTCCTCATGTTTTGATATGTGACTGAAAGTGAATGAATTTGACCTAAAGTCGATGGATGGAAAGAGAAGAGTCTGGGTATACATGTATATGTACCTACACAGTAACCACAGGGCTGGCATTCAGTATGGACCTGCCAGGGTGGCTCTGGGTTGTTAAAACACCACTTGGGAATCAGCCACTGCTCATGGACGCCATCTCCACCCTTTTGCTCACCTCATCCCTGGGGCCTCTGCATATATCCACTAGCTAGTAGCTGAAAGGGCTAATGCCAGATGTGGGCTCCAGGGCCTGCCCCAGCTAAGGAGCAAACACTGTCTCTTATACCTGATGGAAGCCAGAGCTCTGTTAGCTATTAAATGTGTTGCTTGTCACCTCTGTGTACGAATCCCTTATTTTCATGTACATAAATGGATATTGGGAGAGTTGTTTTTTTTTTTTTTGCTTGGTGAAAGACTGACATTTCAACAGTTTAATTAACAGTTGTTCTCAAATACAGAAGCCTTGTTAAAATGTAGCTTATTTACTTGAAGTTAGAACAAAATATCTCAATAAAAATTCACATTAAAGCAACAAAATACTAGCAATTTGAAATGGCTAATTTATTTAGCAGACATTTGTTCATCACCTGCTTATCTCAAACATTATATCATTATATCAGTGTGCCAGAGCTTGCTGTTTTGTTTCTGGTACTTCTGGCACCTAGTTTGTGTTTTGGTTCCTGTTTTATAAGTTCTAGTATGTGAAAGAGGTCCCTTTGGTGACACAGTTTGTGAGTAGACCCACGTCTGAAGATTGCAGAGTCTCTGCTCTGACCTTCCTCTTTGCTCCCACTGGAGATGTCCAAGGAAAAGGAGAGTAAGACCAGGCTGCTACTGTCCTTTCCTCATTCTAGTAGGAAGGAGGTATTTGCAAATAGGAATAGTCCCCACAATCCTATGCTATTTTAAAAAGACAAAACCTTAACCTTTTCTTCTCTGGAACCATTTACAACTCATAAAGTCTGACAAAGGGAGCCAATCAGTAACGACTCCTCTGTTCATGTGAGCATGAGAATGAGGCAGGGCAGGACTTTTGCTACTGCTTGACCTTCAGGGTCCACTGACATCTGTCTGGATTTAACAGTGAGATTCTTCCTGACTGGACCCAGCTTTTGGATGTTAAGCTTCAGAGCTTCTAGAGTCACTCTGTAGTTCCCTTGATCCGTGGGTGTTTATTACTGTGCTGGTGTTAAAGAAACATAATATTCACTAACACTTGCTAAAGCCCTGGGGAAATTTTATTCAGGACCATGGAGATAGGTATGGGGACAACTGAAGCATGGTTTTGCAGTTGGGGGAGAGGTGCTTGACTGTGAATAGAGTGTAGACAAGTGGAGATTGATAGCCAAGGAGCAGGGTGGGGGTCAGTGTATGGAAAACTAGTAAGAGGAAACACTGGGTTACAGGGTCTCTTGGCTAGCTTGACCTTCCAGGGTTCTTACTATAAACATGGCTGGGTGATCAGGTGTTGCCTGGGGATAGCAGAGGGTGAAGAACCTGATCAGATATTGATGATGATCAGATTTCGAGGGTGGAGGTTCTGGCTTAGCTGACCTATGTGAGGACTCTGCTGAAGCTAGGCTTTATAAAAAAGTACATAGATGGGACTGGGAAAAGGTTTAGAAGCTAGATTAAAGTTTGGCCAAGCAAAGAATTTTGTCATGGGGAAAGGGGCAAGTGTGTTAAAAATGATCTTAGATGATCTAGTACAGTTCCAGGGAATACACATTCTGGAACTGAAACCCCAGAATTAATTAGTCAGGTTTCACAAGCTGCTTTCCTGAGACTAGGAAAAAATCATAACAAAGAGGGAACTGCAGCTGGGTTGGGACACCACCAGGCTACCTTTTTTTTTTCTGTGCCTGGCTGCAGAGGATCTCCCTGGAAGGGGAAGGGGTCTTATGTCCAGATTCTCTTCTGGTTTAAACTATGCATGGATAATGAATGGCCTTGTGAGTTTCTTCCTTCCTACCTATCCAGGGACAGTGGGAGAACTGTTATCCATTTCATGATGAACTGGTGACACAGTTGCACTTAGTTAAAAAGGTAAAAATTACTAAGGTACTCATTGCAAAATTATGTTATATAAGTAATATGTCATTTTGAAAAAAAAGAACAATAATCCTTTTCCATATCCCAGGGAGAAACATATTAATATTTTTTGTTCATCAATACATTTTTTTAAAAGAGAGAGAGGTAGAGAGAGAGAGAATGAATTTTAATATTTATTTTTTTTTTAGTTATCGGCAGGCACAACATCTTTGTTTGTATGTGGTGCTGAGGATCAAATCCGGGCCGCACGCATGCCAGGCGAGCACGCTACCGCTTGAGCCACATCCCCAGCCCACATATTTTCTAATCTATGTTAAGAAACATAAAGCTGTGGTCATATTACAAATATAGTTTTGCTTTCTGCTGGTTTTGGGTGACTTCGTTACAAAAAAGATCTTTCAGAAATTTAAACTACTTCTCCATCCCCAAGATGGAATTGGCTTTTTCTTCTTCTTCTTCTTCTTCTTCTTCTTTTTTTTTTTTTTTTTTTTTTTTTGGTACTGGGGATTTAACCCAGGGGTTCTTAACCACTGAGCCACATCCCCAGCCCTTTTTTATTTTATTTAGAGACAGGATCTCACTGAGTTATTTAGGGTCTCACTAAGTTGCTGAGGCTGGCTTTGAACTCTTAATCCTCCTGCCTCTGCCTCCTGAGCTGCTGGGGCTTTTTCCTTTTGCTTATAAAAGTTATACATAGTATGACTTTTATAAAAATCCAACTATTTAGAAAGCCAGTAGTTTCTTCTCAATTCAACAAGCCACTGCTACTTTTATTTTTGTCTTTCCCACACCTTTAAATTGCAGCAGCTTTTTGTCTGTGGTGTGTGTCTTTTAGCAATGGGATTTCATGTTGAGGGGGAGGGGATGGCAAGCTCTGTTGCTGACACTTCAGAGACACCTTTAAAAATAGCCCCATCATCACAGTCCGCAGGGCCTCACTCTTGTCCTGCACTCTATCCCACTGTGGATCTGGATCATCTTTAAAGCCTTATTCTTTGTGCAGTCAAAGAGAGGAGCAAGGTCATTAGAAGCTGGTCTGCTTTGATTTTGAAGTGTCACAAGGTACACTAGTGAAATGTGGACATTTTAATGATATTTTACATATCTTTTTCCTGTGCCATCTGCTTTCTTCAGAGAACTTGAATAAGAAAAAATTACCAGCAGAAACCAAACATGTATTAGACCCTTGTGCAGTTTTTCCAATCCTATTGATGGAGTTTTATCAGTTAGCTCTGTAAAATGACAAGGAGGGTAGTTTTTGCATTTAGCACTGCCTTATACAGTATCGTTGTGATTCATTTATCTTAAGTATTTTTATATTTAAAAATAAATGTATAATATTGTATGATTCCATGAATGTGAACTATCCACAATAGGTAAATATATAGAGGCAAAAAATAGTTTAATGGTTGTGTAGGACTTGGGTGTTGGTGGGAATGAGAGGTCACGTCTAAGGAGTAGGGAGTTTCTTTTTAGGGTAATGACAGTGTTCTAAAATTAAATGTGATGGTTGTGCAACTCTGAATACACAATAAATCATTGAATTATACACTCTATATCTCTGAATTGATGGTATGTAAGTGATATCTCAAGCCTTTAGAACAGGTCTCTATGAATATATGTATATCCACTACAGTTCTGAACAGTTAATCTATGATCCATTGGAAGGGCATGTCCCTTAAAGAAAGAACACACAAAACCACAATGCTTTACCTATAAGAATGAGTGCAGATTCAGGCATCAGAAGGTTATTCATTTTTTGAGAAGAGATAAGGGAGATAAAGTGTTATAACTGGAGTGGTTTGCCTCATGAAAACTGATTGTTAAATTTCCCAGGATTTTTACAAGCTAGTT
This sequence comes from Callospermophilus lateralis, assembly GCF_048772815.1. NCBI lineage: Eukaryota > Metazoa > Chordata > Mammalia > Rodentia > Sciuridae > Callospermophilus > Callospermophilus lateralis. The sequence continues at coordinate 109,082,024 of NC_135313.1, read as the reverse complement.
TATATCAAGTCAGTGGCTTTAAATCAGCAACGAGGTAGTACATTTTTACCATGAAAATTGGTAGAAGTTTCAAGTCAGGACCTTTTTATCATCCTGAAGAGCTAGGGGGCCATTTCCCTTCATATTCCTGCCCCCTCCCCTCTATGGAAGGGGAGAGTAGTTAATTTTCTCATTTAGCATTGCCTCATACAGTATGCTACATCATAGAAAGTAGGCTTTCCTCCTGGATCTAGATTTAACAACTGAATTTAGGAGACTTGTCTCAATGGGACTGAGGAGGATGGATGGGGACTCTGTTAGGTTCTCACATTTCTTTTGTCAGAAGGCATCAAGCTAACATATCTCTTTAGGGTCTGGAGGCTAACCTGAGAGGTCTTCTCTTTTTGTGGGAGCTATGCTTTGTGGAATTTCTGCCAGTCATCAGTGATTGCTTTTATATGGCCATTCTGCTTTTGAAAAAAAAAATTGATTCCCAGATCCTGAGACTAGATTTGTTAATTAGTACTGCTCTTTCACTTGAAGTCTGCCCTATTGTGAATTCTAGATGAAATTTGCAATGGAAACTTCTGAAGCTAAGCAACAGAATCCACTTTACTTCTTATTCATCTTCTTTAATTAATTCAATCTGATTTAGACTTGGATATCTAAAAGTCATTTTTTTCCCAGACAGGAAATATCTGAATTATTCATATCCTTCCCATCATGAGCCAGGCATATTGGTCCATGGAGAAATCACTGCTACGCATCTTACTGCTGTTCCTAGGTGTTAGTTTGTCAACATTTCTCAGTGAGATTAGTAAATTAGATAGCTACCCTGGAAGTTATAGACATAATAGAATTTTGGGGAAAAAAAACCCTCAGGTAATACCAGTGGCTAAAGTTTAAACTCATATATAATTCTCTTTATGCCTGCATGGTTCAGATTTCTTATATTAGTTGATTATTTTTTATTTAAAAGAAAATGGGTGGATGGTCTATTTCATTAAATTTTTACTAGTATTTGGCCTGACATTTTTCTCTGTAATGGTCAAAATGAAATTTTGACATGAAACTTTTTTGAGAATGGGTCTTTTCCCTCCAAATGGAAATATGTCTACAGATTTATTTTTGAGAACCCGTACTGTGAAATTCAATTAGTACATAGAAAGTGAAAGTCGATGCTCAATCCTATCCTCTAGAGATAAGAGATACTTTTATACTAACTTGGGGTGATACCTTGATGTGATATGATGTATTAAGTGCAAAAGGCTGGTGAGAGAGCAGTATAGCATGATCCAATTTATGTACTGAAAGTATGTCTTCAAATATGGAAGAAGGTATACCCTTGACAAAAGTGTGAATTAGTGTGCGCATTTCAATGAGCAAAATACAAATAGTGACCTTTTCCTTCCTAATGGCTGCATTGTGTATGTTTACCATAATTTATTTAACCAGTCCCCTATTGATAGATGCTCAGGATATTATACTTTTAGAATTTTAAAGTCATGTAATGAGGATATAAAACAATGTGGTTATGTATAATAATTTATATTTGTTTCCTATTGCTGCTCTGACAGTTGACCACAAACTTAAAACAACACAAACGTATTACCTTATAGTTCTGGAGGTCAGAAGTCCAGAATCTCAGTGGACAAAAATCAAGGTGTCAGCAGGCTTGTGTTCCTTCTGGAGGCTCTGGAGAGAATCTGTTTCTGGCCTTTTCCAACCTCTGGAGGCTACCTTTGTTCCTTGGCTCCTGTCCTCCATTCATCCAGCAATTACTTCACTCCAGCCTCTGCTTTCCTTGTCATATTCCCTGACTCTCCTACTTCCTATTTCCTTTGTAAAGACCTTTGAAATTCCAAGCACACTGTCCCTCATAATTCAGCATAGTTTCCCCTTCTCAAAAATCCTTAACATCTGCAAAATTCCTTTAGGCGTGCAAGTCTGCATATTCACAGGTCCTGGGGGTTATGATGTGGATATCTTTGGGGAACATTATTTTGTTAACTGCATAATTAAGCAAACTGCTATCTTGTAGTAAACTTTCCTATTTTGTTTTTCAGGGGGTTATAGCCTTGAAGGGAGAGGAGGATTTGTGAAAGAAAGTTGTATCAGAGGCTCTGCAGGTCATTCATAGTGGCTGAGCTTCAGGTACAAGGTGCGAGGTGGCTAGAAGTGAAGTTATTGGACAAGTCCAAGCCAGACCAATAAGTTCTTGTGTGAGTTTATGGAATGGGACTGTCTATTGTGTACCAGGGCTTCTTATCCTAGGGTAAGGGGTATTAGTAGAGTAATGAGAACCCAAGAAGATGATGGTGTGGCAGATAATAGGAGCAGAGCAGTGAAACTGGGTCTAAGATAGGTAAGCAGAACTTATCTTGAATGACTTCATGAATGAACAGGGTAGAGAACAATTGACCAGAGTTCTGAAGGACGAGGGCCATATTAGTGGACTTAAGCATCTAGGAAAGTGAGTAGGTTTGAGTTACAATGGGACATGAGGAAGGTTGAAAAATTCAGTATTATGAATATTCATGTCATAGGGTCTCGGGGACATTCAAATGGAGATGAATAGTACACAGTATATGGCACAGCAATTTCTACAGTCCAGAGAGATAGAAATAAACTAGCCATCTTTCTATATTTTCATTTGCCCTTACCTTATACCCTGCACTACATTCCTTTGCAATAATGCTCAATCCTTAAACTGTGCAGGATGTGAGTAGGATTTTTTTTTTTTTTTTGACAGAGTAGTAATAGCTAATTACTTTTAACATTTATAGTATACTTTTGACAAACCAAATTCTCTTTTATCCTCATGGCATTTTGGTGAGAGGTGGTGGATGAACTGTAATTGACATGGGGATGATAATGAACAAATAACAACTGTATGTAATACACAGTAAACATTTATCATGGCTAGGTTCTAAGCACTTTGTACCTAGGCAAAGCTCAATTCTTCCTCACAGTAGCCCTATGAGAGAGTTGTTTTTATTATTATACCTAAGGTACCCAGATTCCAGAGAGGATGAGTAGGGTTCCCTAAGTCACATAGCCAGTGAGAGGTAGAATGAGCCTTAGAACTCAATTGGGCTCTTGAGCCTGTGTCTGACCCATCAGTGGTGTGACTTAGCTCACAATCACACTTACCCTCAGTCCTTGTGTCCCTTCCATTTTGCTTTGTTCTCCCTCCAGGGAGGTGTGCAACTGAGACAGCCACATCAGAGTGGATGACAGTGGTATTTCTGTTTCAAATCCCCTGGTGGGAAGAAATGGATCCCAGAAGAGAGTGGTTGGGGGTAGTGTCAGCACAGCCAGAGAGCTATGGCATCTACATAGCTACAGAATGATGGAAGATGCCTGGGTCACCAGCCTTGGGCAGAGGAGTCTGTGTTGGGCTTTAACCCAGGGAGTTTGCTATACTTGCATAGCCAGGTTGAAGAGAAGGATACTGGATCTGGTAAAGCGAGTGTGTTACCTTGAACATTTCTGGATGGATCCATGTAGTTTGGGAAGAAGTTAGTGACTGGTCCTAGAGACTTCAGGAGCCAGGAGTTGGGGAGTAGGCTGGGCCTGCCTCTGAGGGATACGTGTGCCATAAGAATTAGCTTGTTACCACTGGACCTGCTGGATTGCTGATGCTGCTGACGACGATTCTGAATTGCTGGCTTGGATTCACAGCCTCTGGGAACACGAGCACTGTGGGCCAGATGCTAGGCTTTGCATTATTTGCTTACATTAGCTTTAGTGGAGGGCCAGCATTGCTAGTGTGGAAGGAGAAGGGACGCAGTCTTAAATGCAGGGCTGCTGATGTGGCCGTATGGGAGCAGACATCTCCAGAGGAAAACTTTTGAAAGCAGCACAGTGTGCAGAAGGCAGGCCTTCTACTGAACAGAGACTGAGTTCCTAGAGTCCTGTGGAGACATACCAACTAATAGGATCTAAGGAGTGGTGGAAAGAAAAGAAATGAGCCAGAATATCACAGATGGATTTTTGTTTATTCAAGCACTTATGTGGTGTTGGTTTCAAAGTCCTTTAAAATCAGGGACTTTAATGTCAAGTAATTGGCTCTTTATGGAAAGGTTTCCAGTTACAAATGGGGAGCAGGTGATCTCAGATTCCAGCCAAACAGTTAAAAGGGCAAGCCTTTGGCTTTCTGAAATGTAAGCTCCCACTCCCATGACATGCCCCTTCCCCTTCTCAGCTCTCACCTTAGCTCATTACTCCACCTTTTTTTCCCCTACCCCAGGGCCTTGCATTCCATCCACTCTCCAGCCACTTCACATGATATTAGTAGTTCTGCTTTGCTTATTCATAAGTGTACCTGATTCTGTGCTTTCAGAGGCCTGCACTTTGGTGTGGCTATCAAGGCCAAGGACAGCAGAGGTCAGGGATAGAATGCTCAGGGAGTGGAAGCCCAAAATCTCACCCAGCTCCCTGGCCCCCCACCTTAGAAGTCTATCCCTTTCAACACTCACAGGGTCATATACTTCTAGCTGTGCTGATGGACCAACCCTGCTTGAGATGCTGTAAGGCCTCTCAAGTGACCTTGAAAGTGGTATTGTGACATTCTCAAGATCTTGAAGTAGAAACTTAAACCCTTATTTTATTTTATTTTTTTAAAGGGTGCCATTTGCTCTACCAGGAAGGAGGGTTGTGACATTAAACACTGACAAGATGTTTTAAACCTACCCAGAGGTAAAAAATTGCTGTTTTGGGAGCAGGGCCATGTCTACTAAAGATACTGTGATCCAGCCACTATGGCTGTGTAGCAAATCTCCCCAACACAGTGGCTTAAAACAATAGTAATCATTGTTATCAGGAATTTGGGATCCGCTCAGCTGGGTGCTCTGGCCCAGGTTGCTGTCAGAGGGCACTATGACCAGTGTCATCTCACAGGCTTCTTATCTCCAGGTCTGGTGTTTGGTTAGGACAGTATGGACAGCTGGGGACTAGAACAAATAGTCCCCACAAACATCCCTGTGCAGTCTCACCACATTGTCTCTCCCGCAAAGTGGCTTCTTTAAGGATGGCTGAGGGCTCTGAAGGCACGTGTCCCCAGAGAGAACCAGGCAGAAACTGATTTGCCCCATGGAACATGGCCTCAGAAGTTGTGCTGCATCCTTTGGACCACATTTACTTGTCAAAGAAGTCATAAGTGGCAGCCCAAGTTCAAAGGAAGGGCACTAGACCCACTTCTCAATAGGAGAAGGTCAGTGTCACATTGTGAAACATGCACGTGTGTTGGGAAAGATATTGGTGTAGCAATTTCCAAAAAACAATCTGCTGCACGCTGGGATGGGGAATTTCATTGCAATGTACTTGATAAGGCTGACAAGCTTTGGAACTAAAGGGTTAGGGAATCCTCATTCGGAATCTGGTTTCTTTGTTCCATCTGGAGGTAATCAGAAATGAAAGTGAAAAAGAAAGAGGGGAAGAAGCAGGGGCTCTTGACTCTTTATTTATTTATTTGTTAATTTATTGGTTCTTTTTAGATGTCATGACAGCAGAATCCATTGTGATATAATTATAATTTTTTTTTTCTTTTCCATGTGCCTGGTGAATGGAACTAGGCCTAGAGAGAAAGAGTAGGCCATTGAGCAAGGTAGGAAGAATCACCCAAGAGAAAATGGTTAGGAAGACTTTCCCTTTTGGAGCAGGCTTCCAAAGGGATAGGTATTTGCCTAGGGAAGGGACTTTGGTCTTTATAGTGCTGGCATATCCTGGAAGTGATCAAAAGACTTTTCATTTACCCTCCCCTTCCTCAGAAGCAAAGGGGAGCAGCCCCAGGCTCTGCTCTTGCGGATGTTACTCTGGTTAGGAAGTGGCCACGGGGCGCCGGGCCTCCTGTTTGATTCACTCCTTGGTGGTGGTCCCTTTCATGTAGCACGAGCTGGAGGCTATGAGCCAGTGTGTATTTCCTGTGAGAGTTACTTTAGGAAATGTGGATGTTCAGTAACTGAAGTGGAGAAAGGGCCACACCTGAGCACTGGCCCACCCTGTCTCCAAAGGAAAGTGCTCTGCACACTTAGCCTCCATTGTAGCTTTTTTTGGTGGTTGGGTTCTTAACAGATCAGACACTTGTTTAAAAAAATCTATTCAATTAACTATGTGCTTACTATGCATTAGCCCACATTATGGCATGGAGAAGAGAAAGGCACCAGAGAGCCTATTGTTTATAAGACCTGTGTTATAAGCCAAGTGGAAGAGGAACACAAAATAGTAGAGAAGACCTCCCCCACCCCTACCATGAGGGCTGGATCTCTGGGCCTCAGGAACTTGTGTTTGGGGTCTGAAAATTTGGGGGAGAATTAAGGCCAATAAGCAAGAGATAAGATTTTATTGATCCAAACATACCCTCAGTCCTTCCCCTTCCAGCCCCTTGACACCAACTTGGTCATATTGGAGAGAGGAGGTGAACACAGACTCATCTTTTCCAGCAGAAGACTGTGTGTTATTGGGAACAAGGGGCAGTAATGTGACAGTGACTTATAGGTTAGATGGACAGATCTTTCAATTTCAGGTTTTTTCAATTTCAGGTTTGTCTTTAGTAGTTTTGTTTTCTTCTTCAAGTTACTACTTTTGGGGGCATTTCTTTCTCTGATTTGACCTCTGACTCCTTCTAACTCCCACAGTTTTAATATTTATAGAATAGAAGAGGCCCTGCAGATCTTGCTGGCCTTGGCAGGTCTGGTTCACAGACCAGTTCCCTTAGCAACTGGCCCAGAGCTTTATCTATTAAAATAGCCGATAGTATAGTTCTAATTGTGGTGTTCAAAAGTTTCCTAGAAGAAAAAATCATAAATGTCACAGAATGTGTTTAGGTGATATTGGTGGATTTAGATAATAATTTTTTTTTCCATTTCAGAAGATGTAACAATGGTGTGACTCATTAGACAAATAAGGCATGGGTGCCCTGGCTCAATGAGTGCTCTTGTATAGAGTCACTTTGGGAAAATTCACCTAATGTAATCTCTGCCTAAAATATATTTTAAACTTTTCTCTTGCTGGTATTTTTAGAAGCTGTTATATGTTTGAATTAGTTGGAATAGGGTTTCAGTTATTGTAAGAGACCACAAATAATCATGTTAAGCAAGTAGCCTGGGCATAGAGGCCCAGGGCTGTCATGATGTTATATCAGAGGCACTATTCCCTTCATTTTGCTCTACTCTTCTAGAATGTTGACTGCATCCACATGATAGAAGGTCCTTCCGTATTCTACATTCCCTGTCTACCATGACACATGCCAATAAGGGAGAAGAGGAAAAAAAAAAAAACATGCCCTTTCTCTACACAGGGATCACCTGAAAAATGCAGTCCACACCCAGTTCCTATCAACTACAACTTCATCAGATGGCCATCCCCCGCTGCTTAGAAAGCTGAAAATCAAGTGACTATTCTGGATACCATGTGCTCAGCCGAAAACTGGGGAGTGCTGTTACTATAGAAGAAAGGAGAAATGTGTTAATAAGTTTTATGTTTTTGTAACATAAAGATAAACAACTGAGATAAACAACTTATCAAGAGACAGTTTATTTGGACTCATAGCTTTGGAGGTTGCAGTTCATGATCAATTGACTCTGTTGCTTTGGGCCTGTGTGAAGTAGCCCATCATGGCAGGAGCAGTGGTGGAAGAAGCTGCTCACCTCACAGTGGCTGGGAAGCAAAGAGAGAAAAGCAGGTCAAGGGTCCCAGTTTCTTCTTCAAGAATGTGCTGTGATGACCTAACTTCCTCCCACTAGGCCCCACCTCCTTAAAGTCCCACCACATCCCAATAGTGCCACAGGCTGGGGAAAAAGATTTTCAACATGTGGACCTTTAGGGAACATTCAGGGTCTCCAAAGACTCCATATCAGAGGATAACCAGCAGCTTCTGCCAAAATATTGCCTTTGACAATTCCTGGAAGGAGCACTTAGTTGGGTGTGGGTTCAACTTGAGTATCATTGGACAATTTGAGCCAGTTGGGACTGGTGAATAAGGATGTTCAAGCACTAGGTCACACTCCTGCCAGGATAAACAGGGCCAATCATGAGTGATGAATAGGTTTTTCTAGTGTGGCTCACACACTGGTTCTGAAAGCCACAGCATCACAGAGGGGCTTCTGTGACGTTCTGAGGAGTGGCAAACTTGGATGGGGAAGAAGACAGTCTTGATGTTTTTCAAGGGAAAAAGTCACTTTGCAGTTTGTTGAACACTTATTATATGCTAGACATCATTTATTATGTAGGAGGTTATGTCACTGAATACACAGAAAATATTCAGATGGCAGACAGATACCATTATGATCCCTTTTTTTATAGATAAGGATATTGGAGCAAATTGCTCAAGGTCATAAAATGAGGAATTGGTGGAACTAGGTTTTGAACTTCAGCATTACTGCTTTTAGCCTTAAGTGAAAGTCTACCCCCCAAATGGTGAAGCTCCCAATCTCCCAAGTCACCTTCTCCCACTTTGTTCCAGAATAGGGATAGCTGGGCTTATCCCTGTCCCCTCCCCACATGCAGGAACATGGAGGATTCCTCTCTGGAGAAGTTCAGGCCATCATGATTGTGCCAAAGGTGGAGATGGTGTTGAAGGGCTTTAAAGGTAAAGGAGGTAGTGTATGTGGAGGCAGAAAGAAGAATAGATCCTGAGGAACTGGAAGGCATCTGATAAGCTTGGAGTAGATGGTCTCTGTGGGTGAGGAAGAGCAATGAGAAATTAGACTGGAGACATGGGCAGGTGCCTGGTGGAGGAGGTATATCTCTAGGAACTTGGTTCATTCTGTAGGCAGTTGGGTGTTATAGAAAAAGTATGATTAGAGATGTGGTATCAAGTGGAGAATGGGATGGAAGAGATGAGAAGAAGGGAATGAGCAGATAGAAGTTGACCCTTGTGATTTTCTGGTGGATGGTAGTGGTGGCCAGGGTTTAGTCTTAATAGCTGTGTGTGTTAAACAGGGTAGAGGATATGATTTTTTTTTTCTTCCTACTATTTTTTTATGGTGCTGGGGTTAAACCCAGGGTCTTGCACATGCTAGGCAAGCCCTCTGCCATTGAACTACATCTGATCAGCCTACTTTTTTTGTTAGCTTTCCACTTTCTGTTGATCTATGGGGAATGTGCATTCAGTTATTTTAAAAGCAGTTTTTAGTCAACAAAATAAAAATACTATAGTAGCAGACATTTGGAGAGTGCTTTCAATGAGCCAGGCAGAGCTTAGACACACTGTTACATTTAAAACTCTTGATGGTACTTTGAGGATGGGGGTATTATATCTGAGTTACAGATGCAGAAACTGAGGATAGAGAGATTCAGTGAGCAATGGAGCCACTGACCCTTGTGCTTACCACTGTATGAGTTCAAGGGAAGGGAGGGGTGAGGTGTGTGGTGTGTACCCACCTTGTAGCACACTGTCAAGAATCATCATCAGATCTTCCAGAGAACCATTCCCACAGACTCTGGTCCTCCAAGTGGCATTTGGTGTGCCCAGGGACAGATATAGCGAAGTGGTTGTAAAGTGTGTACCCTGACAAGCAATATCAGCATCATCCTCTGTTGATGTAGTTGCCTGTGACTGTTGTTACAAACCACCACAAATTTAGTGGCTTAAAACTACTTCTTCTCTTTCCATTCTGAAGCTGAGAAGCCTGAGATGAATCTTACGGGGTGAAAGTCAAGATGTTAGCAGGGTTGATTCCTTGTACAAGTTCCATCTGAGAATTCATTCCTTGCCCCTTCCAGCTTCTGATGATTGTCAGCATTCCTCGGTTTGTGATTATATCATTACGGTTTCTACTTCTTAATGTCACATTGCCCTCTCATCTTCAGTCATCTAATGTTCCTGCCTTTCTCTCATAAAGACCCTTCCTATTTATGACCCACCCAATAATTCAGGGTAATTTCCCTATCTCCAGATCCTTAACCAAAATCACATCTGAAAAGTCCCTTTTGACATACAAGATAACATTTACAGGTTCTAAGAATTTAGACCTAGATAGAATAGTTTTTGGGGACTATTATTCAGCCTACCACACCTGGGAATTTGTTAGAAACATAAATTCTTAGACCCTACCCTAGACCTACAAAATCAGAGATTATAGGGCCAGAATTCTTTGTTTTTGTGTTAGCTTTCAATCACTATAATGAAATACCTGAGATAATCAATGAAAAAATGTTTGGTTTTTTTTGCTCTAGTTTTGGAGGTTACAGTGTATGATCAGTTGGCCCTGCTTCTTTGGACCTGTGGCAAGACAGCACATCTTGGCCAGTGTGTGTGTATGTGTGACAGAGCAAAATTGATCATTTAATGGCCAGGAAACAAAAGAGGGAGGGAAGAACTGGGGTACAACAATCCCCTTAAAGGGGATCCCTGCAATGACCTAAAGACTTGCTATGGCTCCATCTCTTGAGTGTTCTACTACCTCCTAATAGTGCCACCCTTGAGAATAGGCCTGTAACATATGGGGTTTTGGATGACTTTCAGGATTCAAACTATAGCAGTTTTAATAAGCCTCCAGGTGATTCTGATGCACTCTGAAGTTGACATTGAGCTCACAATGCTCAGCCTCTAATTAAACCATTCACTGAGCTGAGCCAGGGCAAGTGATGTAAAGGTATGGGCATCTTAATCTTTCTACAAGGATATAAAGTAGTAACAAGAACCCAAAAGCTTTATCACTAGCCATGATGGAAGCTTGTCTTTGCTGCTCATGAGGAAAACTGGTCTGAGAAATCCAGACCTGGAATTTATGAAGGAGGAAAGGGGCACTTGGTCTCAGTGAAAATGCCATGATACAGATGGGACAAGAGGAGAGCCGTGGAACAACAATGGGAAACATGACATTTTGCTTGGATCCTCTGGATGAGCCCATTCCTGTGGAGTTACTGAGGATCAGCAGGCTGGCCAGGTATGGTCCTTACCTGTCAGAGAGGCCTTGAGGTGTTTGGGAAAAATGAAATCTTCACTAGCAGGTTTGGGAGCATCTGAGAGGAGACAGGCATGGTGGAATGGGCAGAAGTTGGATGTGTAGTTCTGGTTTTGCCACCTAGTAGCTGGGCATCCTAGGTGTTTTGCCTCACTCATAGCATCTCCCTGTCCTCACCTGTGGGATGGAGGTCCTCTTCCTTGCAGGATGCGTTCAAGAGCGTCCAGTATCTGTGTCCAACATGGAGATCAACATAGACCTGAGGATACGACTAAAGGAGGACATAGCAGGGATCAGGCAGATGGGGAGCTGTGGAATGTTCACCTACAACACTTGACCATGGCTCATAAGACGTCACTTTTCAGACTTGTCCCAGAATCAAATGAAGCAAATGGCCAATGTATGGGTCTCCCGCAAAGGATTTATTATCTTTGTTTTTTTTTTTTTTTTTTTTTTTTTTTTTTTTTAGAAGTAGCATGAAATTGATGAGAAATCTGATGAGCCTCTGGGCTTCTGCGGAATTCTGTCCTGAGAGTTGCCTCGTTTGCTGGGCCTAGGACCTTGGGGGCCACCTGACAAGCTTTGAAATATCAGATCTAACAGAATATGTAAATAAGAGAAACCAGCCTGAGCTGCCTTAAGCCATAATCAGGACTTAATCCTAAGGTTATTTCTTTTTTCTTTTTTTTTTTTTAAGAGAGAGATTTTTTTTAATATTTATTTTTTTAGTTTTCGACGGGCACAACATCTTTGTTTGTATGTGGTGCTGAGGATCCAACCCGGGCCGCACGCATGCCAGGCGAGCGCGCTACCGCTTGAGCCACATCCCCAGCCCCATCCTAAGGTTATTTCTAAGGAGTGGGATTCTGGCCATTGTCTTCACATCTGTGCCTCTCGGCAGGTCTGTTTAGTTCTTCATTCTCTGTAGTCAGCCTTCATTCCTCAGACCATACAGTGAAGTATGGCTACCTGTGGTAGAGGGTGGTCACACAAAGAGAGCCAATAGTCCTGTAGGCCCAATTCAACTCTGTCTCAGGCCAGAATGTGATTGACCTGGGTGGTGGGTGCCTGATTCAAGACATCTCTCAGCTGTGTCCTGGGGAGATGGGGACCTATGGGTACCATTACACAAGCCACCGCCTGGAGTATGCATGGAGAAGGCACTATCATTCCCAGAGAATTTTTTTTTTTTTTTTCCAGCCGAGCAGACAGTCCCAAACCTGCCAGGCATGGCACGGAGAAACTGTCATTTGGTTATGAGGTGCCCTGTGATTTGAAAGCCAGCTGAAAGCTTCTTTTTCTTTCTCTCTCTTTTGAAGCCCATGATCTTGGGAATACTGTTGGATACCAGGTCAGTGATGCCAAAAGATTAAAACAAACATATTCAGCTCTCTCTTCCTTTTTCCCCTTCTAGAAGAAAAAATACAAAGGGGAGAATAATAATTACCTCCTAAATCCCAGTATGAATCACTATTAACATTTCAGTTATATTTATATAGCATTACAGATGAGGGTAAATTTTTTTTTATTGGAGATTTAACCCAGAGGCACTTAACCATGGAACCACATCCCACATTATTTTGAGACAGGATCTTGCTAAGTTACTTAGGGACTCACCAATTCTCTGAGGCTGTCCTTTTACTTGCAATCCTCCTGTCTCAGCCTTCCAAACTACTGGGATTATAGGCATGTACCACTATGCACAGAGAGGCTACACTTTTTTGACCAACAGCCCATTCTGGCCTTGCCTCCATCAGGTCTAAAGGTATTTGCTTTTATGAGTATGGCATATATTTTTTTTGTCCTTTTATTATATCTTTCCTTACATCTTTGTGTATAAAGGGATCACTTTTTACCCAGTTTAAAATGTCTATCTTAAGGAGAAACTGTGAGAGAGCACATGTGTACATATATATATATGTGTGTGTGTGTGTGTGTGTGTATGTGTGTGTGTGTGTGTGTGTATGTGTGTGTGTGAATATATATATATTGTTTATTGGTCCCACGGGTGGAAACTGAAAACTAATATACCTATTACTACCTCCTTTTAAGACTGTAAAATTTTGTTATTTATTTCCAACTCTGACTCCATTAAAACTCCCCTTTTGAAAATCTTGTAAATCTCCAGAAATTATGCAAAGCTAGAGCCTTCAAATTTCTAACTGTGGATCAGCAAAATGTCTTCTCAAGAATGTGCATGTCTGAGTTTCGTGTACATTTGCTTAATTCTTAACACATGAATGAAAAATTTGCAATAATCTTTATCTGTAGAATTTAAATGGGCTGTCAATAGTGAATGGCTTCGTGAGGTCATCATAAACTCTTTGAATTTAACAAATGTTGCCGTGTCCCATATGGAAGGTTAAGGAGCCATAAAGTTTCAAATTCTTTGAATAGGGTAGCATAAACTTCATGTAGATCTGTTGCAAAAGAATACTTGGATATATAGTGCTTTGAAACATGATTATGGGTACAGATTTCTTTTGTCTGTTCATATAAATTCTCCTTTTTAGTAGTACCTGGTGAATTTGTATGCATTTGTATGTGGTATTTTGTGCTGCTATAACAGAATACCTAAGTTAGGGTAATTTACAAAGAAGAGATATTTATTTCCTCACAGTTTTGGAGACTGGGATGGCCAAGATCAAGGCACTGGCATCTGGTGAAGGACTTTTTGCCATCATAACATCATGGCAGAGAGGAATCATATGTGTGTGTGTGTGTGTGTGTGTGTGTGTGAGAGAGAGAGAGAGAGAGAGAGAGAGAGAGAGAGAGACAGAGAGAGAGACAGAGAGAGAGAGAGAGAGAGACAGAGAGAGAGACAGAGAGAGAGAGAGAACGTGAATGAAAGTGAGAGAGCACATGTGTCCAAGATAGTACACAATTTGCAAGAGGGGACTGAACTCATTCTTTTAGAAGGAACCCACTCCTGTGACATTAATCTATTCATGACAATGATGACCCAATTACTTCTTAAAAGTCTCATCTCCCAACACTGCTGCATTAGGAGTCAAGTTCCAACACAGGAACTCTGGTTCACACATTCAAACCATAGCATTGGGAAAGTGCTTTTTTCCCCAGGACCTCCTTTATTTCTGAACTATCAGAAAAATACTACCAACACCATATCCTATGCCCACCCCCCTTTTTAAGTGACTGAGCACTTTTTTCTGAGATCTTCAGTAACATCACTGGGTATGCATGTGACTACTTCTCTGTTTAATGTGCAGGAGAGTCTGATTTGAATTTGTCTCATAGCCTTGTTTCTCTTGCTTCTCTCAGCCATGGACTGACTTCATTGTGGTGGATCTAGATGACAGACTTTCTAAAGCCAGCTGTAAGTTACCAGGTGGGCATGTTTAGAAGATGAGGCAAATCTGTACCCATCCCAGAGGGACCTCCTGAAGCATTTTCTACTGATGTTTGGATCAGGAAGCTATTATTTTTTATTTAAAAATAATTCTTTTCAAAGTAATCTCTTAGCTTCTACATATGACTTTAAATCACCCCTTTTCCTATCATTATATCTAGTCCATTTGTGAATTTTATCAGCAATGATCCAAACTGTGTCCCTAATCAACCCCTTCCTCTCCATCTCTGCTGCTTTGGACCACCATCATTGCTTGTCTGCACCATTCCAGTGGTCGCCTGCACTCTCCTATAATGGAGTCATCTTTTAGTTATAAGTGAGTCTTCCCACTCTCTTACTTTAAAATCCTCCTTCCCCAATCATAGCTCTGGTATCAACTGATCAAACTCCCTGCCTTAAAAAAAATAAATTAAACATTATGTGGAGCTATTTTCTTGTCTTTGTTGACTTTTGCACTGTTTGAGGATGGGGACAGGGACTTGTCTTTCTTTTTAGTCATGGCATCCTCAAAGCTTATAACAAACGGTGGGCACTTGGCAAATATTTGTAGAGTGAATAAGCTACCTGTCAGAGGAATTCCTGCCTTCCATTCCAATGGTGAGAAGTCCCTGCCCATTCCCACTTGTTCCTGGGTGACATGGATGGTGGCACACCCAGGGCCACTCTCAGGGTCATCCCTGCCAGAGCCTGAGATATTGTTACAGTATCAATGGGCAATGTGCAGGGGGAGGTAGGGACTTGATATAGCCCTGGACTCTTGGACTTCAAAGCTTGTTATCCTCATTAAATCTTTCTTATTCTTTTTGAAGTATTTTGAGTTCCTTTGCAAAGCAGAGCTTCACTTTTTAAAAATGATTTTTATGTTATCCACTTCCTTGGAATATACATTCCACTTTTCCGCCATTAGAATGACTATTGAGGATTAGGCTATTTGCTTGTATCAATACTTAGAATAAGGCCAGGATATATGTTCTGAAAAATTCATGAAAAATTCATAATTTTCTGATTTATATATTGATTACCTTTCTACATAGTGCTGAACCAGGGAGAATTTGTCACTTAAGCGAAACCTCACAAATGCTTTGCATGTTGCTTTTGTTCTCCAAAACAAATAGAATCCTGAATTGAAAACTAGACTTTTTTGTGTGTGACCTTGGAGCTAAGTGGGAACAATGTACAATACTGAATTTTTTTTAAGCTGCTTGCTTTCTGAGTTTTCTGTTGGTATTTGGGGATGCTGCTTTGTGTTCTCATGGGCTTTTACCTAGAAGCTTACCTAAGGCTATAGGAATCTGCATGTGGATAGCTATGACCAGCCTACCAATCAATAAGGGCAACAATGAAATATTTGATTTCCATGCCTACCTGTTATAGTTATGTTTCACATAACTACATACTTTTGGTCAACAATTGACCGCATATTTGCATGTACAACAGTGTTCCCATAAGATTACATCACCAGATGAAGTTGTAGCTGTTTTTGTTTGTGTATGTACACTTGTTCACACAATGAAAATACCTAATGACACATTTCTCAGAATATAATGTCTCCTAGTCATTAAGAAATGCTTGACTGTCCCTATTTCTTAAAACAAACAAACAAACCCAATAAACAAACAAACAAAAAATCTTTTACTTAGAAATAAACTTTTGAAGCTTGACATATAAATTCAGATTATTAAACATATGATGAAAAAGGTATAAAGATAAAATTAGAGCTCATAAGCTCCTGTTTAATATATTGGTAATTTGAAATATATAATTTTAGATTTTTAAAAGATACATACATATACATAATCAGTCACATAGCGTAATTATTTGGTATATGAAAATTTGTTTATACTGTGCATATTGACCTCAATATTCTTTTGTATGACCCAACAGTATGCTGTGGACATGTTTACATGCTAGAACATGCAGAACTCCTTTATCATGGCTGAATAGTGTTCTTTAGAAAGGCCTTGTGTTATTTTACCCATTCCAATACTGGTTGACATTTAAATGGTTTCAAATTTGGGGTTATTAAGGTATGTATGAATGCATTTTAAAATGTAACTTCAGTCTATTTTTAAACAATTAAAAACATTTATCCATGTTTCCCTTTCACAGTTGTTTAAGACAGACATGTTTCAGCCAATAAGCACGTAAATAATAACCCAACTGTTATGCTCCTGAATTCCTCCTTCTCACTACTATAAAGAATGCTTCATTCTTAAAAATCAAACAGTTTTATGGAGATGAAATTCCTATATCATCCTGGGATATATTACATTATTGTTTGCAAAAGGGTTGGTAGACATTTCTGGTGCAGCTAGCCCTCAGAGTGTGTGGGTCACTGGCATTGGTCGATGACACTGTTCATGGGTACAATTGTTTGTGTCCTACCAGGCATGAGGAGCCTCAAATTTTGTTTGATTATTACTTGAGACTAAGCATTTTTAGTGTATATTTTTTTCCTGTAATTGTATATATTTATTTTTTTCATCTTTTGAAACGTTGTTTTTTAGTGAGTTTGAAATTTTTACATATTCTAGATATACTTTGTTACATTTCACATAAATGTTTTCTTCAGCCTTTTTGTTTATTATTTTGTTGCATAGACTTTTTTACTTTGATAGACTCAAATGTATTAAAGTTCTCTTTTGGTACATCACAGGTCAGAGAATTGTGTCTCCAGAGTTCTGATGTGCAGTTCTTTCTCTTCGTTTATTTCCCCCCAACTCCGAATAAATGGATACTTAATGACTATTGACTTATTGAAATGATACTTCAGCACCTTGGAAGATTTTAGCCATCAGCCAACAGCAATACCCTGAGGAAGTGTTTACTTCTGGTTGAAGTGAATGTTTTTCCTCCTGTATCAGCAAGGCCTAAATGGATATAAGAAATATTACAATTTAATACTATTGGCAGGAAGCCAGTTCTTAGCACTGTGAATCATGCCACCCAGCTCAGAAAGCCTCATAATTAGAAGCAGCAGTGCTTATATAGATTGACTAGTTATAAGTCTATGTGGGGTTGTTGTCTTTTCCCTTTAGATCTTTGTGTATACAGTTCGAATGGAAATATAAATACGATGATTTTTTATTGTAGCTAGCTGGATGGTGATTTTTTATATCTTTAGTGTGTGCCTACTTACCAGCAAAATTTTCCAGAGGCTCAGAATTGGTGGTTAATAATGTGTTTTTGGTCTGTTGGCTATTTTATTAATATTTGTGAGGTGCAGAGAATATAAATCTATCAGTTGTGCTAAAAGGCCACTCATTCTGTCTGTAATACAGACAGAATGAGTGGCTAAACACTGTACATAAGTACTCAGGAATTGAGGGAAAATGTTATGGTTTAGATATGAGATGTCCCTAAAAGCTCATGTGTGAGACAATGCAGGAATATTCAGGGTGAAATGATTGGATGGTGAGAGTTGTAACCTAATCAGTGGATTAATTCATTGCTATGGATTAACTGGTGGTACCTGGTCAGGTGGAGTGTGACTGTTGGAGGTGGGTCACTGGAGGTATCTTTGGCATTTATATTTTATTCCTGGTGACAAGCAGAGATCTCTCTACTTTCTGGTTGCCATATCCTTTAGCTTTCTGCCAAGATGTTCTGCCTCACCTTGGACCCAGAGCTATGGAGTCAGCTGACCATGGACTGAACCTCTAAAAGTGTGAACCAAAATAAACTTTCCCTCCTTCAAGTTGTCCTTGTCAGGTCTTTTGGTGACAGCAAAACAAAAATGATTAAAACAAGAATCTTCTATAAATGATTTTAGAGATTGTTAGGACATCCAGTGACTTAGTTTCCAGTTCTTCCTGAGAGGTGAAGTATACTGGGAGAAACTAAGTTTTTTTGTTTACATTTCATAAAAAGGCTCAGAGTATTCTTTTTCTCATTTCCTTTGGGCATCAATGCTTCCTCCATATCACTTTATTCTTAATGTTTAATAAATGTAGTTCATGGGTATTTTGACTAAGGGGCTGGTAGACTAACAATAACATAAACTCCATTTGAGCTGGAAGGGAATGTGAGGGATATTGTGGATCTCTCTCTTTTATGAATGAGGGAATTGTGGCAGGTAGAAGTTGATTATTTGGCTAGGATCACTCACCTGATGGCAGGTGTGACTCTTGAGAGCAAAGTTTTTCTTTAAGGGCCAGAAAGATAGCAAATATATTGGGGTTTGCTGGCAGCTATTTAATTATGCTGTTGTACAAGGAAGCAGTCATAAATAATATGTAAATGAATGGGCACTGGGCAAATTTGGGCTGCTGCTGGATTTGACCTGGGCAAATAGAGTGATGGAACCCTACACAAGGATAGATACTTTGGAGTAGCTGGGTCATATGTCAAGTATATGTTTAAATTCATAAGAAATTGTCAAACTGTTTTCCAGAGTGGTTATACTATTTTGTATTCCTACCATCAGTGTGTGAGAGTTCTAATTTCTCCACAGTCTTGGAAGTACTCCATATAAGTGGTACTTCTAATTTATGCCATACTAATGTGTGGAGTAACATCACAGTTTTGTTTGTATTTTCTTAGTGAATAGTGAATGATATAAAGCACATTTTCAAGTGCTTATTTGCCATCTATATATCTTCTTTAGTGAAGTGGGTTTCCAAGTCTTTTGTCCTTATTTTAAAAATTGGATTGTTGTTTACTTATAGTTGAGTTCTGACAGGTTATAAAATATATTCTGGGTACAACTCCTTTGTCAGATATATGGCTTGAAAATATTACCTCCAAGTCTTTACCCTTTTTTGCATGCTCTTTGTAGTATCTTTTACAGAAAAAATGTTTTAAATTTTAATAAATTCAGTTTTTTAGTTTTTTCTTCTGGGGAGCGTGTCTTTGGTATTATATCTAAGAACTCTTTGCTCAACTTCAGGTCCTAAAGAATTTCCCCTAGTTTTTTTTTTCCCTAAAACTTTGATAGTTTTATGCTTTACATTTAGATCTATGATCTTTTTGTGTGTGTGTTTTAGTTTTTGTATGATATGTGAGTATAAATTAGAGCTCTTCTTTTTGCATATGAATGTCCAATTATTGTAACATCATTTGTTGAAGAGATCACCTTTTTATTACTGAATTGTTTTGGTACATTTGTAAGAAGTCATATGGCCATATTTGTGTTGTTTCATTTCTGGACTCTTTTTTCTGTTCCACTGATACACAAGCCTACACTTTTGCCTTATGTCTTTATTACTATAGTTTTATAATACCTCTGCAAATGGAATAGTGTATATCTTTAACATTATTTTTCTTTTTCAAAAATGCTTTAGCTATTCTAGTTCCTTCACCTTTCTATATAAATTTTAGAATCAACTTGTATATATCTAGAGAAATCCCACCAGAATTTGATTGGAGTTAAGTCTATGGATTTTTTTTTGGAGGGACTGGCAGATTTATTATGTTTGGTCTTTCAATCTCTAAACACAGTATGTCTTGTCATTTATTTAGGCCTTCAACTTTTTTCATCAGCACTTTAGAGTTTTTAGCACACTGTTGCTGTACATATTTTATTAAATTTCCCTGTATTTAATTTTTAGAAGTATTTCAAGTGATTTTAATTTTTTTTCACTGTATACTTATTAATGTATAGCATTATGGTTGATTTTTGTGTATTGATCTTGTATTCTGCACACTTATTAATAATTGTACATACTAATTCTAGTATTATTTTGTGGATTTTTTGAGATTTTTCTATATAAACAATTACATAATCTGCAAATAGGAACAGTTTTATTTCTTCCTTTCCAAGCTGTATACAGCCTTTTATTTTCTTTTTCTTGCTGCATTAGCTGAAATTTTGTATAATGTCGAATAGAAGTTACAACAGCAAACATCCATTTTAGTGGCAAGGTCCCCTTTTATTTGTAGTTTTTTAAGAGTTTTTAACATTAATAGATGTTGAGTTTTGAGAATTGTTAATTGGTGCAAATGTGTAGTTTTCAACATTAATAGCTGTTGAGTTTTGAGAATTGTTAATTGATGCAAATGTGTAGTTTTTATTTTTTACATCATTAATATGTTGGATGATACTGGTTGATTTTTGAACATTGAACCAGCTTTCCATTCCTGGAATAAACTCCACTTGTCCACTTGTTTATGGCATATTATTCTTTTATATTTAGAGCTGGATTTCTTTTACTAATATTTATTGAACATTTTGCATCTATGTTCATGAAGAATATTGGATTACAATTTTCTCTTTTTATACTTTTACTGGTTTTGGTGAATCAGGATACTGTTGATCTCATGAAATAATTTGAAGTGTGTTCCCTCTTTTTTTTTTTTTTCTTTTGTTTTGCTTTGCTTTCTGTAAGGTTTTGTGTGGAGCTGAAATTATTTCTTTTTTAAATGTGTGGCAAAATTTTCCAGTAAAAAAATTCTGGAACTGGAGATTTATGTTTCAGAAGGATTATTATGAATTCTGTTTCTATGATCTATTGGTATTCAGTTTATCGTTTTTCATTTTTGAGTTTCATTTTGAGTGACATTTGGTAGTTTAAGATTTGGGAGGAATTGATCAATTTTATCTAAATCAAAAAGTTCTATGTACATGAATTACATATATTACTTATTATTGTTTTTAATGTAATGGATTCTGTAATTATGTCTCCTCTTTTGTTGCCTGTAGTAATAATTCGTATCTTCTCTGTCTCTGTCTCTCTCTGTCTGTCACTCTCTTTCTCTCTCTTGCTCCCTCTTTCTCTCTGTCAACCTTGCTAAAGGTTTATGTATCAATTTATTTTTCAAAGAACCAGCTTTTGGTTGGACTTATCTTTTCTTTTTAATGTTTTAAATTTCATTTATTTTATTATTTTTAAAATATATTTTTATTTGTCAATGAATCTTCATTATTTATTTATTTATATGTGCTGTTGAGGATTGAACCCAATGCCTCACACATGATTGGCATGTGTTCTACCACTGAGCTGCAACCCCAGCCCAAATTTCATTCATTTTTTTAATCTTTATAGTTTTTTTTTTTTACTTCTGCTTGCCCTGCTTATTTTAATTATCTCTTTTCATTTTTGTAAGGTAGACACTAATGTCATTTATTTGAGACCTGTCTTCTTCTCTAAGCATTTAATAATATAAATGTCCCTTGAAGCACTGCTCTGTCTGCATCTCACAAATTTTGAAATGTTTTCATTTTTATTTCTTTCAAAATATTTTCCAGTTTCTTTTGAGGTATCCTCTTCTAAGTCTTGAACTTTTTAGAATTTTGGTGTTTAATTTCTAAATTTTAGAAGTTTTCTTATTATCATTCCATTATTGGTTGCTCATTCAATACAATTCTTGTCATATAATATACTTCATATAATTTTGATTATTTTACATTAAGATTTGTTTTATGTTTCTGGAAGTGGCTGGCACTGGTAGGATATGATCTGTTTTGGTGAATGTTCCATGTACACTTGAATAGATGTATGTTCTCTTGTTTTGGGTTATTCTAGAAATGTCAATTAGTTCTAGCTGGATATTGGTATTGTTAAGATATTCTATTTCCTTTCTGATTTTCTTACTGGTTTTATTACAAAGAGTAGCATAGAAATTTCCATCTATAATGGTAATTGATTTATTTCTCTTTTCAGTCCTTCTTTCAATTTAAAGCTCTCCCACTAGGTGCATAGGTATTTAGAATGTTATGTTTTCTTGTTGAATTGACTATTCACTGTTATGTAATGTCCCTATATCAGCTTGGTAGTGGTTTTTGCACTGAAGTGTAGTTTGTTTGAACACTTCAATGTTCTTTTAATTTGTGTTGATATGGTTTATCATTTTCACATTTTATTATTAACCTATTGATATGTCTATATTTGAAGTGAGTTTTCTGTAGATAGCAGAAAGTTGGGTTATTTTAGAAATTCAATTTTGATATCTCAGTTTTTCAATTAGTATGTGTAGTGCATTCACGTCTAATGTAATGACTTATGTGCTATGCCATTTTGTTATGTTTTTGTTCTTCTACTTGTCCTTTCCTGCCCTTTTTTAGTTATTTGAATATATTTTAATATTCCAGTTTTCATTTAACTATTGTGTTTTGACTGTCTGTGTGTGTGTGCACGCACTGTGAATGGTGGTTCCTGTCAGATGTATGTGCTGTACGTACTTACTTGCCCAGTCTGTTCCTTGCTATTTTGTTTCTCAAAAATGCTTTTTTATTCTGAGAAATTTTGAAGTTTCATTTTTGAATGGTATTGTTTTCTGTATTGTACTTAAGAAATCATTGTCTATTCTCATTTTAGTTAGATATTTTCTCACGTTTTCTTACAGAAGTTTTATAGTTTTAGTTTTTATGCTTATGCCTACAGTATATTTTCAAGGTAATTTTTGTGTATGGTGTGAGGGCTTTTTTTTTTTTTTCCCCTTTCAGTTGAATATCCAGTTCTTCCACCAATATTTGTTTTAAAGATTTTTCTCTTGCCCTTGAAATACTTTGGCACCTTCACTGAAAATCAATTGACCATATACATGTGGGCCTATTTTGGTACTTAATATTCTTTGCCATTGTTTACTTCACTATCCTTATATTAATTTTAATTATGACTGAAATTTTGCACTCAGGGGCAATTTCCTTTTGTTTTTCTAATTGTATTTTATTTCTGATTGCATCCTTCATTCATTTCTTAAGCAGCTATGAAAATTTCTTTTCCTGTTTTGTAGTATATTAGTAAGTTGACTTGCTGTTCGTTTCTCGGCTTAGCGTGGACAGTGCTCTCTACATCTATCCTTTGTTTTAATAAAGAGCAGCTGATTTCTGTGTGATATCCTGTATGGCTTAAATGAGACCTGTGTGCCTTCCTCTCTGAGTTGCAGTTTGAGGACATTGAATATTGCATTTATTTAAGTTTTCAGTGGTGCATGGTAGTGAAAGAGGTATGGAAAAGGGAGCCTGGCTGAGGCTGGGTACAGCCTGTTTGGAATAATCTGAGCTTTGTCTTGTCTTCTGAGGTTTGGATAAAGGTTTTAAACCAGGGTTTGTTTCCCTAGAGTTAGGAGGGCATCTGTTCCCATCCGGTGGGGGCTACTCCTGGGCCTGAAGCATTTCCCTAGTTCTCCTGGAGCTGTACAGGAAAAACACTTTAGCAGTTTCTCTGGCCTCCACTGAGGTCTAGAAATCCGGCATAGATGATTGAAACTCGTTTCTACCAATGCTACTTTGCTTGACTTTTCTAGGCTGTTATCCAGTTTCTCATCTTGCTGATCTCTAAACTCAAGTGTGATGGTGAGAACTTTCTATATGTTGTTGTCTTCTACAGGTAGGCATACTACGAAGACCATTTCTTTTTAATTTGAGGTTTCTTTGTATATTTTTGTAGGGGAGTGCTTTATTTATTTTCATCATTTGGTTATGTAGTAATTGAGGGACCCCATTCCTTAATCTCTGCCATCTTTAACCTACAGGTCTCATAGAATGAATCATCATATCCACCCGCACTCTCATCAGCTTGGGACTATTTAGAATTTTAGAACCAGAGGTGATTTTATATTTCATGTTACATCTTGTTAACTGGAATTTTAACCTTTTTAAGTACAGATTGCAGGATTGGTACTTTCAAAATTAGTGCTTTGTAACTGGTAAATAGAAGTGGGAGTATAGGGAATCAAAATCTTGGATAAACTATAATCTGGGGAAACCAGTTTTGTTTGTTTGTTTGTTTTTTAAAGAAGAGTCTTTTTTAAAAAAAAATTTAGTTGTAGTTGAACACAATGCCTTTATGTATGTATGTATTTATTTATTTATTTATGTATTTATGTGGTGCTGAGGATCAAACCTTGCATGTGCTAGAAGAGCGCTGTACCACTGAGCCACAACCCCAGCCCTTTTTTTCTTGTTGTTGTTGTTGTAATACTGGAGTTGAACCCAGAGGTTCTCTACCACCGAGCTACAAACCCAACCTTTTTTCTTTTCTTTAGAATTTTGAGACAGAGTCTTGCTAAGTTGCAAAGGCTGTCCTTGAATTTGTAATCTTCCTGCCTCAGCAGCTGGAATTACAGGTATGCTCCATGACACCTGGTGGAAACTAGATTTTTAATGGGAAGTTGAATTATAAGTACTCATTGTGTCTGGGAAAGAATTAAATAGAAGAAAACTTAATATCTAAAAGTAACTTGTTGCCAGGCATGATGGCACATACTTGTAATCCCAGCAGCTCAGGAGACTGAGGCAGGAGGATCACAAGTTGAAAGCCAGATTCAACAACTTAGAGAGGCCCTGAGCAACTTAGTGAAACCCTGTCTCAAAACAAAAAATAAAAAGGTCTGGGGATGTGGCTCAGTGGCAAAGTGTCCCTGGGTTTAATCCCTGATTTAAGAAAAAAAAAAAAGTAATTTGTTTACTTTATGCTATTTCTGACCTGACAATAAAGGAAGGAGCCAGAAAGACATTAACGTCTCTCTTGGGAGAAATGGGGTTTATTCTGAAAACAAACAAACCTTTCATTTCAGTTTCAGCAGTAGCTTGGACAGTATATAATCCCTGAGCCTTGGGAAGAGCTGGATATGATCTTTTACATTACCACTTGCTTTTGTGGCATTTTCTAGCTCTTTCTTTCTGATTTAGCAGATTTGTTGTATAACTAGACAACAGTCCTCCATAGACAAGATCATGCAGACACTGTACATTTTGACGGCAGCTTGCATTGGTGACATTTTTCAGTGAGCCTCTTTGTGAGAAGCCTCTTCCTGAAAATTAAGATTTGTAGCTCAGGGTATCGCCAGTGGAAGCAACAGCTCCTAGAAACTGGAAAATTGGAGTTGGGAACAGAAATCACAAAAAAAGGAACCATGGCAGTATCTGAACCATGACAGTGGATTGATTTTCAGATGATGGACATCTCTTGTCAGTTGTGATAATGAGGCATTTGGGGCCAGTTGTCCTGAGAGTTTGCTTTCTCAGCTGCATCCTTGGACTTTTCTTTAGCCCTCTGCCTTCTCTACGTAAGCCTTCTCCTCAGCTTCTGCACTCGAAGTAGGTGTCCCAGCTTATGGAAAAAACCCGCTGTGACATTTCTGCTCTTCTATTGCCACGATTCTGCTCGGTACCAGGTCTATTGAATGCAGCCCCCGTCTTGTTTCCTTTGGGAACTTACCAGGTTGTGTTGAAAGACAAGTGTGGAGCTGGGCTGTCTAACTGTCCCTTTCTTCCACTCTAAGGGGTTTTCATCTTCCTTCCGGCCACCTCTGCCTCTTACATGCCACTCTGTTGACACACTACTGTCTCTTTTACTTGCTCTGGCTGGCTGCTTGCCCAGTCCTGGCTCCCTTAATGTTAGCGATCTGAGAGAGGTGACATGTGTACTCTGTACCCTTCCCTCCCTGGTTTCCAACCCAGGCTATAGCCATCCCCTTTGGGCAGGGGTTGGGGGGTTGGGGGTGGTGGTAGTGTCTAAATCCCCATTTCCATCCCCATTCCTTCCCCTAGGTGTTCTGTAGACATCTAAGGTCACCACAAGTGACAGGACCTCTCCTTTGTTCAGGCCAGCATCCCCCATGGTGAGTGCTTCATCTTCCTGCCATATCAGGCGTGAAAGTGCTATAAGCCTTTGGCTCTCCCCCTTCCTTTCTGCTGACCTACTTGCTCGGTACCTTGCCCTTGTCCCAACATCACTAGTCATGAACTCACTGAGTTCTTTTCTGTTTCTCCTGCATGGGTCTTGAGTCCCTCGATTGTTCTTGTGCCCTCATTTAGATTCTCTTTCCTGCACATTGCTCAAGCCTCCCAAGTGGTCTTTCTCTATCATCTCCCTTCCTTCAATCTGATTTATTGTTCTGTCCAGATTTCTCACCTTAACACAGATATCTCTTTTTTGTGCCTTTCCCACTTGTTGTGAAAACCTTAGTTTCCTCACGTTCTTAGAACATTTCCATTTCTACTAGGATTTATCTTGTAGACTGATGCAGAGGTGTGTGCACAAACTGACAAGCAGTAGTGTTTGCTGTCATGTGGCTCATTATAGTGAAAGTGGGTAATAACCTCTGTCTACCAGTTGGACACTGGGTAAAGACAGAGTTATTTAATGAATAGAATATCCTGTGGCTCAGCCACATCAATGTTTATAGCAGCACAATTCACAGTAGCTAAACTGTGGAACTAACCTAGATGCCCTTCTGTAGATGAATGGATAAAAAAAATGTGGCATATATACACAATGGAATATTACTCAGCAATAAAAGAGAATAAGATCATGGCATTTGCAGGTAAATGGGTGGAGTTAGAAAAGGTAATGCTAAGTGAAGTTAGCCAATCCCACAAAACTAAATGCTGAATGTTTTCTTAGATATAAGGAGATCGATTCATAGTGGGATAGGGAGCGGGAGCATGGGAGGAATAGATGATCTCTAGATAGGGCAGAGGGGTTGGAGGGGAAGGGAGAGGATATGGGGTTATTAATGATAGTGGAATATAATGATTATTATTATCCAAAGTACAGGTATGAAGACATGAACTGGTGTGAATATACTATAGATATACCTAGAGATATGAAAAATTGTGCTCTATATGTGTAATAAGAATTGTAATGCATTCTGCTGTCTCATATAAATAAAAAAACTACGTAAAAAAAGAATATTCTATGGCTATTAATGACAACAAGACACATATATTTACTGATATGGAACAACTCCAGGATGTGTAAGTTGAAAAAAGTTAAAGGAACACAACAGTATATATATTGATATGTTTCTATTTGTGTTGAAATTTTTTTTTACACATCCCTTGAATATTTGTAAGATATTTGTGGAAGGCTTCTTAAAACTGTTTGTTTTACTTTTTAAAATCATGTTACAATTTAGATATCATGTGTCCCCCAAAACTCATGTGTGAAATAATACAAGAAAGTTCAGAGATTGAAATGTTGGGTTATGTGAGCCTTGACCTAATCAGTGCATTAATCCACTTGAATAGATTAACTGGGTGGTTAACTACAGGTTATAGGATGTGTTGGGAGAAGGTAGTCAATAGGGGTATGCTTTTGGGGTATATAGTGTTTGAGCTGAGCTTAATTTCTCTCTCTCTTGGCTTCCTGATTGTCATGTCCTGAGCGACTTTCTTCTGCCATATCCTCTGCCATGTTATTCTGCTTCATCTTAGGCCCTGAAGAATGGAGTCTATGGAGAAACAGAAAGAGAGAGAGAGGAAATTTATACCCCAAAGGCACACCCCAGGACCCACCTCCTCCAGCCACACCTTACTGCCTTTGGTTACCATCCAGATAATCCATTCAACTGGATTAATGCACTGATTAAGTTAAGACTCTCATCTAAATGTTCTTGCATTGTCTAGCTTTTGGGGGACACCATATCTAAACCAAATCATATATGTATTATATTTTTTCCTAAAGAATAACAATACATAAATAAAACCTTACAGGATCTTCTTATAGAATATTGAAAAATTCTGGATTTCTGAACTAGCACGTTTGGATTTGGCACATATGGGCATTTCTTGCCTTGTTTTCATTTTTTTTTTCTTTGCCTAGCTACATAGCCACCTTGAAGCCAGGGAAGAAAGGCACAGACTTCTAACCATTGATATGATGTGGTGTGGGCAATAGCCCCAAAAGGTTATGCATTAAATTCAGTGCTGGATCAGAACCTGGTGGATCCTGGTATCCTGTGTGCTGTCACTTC
This sequence comes from Callospermophilus lateralis, assembly GCF_048772815.1. Taxonomy (NCBI): domain Eukaryota; kingdom Metazoa; phylum Chordata; class Mammalia; order Rodentia; family Sciuridae; genus Callospermophilus; species Callospermophilus lateralis. Next base: position 109,054,124 of record NC_135313.1, on the reverse strand, counting down.
AATTATTGTGTTGTAGACTTGTGGAGAGTTCCATGGAGGTAGGGAGATAGAGGTTGCCCAGGATGATGGCCACAAATTTTAGAAGGCAGGAGAGTAAGGGTCAGGCTGGCAGCTGTATACCTTCTAATATGGAGGTTGTGGAGGGCTACTCTATTTCCCTTTTGAATGTCAACCCTAGATGAGCTTTTTGTTGTTGTTGTTTGCTTCTGCTTGCTGCCTTGAGCTTGTGCCCATGCCCATATGGTCTTTTCTAACTGCAGTACCATTTCCTAATCTCTGCTATCCTGTCTTGCCTTTCCTTCAAAGGTGGTTGAAGTATTCATCTTTCCTTGCTCGTGGCTCCAACCATAGCAGTTCTGCAGTCCCCCCATATCCACAGGAGATATGTTCTAAGACCCCAGTGGATACATTAAATCAAGGCTAGTTATGAACACTATGATTTAATGCATTTTCCATTTTAACTAAAAACTTATCACAAATGGTGGCAGTAACTTTTACAGTTTGAGGTGTGACAGCAAAATTAGCATGAATTTCTTTTTCCTTCCTCACAATTTTACAGATAGAAGATTAGTTCTTACAATAGTTCTTAGCAATCTTGGCACATTTTTTTTTCTTTTCTAAGGAGTTTCACCTTTTCACTTAAAGGAAGCAGTTAACACATTCTCTGGCACATCTGAGAAGCCAGCATCACTACTCTTGTGCTTTGGGACCACCACTATTAAGTAAAATAAGTACAGCAATACTCTAACAGTCCATCTGATAACCAAGAGTACTACTAAGTGACTAATGGCTGGGGTAGCATATACAGCATGGATACACTGAATGGTTTACATCCCTGGCAGGATGAAGTGGGGCATTGAATCATCACATTACTCAGAATGAATAGTGAGGCCACATCATGCCACTTGGACCAGCGTGCAATTTAAAACTTATTTCCGAAAATCTCCGTTTAATGTTTTTGGACTGTGGTTGACCACAGGTAACTGAAACTATAGAGAGCAAAACCACAGATAAGGGAGGAACACTGTAATCACCCTTTACTCCTGGGAGCTCTTTATCTGTATCTGGGTTTCCCCATTTATCTCTTTCTACTGGGGCTTATTATTTTTGTCCTCATCTTATCTCCCCTGCTAAAGACTTTAATGACATGCTGATAAGGCCAGAGTCATTCATCTTTGTATTTTCCTCTACTGCAGTGAAAGGATTTTTCCAGGCTTCTATCAGTGTTGAATGTGTGGTCTGGTATCTCTGAGTATAGCCAGTACAGTGATCTGAGATTTCATGTCTCTGAAATATTTAAAATGGTAACTGAACTAATGATTTGATTTAGTCAGCTTTTTCACTGCTGTGACTAAAGACCTGACAAGAACAATTTTAGAGGAGGAAAACGTTTATTTGGAGGGCTCATTGTTTCAGTCCTTGACAGCTGGCTGCATTTCTTGGGGCTCCAGGTGAGGCAGAACAACATGGCAGAGGAGTATGATAGAAGGAAGCAGCTCCCATAATGATCAGAAAGCAGACAGAGACTCCACTTTCCAGATACAAAATATATATACTCCAAAGGCATGCCCCCAATGCCTTATCTCTTCCAGCCACACCCTACCTGCCTTCAGTTACCACTTAGTTAATCCCTATCAGGGGATAATTCACTGAAGTCTCTCAATTATTTCACCATTTAGCCTTCTTGCCTTGTCTTACACATGAGCTTTTTGGGGACACCTACCTAATATCTAAACCATAACATGATTGAAGGAAAACCACTTGAGAAGAATGAATTTCTGTTGTTTTAGCAAAGGAAGTTGGAGGCATTTTAAAGTGCAATTTTGGGGTGTAGTGAGGGAGGGGGGAGCATAGGGATTAGTAGAGTCAAGGCATGGAAGAGCCCTCCAATGGACATTGGGTACAAGTCCCTATCACCAAAAAATGAGGATTCCTGTTTTTTTTCCAGATTAGCACAGGAAACTGAGCAAGAAGTCAGAGATGAGTTCACTCAATTTGCAATGTAGAAATATTGTCTTAAATATTTTTGCTTGTATGTTTCTCTGACTTGCTTAATATTTCCCATGAGAATTCTCCATGTTTTCCAACCAAGCTGTTTGTTGTCTTTCTTCTTTCTTTCTTCCCTATCAAGAATAATGAAACATCAAACATGAAAAGCCAATTGTCACACGTCGGAGTCTTCTGGCTCGAGTTTTTTAATATTTGTGTGAATTTCTCACGTATATCCATTACCCTTTTCTCTAAACTTAACAGCTATTCTAGAGTTAGAGGTTTTAAAACATTGTCCTTTATTTTAGTTAGCTTTTGTGTCACTGTTAACCAAGTACATGACAAAAATAATTTAGAGGAGGAGAAGTTTATTTGGGGCTTGATTGGGTTTATTGGGTTTCACAAGTTTCAGTCCCTAGAGGTTGACTCCATTGCTCTGGACCCAAGGTGAGGCAGCACATCAGGGTGGTGGTCCAGGGGAGAAAAGCTGCTCAGCTCATGGTGGGGTCAGAAAAGCAGATGAAGAGGGAAGAGGAAGGGAACACAGGAAGATGTGAACCTCTGGGGTACACCCCCAGTGACTCACCTCCTCCAGCTATGCCCTCTTGCCTATATTTACCACCCAGTCAGTTCATTCAAACTAGGGTGGACTGAAGAGGTCGCAACTCTCACAATCCAACAATTTTACCTCCGAATGTTCCTGCATTAACAAAGGAGTTTTATTTAAACCATAACAGCCTTGTTTTGCCTTATTCTACTTTTATTTCAGGGGTCATCACACTAGGACCTATAGGCCAACCACTGCGTGTTTTGGGGGAAAAAAGTTTTATTGGTACACTGCCATGTTTGTTCACTTATACATGTTACTCAAGGTTGGAGTTGTGTAGTTTCAACAAAAACATATGTTGTCTGTAAGGCTGAAAGTATTCACTGCCTAGCCCTTTTCAGGAAAAGTTTGTGGATCCCTACTGTGTAGTATTAAATTGTCACTTCATATTTTTATCTCAACCCCCACCACGATCATATTTTCTTCTTGGTTCATTCTTCTGTAGTGTTTATGTCACGACATACCCAATCACTCAGCACATCCCACCAGCTGCATGTGTGCAGCCCTGTCCTCCTCGGTGATTCCCTTGCCTGGCTTTCAGTGTGGATGATCCCTGAGTTTCTGCCTTTACTCCTTCAGTGGAGGGGTAGCGGGTGTTGACCAGATGATCTTGTTATCATAACCAGGCATCAAGTTAAGTGCTTTAGCTGCTCAACCTCTTGGCAACTTAAGAGCAGAAAATGGTCTTATCCTTATTGAAGAAAAGGAGACATAGATCATTGACTTGTCTCAAATCTCATGACTGGCCAGTATGAAAGTCTGGATATAACCAAGGTCTGTCTGACTCCAGAGGTCAGTTCTTACTTCTCCATTGGGCCAATATCTTATCAAAGCCAAGCCCTGCTGCACTTGAACTAATGTCTATATTTGGCTCCCCTATATCATCCACCTGGAGAGCTAGAAACTCCTATGTTGCTTCTTTTTCTTATCCTTCTTCTTACTTTTACATCTTAAATAGCATTATTTAAGACTCGTCTTATTCATTCCTTTCTTCTGTAGAAATCCTAACCATGATTCAACCTTGAAGAACCAACTTTATGCAGTAGACTACTAATCCATAACCTTCTTTTCTTTGTGAACTAAATCATGGGACTGATTTTTGCCAGAGCTTCACCCACCCAGTCTTTCTGATTGATCATTGTGATTTTTCTCAGTTATCCCCCTGAACTTTCATTTCTGCCCTAGAATCAGTTTCCCCCTGACCTCAGGGTTTCTGTTTAGGGCACCTTATTCTTCATGTGCTAAGATTCAGAAAAAAGTGGTCTTGTATCCTTTTTCCTTCTCCATCACCTCCCATGACTCATTCTGTAACACCTTGTGTCTTCATCTCATTGTGTTCCACTCTGGCCACTTCACCCTGGCAGTTTTCACAATGCCTTTTGCTTAGCTAGATATCATAGCTTCTTTCTAACTGTCCTTATTGCTCCAGGCTTGGATTGACAGACTCTTGGGGTACTCTCTCCTCTTGACCTTCTGTTATGGTCTGAATGTGTCCTTACAAAATTCATTGGGAATCTAATACCCATTGTGGTGGTATTAAGAACTAGGAGTGAGTAAGACATGTGAGGGTCTGCTCTCATGAGCAAGATTGGTATGCTTATTAAAGAGGTTGAAGGGAGCTACACTCCATTTCTGCCTCATGAGGATGCAGCAACAAAGTGTCATCTTTGAGCCTGAGAGAGAACCCTCAACACCAGATCTGCTGGCACCTTGATCTTGGATTTCTCAACCTCCAGGATTGTGAGAAATAAATTACTATAATGAAATACCTGAGTCATTTAGATTTATAAAGACAAAGGGTTTATTTTGACACATGGGTCTGGAGGTTACAGTCCAAGATGAGGTGTCCTTATTCTTTAGACCTCTGGCAAAGGCAGCACATCATGGTAGGAGTGTGTATTTCATCAGTGACTTACAGACTTCCTACTTCAGAGCACACCTTCCAATAGTGCCACCTGAGGGACCAAACCTTCAATCACAATGAATCCTTGGGGGACACTACCCATATTCAAGCCATAGCCATTACCCAGTCCCAAGTAGTTTGTTTTAACAGCAGAAATGGATTAAGATGCGTTCTTAACACAGCACAGGCATGCCCATCCATTACTTCTCTGATTTCATACAGTTATAATGAAGTCATTGTATTCATTTTTATCTTCTATCTGCTTAGAAACTCTATGATTTCTTATTGACGAACACATTAAATGTTAAAATCTATTAATGTCTAGATTAGCACACAAAGCTGGCCTGTATGTGGTCTCCTTTTTTTTTTTTTTTTCTGGCGAAGATCATTGACTATGTTCCCTGAGTTCTAGGCAAATAGGCACTTTGGTATTCTCAATAAGTGGTCTTAATAGCACCTCCATACTATTACAATTGCTTAGAATGGGGTTTCAATCCTGCAAGCTTGTTTCAATTGCTGTTTCCTCTATGGAATCACTGATTTCGAGGCAACGTGAATTTTCTCCCTCCGAGTCACTACATTTCTTGGGTGGGACTTCTCTTGTGGCATTTGGCCTTAGACAAAGCTGTGATGACTGGTGAACTTGCTATATACTTCTTTGTTCATTGCACTACTAATACACCAAAGGGGGAATTCTTCTCTGATTTAACTAATCTGATGTTTAAGATGCCTGGGAAATGTTTCATGAATATTTGCTGAATTATTCTGAATAGAATTAGCCATTTAGTGGTTACCCATGAAATTTAACAGTTGTCTCATTCTGGTATCCCCAATATATTGTTGATCGGGTGGTTCTTTAGTAACATTTATTTTAATTTTAAATATCGTCTTTGTCCAAAGTCCTGACACATACCGCCTCAGTGTGTTGGAACATAACGAATCTAGGAATAGCTCTGGGCATGGGGTGCCCTGTCTGGGTCACTGTTTTAGTCAGCTATTTTGCTACTGTGACTAAGGGATCTGACCAGACAATTGTAGAAGTTCATTTGGGGACTCATGGTTTCAGAGGTCTCAATCCATGGACAGCCAGCCAGCTCTGACTCCATCCCTCGGGGCTCAGGGTAAGACAGGACATCATGGTGGAAGAGTGTGGCAGAGGGAAACAGCTCACATGATGATCAGAAAGTAAAGAGAGACTCCACTCACCAGATACAAATATATACCCCATAGTCATGCTCCCAGTGAACCACTTCTTCCAGCCACACCCTGCCTGCCTCTAATTACCACTCAGTTAATCCCTTCAGAGGATTAATTCACTGATTGGGTTAAGACTTTCACAACCCCGTCATTTCTCCTCTGAACCTTCTTGCATTGACTCACACGTGAGCTTCTGGGGGACCCCTCACATCCAAACCGTACCAGTTACTAACTCAGCTCTGTGGCATTGAGTTTGGCTCTTGATGTTTCTGGGCTTTACTTTTCTCATCTGTAAAGGGATCTAGAAAAATATTCTTTTCAAATAGAGCAGCAGCACTAGGGAGTGATTTTGCACCCCGCTATCGGGGAACGTTTGGCAGTGTCCAGAGACATTTTTGTTTGTCCCTACTTGGCAGGTATGTACTTCTAGGCCAGGAATGCTGCTAAATATCCTTATTGCATAGAATGACCCCCACAACAAAGAATTACTGGTACAAATGTCATTATATTTGAGAAACCTGAAAGTATAGCATATATGACTTAAAATCTTATTTTAATGAATCGAGTGACTATTGTAAGCCTGATATTTTAAATTATAATTTAATTTAGCAATGACTAATTCTTTATCAAGAGTTATCCTGATATTCAATTTTTTTTTGTTTTATTAGTGTATAAGAAAAGTGGAAAATGAACATTATTAGGGGGCCCTAAAACTGTGTAATTTAAAGTCATCTTCATCTTACTGGGTCCGTCACTTCCCAGAGTTCTATCTTAATGTTAGTACATTTAAAGACTTTGCAGGCAGGAAGTTCAGAAGAAATGGAAACCATGTATATGTGGAATTAACATGGGCTTTAAACAACTGGGTGAATTAAAGTAAATCTTTCTTTGAATTCCTTAAGAATCAAAATTACAGGTGTTTTTTGGGAAAGTTCCTGCAGCTTGGTAAGACTAGAACATGGAAAGTTTGAAGGTAATAATATTTCCATTGCTTGGGACTAGCTCATGTAATCAGTACATTATAGTTTGGAGAGTTTGTCTTGTTAAAAACACCAGAATCAAAAAGTAAAGCTGTGGAGTAGAAATAGCATGAGTGGTTTAGTACACAAAAGTAGATCATGTGACAGGTACAGCATTTGTTTCTTTAGGATTCCAACCATGTAGCTTGGGTCCCTTGCCAATGGCAGACACCAAAGGGACCTTCTACCTTGAGTGCATTCGAAGCAAATTGGGAAAACAAGATCATTTGCTCTTGATTCTTCCCTTCCATCATCCTTCTGTACACAGGTAAGTTTTGGAAAAACTACCTGTAAAGAAATATAATTTAATTCACAGGGAATTGCTGTTTTGGAATGAACTCAGAACTGCATTCTAAGAACCAAGTATGACACTGGCAGAATTGCAATGATTGGCAAAACTATAAAAAAAATTTCTGAAATACATTGGAACAGTGGGAAATACTTACTAATTAAAAGAATTAGGTAATTTGGCATCTACACTGATCTACATTGCAGTGCCATTAGCTGCAATGTAGATCAGAGGGAGACCTCTCAGACTCTGAGATTCCCTGACAGAATTGCTGCAGTGTTTTCCTCTGCTGGTCTTGAGTTAGAGATGACCTGGAGCTTTAGGGGGGCAGAAAACCTAATGAAGGGGAACTTGGTCAACTGGAAGGTTACTATCCCTAGCCTTTCAGGGATCCATGCTCTCTGACTTTTGCTTCTCCATTCTTACTGGTATATGGATTTCATTTTCATCCTCCTGAGATAATTGTTTCAATATCTCACTTGCTGGAGGAAAGGAGAGAGAAGTACACAAGGGCAGAGGACACAGAGCTGGCATCTCTTTGGCCTGCTCAAGTTCATGTGTGCACCTCTAGTTGAAAGGGGGCCTGGGAATCAGGCATCCTTAACAAGGCAACTGCTGCTCTGTTGGAACTGGAGTTCTAATGGCAAGGGGTCAGGGGAATGGGTATAAGGGAGGCAACAGGTGTGTCTTTAGCTTGGTGTTCTTGCCTGTTACTCCATAGACATTCTCAGGGATCATAAATTTCTTTGTTGATTTAGAGAAGTAGATTAGAAAAACCAAAGTTGTACAAGTAGAGTTGTGTTTTCCTATTACTTTTTTCTTTGACTTACTGAGCTAAAATTTGATGTCTTGGATTGTGATTCCTTTTTGTTGCCAGAAAGACATTAAAACTGACTTTTGGTATATGCATTGTGCTGCATACAGGTTGAACATTTCTAATCCAAATATGGGAAATCTGAAGTGCTCCAAAATCTGAATCTTTTTGAGAACTGATATGATGCCACAAATAGAAAATACCACACCATGAAACCTTGTTTCATGCACAAAATTATTGAAAATATTATATAAAATTAACTTCTGACTGTGTGTATAAAGTGTATATGAAACATGAATTTCATGCTTAGTCTTGGGTCCCATTCCCAGGATGTCTCATATGTGTATTAAAATGATCCCAAATTTAAATATATCCCAAATCCAAAACACTTTCCAGGCATTTTGTATAAAGGAGACTGAGCCTGCATTTGATTTCCCTGCCAGGACTAAGGTCTTTATTTCCTATTCTGGTTCATAAATCTAGCTAAAAGACCCTTTAATGCTGCATCACTTGAGAAAGGCTAAAGAACAGGGTCATAATTTTTCCACATTTTTTAATTGGTGCATTACAGTTGTACATAATGATGGGATTTGTTGTCACAGATTTGTACATATATACAATACAACAATATGTGGGGGCAGTTTTTAATCTAGAGCAAGGAATACAAACCCTTGCTACTTTCAGGTTGTTGAGTGTATGGACAGATGCTGTGTGAGGGAGAGATGATCTGGCCATCCAGGTTGTCTGTGTTTCTGGAATGTTCTGTTCCCCAATGGATGGAGCTTGGAGACAGTTCTGTGGAAACTGGTAAGTGGTGATGGCCACACAGGTGTTGGCTTCAGGGCTGCATACTGTGCTGTGAGGGGTGTGCACACAAACCTGGCTACACTTATACACACTTTATTGTGACTCTTTTGACTCTTTTCAGCTGCCTGTGAAAATCAGAACTTCAGTGTCCCCTTGATGTATCTCTAGCCCGCCCCAGTCTAAGCTCTGGTAAACTTCTTTTGGGCCATCTTTTTCCCTTTTAGCAGAAGGTCCTTTTCAATGCCTTGAAGAGGGTGTGGGCTGCTTTCAATCTATTGCTTTTAGGCTCCCATTGTACTGGGTTGCCGATTTGTTTTAAAGCCAGTTTTTCTTTTTCTACAGTTTTTGATGCTTAGCTGAGTGAAGCTGTCAAAATGTTTTCCTTCCATCATTAACATAGTCTGTCTTCACTCTGAGTTGTGTATTTTGTTTTGTTTTGTTTTTGTTTAATCTGCTGAGCCACAGATTAACAGCCAGAACATCCCCTCCCCTCACACACCTCCCTTCAGAACACATCAAGAATGAAATCCGTTTCAAAAAAGCATCCTAGACATTTCCTCAGTGCTCAAGAGGACAGGCTGCCTGCTCCACAGACTGGAGGTGCTGTGCCTTCTGATGGAACGTTGCCATGGTAACGGGTGAAGGATAACTAAACCTGGGTAGAGAGGGAGGCAGTCTGGGGAGAGGACTTGGCTGGCAGACCCCTGTTCAGTCCCTCAGCAGCATCTTATTTCTTACCACAGTCTTCGGAATGACATTTTTCTGTCTAAGAGCACATTGTATGCCTGTGTAGGGAGGGCTTTGTTGTCTGTGCTCATGCCAATTCTGTTTTCTCACGCCTTTCTTTCCCATGCTAGTATCAGGGGCTCTCCTCTCTATTCCTGCTTCTCTTGCTCTCTGCTCAGTGCTGCTTTGGAGACCAGGGGCCAGCTAGAGGACACTCAGATATATGAAGACATTACTGATTAGACGATACTGGAAATAGAAGTATTATGAAGAGTCGTCTTTTACTCTTTGGAAATGAGCTACAACTTTGATATAGTCTGATTGTGTGGCAGTGGTATCAGGACTGAAAATGCCTTCCATTTCTTAGGTGCCTGTCACATCCTAGAAACTTATCATGAGCTGTCTCATTTGATCCTCATGGGAATCCCTGAAGGTGGATAGTTATTCCCATTTTAAAGATGAGTAAAATGAGGATCAGGGAGGTTAGGTAGCTTATCTAAGTTCACACAACTTCTAAGTGATGGGCATTAAACCCAGAATGCTACTCAGTCAAGCACTGAGAACAGTCTTGACATGTCATGTCATAGGTACTCAGGAAGTGTGTTTTGGGAATGAATTCATTTGCTCCTGGTCAGGTATCAATAAATGCTGATATTGAATTATAGAAAAGAGACTATCACTTAACTATTCCCATTAGTGCATATGTCTATCTGCAATGCTTTGTCAACAATGATCAGTCAGGTGACCAAATCCTTTCTTCACAAACAGCAGTGTGAACTTTTAATATTTAAATCACAAGTGCTGAATTGGCATTTTCTTTGATAATGAGGTGGTACTCTCCAGTGAAACCCATGCACATTGCTTCAGTTGATAATACAAATGGAATTTTATTGGAAAACTTGATAGAATGATGTGAAAGTTTATTTAGAAAAGCGAACATACCAAAATAACTTAGAGTTTGGACAAATATTGGTCAGAAAAGACTAGTATAATCAGAATTATAAAAAGCTAAAATTGAAGAGGTTAGAATAAAATAGAATAGTAAAATGGCTGGTCAGTGAAAGATAATAGACCAAAACCAGCCCCTGCCAATGTATCTATAAAAACTGAGCATGAAGTAAGACAGGTCTACTGAGCTGTAAAAAATAATAGTTATATCATTAATATATTATGCTTTTTTATATCAGAAATACAGTAGTACATGCACACATTTCTAGTAAAAGTCACATCTTTCTATAATTTCACTCCCAAGAAGAAATTACTGTTAATACTTTGAGTTATATTACAAATACGCCTACAGAATTGCACACCTGAGGAGAGGCAGCATGGGGTGTTGGTTAGAAATGCTGGCTCTGGTCTAACAGTCTGGGTTCAAGTCCTGGCTGTGGGACCTTGAACATTGTGAACTTTCTGGTCCTTCTCATGTTTAACATTTCAGAATTCTTAATTGAATCTAGTCCTTAGGTGTAAGTGATCGTTGGCAACCTGTAAATGGAAGTTCTGAGATGGAGTACTTGGTAATATTAGGTGCATAGTCTTTGTTGAGTGGATACCATCAGAATTCATCTGAGGCCTGCATTTTGTATACAAAACATGCACAGGTACACACACACACACACACACACACACACACACATACACACATACACAATCAAAGCTAAAGTTGATGAGAAAAATGGTTCTTGTTCTTTTCTGTCCCCATTTATTTCTATCTTTTTTTTACAACTATCATTAAAAACCTCCAGAAGAGAGAGCTTAAAAATAGCATGAAAGGGAAGAACTGGTGCTGTACACTGAAATCCTTAGGAAATTGATGGTGCGTTGACTAGAAGTTAGAGACTGTTGCTTACTTATTTGTGTTGTTTTATACCTTCTCTCTGCTTTTGCCCTCTTCACTCTTCCTACGTTCTTCCTAGGGTGAGAAGTGGATATTTTATTTATTTCTAGGAAAGTGAATTCAGCTTAAAAACCCCAAGGGATGGTCTCTGCTTCCATGTGACAACACCCCATTTAACAAGCAGGCTGAGAGTTTCTAGAGACCTGAGAAAACAACTTGACTTGATATGATGGAAATCAACATATGCCCTAATTTAAATGGAGCTGTCTGTGCTGCATTTGAATTTCTCTCCTCATAATATTTTCCTCTGGGAAAATCAAATGTCTATGATTAGGAGAAACCATTATAATTTGGATACTGAATGTCAAGACCACATTCTCTTGGCGTCCTTTGCACTTTGAAGCCAAATGCTTCAGTACCACTCAGTTTCACTGCAGTATGTTTGTTAGTGATGCAAAGATAGAGCCTTTGGTGTAATTTAGCAAAAAAAAAAAAAAAAAAAAAAATCTTGGCATGTTTCATTATAGCAATTATCATCTTCCCTGTACTGAAGCGAAGCCATTGACCCCCTGATGTGGAATTGTAATGAGTCAATATGGGGATGGGAAGAAAACATATTTGCTGTATTCATCCAAGTCATTATTTTTATTGAGATCCAATTTACATATCATAAAATTTATCAGTTGTAAAAATTTTATACTTGTGCCATCATCACGATCTAGTTGTGAAGGATTTTCAAAACCCCCAAAAGTTCCCCGATGCCCATTTGCATTCATTCCCCCTGTTGAGCCCAAGTAGCCACAGATCTGCATTCTGTTCCTATAAATTTACCTACTATGGAAATGTTCCTTAAGTGGAAACATGCAATATGTAGTCTTTTGTATTTTTTCCTCTTTTAATCAACATAAAGTTTTTTAATTTTACCTGTGTTGTAGCAAGTGTCAGTAGTTGGATCCTTTTGATTATTGAATGGTACTCCATTGTACAGATAGACTATCTTTGGTTTATCTATTCAGTTGATGGCATGGCATTCCTTCCAGTTGAGGGCTGTTATGAATAACACTGCTCTGAATATTCACATACAGGACTTTGTGTGGGTGTATATTTTCATTTCTCTTGGATATATACTTGGGAGTGGAATTGTTGGATCTAATGGTAAGTCTTAATACTTAATCTTTTAAAGAGCTGTCAAATAGGTTTCCAAAGTGGCTATGCTATTTTTCATTCCCGCCAGTGGTGCATGTGGGTTCCAGTTTTTCTGTACAATATGCCAACACTTGTTATTGTCTAGCTTTTAATTATAGCTACTCTTATGGGTATATAATCCCATTTGGACTCTCAATTCTTTAATTCATACATATTTCTGCATTCACATACATATTTCTGTATTTACACCAATGCCATGCTGTTTTGATTACTATAGTTTCATAGTTTTAAAATCAGATCCTCCAAATTTTCTGTTTTTCTGTTTTGTCTATTTTAGATTCTTTGCATTTCATATAAATCGTAGGGTTATCCTACAAAAAACAAAATCAAATAAACCTGATGGGACTTGGTAATGTGTATATAGAATCTATAGGTCAGTTGTTTGAAATTAACATGGACATTTCTCTCCTTTTGTTTAGATTTATACTTTCAGTTATGTTTGTATTTTTTAGTGTACAAGTCTTGTGCTTCTTTCTTTTTAATATCTTTTATTAGTTGTTGATGGACAATTATTTTATTTACTTATTTATATGTGGTGCTAAGAATTGAACCCAGTGCCTCACACATGCTAGGCAAGTGCTCTACCACTGAGCCACAACCCCAGCCCCAGTCTTGTGCTTCTTTTGTTAATTTTGTTCCTAGGTATTTTATCCTTTTTGGAGTTATAGAGAATGGGGTTGTTTTTTTAGTTTCATTGCTGAATTATTCATTACATATAACTGATATTTGTATATGATCTTGTGTTCTACAACCCCACTAAAATTGTTTTTTAATTTAGTAGTTTTTGCAAATTCGTTGGAATCAAGTTCTTTCTATATAAAGACAGTTTCACCCCCTTTTCTATCTAGGTGTCCAGTAGAGTGTTAGATTGGTGTGGAAAAATTTTTAACCTAGTTTCTGTTCTTGGAGGAAAACAGTCTTTTCACTATTATGTATTATTTAGCTGTGTGCTTTTCATAGATGCCCTTTATAAACTCGAGAAAAGTAGTTTTTATTCCTCTTTTGTTGAGATTTTTTTTCCATGAGTAGGTATTGTCAAGTGCTCTTTTCTCCATCTATTGATATGTCCATATGGTTTTCATTCTTATTAGTACTGTGGTATGATAAATTGATTTTGGACATTAAACCAACCTTGCATTTCTATGCTAAATCTCATTTGGTGATCATGTATAATCCTGTTTATATGTTGGTGGATTTGATTGCTTATTACATTTGGCTCTATAAGCATGAAGAACATTGATTTTCATATTTCTTGTGATGTCTGTCTTGATTTGGTATCAGAGTAATATTGGCTTCTTAAAATAAATTGAATAGTTTTTCTTTCTTTTATATTTTTTCAGGAAGAGATTTCTACAATTGGTGTTATTTCTGTGACATTTTAGTTCTTTTGAGTTTTAAATTTCTCTAGGTGGTAGAGGTAATGGTGGTAGTCGGGAGTAGGTGTGTGAGAGTGAGAGAGAGGGAGAGAGAGATTGCTCTAGGGATTACAATATTCATTTTAATGCATCATAATCTACATTAATACTAACTTAATTCTAGTGAAATATAGAATCTGCTTCAAATAGCATTTTCTTTTTTCCATTATGCAGTGGCTTTGTATCTATATCTGTAACAAACTATAGAATATTATGCTTGTACAACTTATACCATTGAAAAAAATTTAAAAATAATAAAAGGGAAAATATGTACTCATATGGTCTTTTATTTTTGCCTTAATCATTACTAGTTCTAGTGCTTTTTATTTCTTGCTGTGCAATCATGCTACCATATGAAGTCATTTCCTTTAAGATTCCATTGCTGTTTCTTGTAAGGCAGGTCTACTCCTAACTACAAATTTTTTCAGTTTTCTTGTGGCTGGGGATGACTTTATTTTGCCTTAATTCAAAAAAAAAATATTTTTAAATATATCCAAAGTACATGTATGAAGACACAAATTGGTGTGAATGTACTATGTATACAACCAAAGATATGAAAAATTGTGCTCTATATATGTAATAAGAATTGTAATGCATCCTGCTATCATATATAAATAAAACAATTAATTTTAAAAAGAGCAATATCTTTTAGGAAAAATAATATTTTAAAATAATTATAAATTTATAAGAAATTGCAGCATAATATACAGGGTAATCTCACATAACTTTTAGCCCAGCCTCCCCCAGTGTTAATGTCTTATATGACATTGATGCAATATCAGAACCAGGCAATTCGTGTTGGCACAACCCACAAAGCTCATTCACATTTTGCCAGTAATACGTGTACTCATTTGTATGTATGTATGCTTTTGTAGGTCTACATGAATGAGTTTTGCTGTCCTTTGAACTGGATTGTGTGGTTTTTAATGTTGAGTTTTGATAGTTCCTTTTATATTCTAGATATAAGTCCTTTGTCAGGTATGCAGTTTGCAGTTACTTTCTCCCCGTTTGTAATCTGTCTTTTTATCCTTTTAGCAGAGTCTTTCAAAGATCAAATATTTTTAATTTTGGTGAGGTTCAATTTAACAGTCTTTTACTGACCATGCTATTGGTCTCAAGCCTAAGAATATATGTCCTACCCACAGATCTTCAATATTTCACCCATTTTTTATTTTTATTTTTCAAATTTACTTATTTTTAATTTCTTTTTTATTGATTTAAAAAAATAAAGGACAGCAGAATGCATTACAATTTTTATTACATGTATACAGCACAATTTTCCATATCTCTGGTTGTATGTAAAGTATGTTGACACCAATTCGTGTTTTCATACATGTACTTTGGATAATAATGCCTATCACATTCCACCATTCTTGCTAATCCCCTGCCCCCCTCCCTTCCCCTCTCACCCCTCTGCCCTATCTAGAATTCATCTCTTCCTCCCATGCTCCCCCTCCCTACCCCACTATATTAGAGAAAACATTCAGCATTTGTTTTTGGGGGGATTGGCTAAATTCACTTAGCCTTATCTTCTCCAACACGATCCATTTACCTGCAAATGCCATGATTTTATTCTCTTTTATTGCTGAATAAAATTTCATTTTTATTTTAAAAGATTGATAGTTGTATATTTTGCATTAAAGATCACTGTCCCTTTTGGTGAACTTTTGTGTAAGGTGTGTGACTGGATCTCTGTTCTTGCCTGTGGCCTGTTGTGCCCCATGGTGTCTGACATTTCTGCCATCACATTTGCAAAGGCTACCCATTATCCACTGAGGGACACGTCTCAAAAATAACTGAACATATGTGTGTGGGTCTATTTCTAAGTTTTCTGTTGTGTTTCATTGTTCAATTGGTCTGTCTTTTTTGCCAGTCTCTTTAATTTCTCTCTTTGTCTGTCTTGCTGTCTTGATTATGACAGCTTTAGAATAAGCCTTAGGCCATCAATTCAATTGTAGCTGAGCTTTTAAATCAATATTCTGTACCTGAAAAATAAAAACATAAGGTACTAATTTATCCATGCTTGATGGACTGAAGAAAATCTAATGCAGACTTACAAGCACATACATACTTATACATACATGTGTACTCATGGACATACACAGGTGTACATACACAGAGGGAAAAGCAATTCATTCTTCTTTCTTCACTCTCTTAACAATTGGGAACTTTTCCTTTCATCTAAGTTTTAGGATAACTTTTTTCTTTGTCTAAAAAGAATCTTACTGGGATTTTGTTCAGAGTTAAACCTACATATAAATTTTGGAATATTTTCATCTCTACTATATTGATTCTTCTAAACCAGGAACATAGTAGTCTCTACAATTAAGCCCTTTTGATTTTTTTTATCAGAACCTTGTAACTTTTAGCATGTAGACCTTGTGAATAATTTGTTAGTTTATACTTAGTTATTCATTTTCTGCAGAGTATATTAAGTGTTATTGCATTTTTATTTTCCATTCTGGGGCTTGGACCCAGGGCCTTGTGCATGCTAGGCAAGCATTCTACTATTGAGTTATATCTTCAACAACCTGCTTCCTGAATTTTTTTTGTTGTTGTTCTGAAGATTGAACCTAGGAGTGCTTAATCATTGAGCAATATTCCCAGCGGGTTTTTTTTTTCTTTTTTCTTTTTTTTTTTTGAGACAGGGTCTTGCTAAGTTGCTTAGGGCCCAAGTTGCTGAGGCTGGCCTTGAACTTGTGAACCTCCTCCCCTCAGCCTTCTGAGTCACTAGGATTACAAGCGTATGCCGCTGCATCTGGTTCCTGAGCCCTTTAAAAAAAAAATTATTTTGAGGTAGAGTCTCACTAAGTTGCCCAGGCTGGCCTTGATCTTGTGACTCTCCTGCCTCAGTCTAATGAATAGCTGGAATTAGAGTCTTCCTTTTTTTTCAGTATTAAAATTCATTTTTTTTAGCAAAAGATATTTTTTGTTGTTGTTCTTTTTAGTTACACATGACAGTAGAATGTATTTTGACCTATCAATCCATACATGGAGTACAACTTCCCATTCTTGTGGTTGTACATGATGTGGAGTTACACTGCTTGTGTGTTCATATAAGAACATAGGACAGTTATATCCAATTCATTCTACTCTTTCCCATTCCCAGCCCCATCCTTTCCCCCAATTCCAATTTGATGAACCTCAATTCCTTCCTTTTCCCCTGCGTATTGTGAATCAGCATCCGCATATCAGAGAGAATATTTAGTTTTTGTTTTTTTGGGTTTGGCTTATTTCACTTAGCATGATAACCTTCAGTTCCATCCATTTACTGGCAAATACCATAATTTCATTCTTCTTTATGGCTCAGTAATATTTATATATATATATATATATATATATATATATATATATATATATATATATATATATTTATCCATTCATATATTGAAGGGCACCTAGGTTGGTTCCATTCTGGAGAAGCTCTATTTCCTGTAGTGTGTGATTACTTAGGTGTTTGCTCAGTTTAGTTGTCAGATGATGAGTGGTCAGAGATTTTCTTAAACACCTTTAACTAATAAGTCTTCCACCTTTGCAAGGAGCTCTGTATGGGTTTGGAGTATACCTTTAATGTTCTATCAGTTTATAATCCTGCTTTGCCTTTACTTCCTCTTTGTATAGGGTCTTTTTTTTAAATACCTTTATTTCATTTTTATTTTTCTATTGGTTGTTCAAAACATTACAAAGCTCTTGACATATCATATTTCATACATTAGATTCAAGTGGGTTATGAACTCCCATTTTTACCCCAAAAACAGATTGCAGAATCACATCAGTTACACATCCACATTTTTACATTATGCCATATTAGTAACTGTTGTATTCTGCTACCTTTCCTATCCTCTACTATCCCCCCTCCCCTCCCATCTTCTCTCTCTACTCCATCTACTGTAATTCATTTCTCTCCTTGTTTTTATTCCCATTCCCCTCACAGCATCTTATATGTAATTTTGTATAACAATGAGGGTCTCCTTCCATTTCCATGCAATTTCCCTTCTCTCTTCCTTTCTCTCCCACCTCACGTCTCTGTTAAATGTTAATCTTTTCCTCCTGCTCTTCCTCCCTGCTCTGTTCTTAGTTGCTCTCATTATATCAAAGAAGACATTTGGCATTTGTTTTTTAGGGATTGGCTAGCTTCACTTAGCATAATCTGCTCTAATGCCATCCATTTCCCTGCAAATTCCATGATTTTGTCATTTTTTAGTGCTGCGTAATACTCCGTGGTATATAAATGCCACATTTTTTTTATCCATTCATCTATTGAAGGGCATCTGGGTTGGTTCAACAGTCTAGCTATTGTTAATTGCGCTGCTATAAACATCGATGTGGCAGTATCCCTGTAGTACGCTCTTTTAAGGTCTTCAGGGAATAGTCCGAGAAGGGCAATAGCTGGATCAAATGGTGGTTCATTCCCAGCTTTACCAGGAATCTCTATACTGCTTTCCATATTGGCCGCACCAATTTGCAGTCCCACCAGCAATGTACAAGAGTACCCTTGAAACGGAAATGAGGAAAAACACTCCATTCACAATATCCTCAAAAAATAAAATACTTGGGAATCAACTAACAAAAGAGGTGAAAGATTTATACAATGAAAACTACAGAACCCTAAAGAGAGAAATGGAAGAAGATCTTAGAAGATGGAAAAATATACCTTGTATAGGGTCTTAAGATCAGGTCTTGGTGAGAGATTGGAGCTCTTTTGGGTCTTAGCTGGGCACATACACAGTCCTGCACCTGTGTGTAACCTTTTATTTCTTCAGAAATATGTTAGAGCTTTCTAAAATTCCCTATAGACATCTCATTTCCTAGTTCTTCTTTTCAGATCTTTTATACCTTAACCAGTGTTGTAGCCTCTAAAGTTATGGTATTAAACAACTATTACTAATTGTTTTCAATAGCTGGAGATTGGATCTTTCCTGAGTCAGCTCAAATGTCCACAGTATCTTTCAAATAGGATTTTTCAGGTGCTTTGAGATAGGTCAGATAGTGACAACACTTTGGGGATGGGGCTTTTTAAGTAGCTCCAAAACCAGTCTGTCCTTTGGTGGCTTCAAGGGTACTGGTTGTTAAGCAGCCTGCCCCAAAATGGTAGCTGGGGGAGGTCCTGTCTCCCAACCAAGGGCACTGGGTTAGGTTTCTGGTGTTTCTTTACTTCCCCTGTTGTGAAGAAGGGAGTAGGAATTGGTGTGCTAGTATTTTCTGGGAAACTCCTGGGCCCATTTACAAAGCTGTCATTACAGCACTGTTTGGATCACTTCCCTGGAAAGGTCTGTCATTTATACCCATTCACTCCAACATAGTGCTCACTTCTTTACTACTTGCTCTGGAAGTCAGTTGAAGAATCTGCATGTGGTTTCTGGTGGATTGGCATTTTTCTTTCTGGAAAACCTTGGAGTAAATTGAAAATGAAGAGTTTATTGTCTAGGTCTCCTCCAGGAAAAAAAAAAAAGTGTTAGAGTTTTATATGGGTTGAATACATCATTATTTTCAGGCAAATATTGTAATTCCTATTATTTTAGCCTATCTATCTTTGTTCTTGTGCACTTTCTCTCTGAAATGCCTTTCCTTGCTACCTTCCCTACCCCCATTCCTAGAGAATGCCTCTGAATATGCCAAGATTACATCAGTTATCTGTGCCTTTGTGGACATACACTTTAACACTCCCTATTCTCCTAGATAAATATGACATCCTTTCTTTCATGGCTGCACTGTACTCTGGAGTAACAGCAGTCACAGCACTTTTAACACATCATTATCCTTTCTGTTTGTTGCTTAGATATTTGTCTCTTCTTTCTAGCCTATGAATCCATTAGAGGTAGGGACCATTATTTCTGTCTCATTAATTTTGTATCACTGAGTAGTTTTTCAGTGTTGAATGAATGAGTGGGAAAATTAGGTGAGACCCAAGCATGGATCAGTGATCCTTGACATCCTAGAACAGTCAGGATTCTGTGAGGTGGAAATCGTTGCTTTAATGGAGAGAGATGGTAACTGACTTTTTGCTACCTATTTTGGATAGCTCTCCTTTAAATTTTACTTTCATTTGTTTGTTTTGGTTTTTCAGAATGCTTGGGTGAAAAGCATCTGCTTTCAATTATTTCTAACTAATTTGTCAACTGGAATACAGAATCCTGTGTGCTAGGTATTCAAACTAATGCCGATGACCTCTCTTTTTCAAAAGATATAGTTTTGTAGTGGAAGTTATAGTCAATATAGAAGTTCTTCAGTTCAATGATTTTCCCTAATATGTGGTAATCACCCCAAGCTCCAGGGCACCCCTACACACTCACATTTCTCATAAATCCCTTATGCTATGTTCTGTATCCTGGCTTTTTCTTTAGATTCACTGGAGAGCTGGTGAATGTTCTCAGGGCAGTGCTCTTTTCCGTTGCATGAACAGTGTCTAGCCTATAGTAAGCACTGGATCTGAATTACTAAGACCAGAAAATCTTGGAGCCAGTTTAGGAGGTGGGAGGCCAGGAAGGACACTGTTGGTGGTCAAGCCTGGCAGAGTTGCGTGGGTAGTTGCCTGGCATCTGTCTCCTAGCACTCTCATCATTAAGTGACTGCTAGGCTGTCAGGTTGATTTCTACCTTACTGGCCTCCAGGGGCTCCAGGCTTGCCTTCTCCTGCCTCTCTTGCACATGCCATTGAATGCGTCTTCCTGCAAAGCCAGATCTGTGACTGTGTTCTGTGAACATACCTCTTACGCATTGTTTAGTTTTAGAAGAAGGGGAGGCTGGTGTTTTTGTCCTATGAGGTAGGTTTAGACCATGACCAGAGATGACTTATTCTTTAGCTATGGCAGACAGAGTGCTTTTGACCTATCAAACTATTGCAGTGCACCCAGGAAAATATTTTATTGTTTTTAGTCAGAAGGAAAAATACTTTTAGGTCAAAGAGCATGATTTAGCATAACATAGCATATACTAACTTATCCTAAAATATAGACATACTATTTTTTATAGAAGTAGAATTGTAAAATATTTAAATATTTTTTTAATATTAAAAATTTTTTTTAAATATTTCTAATGGATATTTCAATATTTTCAAGTGGACATTTAATTTTGTTTTTAATTTGCCATGAAGGCAGAAGTGCTCAGGACTCAGAGAAATCATAATGCAGCTCTGGTTATGATTTGCCCCGGATCACCTAGCATATGGTGAGCTTAGACTTCAAATTGTCTTTGAGTTCATGGGGCAGATGTAGTCCCCCCTCTCTCACAGAGGAGGAGGAGGCTGAGGCGCAAAGAGCAGGTGTCCATCTGAAAACAGTATGAGCTGTTATGGTCATGGCTGGGTCTTCTGAACACCTGCTGGTGCTCTTTGCCACATGCCAAGCTCCTTTCCCTGACAAATCTTCTGAAGAAGTAACTCCGATGAGTATAGATTCTAAGTATATCTCAGTTACATTCGTGATTCAACAGATGCCTGCTGACACTCCATTCCCTGGTCACCCCTAAAGGGGTCACTTCTGAATAACTGTGACACTTGCATCCCATTTTTCAGTCTTACTGGTTACTGGTTTACTGTCTGTTACTAATAAACCAAGACTTATTTCACTGATTTTTGGTTTTAGAATGATTTGTTTAAAAATATGGTACTCCATAGTCCCTCGGGTATTAATTTATTCCCTTCCTTGCATGAGACAACATTTTTAGCCCTCTGCACAAATATCTTGTACCACTGATTGCTAATTAACCTGTTGGATCAGAGACAGTGGAGAACGCACTACCAAACAGTTAAACCACATAAAAACCCACATCTGCCTTCATGACCTGTGAAGATTAAGAAACTTTTCAAGTTTTATAAGCTGTTTTACTTTTATAGACCTCATTTCACTGAACCAGTATCATGGTTGAACATAATTCTTGTTCATTCAGTGATGCAATCATTCTAACAAAAAAATATTGATTGATTGCTTTTTATGTGGTGGGCTTTTTCTGAGGTCTGGGGATTCAGAAGTGAATCAAGAAGACAAACCCCTACTGTCAAGGAATTTGCTTTCCATTGGGGCAACACTAAAATTATTTAGTTAGTATTTTCTATTTTGAGAATCTTAGTGGTTATAGATAATGTGTGTATGTGTGTGTGTGTGTGTGTGTGTGTGTGTGTGTGTGTGTGTATGTAAAAGTAGCAGCTTTTTCCATGATATTGTTGTTGGATTAATTAATAAAAAAAAAGTTAAGGTAAAGCTGGGAACATAGAGATCTTTAATGCTTTAATGTTGTATTTTAACTTTATGTCTTAGTTCAGGCTGATGTAGATATAGACTGAGTGGCTTATAAACCAAAGAAATTCATTTCTAACAGTTCTAGAAGCTGGAGGCCCAAGTTGAGGGTGTATGATCAGGTTTTGGTGATTCAGGTTCCTCTTCTAGGAGGCACACTGCCACTTTCTTGTTATATCCTCACATGGGCTGATAGTGGGTGAGAAAGCTCTCTGGGGTGCCCTTTATGAGAGCACTAATCCAGACATGAAGTCTCCACTTTCATAACCTGTTCATCTACCAAGGGCCCTTCCTCCAGTATCACAATGAGGGTGATGGTGTCAAGGATTTCCAGATGAATTATGGGGGAAGGACATAAACATTCAGTTCAAACAAACTTTATATGTTTAAAGTTTGTATGTCTACACCTAAATCATGTGAACCCTTTATTGGAATGTGGATTCAGTGACAGGAATTCTGAATTGAACTTCTTATTATAAACCCTATAATAAGCATGTTGCCTGAGATTTCCCATTTGCTTGAGGTTAAAGCAGAGCAAGAACATAAGTACTGGTAATATCTTATGAGCCAAGTTAAAAAGTTTTCAAGATTTATTTATTTTTATTTTGAGACAGAGTCTTGGTAAGTTGCCAAGGCTGGCCTTGAACTGGGACTCCTCTTGACTCATGGGATTTCAAGTGTGTAACATTGTGTTTAGCTAAGAATTATTCTAAAGTTTAAAATTTTTCCCCTTCCAGTGTTTCACAATTATCTTGCTCACACCTGCTGTGAACTCCACTATTTTTCAACATAATGGCTTTCATGAATCTTCTCAAAGCATTGTATCTAAGTAATAGAAGTTGACCCTCAGTTTTGCCTTGCCCTCACGGATATAAGGTTGTATAAGAGTTAGTCAGCAAAACTGAGTAGTTAAAAGTATGGGCCATGAAGCCAGACTGCTTGGACTCTTTTCTGATCTGTGCTCTTGCTGGCTTAAAACTGGGCTTTGGCCTCCATATTTTGACGCTAAAATAAGAAAATGATTGAACATGCCTCAAAGCAGTGCTGCAAGAATCATAAATTACAAACAAAGTCCTTAGAACAATGTCTAGTGCACAGTCAAGGATAGCTGTAATTATTACTATGAATATTTAGTATTATGTAATGAGTTCAACAAATCTAGCTGGTATAGCAGATTTGAGAGCAGACAATACCGTTTATCCGCTGAAAACTAGTGAAAGCTGGTTCTACTACTGATTGAACTTCCTGAGACGTGGCCTAGACCAATCAGGCATTTCATAGAGGAAATAGAATGTTTGCTGCTCTGGCAAATGGGTAAGTGGAGGTCAGTCTAGGAGTTCATACTTTGGGTATAATTGATCATGCCTTTGCTGTAATTGAGAGTGCGCCTCAAGCTGCCTGGAAATAGATTTTCTAGCTTTTTGTTGTTGAGTGAAACCAATTAACTTGCTACTTTGCTGAAACCTTTGTCATTCTTGCTTTCCTGAGAAAGAAAGAAGAGGTGAAGGCAGGGAGGAAGGAGAGGAGGGAGAGACCTTGAATTTATGCAGCATGTTGTGCCTTAGTTTATATTCTGCAGATTCTCTGAGATTCAGAGAATTGGCCACCATGCTTTCTTCTGAGTGCTATTTGTGTGCTACATGAAATGATATTTACTTGCTGATCATCTAAACTAATAGATGGAAATGGCCCTAAATTAACAAACTCAGCAGGCAGGATTTCTGCCAATGGGTGAACCTCCCCAATTTACAGTTCTGCCGCATCCTGGGCTCTCGGGGAACAGGAGAGTAGCTTTTTGTGCCCCATATGTCTTTGTTTTTATCCCGCTGTGTGTGTGAGAGGGCATGGTGACAGGCAGCATATAAATAGCTAGCTCCCACTCTTATTTTTAGTGGTAATGACTTTCTTGGTTTTGAAATGGGATTTCTTATTTAATAAGTTATGGGATGTAATTACCACCTAGCAGAGACAGACTGCATCACACTGACTAAACTCTCAGTAAAGTTAAGGCCCACCTATCATGGAATAAAAGAAGTCTGGTGATGAAACAGGTAACCTTTAGCCTGCATGAGTGTTCCTCTCCATCCCTCCCCCCTCCCTCTCCCCTGTCCTCCCCTTCTGTTTCATAAACTGGATGACGCAGATTAAAAGTGTTTCTGGAGTGACTCAGATGCCCCGTTTTCTGCTTCTAGGTGAGGATGGGAAAGTCGGCCATGGTAGTTCTCCCACTGTCCAAGGGTCGTTCCTATAATTGGATTTTTCTCTTTATTTAAATCGTTGCTCACAACCTTTAATTCTCCACCCAGGGAACCCGACGGCTTAGTTCAGCGACCTCCTGCCCTGCATGGCATGGGAGTTTCTTTGCCTCCCCTTCAGGAATGCTCCAGAAAGGCTGTCTTTCTTTGCCTCCTCTTCAAGGGGTTAATTGCTACCAGGCAGCCAGGATCTTATTGAGTTAAACCTGTGTGTAAAAAAAAAAAAAAAAATCCCAGAGTCAGAGTCATCTTCAATTTTTTATGAATCAAGCTTTTAGGCACTAGAAAAGATTAACCCTGCAGTAGCCCGTGTTCCTAGTGACCTGGATCCAGACAGACCTACTGGAGAAATAATAGGTAAAAATTCTGGGCTTACCCCACACCCCTCACACGCTGTCCCCACCTTACTAGTGCTTGCTATTCTCTTCTCCTTTGGCCCTCCCATCCTTCCCGCCCAGCAGAACATAACACAGCTTCTCAACATAGCGGTTCTCGGGAGATCTGCTCCAAATAGAACTGCTGACAGCACCAGGCATGTGAGTTTTTCAGAGTGCTGTCATGACCCATCCTGCATAGTTCCGGCAAGATGTTAATGGCCCAGGGAGAGGGGACTGTGTGCTTGGGCTGCTCTTTTCTTCCATCAGCCTCAGGGGATGGTGTGCCATTATGTCCGGTTTCCCTGTCAACTGTCAGGCCCTGTGCTACGGCCAGGGGCTCCTGATACAATCTTAAGTGAATGCAATTGGAATCACTCTTAGGGGATTTGGAACTTTTAGGGAATCTGTGTGTTTTCTGAGAGGCTGCAAGTGCTGGTCTTCCTTCTGCCTCCAGGTCTCGATTCTGCCTTCACTTTCCAAGGCCAGCTCAGGTTCAAATCCACCTCTGATGCTAGGTCCTATCAGTTCCCATGATTTATTTCTCTCTCTTCTAAACTTGTAGTAGCTTACTCTGTTCCACATAACCCAGGTATTGCTCACTTGCTCTCTTGTCTTCCTAAAAACTTCATATCCTGTACTCAGAATAGCACAAAAGCTTCTGGGGCCTGAGGATGCTAAGTAGCTTTGTAAAAAGTGGAGAAGAGCAGTGTACAAGAACAGGTGAAATAAACAACGATGCTTGTCCTATTCTCTCACTTCCAATATATATGTTTATACATTTGTGATATATGTCTGTATATGTTCACATTCATACATGCATCTATATTTATGCTTGTATTTTATATTTGCATACCTCTATGTACAGTTCTATCTAAATGACTACCTTATACTTGCACATTGATGTGCTGTGAAGGTTGCAGGAAAAGAAATTGACTTCTGCTTCTGAGAGCTAAATGGGAGGCAGCAACATGTGTAAGTGGTGGCATTTGACCAGTGCTTGGAGTCCCTGGATGTGAGGCTGAGGAATTTGAGGCATGAATATTTGTAAGTAGAAGAATGGTATGATGCAAACCTGACTTGGGGCAGATTTGTCTGCAAGCTTTATGTGGAAACTGGGAGAAACTAGAAGAGAGGAGTATGATTAGGAGTAGTCACAGCAGCTCAGCTACCCAGTGACAGTCAGGCCAGGCTAAGGGCTTTGAGACTGGGAAGAAGAGTTGAGTGAAAGATTTCAGGGAGGGCAGGCAGTTAGCATCACATAATTAGAGACAGACAAGCTGTTTGGCCACTGACTGGGTGGGTGACCTTGGGCAAGTTACTCAGCTTCTCTGTATCTCCACTTAAAAATGAGGACCTCAACCTTAAACTTCATAAGAATAGCTTGGTTGGGTATAGCTTGTCAACAACTCTTAGGAGAAAAAAAACCAAACAAACAGAAATCAATGGGGCTTCAGTCTAGTGGATGGAAGAAAGCCTGAAAGATGATGGAAATGTAAAGTCTAAATTACTGATGAATAAGACCAAGTGTATTTATCCTCAAAGCCCAAATTTAGTAGCTATTGTCATTAATACTGTGCCTGCTGATGCTTTATCTCCCTCAGGTTTCTTTCTTTTTTTTAAAAAAAAAGAAAGAGTGAGAGAGAGGGAAAGAGAGAGAGAATTTTAATATTTATTTTTTAGTATTTGGTGGACACAACATCTTTGTTTGTATGTGATGCTGAGGATCGAACCCGGGCCGCACGCATGCCAAGCGAGCGCGCTACCGCTTGAGCCACATCCCCAGCCCCTCCCTCAGGTTTCTTGGTGATTTAGAACACCCCCCAAAAAATTCACACATGAATATGAAGATTGTTGGATGTCTTATTCATTTTCGCATCACTGTGTGTTATAAACAATAGTCACTCCATAAATGCTCGTCTCTTCTTTGATTATTGCCTTCTCTGATTCTCTTTCAGTGCCAGGGTCTTGTGGATTCTCTCTGTACCTCAGAGCCCACCCAGGTCCCTATGGTTTTTCTGCTGCCTCTCACAGATGTCCTGACCTTGTGCATGGACTATGGTGATGGCCTCATTAGTACACTCTCTGTCTTAAGTTTTGCCTCTTCCTGTTTATCCTGGGGATTGTTAGATAACAAAGTTTTAAAAGCATGTCTCTTATTCTCTCTCTAACATGAAATGGCCCCCATTCCCTACTAAATAAAGTCCATTACCTTTAGTCCACTATTTAAGACCCTTCATGAACCCCATGTTTCAGTGTAACTGGTCCTCTTCTCTCCACTGGAATGGCCTCTTCCTCTCCCAATTTTTGCAAATCTTCTTTTCACCCTTCCATACCAGCTCAAGTGTCACCTCTTTCTCCCAGCCCTTCTTGATTCTCATGTCATCAAGGAATAAGCCCTATGGTCCTGTGCTCCCGTGAGAGGCAAACACTGCTCTGTAGTGCACTTGCTTCACTGGGAGTTAGGGGTCATGCTGATTCCCTGCTGGTTCTCTTCTATCCCATCTAGCATTTGTACACAGCCGGTATCTAATGACTGTGCCAATGGAAGGCTCTCCTTTTAGGCAGGGGAGTGTTTCCTTGGCTGATGACGCACGTTACTTTAGTGCCCCCTTCTCTCCCCAAAGATGGCCTCTTGTTCCTTCTCAGGGGTGATGCCATTCCACTTTCATCTGATATTGGAACTGCAGATTGGACTCCAAGGTGACCATTGTGTCTTTTGTTTGGCTTTGTTTCTCTGGCCTGAATGATAAGTTGACAAGGCATGATTGGCATACATTAATGGTGGAAGGTGCCTCCAATGCAGAATCACATATTATTTCCCCTCCTTTCTTATTCTCTGTAATCATTTGGAGTTGCCAGATAATTTTTTTTTTTTTTTTTTTTTAGATTTGATTAACAACAAACACAACAACAGCTTTCCAAGCATGAGGCCTGGCCGATTTTCCAGGTCTTCTCAGAGCTCTATGGAGTAGAAGTTTTGGAAAGACACTAACAGTCCCCATATTCACACTGTGAATCCTCTTGGTTCCAGATATGTCAATTCCGGGACCAAAAAATGAGTAGACCTTGGTTTATGGAAATGTTGTAAGTTAGAGAGGAATCTGGCTGACATTGACAGGACTCATATTCAAAATTTTCCTGGGCTTTTCTAATACTTCACTTCCCTTTGGATGTGGCGATTTACCAAGAGATTATAACTGACAGGGTTATTTTTCACACCACACAATAGGGAACACTATGAAGTTGCTTTCCTCCTAAAAGTAAATTAAATATAAACACTCTGCAGTAATTGCATTTGAAGTGCATCCCTTCTTGTTATTTTGTTTGAATGCCTCTTCATCAGTCCCCAGGAGGATGTGTCTGGAGCTTTCCAGGTTTTTGACATCTTGTGGCTAAACTGAATTGTTAGCAATGAGAGAAATCCCTTCAGGCAGAAGCCCTGGGGTAGCTTCGGTCTAGTTTGGTTCAGGAGCTACTTTCTTATTTAGTCTTAGTATTCCAGTTTTAGAATACTTGGGAGACAGAGTTCCTTGATGCCTGTGTGATTTAGCCATATGTCCCATTTCTTTTGGATCTTCCTTGGCCTTTGGCATGGCCTGTACTCTTGGTCATGGGCAAAGGCTGGCTCAGGGGACTATGAGTCATGCAATGGTTCTCAATCCAGCTGCCCAGATGGGAGTGATTCATTGGTTCAAAGTCAAAGGTAGACCTTTTTTAGGTCCTTTTTGTTTGTTTGTTTGTTTGTTTCATTTTTGTTTTTAGGACTTTAAAGATCATCTCAGGATGCAGAGACCTTGATCTTAAGTCGATGAGTGGTCCTTCTGAGAACCCCCTGTTCCCCATCTTCTTATTTTCTCTGGGTCTCATGGGAATAGAATAATATTGTGTTTACTGTTTATAGGTGTGGAGAGGACCATAGGCTTAAGATGGCTTGCTCTAATAACCCTTGCCACTTATTCCATTTCCATAGTTAATTAAAGTCCACAGGGAGCCAGCACTGGTGCTTAGGATCACCCTGTGACTGGGTCATTGCTGCTGAGCCATTCCTACTGGTGGCTCCAGTAGACCAGCACTGGACTCTAATAGCTCTGTTATAGGTTCTACATATCAAAGTCTCAGTATTTCAGGGCATGACCTTGTTAGGAAATAGGGTTGTTGTAGATATCATTAGTTAAGATGATAGAGTAGGACACCCCTAATCCAATGTGATTGGTGTCCTTATAAAAGACGCCTTATAAAAACCTCTGTTTCTAGGGAAATAGAAATTTAATGGATAAATTTAATAGACACCTTTACCAGTGACGTGGTGATAATAGAATGTAAATGTTTTCCACTGAGCTCACGGTTTTAGGGCCTCTCAAGTTCTAGTTAAAGAATATCCAAAAGTCATGAAGTATCTTGGCCATGAAGTATCTATGGGTGTTATGGTTTAGATATTAAGTGTCTCCCAAAAGCTCATGCGTGAAAAAATGCAGGAAAGTTTAGAGGTGAAATGATTGGGTTATGAGACCTTTAACCTAATCAGTGCATTGATCCTCTGATAGGGATTGACTGGGTGCTAACTGTAGGCAGGTAGGGTGTGGCTGGGGGAGCTGGGTCATTGGGGTGTACCTTTGGGGTATTTATTCTGTTCATGATGAGAATCTCTCTCTGCTTCCTGGTGCCGGGTCCTGAGCTGCTTTCCTCTGCCACACCTTTCTGCTATGATGTTCTACCTCACCTTGAGCCCTGAGGAATAGAACTATCTGTCTGTGGACTGAAACCTCTGAAACTGTGAACCACCAAATAAACTTTTCCTCCTCTAATTGTTCTTGTCAGTTTGTTGTTGGTGGTGGTTTCTTTTCTTTCTTTCTTTCTTTTTTTGTCACAAAGGTGAAAAAGCTGACTAAAGCAGTGGGGTTGTTGGTGGTCATCATGAACAGTCAGGGTTCAGAGCTGGATATTGGACTCTTCTGCCTCCCAGTTCTGTGATTCTAACTAGTCATTGTCTTGGGGGCCTAAGCTTCCTTAGCTATAAGTGAAATCGTATTCTGTGTTTAGAGGCCAATCTCAGTGCTCAGCACCTTGGACATTACTTTCATATCATGGATGATTTTGTTTGAGTCCAGTGAAAGTTGCTACCCAGACTCTTATTTCCTTAGCAAGAATCTTGGATCTTCATCCTGTGCCTTTGAAATACTTTTTACAAACAATTTCAGAGAGGTCTTCTAAAATGAAATGGTCAACAAATCCGTGATTCTGGGTACTTGACCTTCCAAATAAACTTTGATGGTTATGTTTTGCCTGAAACTTAGTTTGTGGGGGAAGGGTTTTTCATCTGGGTGATAGTAGAAGGGTTATATAAACCATCAATGTTCTCTGGACTTTATTCCATGACCCCCGCCTGGTGGGAGCTCAATGGACACGTGCTCTTTGGATGTAGCAGTGAGTTTGAGGTTTCTGTTTGATACTGATGACCTTCCCAGATCCAGTCCTCTCTTGCCAATATAATATATTTATGTTTTTCATTTCAAGGGTTTGCATTGTTTATTAGTTCTGTTCCTGGCATCCATTAAGAAGTTTTACTTGGATATCAATTATGGTATCCAGAATATGACTTCATCCTAGGAAAAGGGGAAGGAGAGTTTAGTGATGTGCTTGCTTTATCATTTACCCTTTTTTTCTTTATATTTACCCAAGCAGTAGTGTGCATTTCCTGTGTAGAAATCCCGTAGCTGGTCTATTAAGCATCTTCTTTTGTGTTGGGTGCTAAGAGTCCAGCAGTGAGCAAGACAGACTTTATGGAGCTTGAGAGAGAGAGAAAAAATAATATGTGTCAGGCTGCGAGGGATACTATGGAGGAAGATGAAGCCAGAAGGACAGAAATGGCAGTTATACAGTAAATAATGCAGTCATAGAAAACTTCACTTCGAAGGTTACAAAGATGGGGAGAATGAGGGAACCACGTACAGATATCTGGGAGGAGAGTATCCACAGATGGAAGAGAAAGGACATGGGGGGAGGCTTCTCACAGCGGCCTGGTGCCCAGGCCAGTGCTGCTCCAGCAGAGAGAGGGAATGGCCATGAGGTCATGGGAGGCGATTGAGTGTCTGAGCCTGGGCTGTTTCATGTTAAATGTTAAAATATTTAAAGGTTGTCCTGAAGGGATCTCCATTGATGTGGGGAGACCCGTTTCCCAAGAATTCTGTCAGCTTTGGCTTCCATATTGGCCCACTCAGTTCTGTTTCAATGGTAGATCAAGCAACCTGTCATTTCTGGGAGTGATGCCTTCTCCATAGGATTTTGACTGAGAGGCCTCATTAGCCTTGGACTTGGCTTAATTGCTTTTTATTATTCAAACCTGGTGAGTCTCTTTTTAGATTGTGGTCTTCTGAAAGTTTTATCACTGTAAATGACACATATGAGAGTTATGAGGGTAATGATGGGATCTACTTAGTGAAGCTCAGATGCCAGCAGGCTCTTGCCATGTGCTCCAAATGCTTTATGAATATCAGCTCCACAGTAATTCCCTGAGCTAGAGACTAATGCTTCCATTGTAGGAATAAGGAAAATGGGGGAAGGGTCCTAGGGAGTATAGCTCAGGGTTAGATCGCTTGCCTAGCATACATAAGTTCCTGGATTTAAAGCTCAGCAACACACACACACACACACACACACACACACACACAAACACACAACACCAAGGCACAAAGATGTTAAATAAATTGTCCAGTTTTACATGGCTCAGAAGGTGGGATGAGGATTCAAACTGGGCAGCAGGGTTCCAAAGCTAGTGACAGCACTGGTAACTGCTATACTGATGGTAGCTTTCTAGTGAAGCTCCACAGCTCTCTTCCCACAGGAGTAAAAAGAAATAAAGTTATCCTAGTTCATTTTTTATCCAATCATTGCAGAGATGCCTCTTAATATAGAGAAATGTATTTTAGTGCCATTTTTATAGGAAAAAAAATGGTCCCAGAAGTCAAGATTGCTTAGGAGATATGTGGAGTGTGTTCCAGATGGTGGATTATTTTCTGTTCCTTGTAGGCATAAGGGTATGTAGTCCCCTTGAGCCCAGAAGCTGTTCCTCTGCCTCTGCTTTCCCTCTCTCAGGGTGGAGGCTGTCCAACACCCCTACTTGAGACATTATCACTAACTCATCTTCAGATCCGTGACTTCATTTTTACCAACAACTGTGGGGTTGACAGGATGCAAGATTAGTTTTTTCTTTTTTCCTTCCTTCTCAAAGAGATGAGCATATATTATAAATAATTGGTTATATGCAAATCATTGTGATCACAATAGATCCAATCTGGGATCTTCATTTACCTTGGATTGGGGGTTTCTGATTAGGGCAGGGTGACTCTTTGATTTGTATTTGCAAAACCTAACCTTCTTTGTCCCAGCCTTTGACCTCTCTTTAGTTTCTTTCTTTCTTCTTCTTCTTTTTTTTTTTTTTTTGAGATTTTTTTTAAATAAATTTATTTATTTACTTTAATTGGGTATATTTGAAAGCAGAATGCATTTTGATTCATGGTACACAATTACAGCACAACTTTTCATTTCTCTGATTGTACCCAATGTAGCATTGTATCATATGTGCAGTCATACATGTACCTAGGGTAATAATGTCTATCTCATTCCACCATCTTTCCTGCCCCCATACGCCCTTCCTCTCCTTTCCTTCCCCTTTGCCCAAAGTTCTCCCATTTTCCCCATGCCTCCTTCCTCCCTGTTATGGATCATCATCCACTTATCAGAGAGAACATTCCACCTTTGGTTTTTTGGAATTGGCTCACTTCGCTTAGCATAATATTCTCCAACTCCATCCATTACCTGCAAATGCCATAATTCTATTTTCTTTCAATGCTGAGCAATACTTCATGATGTATATATACCACAATTTCTTTATCTGTTCATCAATAGAAGGGCATCTGGGTTGCTTCCACAATTTAGCTATTGTGAATTGAGTTACTATAAACATTGATGTGGCTGTGTCACTATAGGATGCTGATTTTAAGTCCTTTGGGTATAGACTGAGGAGTGGGATAGCTCATCAGGTACTGTAGCACATGACCATCTTTGCCCCTTTTTGAAATGAGCATACTTTCTAGGACACTTTCTCAAGCTCTTGTATGTTTAATACTCTCTCATGGTCCTCTGCTGTATCTGTCTGTGTGTGATCCAGGGCAGTTCTGATTGCAGTGCCTCTTGGTACATCTACCTGCACCTATGTTGACTTACTATATGGTGTTATAAAGTTTTCAGCTTCATGACATCATGAGAAGCACAGTCTTCAATTACAGGTAGCTGCAATTTGAGTGACTGAATATTTAAAATGAATGATCAGTGGCCCAAGGGCAAGAGGGAGTTGCCTTTTTGGTCTACTGCTTCTTGCATAGTTTTGTTCTTTAGTATTCTTTGGTTAATATGGTGTGATTAGTGTACATGTGTATATGTATGTGGTGACATATACAATGGGAAAACTAAAAGTAGTGTGGTTTCCTCTAAAAATGAGCTAATCTGGCTGCCAGACCTGTTTTCTCAGAAACTTCATAAAGCCTCTCCCCTTCAGAGAGTGTGAAAAATGTTCCGGGAGGCCCGAGAGGGTCAGGTTAGCTGTGCAGCCAGAGTGGGATGGCAGCTGCTCTTAGATATTTAGAAAGAAAAGCACCCAGTTTTAGATTAAATGTGAATGCTGACATTCAATTTCTCTCAGCAAAGTGAAGTAGGGAATTTCAGCTATATTCTGAAAGAGACAAACATCATGTGTTGTTGAGGCTATTTGCATATAGACACTTAAGAAGAAGATGTGAAATTTTTCCTGTAGTATGTATTTTCTAGTTAATTTAAAAAATATTAATTGGCTTTTTTAAGAGGAAGCAGATGTGTTTTTTGTTTTTTTTTTTTCCTTTCAAATAACTACTTTTGGGGATAGAATCTTGGCTTAAAAATTAAAAAAAAAAAAAAAAAAAAAAAAAAAAAAAGAAAAGAAAGAAAGAAAAAGAAGGGGAAATTTAGGATTACCCAGAAATGGTATCTCAGGATTCTAATGGTACACAATAGATTCTAAATTATTTTCCTCCAATATCTCCCTTTACCCTTAACTCACAATCTTCCTGCTCTGACTCTGTTCTCACTGGAACCAGAAGCTGAATGGTCAGGAAACTTGTCTTTGTACAGGATTTTGGAACTGGATTCAGCCTCAAAGGTTATCTCATGGAGCCCTTTGGTCAGCCAAAGCTGGAAAGACCCTTAATCTGCATCCACATCTTGCCCATGACTTGACTTATAAAGATGTTGGCCTTGGATCCAAGTCCAGATTAATTTTTGTCTCAAAGACTGACAACCTTTACACAATAAATGAATGAATTTTATTACATATACTATATACTTTGGAGGGGTAGACGAACTCCGGAATAAGGACTTTGTTATAGGTTTCTGTTGTTAAACGAACACTTTATAACAGCATATAGTATGTTCCATCAACCTGCTTAATTGGGCTTGACAGTTGGGTTTTTGCTCTTAAAACAGTTCTATCACCCTCCTAATTAAAATCCAGTATATGGTGCTATGTCTTTTAAATTGATGACTGTGACTCACAGAGTTGAGATGGTCTAATTAATTTTCAACCCTTAATGAATTCTAACTCTCTTCACCTTTGATTCCTTCACTACAAAAGTCTTTGAGGTATAGACAGCAAACATTTAATATGCTCTGAAAATGTATCTTTTCAATTTAAGAAAATTCCTTTATTGCCACGTAATTGGGCAGGTAAAATACTTTTTGCTTTGTTTAATAAAGTGCATGATGAAAACCTGGGACTGGGATTTCATCTGAATACTAATTTTACCAAGTACCTTGGTTTGATAATTGATCTTGGATACACAGGGGTGATTTTTTTTTTCATCATTTTATTTTTGTAAGACTAGATCTCTCAATTTGGTATCCTATGAGGTTTTTCATGCTAGGTATGAGACAAGAAATCATTACTTAGTGCAAGGGCCAAGTTGTTGGCAAGAAATACTCTTGTAGTAAGCAGTAAATTGTTAATTCCACAACTGATATCTTACATACAGTCTTTCAGTTTTTAACCACAACTTGGGGTTTGAGACCTTAAGCAATTTTCCCATCCTTACGCTGGTACAGAGCATTTGGATTCAGATTCGGGTAATTCTGCCCAAAGTCCTGTGTAACCACTAACTTGATTCACCACCCCAAGGGAGAGCTTGTGTTTTCCCCATCAGCTCCCTTGTTAAAGGGAAATTAGGAAAAGAAAGGGTTGCATGTGGTTCAGGTGATAACAGCAGGATCATTTAGAACTTGGATGAATCCAGAACTTTTAATTCTGTGAGTCTGTTCATTTTGTTTGGAAATCCAAAGAACTTCTTAGTGTTAGAAATTTCAAATTAAAATTAAAAAAAAAAAAATTATGGAGCAATCATCCTGAAAAATTACCAGAGTCCGTTGTAGCTTTAGAGTCATACTTGTGTGTGCTTTCTTTTTTTAAAAAATATTTTTTTAGTTGTAGGTGGACACAATACCTTTATTTTATTTATGTGGTACTGAGGAATGAATCAAGGGCCTCACACAAGTGAGACGAATGCTCTACCGCTGAGTCCCAGCCCCAGCCCTTGTGTGTGATTTTAATTTCACTTTATATTTTTAGGGGAAAAAAAGCTAGATGAGTTTGTGAAAGAATTTCATATCCTATGCTACCTATATTTTGATAAACTAGAAAGTTTACCAGTAATCCTTGTATTGAAAGCTTTTAGCATAACTGTTGCCCCTTCATATATATATACATACTATAGTATCACCTCAAATGGACTTAGGAGTTTGGCAGAAGCTAGTCACAGGACAACAGGGCCTGCTGTGGAAAACTGGGGTGGGACATGATGGTCCTGACTCCCCTGCCCAGCCAGGAGGCTTCATGCTGTCCTGCCATTATCATTATCATTATTATTTTGTTCCTTTCAAGTGCTATACCTGACTTTTTTTTTTTTAACTTCTTTTGATCTCCTGTAGGAATAACAGAACCATCTATTTCCTTTTGTGGTTGTCTTTCATTTACATGTTAGATACATCCAGGATGGAGGTAGGGAATTTGGGGACAGAGGGAATAAATTAGATTATTGGAGAATAGAGCAATCGCTTTTACCTCCCTTTCAGAGAATATAGTTGGGCTCCACTTAGCTGTAGAAAAAAATTGTTGGTTTATATTCATGTGCACGTACACACACATACACGTTTATTTATCCAATTAGGCTGTGACGTTTTACATGCTCAGAATTACTGAGTCTATGCTGTGTGTCAGATTACAGGACACATTGAAAGGAGAGTAATCACAGCTGCATGTTGATATTATTTTGGTTGTGCAAGTATTCTTCATATTAACTGTGCCATGGGGAGGTGTTGTCTGATGCCTTTTGCAATTCGTTATCAAATTAATCTTTTCCAAATGGCTTCATGCAACATTACACATGCAAAATCTAACCACTACATAACATCTAGCTTCACTATTCAAATGGATAGCAACCTGGAAATATAGCTGGCTAACAGGAATGTCACACATTCCATTTCTGGTTCTAGAAAGGCTCCAGCAGCACAGTGGTGGTATTAACATAAATAAACTGCTCCCTTCCGTAGGTGGTTATGTCTGGGTGCTTCTGTTTGGCTTTGGTGAGAGTCATCTTTTTGAAATGCAGCAAATCCAGAACAGGAAATAATGTGAACAGAATCTATTGGTGGAGTTTTCTTTTGGAGTTAACAAATTTTGTGATTCAAGACTTTTCACTGAAAGCCTGCCAGAATCCTGCATAGCTAATTGGACAACTTTACTTTCTCTCTTTATTTTTAAATTATAAAAATAATATAACCAAATTATCAAAAGTAGAAAAATTAGAGGGTTGAAAAAGTCATTTGGTTGTAATTTCCTTTTCTTAATGATAGAAGTAAATATTCTGTGGGCACCAGGCTTGGCTGGCCTGGGCAGGTGATGGAGGCTGGGGAAGGCCTCCAGCTGAGAGGGGTGTGGCCTGAGGAGTAGGGACACCTGCTGGGATTTCCTGGTGAAAGAGGGGCAGAGGGGGAGATCTCTGCTAGGCTTGCACCTCTGACCATAGCAGCTCCAGGATAACTTCCTTCCTAGACAGCAACCCTTGCAGGATGCCACCTCCTGCCAGGCCCAGGGGACACTGTTTCTTCCCTTTGTCACTCCAGTCCGACTTCTGTCTTTTCTGGTGCCTTAACATCCCAGTTTTGCTGTCTTCACCCCACAATTTAAAGTAAGTTAAAGTCTCTTCATTTTTGCCATTGAGGGTGATTTCTATTCCCTGCTGGGATCTTGGCTGGCACACAGGCGTGTCACAGAGATAAAAGGTAAGATTTGGGTTCCAGAGAGGAGTTGAAATATAGTCCGGCCATACATTTCTATGTGTGTATGTATACATGCGTGCATATATGACAGCTGTGTGTCAGTGTGCCAAATGCTCAAAAGTGGCAGCCACCTTCGTTAAGTTCAGGAAAAATCTGTTGGATTTTGTGCTGTCCCCTTTGCTTAGTGCTAGGGTGAGGTTGGAGCAGAGATTCACAAATAGGAATAAGATGGGCATAACCTGTGGGGAGTTTCCAGGCCAGGGAATTGAGACATTCACATGGTCTCTTGGATGGGAAGGGATAATGCATAGATAAAAAATATTTGGGGGGTTTAGGAAGAGTTGGTTCTGTAGCATATTAGCAGGGAGTAAATACCATCTTTGTTTACTGTGAGCTTGATTTAGGAGGTTTAACAGGATTGTCCCCACCTTCCCTCCTGAGACAGTGAAGATAGCAGGGGCAGGAAGGCAGCTGTGCATCAGGGGAGGGGAGATGGGCTTGTTTTCAAGGTGCCAAGTCTGCCCTTTCTCTTTGGGACTTGAAAATACTTGCCAATACATTAGATCATGAGAAAGGTGTGACCCCTGCTGGCCCTAGAGCCTTCAGCTTTGTAAGCAGAGAGACTCAGGAGAGGCCAGGCCATTATCTGTCTCCCCTGCGGGTTCCTTTTTGTGTGGGAGACCTTTCTCTCTGAAAAAGAAAGCCTTGGCCTCTCAGAGGCATTGGTCTGATTGGTAAGGAATCCTGCTGGGCCATTTGCACAAGGTTAAAATTCTTACTGCCACTTAATGCGTGGCCCTTTTGTGTTGGAGAAGCTTATTTTGCAAGCTAAAAGTAGGCCAGGTGGGACCAAGCCCTTGCAACTGGGGATGCAGGTTTTTCCCAGTCATAGCTGCAACAGGCCCTATTGGCACTTTTATTTTCCTTATTTAGTGAGAAATACAGCAGGATCAGGCTTTTCTGAGGATTAAAACCACACTGTAGAATTTCACAGGCAGGTCACTATCCATAACCTCATTCTTTAGCATCTTTTCCTCTACAGTCTCCAGGAGTTTTCAAAATCCACATATCCCCTCTATTCTTCCTCGGTGTCCCCTGTGCCTCCTCTCCCCACTGCTGGCCTTTCCTCAGGGTCTTGTTCTTGGAGACCTTCTATGGCCCACCACCCTGAATCTCCTCCCTTGACCTGTCAGCATTCTTCCTCTGGTTCTCACCTCACTGTGCTCACTGAGATTTTTGTTTCCTATGCTGTCTTTCCTGTGCTTGCCCACTTCTTATGCACAGGCATGCCCCAGGGCCTCCTTCCTGCTCCTCTTTGGAAAACTCCTCCATCCCCCACTCAACACTGTGTGGGTGGATCCCAGGACCCCCCATGAGCCTGGAGACTCTCCTGGAGGTCAAGCCTGAAAGGAAAGCTAGAGAATAAGAGGCAAGGGGGTGAGGTGGTCTGGGTCCTTCATTTCTTACCCACCCCGTCTCTCGCTTTCTCATTTTCCTTTTATTTTTGGTGCCAAAACCTGGGATCTGGTTCCCCGGCCTGCCTGCTCCCCTCTTTGAGGGTCACTGAGCATCCCCAGACCCCAACTTGGATCCCATGGTGGAAGCAGGCCCAACATTCTGCGGAACGCCCTCTCCCCACCCATCATTGGACATTCCAGGTAAGGTCCAGGAATGCTACTGAGTCTTGACTTCTGAGGGCAATCAGGGAACTACTCCTGGTGAGACTGACTCCCAGCCTTGGGTTACTCTATCTCTATGCAGCCCCAGCACCAGGCGCACAAGTGCCTCTATGGGCTCCTGCCCTGATGCTCACCCAGTGGTGGAGACAACCCCCCTGAGTTGTCTATCATCAACTGCCCTCAAACAGGTGATGATAGAGACTGGCGAGGCCCCATCTCTAAACTCACCTCCTTCCTCTCATCATGGGTAGTTCCTGGTCCATCCCTCCCATAATCCCCTAGGTGGCCTCCTGACTATCCTAGGGTTTCTTTCTCTCCACCGGGACCTAAAGCTCCCCAAACTTATCCGCTTGTGCAATCAGATCTGCCCTCAATATCCTTTGGATAATGACTCTAGATGGACGCCTAAAGGCACTCTAATCCTGTTAATTAATTATCCTCCCATTTGGCCTTCAGGTGATTTCTTCATCCAAATTTGTGAGGTTTCTTTTTTTGTTTTGTTTTGGTAGCTGTGTATGGACAGCATGCCTTTATTTCATTTGTTTATTTTTATGTGGTGCTGAAGATTGAACCCAGTGCCTCACACATGCTAGGCAAATGCTCTGCCACTGAGCTATAGCCCCAGCCTCTTTTGTTTTGTGTGTGTGTTTTTGGTGCAAGAAAGGACACCAAAAGACAAGAACTATATAAGAGAAAGTGACAATTGAACACATCTTCCTAAATTTTTGGCTTTGTCTGTGTCATGGTTCTGTTTTACTCTTAATGCTTGGGCATTTTATTTTTCTATAAATTCATGCTTTGCAGATCTTTCATCACCTACTCTTCCTTAGGATATCAGGATCTGCTGTGTCACTGGTAATACAGGTTTCATTTCTTCCTAATTAGTGTCTTGATTTACCAGTGCTTTCATAAATTTTTACTCTAAATTATTAGAAACATAATTAAAAATACAAACTGCTGAGTGGAAACTGGAGACTCTGGAATGTAGGCCACGTGATCGATGATGGCAAGCTCTGCACTGTGGGTCCCTTTTCAAAGTTTACCCTGGGGCCCTTCGCTTCCTGGGCCCCAGTATGGAGGTAGAGCTGCAGCTTCATCCCAAGAATAATGGCTAAATTGGAGCTAAAAGACATTCAAAGTTTTGCAGAATGAAAGGACACAAGCCTTAAAAAAGTGAAATATGAAAATAGAAGGGAGACCAGTAGAGTAGGGGGCAGGAGGAAGGGAGGGCCTGGAAAAGTAATGAAATCTGCCAAACTGTGCTATGTTCATGTATGAATATATCATAAGGAATGCATTAACTAAAATAGTAACTATAGAAGGGAGATCAGTAATAATAGAGTAAGTGGGAGAGTAGGGTAGAGGGCATGGGAAGGTACTAAGAAATGAAATTGATCAATTATGTGCATGTATGAATATGGAATAATGGATTTCACTACTATGTATCATTTTAATGCACAAATGAAAAAATTTAAAAACCTACTAAGATATTCCAACTAAAACTCTATCTAAATGTTTTGGGAAATGGAATTCTCTGATTATTTGAATTATGGTTTTGATTCCATCATCATCATATTCAGTACTAGAACAGTATAGACCTCTGGGCATCACATCTATTCCCACACACCATCAAGAGCTGTCGATTGGTCTTTATCTGTTCACATCAGCTTGTCAACCTTAATGTTGTTGATATTTTGGGCTGGATAATTCTTTGTTGGGGGCTGTCATGATCCTTGTAGGACATTATCAGGAAAGCTGGCCTCTACTCATTAGATATTAGTTGTCATCTTCTCTCCCCATGACAACTAACAATGTCTCAGACTTTGCCAAATGCGCCCTGGGGTAGGGGGGCGAAAGTGTCCCCAGTAGATAAACCTTGATTTATACCTTTGTAGTAGTACACCTTAAATGTCACCTTCTAGACTTTCATCTGTCAGCTTTTTTATTATTATTATTATTATTATTTTACATGTATTTCAAATTAGAATGGAAACACTGCCCTCATTTAGGTTTTTCTAGTTGCTGGATTACATACACAATGAGAATCTGTTCTGTAGAGAAATGACTAGTCCTCTGTAGTCGTGTATTTCTGTGGCTCTCTGTGCATGGTGTCATGATGATGATGTCCCAGGAAGACTGAATCTCTGTCTCCTCTGGCCATGTAAATAAGCTCCTTAATTTTCTTTCAGGCTGATTGAGCCTGGAGGAATCACAAATTGCTTAGAGGCTAGACAGGGTGTGAAAGGTCCCTGGTGGCCAGTCCAGCAGTTTTGCTTGTGGGGCCTGGATGTCTGGGGCATGTTGCATCTTTGCGGACTCAGCACTGCATTGTGCTTCTGGGTAACCATGTATATTTTAAAAGGGATGAATATAAATAGCATCTAAATGTCATATAAAATCTCCTCCATGATAACAATCATTTTTCTCTCCAATTTGAAGATTATTGGTTCTTTGCAAGGCTGTACAGTCTTCCTTGCTGAGAATTCATTTTAGATCATTAAGCTCTTAAGGGTGTATACTAAGCTTATAGTCCTCTGTTCTCAGACAGTCTGCCCTGGGGGGAAGACAGCAACATGTGCTAGGATGGGCATATGACTGGAAGTCAGGACAGGAGGATTCTTGCCCTGGTTTTGGACACATTGATGACTAGGCTTCGTCAAATAGCTTCCCTCTCTGGACCATTTCTTTTTCTTTTACATAAGGCTGTTGGATTAGATAGACCATCTCTAAGGACTCTTCCAGCTTTAAGTGAAAATGTATGATTTTAATTAAAGTGGTAATTAACTGGGTATTTTAAAATATACTAGAGTTGAGACTTTTTTTTTTTCCTAAAAGGATGGATAGTGGAAGGATATTAAAAATTATATTTATTCCATCCGTGAAACATTCAAGCAATGAATGTAATTAATTAATGTTGCCATGGAAAATTTGTGGACTGAGAAGAGTCATTTTTGCATCTCCATTCCTTTTAGTCTATGCCTCTGAAGTGAACTGACTTCTCTGGAAGATGTATCTGGGAGTGACGATGTCATTTTCTCTCTGTGAATCTGGACACCTGAGTGCCAGTTCTTGCCTTACTATGTGATTTTTGGATAAGTTGCTTCTGTTTCAGGGTTCCATTCTCTTTTAATGAGAGGAGTTAGCTGTGATCCTGTGCAGAGAAGGCTAATGGAGCAGGCTGGAGATTGCCTATCCTAAAAGTGCTTGCTTGCTTTATTGGCTATTGGTAGTGTTTGGGAGCTTGGCTAGTAAATAGTTGCCTACACAGAAAATAAATTTTCTCCAAATAAAAGCGGCTTACTGTGCCTAAACTGTTTGTGCAACCCATGTGGTTTATGTTCAACATGTGCTTTCCTCCTGGGAGTCTGGAGTTTTGGTAGGTACTAGGTGGAGGGTACCTATGTAAAGGGCCCCTAAAATCCCTGATCACTAAAGTTTTGAACAAGTTGTTGTCATAACCTGTGGAGGAATTAAACCTGTCTTCTGTGACTCCTCTGGGAGAAGACTCTTGGATGTTTCCATTTGGTTTCCTCCAGACTTTGTCCATGGACCTCTCCCCTTTGCTCAATTTGCTTTATATCTTTTTGTTATAATGAATCTTAGCCATGGATATGACTATATGCCAAGTCTTGGGAGTCCTTCTGGTGACTCACAAAACTTAGGGGTGTTTTGGGAACTCCTGACATAGATACTCTAGAACTTGCTGAAAATAGATTTTGTAAGTATAATTATTTGGATATTTTTTCCAAAGGAGAAATCATTTTAGTATCTTGGACTTTTGTCCCCCTTACAGTGGTAGGGAAGAAGGGTCATGGAAGAGGCAAATGGAGGTGAGATAGCAGAAATGCTCCTGTGCTATGGTCAAACCACAGCCTAGTTGGCCTTTAGGGATGAACTTTTTATTGTAAGAAAGGGTCAAAACAAAGTGAGGTGGTAACTAGGCAATACCATTTCAGCCATCATCCCGTTAGCTGTAGATTTTACATATTGGTGGTGTGTCTATGCCTTTGAATTGGATGTAATTGGATTTTTAAGACTGAGCCTGTGTCTATAATTTGAAGGGAGCTTATTTGAAGAAATCGTCATGTGAATTGGTTCTTAATTTATCTTTGGATGATGCCAAGATGAGAGGGGAGTAGTATGAGTCTGAGCATCAGGCGCTCTGATTGAAAGAGATGTATGTATGTTGTAGCAGTTGAGAGTTCCAGGATAAACGGTGAAAGTCCCTCATCTTAGCATAAGCAAAATAAATGAGAATGTATTACAGAATAGAATTGGCCAGATCCATGAGCTCAAATGATGTCAGAATTCAGTTCTCACTCCCTCCTTCCTTTCCTCTCTTTTCTTCTTTCTTCTGTGTCAGCATCATTCTTAGACTGGCTTTCTACCTGAGTGGCCTTGAATAATCCCCCCCAAAAGTCTCCCATATATCAGGAGAAGAAAAACTTTTTCTGTCCCATCATTTTTCTCATTCTCTGAAAAAAAAGATTCTGATTGTCCAGTCACTGTGTCTAGGGGGGTGGGATATGCTGCAGTCAGGTCATGTACTTTCCTCTAACGGAGGAAAGAGGAAGAATTTTAAAAAAGGAGTGGGAAACTTCTTTTACCAGAAAAAGGAAGGAAGAATGAATGAAAAAAAGATGCTTAATGACTGTCCACTCTCTGCATATATGTGCATCCCAGTAAAGGATTACCTGGCGTTGAAGTTGAGGGTCATGGTACCCATTGCATGGTGGTGATTGATAGATGTCTCTGAGAACTATCTTTGAGGATAGAACTAGATCAGCCTTATTTTCCTATTGG
Source organism: Callospermophilus lateralis (assembly GCF_048772815.1). Classification (NCBI taxonomy): domain Eukaryota; kingdom Metazoa; phylum Chordata; class Mammalia; order Rodentia; family Sciuridae; genus Callospermophilus; species Callospermophilus lateralis. The sequence continues at coordinate 109,010,611 of NC_135313.1, read as the reverse complement.
ATAGTAATTGTAGCAGGGGTTTTGATGTGGACCACGAATGTGGGTAGGTTGTGAGGCTTAATGAATTTTCACCAAGTGAGCTTTTCTGTGTAACCACACTCACACTCACTTATCTTCCCACCTGACAAGTCCTTCTCATGTCCTCTGCAAGTCACTGTCCCACTCCAGAGGTAACCACTGTCCTGATTACTGCCATCATATTTCTCTTATATATTGCTTGTATGTCTTTGATCTTTACCCAAATATTTCATAGGAATACTTTTGTTTTTCTCTTTGTTTCTGGTTCGTCATTATTCATTCTTCTTACAAGGATGGTATACAGTGGGTTCTTTTTTGCTAGATTTCTGCAGGTAAATCTTTGACAGAATTCTAATTCTGAAGATAAGGAAGTTGCTGTGATTGAAATGAAATGGGGCCAGGATGGGAAGACTTAAATCTACAGGGTCTAAGGGACTCCTTTTGAAGAGCCATGAGGTAGGTGCTTCAACCATGGCAGAGAGTTTGCAGACTTTCAATTTTCTGACCTGATACCTAGTTATGAGTTATTTATTAGTGCTGAGTGGAAATAGAACTAGTGCTACTAAGGAAGAATTATTGTCATTGGATCAAGAAAAACCATGACTCTCTTTATTTTCCTTTGGAGCATCAATACTGATTCATCTTTGATTTATAACTCAATATCATTGGGAAATTGTCCTGGCTCACGTAAAATGCCCCAAACATAGCTCTTTAGCTATAAAATCCTGTTAGAATTCAGTCTGGGTTATTTGACAAAGTGACATCATAGAGTATCTATAATTTCACTTTTGTGAATTTCATGCTTGTTCTTGTAACTGATTCCCCAGGCTTCTCTTGTGATATTGGGTTGGTCATTTGATGGATCTGGTGATGTCTTTTCTTTGTCATTGTATTCTTCTCACTTTAGGGTATACATAGGGTATATGGATAGGTAATGCATTTGTTGATTTGGAAACCATACTTCAGATTTCTTTCTTTTATTCCCATTTTTACTTCTGTAAAATCTATAAGAACTCATGCTCAAGTTAATGAAAGCTGACAGTATACTTGAAATAGATAAATCTAGGTTACCCTAAAATACACCCATTGACATATGATTTCAAATAAATTGAGGCATATTTGTTGAGAAAATTATTTTAGTTATAGTATAAATTTTATTTGAGTCTAGTTTTATGTTTTTATCTAGAATAATCTTAAGATTGTGCAGTTAACTGCTTAGGATGTGATGGCAAATTTGAAAAAAAAAGAGACCACATAGGTTTTCAACACCTAATAAAAGAGGTAATGTAGCCAAATGGAGATCTGACCTTCCTAGTCACTGCAGAATATTGTCTGGGTTTTATATCTCCTCAGCAAATGTCCTGGACAGTAATATCATTGAAAATATTTGCATTTGTCCTTCTCCCTCCTCCTCCTTGATTCTCCATTAACATTGTCCTCAACCAGGAAGGAAAAGTTTTATTGCAAAAGGAGAAAGGTGTTGTCCTAGGGATTTTAATTTTGGGAAATTCCTGACTATTTTAATTTTACTTTGTGGATATTGAAGAACGTATTTGATTTGTAATCCTATAAATTGAGAGCAGACCTAGGTAGTCTAAGATGTCAGCCACTTAAATCCCTATCTGTACAAGCTATTTTTGGCCAAATAAAAGTTTGTCCCTGTGTTGGCAAGCAACTCCATAGAAGCTGATTGCCGGTGCCCTGTCCCATGGTTAGGCTGCTTTATTTGGTTGTGGTGCATGGACTTATATTTTCACCTTGGAAGTCCATGCAGGTACATGTACAACATACACAGGAAGAGAATCCAAAGCATACAATAGGTTATGAAGTGGAATGAGAACATCCTTTCAACCTTGCACTCTTGTTCCCTTTCCTTTAAAGTAATCATCACCCCCAGTTTTTTTTTGTAGCTTCTCTAAAATTTTATTTATATAATTTTATTTCCATGAACACCCATGTACCCACACATATGAGCTTTGACAATTACTAATGACCTTGCTTTGTTCACTTATTTTGTGCATTACACATCTATCTTTTTCAAGAGCTTAATAACCTCTGAGGTATGGATATATACTACTTCATTAAAGCACTCCCTTATCAATGAAGTGATTTAATATTTTGCTTTTATGTATCTATAATAAACATACTTGAATGTTTCTTTTGGCATCTGTGCCAACACAAGTACAGAATATATTTCTTAAAGTATAATTGCTGAGTGCAAAGAATGTGTATGCTACATTTTGATAAATATTTCTAATTTGTCTTATAAAGAGATTTCTCTACAGAAAAGATACTGCATCCCCATACTTTCACCAACACTCAGCATTTAAAAATTCCTTTTATTTCTACCGTTGTCATAGGTAGAAATGGAATTAATCTTCTTCTTTATTCAATTTGCCATCTGTTTCTTAACTTTTAATGAAATTACCAAAAAAGTCTAAGAGCTTTTTAAAAAATAATTTGCACATATCAAATAAAAAATTAAAGACCCAGAGAAGAGTCACAGATCAAAATTGTGAAGCTTAATAAATCTTCATACAGTGAAAACAGCTGTGTAGTCATCATTCAAACTCACTTATATTCCTACCTGAGAAACTCTTCTCATGTCCCCTTCTGGTCACCGGCCCCAGATATAACCACTATCATGTCTTCAACCACCACAGACCATTGTCTGTTTTTCAAGTTTATTCAAACAGGATCAATAATAGATAATCTAATCAATGCTTTTGTGTTTGCCTTTTGTGATCTTGGTATTTGTTGAGGTTCATGTATATAATCATGATTAGCTGTGATTCATTTATTGTCATTGTTGTGTAGTATTCCAGTGGATGGATACTCGACCAATTTATCTATTCTACTATGGACAAACATTAGTGTTGTTTCCATTTGGGGCAACATGAATAATGCTGGTGTGGGCATTTGTGTAAGTATCTCCTGGTATCCATATGTATATGTATTGAGCATATATCTAAGAGGATAATGGTTGAGTCAATATGATCAGCTTTTATAGATGCTGATATTACATTTTAAAAAGTTTATACCAATTTAAACTTTTGTTCCCAGTTTTTGAGGGTTCCAATTCAGCATTTTAAAAGATCAACCTCTTTAGCCTATCTCTGGGTATATAGTGTTATCTCTGTGTGGCTTTAATTGCATTTTCCCTGGTTACTGGTTACTAATGAAGTTAAACATATTTTCCTGTGCTTATTGGTCATTTGTGTATCATCTTTCATGAAGAACCTGTTAAGTCTTTTACCCATTTTCCTATTATTTTTCTCCTATTGATTTGTAAAACTTCTTTAGAGTTCTCTATACAAGTCCCCTGATGGTTGTAAAATATTATAAACATCTTTTCCCACTCTATAGCTCGCTGTTTGCTCTTTTAATGGGGCCTTTTAATGCAGTTCTATTTGCTACCTTCCCTTAGGATGAATACATTTATGTCCTGTTTATGACTTTTTCCTCCCCTAGGATTATTAAAATACTTTCCACTATTTCAGATGTCTCTGATGTCATCCTTTGCCTTATGTATTTAAATCTATCGCTCAGATTGGTACGTTTTTATATATGGTGTGAGGTAGGGTCAAGATTCAGTGATTTCATGTGAATGTCTAATTGACCCAACAGTTTTAAATGACGAGAACTCTTTCCCAGTGTACATTAGGTATGTACTTTTCTTGTATGTAAATCAAATGGCCATATGTGTGTGGATCTTTGGTTCTATGGTCTTTTTGTTTATCCTTGTACCAGTATCATTTTTCTTTTCTTTTCTTTTTTTTTTAACTATAGCTTTGAAATAAGTAAATCTTGATATCTGGTAGTGACTACCTTCCAGTTTTTGTTGTTGTTTAGGATTATCGTGGTTATTCTTGACTCTCTACTTTCCAAGTAAACTTTAGGATTATCTTTTTCTCTCCCAGGAAAACTGGCTGGATTTTGATTGATAATATTGAGTCTTCCAGTCTATAAACATGGTGTATCTGTCCCTACATTTAGTCTCATTTCATCCAGTGTGTTGTTTTTTCTAGGTGAGGTCTTGAGCATTTTTGTTTTAGTTTCATTAGTTTACTCCTCAGTATTTTATTTGTATGATGTTTAAATAGTATCTTTTAAAAATTGCACTTTCTTAACATTCATGGCTATATAGAAATAACTGGTATTTGTGTATTGGCTTGGTGTGTGGGGGTCTTGCTGAATTCACTTCTTCATTCTCTTTGGTTCCCTAGTTATGTTTGCCAGTTTTTCAGGACCTCACTGTTCTAATCATTGTGGCTTTAGGGAGAGCTGGGCATGAAGGGAGCAGCAGGCAGCTTTGAGTATTTTTTCCTCAGGGCACTTTACACCCCATCTGTCTGCCTTTGGTAACATCTTTCTGCCTTTTAAGCAAAAGACCGCCTGGCTGACAGGGAAGCCTTGGATCCCCTTGTTGACAATGCCATTGACATTCCAACTGCCTGATTCTTATACCCATGGCTGGCTGGCAGTTACTTCTTAGGTTTCACTGTGTAGTGTGTGGAATAAGGGAAGGGGCTCAGGAGCAAATGCTGTAGCTCACTCCCACACTAGGTATTGGCATGAGAGGGGTAATTGGTGCCACCTAATTGTGAAAACCTGAGTCATACCTCAGATTCGAATGAGGTATGTTGTCAGCTTTCAGCGTCTTCCCCCAGTACAGTCTACACTTTAGTTAGTGGATGTCTTTTGTTTGTTTGTTTGTTTTTAATTTAGTTATAGTTGGACACAATACCTGTATTTATTTAATTATTTATTTTTATCTGGTGCTGAGGATTGAACCCAGGGCCTCACTCATGCTAGGTGAGTGCTCTACTGCTGAGCCACAACCCCAGCCCCAATATGGATATCTTTTCTAAGTGAGGGCTTTGGGGATTGACTGTATTCTTTCCCTAGTTTTCTATGCTCTGTCTTACTTTGGTAGGTTTTCTTTCAGGAGGAATGCAGGAAGGAAGAGAGAAAAAGGCTTTATTCTACTATGTTTAACTTTTATTCCCGGAGTGGTAATGTTAATGATCTTCTAATGATTTGATTCAGCTCAAATGAGTAAATATTTATTCAGCACCATTTCTTTAAGCCAAGTCTTTAAAGCCTAATTCAATATATTCCTTTTCCTCACAATATGCTGTGTTCTTCAGTGTTCCCTTAGCAGCCTTCAACCAAAGAGGTTCAATGTGCAGAATGGTACCAGAAGCACCAGACCAGGGAAGATGACCTTGGTGTATGGGAGCATGACCTTGGTGACAATATCCACACTATTGCTCTAGTGCCCATAGCATTAGCTTTAGGTTCTGGCATGAATTCATCATTTTATGTTAACAACTAGATATTTTTATTGATCTCTCAAGCCTTGTCCATTTTAATTTCTTAAGCATTTCTTGAGCACCAACAATGTACTTGTGCTTTTATTGGCTCTGTAGCTAAAGATGAATATGCTTCAACCCTTGACTTTAGGCTTGTTGGGAGAAGACAAGGATCATTTTTGTGTGCTGAAAGATGAAGGCAGTAGGAGCAGGGGCTTTGGGTGCCAGAGAAGAGATGCTGAGCCAAGTTGGAGATAACAGACTAAGGATGAGAGTTTACTTAGAATCTTCAAATTCCTAACAGCCACACAGGTACCCAGAGCAGAAGGCTGGAGACGATCAAATATGAAGCTTCTGTTCTGTAAATTTCCCTCTTATCTCTGTTTCTCTCTCCAATGAATGCTTATTACATAGCAGTATTCTGCAATTAAGGAAAAGACAGAGTTTAAAAAGGTATGTTTCATCAAATTGTTGGGAAGTAACTGCTGTATCCTCCTCTCATTCAACAGTGCTTGGCATGTAGTAGGTACTCATTTAGTGTTTATTTATTGAATGAAAGAATGATTGGGGAGCTTAGGCTTGCTACTCATGCTGGTCTAGATAGGGCTGAGTGTAGTCTGAGGATACCCTCAGACTCCCTCACACAGGCATTGGGTTACTTGCTTGATAGCTGTGCTGGCATCATAGAAAGCACAGCACAGGGTTGTGTAAAATTATGTGTAAGAGCAAGTGTTAGAAATGTGCAAATATGGCCAGATGCAGTGGCATATGCCTGTAATCCCAGTTAAGTCTCTCAGGAGGCGGAGGCAGGAGGATCACAAGTTCAAAGCCAGTCTCAGCAAAAGCGAGGCACTAAGCAATTCAGTGAGAAACTGTTTCTAAATAAAATACAAAATAGGGCTGGGGATGTGGCTCAGTGGCCTGAGTACACCTGAGTTTAATCCCTGATATCCTGAAAATGCAAACAAACAAAAAAGAAATGTGCACATATGGGGCTGGGGTATAGCTTAGTGGTAGAGAGCTTGCCTAGCATGCATGAGGCCCTGGGTTCCATCCCTAGTACTGCAAACCCCCCCCCCCCCAAACTCAAAACACCAAAAAGAAATGTGGGAATGACATTCAGCAAGGACCTCACTCCTGCGGCTAGTTCTTTGAAACGAATTTAGCAGCCATGAGGGTGGGTTATTTACTCCACTAAGGATAGTCCATAAACATTCATTGAATAACTGGCTTCAAGGGCTCTTCCTCCTCTTTCTTTCTGGCCTGTAGAAGAAGCAAAATGAAAGGGCGTGGTGGTGTTGAAGTAATTTCAGCATTAAAAGCTGAAATCTTGGCTTTTGGTCCCTGGGTTGAGAACTCTGTACTCCAGATCTCTCCCTGGGAAGTGGCCGCCATCCTGCCAGTGTTCCAGAGATGCTGATTCCCACTGTGGGATGAAGGTCATGTGCTTTCCACGTGATGCTAACTGAGCAGAGCTAATATGGGGTGTGCAGTTGAGGGAACCAGGGCTCTCTGGTCTACCCTGGAGATTGTCCTGGGTTCCTCTCTTTCCCATTTTGTTCTCTTGTACTACTCAGTTATTGCTCTTTCCATAGGTCTTTGCATTTGCAGATGCCTCAAGGCTCCCCCCTTGCAGGAAAGTCTGTAGAGAGGATAGCTTCTGCTCCTTTGGCTTTGGAAATGATTGCTTGGTAATATACCTGGGTCTTTTGGTGTTTGGTCCTGTCTGCTTTCTCCTTGAAGACCATTTCCTGGCAAGCTGGAGCTAAGAGGAAAGATGTTATTCTGATCAAGGAAGTAAGCAATTGATCAACCAAACTGAATGCTTTGCAAACATTCAGGCATTGATCTAGACATGTGGGAGGCGATAGGGAGCAAAAATTCAAAGTTTATGCCTTTGTAGTGCTTCTTTTCTAAGGGGTGATGGGTGGGTACATGATACACCAGGTTTTCACACATAAGTACATTGAATAATGTGGTAGAGCATATGTGCTCTGGATTAAGAAACATGGAGGGATGGGGCAGCTGAGTGGAGTGCTGGGCAGGTTTCACTATTAAATAGGGCAGCCAGGACGGGTTTGAAGCCCTGAAGGAAGTGAGGGACAGGTCAGTGGAGCCCTAGGTAAGTTTGTTCCAGGCAGAGGGCCCAAGCCCAAGCCTAATGGTGGGGAGGTTATCAGGGAGGCCCATGTGACTGGGTGGTTGAGTAGGTATAGCCTGAGGGGAGGAGGACAGAGTAGGGGAGTCTTATCCATCATAAGCAATCTGATCGTCACATGGAGTATGATGTGTATAAAAGTAACCTGACTGTGTGCCAAGAGTAGGCTGGGGCAGAAGTAAGACATTTTGCTGGGTTTCCTGTTAGAAATTTGAGTTCAAAAGAATCTTTCACTGAAAAGAGTTCCAGATGCTACCAAATGATACTCTTTGCTCCCACAGTAGCAGCTCGAGAGGCATTTTGTAACCTCTTTGAGTCACACTTTCTGGGGATTACACAGGTTATTGTATGTATGGGTCTTGGGAAGGGACCATGTGGTCACTTTATTGTATAAGACCCTGTTTTTGACTATGTGAGAGGAGAGACTCCTGGCCCACCTGGAGTCTCACCCGTGGTTTGACTGTCTACAGATGAGCAGAGCCCCAAGGGTAAGTGGAGAGTTCTGATAACCTGTTTGGGGTTAATGATTGGTTGTCAGGGTTGTCTAGTAAAAACAGTGCTCTCAAAGACTGTTTTTTGGCTTTGAGAAACTGGCCCACAGTACCACTTTTTGTAATTTGCTGAGGCACCCTATAGGAAGAAACACTGGAGGCGGCTGTTCATGTAGCACAGTGAATGTTTGGTAGGTGCTTGGCTGGGACTTACAGATAGAGAGATAAAACTGATGTTCTTTCTCTCCAGTTGCTGTGGGCTACATCTGAGGTTCCATATTCAAATCTGTGGGGTCAGCTAGCTACCACAAGGCCCAGGCTGTGGAGAAACTGAGGCAGGTTGGATTTTTAAAAATTATTTATTATTTTTAGATACACATGACAGTAGAGTGTATTTTGACGTTTTATACATACATGGAGTGTAACTTCCTAGTCTTGTGGTTGAACAGGATGTGGAGTTTCACTGGTCGTATATTCATATCTGAACATAGGAAAGTTATGTCTAATTTGTTCTACTTTCTTATTCCCATCCTCCTCCTCTTCCCTTCATTTCCCTTTGTCTAATCCAGTGAACTTCTATTCTTCCCCCTCCCCCACTTATTGTGTATTAGCATCCACATATCAGAGAGAATATTTGACCTTTGGTTTTTTGGGGGGATTGGTTTATTTTATTTAACATGATAGTTTCCAGTTTCATCCATTTACTGGCAAATGCTATCATTTCATTCTTTCTATGGCTGAGTAATAATCCATTGTGTATATATACCACCTTTTCTTTATCCGTTCATCTGTTGAAGGGCATTTTAGGTGGGTTCCATAGCTTCAGAATGGCAATTATCAAGAATACAAGTAATAATAAATGTTTGGAGAAAACAGTTCACTCACCATTGCTGATGGAACTGCAAATTGGCATAACCACTGTGGAAAGCAGTATGGAGAGTTCTCAGAAACCTTGGAAAGGAACTACCATTTGACCCAGTTATCCCACTCCTTGGCATATACCCAAAGAACTTATAATCAGCATACTACAGTGACACAACCATATCAATGTTTACAGCAGCTCAATTCACAATGGCAGATAGGCTTTTATGCTGCAGGAGAGGGAGACACCCAAGAGCTCATGCCCCCTCTAGCACCATGTTGGCACTGCTGGGAGATAGATTGGTGTGTTGATCTCAGTTGTTTTAGAAGTAAAAATTCAGGTTTTTCACATTTTGTTTTTGTTGAATGTGAAGTCTCTAGTTTTAAAAACATTTCTACCCAATTCTGATATTTTAATAATACTGTGTGGGCCAACTTCTGAATTTTACCCTGAGACAGCCCTTTTGAGAATTCTAGGCTACACAAATGAGAGGCTAAATCACTGTGTTGCAACTGAAGATGAGTGGTTTCATGCACTAATCAGTTTTGTTGATTTGTTTTTTTAAACAGCTTTCCCCTCTTTATGGAATTCAACAACTTGTCACTAATTTTTGTAGTACTTGATGATCTTATTTTGAGTGGAACAGAGAGTCTGGAAGCTGTTGGAAGTTCTGCTGAAGTGAGTTAGAACATAGATAAATACATTTTTTTGACCACTATTAGTTCCTCCTCTTCTGCAGCCCAGGAGACCCTCTGAAGGTGGGCGAGGGAAAGCTGGCCTCCAGTTGAGTCAGTTCCATGACTGCTGGCGAGGTGGTTGCCAGGCTTCTGAGTGATAGAGGCGGTCTAATTAAAGTGGGATTGATTTATTAACAGAGCTTTACTGGTCATATAATTTAACAACTTGGAGGTGTTATGAGGCCTGGGGTATTGCTAAAGAGTGCTAAGGCTCAAGATAATTATTGCCTGACTTGGAAAGAATGACAGATGGGACCTCATTGTTGCTGTAAATCTACCCAGCAATTGAACTGGCATTCTTTGTTTAATGTTGTTGAGGGGGCTCTCCATTGATCCTTGGTTTTCTTGCTGGCACACTCCCCTCTGCATTTCCAGGGCTCTTTGTTTCAACCTTCCTTGACCCTCCTTTAAAGCCTGCTGCTTATTCAGCTGAGGGATTTGCATTTGGTTTTGCCTTCACAATGGGTTGCCTGGGTCCCCCTCATTTTCCAGCTGTCTTTCTGTTTGAATTTGAGTTTCCAGCCAATGTGCTTTTTGGCCTGGTGTGACTTAGTTAAAAAAAGATCTGGTCTTTTAACCAGACCTGTATAAATATTTATTTAAGACGTCTGTTGTGTGCTTCTGGGAGTATAGCTGTTATTACCTCAACCCCTGCCCCCTGAGGTGTAAATGAAAGTAGAATGTAGAACAAGCGAAATCCTAGGAGGCAGGAGGTCTCACAGATTGGGAGTGACATTTTGCTTATGTTCCACACCTTGGCTTGCCTGGCCCTCCACCACACTTCCCTGAACTGTTCAGGTCATTAGCTCCCTGACTGTGGAGGCCATTTGACTAGGAAGATGGATTTTAGAAACTTAGATGTGATGAAGATGTGTATGGTAATGTACTTTCCTATCAGCCAGAAGCATTCAGGAAGCGCACAGTGCACCTACTCCCGGAGGCCCATCAAAATTCTGATTTTTGCTATTTTTATTTTAGACCTCGGGTTGTATTGTTATGAGTTGGATAACTTTTTTTTTTTCCTGCAAATAAAACTATTTTTTTTTCCAATTTGAATGGTCAAATATGATGGCTATAGGAAATGTGGAAAATACAAAAAGTAGAAAAGAAAAGCATCTATTCAAACCTTCCTATCTAAGATTACCCACTGTTATCATTTGAGGGAATTTCCTGCCCCCTGGTTTTCGGTGCATTTTTAAGGCACAGCTGTAGATTTAGTTATATCACATCATTTTGTATCTTATCCTAATAATCTCCCATAACTGCCTTTCTGTTCTCTTTCATCTTAGAGCACCTGGCAAGTCAGAGGCCATGAGGGCTATCTCAGGGTCTTTGCATTATCTTTCCATTATCTGCAAGGTTCTTTCTCTAGGTAACTACATGGCTGACTCCCTTCTCCTTTGTCTTTGCTTAAATTTCAGCAAAGCTTCTTCTGACCTCCTTGCTCAGTTTTCACCTGCACTAGCCAGAATTCCCTGTCCCAAAAGACCATCATTTCCCATAGCAACCTGGAAGTATGGCACCCAACATACTACCTGTCTGTTTATTATCAACTTCATTATTTTGCTGAATATGCCACTATAAGCATTAAGTTTTGTATACAATTTAAAATAGCTATGTGTAGCCCATTCTTTGAATAGACCATACATGAACCATTGCCATACTGCTGGACATTTACATCATATCTAGCGTTTTGCTATTATAAATCATATGAACCTGCTATGAATATTTTGAATATAAAGCATTTTTTAGGCATTAAAAGAAATTCTTGGACATGGGATTATTAGGTCAGATTATATTGTATTAAGATTCATTTGGCTGCAAGTCATAGAAACTCAACAACTGGCTTAAGAAAATGAAATAATCATTGGATGATGTATTTGAGGAATTATTGAGTGAGGCTATTTGAGGAATAGAGGGTTAGATTTCCAACGAGGCTGACTGCAGAGGTTCAGTTGATGTCCTTGGGCCTTTGATCTGTCTCTGATCTTTCATTTCCTTTTCCTCTGTGTTGGTTTCATTCTGAGGTAGTCTTTACCCATTTATGTCAAACTCACCACCTATGGCTATTGGTTTTGTCTTATAAGCTGTGTAATTGTCTCTTAGTCATCCTCTTCCCAAAATTTTTGACAAACTTGGGAGAGATTCTTATTGCCTCAAATCAAATTTAGACAGCTTTGAATCGTTCACTTTGTACATGGGACAAGTTAATGGGATATACCAGAGTGGGCAAAATGTCGTCCTATCCATATCACTTCGAGTAGGGCGGGTGCAGGTCCCCAGATGAGAATTGCTATGCTGCCACCAGGAGAAGGATTGGATGTTGGGCAGGGCACCAAAAATTATAGCTATGAACATTTAAGACTCTGAGTAAAAAGGAAAAGCTGAGATGGCTGGGCATGGTGACACATGCCTGTAATCCTAGCAGCTAGGGAGACAAGGCAGGAGGATTGCAAGTTCAAGGCCAGCCTCAGCAACTGAGTTAGGCCCTGTCTCAAAATGAAAAATAATAAGGGCTGGGAATTTGGTGCCCCTGGGTTCAATCCCTGATACCAAAGTGAGAAGCGGAAAGGGAGGGGAAGAGAAAGGACCCCAGTGCATGGTAAAAATGTATTTACATTTTTGTAATTCCAGCCTAACAATGGCAAAGCTGCAGAGGAGGAAGCCCAAGCCACAGCTCCCTGGGGAATTGAATGAGGTTCCCCAACCTATAATAGCATGCCTTGTAGGCTCTTGGTGGTCACTAGCCTAAGTGCATGTCAAAATTATGAGGCATGGAGACAGGTTCTACTGTGAATATCAAAAACATTCTTGGAGATTCCTCTAAGGAATTCTGGCAATAGTACTATCCAGATAAAGATAGGTTGCTGATATCAAGGGCTTCATTCCAGAGCAGCTGCAGGGTGTATTAAACAGGACCTGGACCTATATAGTGAAGGCCTTGGTGATATCATTATCACTTCTATGGGCTCTGTGGGCCCTATCTTGATAAGAACAGTCTTCACGGGAGAACTCTGCTTCACTGTTTCCTGGTTTCCCTTCTCTTTGTTGATCTTGCCAGTTTGCAGCATAATTATTTAAGGTTGACAGGTCCCATGTCTGTTGTCCACTGTTGAACCTAACACCTGCCTTATGGGCAGTGTTGAACTTTGTTGGCCCCGTGGTGGCTTTTGGCTATGCTCAGTCATATGTGCATGGAACTCCAGGGGCCCCTAACACATCATCTGCCTTGGGTGATCTTCCTGGCCCAGGTGAAACTCATTTGTAGCATGTGGGAAGCTGGAAATATCTCAGCACCCCATAGGGGTGGGGATATAGTTCAATTGTACAGCACTTAACTAGCATACAAGAGGCCCTGGATATGAGCCCCCAGCACTGCCCCCCAACAACAACAACAACAACAACAACAAAAAATGCCCCATGGATTACCCTGCAGTCTTACAGAACAGAACTGTTTAAATCCATCTGACTTTGTTTGTCTGTTGAGATTATTTATAATCCAGAATTAGGATATATTGTGATGAATTGTGGACCAAAGAAAATGAAGTTATTACTTGATACTCTTCATAAATTCTTCAAAGGCCATCTGAACTCTTCCATTTGAGTCCTGTGCTAATGACTATTTGCTGTTATTTAACAGCAAACCTGGGGACCTGGCCACATGGGGAAGTCGTCAGAGCCAAGGCTGTGTGAAGGGCCCTTCAGTGTGTACTCTTGATTCCCCATGCAATTTTTTGGCATTTCTCCTTTTCCATGTCATTAAGGAAATCAGATGGAGGCAATTTATAAGGAAATGATACATCTGTGTTAAGGACTCTTGCATTTTCCATGGTACACGGGGGACAGAAGAATATTAATATTCCATTGTGCTTCGGTTATCCATCTACTGGGCAGGTATAATTCTCACAGCAGAATTCTCCAGTATAATTTAGAGTGTTCAAAATTATGGACATTGAGCTCCCCTAGAGTCAAGGAGTTGGCTGTTTAGTGGCATCTCCTTTGATTTCTGATTTATGAAATGAGTTTCTTACATATTTCACTATAATTATGTAAGCGTCCACCTTTTTGAAATCTGTGGACTACTATATAAATGTCTAGTATAAACAAATTGCTCAGAAACAGATATTTAAAAATCATGGCTTACCACTTACAAAACAGGTGATCTGTGATGACAGGTGAGGGGAGCTCTGTTTTATTTGTGTGTTGTCCTTGGTGCCCAGGCTGGAGAGCACAAGTGGAGACAGAGTGGGAGCTCTGGCCTGACACCTCTCTTTGAATCCCATTTAGATAATGTCTGCGCAAGATCTTAGTAGGGATCTTTCTTATCAGTTGTGCTGACAAGAAAGCACAGCTGAGATGTTCTAAAAACAGACCATAAAGGGAAAACCCAAATACCCTCTATGATGAAATTTTATGATGAAATTTTGTTCAGTTTAGTTAACAATGACTGAGCAGTTACTGTAAGCCAGTTTCATAGGGCATTTCTCCCGTGCTCAGGACAGTGCTGCCGGGGATCAACTACCTCTTATACACATGTTGACAGGGTCCTGGAATTAATGCTCTTTGGGAAGGCCCAGTGGCCTTTTATACCACCCAACTACTGTCTTGTAGTATTGCATTGCTGAGAAGGGCACTGCACAGCTGGCTCTAGACCCTCCCTGAACTAGTAAGAGCAACAGCAGGAACACCAGGAGCTATTCCTGACAAAGACAGAAAGGTGAGGGGTTTAGTTGGTCGTTGTCCACTCATAGCTTGAGCCCTGGAGTGTGGCTGAGTTGCAGGGAGGACTAAGAAACATTAGGTACCAAGTTTTAGTCTCCATTACTGATTGTACCCCAAGCTTGTCTTTTTGTTCCTCAAGCAAACAAGGGTTGATGAAAGCTCCAGTGTTTACAACTTCAACTGTAATTACATAAATTGACCAACAAGGCTGTCCTGTAGTAGCAATCATTAAATCACAGAAAATGGAGTATGTTTGCTCCGCTTTGGGTAGGGTGACCCCTTTGTGGCTGGGAGCAGGGGCACACAGCACAATGCTTAAGCAGTTGATTTTCTGGAGTCTGTTTTTGGGGATTGGATGGCAAATAGATCCCCAGAAAGGGACATTGGGGTGAATGGAAGTCCATATAGGTGCTGACCTCTGTGCCTGCCTCCCATCTGTGCTCACTTGCAATACCTAGGCTCAGGATCCAGCTGCTTCCAAGCTTTACTGACCCAGAGGTGGTTGCATTCCTTGAAGGCTGGGTGTTGCTTGTTGAATATGGCTTTTGTTTTATGATCTGCCTTTATTGAATCAAATTGAGAATAGTTTTTAAAGCTGGCCTTTGCTTTGGCACAAAATATAATTAGACAAATGTGCCACCCAATTAACTTGTACCTCTAATTTTTGAATATGGATAAAATGTTTTAAGTAACTGCAGACATCTATTGTTTAATCTGAGATCACTTGTCACTTTTTGTTTTTTAAACAGCTGTGTCAATATCTATTAAACTCCAGTGGGCAAAAAAAAAAAAAAAATTGTATGTTAGCAATAATGTGCACATTAGATATCATTAGATTACTAGATAATAATTACCTTATTATGGGAGGAGTTTGGATGGTTGAAGTTTCACTTTGAAAGTTTAGCATATTTTCCTGTTCCCCAACACCACTTTCTAAATTCTCAAAGTCTCCGAAGTCATTTGATTGACAACTACTTAAGCACGCTTATCCTGAAGTTGGCTCTTGGGTGCTTCTGAACATGCTGGGGAGGGAAGTTCTTGCAGGTAGAGTTTGGAAATCTTTCACTCTCAATTTTTTTAAAATTCTCAGATTTTTACAAGGACAGTTAATTTTTACTTTTATTCTCTTGGAGCTTTTTCACTGTTTAAAAGGCCGTATCAAATGTATTGATATACACACAAGTGAGAGAAATTGTCCATGAGGTTTTAAAATATTCTGAATAATATTTTCTTTCTTTTTAGCTGTCTCCGTTATGAGGTACAGCGCCTCTGCTTTTGGGTTTGCAGTAAGTAATCTGAAATGTACTTTCATGAAATTTTGCACGATTTTCCCAAGCTCATGAGTCTCACCCTAAGCCCTCAAATAAGAGGGTGGTTGGAATGGGTAACACACCTTTTATGGAAACAGCTTCTATAAAAATTATAATTCAGTAGAATTAAACTGCAATGAGACTATATTTCTCCAGCACAGTTGGGAGGGAACCACATTTTTAACAAAGTGGTTAGTTGAGAGGGTGTTTTAGGAATCTCAGTCCTTTTTTCTCTTCCAGGTTGTGTGTAGACCTGGCCTGTACTGGAGTGATGCATTTGCTGGTGTAGACAGAGCTGTTTGAGAGTTAGGATCGATACTACTCACGTTGGGATAAGCCAGTCTGTAGCCCAACTAGGACTGCCTGAATTCTCAGCCTGCCCCCTGAGGGAAGTTGGTCAGAGAGAGCAGGTCTCTTTTTACAGGATTAGGGTTAGTATGTTGAAGCATTGGGTAACAATTCCCCATGCCCCTTCGAGTGTCAGTGCTTGTAGTTTTCTGGATGAGCAGTGTGACATGGTGTGATGACTCACAAAAGAGCTCATTTCACATCCCTTCTGCATAGAGGTAGGGTTTTCTGTACCTGAGGGTATGTGTGCATGTTCCCAAACCCACTTCTGCCCTTTGTTGTTAAGAATTTAATGTTTGGCGGGCATGCAGATTCTTTTCAGAATCTGAAGAAGGATGTGGATTGTCGAGAATAATGCACATCACTGCACACACACACCACATATATACACACACACACACACACTTTCTTTCTTCACTTTAGCAAGATCTCCCCTTTCCCCTGAACACCCTCTCCTTCCATCCATTTCTCTCTCTCTCTCTCTGCAAAAGTGCTGAATTTTGTATGCAATATTGAAGTGTTGGTGTACTTCCTGGAGCCTCTGGGTGACTCCTATCCTTACCCCTGAACCCAGGTAAAGCAGTTCCATTGACAGCCAGTAAAAAGATCCTTACCCAAGGTCGTTGGCTTGGGATATGCGGGAAAATGCTGAAATTATCTTGCTGGCCTTGGGGAAACCAGGGCCACATCTTCTAAAACAGTGTACCCCTGTCCCACATTTCCAGAGTGCTAAGAGTCAGGGGCTGTGGCAGCAGATCCCACCAATAACACAGGGGCTCTGATGCTGCTACCAGCTCAGCACTTGGGTACTGAGGCTCCAGTCTCCCCAGATTTTACCATGAAGATCTTGAATGGCTGCATCAAAGCGTCTAAAAAACAGTGCTTCGAATCACTCATTCAGATATTCCGAATCACAGCACAGTTCTCCTGTGTCTTCATAGCCATGCCCCATTAACTCTGGAAAACCACTAAAGTCATGTTTCTTTCTTCTAGTTTGATGCCATCCTGGATGTCCTGTCATCAGCGATTGTCCTGTGGCGTTACAGCAACGCGGCTGCGGTACACTCTGCTCATAGAGAGTACATGTAAGTGGATTCTTATCTTTTTTGCAGACTACAGAACTCTTACAAGTGAGGGCATGCAATGAGAAGGTCCCCAGACTGCCTTTGAAGGCACCTGATGTGATTTTTAACCACGTGACAAGTCTCTCCTGGGATGGTTAAAAAGATGGGGTGTATCTGTTTAATTCTCTGTTCCCTGCTCTTCAGTCTGGAGTGAATATTTATTTGCTTGTCTGTCCGTCCTTCCTTCCTTCCTCCCTCCCTCCCTCTCTTCCTCCCTCCCTCTCTTTCCCCTCCTTTTTCTTTCCCAGGACCACACACATGCTAGGCAAGTACTTTACCACCGAGCAACACCCTGCAAACCCCCAGAGTCAGATTTTGGGTTTTGAGAATCAGTACTTGCTATCTCCATACTGCATTCCCTCATCTGGAAAATCAGGAAATAATTCCTTCTCTATGCATTGTGACGAATACATAAACATGCATGTACATAAATATATTGATTTTTGTGTGTTTATATGTATGTGTATGAGCATGTGTGTGTATCAGGGCAAGAGTTTTGCCCTGCCTCTGCAGCTTTTGAATGGTTCAACACAAGTGAGCAAATGCCTCCCTGCTGAGGTTTATGATAGTGCCTGGAGAAAAGGTATTTTTTAAAATTAACTTATTTTTTTGTTGCATTATAATCATACATAACAATGGGATTCATTATGCCATTTTTGTACATGCACATGACCTAATTTGGTCGATCTCATTTCCAAGTACCTTCCCTTTCCCTTCCCTCCTTCCTGCCTCTGATCTACTTGCTTTACTCAATTGATCTCTCTTCCATTATTATTATAATCTTAATTAACTATAATTATATGTAAAAGTGGGATTGATTGTGGTATATTTGTATATAGGCATGGCATAATTTGGTAGATTTTATTCCCAGTACTTCCCCATATCCTGCCCTCTTCTCTTCATCTCAATCCCTTTTCTCTACTCTATTGGTTTCTAGAAGGTACTCTTGAATGGGATGGTAAGCTGTACTCTTAACATTCAAAGGTTGAGAGGTCTCTTTGATGCCAGGAGATGCAGACAGTAATGTACTCGAGATTGAATTTGCCTAATGAAAAATTCAAAGATGACACCATAATGAATTCACTAATGAATTTTAGTTTACTTTATTGTTGGTTTTGGGTAGTACACAGAAACTTCTTTTATGTGTTAAATACTTTTTTTATGTGTATTAGCTCTTTTAACAAATATTAAGTATTGAGTTTGTGATATCATGGATCATTTTAGAGAAAGTTAATTTTAAAAAGTGCATTAATTTGTGGCTGAAAAAAAAAACAAGAAAACAATTGTAAGTACCAAATTAATTTTATAAAATTACAAGCAGTGGTTCTGAAATGATCAAAGTTGTATTAACACTGGTCTATCTGAAGGAGCAGCTAATGCTTCTACCCAATCTGTTATGTGGGTATTTGAGAAATTCAGTAAAAGAAGTCTCCATAGCATTATCTAGGGAAATTCTTGGATTTCAAGAACTAGCCACTGTCTTGACAGTAGAACATGTAATCTTCAGTTCTATAGTTGCACTATCCAATATTCTTACCACTAATGCAATATTTTAGCACTTGATCTGTGGCTTGTCCAAACTGAGATGTGTTGGAAATGTAAAATACCTACTAAATTCCCAAGACAGTAAGAAAAAAAGAATGTGAAAGTTTTATTAATATTGAGAATATTGATTGCATTACATGTTGGTACCAGAATACTTTAGATATATTGGACTAAACTATTAGAACTATTTTTTCTTCTGTTTATTTTTAAATATGGTTTCTAGGTGTTGAAAATTATGTGTCTTGCATTCTATTTCTATATATAGGAGAAATGAGAAGGATTTTAAGTAGAGAACTCTTCTCTCTGCCTATTCTTTCTTATTTTAGAGTTAATCAAGAATTTGATTTACAGTTCCAGGAGGAATTGGGTTCAGAGTGTCCCAATTTCTCTTTTCTAATTTGCCTTTTTTTCGGATTTTCTTTTGGCCCAGATGATTTTCATGTTTATTGGTTATAGCCATAAATTATTGTAGATTTTTTCCTTTTTTCCCCCTCTGTGTTGAAGATTACACCCAGGAAGTGTTTCATCTCTGAACTATACCCCATCCCTTTTTAATTTTATTTTTGAGACAGGGTCTCACAAAATTGTAATCCTCCTGCCTCAGGCTCCTGAGTAAATGGGATTATAGGTGTCTACTACCATACCCAGCTATTGTGGCTTTTCTGTGAGAGTCAGTTTCTCTGTAAAGTTTGCCCAGATCAAGTTTAATGACAAGAAATATCTTTGGTTTCACTGTTTTTAATGATACCCAAACAAATACCATTGTAGAAAGTCTATATTATTATCCTAAAGGCAGAACTCAGAGATGATGCTTTTATAATTCCTAGGTGGTTGTTCATTAGAAGATGCCAATGAATGCACTTGGAGATTTCTAATCTAGGGATTAAAATTATATCCACAGTCTTCTGTATTGTTGACTTTAAAGTTTTAATCTCTGGCTTATCTCATGTAAGTTAAAAATTCATGAAATCACTGCCAGCTGAGAAACTGATGTTTGCATATTAATGAGCATAAATGAATTATGAGCAGCATAACTAGAAAAACCATTTGTTTTCATGTTGTTGCTAGAGAAGATTATTAGATGGAAATGGAAATATCCAAGTGGGCCTTGGTTAAGCTTTCTTATTTTTCTGTTCTGGACTCAAAGCCACTGAATGAGTTTGAATTTCCAATGCAAAGAGAATAGAAACTTTTTTTGATCTTGCTTTCTGTTGACTGTCCTGACTGTGCATGTGCTGGGGTGTTTAATGCTAGAGGAAGAGAGATACCACTTCTGCACCACCACAGAAGGGTAACCCCAATTGTTTTATTGCATTAAAATGTTTTTTTGTTGTTGTTGTTTAAAAAAACCCACATAAATGAAAAGTTGTGCTCCATTTGTGTGCAATGAATCGAAATTCATTCTGCTGTCATGTATAATTAATTAGAACAAATAAAAAATTAAAATATGAAAAAAGCATAAAATTTTCCTCTTAACCATTTTTAACATTTTTAAAAACATTATTTATTTATTCTTTAGATATATATGACAGCAGAATGTATTTTTGAGTCATTATACACATTGCAGCACAACTTTTCTTTTCTCTGGTTGAATATGATATAGCTTTATACCATATGTGCAGTCATACATGTACTTAGGGTAATGATGTCCATCTCATTCCACCATCTTTCCTATCCCCATAACCCCTCGGTTAACCTTGTCATTGTCATCCCATCCCTCCTCTCACTCCCCTTTGCCATTTTTAAGTGTGCAGTTCAGTTGTATTAATTTTATTCACATTGTTGTGAAACAGATACCCAGAACTATTTTATTTTGCAAAACTGAAATTCTATGCCCATTGAACACTTCTGCATTTCTTTCTCACTCCAGCTCTGGTAACAACAGTCACTTTCTGGTTCTATGAGTTTGACAATGCTAGATGCCTCATAAAGGGGTCATGAAGTCTTTGATTTTTGTGACTAGCTTATTTTGCTTTGTACACTGTCTTCAAGGCTCATCCATCTTTTATTGTGTGACACAATTTCTTTCTCTAAAGATTGAATAATATTCCACTGTATGTATATAGCATATTTTGTATATCCATTCATTCCCTGATAGTTATTTATGTTGCTTCCACCTCTTGTTTATTGGGAATAATGCTGCCATGAATGGGTGTGCAAATATCTCTTTGAGAACTTGCTTTCAGTTCTTTTGGAGATATATCCAGAAGTGGCATTCCTGAATCACATGGAAGTCATATCTTAAAATTTTTGAGGAACTTCCATTGTGTTTTCCACAGCACTTGCACCATTTTATAATCCCATTGACTGGTTATTCAAGCTCCAAATTTTGTCAGTCACTTTTCTGTGAACAATGGGTATGGGACAGATGGAGAATCAGGTTTTCTCATGGTCTGAGTTTTCAACATGAGTATGATAGATGGAAGAGCAATGGAATCACGTAGGTGTGCAAGGGAAGGAGTCATCAAATAGACCAGAATATCCAAACTGGGCCAGGAGGGATGGGATGACAATGACAAGGTTAATGAACAGTCCTCATAGATTAGAAGTCCCGATGAGGTCAAGAATGGTTGGTGTAGAGCCAAGTGTAGTGACATACATCTGTAATCCCAGTGACTTGGGAGGCAGAGGCAGGAAGTTTGAAGGTTCAAAGTTAGCCTCAGGAACATGGCAAGGCCCCAGGCCACTTAGAGAAACCCTGCCTCTAAATAAAAAAATTTTTTAGAAAGGGAGCACTGAGGATGTGGCTTAGTGGTTAAGTGTCCCTGGGTTCAATTCTTGGTACTAAATAAACAAATAAATAAATAAATATGGTTGGTGTGTGTGTCTGAGGGGAATGCTAATCTGAGAATGAGAAGTTAAAAGCCAAGAATTCATAGGTGTTTCATTGGTATAGATTCAGGATGAGAGTGTGGCTGAGTTAGGGTGGTCATAAAAGGTCAGAGGTTTGAGTGAGGCCAGGAGTTGGCTGGATGCTTCATCTGGAATGGAAGTTAACAGGAGTGTTTCCAACTTGGGGAGCAGATACAAGCAGTAAAACAGGTACTGCCATCATCAGTAAATGAAGGCCGGCCAGGAGGTTGGAGATAATGAAATAAAGGAGGTATACTGAGTGGTTGAGTTGGATGGCAACAGGCAGTGTTGCGGGAGCAAGCTGGAGAAATGGTTTGAAATTGGTGTCTGGAGAAAGAGGCTTTGAAAGTGAGCAAGAGAAAAACTGCCTCTTCTTTGAAGGTAGAAACAATAGCTTCCTCAGTGGAAAACCAGGTTATCACTAGGGCAGGAAGGTAAAGAGAGCAATCAGAACAGAGCTCGAAGGTGTGGAGATCGGGGTCTGAGGAGACTGCTTGGTGGGAAGGTTCAGGGCCATGCTGGAGGAGGGAGTACAGAGAACCTGGGGACAGGGACAGGGTGGTAGCATTGGCCCTGTGCCAGTGAATTGCTATGCAGCCACTCAAAAGAATGGAGCAGTATTTGTATACTTACATTGTGAGCACCAAGGTTCATTAAGTAAAGAAAGCATGGTGAAAAGTAGTATCTGTGGTCTTTTCTCACTGGTTTTAAAATAAAGGGTTCATAGTCATGCATGCTTGCGCAGGCATATAAAAGATCCCTGCAGGGACACAAAGGAGACTGGCAGCAGGATCGCCTTCCCTCTAGCAGAGGGACTGGGGACAGAGGCAGGAAGGAGATGTTTTCTTTATGTCCTTTAGACCAAAGCTATCCAATAGACTATGATGTGGACATGCTCTATATCTGTGCCGTACAATCTGAGAGCCATTAGCCACACGTGGCCATTGAGCTTGTTGCATATGGCTATACCCATGGGGGAACTGGATTTTTAACTTTAAAGAATTTAAATAGTCATGTGTGGTTAGATGCTAATGTAGTGGACGATGAATGCCTCTTTTGTTAGATCACTTTCAATGTATACTTTTTATAATATTTATTTATTTATTTTAGTTTTCGGCGGACACAACATCTTTGTTTGTATGAGGTGCTGAGGATTGAACCCGGGCCGCACGCATGCCAGGCAAGCGCACTACCGCTTGAGCCACATCCCCAGCCCTCAGTGTATATTTTTTAAACAGAGTTTTAATAAATCAAAAACATGGGGCTGGGGTTTAGTTCCTTGATAGAGCACTTGCTTAGCCTTCCTAAGGCCCTGGGTTCCATCCCCAGCACTGGGAGAAAAAAAAAAAAAATATCAAAGCATAGAAAACCTGGAAATGAGAGGAAGATATTGAAAGAAGCAGGGCAGTGCTGCAGGTGGAGAGTGTGGGGAGAAATTAGTGTACCAGGAACTTGGCAAGGTTGAATGACACGGGGAATTTTACGCCTGTCTTCTTAGCCATTCTCAGCCCCGTGTACCATGTAAGGCCACAGGAAGGACAGCCTCCTGCTGCTGTCAGCTGCCAGGGCCATCGGGATGCTTGCCACAGATGGTACAGCTTGATGCTCTTTGGGAGCCTCTGACATTTTGCATATGGTTGCAGCACAGGTGGGGTCCCACGAAGACGCCCTAGCCCCAGCTGTCTCTTTGGGCGATCTGTCAGCTCATTGAGACAGAGGGGTGGAGGCAGATGGAAGGCATTGCTCACCTTTCCAGGCTTCTTATTCTGCAACAGAGTCAGCCACACAGCCAGAGATGATGATCTTCTGTTTCAAATGTACCTGCAGATGGCATTTCTAGCATGCTGGAAAGCGAGTTTGAGAGCTCTGGAATGGATGCTCTTAGAGAAGCATAAATCCTTTGTGTGTCTTCTCATGTGAAATAAATGGGGTACCCTGGTTCTTACCCAGGGAACTTGCTCTGCTTTCTTTTCCAATTTGCTGATCCAAACTCCTTGGCCTCAAAACTACCCGTTGACAGGATTGCTTGATGATAGCCTTTTGATGACTGACTTCCGCAGTGCCCTTTCTGCTTTTGGAAACAAGTCCAAAACTTAAAAATAAAAGTAACCAATTCAGTCAAGAGAATGATGTATTGGTAATTTGCTTCTGGTGCCTAATCTAAACGGACTGCAAAGGCAATGATTTATACCAAGAACCATATTAAAATAGTATCAGTCTCTCTGACTTCTCATGGGGTGTTTGATCTGGCCCTAACTCAAAGACTCTGGGGGAAGCGAATCCCATTTACTCTACATCTCTCTAGTGCTCTTAGCTTTATAAAGCTCTTCAATGTGTTTTAGCTCAAGAGCAGAACCTGAACTAGAAGAATAAATAACTTCAGAGATGCCCTCGATGACTGGTGAGATCTGAGGCAGAAGGTAGAGCCTTTATGGCAGGACATGAGCTCATTTACCTTAAATAGTTTGCATTTTATCTTACCTGAAGGGTAGAAGGGAATGGTCTCCAACTGGCAAAAGCCTTTGATCCATCAAAAGACATGTGAAACCTGCCAGGATGCAGACGTGACACTAACTGGTTGTGCATTATGGGCGGGGTATTAGAGGACGAAGTGTAGACTTGGTCTCATTAGTAATTGAACTATGTCCCCCCAAAAGATATGTTGAAGTTCTAACCTGCAGAATGTGATTGTATTTAGAAATAAGGCCTTTGCAGATGTCATGAAATTAAGATGAGGTCATGCTCTATTAGGGTGGCCCTAATCCAGTGTGACTAGTAGCCCCAAGAGAAGAGATAAGAGAGAGACACACAGAGTTGACAGCTATGTGAGATGCAGGCAGAGATTGGAGTGGTGCATTTATAAGCCAAGGAATCAGAAAGGATAGGTTTAAAATGAGTGTGACTCTAATGACACCTTGATTTCAAACTTCCAGCTTCCAGAACTGTAAGACAATGAAGTTCTCTTTAAGCCACCAAGTTTGTGGTGCTATTAAGATTGTCCTGGAAAACTGATACAGTCCTCAAGAAGAGTCCTCCATGAGGGCTATGCTGTCTCTCACCAGCTCTGTCTTTCACTAACTTATCAATCTTTTGAAACCTCAGCTCTCCCTTCTGTGAAAGGGGAGGAGAGTTATGGCAGTGGCCAGATGCTTTGTGGTTAAGATGAAGCCTGGCACTGAATGTGACTTCAATATATGCTCAGAAATGTTAGATGAATAATTTTCCATCCTTAGAGTTTGGGAAATGTTTTAATTTGTTGTACTAAAATGGTGTGATATTATCTGTCCCCATTATTTTTGTTTTGCTTTTCAAGAGCACAGAATAAAAGAACTTACAAAGAAAAAAAATTTAAATTTGAAGCAGACACTTTTGCATATTTACAAAGTTGCTTTGACTTGGGGACATTGTTGGGGGGGAATAAGTAGTGGAGGTGATAAAACGTTGTTCCTTGATTTCTTAATCTCATTCCCCTTCAAAGAAATGTGATTTCTGTGTGGCAAGTTGAAGTAATTCATGATATTATAAAAAGTTGAGGCAATTCATAAAGGTACAAAGAATGTATTAAAACTCACTAGTTACAGAGCATCCCATGGAAAACTATAGCTAAGGTCTTTATATGTAACATGTATGCATACACATACAAGCACATGGTTATACATCTTTAAATATGTATATGTACACATATATATGTGTATATATACACATATAATATATATATATATATATATATATATATATATACACATACACACATGCATGTGTGTATATATACGTGTGTGTGTATTAACATAGAGATGTTCCTCAAAGTGGTTTTTCTCCTATACTATATTTTGAGCATCTTCCACCTTAGAATAAATAGAGGTTTTTATTTTTTGATAGCTATGTGGTATCTATGGATTTAGTCTATTTTGTTTCAGCATATTTCTACTAAAGAAGTGGGTTATTTCCAATGTCTTGGTGTTATAAACCCCAAATAACTGTCTTTATACATTTGTATTTTAATGCTTTTCTTATTTCTTTAGGATCTGGTACTAGAATTTGAGGTCAAAGTTCAGGCTACCATAATATTGACAAGCAGAGTTAAAATATGCTCCAAAAATATCATTCTAACTTATGTTCTCACTAGCAGGAGCTGAGGGTGTCTGTTTACTCACCTTTGCCAGCAACAAGTGTTATAATTCTTTTTGAATTTGCCAGTTGTCCAGGTGGAACATTGAATTCCTCATGTTAACATGCATTTCTTTAGTTACCAATCTAGTTGGATAAATTCCCATATGCTTCTTGGGCATTTGTATTTCTTTTGGGAAATATATTGCCAGAATTTTGATTGGGAATGAGAAGACTCTCATTTATGTTTTGGAAAGGAACCCAGATTCAAGCTCCTAGAACTCAGGTGACTAAGAAGTACAGCATCATAATTGATCAGCTAGTTCTTACCTTACCTCTCACCACCTATATTCTTTTTTTCTTCTTCTTTTTCTTCTTTCTTTCTTTCTTTCTCTTTTTTTTTTTGCACAGCTGTACTTTTTGCTGTTACAGATCTAATTACCTGAACTTAATTTATGCATTGGTAAATTTGTTTGTCCAGCTCCTCATAACACTTTAAACTCACAAGAGTAAAAGTCTTCTTTTATCTATCTTATTCCCAGGCCCTAGACTAATCCCTAGCGTGTAGTAGGCGCTCATTAAAGAATTGCAGAATGAATAAGTTTGTTGGGATGAACCCAAATACCATGTGTAACTATAAAGCTCTAATAAAAAAAAAAATTGCAAGATGAAAGATTGAACTATAGGATCCCTTGAAGTTATGTAAACTTTTGGTAACCCTTATTAAGATTCTAGTAATAACCATTCACCAAGCACCTGATTTATGCCATGTATCATGCTGGGCTCTGGCTTAAAGGTGTTAATACCCAATAGAGAAGGTAAGTATTGTTCTTGAAGGTTCATGGCTAGTAATGGATGGAACTGGGTAAACCCAGCTCTTGATGGCCCTGAAGTTTGCTTCTTACCACTATGCAACACTACCTCTCCAAATGATCATTTGTAGGTCTTGGTTTTACCAGTTTGTCATTCTTCCCTTTTGAACTAGCTTTTCTTAATGGGCATGGTGGTGCATGCCTATAATCTCAGTGACTCAGGAGGCTGAGGCAGGAGGATCTCCACTTTGAGGCCAGCCTCAGCAACTTAGTGAGGCCCTAAGCAACTTGTGAGAAAAAGAAAAAAAAAAAAAAAAAGAAAGGCCTGGGGATGTATCACAGTGGTACAGCACTACTCCTGGATTCAATTCCCAGTATATGCCTCCCCTCCCTAAAAAACCAAAAAACAAAAAAAGCACTTTTTTATGGTAATTAGCTGAATCCACAATTAATTTAGCAGGAGTTAATTCAGAAGAATTAAAAATTATAACATCATTGAACTTGAAATGCAGGGAAAATGATTGGAATTGGCCAGACAGAAACAAACTGCCTGGGCCACTACAGGGCAGCCTAGGTGCCTGGTAGACATTACTAGGAGCTGGCATTCATGTCCTGGGTTTCATGGCAAATAGCTGCCATGGCAAGCACTTCCAGTGTCTCAAAGGCCTTGCAAATGAGGCTCATTAGTCTCACCTGCAACCCGGACTTCTTCCATGGTCTATGAAACAGCCCCGTTTTCATGACACGGGGCTGAGGCTCAGCTCTCTAGCTTTGCCATCAAGGAAGAGGAGCCAGCCTTTGTCCATAGATATAGCTTCTCCTCTGGCACCTGCTGCCAGGACATGGTATTCACTGCATGAGAAGTGCTCTATTCCTGAGGGTACCAATGCCCAGCGCTGTGGCTCTCTTTCACCCTGAGGACCGCCACTCTTTCGGAAACCTGAGCTTGCTGTGTCATTGCTTATTGTCTTTCCTTCCTCTGCTCTGTGCTGCCCTGGTGGGAACTGCTGCTGGTGTGTAGAGATGACGGCCTTAGTCAGGCACCCTCCTGATAGAGATCAGAAATTGCCTCTCTACCTCTTGTGCTGTTGTTCAATTCTCTCCCTTGTTTCCCCCGCTTTTGGGAGGGGAGCGGAGGGGGATAGTAGGGGATAGGAAAGGTAGCAGAATACAACAATCACTAATATGCCATTATGTAAAAAGGTGAGTGTGTAACCGATGTGATTCTGCAATATGTATTTGGGGTAAAAATGGGAGTTCATAATCCAATTGAGTCAAATGTATGAAAGATGATTTATCATGAGCTTTGTAATGTTTTGAACAACCAATAAAAAAAAAAGAAAAAAAAAGAAAGCAACTGCTTATGTTAAAATATTAAAAAAAAAAAAAAAAAAAGAATTTGCCGCTCTCCACCTTTATTAAAGCGGGGTTTGGGCAGGCTCTTTCCCTTCTCTGAGCTGTCCCGTTTTTTCACCCAGAATTTTTTGAGCCTGCTTACTCCACAGCCATATTTGAAATTTTAGAATCAGTTTTTAAGGCATGTATTTTTATCTCACTTGACCCCATATTTTGTTCTGTGTGTTTGCTATTAGACATTCTTAATCCAATCTGCCTTAACATAGCACTTGACATTGACTGTTGACCAACACCAAAATGCTGATGTGGGTTATAGTTGTCATTTACTTTATACTTTTGGAATTTCCTGAAAAACCCTTTTTGCAAGGTACATATGTTAGTTTTATAATTCTATCAATCATACTTTTGAGGGATAAAATAAAGGAAGTGAATCTGGGGACAAAGAATAAAGCTTTCATCTCCTCCCCATTGAGACTGCTTTCCTTATCCTCTATTGTGCAATTGGGTTTAAGCCATCAGCCCTACTGGGTGTTTTCACATAGGACTGCTACTTTTAGAAAGGAAGTCCCCTCTGTGCATTGTGACCTCCTTTGGGTCTGTGAAGTTGCATGGGATGGAATTCTGGGTATCATTATTTTCCTCCATCTCTCCTGCTTTTCTTTAGGTGTTGTACCCTTTGAGCACAGAGTCAGCTTAGGTTTTATCAGTGTCTCTCTGCATCTTGAGTCAGCTTTTTTATATAGCTAAATTGTGAGATAGGAGGCATTTAAAGGAATACTTGGGCCAGTTTTCATTGTTGCTACCTACCTCATAAAATTGTTATGAGAAACAAATGAGATAGTATAGGAAAGTTGCTTGGAACCATATTTGACTTATGCTAGGGATCTGATAAATTAGTGTTATTTTTAACAATAGGTTTTCCAGGCAAAATAGAGATAGTTATTTTTTTTAAAATAACTTGAGAGACTAGAACAAGAGGAGGCTTGCTTGAGGCTAGTGTGGCTTTTGGTATTTTCAGAGTTATGTATCCGTAACTCTCAATCAATTTTAGAACATTGCCATTACCACAGAAAATAGTCCCAAGTTTCTTTACCCTTCATCAGTAAACCCTCCCAGCTTAGGCAACCACAAATCTACTTTCTTTTTGGAGAGTGTGGACTCTTTTGAATATTTCACAAAAAATGGGATCACACCATGTGGTCCATTGTGGCCTTCCTTCACCTAGTCATTCACTCAGTGTGATGTTTTTAGTATTCACCTGTGTTGTCAAGTCAGTTCTTCATGTCTTTCTGTTGTCCCATTGTCTATTACATGGACATGTCACGTTTTATTTATCCATTCATCATTTGATGGGCATTTGAGTTGTTTCCACCTTTGGGCTTTTAGGAAGAATGCAACTATGAACATTTGCCTACAGGTGTTTTTGTGGAAGTATGGGCTTTTGGTGAGTATAGAGCTAAGAGTGGAATTGCTGAAATTGTTAGTCCATTCAGGCTACTATAATCAAATGCTATAGATTGGATGGCTGGTAAACAATAGTAATTTATTTCTGACAGTTATGGGGGTTGGGAAGCCCAAGATCAAGGCAGATACAATGTTCCCATGAGAGATCATTTCCTGGTTTATAGATGGCATTTTCTTTCTCTGTCCTTCTATGGTAGGAAAACCAAGGAGCTCTCTGGGGCCCCTTTTATAAGGGCACTAATCCCATTCATGAGGTCTCCTCCCCATGATCTAATCACCTCCCAAAGGCCCTACCTGGTAGCCTTTTAAGGATTGGGATTCCAATTGTGGAATCACAATTCCATTCAGACTGTAGCACTAGGTTGTGTGATAACTATGTTGAACCTTTAAGAAACTGCCAAAATATTTTCCAAAGTGCTTATACCATTTTGTATTCTTACCAGCAGGGTATGAGGTTTCCAGTTTCTTCACATCCTTGTCAACACTTGTTATCTGCCTCTTAATTCTAACCTATCTAGTGGGTATAAATGGCATCTGATTGTGGTTTAGATTTATACTTGAGGATTTTTATGCCTTTGAAAAAAAAAATACCTTTCTTTTCCTTGTCTGATTTTTTTGGTTTCTACCACCTTTTAGAACTTCTGTTACCCAGCTAGGCATGGTGGCGCATGCCTGTAATCCCAGTGGCTCAGGAGGCTAAGGCAGGAAGATTGAGAGTTCAAAGCCAGCCTCAACAACTTAGTGAGATCCTGTCTCAAAATAAAAAATAAAAAAGGGCTAGGTATGTAGCTCAGTGGTAGTGCCCCTGGGTTCAATCCCCAGTACCATAAAAAAAAAAAAAAATCCTGTTACCTGTTCTATTAAAGTGGCATGTCATTGGCTGGAGAAGGTTTCACCAAGAGGCCTCTACCTTACTGATGTTTGTCCTCCTGGCCTCTTGAGGTCTGCAGGCTGAGGCTTGATTTTAATGGCACAAAATCCAGGGACTCAGAATAAAGTCACAGAAATGACATGTAAGAACAGTATTCCCATTTATTAGTGACAAGATATTCTTCACAAGATATTGTCTGGTGTCTGTTTTAGCCTGTATGCTGTGGCCCCCAGCCTCCAAATTTGTAGGTTGAAGCCCTAACTTCCAGTATGATTGTGTTATGAAGTATCAGGATTTAGGGAGGTAATTAGGTTTAGATGAAGTCATAAACACCCTTCTAAGAAGAGAAGAGGTGAGGAAGATGAAGAGCTCACTTCCTACCCTACGTGAGGACATAGTGAGAAGGCCCCTGTCTGCAAGCTAGGAAGAAAACCCTAACCGGAACCTGACCATACCGGACCCTCATCTGACTTTACCTCCAGAGCTGTGAGAAAACAATTGTCCTTTAAGCCCCCTCAGTTTGTGGTATTTTGCTATGGCAGCCCCAATTAAGAAAGTGTGTGTGTGGTTTATTTCATTTTCCTCCCTGTAGATAGACCCACTTACGAATCCTGGCCATTGGAACAAGCAGGGGTTGGAGGAATTGAATATCTGGTGAAACATGGGGCTGTATACTAGCAGTGCTGTTTGAGTCTGAAAGGAGCCACCTTTGAGATAGGCTAAGGTTCCATCTTTGGGCACCACACTTTATTAGCATCCTTTTTGTTTCTGTGGCTTCCCCCCTCCTTTTTCTATTCTATGAGATTTTATTTTTTTTTCCAGTTATGTTGATATTATCACCATCTGCTGACAACTGAGGCTTCTATCTTTTTTAAAAAAAATTCATATTTTTTAGTGCCTATTGGCTCTAGACTGAGTCATGGTGCTTACGGTTTGGCAGGGAACTATGGCCTGGGGGTCGAGGGGTTGGAATACAGTTCCTGCTCTGATCTGTGGTAGTTAAGACTACTCTCAGAGTTAATAGTTTCTTATTACGCTTTGGGCACTCTGCTGAGTAATTTCTATGTTTTGTCTCCTTTAAGCCTCAGAACCATCCTATAAGACCAAGATTTCACCGTTAAGGTTTTACAGGAGAGGAAATGCAGGCTTAGTGAGGTACAGCAGCTTGCCCAGAGTGTAGAACTGGGATTCTGCTAGTGGATCCAGGATGGGCACCATGCCTGCATGACCCAAGGCATGTGTAGCCTTCATTTCTAAACAGTACTGTGCCCATACGGCTCAGGAGAGGCCCCAGGGATTCAACATGTGCTGAGGACAGGTGTGACAGTGAACATGGAAAGTGGAGGGAGAGAACAGCTGTGAGCCACCCCAATCCTTAGCAGGCCCCACAGGAGCGTCTCACATCCTTATGGCCAGCTGGAAGGGGATGGGGCGGGGGCTGCTGAGGGTGCTGTTTTTCTTTTCCCTGTAGCCAGAGAGAAGTTGTTTTCCCCGTTTGAAAAAAAATTTCTTTCTTTTCAGTCTGTTTCTGATATACATAATGTCGCTACCCTTTGTTTTCATTTTCCCATCTGTTAGGTTAAGGCTGAAACTTCTCATCTTACTTGCCTTGGAGGTATCTTATAAAAAGCATTAAAATTGAGGCTGGGGATGTGACTCAAGCGGTAGCGCGCTCGCCTGGCATGCGTGCGGCCTGGGTTCGATCCTCAGCACCACATATAAACAAAGATGTTGTGTACGCCAAAAACTGAAAAATAAATATTGAAATTCTCTCTCTCTCTCTCTCTCTCTCTCTCTCTCTCTCCCTCTCTCTCTTTAAAAAAAAAAAAACAGCATTAAAATAGAATATGTTCTAAAGACTTGGAATGTGGGCATGTAAGCTCTTTCCCTCTCTCTCTCTATAATTATTAATATATACAAATACATATGTATATATTTATATATTTTAAGTAAATATTTTAAATTATATATATATATATATATATATATATATATATATATATTCAGCCAAGAAAATACATACACACACAAACACACACACACATCCAATACAACATATCAATAAGTATGTGATGTATATCTATAAAATTATCATGTTTTTAAATACAATTAAATTCTTATTTTTTAAAGAAAGTATTTTTTAAACTTCCTTCCTTCCTTCTTTCCTTCCTTCTGATTGAACCTGATGACTCACACATGCTAGGCAAGAGCTCTACCACTGAGCCATAATCCCAGCCCTAAATGCAATTAATTTTTTTTTTTTGAGAGAGAGAGAGAGAGAGAGAGAGAGAGAATTTTTAATATTTATTTTTTAGTTTTCAGCAGACACAACGTCTTTGTATGTGGTGCTGAGGATTGAACCCGGGCCGCACGCATGCCAGGAGAGCGCGCTACCGCTTGAGCCACATCCCCAGCCTCAATTAAATTGTTTTTAAACATACTATTTTATCATTATATGAACACCTAACAATAGATCTATACTCTTAAAAGACAATGCAGGGGCTGGGGATGTGGCTCAAGTGGTAGCACTCTCACCTGGCATGCGTGCGGCCCGGGTTTGATTCTCAGCACCATGTACAAACAAAGATGTTGTGTCCGCCGATAACTAAAAAATAAATATTAAAAAAAAATTCTCTCTCTCTCTCTCTCTCTCTCTCTCTCTCTCTCTCCTCTCTCACTCTCTCTTTAAAAAAAAAAAAGACAATGCAGTATTATTAACTAGAGGCACACTGTTGTACAGGAGATCTCAGAGCTTCTTCATCTTGTATAACTGACTTTATGCTCTTTAATCAGTATTGCTTTTTGCCCCACTTCCTTGCCTGATATTCTTAAATATAAAACCCAAGAGGGAACCTCTTAAAGGACTTCAGGATTTCCATAAGAAGGTTGCTCCAAGGTTTAAATGGAAGAATACAGCACTCTTTCTTTCCATAGCTCTCCTGGGGCAACCAAACAGGGCTTCTTCCTATTATTTGTTGCTACAAATGGTTCGTTTAGTTTGGGTGTTATCACCCACTAAATTTTTTTCTCTGGTATCTACAGCCATGAGAATCATTTTCTCTTTTTGCACATGTTGTTTTTAATGAGATAACTCAAGTGCATGATACATCAGTGATGTGGAAGCCGCCCATAGATAAACAGCATGCTGATCTTGCCTGCTCTTAAATCCAAGTTCAAATTCTCTTCCTCTCCTAAGGAGACTAAGTCTGAGATCATGGGTCACCCAGGTTATTCTAGGTGTTGTTCTTCCAGAATAGGAAAGCATGTGTTAGAGTCTGAAATTGATGGCCTTTCAAGAATAGTAGCTGTGTACACTGTCTGTGGGCAAGTTCTGGCTGAGAGAAAGGATAAACATTTGGAAAATGACACAGTTAATCCTTGATCTCAGTATCTTTTATTACCCCCTAATTTTGAGCAAGATATTTTGTTGTCTTCAGCTAAGACCCATCTGGCTATCTCTCTCCTCCTTCTTCAGGTTGGATTTGACGGTTTCAGTTGACAGTCCACGAAATGTGGCCACAGGGTCCTCATGACCTTTTCCAGGTTACTATAGCAGATAGCGAATTGAAGCTTCGGCTTACTTTGAATTTCTAGGTTTACTTCCTCGGTTCTGGAGTGGTGAGTAAGTGATGAGCTCATCATTGGTTTCTGGTTGAATACATGTCTGTCAAAAAGCATGCCTTTTGTGTTGTACATGAGAAGGTAAAATTTATTTTGAAAAAGTTTGGTTTTACTCATTAGTTTCCTATCAAGAGATGCACTTCCTAATACCCTACTCTGAGGTGTATTCATTTATTCAGTGAGTTATTTAGGGTGAGGCACCAGGAAGAAACCAGATAAATCAGCTCCCTGTCTTAGATACCTAAAGGGAGAAAATGGACAATAAAGTAATTGCAGAGGTAGTAAGAGCTGTGAAGAAAATAAAACAAACCAGGATACTGAGACAGAGTGCATGAGGAGGGATTCTCTGAAGTTGGGGGTTAAGGGAGGTCACTCTGCAGAGGTGATAATTGAATGAATCCTTTTTTTCCAGACAGAAAGGGGCCTGGAAAAAAATATCCCCAGACAGAGGGATCACTGCAAACAAAGTCCCTAAGGTGGGACCAGCTTGCTGTGTTTGAGAGTCAGAAAAATGGGTTGCTGTGGCTGGCCCCAAGTGGTGAGGGAAAAGGGAAGACACAGCTGGGGCTTTGGGAGCCTCTGGAGGAAGTTTTGATTATCAGAGCAGTAGGAAGCCAGGGCTGAGTTATTAAGCCTTGGGGTGAAGTGACCTTGTTGTATAATTAACACAGGGGAGCTCAGATGGTTTGTTGTAAGAGAAATCTGCTATTCTTATGAATATGTGAGGCCCTCCATTGTTTCTTTAAAAATGAAAATACTTTATTCATTTTGCTGATTGTGATTAAGGTATGTACATGTAGAACAAATACCTTTAAATTAATATAAGTTTGAAAGTGAAAGTTTTCTCTCATGCACTCTATCCTCATCCTTTTTTGCCTTTCTCCATAAAAGAAAATCATGACGAACACAGCTTGGTGCCTTTGCTTCCGGAACATTTTCTTTGAAATTAAATAAGATACACATGTGTATGCTTTATAGACACACCACACACACACACACACACACACACACACACACACACACACACATGGCTTGGTGTGAAAATAAAAATAGGATCTTTCTATACATATTGTTCTGGAAAATGCTTCTTTCTCCTAACACAAAATCAAGGTCATTTAGAAATATTCTGCCCATATATCTAACCCATTCTTTTTAATGACTTCATGGAATTGTGCTGTTGGCCATAATATAATTTATTTAACAATCTATTAGGAAACATGAGTTGTTCCAGCTTTTGCTGTTTCAGCTTGTCTGTGAATCTGTGCATGCCCCTTTGTTTATTCCTTTAGGTCCTATGTTTGAGATATGGGGTACTTTTTCCTTTCATAGGAGACAACTAAATTGTGAGTTTTAAAATCCCTTAGTGTGTCCTAGACCAGTCTGTTTTCTGAATGAGAGCAAAAGCTGGTTTGTTGGCAAGAGTGTGCATTATACCAGAGACCTGTCAGTCCCTAAGTATGGTGGGGCCCTTGTTTGCCACTGATCTGTAATCTTGATTGTTCATGGTTTGACTGCTCTGATTGGAAATGCTGCCAGCCATAAATACACTAAAGAATGAGGAACATATGTAGGGAATGGTAAGCTCACCTATTTTATATGCACACGAAGCCTGGAGTATTCCCCAAGCACTCTTCAGCGTGTGGGCACAGCTGCAGGTCTGTATTAGGTGGCTTTGCCTAATATCATGAGTAACTAAAGCCAGGGACAGGCTCACAAACAAAAGACTACACAACACTGGGTTTGCCCTTTGCATAATTAACCCATAATGCTGCCTTTCCAGAACTGTGATTTTTTGAGGCATTAGCAAGCACATTCAGCATCAAATACACATTCCCTTATTTTCGAATCTACATTTTGCAAATATCACATCTATCAGAAGCAAATGAGTTTAGGGAGCCAGGTTTGGCTAATAAAAGATCTTGAGAGAAAGAATGACTTATGAGTAAGTTTTTTTGCATCTGTTGTTACATCCAATCCCTTGGAACAGTCCAAGAAGACTGGTCTCACTGAGATGTTTGAGGAGGAACTGTGTCTGTGAATCTGTGCACTTGGGGCTGCTGTGTGTCATCTGGACATGAACTTGTGGAGTAGATTTTGGGGAATGATTTTTGTTTATGGTGCATTCAGCTCACTGAGCTAGGATTTAAGCCAGACTGGTATTTCTATGAGTCTGGCTGACTCATAGAAATATAAGAGCTGGACTTTTCTATTTTGATTTGTCAGGGATACAGGATCATGGACTTGTGTTGATCATACAGACCTGAAATTTGATTTGAAATGTGCTGTGTTCATGCCACCTCATTATTGTCAGCTTCTGTCTGGTACCACCCACTGCACAGCAAAGAGGGTAGGTCCAGTCTCAGGAAATCTTTAGGAACAGGTTTAGGGTATTAGATAAAGCTTTTTAAGAGGTAGATTTTTCTTTTTTAATGGCAAAGTAGAATAAATATAAACCCCTTTACTCTCTTCTCTTCATCAAAATTGGACTGTGATAGAAACTGATGGTAAAAAAGTGGTTGGAGCTCAGGCCAGAAAGAAAGCATCATTGAAGAAATGTGTGAAAGTGTGCAAACCACTTACTTTTTCCTTGGATTCTAAGCTTTATAAAGGAAGAGTGTGTATTGTGTGTGCACATATATGTGTGTATGTCTTGGTGAATTTATTGAGGGACAAAATAAATTTACACATTACCTACTTTCAGAAATAATTACTTTGATTTATTCCCTCTCCAACCCCTGAGGGAAGCCCAGGTTATTAGATTTAGTTCCAAAGAAGGCATATGTTACTGAGTTAATGAAAAAGCCTTAAACTAGTCATTCAGGCTTTTTTATTGTTCTGTGGAATATAAATAGTTTTGGTAGATGTATTAGAAGATCTTCTTTGAATATCTCTGAGGTCCATTTTATATTGGAGAGTCAATCATGGAACATTTTTTTCTTTGTCAGTTGGCTTTTGGAGAATAAATCTGAGAAAATCCAACCTGAAGGATGGTTGTATCTGAAAAAAAAAATAGAGCATTTGTAGTATGAATTTTTAAGGGAGCTGGGCTTGGGAAGTAGCTAATGCTACCCCATATTTCTTGTTGTTGGTTTCAGACTCAAACAGGACACAGGGCCTCCACACCTGCAAGACTGATTGTCTTGTGAAGTCCCACACTGGCTGCCATATTGGAAGTGGCCTTTATGAGTATCCAAGGTCCCCAATTTCCCTACGGTGCTTCTCTCATAGTTCTGCATGGTTACCCTGCACACCCCTGCTTGGATACCTGTGGTGATTCTCCTTTCTGGAGGTTTTGAAAAATAATTGTAAAAAACATACATCATGATTTTTAAATGAATATATATTTTCTATTTAAAAACTAAAGTTTCATCATTCTGACAGGACCATACACACCTGGCTCCAGATTGATTGTTTGACTAATCAAGGTCTTCCAGAATATTTGTCCAACCTGAGTTCAGTTCACCTAGGTGTACCCTCACTATCCTATTCTATTATTCTTAAGAATGTTATGCGAAACTCTTGGAAAATGACTTCATAAAATAAAAGTAAACCATCCAAGGCACCATCCTGAATTATCAGGCTGGGAAGCCATTAATAAAGAGAATGAAATTAGGACAGTCCCATTTATTTCTCTTAAACCTAAGTTAGCTGGACAAAAATCTTTTTTCATTTTGGAATGTTTATAATCTTTTGAATAAGTCATGCAAGAATTTGATGTAAGCCTTTTATCAATCTTCAGTTTATAAGACCTACTTAAAAATAAATAGTGAGACCTGTTTCTCGACTTCTAGAATAGTTTTCTGTTGGCCTTGACTCTTTTTCAAAGATGGCCTGCAGTTTTTCCACACCAACTGGAGTTATGATTTAATATTTAATTTGATGGGGTTTGGGATTTGGGTCCCTCTAGGTTGGAGTGACCGGGAGTTTCTTAGCAAGGATCCCTTGTTGAACTTTTATGTTCTCTTAAGAATTCAATTTTCTTTTTTAAATTGGTGCATTATATTTATGCTTAATAGTAGGATTTATTGTGGCATATTTGTACATGTGCATAATTTGGTCAATTTCGTTTCCCAGTACCTCCTCTTTCTCTCCCCTCTTTTTTGCCTCTGGCCCCCTTCCTCCAACTCTACTGATCTACCTTCTGTTTTCATGAGATTCCTATCCCCATCATGCTTCTTTTCCTTTTTTTCTCTCTAACCTCCAAATATGAGAGAAAACATATGACCCTTGACTTTGAGTCAGGCCTATTTCACTTAACATAATGCTGTCAAATTCCATCCATTTTCCTGCAAATGATATAATTTTGTTCTTCATTACTGTGTAAAACTCTGTTTTTTACATATTCTGCATTTTCTTTATCCATTCTTCCATTGATGGGCACCTAGGCTGATTCCAGTGTATAGCCACTTGGAGAACCATTGTTCGAAGAGTGTGCAGCTCAAAATTCAATGTAATTACAAGTCACTCTAAGTTGTTAGAATGTGATTTCTAGTTCTGGAGGTTTGGGGAAGATCCTGAGATTCTAATGAGATTTCAGGTTATATCACAGCTGGTCTAAGAACCATACTTTGGGTGGCAAGCCTTTGAAACACTGGAGTAGAACAGGGATCTCAACCTCAGCTCTATGGGAATTTGGGGCTGGATAATTCTTTGTTGGGTCTCTCTTGTGCACTGTGGAGTATTCAATAGCATCCCTGGCCTCTACCCATTAGATGCTACCAACACCTCACCCACCCAGCAAAGAATGTTTATAGACAGTGCCAAATATATCCTGTGGGCGGGGGCATGGACCATTGGAGTATTGTCACCTTCTGAGGCTGGATTTTAGGACCTTTCCACCTTCTTCACAATCCTCTGTCTAATGGAAACTTTCTTCCTTTGATCAAGAGAAAAACCATTTATCCACCTCTAGACTGGTCCTAAATGCTTGAAAGAGGCCTGCAGATGACTAGAGTCATTCATACCAACATGAATTAAATAGCAGCTCCTTTGTTTAACTCAGAGAAAGGATCAAGATGTTGATGAAGTAGTGGAGGCCTGAGAAAATGGAAAGAGAGTGCCTTTCTAAGTATTTTCAATGATGGATATTGAAAGCCATCAATAATAGCTTTATATGTAAATAAATAATATGGTTATATTTACATGTATTTATACACATTTATATATATATATATATGTGTGTGTGTGTGTGTGTGTGTGTGTGTGTGTGTGAGAGAGAGAGAGAGAGAGAGAGAGAGAGAGAGAGAGATACAAAATCAGATTTGGAAATGGCTTTCTCCATTTCTAGACAACTTTGGGTTAAAAAGAAAAATAATTGAGCACCATATCTCACCTCTTTTCTGTTACGTGAAGTTTTTGGCATGTGACCTTTTAACAAGCCCATGAATAATTTCCTTAATTGACTGGCTGGTGATGTTTTTATTCTGTGGTGTCAGTTGCAGTTCAATGGTAGCACACACACTCCAACCCCCACCTACTCACCCGCTGACAAGCTATTAAATCAGTGGCGGTTGTAAATTGCATATCTCTTTCACGCTTTTGAACTGGAAGGCCTTGTTCCACAAAGCATGTTAATGGTTAATAAAATTACTGTGTACACACACATCAGTCTTATCCATAAGACCCTAATTCTCTCACTTGGTTGAACTACCTCTGGCATTAATGGGGCAGATTGAATGTGAAGTTGTGATTATGCAGCGCCTCATTATGTGAGCTCTGTAAGGGGCGGGTCCTTCTTTCCATCTGTCAGAAAGCCAGTGGGCTGGTAATTAGGAAGGGAATGGGCATCCCAAGGGCTGCTCCAAACCACATGACATTTTTCTTTCAGCATGGATGGCATCCTATCTCCCCCTACCTTGTTTTAAAAAAGCAAATGGTAGATTACTTTAATTCAAAATCATTGGGCAGACAAATTAGAACAAAATGGGTACTTGCAAAAGTAGGGAAAATTGGAATGATTGATAGATAAGCCAGTAGAATAATTATAATGAGAATAATAAATGACTTTCCTCTTTCTTGCTCCCATAATCATTTGCCCCATGTGGCTGGCAACCTGTCCTTATAAGGCTGTTTGTCTTGTTGGCAAAATAAAGGCTGTGGTTGGTAAAAAGTTATCATCATGTCTGTGGCTCCGATACCAGCACAGTGGATTCCCTACAAATATGCCCTCATAGTTTTTGGTTTGGGGATTTTGGGGGATGAGAGGAATCATCCAGTCTATGCACATAACAGGTCCCAGAATGCAGGAACCTCTGTTAAACTAGTTTATTTTTGGCAACTAAACTGCTTTGCTTCACCTTTTAGGAGCTGCTTAGGAGCTGGCTTCCCCTCAATAAAGGGAAACAGATTCAAATGTTTTCCTTATCTTTGATGGATGGAGATAGCATGTTTTGTTGTAAGGAGAATCAGATGGTGGTCTTTATGTCTCAGAGCCAGTCTCTCCTCTCTGAAGGAATCAGCCCCCAGCAGTCACCCTGGCATTAGTATGCCCAAACAAAAGCTGTCACAGTGGGCTGCCTGGTTGGTTCTCAGCCTTATGGGTGCTCAGGAATTGCCAGTGGAGTTGATAAAGACCCCGGTATCTGAATCTGCTTCCTCCTAGTTTTCTACAGATCTGGGGCAGGGCCAGTGGAGTAAACAGGGTATGACAGTAGGGAAAATTAGAATGATTAGTGGATAAGCCAGTAGAAAATTATAGTGAGAATAATAAATGACTTTCCTATTTCTTTCTCCTATAATACTTAGGATGTCTCAGGCCATACTTCAGAGAAATAAATGCCAAGATTAGATGGGAAGCAGGGCGGTAAGTGCCCAGAGGATGGGCCTCCAGCTGCAGGGGCAGATGAGGTCCATAGCCCAGAGTGGCCGCCTTAGGCATGTTTCTTATTTCCTTCCAACTCATGCTTCCTTAACTGCCAAAATATCTGCCTTATCAGACAGTTGTGATGAATAAATGGAATAATGTAGGCAAGGTATCTTCTCTACCACCCGCTGAACACCTAAATGAATCCCCTGCTTATCACTTAGTAGGGGTTCAGCAAATGGACATGGTATTTATTGGTCCAGAGGAGAAGCTCTGCCTCTGACCTGTCTCTGATGTCAGAATTGTTGGTATATCCTTTTAAAATTAAGTTTATGTTCATCTTGTGTGCACAGAGATTGTGTTGGTCTTTCTGTGAATTTATCATGGTTCCTTCAAAGCTGTTCCCCAGTCACCAGTCCATGTGTTACCCAATTCAAGTCCCTGGGATTTGTGGGATGACCCCAGTTGATGAACTTGGGAACCTAAAGGCCATTCTCTGGCACCAACCTAGAGAAAGCCATGCCCTCTAATGACTTAGAGCAGAATTTCTCAACATTGGCATGGTTAACACTGTGGACCAGATAATCCTTTGCCATGGAGGCTGTCCTGTGCAGTGTTGCATGTTTACCAACATCACTGGCCTCTACCCATTAGATACTCTTAGTTCCCTCCCCAAATTGTGATAGTTGAAAATGTCTTCAGATATTGTCAAATGTCCCCTTATTCTACGAGCCGAATCACATCTGGTTGAGAACCACTGATTTTAGCCATTCCTGTGCTTTAAAACAAAGTTCCCAAGTCTCTTGCTTCATGAGAAAAATACCAGGGGGAACTTTGTAAATCTAAAAGCAAAGCAGAAGTAGCAAACAACATTTTCCCAGGCCATCTTTCAGTCTTGAAGCTATCAAAGGGGAGCCTCCTAATGTGAAATTTTTAAAGACCCCCAGAGATGATTCTGAAGTGCAACCACTTTGGGAATCAAGGGACTATCCTTGTCATGGTCCTTTTGCCAGTGACTCTGGGTGAACTTGCCCCTTGCAATTTCCTTCTAAAGGTGAGTTGGTATCTGCCTGTGTGGAGTTACAGGGTTAGTAACTTGGAAGGAAGTTTTAAGAAGGCATTTTAGACTTCTGTGGGTGAGTTGAGTCGTATTGTAGGAAAACAGGATTGTAGTCCAAGAAAATAAAGGGTGTTCATGTGTTTGGGTCAGTTTTATTTGTGTGTCATCCAAATAGGTCATTTAAAAAAAAAACTCTGTGCCAGTCACTTTGCCAATAACCTCTGTACATAAACTAACAACATTGTACCACTATACCCACTAAACAGAACAAAACTATGGCAGAGAGGGATTAAATAGCTTAATAGCTTTCCTGAGGTCACTGATGAGTGCTGCTGTTGGGATGCAGCCAGACTCTGGTTCCAGAGCCTGTCCTTTGAGTAGTTAGTTTCTGCCTCTTTTCCCAGCAAGAAAGAACAGTCACCCAGGGCTTCTACTGTTGCTGCAAAAATTAGGGCATTGTGATGGATTTCATAGAATTTATTGTGCACGATAATTCCTTATAGAGCAATCCTCATCTGTAATTAATGAATTGACAAATGAGTCCTTTTTAGGACATTGATTCTGTGTGGGTGTATCAAATGTAAAGTGACAAGTTTGTTGTCAAAAGTCTCTCCCTCCCTTGCTTCTCTAAGGTGGTAGGTAGTATGTTGAGTTAGGTGACTGATAACAAGGGTCTCTTTTCCCTGTACCCCTTTTCCTTTATATTGGCACAAGTGCTTGGTTTCTGCAGGAATACCTTGAAGGTAGGGCTGGAGATCTGAACCATCTTTGTTCCTCCTTTGATACATGGTTGTCCACTCTTCCCTCTTCCTTCACATCCACCCTCTAGATGTCCTCTAGAGGACATCTCTGTGTTTCAAAGCTCACTCATCTTTCTCCTTTTCTGTCTTTCTGATTGTGTCGATACAGATTACAGAACACTCAGGCCCTCTGCTCCATTCTGGATAGTGCCAGGCCTCAGAAGGACTAATGACAACCTTTCTGAGTTCATCTAGCTCCAAGAGAAGCTCATGTCTTTTTCTGCTCCAAACTTGTCCCTGTCTCCTAGATCACATCTAGATGTGACCTTTGTTAACTGCACTCATTTGAGGCAGACACAAACCTTGGAAGTGACTCCTTCTATAATATAGAAGATTTTATAGACTACCTCCAAAGGAGGGGGAATATCAATGGATTTCAGAAAAATATGTATTAATTGAAAGAGAAAAAAAATCTAACTTTGGTTATCTCACATGATTCATTTGGTCTAGTTTAGTCATGTTCTTGCTTTTGGATCTGTGAGGATCTTAAATGGCAATATGAAATCATAGGCTATTATAACAATTGTGCCAGGGACTGTTGCATTTGTTTGGATTTTTGAGTCTGGAAGAATGCCCTAATTTTGGGATCCTGGATAGATTTAACTTGCAAAACCAAGAGAATGTTGAAGGTGCTATCCTGGATCTACTTTGGTTTGTTCACAGAGGTTTTTGTGGTTAGACTGGGTTTGTACATTTAATCTCCAAATGGTCTTGCTTGCTCTTAATTTTGACAGTGTACTATAACTGTTCCTTTTAAAAATACTTCCAGAAATTTTTCTGCCTGGGATTGGGGCCTGAGGCAAAGACCTGGTTGCAAGTAGCTGA
Organism: Callospermophilus lateralis; assembly: GCF_048772815.1. Taxonomy (NCBI): domain Eukaryota; kingdom Metazoa; phylum Chordata; class Mammalia; order Rodentia; family Sciuridae; genus Callospermophilus; species Callospermophilus lateralis. The sequence continues at coordinate 108,967,410 of NC_135313.1, read as the reverse complement.
TTAGTTGATACTGATTCCAGGAAGGATTCACAGAAAGCCCAATCGGGGAGTGGGGAGAGTTAGACAGGGATGGATGAAAAGCCAGTTAAGGTGTGAAGCATTATCATGATATTTTCTGCAGGGAGAGGGGCTGGATTCTGTCTCTGAGAAGTATATACCAGGCCACTGCAGTGAGTGCTGAGATGGAACTGTGTTAAAGAACACAGGGATGTGTCTTCTAAGACTTGGAAGGAAATCTGAGCTGGCCGAAGATGTGGCACCAAAAGCACCATCTACACCTTATTGTCCCCTGCAGTATTTTAGGTGATCCCTAGTGCTTTAAAACATTTCCCCCTACATGTCTTTATTCTATAATGTCTCTGTATTAATTCAACACTATAGCAAGTTACAGTTAGGTTCCTTAATTTTTTCCATTCCTGAGATGGGAAGTATGCTAGTGGCAATATGATAGCGGTCATGTAAACCCCAGCATTTGCCTTTTCAGATGATGTGATCAGTGATGTTCTTAATAGCCTCTTTACCAGAAGATCTTCATCTTTTAGTATTTTGTGAATTCAGTGATAGATTTCAATGAAACTTCTTTTAAGTTACAGAATGTACAGGAACTTGCTCCCTCCAGGTGAAAGTTCTAGGTTTAATCATTTATGTGCTTTTCCCAAATTGCAACCTGTTGGGGCTCCAAGGTATTGATAATTTTTCAAATAATTTTAAATCATCGTTCTGTTTAGAAAACTAGTTTCCCAACTCAATGGACGAATAACATTTTCTTCTAAAATGTTCCCTTTCCGTGTTATCTATTTTTTCTTCTCTTATGCTAGAAAATGTCAGCCCTTCAAAATAGTAGAGCTTGTAGGTCACAGAGATGTTTCAGAAATGAGTAAGATCCAGCCAAAAACATGGTGCACTTTTTTCCCATCTGACAAGCTTATAGTGATATATGAAAAGAAACCTAGAGTTTTCAGATTCCCTCATTGGGAGACTCATGTTTTCTACCCTAACTTGCCAATGGGTAACTAATACCTACTGTTAAGTTTTTAGGGTTTGGTTATGTAAATAAATCTGTCCCTCAAGCCTGTTGATTTAAAATTTTAAAAAAAAAATATTTAATGAGCAGGAATTCCCATTGCTACATCTGCACTGGAATTTTAAAGTCTCAAAACCTTGGTGTTTAAGTGAAAATTGTTAATTCTAACCTGAGAAAACCAGGGTCTGGAGATGTTTTCCTATGTTTCTCTAAGTTGATGACAAGGATAGATCTAGAACCTTGGACTCCTAAGTCCTACCCCAGCTTAGCGACTCCAGAAGCACTTCTGTTTAGGTTTGAAAATTTGTGCATAAAACTGTATTCAAAAGTTGTTTGTGTTTGTTTGGATAGACAAAACACCCAGATAAAGAAAGTCCAATGTTTCTATATTAGTCAGGGTTCTCTAAGGGAACAGAATCCACAGGAAGTATAATTATAAAAGGGGGACTTATTAGGTTGACTTCTGTGACCAGAAGATGAATAGTCTACAATGGCTGTCTGCAGGCTGGAGAGGTGGAAGAACCAGTAGCTGCACAGTCCAAGAGGCTGAAGTTCCAGAACAAGAGGGATCAACAGTGCTATTCTAGTCTGAGGCCAAAAGCTTCTAGAGAATCCACCTTGGAAGAGTAGAGAAGTGCGAGTCCAATATCTTCAGACAATCACAGCAGCAATGAAGAGCCCATTCAAGAGGAATGGAGCATGCATCTGCTGTTGCTTCCTTGTTCTTCCAACTTTATTCCATCTAAGGCATCATCCTATTAGATGCTGCTGCCCATGCTTAGGGAAGGTCTCATTTCAGTTGGCTATCCCACATGCCCTAGACACAACCTCAGTGACACACCCACAAGCCTCTTAATCCTTGGCATCTCAATCCAGTCAGATTGGCAATTCAAATTAACCATTACCCCTCTTGCAGCCCTCATAATTTGTCAGATTAGGAAGAAAGAGCATCCTCCACTTGGCAGCATGGATGGAAATCACACGAGAATGCCATGAGAGTTCTCCGTAAGTCACAGATTCTTACTCACAGATCACAGGGTATTGGGCTCAAGGAATTTTTCCCCTGTAAGACTTGGCCTCAAAAAGGGCTGTCTGTGGTGGGTTTACCAGAAGTCCCAGTGATGAAAGAAGGATTAAATTTGAATATTACCTTTGGTATTTGATATGTGCACCATGTCATCTTACTGGCATATTCACACCAATCCTGAGAGGGAAAACACTGTTGTTGTTGTTGTTTTTGTTTTTGTTATTTTAATCATTTCTATTTTCATTATAAGGAAACTAGGTCTTTTTTTAAAAATATTTTTTTTAATTATAGATGGACACAATATCTTTATTTGTTTATTTTTATGTGGTGTTGGGGATCAAACTCAGGGTCTTATGCATGCAAGGTGAGTGCTCTACCACTAAGCTACAGTCCCAGCCCAGAAACCCGTTCTTGGGAAAGGAGACATGAACAGTTGAGCTTGGGTGAATGCTTGCTGCACTTGGCCTTCCTACCCACAAATTCTGTATCTACTAACCTATGAATTGAAAATATTTGGTAAAGAAAGTGTACTGAACATGTACAGATGTTTTTCTTGTCATTATTCCCTAAACAATACAGTAAACAACTGTTTACATAGCATTTACATCATATTAGGTATTATAAATAATCTAGAGATAAGATAAAGTATACAGTAAGATGTACATAGATTCCATGCAAACACTATACTATTTTGCTTAAAGGACTTGAGCATGCACAGATGATGGGCTGCTGCAACTCACTGTAGATACTGGGGAACAACTGCATATTACCCAGAAACAGTATGACAATCCACAAAACCATACCGTACACACTTGAGCCCCTCGCTCAATTTCATAGGTGCTCACAGAACCTGATTATTTTACGTTTTCAGGTTTGAGACTTAATAAAGACCACCATTTTCTGTCACGTGAGAACATAAATAAATGGAAATGTTAAAAAGAGATGTAGCTAGAGAAGGCATTCTAGAAACTTTTATCAAAAAATACAGCATTTAGGCCACATGTGGTAGCACATGTCTGTATTTCCAACCCCTCGGGAGGCTGAGGCAGGAGTATTGCAGATTCGGGGACAGCCTTGGCAACTTAAAATGATGTTAAAAAAATGTAAAAAGGACTGGGGAAGTAGTTCAGTGATAGAGCTGGGTTCAGTCTCCAGTACTGGGGTGAAGGCGAGAAAGAAAAAAAAATTCAGCATTCAGAAAAATAGAAGGGAAAAAGTTTATCTTTTTACCATTCTTACTTTAAAGTTTATTTCCTTCCCCAAATTTCCTCCCAGATTTACATTTATTTGTACATATTTATAATCTGTAGATATAATTTTAATCCTGTTTTTTTCACTTTTTATTTTTATTTTTAGGCAGTTATTTTTGTGATCTATTGGAAACAATTTAAATGTTACCCAATTGTCAACTGAATTGATGTATCACAGTAACTTAAACACTCTTTTTGTGGCACATTGATAATTCCCATCTGTAAGTATAAATAATGCTGCTGTGAACATTCTTCTGCAGAAGAAGCTTTTCCTTTAGGGATAGATTCCCAGAAGTGGATCAAAGCAAATGAACAATTTAAGCCAATTACTTAAAATGCTGGAATCAACTAGGTTGAAACACTGGAGAATAGGTTACTAAGGTAATGCTAGAATATTTTTGTAGAGATAAAAAGAAATAATAGACTAAATTAACCAAGTCATGCCAAGAAGTCCTTGTGGAAAGTGCTGAAGCTCATTGTTTCCCATACAGCTGGTGCTGGTTCCTCCACCCAGCGTGGCAGTCCCAGAAATCACAAGGGGGCTTCAGTTCTTGTATGTCTTTATCCCGTGGCCTATTGGGAAATGGCCTCCTTGTTTCCCCCTGACATCTGTCCATCCCCTTGTCTACTGCAACACGGAAGCCTCAGCACCAGGCTGTGTCTAAGCTGCTTTGACCCTTGTGGGAAAGAGCACCTGGAAACAAAGGTTTGCCAAACTAGCGCATGGCTGATGCAGACTGGGGCCTCTTCATTGCTGTGGCAGATGGTGTTTTCTGAGGATGACCACAGCAATATCATCCCTCCCTCTCATATGCTCTTCTACATGTTTACCCTGTCACTCACTCATCAAAAGTGATATCTCATTCCTCCCCCACTTTGATCTCAGTAAGCCTGTGACTCCCAGACAGCAGAATAGTCTGGTGGGATGCTGTATGATTTCCAAGACCTTGCAACTTCTGCCTCATTTGGGGAGATTTCCTAACTAGCTCAAGAGGGAATCAGCCACCACGTGGTAAGCCCAACTTCCCCAAGGAATATTGGTTAAGCACTCGGGTTGGAAAGCTTGGCCAAACTCGGACTTCTCTCATCCTTGTTACGAGATGAATCATCTTGGTTTTCAGTCCTTACTATCATTCATCTTGGTCTCAAAGTCCATGGAATGGGACTGATCACCTCAGTTTGGGTCAGGTGCCTTGGTTCAAGGTAGGGTGAAGTGGCTGTCAATCCTACCCTTGGGAGTAGAGCCTGAAAGAAGAATGGAGAGGAGGAAGCAGGCCCTGCAGTTGCTCACAAAATATATTTTTGCCCGAGTTAGCTTTAAAAAATGCAAATCTAATCATCATCATTTTCAAAGCTGTCTGGAGCTCTGGTTTTTGTAAGAAAGCTAAAGCAGCTCAGCTAAGCACATGAGGCTTCTCAGGGATGGCCCACTCCCACCTTTCTACTCAGCTTTCCAGCAGGGACTCTTCATGAAACCTGTCCTCCAGCTTTACTAGGGAATTTGTGGTTTCTTGGCAGTGGGTAATGATCTTACCCACTTCGGAGACTTAAATGCAGTCTTTGTGCTGATGACTCCCAATTTATGTCCTCCACTTAAACTTATCTCTGAATCTAAGTGCCCATCTCCAATTGTCTTTTCAACACTTCCACTTGGATGTTATTTTATCAGCTTTTTCATTGCTGTGACCAAAAATACCTGACAAGAACAATTAGAAGAGAAGAAGTTTATTTGGGGGCTTATAGTTTCAGAGGTCTTAGTGCATAGAGGGCTAGCTTCTTTCCTCTGGGCCTGAGGTGGGGCAGAATATCATGGTGGAAAAGTGTGGAGGAAAGCAGCCTGGCACCAGGAAGAAGAGAGAGACAGAGACTCCATTCTCCAGGGACAAAATATAAACCCCTAAGGCACTCCCTCAGTGACCCACCTCCTTCAGCCACACCTGACCTGCCTTCAGTTATCACTCAGTTAATCCCTATCAGGGAATTAATTCGCTGATTGGGTGAAGGCCCTCAAAACCCAATCATTTCACCTCTAAACTTCCTTGCCTTGTCTCACACATGAGTTTTTGAGAAACATCTCCCATCTAAACCATAACAGATGTCTAACAGACATATCAAATCTAGCATGTCCAAAACTGAACTTCTGATCTTTCCCCTTCAATACGTGCTTTTCCCACATTCTTCCTACCTCAGGAAATGGCAGCTCCATCTTTCCCTTTTCTTAGGTCCCAAGGCTTGCATCATCTGGACTCTTTTTTGTTGTTGTTTAATATCATGCATTAATAAAATGGAATATATCCCTGAACAAACCAAGACTCAGAATCAGACCATCTCCAAAAACCTCACTCCTTCAGTATGATTATCCTGACCTAAGACATCCTTTGTCATGCTCTCAGCTGACCTGAATACTGTAACAGTTTCTTCTCTTCATTTCTGCTGTTGCCAAGCAGCAGTGATCTGGTTAAAATGTGCCACACAGTGTTATTTCCAAGTTCTAGTCCCCTGTGGCTTTCCATCTTTGTAAATGCCTACATCCTTGTAATGGCTCCAAGACCTTATAGGATCCTCACTGTCTGAGTTCACCTCTACCATTTTCCCTCTTTCTCATACCCTTTGTGGTTGCCTTGATGTATCTCCCTCATGTCAGGCAGACCTTCTGCCTCAGAGTCTTGCTCTTCTCTCTGCCTGGAGGGTTCTTCCACCAGATATCTTCATGGCCTGCTCACTAGAATGGTGCTTGGCACAAAGTAGTTGCACAGTATAAATGTGCTGAACAAAGGAATCTGATATGCCTTTGAATCTGCTTTTTATCCCTCTTTACCAAGTCAGCTCCTTTGGATTGACTTTTGACTTCATTCAAAGTCAACTCAGAGCTCCTCTGGAAAGATTTCTGTGTGATTTAAAAGCTTCCTCTCCCTACTTCTTAAGGAAAAGACCTAGTATGTAAGAAGCTCTAGTTTCTATCCCTGGAGGTGTGTGGGGGGGGTGGGGAATGGGATTTCTATTGGTTCAGTTCAGCTTGTGTATTATTACAGATAAAAGCAAATGGCCACTTGTTGAGAAAGGAGAGATCTTTAGTGGCTGCATGTTGAAGATACGGATGGTCTAACTATGAACAGGGGTATGGACCTCTTGCCTGGAGAGCTCTGTTCTGAGGGACCATACCCAACCCAGTTCAACCTCACCCTAGCTGTAACCCATTCACAAAACAGCCGGTGGATGAAGTTGAAGAGGGGGAGATGGGAACATGAACAGAGAAAGGAAATGAGACCTAGAGCCCAGGAGAGTCAAGAAAAGAGATGAAGATGATATAAAAATATTAGGAGAAGAGAGGGAGCTGCTGAAGAAGAGAGGAGGCAGGAGGTGATAATGATGGAGTGAGGGGAGGGGCAGAATCTCAAGCAAAATGGTGCTTGTTGGGCATAGCTCTCATAGAGAATGGGGGACTGTCTTACCACCATTCATTACTGACTTTCTCCTTCCTTTTATACTGCCTCCAAACCAATTTTGGTTTGTGGCTTTTTTTGAAATGGCAGAACTCATGGAGAGAAAGAGCTATGAATAAATGAACATTCGCAATGGTGGAGTCCTAAGTGCTAAACATGCTCATACCACTTGGCTGTCTTTTATTTTTCATTATTTGTTTGACATTTGAACAGTGCCGCAGATTACAAGTGCTTTGGAGACTATGATAAAACATGATCACCAAAATAATTGTGCTTTAAACTGTGACCTGGATTGGTTAATTGCCAGGGCTACACGGTGTTTTAGGCTTGTTGTAAATTAGAGTGATGGGAGAAGCTTCTGGTGCGTGGCTCCTTTGATCTGAGGGGAAGTTACTTAGAATTGGCATGACAGGACTTAGGCCTCATGAGTAGGAGCTATAGACCTTTCAACCTGCAATTGACACGGGACCAAATTTTCAGTCTGACCTCTGTTTGGATGTGAATACCTGTCAGTAGGTTTTTGCCCTTATAATTTCAAAGGCAAAAAGTAAATGATTCTAGATTATTCCTAGATTTCCAATGTTATGCACAGTTAGCAATTCGTAGTTTTTAGCTGGAAAATAAAAGGTGAGTTTAACCCCCTTTAATCATTTCTTTGTAATGGCTTTGGCCATCTCTTTGGATTTCACTAGGGTTTCTTTTGAACTTTGTGTCTTAATATAGTTCCTTAAATTTGAACACACATTAGAATCAACTGGAAGGCCCTATCCTAGAGCTTCTGCTTCAGTAGGGCTGGGGAGGATTTACTCAGAATTTGTTTCTCTATCAAGTTCCTAGGTGGTGTGAATGCTACTGATCTGTGGCTCACACTGTGATAACTGCTGGTCCCTTGGGAATTTTTTTTAATTTGTTTTAATTAGTTACATATGACAATAGAATACATTTTGACACATCATACATAAATGGAGTATAACTTCTCATTCTTCTTGTTGTACATGATGTAGGATTACACTGTTTATGTAATCACATATGCACATAGCGTCATAAGGTCTGATTCATTCTGTTATCTTTCCTACCCCTCTACCCCATCCTGTCCCTTGACTCTCCCTATCTAATCCAAAGGACCTCTATTCTTCCCTAGCCCCAAGTCCCCTTATTGTGAAATAGCATCCACTTATCAGAGAAAACATTTGGCCTTTGATTTTGGGGGATTGGTCTATTTCTGTTAGCATGATATTCTCTAGCTCCACCCATTTAGTGGCAAATGCCATAATTTCGATCTTCTTTAAGGCTGAATAATATTCCATTGGGTTTATGTGCCACATTTTCTTTATCCGTTCATCTGTTGAAGAGCACCTAGATTGGTTCCACAGTTCAGCTATTGTAAATTGAGCTGCTATAAACATTGATGTGGTCCAGTGGGAATTTAAGATCAGTTTCAGTCTGGGTCCATCGGGGGACTATATTGATGTGCTTTCTGATGACCTGGCTCCTCAGTGTCCTCTTGTCTTGCCAGCCTATCCAGGTGAAGGCCACATGTGCTAGGGGAGTAGGTATCCTTTTCCACCCTCTGCCATCTGTCCTTAAGCTTGGAAGTAGCTCACACAGATGCAGAAGCAGCCATGTTTGCTCCTGACCTGAATCTTTATTGGTTTGAGCATGTGATTTGAACATCCAGAGTCTTTCAGTGGTTGAATGATTGACTGGGAGTGGCCACTGGGAGGGCATTAGTTGACTTGGGTTCTATTTCTGAGTAGACTTCAAACTCCTTGGGTGACCTTGGGTAGGCCTCTTAGTCCTCAACATGCGATTTTGACTCCTTGTATTTATGAAACATACCTTTCTCCCTCCTCATTAATAAAATAGGAGAAAAACAAAAACCTAGGTCTGGTGAGTTGCCTCCAGGGGATTTGTGAGCTGATGTGCAGAACTCTGAGTGCCTGAGGAGAAAGCTGCTGTGTAAACACAATATATTATTAATAAGCCATAAAAAATAGCATCACACCCTCTGCTATTAATAGCTGCTTTGGGCTGTCAGAGTGGCTGGGTCCTAAGACACAGGCTCCAGCAGTGTTGAAGGAGGGGCGACTGTGGTTTTTGAATTTGTAACACATTTAAAAGAAATTGACAGTGAGTTCTTGAAACATTTTTGGGCATTTTCACAGGTGTCTCGGTGAAGAAAATAATGATTAAAGTTCTGTGAAACTCAAGTCTAATAAACCAGATCACACATTTTCTTTTGACTTTTGTTATATTTCAGAATTACTTCACAGTGTGGGCTACTCCATGTGCATTTGACTGAAGGGTTAAGAGTCTCTTTCTTCCTAACAGTTGATGCCCCTTAGAATCTATAGGGAGTAACTTACAGATCAGTTAGTGATTAATCAATCCATTGATGTTTATATCCACTCTACAGATACATTGGAGACATCCTGCCACATGCTACTATAGATATTAGGAAATAGAAATGTGTTTTTAAATGTCCATTTTTAAATTTTATTTTAAAATGTTTTTTTGACCTAAGGAATTCATAGTGTAGCTTTGCTTAACGATAAGTAAGCAAGAAATTATGTCTCGAGGCTCTTGCTGTGTTTAAACTTGTCTTAAGCATATATACTTGAGTAATGTAATGAAATTAAAATATATATATGCTTTAACTAATATACATATATTAAGTAATTTAATAAAATGAAAACCCACTTTTTGTGCATGATCAAGCCATGCCTGCAGTGATCTCACAGAAGTAGATTTCCTGTGTATCACTGCTCCCTATCCGGAAGAAGCCGAGGCTATTTGTTTCCTTTTCCCCCCAGGAGAATGGAGAAGAGGATATAGTGGACAAATCACCTAGAGAAGGTCTAGCTGTCCTATTTGTTTCTCAGGGAGAAAAAGCTAATCAGTAAACACATGTTCTGTGGGGCCTGGGGCCTGGAAAGGCCATGAGACCAGTCTTTCCCTCCTTGCTTGAGTGACCACTCTCTCCCTGCCTCTGTTCCAGGGAGTCATGGGCTTTGCCTCATAGAATGAGCTCCCTGGTGACAGAGCTTCGCTTGGGTCTGGGCCTTGCATTAGTATTAGATTAAAATTAAACTAGGCCAGTACACATTAGAATTGCCCGGAAGCTTTTATAAAAAAATGCAGAGGTCTAGGTTTACCCTAGAGAGTCTGATATATCGAACTGGGGTGTTTGTCAGGCAGCAAAAAAAAAAGTTCCCTGGAAGAGTGCAGTGGCTGGGAGGTGCTTAGTTTGTGATTGAATTTACCTAAAAAGGAGTCTTTTCCAGTCACCCAGGAGTTTTGTGAATGGAGGGGAAAAAAACCACATTGCAAAACTGACCTCTTGCTCTTGCAAGACTTCTGTTTCTATTTTTCACTTGAATAAATCCTACTTTTTTTTTCCACTCTTGGAAAAACAAATGAAAATTTTGCAGGCTGCTGATGTAGCTCAGTGGTACAGCACTAGCTTACACGTGCAAGGCCCTGGGTTCTTTTCCTAGTAACCCCCCCCCAAAAAAAAAAAAAAAAAAACTTATGTTGGAGGCCTAATTGACTTTAATCTTTTTGTCTGTACTGGGACCCCTTCCAGCCCCTTTGCTCTCAGGTATAAATGGTTATTCCAAGCACTGAGTACAGCTGGCCATCTTCCAAGGAGGTGCTTGGTATTTGCTTCAAACTGATCCTGAAACTCGGGGAATCCCTGCCTTTGTTCCAGTCCCTAGTTACTAAAGGACCTTCCAGTAAGGGCCTGAGAGCACTTGGTCACCTGCCCCAGGTGCACCATCTCAACTGAGCTGGTCAGCCATGGCCATGTGTTTTTACTGCCCACATTCTCTTTTCTCCCTCTCGAGCATATGTTTTTCCGTGGGGGCTCATTACAAGAATGCATGGCACTGATGGTGACTCATCCATTTGCTCAAGTCTCCACCAAGATCCTAGCCCATTCATTACCGTTTCCTCTATCTATGTGTTCATTTTTTGTGTGTTTTTGCTCCAGCCTGCAATGATTCATTCTGTGTCTTTGAAAGGATAAAACCTACCACTAGAGGGTGGGTAAGAAGACTCCTAAGTGCATTCCATGCCGTGGGTTCACCTGCTTGTATTCCTCACTTCTAAATTAGGGGGGGTTGTATCTATCCACGGATTTATTAGGATTGTACGTAGGTTCCACTTCAAAATTAGGTGAACAGTTTGGGAATGTGCTGTTAGTCTAGAAGAGGGAATCCAAGAAGAATAATGAAAAAACATTTTTTAAAAGATATATTTTTAGTTGTCAATGGACCTTGATTTTCTAGTTTATTTATCTATATGTGGTGCTGAGAATTGAACCCATGGCCTCACACATGCTAGGCAAGTGCTCTATCACTGAGCCACAACCCCAGCCCTGAAAATTGATTTTTATTTGCTACCTGGTGGAAGAGGTTTCCAAATGATGGAGGCACCATGTTGGGATAGGAATGATCTAAAACTAATTGTAGTTGTCCTTGTATTCTTTCTCTCCATTTTGGTATTTTGACCCTTGTATCAGGATTAGCATTTCCTCTTATTTACTTTCATTTTCTGTCTCCTGAGATTTGTTGTATCTGGATTGCCAGATTCTGTCATGAACCCCATAGATTTTCTTATCAGTCCTCTCCCCGCTGACCTTCCCAGTTGTGTATCATCTACTCTTATCATTGGCCTCATCCTAACTTGCTCCTGCCTCCTCCTGTGCTGGGTATTTTGCTTGACCTCATCCTTTCTTCTATTTTTCCTTTTTTATTTTTCCTTCTCTCTTTCTTGTCATCCGCTCTGTCCTCTCCTTTCTGTCCTTCTTTCCTTCCTCTCTCTTACCATAAACACTCTGTCTTTTCTAATTGTCAAATCATTCCTCCTTCTTTTGGCTGGGAAAATCCAAAGGTTTGTATTTTATAGAGTCATCTCCAGAAGAGGCATCGGGAGCTGCCTTCCTTTGTCTCAGCTTATAATCATCAACAGTTTACTTCATCATTTCGTTTCCTTCTTCAGGGAGGACATATTATTCCTATCCAAAAGGTGAGAAAATACAAGCTAAAAAGAGTTTCAGTTCCTTGACCAAGAACCTGCAACAAGTTAAATGGCCGAGCTTGGGATGTCCCGTGCCAGTCTCCATTCTGGTACTAAACTCTTCATCCTTTAGCCTGAGCAGGATTGAAGCAGCATGTTTGCCAGGCAAGGGAGATGGCTTTTTCATGACGCTTTTATGGCAGACCCTTCGGTTGCCAGCATTCATGGAATACTGCAAGATGATGTAGGATGGTGAACCCCTTACCTGTGAGGTTGCCTTTGTTGATAAAATCCTGAACTGTGTTCTCCCAGAGTAACTTGGTGTCCATTCTGGGACTCGGGGTGGGGGGGGGAGTGTGCAGTGAATCATGGCAAAATCCACTTTTCAGATGGTGTGCTCCTCGTGGTCAACTGTGCCAACTCTTCAGCAGTGTGGAGTTCTCCCCGTTAAGACTCTCAATGTTTTGTTTTTTTGCAGAGCCTGTGTCATCTTGGGGGTGATATTCCTTCTGTCATCCATATGTATAGTGGTCAAAGCCATCCATGACCTCTCAACGAGGCTGCTCCCAGAAGTGGTAAGGTCCTTCTTCTTCCTTAACAGTTTTTCCCAGCAGTACCAGCTCCTGTGCTGCCTCTCACCACAGATTTACTGGTGGGGGTTGGCAGGTTCAGAGATAATGTACAACATTTTGGGGGGGTCTGGAAGAACTCGTGGCGGGGATGCAGATGAGTTGGCAGAGCAAAGCACTGGGCAGGAGGAAGAAACTCCAAATAATTGAGCTGGTACTGGGTCTATGTTCTTCTCCTTAGGTCTTCTGATTAGTTTTAAGATAAGATGTCTTTGTTTTAATAAAGAAAAATTGGGTTATTTTGTGTAGCAGAGGGATCCAATCGGTATTGTTTATATCTGTTGTTCTGTATTCATTCAACGATTTCTGCAATAAGAGTTATTTATTTTTTCCTTTGCACTTCAATTCATTGCATAAATCTGTTCACGTGAGTTTTTCTAGCACAGCTGATATTTGAATATAGAAACTGGAGGATACAATTTCATATTTAAATGTGTCTTGACTGCTTTGTCCTCTAGGTGAGAGTCATTACCCAAACCCTTGACATTTTTTTCCTTCTCCCCTTTTGAATGCTAAGAAAAGAAATATTTTTAGAGTCTTCTATCAGGCAATGTTCATAGAAGGCAACCAATTTGGTTTCCAGGAGATGAAGATGCTGCCATTACAATAATTCTCTGTGTACAAGTTCAAAGCAATTTGAATGCAAAATACAGCTCTTTCCTCAGGATGTGATTTGATTTGAACTTGGCCACATGTACCATCTTATATGAGGCCCAGACAGACATTTATTTCACTTTTGGAAGAACATGCTAATCCTTTTGGGGTGATCTATTGCATTTGTGTGTGTGTGTGTGTGTGTGTGTGTGTATGTGTGTGTACATGTGTGTTGATGGGGATGGTGTAAATGAAGCAGGAAAATTCTATTGGATTCAGTAGAGACACTGACATGGCTGCATTCAGTTATTGTCTCCCTCCTTCTCAGGCTGAGATAACAGCATCCCTTTTAACTATTATTCATTACCACAGTTGGCCCAAGGCTTATTCTCTAATAACTCAGTGACAGGGAGGAAAGATGGATGCCAGGGTAGGAATGCACACTTAGGTTAGTCAGTCTTTCTCAGAATAGAGCTGGCTGAAGCAGATATTAGTGTAATACTCTTGTGCTCTTCACCTCCTAATTAGTGAATTCTCTCACTCTGATCTTCTGGTTGCCCAGGGCCTTGGACTCTTCCATCTTTTTCCTCTATCAAGCTTGCTATCCCATTTTCCAGTCTTTCTGAATCTAAGTTATGAAGTCACTGAGGGTACCTTTACATGTTGAATGACTGATAACATTTTTGCATTTTTCAGGGCAGGGAAATATGCTTCAACTTTAAGAAATGTTTATAGGTGGAAATTTTCAGCATTAACCAGTCAGCACATTCATTCACTTAGGCATTAAAAGTCAATTTCCAGCAGGGCTAACTTGATGTTGGATGGATGACTGTGTTCACAGCTCTTGTAGAGGGCCTCTTTGTGTTTTTCTTGGTAGGTGAACCACTTTTCACAGGGAACAGTCTCTTATTATCCCATGTGTACAACTCTTCTTTTGGGGGGGCAGGTACTGGGGATTGAACTATGGGGTGCTCAACCAGAGGGCCACATTCCCAGCCCTATTTTGAATTTTGTTAGAGACAGAGTCTCACTGAATTGCTTAGCACCTTTCCATTGCTGAGGCTGGCTTTGAACTCGTGATCCTCCTGCCTCAGCCTCCTGTCCTACTGGGATTACAAGTATGTACCACAATGCCAGGCCCATGTGTGTACTCTTAAGCAAAGCTAACCAACTTAAATTCCACGTCATGGTAGAAATATCTACAGTGATGTCCTGCTCCAGGTAGAGTTCACAGGGGGTGAAGAGCTCCATGGTTGTGCCCAAAACGAATCCTTCCTTGGGGAACCCATACTTACTGCAGTGTTTTATACATTATGAACATGTCTCATATATATATATATATACACACACACACATACATATATATGTATATATACATATATACATTTATATGCATATATATGTATATATTCATATATACATTTATATATACATATATACATACATATATGTGTGTATATATACACATATATATTATTTCATTTATATATTATATACATATATATTTATCTATTTGATCCTTCAGCACTATAAACAGTTTAAAAAGGGGCTTTCAAACTGCACAAGCTCCCTCCTGCATAGTGGGAGACCTCCTATTTGAGTGGCACACAGGGACCAGATAAAATGCAGGTCATGGCCAAAGGTTTTTCAATACCAGGTCTTCTGATTTCTTTGCTCTGTGCAAGAAGCTTCTGGATTCCAAGAGGCTATCAACAAGCCCCCAACCTCTGGCCCGCCGTAAATCAGAGTGAGCATTTATTCCATAATGCTTTATGTAAATTAAGATTCATACACTCAGATGCTGCAGAAGCCAGTCCTGAAACAAGAACAGGAGAAGCCAACCAGATCTGTAGCTACCGGAGATATGAAGTTTCTGTCCTCCCCCTGAGTTTTTATATCAGAATATGGGCCAGTGTTGTCAGGTCTAGCAGCAAGGTTTGAGGAAAAAAATAGAAACCTGTGTCTACTGTGAAATAAATTGGCAACTAATTAAAAAAATAAAAATGAAAACCCTGCCTGGGAGTGGGAGGATACTTTCATGCAGGTCAAATAAAACATGGCTCTTGCCTGAATGCAGGGAGTTTGCTACTTCTCCTGGATGCCAGGCTGTAAGTAGGATCTGGATGAAACCAGGCTGCAGGATCTTAGGGCCTTAATGTCATGAACTCCCTTCTCAGTTATATCTGTGGCCTTTGCCCCAGCTGTGGAGCTGTAGTTTTACATTTGATTTCTATTTATTCTGAAGCCATGTTTTCCCTCCCATAACCCTGTTCCCTGGGCTGCTTTCTTTTTAATTCAGCTGCACAATTTTCTGAGAGTAAATGGAAGAATGGGTCAGTTTTGAATAAGAGAGCTGTGCAGTTGGGAATTACCCAACCATGAAGTCAGCTGGCTCTGAGCCTCTGTGGCATTGACAGCCATGCCAGCCCCTCAGGGCTTTGCTGGGGGAGGAATCAGGTCATCCTGGCTCTCTGGGGAACCCCAAACCAGACTCTGGGGAATCAGCTGGGAGCCTTCATAAGCAAGTAAGATAAGCCTTACCTCCTGCAGTCAGTGCCTTGTTTGGTTAATGGAACAGATTCCAAAAGAGCCGCTTCTAAAAATGCCCAGACTGTAGTTCTTCTGGAAGTCGGAAGTTGGGCAGTTCTGTGATAGAGTAGTCAATACTTGCCTTATGTTAATGGATTCCTATTTATTTATTTGTAGCATGAAAGAGAACAACTTCTAAACAAAAATGAGCAAAATGAGCAGGTACCCTCTGACTGCCTTACCTACTGCACCTTATTTATTTCATTTATTTATTGACAAGTAAAACTTGTTACATAACATGCTGTTTTGATGAGTCTAGGTTGTGGATGTCAAATACGGATTGCTTTAAAAGAAGCATGGTGCTCTTCCTGTTTTTACCTCGATACTGCCTTGTTTTCATAAGAACTGGCAGGTGGTTATACTTCTCTTTTTTGCTAGCACACAGGTTTTGAAAGCTGAAGTGATCTTTCTGAGGTTATCAGCTGACTGGAGGCAGCCTGGATTTGAACCCTGGTCCAGGGCTGTCTTGGCTCCTGGTACTTTTGGGGGCCTGGTCCTCCTGTCTGTTCTCTTCCTCCTTATGCTCCCAGAGGGCCATGCTGCCAAGGGTTATGCTACAGGGAGGGTGCCTAGGCCCCTAGCTATACTTTCCCTGTCTTTCTGGCTATTCTTGCCACCCCTGCCCCTTACCCCACAGCAACACCCCCTGCACTCTAGACCACGGACCAAGGTACCTCTGCTACCTTGTCTCTTAAAAGACCCACTTGGGGTGAACCAAGAAGTCTTAGAACATTCAGCAGGACAAGTATGGAACAGGGGGCCATAGGAAACTTGGACCCTGTGGAAGGCACAGCCACCAGGGCTGCTGAGAACCTGTCCAGGTGTGACTCTCCTCTCTGCTTTTCCCCTGTTTACTGCATGATCACAGGCATATCACATGCCCTCCATGAACCCTCGTTTCCTTATGTTTAACATAATACTTAGGTTAGAGATTTATAATAAGGATCAGATGAGCAATTAGAAATAACTGCCACTGGGAGACATTTCTTCTGTAATTGGCTCTTCAGGTTCTGCTTTTTGAGGTTTCTGAATTGCTAATCAAAGTTACTCCAACTTTTGAGATGTGTGGTAATTTCAGGCTGGGCCTCTCAGCCCCTTTTTCTTGTCTCCTGGTCTTCCTCTTATTCAGGACCCCACACTGTCCACTGGCAGCTACTCTGATGCTTGACTTTGGTGAACCCCTGACTCTTGGGGATCTTGCTGTGGTTTCCGGGATGGGTTGATAGTGCTCTCCTGCAGTCTTCAGGTGGCCGTAGCTAACTCTGGGCCACACTCACTGAACATAGAATGCACTATCAGAATACCTGACTTTGAAACCTAACCAACCACTCCTTAGCTGGGTGACTTTTAGGAAACCATTTCTCCTCTGTAAGAATCATTTCCTCACTTGTTAAATAGGTATAGTACCACCAACGTCACAGCAGAGATTGTAGAAAGCAAATGACGTAATGAATGTGGTATTGCCTTATAAACTGTCACATGTTTTGCACAGGAAGGAGATGGTAGTATTTGATTCCAAGGCTCTAGAATCCAAGTTGTTGCTTGTGAGCTCACTGTTCTGATCTGTGACCACCCTGTTATCTTCTTCGGCCTTTGGAGGACCGTGACTTCTTTGCCTTGAGCTCTTGGCCAGTGTCTGGGCCTAACCTCCTGAAGTGGTCATGTTGTCAATTATGCTGATTCCCATGATGATTACCGTAGTCCTACATGGCCACATGTTGCTACTAATAATAATTGCTACTTGAATGTCTCTTTGTCTCTTGGCACTGGAGATACAGAGTCAAATAGCAGTAATGGCTAAAGATTTTACATTGCTCTGTGGAGTACTTCTCAGAAGACTTGCATTTTGCTCCCAAGGAGCTCACAGTTGGGGAGAGCCCCCAAAGCTGATATAGTCTGTTTGAGATGAAAAGTCTCTTGATAGAGACTGTCACATGAGAACAGAGAGAAGACTTTCTATCAGCTGGGACGCGGGGATTTGTGCTGGGAACTTCCCGGAGGGCAGAATCTCCATTCTTCTGAAGGACAAGTGGGTGTTGGCAAGACCAGTGATAGCAGGGTGGGAGGAAGGAGCAGGAGCAGGAGGAGGGGGAGGTGGTGGCCATTCCAGGCAGAATGGCTGCAGGAGCCACTGGTTTCTGGTGAACCTCTTGTTTCTCCCATATCTTTGTTCTCTGTTTACACAAGAGCCTCAGAGTATAAGAAGTATACAGAGAGAAGGGGGGGGGGAGTAAAAGAAGAGGAAGCAAGAGGCAAAATAACTGTGTTGTAAATCAGGGACAATTCCTTAGCAAAATTTTGTTTCTTCTCCCTTGAATACCAGGAGAGCCCTGCAAGCTGCCCTTTGTTTGTCTCCCCACTGTTTTGGCCTAATAATGCATCCCACCCACCAGAGCAAAGCAGCTTCACTCCAGCAATAACAGGGAGCCCCTTGATTGCTCATTTTCTTACAGGCAGCTGACATTAGCTTCATATTGTGTCCAGGCCCTGTAGACTGGGAGGGTGGTGTCTAGCAGGGCAGTAGTTTTCTATCAGGGGTGACTTGTCCGACAAGTCTTGCTGAAGTGTCCCACTCTTGAAGACTGGGGAGCTCTCCATTGATCCTGTGGGGATGGATGTGCTCCCATAAGACTCTGAGATGGAATTGTACTCTCATGAACAAAGGAGGAAATAGAACTCTTATAAAGGTGTTTTAGGTCTGTAAGTCTGTAGCCAAAAACTTTCCTCAAGGATCTTCCTGGCTGTAGAAGTGGCAGTCAATCTTAGATTTATAGGCTCTTGTGTTTGCAGGTGTTTGGGCCTGTAACTCAGGTTTGTAGGAGTTCTTTTTATGTTCTTCAGCCATTATTACCTTGGCTATTAGTGACTCTTCAGCTTGCAGGGGGATGGAAATGGCTTGTCCTGCCTCTTTTCCACGCCCCTGTCTTTAGTGCAAGGTTCCACTTGCTTTCTCCCTCTGGTCCATCTCTTGAACACAGGGCTTCTCCCCTCCACACAGTCAGCCTTCTGAGGTCTCTCCTTGCCCATGTCCTTGGAAATCTCCCTCTTATACTCATCCATTCTCTTCCTGCTATCTTCAGTTACTTTTTACTTGCTACTTCCTACCTAGGTGTTGACTTTCAAGCTCCTTGACCACTCTTAAAGTGGTTTATCCGCAGACACTCCCGTCTTCACATTCTTTTCTAGTTCCAACTCTGCCTCCCCTCAGCCTGCCCCTGCCAGTGGATCTTCATGGCATCCCTTTGGAGAGAGGAAACATTTAACAGAAAAAAAGGAAACGAGGGAGAGGGCAGTAAAGGT
This sequence comes from Callospermophilus lateralis, assembly GCF_048772815.1. NCBI lineage: Eukaryota > Metazoa > Chordata > Mammalia > Rodentia > Sciuridae > Callospermophilus > Callospermophilus lateralis. Next base: position 108,948,532 of record NC_135313.1, on the reverse strand, counting down.
TTGGGCAAAGTGAGTGTTTTCCTGGCATGCTTCCTGCTCAGTCAGCTTGTCATCCCTGGGTTTTCTGAAGTGAGTGCCTCATCCCTGGATTGAGTTTCTAAAGGCTGTATACGAAGTGAGTGCTCTGAGGCTATATAGCACTGGGATTTCTTAATCCAGTGGGAGCTGAAGGCAGGAAGGCAGATACCAACTTAGCCACTTTCTGCCTGAAGGAACCTGGGCAGGTTGTTTGATTTTTCTCTACCTCAGTTTGTCTGTTGTAAAATGCAAAGAATGGTACCTTCATGGTACAATTGTTAACAAAATTAAAAAGATAACAGGGATTTGCTCAGCATATAACTATTGAATGAGTGTTGGCTAAAATTATTGTTGCGCTAGAGAAGAGGATTCTAAGAAACCTGGCTGACCTTTTTTGATGTCTTTAGTGCTGCAAGATTAGGCTGTATTGAGCCATCCAGGAAATGCCTTCACTGATGCTCTTTTCAGCCCAGGTTGGTGATGTTATAGATGCTTTCTGGTGCAGTAACCTATAATTCCTGGATCCTCCATCAGCAATAGAGACTTATTTTTCAGTATGATATGCTATCGCGCATAACTCTAAATTGAATTTAGGAGTGGTATTGACTAGTACTTATGAAAAATATTATTAACAAGTACTTAACAAGGCCCTTAGCATGCTCCTGCCTCTATCTTTCCATCACTGCATAAAGAAAGGCAGCAATTTGTGGTATCAGAATGTCAGCAGCATCTCCCATTCCTGTTGCTTCAGACAGAATAATTCCATCACCTCAGCAAGATTGGCCTCTTATTTGTCTTAGAGTCAAGAATCAAGAAACTTCTGAGAGAAGAGAACTGAGCACTGATGAAGGCAGATCATTATTGGCTTGAATTAATTCATGGAGAGCACAAAGCCCAGAAATAAACCCACACATATCTGGTCAACTGTTTTTCGGCAAGGTGCCAAGGTAACTCAATGGGGGAAAGGAAAGTCTCTTTGACACATAGTCCTGGACCAACTGGATAGCCATATGGACAAAAAAGGACTTTAACTCTTACACAAAAGTATAAGCCTTAATGTAAAACCTGAAGCTGTAAAATATCTATAAAAAAAGAGAAAATTGGTACAATCCTGGGCTAGGCAAAAGTTTCTTAGATATGGCCCCCAAAGCATGAACATAAATAAAACAATGAAAATTGTACTTCTTAAAAATCAGAAATCTTTGTTCTTCCAAACACCAGGAAGAAGATAGCAAGGTAGCACAAACAACATATATGTCTATGGAGAACCACTTTATAAGAAGATAACTAACCAATAAGAAAATTGGAAAAATAGGTAAACAAATAGTTCATAAGAATAGACAGATGAATGTCTAATAAGCCACATAAACATGTTCAACATTATTAGTCATCATGGAATTACAAATTAAAAAGCACTATGTATTCAGAATGTCTAAAACAAAACAAAACAAAAATTCCCAGAGACCAAATATGTGTGGGGCATCTAGACTTCTCAGAAACTGATGGTAAGAGATTAAAATGGTACAACCAGTTTGGAAAACAATTCAGATTTTTCTTTAAAAGCTAACCATTTTCTGCCTGGCCTAGTCATCCCATCCCATCTTTAGATATTTATGCAAGTGAAATGAAAATATATCTGCACAAAGACTGCACAGATGTGTGTTGTAGTTTTATTTATGTCAAAAGTTGGAAACAACCTAGAGGTTTATCAACAGGTGAATGGACAAGCCAATTGTAGTATATCTGTACCATGGGCTACTTGGCAATAAAAAGGCACTACTATTGAATGAATCAGCACAGGTGAATCTCAAAATAATTAATGAGGGTATCCAGGCAAGCAAAAAAAGTAAATACTATGTGACTCCATTTATTTAAAACAATTATCAATAATCTCAAAAACATTTGGGAATGAATCCGAAGAAGTAAAAGACCTCTACAATGAAAATTATAGGACAATGAAGAAAGAAATTGTAGAAGACACTAGAAGATGGAAAGACTTTCCATGTTCTTGGATAGGCAGAATTAATATTGTCAAAATGGCTGTATTACCAAAAGTAAGCTACAGAGTCAATGCAATATCAGAATACCAGTGACAATGTCATTCTTCACAAAACTAGCATAAATAAGTCCTAAAATTCATATGGAAGAATAAAAAACCCAGAATAGCCAAAGCAAGTCTGAGTAATAAGAACTATGCTGGGGACATTACAATACCTAATCTCAAATTAAGCTACAAAGCTATGGTCACAGAAATAGTGTGGTACTGGAATAAACACAGACCCAAAGACAGTGGCATGAAAAGGAAGACACAGAGACAAAGCCATGTAAGCACAGTCATCTTATCCTTGACAAGGGTGCCAAAAAGATACGTTGGAGAAGATAGCCTTTTTAGCAAATATGCTGGGCAAACTGGATATTCATATGTAGAAGAGTGAAACTAGATCTCTTTCTCTCACTCTGCCTAAAAGTCAACTCCATGGATCTAAGACCTAGGAATTAGACCAAAAACACTAACTGCTAGAAGAAAATATAGGGTCAAGATTCCAAAATATTGGCACAGACACCAACTTCCTTAACAAAACCCCTAAAGCTCAAGAAATAAAACCAAAAATCAGTAAGTGGGATGGCATCAAATTAAAAAGCTTCTGCACAATAAAGGAAACAATAAGGAAGTGAAGAAAAAGACAATAGAATGAGAGAGAATCTTTGTCTGCTACTCTTCCTTCAGGGGATTAATATCCATAATATATCAAGAACTCAAAAAACTTAATACCAAAAAAAAAAAAAAATCCCAGAATATCCAATCAATAGTTAGGCAAATGAGCAGAAGAAATACAAATGACCAACAAACACGAAAAAATGTTCAACATCCTTAGCAGCGAAATGCAAATCAAATCTATACTGAGATTTCATCTCCATTTAAAATAACAATCACTGAGAATACAAATAATAATAAATGCTGGTGAAGGTATAGGAAAAAATGGTACATTTATACATCGTTGGGGGGACCAATTAGTACAACCATTCTGGAAAACACTATGGAGATTCCTCTGAAGACTAGGAATGAACCACCATGTATGTCCCAGCCATCTCAGTCCTTGGTATTTATCCCAGTGAATACTGTAATAATACCGTCATACCCATTTTTATATCAGCACAATTCCCAAGAGCCAAGTTGTGTAACCAACATAGGTGCCTTTCAACAGATGAATGGATAAACAAAATATGGTATGTAAACACAATGGAATTTTACTCAGCCATAAAATAGAATGAAATTATGTCATCTGCTGGTAAATGGAACTAGAAAACATCATGCTAAGTGAAATAAGCCAGACTCGGAAAGTCAAGGATGGAATGTTTTCTCTGAGAGAGAGAGAGAGAGAGAGAGAGAGAGAGAGAGAGAGAGAAGGAATAAGAAAAAGGAATAAAACAATAATAGAAAGCAAATCAGTAGAAAAAGTGGATGGGGGAGCAAAGAAAAGTCACTGAGGAAGGAGAGTGAACAAGTTAGCTGCATTATGAATATAGTATAATAATCTCACTAGTATGGATAAATATGCGCCAGCAAAAAAATTTTAGATACAAGTTTATCTGTATGACAGAAAGCAGATAGCAGTTGTCTGAGGATATAGGTAGAGTAAGGGAGGAATTATTAAGGAATCACAAGGATACTTTAGGAGTGATGGAAATATTTGGTTTGGGTCATAATTTTACAGGTATAAAATATGTTAATGTTGATCAAAGCATGCACTTTAAATACTTTCCATTCAAGTACATCCGGGGGCTGTGCCTGGCCCCAAAGAACCTTATGTTGCTAAGCCAGATAGGAATCCCGTGGAGAGTCCTATTATTTGCTGTGAAGGAAGGTTTTATTTTCCTGAGTGTGATCTGAACATTTAGTACCTGGGATGTTGACAGCACTGTTAAGTTATATTATAAATAGAAAATATAAGAAGACAAAGTGTACAATTATAGGGGCAAATGTAAATAGTAGGCTAAATATAATAGCTGTCACCAGAGGCAGATATTAACAGGAGCTTTTGTGAAAACATGACTGATCCACCCAGTTGCCAGAAACACCCATGAAGTGCCTGTGGGTGGTTCAGGCTCCTGAGGCCATTAACCCTAGTAAACCTCAAGAAGCATGGGCAGTTAATCCTTTTGGCCTCTTGCGTACAATATGTTCATCAGTTAAGTGTTACCTAGCACATGACTGTACAGGAGTCTGATTGATTGGTTCTTTTCCTCCCTCTAGAAAGCTTGGATTATAATCAGGATATATTGTCTATAAAAAGTCTGCTATGCTGCTTAATTCTGTCTGTTATACCTCTTTGTATTTTCCACCTCAAAAAAGTGTCTTTTTTAAACATTTTGTTTGATGTCCCATTAGACCTTCATGATGTTTCTTTTTTTTATTATTAATTTTTATTGTTGGTTGTTCAAAACATTACATAGTTCTTGATATATCATATTTCACACTTTGATTCAAGTGGGATATGACCTCCCATTTTTACCCCGTATACAGATTGCAGAATCACATCAGTTACACATCCATTGATTTACATATTGCCATACTAGTGTCTGTTGTATTCTGCTGCCTTTCCTATCCTCTACTATCCCCCTTCCCCCCCTCCCCTCCCGTCTTCTCTCTCTACCCCCTCTACTGTAATTCATTTCTCCCCCTTATATTTTTTTCCCTTTCCCCTCACTTCCTCTTGTATGTAATTTTGTATACCCCTGAGGGTCTCCTTCCATTTCCATGCAATTTCCCTTCTCTCTCCCTTTCCCTCCCACCTCTCATCCCTGTTTAATGTTAATCTTCTTCTCATGCTCTTTGTCCCTACTCTGTTCTTAGTTACTCTCCTTATATCAAAGAAGACATTTGGCATTTGTTTTTAAGGGATTGGCTAGCTTCACTTAGCATAATCTGCTCTAATGCCATCCATGATGTTTCTGAAGTAGGCAGAGGCGTTAGACCCACCGCCATTTTATAACAAGGAAACAAATCCTCAGATAAAGAAAGAAAACATCTCGGTCTAGACTACATAATACCAGTGTCAGAGATACATGGCAGGTGGGATTAGATCTCTTGATAAGTAGTTGAGGGTTCTTTCTGGTCTACAAATTGCCCTCCTGTATTACCACAGAATTTGAGCCTTCATGAAAAGCTTTTACCACTGTTTTCCAATGGAGGAAATACAGCCTAGACACTTAGCCTCACAGAAGATTCTGAATACATTACAAGCCCAGGACTTTCCTACATTCTACTCTATGGGAATGAGCCCCCTGAACCCTCCTATTTACAGCAGCTATGGTGGTTCTGCCTTGGCTGGTACCATGAAGATCCATCTTAGGGGGCTTCAAGGAGAGGGGAACAAAATGGAGGAGGGAGTCTTGTCCTCCTGCCTCTAAGTTTGCACAAAGCATGGGTGTGAAAGTATCATTACAATAATAACTCTGCTCTCTCTCTCTCCACCCCCAGCCTATACTAGGGGCATCTGTGTATTTAAGGACAGGAGTGTTTATCAAAGATGGGTGTTGCTGTATGAAGGTTGAGTACTTTGCTATTCAAATACCTCTGTACTTGACCTTGGGAAACTTCTTTAATCTCTTGGTACTTTTTCTCCCATCTGGAATGTGAGAACAAACTAATGTAGCACTTTTTTTTTTCCCTTCTGTGTGAGGTTTTGAGAGTGCTTTCTTTTGGAGAAGAAAAAGAAATTATTTCAAAGGGTATTTATTTAACAGTTTAATGTAAATGTTTTTTTTTTTTTCCATTCACTTCTCTAAATATAATGAAGAACACCATCCTCATAATAGTTCTAGACTTTTTGTTTATTGTTTGGCTACTGAAGAAATCATAGTGAATGCTTTTTTTATTTCCCAAACTCAGACTAAAATATGCCTGTGTATATGGTGCACACAATACATCCTAGTACAGCACAGTGGTGGAGAATAGGTTCTTCCCCGTGACAAGGGCTCCTCCTATAAGTGACTTGCGCTCCATCCTCCTTTCTGATGTTACTTTGGAATGTTCCGCCTGGTGATCAACATGTAAATATTTGTTACTGGGTCGATAGGGAAACACTGGATATGTTTAGGAGATATTGTTTTGAGGCACTGAGTAGAATTTCTTAAGCCTTGAATAATCCTCTTAAAGTGAGCTTTTTGATCATTCTGGTTCCTTGGGGTGGGGGTTGGGGGTTGGGGATAAAGAAATTCTGAGACCAGCATGGCTAAATACAGCCTCTTTTCCCCCAAGAACTTTCCAAGTACAGGTTGAACATGAAACCAGGGTGGCTGTGGGTGCTTGTGAAGGTGAGCTGTGTGAGGAGGCGTCTCCATCCTCTTTATTTTCTGGAAAGTTGACTGTTTGAAAGAGGTGGGTTGTCTCCAGGGAAGGTTAGAAGAGGAAACAGCCTTGAGGAGCTGGGTGTTTGACAGTTCTCCTTCCTGCTGGGTGAAGCAAGCAGCCCTGGTGAAGTTAGCCTTGCCCTTTGTTAGGGCTTGAGCATCCAGCTGTCGCCTGGTGAGCCGAGTGATCACATTGACCACTTCCTTGCTATAAATATATATCTCCCATGATTTTTTTTTCTCTGCTTGAACCTGACAGATATACCAGAAATTACTGCCCTGAAGTATGTTGTTTGCTTTTAATTTTGCTTGTTTGACATGTATATAATTTAAATAGCCAATTGTTCTTCAAGGCGCATATTAAAAAAAAAAAAAAAAAAAACCCTCTTCAGGGCAACCACTTAAAACTTTTCAACCTCCACATCCCTTGTTTTAATTTACAAAAAAAAAAAAAAAAAAAAAAAAAAAACATAGTGGGGATTGAGCTCAGGGCTTCACCTGTGCTAGGCAAGCTCTCTACCACTAAGCCTTTAACCCTAGCTCCCTCAACCTCTGAATTTCTCAGCAACATGTAGACGTTTCTGCTTCTTGATTTTTCAGTTATAAGCATGATTTATTGACTATCTACTCTGGCTGGCCCTTTAACCAGCCCCCTATTGCCTAATTATTCCATCCTCCTGGTGTATTTAGATTATTATTTTGATTATATCAGCATTCAATGTTGTTATTATGACTATAAATATTATTCATAGCTGAGCTCTGAAGTCTTTTATTCCTTTCTTGCATTCTGTTTTGTGTTTCCTGGTACTAATAAAGAAGTATGTGATATAAATGGGTGTTCCTGTCTGAGCTGGGCATGTTCCAATCAACTCCACGGTTGTCATCTTGGGATCCCATCCATTCCAATCCTGGGGATTCATTTTACTTTTCTCTTGGGATGTGTCTCACTCAATCCTGTGTTATTGTCTTTCATGATTTACTCCCTTGTTTTGAAGGAACATACCCTCCGGTAGCTTCCTGGGAACAGATACAAGAAAACAATTTTTTTAATTCAACTTTGAATATCTGAAAATGTTCTGTTCTCATATTTTATGTAGAAGTTTGGGTGGAAATGGATTTACTCTTAGAATTTTAAGGTCTTTCATATGTTGTTGTTTCATTTCCACTGTGACTTTAGCGATGTCTAATGCTATTTCAATAACTAATACTTTATTTAAAACAAAACCCAGCTGGTTTTTTTGATGCTTTTATTGAATTGTTTATTTCTGTTGTTTTTAAATTCTAAGAACTTTATTTTGTGTTTATTCTTTTTTAAAATAGTATTTTCAAAATAATATTAAAAATATTTTAAATTTTCCTGATATTTAGAATATCACCTATATCTGATGATGTTTAATGATAATATTTTAAAACATTTTCTTCTCCTGGATATCACTTTTACCTGGTGACATTTTTCTATTTGTTTTGGTCTCTCTTTTTTTTCCATATTAGATGACTTCCCAAATTCTAGGAATTATTGGAAATGGATGAATATGTGTGTGTGTGTGTGTATGTGTGTGTGTGTGTGTGTGTATATAATCTAGTGTGTTATTCCATCCTGCTAATATATTTAGATTATTATTTTGATTATATTATTATTTGATTATATTGTGTGTGTATGGGTGATGCTTTTTAAATGTGATCTTAATTTTAGGGCAGGGTTTTTAAGCTGGCATTTGGATTTGGATGGAATTTAGAGATATGTGAATTTGAATAGAGAACAAAATGTCTTTACTTTCATTTAACCTCTATTGGAAATTTAGCAATCTCTTCAGTCCTAAAAATAGACAATAAAACACAGTAATATACTAGAGCATTGTTATTTGTCACTAATAAATTATGAATCTTCATCTGAAAATAGTTTTGGTGGATATCTCAAAATATTTGTGCTGGTTATAACTTAAAATTACGAACTTATTAGATCTGCTATTAGATTTTACAATTTAGACATCTAGAAATACTTAGTTACTAAGGCACAATTTTTTATGTTTTATTAACTGTATGTTAATATAATTGGTTTTCTTTGAGAATCTATGTATTTTATACTCTCAGTTATTTTTATTTTATTTTTTTTGTTCTCTCAAGTTAGAGGAATCCCCTGGTCCCCCCTCTATACCAGGCAGTAACCCCACCCTCAGCTGAACCTAATATGTCCTGTGTGGGGGTGAGCAGAGGGTAGGGGACTGGGTAGGGGTGGGGGTGTCTTTCTTTTTCTCTCTGTGATGAGTGTGCTCTCTCCTCTGCTGAGACCAGCATAAATATACCCTGAGTAGTGGTGGAGCAGGTCTGGGCTTCTTAAGATTTTGTCAATAAATCCTTTGGCTTTTAGTGCCTTCCTCATTTAGGGAATGACTGGTGGCATCCCTTCCCGAGCCTCAGGGAGTTTTGGGGTAGGCTTTGACATGGTGCTTCTTGACCACCCCTCTCTGCCCTGCTCCATGAAGGCAGCTACCACTCTTGCTATCTGCCTTCCTGCCTCACATCATTTTGTGGCTGTTGTCCTTCTCTTGTTTTCTTTGTCCTTGTGGGTTCATCCCTTAAAAAAAAAAAAAATCAAAACCAACCAAACAAACGAACAACAAACACTGCTATCATTTAATCGACTTGCAAAAGCTGAATGCACATGCACTTTCAAATGTTCTAACGTTGTAGATTGAGTTTCTTTTATTTGGCTAAAACTGAAATTCAGCCCTGTTGGCCATGTTAGAGCAAAAAAAAAAAATCCTTTTTTTTTTTTTTTTTTTTTAAGGTTTAAAGGGCTGTGGATTTTAGATTGGGTAGATAGGGCTTTAAATGCCTTCAACATCCCTGGCTAGCTGTGGGACCTGACCCTGGAGAAGATTACTGAACCGCTCTGTTTAAGGTCCATCGTTTCCACCTAACAGGGATCTTGCGATGGTTAGATAAAAATAAAATTGAATTGTGCATTGAGCATTTGGAAAAGAGCCCCATTTGTAATGGGAATTAACAGATGGCATTATCTTGTTATTACTGTTACTTAAGGAATCCTCTAGTTTGATACAGGGGCATCCACGTGGTGTTCGTACCAACAGCCAGGAGGTTCCACTTTGTCGCAGAGCAGAATTATTCAGGGATGGCAGTGCCTCTGTGTTAATGAGGGCTTTGCTGAGGGGATGTCTTGGTTTCAGTGAACCCAAAAGGTAACACTTCCTTTAAATACCTATGGTCATTTAAAGGGGAGGAAGGTGGGATCACCAGCGTGGCTCAGCTCAGATTCGCTGGCCACATTCAGGGATCAGAGCACTCACCTCAGAGACTCCTGCAGTACTTATCCTGTGTTAGAAAACAGCAATCTGACAAATGCCTTATTTGACAGAAGTCAGGCTGCATCTTGGAGTAGCAGCCATGTGCCTCAAGGTGCCCTCCATGTCCCTGGCCAGTCAGGGCATGGCTGACAGTGCTGCACCCTTCCTTGTGGCTTCCCGTGACCTTACCATCAACCTCAGCTTTGTGGTGCCCGGAGAGCTGGCATCTGCTCCTTTCCTGACACTGTGCAGGGCCTCACCTCTCAGGTTGGCCAGCTGGCAGGATACATGGGGCTGGGGCTCCCCAGTTTGCCCATGAGCCACCCCCCTACCCAGTGACCAGTCTGCATACCTGCTTGTCTAAACATCAGTGCTTGCCATCCCCTTCATCCAAATGGTCTGATGCTAATTCAAAATTTTGAAGTCATTGAATATGAGTCCATTGCAATTTGTCCATATAATTTAATTACCAGGGGAAATTGGGGGCTGGTGCTTGGTATAATTTTCTCTACATCTGCCAGCTTTTCTCATGGATGGGGGTGGGACAGCGGGGTGATGAAAAGATGCAGGGACGAGAGTGACTGTTTTAATTTCACCTGGGGCTGTAAATCAATATTCATTTATTATTCAGCCAGCACTAGCATTTCCCTGGATGATACTCAAGCACATGTAGTGTCAGGATGGTTTGAAATTTGTTCTCATTAGGAAGGTAAAGGATGCCTTTTTGCAGGCATAAGCAAGTGAGCCCTCCGAACTACCCGCCTGCTGTCTCACATCTTATGAAAAGGAACATGTGGGTGTGTGTGGACGAAAGGCCGGTTGTTTTTTCATTCTTGGTCTCTGTCTGGTGTCAGAGGCCACAGTTCATTGTGATCTGGAATTGCAACTTAAGCTCAACGTAGGAGGTGACAACTGGTACTGATGGGGGAAAAAAAAAAAATCTATCCCAGGTTTTCCAGTGAGCAATACCATGAATACGAATGTTTTAAGATGAGGCTGTATGGGAAGATGAGAGTGGAAGCCAGTAGGACAGAGAAACTCTACTATGTTAGAAACTAATGCAGACTGGCTAGAAACAAAGACCCCCCCCTGCTCTGCATGAGGGTGATAATGGATGAGAAGATGAATCAGCTTTACAGATATTAACTCACACCCCCACCTCTTTGTGGGTGTAGAGGGGATGGGGTGGGAGTGATGGGCAGAGCAGGTTGGAAAGGGGAGAGGGATTGCATTGAGATGTCCTGAGAGCTGAGGTCTTCCTCAGTGATCTGGACTGGCCCTTTTAGAGACTGCTGCAGGCCCGGATGGGAGGTTGTTCTAGCGGATTCTTCACCTCCTCTCATTTCACTCTTTTGACCTGAAGGTACATCTCTTCTGAAGGCAGATGGTCTCCCAAATCAGGGGAAAAAAATTAGACCCTAGCAGCCTCCCTCCTATTTCATTTCCTGCCCCTATGATTGCCTAACTCCATTGGGAACCTAAATAATAAAGGCCCTGTGTCAGCAGAGGGCATTTAGATTGAATGATGAGAAGCCTTTCATGGGGAGGGCTGTGAAACAAATCACTAGAGTTAGACCCCAGGACCACACAGAACAAACCATTGATACCTGCACCATCATGGATGAATTTCAGAACATATTCCCAAAGAAGCCAGGTTTAAAAAACCAATACATACCTTGTGGAGAAAGGAACCCATGGTTATTGAAGTCAGAAAGTGGTTGCAAGAAGGCTGAGAAGGAATGAGTAAACCGTCTGTGGTGCTGTTCTGTCAGGATGAGGTTAGCCCTGTGGTTTGCTGAATTTAAGGACCTATCTTGTTTGCTGCTTTTTGGCCACTTCCCAGGTCATGATCACTAACTGCTCCTGTCCTGCTCTTTTCTGCACCTCTCTCTGGCTACTTACCGCTTTGCTTTGCTTTATGTCAGGTTCTGAGGGAAGCCCAGCTTGTTTCTGAATTAGCAGTATCCAATGGGACCTTCAGTGACAATAGAAAAGTTCTAGAACTGCACTCTGACATGATAGCCCAGAGCCATGTTAAATATTTGAATGTGATTAGTCAAATGAGGAACTGAGTTTTCACTTGCATTAATTTTTAATTCTAGTTCATTTTAAATTTAAGCATACTTTTTAAAAAATCAGGGTATGAAGGGGGTTTATGCTTCTCCCTGAGAAGCTGATATTTGAGCAGAAAAAGTTAGCAGAGGCAAGGTAGTAAGCCATGTAGATGTATAGAGACTCCAGAGACAGGGAATATAGCACATGCAAAGGCCCTGAGGTAGGAGCATGCCAGTCATTATTGAGGATCAGGGAAGAGACCAGGATAGCTGAAGCAGAATAAATGAGGGGTATAGTGATAAGACACAAAGGACATCCAGTCAGATTGGTTGGGTTTGACTATTCTGTGGAAAACTGGAAAAGATATCATCCTATTGTTGTGTAACAGGTCATGGGAACTCTTCACCAGCTCACTAGACTGTATATGGGACAGTGCATAGGTCATGTGTCTTCCATCTTCCAGGAGAAAAGCTGACAGAGGCCCTGGTCTGGCTGACCAAGGTCTCCTGAGCTAGCTTACAACAACAAATACCACACATCAGCACAAGAATCCTCACCCAGATCAGGTTTTGTCAGCTCTCCCCTAATTGCCTTTGAGTTCTAAAATTAGCCTCTGGTTCTCACCACGTTCCAGCCTGGGCTGAGAGAACTGGAAAGGATGGATACTGTCAGGCTTCACAGCAGAGCTGGAGGGGACAGGATCCTTGGCTTGGAATATGGCCCTGCCATCATATATCTCTTTGCTTTCTGGGGAGACGTGGTCTCTTTCAAAGGTTTACTTTCCTAATTGAAGCATCAACTAGATGCTTCCTAAGCCTTTTCCCCACTTTAATCTTAGGTGATTTTAAGATCGCCCTGTGTTTATGCAGAAGCTATGCTCTTCCTTGTTTGGTGGTAGTCAGATTCAGAGTCCCAGAAGTGTGTCTCTGTGACTTATTCTCCAAGGTAAGACAGGATTATCCTTGACCTAGACCAAAGATTTTGGGATGTGAAATTTTTTGTACCACTGGGGTCCGTCAGGTTCTTGGCATTCCTTCATGAACAATTTATTCCATCAGGATAGGGTTTTGTTTTTCATATGGACCAATGAAGTTGGGAAATTGGAGTCCAAGCTTCCTTAGTTCATAGGTGGACTTATCAGTGGCCCCTGTCACTTGCCATCTGTAAAGTAGAAAGCAGATTGGGAGTAGGTGAGGTGGCTACTTCTATGTCCTCAGGTTTGGGTTGGGGGGACCATCTTAGAGCGTTCGAGGTGTAACTGAATCCCATAAACTGAGGGGGCTCCTAAACAACAGGCATTCTCACAGTTCTGGAGTTGGGGAAGTCCAAGGTCAAGGCTTCAGTGGGTTTGGTGTTTTTGAGGGTCAGTTTTCTGGTTCATAAATGGCCGTCTTCTTGCTGTGTCCTCACATGGGGAAGGAGACCTTATAAGGAAGGTCTCTAATTGCATTCATTAGGGTTCTATCTGCATGACCTAGTCACCTCTCAGGTACTCTCCCTCCTTGTATCAAATTGCCTTGGGTATTAGGCTTCAACATAGGAAGTCCTTCCTTCCTTCCTTCCTTCCTTCCTTCCTTCCTTTCTTCCTTCCTTCCTTCCTGGTATCAAACCCAGGTCCTTGCATGTGCTAGGCAAGCACTCTACCACTGAGCCATACCCCCAGCCCTTTGCAAAATTTAATTTTGAGACAAGGTTTTTACTGAGTTGCCCATGCTGGTCTCAAACTTATGATCCTGCCCCAATCTCTCAAGTAGTTGGGATTCTAGATGTGTGCCACTGAGCCTGGTTTAAGAAATGAATTTTGGGCTTTGACTCTCTAGCAGGGACCTTGGACTGCTGTCCACAAAGGGCATGGGGAGCTCAGCAGCCCTGTGATGGGCATGGGGAGGGCTGTTGCTGTCAAGCCTTGTCTGCCCATGTCTTGACTGGCAGAGAGGGGAGGGGAGGGACATGTTCATACCCAGCTCTTGTCTGGTATCTTGAGGTACAAGTGAGGCCTCTCCTTTCCCTGCCCCTATGAGCTTTTCCTGAGGTAGGTGTGCAACCTTAGAATCCTAACTTCTACTGGGCATTCTATGCTCTGAATGCTTATGTCCCCAAATGCATCAGTTGCAATCCTAACCTGCAGCATGATGTCACTAAGAGGTGGGAGATTGTGAGGGCAGAGCTCTTGTGAGGGGGATAGTGCTCCTTGCCCTTTCTACCACACAGCTAGAACATTTGTCTCTGAGAAGAAGATGGGCCCTTACCAGACACTGAATCTGCTGCCCCCTTGGACAGTCCAGTTTCCAGAACCATGAGCTGAGCGATAAATTTCTATTGTTGATAAGCCACCTAGCTTGTATGTTGTTATAACAACCGAATGGACAAAGATAAGGATCAAGATGACAGATTATTCTATGAATAAACATTTATACATTGGTCTTTACAAAGTATCAAATTTTGTATTATTGATTTTTTTTCTATTGTTTATCCATTTTCTGTGTCAGTTATTTCTTTTTCTCCTTCCTTATTTCCTGGGATCAAATCCAGGGTCTTGTTCATGCTAAGCAGATGTCTACCATTGAGCTATACCTTCAGCTCTGTTTCATTGATTTCTGCTCTTATTTTGGGATTTAGTTGACTTTCTTTTAATCCTTTCTTAGAGGGAAAGCTTAGATCATTTATTTGGGGCCTTTGAATATTTTCTTATGAACTATTTACTATAAACTTCCCTCTAAGCCAAATGCTTTTGCTTTGCCCCACTAATTTTAATATGCTGTTTTTTCTTTTACTTTAGAATATTTTATAACTTTCTAGAAAGTTGGTTCTTCCTTCTTTGAATTATGAGCTTCTAAAAAGTGTGTTGTTTTGTTCTATATTTCTAAATATGGTGCTATTATGTATATGATTCTGTTGCTAATTTCTAGCTTAATTCCAATATTGTCAGAGAATATACTTCATATAATTTGAATTTTTTCATTGGCTGTGTTCTGTTTTCTGGAACAGAATGTGGTTTCCATTTATTAATATTCCATGTGCTGTTGAAACAAATGTGTATTTTGCTCTGGTAGGGAAGACGGATCCTTTGTCAGGTCAAATTGTTCCACAGTGTTGTGTGCTTACCGATTTTCTGTTTATTTACTTCATCAATTACTCAGAGTGAAGCATTAGAATCTTCATCTCTATCTAGAGGCAAGCATGCTACCATTGATGTGGCTAAGTGGTGAAACAATTAATTTTGAAATTTTCCATTTTCTCTTCAGTTCTGTCAGTGAATGCTGCTGTATATATTGTATTTTTCATACATGCAAATAGTAGTAAGATAAACTCACTTATATGGATGGCTTGGTCAAAAGGTAGATATACTTGAACTTTTCAGAGAAATTGCCAAATTGTTTACTTGATAGATTCAACCATTTTGCACTGACATCAGAGTTGTATGAGAGCCTGTTTTCCATAGTCTTGCAATAGTTTTGTTTAGGTAAAAAATGATATCTTATTGTAGTTTTGATTTTTTCATTGCTTTTATAAGTGAGTTTGAACATCTTTCATATGTTCAAAATTCATATTAATTTAAATTGTCTTTTTTGGGGGTGGGCGGTACTGGGTATTGAACTCAGGAGCACTCAACCACTGAGCCATATTCCCAACCCTTTTTTGTATTTTATTTAGTGACAGGGTCTCACTGAGTTGCTAGTGCCTCGCTTTTGTTGAGGCTGACTTTGAACTCATGATCCTCCTGTCTCAGCCTCCCAAACTGCTGGGATTACAGGCGTGTATCACTGTGCCTAGTTAAATTGTCTTTTGCCCATGTGTGTTTTCTGCTTTATGTTATTTCATTGGTCTTTTTCTTATGAACTACTGTGAATGCTTTATAGGTTAAGATTAACCCTATGTGATGTTTCTCAGTTTGTATTTGAATATGACATTCCCTGTATGTTTTAATTTTCATATAGTCAAATAGATCAATTTTTTTATGGTTTTGAATTGATTATAAAAAAAAAAAGTCTGTCACCAGTCCAAGGTCAAAAAGGGGAACATAATTTATGTAGGGTTTGCCTTTAACGAACACTTATCCTTGGCTCTGAATGGGTGGCTAATTTCCATAAACATTTTTGTCCTAATCTTCCATTGGGTAGTGAAGATTCAAGTGTGAGAAATTATAGCAGCTAGTCACTGGTAACAGTGGGAACCGAATGCATAGGCGGAAATGGGTGTCCTTGTTTTCATGGAGTCCATAGTTCAGGGACAGGCAAGGTGATTATGAGGCTATAAATGAAGCATCCTGGTACAAGATGTACTTCCAGGTCCTGCCACCAGCTGAGTGATCCTGGGCAAGTCATTTACCTTCTTGTGTCTGTTTTTGCATCTTGTCAGGTGCCCAACAGCCCAGCTGTGAGAATTGAGATGACAGTCATGGCTGTCCTTTGCGAGAATCACCAGCAGTGCATTCCTGCACAGGCTACAGGTCCTCACCATTCGTCGTGCCTGCTCTGGCTTCTGGCATTCAGGAAGGCATCTTCTTCTCAGAAATGCCTTCTTTTTTTAAATTTGAAGACACTTGTCTTGACTTGTGCTTCCATAACCAAATGTCATCAACTGGGTGGCTTAAAGGAGAGGAATTTATTCCTTACAATTCTGGAGACTCAAAGCTCAAGATCATGATGGTAGCACAGTCAGAAACTGGTGGGGGATCTTCGGGTTACACTTGGTCTTTCCCTGGTGTGGGTAGGGAAGGAAAATTTCATCTGTTTTCTTTTTATAAGGGTACTAATCCCATTATTTGGAGCCAACCCTCATGATCTAATTTAACCCTAATCACCTCCTAAATGGCCCCATCTCCAAAACCCACCACACTAAGAGCTAGGGTTTCAACCTATGGATCCCTAATGGGCTGGTGTCTGGATCAGGCTAATGGTTCTGTTTCCTTGGCATTATGCTCATGCTAATGAGTATTCAGTGAGGCTGCAGGGTGGAGAGAAGAGCACTTTCCCCTGAGAAGATTCCTCGGGCTCTGGGTATGGAAACCACAAGTTGTGGGATGGGGATTAGTGGCTCTGAACCAGGAAACAGGTTTCAGGTGGAAGATTGGCAGGTGGAAGGAGATGCAAGACATAGTTAGGATAGAGGACATGCTTTATTCAGTGGTGGCCATGGCTATTAACTAGCCCCCAGCCAGTTCCATTTTTAGCCCCTCTTGCCCCCCAAGTCTTTTCCGTAGGCCCATTTTATTATGCAGGCCAAACAAAGAAGGCACACTGCCAATGGGTTACATAAGGGGCACATGCTCACAAGTCAGTGTTTCTGACTTGAGTGTGTATCTGAATCACAGTGTTTCTGGCCTTTACTAACCATAACATAGTCGTTACCAGCCCTGGCTACACACTAAAAACATAACATAACCCACTAAATGTCTTGGTGAGGGAATGTAACTATAGCCATTTTTGGCCTTCCCCAATACCACAGAACTGCTAGAAATTTGCAAGCTGGTTTGGGGAGGGAGACTTTGGCAGGTATACACCTGTCGGGCCCTCCTTGGGTTCTGCTGCAGAGTTTATTTTTTTCAAAGACATATTAGTTCAGCAGTGGTGAGCCATACTCTGGAGCTTTTGGAGAAACTCAAAGATGGCCAAGGTCTCCCCAGAGGGGATTGTTCCTTCAGGGCCAGGCCTGGGAACAGAGGGTTGTTGGTAGAAATAATCTATAGACAGGAAAACCTGCCTTCTTCATATTGTCTGTCCACATTTTTAGCTTTCAAATACTTATATGACACTCACTCTGTGCCAGGCATGAGGTCTTTTGAAATAGCCCTTTGAAGGCTATGTCAGGATTCAAGCAGAGAAGGGCGACTACTAAAAGTGATACAGAATAAAGCACTTGCAGGAGGAATGAGACTTTATATGGTGGCGGTTGCTGGTGAGTAGTCCCTATAGGGCTGCCAACTCTCCTGAGGATGAAGTTGGGCCTGAAATCAGCAAGCTGGTGGTCAGAAAAGACCTAGACGTGCAGTGAGTGGGCAAGCACAAACTGGTGCTGGGAAAGCCAGCCTGGAACCGCGCCTGACCTTTACTCTCTCAGCTTCTAAGCACAGAGAACCTGCAGAAGAAGCTGGGAGCTCTTGCTGTGAAGCTGCCAGTGGGGCCTGGCTTAGGCCTGGGGGAAGCTTCAGAAGGTCTTCCAAGAAAGTGGAAGAGGGCAGTGGGCTGGCTGCTGCTCTCCCAGGTGAGCCTGCCATCAGCACAAACCTGAGCTGCAGCAGTGACTGGATGCCCTCATGACCTTCAGGGATTGATGGCTGCCATTCCCCTTTTACTTCCCTCTTGTCACACAGATGTCCCTGGGACCAACTTGAACTTGGAAACATTTAGGAAGAAAATTCTGAGGCATGTAGCCAAGCTCTGTGCACGTGGTATGTGGTCACAAGGGATACTAGGATTTATTTCCTTTTTGTAGAGAGGGACACTGAGAGGCGAAAATGGGGAGGGGAGCTGACTTGCTCACAATTGCACAGGTAATAAGTTGGTGCCTGGAACGACTGCCCAACACTCCCACTTTATGACATCAGGAACCCACTCCCTGTCCTCCAGGAGTGGACCTCAGAGTTGCCCAGTCCATGGAGGGCTTTTCTGAGAGGTTATTTCTCGGGAGAAGGAAGGACCTCAAGACCCCATCCCCCTTGATAGGCCACTGTGGATCCTAATTCCCAGACTCTCTGACAGGTCTTTGCATTCTATCTGGAGTATATTTTTCTAGGTAATAAGTTGCCTGTGTTCCTTTTATAGGAATGCTTACTGTACTTTTTTCCAGCTCCCCGAGAGTACTTAATTTAGCCTTTGGTGGAAGAAGTGTGTGGATAATGTGTGTGGATCTTCAACAAGAATCACTACTTTTATTGCAAGTCAGCTGCTTAGCAGTATTTCCCTGCCCCTTATGGAAGAGAGGACTGAGAGTACAGAGCTGGACTCCGAAATCCTAGTAAGGGGAAGTCTGAAGCTGAGCAGATCTCCCAGGCACATCCCTGTGCTGTGGGTGTCCAGGCCTGCCCATCAGCAGTGAGCTGCCTGAATTGGCAGCCCCAAGACAGGACCAGAGCCATGGGTGACTCTTCTTGAAATGTGTCTGGGGGGGTGGGGCGAGGAGGGCACACCAAGTCCCAGTTCCCAGAGCTTATATGGGGTGAGCAGAATTGATCCATCTCTAGAAATGTAGGGACGAGTCAGGCTTTGCTTGGAGAGAGACTGAATAGAGCCAGAAAGGCTTCCAGCCTAGGTAGCACAGTGATAACTCAGATGTCTCCTATGGCATGGACAACGCCATATCCACAATGCTATTGACAAAGCTGGGGACTTGATTGTAATTTCCCTGTATTTCCACTGAAGGTCTTTTTCTGGATCTCATTCAGGGCACCATGTTGTGTTTGGTTGTCCCATCTCCTCCGACTCTTGTCTAGGACAGTTTCTGGGTCCTTCTGCATCTTCCTGACCTTGACATCTGGTCAGGTATTGTGTCAGACTTGCTTCAGTGTTTCTCACAATTAAACTTGAGGCTTTTTTTTTTTTTTTTTTTTTGGGTAGAACATCATGGAGGTGA
The DNA here is from genome assembly GCF_048772815.1 of Callospermophilus lateralis. Taxonomy (NCBI): domain Eukaryota; kingdom Metazoa; phylum Chordata; class Mammalia; order Rodentia; family Sciuridae; genus Callospermophilus; species Callospermophilus lateralis. The sequence continues at coordinate 108,929,228 of NC_135313.1, read as the reverse complement.
AGGGCCCCTCCTGTCACATCACATTGCAGGACTCATATCAACACAACTTAAGAATGGTGACATTAGCCTTGGTCCCTTAGTGAGGGGGTGTCCTGGGCTTCTCCACTGTAAAGGTGCTAATCATTTTCCCTTTCCAGCCCTATTTTGTTAGATTTGAGTCACCATGTCTAGGTCATGCTCAAGGGAAGATAGTGGGGAGGGGGGATTGATTTCCACAGTTGGAAGGAAGGAGTAGCAGAGAATTCCCCAACACACATGGTTAAAACTACTGCAAGGCCATTGACCTGTATTTTGGGAGAGGTACCACCGTGATGCGACATTGATATTTCTTTCAAATGATCTGTTCAGTTTTGAGCCCAGGATGTGTCCCTTTTCTCAGTTTCTGTCACTAAAGCTAGTGAATTTATTAATAAAATGCTTAAGGAGAATCCTATTTCTTTGTGGATGTGTGATGCCATATCCTATTTCTGCTGGCAGCTGCATTTTAATACTGGAGAATCTGGAGGCTGGGTCTCATGGGAGCTCAAAGCTGAACTCACTGGGGCTGATGTCAGGAGGTGGTGGTGTGTGGGTGACTCACTCATTTGCTTGCAAACGTAAGGTAACAAACTCATAGGAAGTGTTAAGGTAACGTCAATAGCAGACTGTATTTTTAGATGCTATTTTTCCCCACCCGGAAGGCTTTATTTCAACTCTCAATTGTGTGAATTGAAGAAGAGAAAAAAAAAAGAGGTTTTAAGGAACTCTGGTCATAATTAACCCTGTGGTTATTTCAGGTGGCTCTGTGTTGAAAGATACTTAGGCCTGTGATGTGTTCCAAATTTTTCAATCAGCTGCTTTGGGAGTTATCTGTGGAAAACTCTACTTAGATGCCATTAGCATTCTAACCAACTCTGTTATTGATCAATGATTGCCACTCATTTTAGCAGAGTAGTGAAAAGGTGAATCTCCTATGGGGAAATAAATACATAATGAATTTCTAAGTAAATATACACATGGATATCTACGTTTGGTTATCTTTTCTAAATTCCAGTGACATAACTGAAGAGGAAAGCACAGTGTACACCCCGAGTTGGTGGCAGCATAACTGACTGATTATTTGTACTTGGAGCAAAGCTGATCTTCAATGTAAGTGGTTTGCAAATGAACTGTTCTATCAGGAGATGAACTGTTGAAATCTGGCATTTTCTTTTCTAGGATGATTTCCTGTTCAGTGTCTCCATTTTAAGTGGGATCCTTTGCAGCATCCTGGCTGTGTTGAAGTTTATGCTGGGAAAAGTTCTGACCAGCAGAGCACTCATAACAGATGGTGAGTAAGGCCACTGTGTCCTGATCTCTGGGGCTGAGCTCACAGCAAGGAAAGGTGCTGTTTGGATTACTTTTAGATGCTTGTCTTGCAGGAGAGCTCAACAATTTGGAATTCACGTGTCCCCATCCTTTTCTCCCCAAACTTTTGATGACTCTCCTGGCCCTTGTATCAGCACAGATGTCTCATGCCCTGAAATTTAATAAACTCTTTGTGAATCACTCCTGACCCCTTAACAGAGAGACTTGGGCCTCTCAGCCTCTTAATCAGGAAGCACAAAAGTTTCCTGGAGTCTTAGGTTTGATGCACTATTTCAAGTAAAAAGGAACTGTGTTTTCTGCATTCTACAAGCATTTCCTCTCTGTACTTGCCATGTTTCTTTTTCTCCAGCTAGTGAGCCTGCACTCAGGAGTTCAGGTCAAAGTCATCAGGTGCTTGCACTGAGGAAACCATCCATGATTTCTCTGCTTAAAAGCCAAACCAGCTAGAAATGTCCATGTGTATCCTCATGGGTCAGGAGGAGCTTCCTATGTGGACTTCTGAGATGCAGAGAATCTGGTGTGTGAATGCAGGAAAAGTGCATTTCAGATCCCAAACTAGCACTGGCATATAAATAAGATTTGACATGCAATTCTTCATGTCCATTTTATTTTTATTCACTCCTGAGCACACATAGAGTCTAGGAGGTCAGGGTAAAGCAAGGGAGGGCAAAGGGCAAAGGCTTGGTGTGTATCTGTACAAAATAGAGCAGAAATAACTGGGATATTTTTTTTTTTCCTTAAGGCAAGAAACATTCCATCCTCTGAAACTCTTGCGGTTATAATTGAAATGCATTAATGCAGAGGGATGTGGGTGGCTGGCTGCATTGTGGTTTTAGACTGGGAGGATGGCACTGCAGAGAGCCCTTCTTGCCCAAGTGATGGAGCATGGGGACACAGTGTGGGCTGTGACTCCTCCTCCTGTTCCACATTGATGCTTTGCTCCATGTGGAGCTGGGCTTTGGATGCACGGGGTGGGACACAGGGACATGAAACTGAAGGGCTGTTTCCACTCAGGGACTCAGTTCAAGTCCAGGAATCTGTATGGTCCCAGTCCCCACCACTGGCTCCTCACCCTCCACTTTTTGTATCTGCAGCATTTTCTCTTGGGAAGGCAAGAGAAGGCCCAGGCTGTACAGCCACAGCTGCCCTGGAAAGAGCATCACCTATATGGATAGATGCAGGTGGGAGTTATGTGATCTGAGGTTCTGACTTCAAAACCTGAGGCCCCCAGATCAGATGCTAGGCAGCTGACTACCATTAAGCTTATGGCATCAAACTTTCTTGGGATATTTGTTAAAATCAGGTTCCTGACGTTTCTGGTTCCAGGACCTTGACTGGGGCCCAGGAATGGTCATTTCACAGCAGTGTCCCAACCCATGTGGGCACACTGAGGTTTGGTGCTGTCTCCATGGTCATATCAAGGGGCCAGGTACAGTGTCACCCCAGGAAAGGTGAACCCTGCAGTGCCCAGTGCTCCTGTGTGCCATTGGGCCCTCAGCTCTCAGAATCAGTTTTGAAGGGACCACTCCAGCCGGTGCTCTGTTCGCTTCTGCCCTTATACAGCCTGGGCTGGGGAGGCCTTTGGCCTGTATGCAGCCAAAGCTTTTCAATCCATGAAAACTGTGTGAATGGTAACAGAACTGGCTGCCTGGACTGAACCCTGCTCTTCCTGCTCTTCTTTGAAGTAGCATGAAGGCCTTGTTTGAGGAGCAGGGAGGGGACCCTCAGGTTCTCCCTGTGCCCAGATGAGCCCCCGATACTGCCTTCATCAGCCATAGGGTGGGAAGGAGTGAGAATCCTGAGGATCAACGCCGATGGAGTGAGATGGCGATGAACCCTGAATCGGTGGGTTTTATGGTCCCGTGTCTTGCGTCTGGAGCTCTGCTAGGTGCTGTGTGAGCTGGGGAGACCAGCTCGCCATGCAGAGTCATGCCTTTCAGGTGTCTGCCCTTCAGGTGTCCTTCCCTGGACTCCAACTAGGGTTGCAACCTAGTTAAATAACCCCTATGGTTCTCATTTCATGAGAAGGACAGAAGCAGACCCAGGAGGTCTGTCACCCACCCAGACATCATGGCATTAATGGTATCAAGTTGACCTTAATATACAGTGTCCTATAAGACCTGGGATGAACTGTGCCCTTTCCTACCTGAGGCAAATCCAGAACTTGGGTCAAGTGTTCACCCAAGGGTGATTTTTGTGGTCTGGAGTTTTATAATGTGAAAAAGAAAATGCCTCCCTCTGCTGCAGAGTCCCGCTTTTCTTAAGAAGGAACAGCACAGAGGGGCTTGTGAGCCAGTGGAAGAATGAGTGGGCGTGGCCATATGTCTGGGTTTGGATTTTCCAGTCTCTGTTGCAGTCCCTTTATGTCTCTCTGAAGGACATAGTGCTGGCCCAGGTCTTTAAGGCACAGGGCGTGACATCACTGGCATGTTCTAAAGAGCCCTCTGGATGTCTGTGGTGGAGAACAATGGAAGGAGGTGAGATGGAAGCAGGAAAGTCTCTGCAGAGATGAGACCTTGGCCCTGGTAGAGGAAAGTGGTTTAAAATGGGTAGGGCTTGGGAATAAATGGCCATGGGGGTTTTACAAGAGAAGATACAGAGAGATGAGTGCTGTCCCAGAAGCTGTCCAAGCTATTAACCAGAAGGGGCCCCCTGCTTGGTGGGAGTAGGTGTCTCTGGCAAAATATGCAGTAGTAATTACAGCCTCTGGCTAATTGTATTGTCTGGGATCTGGGCTTTACTCATTTGTTGATTAGCAGAACTGGAGAGCAATCTGTAATTACCTCCTCTCTGTTCTTCCCTCCCTTTGGGAGGTGGGCAGGGTGGGTGTGGGGAGCCATGGCTATCATTAATGTTGGGTATTCCCTGAAGGATGGGTCTGGAACACATACCCCAGGACTGCTACCCTGTCAGAGCTGAGCCCAGCACTTTCTCTCCAGGGGAAGCAAGTTGGCAAACTGCTTTCCTTGCAGGGAGAGAGGGAGGGTGGCCCTTACCTGTCACCTGGTGGGTGTCTGGATCCTGTGCTGAAGCTGTGTGAACTGGGTCAGACTGACTCTGCCAGGTCCTTTGTGACCCGCACATTCTTTTACACCTGGAAGTGGGTCTTTAGGGAAAGGGGACTGCAGGGTGTGGATGAGGGAGACCATGGTAAGTTCCAGACTAGCTCTGGTCTTGTCTGGTTTTGGTGCTTGATATTTAGTCAACATGCATATGGTGCCTATCAGGACTAGGAGTAAAATGGGTTTGTAGCCAAATCAGATGGAGGAAGACTGTGAGTGGGCACCTGGGGGAAAACTCTGAACAAGAGCCCCAGCTTTGGTCCTGTCCATAGGAGCAGTTGTGGCAAGTCAGGAAACCCCTCTGACCTAGGGGGCCTCTAGTGACTGTTTTCTTCCAACTCTTAACAAGAGTCTCTGATAATTTTTCAAGCATATGGAAAACTATTAGAATATCCTGCATCAAGTTAATGTGCCTAATTACAGATTCTGATCTTGTTATTAAAGCTTCTAATCAAGATGGTCCCCACCATTGTTTGTGCCACTCTACATCTTTAGCAGAATTCTTTAAAACAGCTCTGAGGGGACAGGGCCAAGCTCAAGTGAGTGACTGCTAGAGCCTGGTGTGCTGCTGTTGGTGAGAGGGCTGGTGCCCAGGCTCTTCCCTTGGGGTGAATGGGAAGCCTCCAAGATTAAGGGATGTGGCAGCAGACATGGAATCTGTCCCCAGTTCCTGTGTGCCTGTCCCAGTGTTCTCCTGCAGGATCCTAAGATGTGAGGCTTTGTAATCACAAAACAGTGGGCCAAACAGAGCAGAGAGCAGCTCCTTCCTAGAAGATGTGGGCAAAGGAGGTGAAATCCTCAGCGTGAATCCGATACCTGTGGTCACACCCTGGCCCCTGGGCGGTTCTTGATGCTGGTGGGCAGAGCAGGGCTGACTTGGTGGAGCTAAGTGGACATCTAGTGGCCATCTGGGGAACCTCAGGCCTCTGCATCTTTTCTAAGCACCATTGGGGTTCAAATTGTCAGGACCACAGGTGACTGGTCTAGGCAAGGGCTGGCTCCTTCACACAGGGGACAGCAAAGCTACCGTCATCCTCCACACCTTCCCTGATAATTAATTAATGCAGCTCTCATTTGCACCTCTGATAAATGCCAGACTCTATTGGAATATAGATAGCAAGTTTGAAGGACAAATTTCCTGTCCTTAAGAGTAGTTTTTAGTGAAGAGAGAAAGATGGTAAAAGAAAAATGGCAAAAATAGCAGGTGGTCAAGGATTATGAGAAAATACCAGGCCTGGGTGAAGAGGTAAGTGGGCACAGTGGGTAGACAAAGTACTTTAGGGGCTCTGAGTGGCTACCTGGGAAGGAGCCCCAAAGATAAGGGGTCTCAGTGAGTTCTAAGACACTGAGGGGACCAGGGTGGCTAGAGTGAAGTGAGAGAGGAGCAGTAGAGGTGGCATGGGACAGGCAGGAGGGGGCTGATGGTGTCAGCTGTGAAAAGTTTGGGTGAGATTTGAAATAGGCAATGGTTGGCTTTCCTTAGAAAGTTTCAGCTTTGTCCACTTCTCCAAGTGGTTGCTGGCAGGACCATGGCTTATGGGAACTCTGGGCAGGAGGGGAGTGGGTGCCGATGAGTTTGGGGGTGGCAAGAGGCCGGGTGATTTGAAAATCCACTGGGGAGGTAACAGCAAGACCCACCTGATGGTTGGACTTTAGGTGTGGGACAGGTCAAGAATGGGCTCTTGGAATTTCTGTTCTCCTTACCTGGAAAGAGGGTGGCACTGAACACAGAGAAGGTGGTGGTTGGAGGGTGAGATGTTTAGGGGCAAGAATTGAGATGTGTGCATTTTCAGTTTGAGAAGCATGTGTGTCTGTAGCTGAAGGGAAGGGTTGTTAAAAAAAAAAAAATAGAACTTTTAAGAGAACTGGCCTAGGAGATAGGAGGAGAGTTTAGATGGAGGGAGAGTTAGGAGGAAGAGCCCAAATGACTCCAGTGGGCATGTGGAGGAGGAGCAGCAAAGGAAGCGGAGAAGGAATTGCTGGAGAGGAAGCAGGAGAACCAGGAGACGGAGGCTGAAGAAGGCAGTTTACAGAGGGAGGGGGACTTACCTATCTATGTGACAATATGGAGCCACGGATGATCTCAGCAAGGGTTTTATGAGCAGAATAGGAGGCACAAAAATGAAACTGGCTTAAGAAGGCAACTTTGAGCAGATTTCATAAAGGGCAATAATTCATGGAGGTTGAGGAGGGGGACATAAATGGGAATCAAGGAAGAGGTTGGGTGGGGGGGGGTATGAATGGGGTTCACCCCAGCCATAGTGACCCAGGTGGATGGGGGTGGGCCTTTCACAGAGAAGCTGCTGTTCCAGGTGAGTGTCGGGCTTGGTGCTGGTGAGATGAGGTATTCTTGTCTAAATCTGTGTGCTCAGCTGAGTCACCAGCTGACGCTTTGAGTGATGGTAAGGTCATTGCAGTGTGTCCCAGGCCAGTCCTTGAGAGGCCCTTGCAGGCCTCAGGTTTAGCTGTCTCATTCTCATGAATGGGGAGCAGCTCCTGGAGGTCTGTCCTAGGGGCCCATGAATAGGACTGACCCAGGCTTTGCTCAGATCATCCCTGTCCCCCACCTGCCTCCTCTTTCCTAGGAGTACAGACTGCATGAATGTATTATCTCAATTTTCTAGCCAGAATGAGGGCTTTTGACACATGGCTCTGTTACACGACGGGGTTGGGGGGAGGCTACCCCAGGAAGGAGGTGGAGCTTGGAGCTCCTCTCAGGGATACCATGATGGTAAAACAGGTGAGGACCCTTGTGGTTTATGTCATGGGGAAATTCCAGAAACTGCCCTAAGCCATTCCCTTTCTGTGTGGCTTGTGACAACTCATAGGTAAAATGGAAGTGTGATGTTCAAGTTGTAAAAGTTGTGTTTCTTCCCTTTCCTGTTTTTATTGACATTTCTTCAGTTATGTCATCAGTTCAAAACTTTGCATTCCTCTTCTGGGATGTTAGTGCAGATGCTGGAGGGAACAGACAGCCTCAGATAGAATCCATCCCTGATTTTCTTGCTCTAGATAACTTTGGTTTAATTATTGAACCCCCCTTACTTAGTGATTTCATCAGTAAAGTGCATATATATATATACCCTCAAATTGACAAAGTTTGTATGTATCTATAACACCCAGATGGGTACCTGGCTCAGCATATGCTCAACAGATGTGTGTTTAAGCCAGGATTTGAATGTCTATTGTGTGCCAGGCATTGTCTTGGGCTCTGTGGATTCAACAGGGAACTGAGCTCCTGCTTTTCTCCTGAGGTCTGCATTCTAGTAGGTACCAATGCTGAGCCCCACTCCCCTACTCACCATCTCATATGGGCATAAGTGCTTAGAGTGAAAGCACTTAGAGTGAAAGCAGGTTAAGGGTGGACACTGGGGATGGCTGTCTCCAGGGAGGTCCCTGGTGACAATTGAGGAGGGACTTGAGCCATGTTGGTGTCCTAGGTGATGAGAGAGCTCTGGGCCGCATCCTTTCTGCGTGTACTCCAGGATATTGAGGCAGGCTAGTGGCTAAGACAGATCTCTGAGCACCACCGTCCAGCATCTCTCCTCCTTTTGCAGGGTTTAACTCCCTCGTGGGTGGTGTGATGGGCTTCTCCATTCTTCTGAGTGCGGAGGTGTTCAAGCACAATGCGGCGGTCTGGTACCTGGATGGCAGCATAGGCGTGCTGATCGGCCTCACCATATTTGCCTACGGGGTCAAGTATGTTTTTTCTTTCATATTTGTTTTCCTGGTGGCCAGGAGGAGAGCCACTCTTGCCACCTGCTTCCCTAGCCAGAAAATGATAGATCAGGCTTCTCCTGATCCTGAACTGTCAAGTGGTCGGAAAAGCCCCTACCAGGGATCAGTTTTCCTAGGGGTTGGCACAGGAGGCAAAGATCGCAACGAGAGTATTAAAGTGTTTAAACCACAAAGGGTCTCCTTTTCTTTTGTCTGATGTCTTTATGGTCCTTCATGACTTGGAAATAGAGACTTTCTTTCTCTATAATGCTGATCTTCAGGATGCCCAGGCTAGCATCTTGGGGTGGCTTCCTTACCCATGCAGCCTCCTGCCACCCATGGGTAATGCTCTAAATGAGTTGGGAGAGGCCAGGTAGCACCATTGGGCCAGAGGCTGGGCTGTAGATTTGGAGAACCCTTTGTAAAAAGGGATGGTCAGTGCATGCTGAGGAAAAACCCACATGGAGGGCACTCACTGAAGAAGTGGCACACTGGCATGGCCAACTCTGGATTCAGCATCTGTTTCTGAAAGGCATTGTGCTTTTAAATGTTAAAACCCTTACCAGCTCCCACTAGGACCCCTATACTCAAAACCAGGAGCAGTTACAAGTGTTGGTGAGGAGCGGGAGGATGGGAACATGAATGGTGAGCCTGCTTTGAAGAGTAATTTGGCAGTTCTTCAAAATGTTAAACATGGAGCTATCACTCGACCCCGAAATTCTGCTCCTTGGGATGTGCTCTGGAAGACTGAAGCCAAATCCATGCCAGAACTTGTACCCAAATGTTCATGGCAGTGTTTTTCATAATGGGCACAAGTAGAAACCACCCATTACCTGAAGAATAAATACAGGGGGCTATTATTTATCCCTAAAAGGGAATGGAGAACTGGTACACAGTATGACTTAGATGAACTTTAAACATTATACCAAATGAGAGAAGCCAGATAAAGGTGGCCATATACTATATGATGATTTCTTTGGATTTGCCTACTCTGGATATTTCAGGCCGAAGTGGAGTATTGGTTGCTAATGGGGTGAAGGACTGCTAGTGGGAATGGGTTTCTTTTTGGGATAAAAACATTCTGGAATTAAGGTAATGGGGATGATTACACGAATTCATGGACATATTAGAAACCACTGACTGGACACCTATGGTACATGAATGACCTCAGAAAATGAGTCTCTTCTGTGCTTCCCCAAACTGCAGTGGGCCCGGTGTTGCGGTGACGGTGTCCGTCTTCCTCGTTGCAGGCTTCTCATCGACATGGTGCCAAGGGTGAGGCAGACGCGTCACTATGAGATGTTTGAGTGAAGGTGGCCCTGGGGACCCGGGAGGGCTGCTCCGCATGAAGACCGTCAGGACGACGAAAAGTTTCCACGTAGGCAGACGGTGCCAATATTTAACGGAACATCAGTTTCTTTTTTTGGAAAGTCTTCTTTCATACAGTTTGTCATCACAGGACAAGGTCTGCCCAGTGGGTGCATCTGCCCTGTACCCTCACTCCGCTGCCCCCCATCACACACTTAGGACAATGCCTGCAGGAGGGGACACACTTCCCCATCTCAAGCCGGAACTGACATTTTCTGTTTTCTGGAGTAAAACCGTTCTTGGGGGTAGGATAAGATCTCTGCTTGGCAGAAAGCCCAACTGTGGTGCTCTAAGCCTGAAACAGATAGCAAGCAGGTCCCTCTCCTCTGGACTGTGTGTGGCCCCAGCCGCCTCCTAGTTCCAAGGATTCTTCTCTCCTGGCAGGTTTTAAGGGAAGACTGGGCCCTTTAGTCCCTCATCCCCTTACGTAACCAGAACCATCAGTGAATCACTAATTTCTATCAGTGTGTTTCATTAGTTTCATACTGTTTTACTAATCCTAAATCTAAACAGATTTGTTCTAAAGAAGACCATTCTATTTTTTAAAGTACTTAGTGACATATGTATGAGCTTTGCATGGACGAGCTAAATAAGCACATGACCCTTTCTCATACACTCAGAACCTGCACATCCATGTAAAACAGGATCCATTTTTGAGAGATGTGAAACTAGTTTATTTGTAATAAATAATTATATAATCTATCCGTATATGCATATATCTATATGCTGTGTCAAGTGGTAATGATACATTACAGACTGTGAGAGATGGTTTACTCCTCTGTAAGGAACAAGATGTTCTCCGTTTATGTAACGTTAGGTATAGATTCTGTAGACTCCATTCCCCTTACCCTGCAGTGTTCTGTACCTCTCACAGCACTGTCTGCCCAATAAAGATCTTTACCTGTTTTGTACGGCACGGCGAGGCAGTCTTTGAGAGTCGTCATCATGCGACACCAACAAAATCAGGGCTTGCCATCATGGGCAGGTTTTCCATTGCAGCTGAAGGATGATATGAGAATGGTTGCTTTTGCTTCTAGTGGGAGAGCAGAGACCTTGAACTGTTGTTTTTTGCTTCTACAAGGCAGGACCACTGCACATTCAATTTCCTGGACCAGAGCATGGCTGACTCCTGGGTCCTCCACTCCAGCCTTCAGTGCCCTGTCTCCCACTGGGCTGGTTAAAGGAAGGTATGGGTTAAGCACCCCTAATCCATAAAACCCTGGAATCAAAATGCTCTGAAATCCACAATACTTCGAGAGCCAATATGATACCACAAGTAGAGAACTTCATTTGACCCCATGTGCAAAATACAAGTGCACTGAAGACACTGCACAAAATGACCCTCAGGCTGTGTCTAAGATATACAGGAAACAAATGAGTTTCATCAGACTTGGGTCCCATCCGGGAGGGGTCTCATTATGTACGTGTAAATATCCCACAATCTGAAATCTGAAACACTTGTTCCAAACATTTCAGTTAAGGGACACTTAACCTGTAGCTTGTTCTGCCAAGTCACACAGCACTCAGATGGGCCTTCTGTGAGATGTTTGCACGTAGCACAGAAAAAGTCTGTGAGCAAGTGTGATAGATGCAGGATTTAATATTTTTCTTTTCTGTAGATTTTCTCACTGTAGCTAATGCACATTGTAGAAGTTTAGGGAAAGTAGATGACGAGGTAGCGATCCCCAAACTGAGGTTCTCTGTATTTCCTTGGCACCTTTTTTTTTTAAGGATTTGTGTAGCCTCTCTGTTGCAGCCAGTCACGAGGCAGTGCCTGGGTTTTAGAGTCCAGGCTAGGTCCAGCTCCTTGATGTGGCCTTGTGCTTCCAAGACATCTGCCTGACCAAGCACTCAAGGTCCACTGATTCCTGGTTCAAACAATGCTGTTTTTGAAGGGAGAAATGTGGTATAGGTCCAGCAAGTTCTTGCACTTAGGTAATCTTTTTAGGGCCATTTTACTAGCCCATTTGGAAAGATTTTTAAATGTTTGGTGCAGTGATTGACAGTTGTCTCAAAAAAAAAAAAAAAAAAAAAAAAAAAAAAAGTCTAGCAGTTCACTAATTCAGCTCCTTGCTAAGTGAGTATAGGGCAGGGAGAGTGGTCTGACCTGATTGGTAGATGTGCTGTAAATGCTTAGTTCTGAAACGATTCCCTCCACAACCTCTTTTCTATCAGCCTTTTTGAGTTTGTAAACTGTGAGATGCAGCTGGACAGCATGCATCTGTGGCTGACCCTGTACCCAGCCAGCTCTCACAAAAACCACTCCCACCTGTCACACAAGAAAAGTTTATTGAAAAATAAAGTTCTCCCTAGTTTTCTCTACAACAGTGGAAAACAAAGCAGAGCTCTCTATGCCAGTACAGTAACATTTGGACAGTGACACCTTATTTGCAGAATCCTGCATGACTTAACCCCAGAAGTGAACAGTAGAAAACAGTTGTACCAGGATTTGTTTGAAGACACAGACGCTAATGACCATTAGCTAACAACATCAAGGTTGTGACAGCAACTACAGTAGAAGGGATACACCATCTCCTTTGGCATCAATTGTTATGCTATGGTCCTGTTAATACTTGGGCAGGACAGTGAGCAAGATGCATCTCACGTTTGTACCATCTCAGCTTTGGCAGACACGACAGATGAAAGGTTCCTGACCCACCACTGCATCTGAGTGCCCACTACCACTCTCCCTCTCCCACCGATCGTCCATAGTCAGTGACCCTGCCTGCCAAATGGGCACATGCCTTTCCTGCTGTGGGGGTCATGGAAGGGGTGAGAGACAGTCTTAAGGCGCGGCAGAATCTTGGTTACAGAGTGAGGCTTTGAAGGAGGTAAATTCCAATCATCGAAACCATAGAACTGTAAGACTGCCGATCAGCTGAAGAGAAACCAAAGGAATTTGAAAAAGATACCAAACTCCAGAAAATTCCCCCATATTCCATAATCACAATCTATCCAGAGTTGAGTCGACATGGACGGACAGGAGATAAAACCTTACAATTCACCAGGGAAGCAAGAGGCTAAATCCACCCCCCACCCCCCAAACAAACAGAAAACTGATATTTAAGTAAGTTGGGAAAACATCATTAAACCAAGAGTAGCCTCTGGGGGAATGTTCTGTAAAGGGCCAAAATCTGTGCCCTGGGCATCAGGTGGCTTTCCCTGGGGAGGTGGGTTTTCTCTGGGACCAGGCCCTGTAATTAACCTTTATTTGGTGGAAACATGGGGTAACCAGCCTGTTAAGAGCCACCCTGACCAGCAGGGGGCAGCAAAGGGATTTCCTGGGGAATGTATAAATTTCATTGGTCATTCTTTCCTCTTAAATGACACAGGAAAGTCTCCATTATTGCATTGCAGAGGCATAGGATTAACTTTAATTCAAAGTGTACAATCTATCTGAGATCTCCTTTAAATTTCTAACTCAAAAAGTTCTTCAAAGAAAGCCCTGGAATGTTCCAGAAGACATCAGTGGGGTGAGGTCCAGTTTGTGGCCAAAGGTCACCTTCACCTTTTTCAATTCCAGTTAATAAAGTCTTGCAGCCTTGTTTCATTGGGAGCTGAAGTCTGGCATATTTTCAAATCAGTGCATTCAGGAATACAGTAAGATTTCAACTATCAGGGTAGGCACAGAACTTGGACAATCTAAACCAGTAATTCCTACAATACTTGGTCAACTTGGAATAATATTTTTATGTAGGTGTTATTTTGAATCAACAGATAGGGAGTGAGCTCTTTATTTCTCAGGCTTTATGAAATGCTAATAACAATATTTTAACATTTACTAGGGCTTACTAGGTGCCAGACACTGTGCTAAAACATTGAATCCTCACAAAACCCTAAGTGCTAAGAAAGCTAGGGTAACTTTTTTCTGCATCCAGGACTATACAGCTAATTTGGTCTTTTGCTATATGTAAAAACTTGGTGTTCCATTTTTTGTTGAAGCCAACAAGAATGAAAGGAACTCACCCTCAGCTTTACAAAACTGTCAGCTTCCTAAATGAGTATGGATCTATTTATGTTCACCCACTTAGTTACATGAAGATGCTCTGCAACCTCATAGGGAAAGATAGGATTTAGAATAAAGCCAATATGGAAATTAAAACATTTTCAAATAAATAAAACAATCCAGGCTTGGGATAGTAACACATACAACATGGCCTGTCGTTAACAAAAATATCTCTTTTTTTTTTCTTTTAATCAAGAATTTTTGAAGCCGGGTACAGCGGTACATGCCTGTAATCCCAGCTACTTGGGAGGTTGAGGCAGGAAGATCACCAAGTTCAAGGCCAGCCTGGGCAACTTAGCGAGACCCTGTCTCAAAAAATAATTAAAAAGGGATGGGGGGAACTGGGGATGTAGCTCAGTGGTAGAGCACTTGCCTAGCACGTGCAAGGTTCTAGGTCAATCCCCAGTACTTAATTAAAAAAAAAAAAAATTGAGGGGCATAGGAGAAGGTAGCGGTGTCTAACTATATACAGTCTAGGTAAACCACCTTGGTCTGATTTAAAAAGCACACACCCACCTATAAACTACAGCTTCAATCAAATCCATTTCATTGACACTTGCACTTCCAGTGAATTATACTGCAGCTATACTCCCAAAGGAGTAATTATTCACCTTCATTAAATCCTGTATTCATTCATCCACCAAGGAAATAAGAGGGGCACAGAGTCTTCCCCTTTCGTGATACTAACCAGCCCAAGTATTACCGGGCTACTGCTTCCAATGAGTTCAATGCAATCCCTCCCTGGGCTGGCCTCCTGCCTCAGCCACATCTCAGCAAGTGACAGGGTAGCAGGCAGCTTGGTAACTAGCAGTCCCAAGACAGACCCACACTGTGGCCCACTCTGGAGGAAGCCAGCCCTTCCCTTGGACTTCTCATGATTTCATACCCTCCTCGGGGGGTGAATGTGCCTGATACTCAGACTGTGGCCTAGGGGCCATTTCTGGTGCCCAGCCAGAACATCTGTAGTCACTCAAGGACCTAACACTCCTCAACAGCACCCAGATTCCAAAAACCAACCCCAAAGAAAAGTGAAAAGGCACAGCAGGAAAATAAACATCACCAAGAGACAGACTCTAACATTCCAAACACACAGCAAACACAAAAAGTAAACTATAATAAGCACTGACAAAAACCCAATCAAAGCAAAAATGCAAAAAGCATCTCCATTTGTACATGTGCAAATCAAATTGCATACACAAAATAAATGAGGTGTTTACTGGCATTCAAAGAAGTGTGTTTTCCCTTTCCGGAGTGTTTACTCTGGAAAGTATTTACCTTACAAAGGAAAGCTTTCTCTTAATAAATTAGATGTTTTTCCCTTAAGATTTTGTCTCAAGATCACAATGGGAAAAATAATTCCAAAGGCCAGGCAAGATATGATTATAGCACAGGAAAACACCAATCCTGATTTCGGATCTCTCTCCCTGTGGATTGGTTATCAACTACAAATCAGTTTCGGTTTCCATATAAAAATAGCAAGGGTAAAACTGCTGCAGGCGCCCAGCCCACACTATCAGAGGCACCATCCTTTTTCTTCTTCACACCCCACACTGGGCCAGTGGAAGCCCCTCCCCAGTTTCCCCTGGAGAACCCAACTTGGAGCAAGTCATAGGAGGTCTTGGGGCTGGTACACATTCAGGTGTCACCAACTCCATCAACAATGCCCTTAACAACAGGAGTGTGGGTTACTTTGCCCCAAGAGCAGCAGCCCCAGCCAGGGAACTTAGGTTTACTTCCAGCTGAGACTAGACTTAGGAAGTTAGAGGAATTTTTCAATGGGAGAAAGTGCTCTTCTGGGCTGCCTGATAAAAGGATCAGAAAGGTGAAGAGACCCCCCCGAGTCCAGGGACAGATAGGGAGTGATGCTTGAAGCTTCTGCCAGGGACAATGTTGCTTTACAAGGTTTTCTGCTTTCTGAACTCCCAGGCTTCTTCAAACAGTTGTCTGCTAAGTAGGTTGACATAGCCCTGCCTGGGAAAGCAAGCTCAGCCTGCAGGCGCCCCCTGCTGGTGGGATTCCCACATGGTCATCAGCAGCCCGGGGAAATTCCCTGAAGAGCCCAGGAGAGGGCGGAACTGGCCTAGGAATAACAGGTGTGGTAACCCAAGCAAACTCCCACTTGCTAGGGAGCAGCCAAGAGGCCCACTCACAGGGAAAATGTCCTTCCTCAGAGTGAGGATGCCAGTTCTTCCCCTTCCTACTGCAGAAACTGCCATTTCAAAGCTTAAAGCCCGTGCAGTAGCTACCATTACAAACTGGGTTTTATCTGGACTTCCACCCTTGGTGCTGGGCCCAGGCAAAGGCTATTTCCAGCAAGTCCCCTGCATCAGTGCTCTAGGCAGAGGTGTTCCCACTGGAAGTTTCCCTGGCAGATGTGCTCAGGGAACACCTGAGGGGTGGAGACCTTGGCTGCCCCTCCCCACTCTCTGTCTCTGGAACTGGAGGTGAAATTCAGATCTACTGAGCAGTGATCTGAGGGCCTAAGGGGGGGGGCGGGGGGAGGTTGGCTGTGCAGTTGTTATTTATGCACCATGATAGAAACTGAGAAGCAGGCAATTCAATTTTCCAGATGTAGAGGCTCCCTGCTCCCCACAAAGCAGAATTTTTCCCTTCCCTCATTTCCTGAAGGCCTACTCCATCATTAGCCTCGCCCAGCTGTTCTACCTGGCAGAGGCTCCACCTGGCTGCACCCCCACAGGCAGGGTGCTAGGAAACGGTTTCTGGTGTGGACTGCAGGCTGTTCAGTACACCAAACCACCAGCCAGAGCCGAGTGGACGATGCTGGCAGCTCCTACACAGAAGACGACAACTGCTCACTCTCACAGGCATGGAGGTGTCAGGGGCCTCATGAGAAACCCACAAACATTTGCAGAGCATGGAAGCAGTGCTTCAGCGGATATGGGAACTTACAAAAAAACAGAGCACAGGGCTCCAGGGTGTGTGGAAGGTGGGTGCAACAATTCTGCCCAGCCTCCTGGTGAGCTCATTCAGTGGGGTTGCTCAGCCCTCTCAGAATAACTCTGCCTGGAGTAAAGTCTGCCCAACACTTTCGCCCTTTGCAAGTGACACCAATGGGAGAGTGGTCAGGGCAGTGCAGGGCACTCATCCTGAGCTGTTCCTGCTCTCCCAGCAAACAACAAATGTTCACCGAGAGCCCCATTCCCTGGACTTTGGTGATATCAGACTTCAGAAGGAATATAACACCAGAACCCCTGTGAGGTGTTCTTCGATAGTTCCACTAATCTTAAGAACCGAATTCATTCCTTTCTGAAGCTCAGCTGTCTGAATGCTAGAAGGCCATCCCTCCAAGTCCAAAGGTAGTTTAGTTCTCTGAGTCCCACACCTCTACTCTCCTTATAGTAGCGTATCAGAGAGGGCCAAGTTACCATAAATTAGCTAACAAAAAATTCTACAATCCTGCATTTCTTTTCTAAGGACATTCTAGCCCAATTAGGGCCAAGGTGGGTGGGTTGGTGGGAACACACAGGAAAGGGTCTCTCTTGACTATAAAGCAGATGTCCCTGGCTGTCTTCTGTCCATGACTGGGTTCTCTGGACATGACAGCCATGTCCCCCCTACCAAGGGGGGTTAAATGTCCTTTAGCTGCCATTTGCCAAGTACACACAGGATGCCTCCACTTGATGACAATGCCCTGGACAGTTTGCCTGTGTTTTCAAAGCAACAGTTTCTTTTGCTCTGCTGCCACCTGCTTCCAGAAGTCAGGTCCCCATAGCTGCCCTTGAGCACACCATTGGCCCCACTGTACCTGCCTGAGGCAGACAGAGGAACAGCAGTATCGAGAATGACTAACAGTGGGAAATAAAAGAAGAAACGTGTGATCGATCCCCTTCCTCCCTCCCTGTCCCCCTCCCTCCCTCCCAAATAAATAAGTTAATGGGTTTAGGAATGTTCCCAAAGTTCTTTCGAATCAGCTCATTTCTCCTCTTTTGTTTTAAATGAATCACGAGATTTTTTTTTTCCCCCCACCCTGGAGCACCTGCATTGACAATCTCCCTACAGCTGCTCCTCACAAAATAGGAAGGATGTTCCTTGTACCACAAGAAGCCAGGCTCCTTGCCTCACAACCGCTCTTGTGTTTGTTTTGGCGAAAACTCCCTGGGGGAGGCGTTGACCTCAGCGGGAGCAATCCCAAATCCAAACCTTAGACCAAAAAGTTCAGGCTCTGGCCAGAGTCCCTGAATGATTTCTGCCCCCCTGTCTCTGCCCAGTGGAGCCACCATCTTCCCCAGCGGACTTCATGTGGGGCTGAGCTGGCAGCTGCTATAGGCAGTCTTTACAGAGGGCCACTTGGCCCTTGATGAAGTCCCGGCAGGGGCAGATCCTCTGGTGCCTGGGGTGGGCGCCTGCACAGCTGAAGAGCAGCAGGTCCCCTTGAAACACACAGTGCTTGCTCTTGGGGTCATAGGAGGGCTCCAGGATGTCCTTGGCCAGCTCTGAGCTTTGGCAGATCACTTCATACCTGAAGAGGAAGAGAAAAGCACATGGGTTGGAAATGCAGGGGACAGAGCTCATCCCTGT
Source organism: Callospermophilus lateralis (assembly GCF_048772815.1). NCBI lineage: Eukaryota > Metazoa > Chordata > Mammalia > Rodentia > Sciuridae > Callospermophilus > Callospermophilus lateralis. The sequence continues at coordinate 108,911,189 of NC_135313.1, read as the reverse complement.
CACTGGCCACATTGGCCCACTTGCTGAGGTGTGGGAGACGCATTCAGTTCTCCTGCTGCCGAAACGAAATGGTGCCTCTCTAAGTCTGCAATTCTTCACCTCTTAGCAACCTCAGCTCTGGAAATACAGGTGTGCCTGGGTGTGCATGCAGTGGGGGTGTCTTTGAGGCTGCTCTGTAATAGAGGAAAACTGGAACCAACTGTCTTCTCACCAAGTAGGGAATCGCCAAATAAACCATGGCCATCCTGTGCCTGTGGAATTCCACACAGAACTCCAAACATGAAAAGTGTGCCCCAGGATGAGAGCTGTCCCAGAGGAGGGCAGATTATGAAATAGGACGTACAACGTGGTCAACCTGGTGTGTTGTGTGACTATCCAAGCCAAGATGGCTGCACATGGAAGTGTTGGCGGCAAGCAGAGGAACGGCACTGGGGCTAAGTGCTGGGTTTTTTAAAGTTTTTTTTTTTTTTTTTTTTTTTGATTAAATGTTTAAAAAGATTTCCGTGATATGGCCTTAGTTTCCACTGGTGAGCAATTGGGTGCTCTCCCAGGGACTTCCTGCCCAGAATCTTGGAGGGTCACATGATCCTTCAATACAGCAGATCGTAATCCAGGCTACAGAAGAAGGAGCCGAGGCTTCAGGATGTGCAGAGCCAGTGAGCCAGGCCCTGCTCCTGTGCTCTTCACCATCTTCTCCCCATAGCAGAGTTGTCTGAGGGGCTGCAAAGGATATTCTGGGTTTTTTTGTTTTTTGTTTTGGTTGTTGTTTGTTTCTAAAGGCACTGGCCACCTATCTCCAAGGGCTTTCCCTCTCACCTGGGATACACTGGTACACCCCACCATGGCTTCTCCAGGACAACAAGGCTTAGCCTGGTGTCCTGTGTGGAAGCCAGTTAGCACCTGGTGCTGCACTCAAGTTCCAGAAACAAGGTGTAGGGGGCCGGGCAGACCTGGGTTTCAGTTCCTGACTTTGTCTCTTAAGAGCTGTGTAATCCCGAGCAAAGGATTGAGTCTCTGTGTGGCTCAGTGTTTTCTTCCGTAAAATGGGATAAACACTCCTTAACTGCAGGAATTAGAGTTGCGTTTCTAGAGCACTTGGCGGAATCTGGTTCTGAGTGATGGTCGATAAATATTAGCTATTACTATTATTACTGCCATTGCCATCACGACCCTGGCAGGCCCTGGATGGGTTATGTCACTTTCTTCCCTTGCAGATGGCATGAATCTACACACACCAGCCATTCCCATTGCTTTGTTCACAGAAGTCTCACTTCTTGCTGGGAGGGAGGGGGATTAGAACAGTGAACTTGAGATTTCCCACTATCTCTGGGAGGCTTCCAGGTGGCAGGGAGAAGCACCGCCCTCCTTCTTTCTCCAGCCAACCAGTGGCCTGGGCCCTGCCTCCTTTGGCCAGTGTTTGTCTGGCGATTACCAGGACATCTGCTGAGGCTTCTGGGGCACTCTTCCAGGCTGCCAACCTGGCTCCTGCTCAGCCAAGGCTGAAGCCCCACTGCTCCAGGAACCAGCACTCCCTGGAGCTCTGGCTTCCCTGACGCACGCCAACTGGACTCAGCTCCGATGCCTGCTCCGGAGGCCAACACCCCTCTTGACTTGTCCCTGCAGTCACCAGGGGTGTTCCACACTTTCTCAAGTGCCCTAACATCCCTGGCCTTGGTGCCACCCGGGAGATAGTGATGAACTGGGAAGAAGGCTAAAGTGAGCATTTCATGGATTTCCTGAAAGGAAAAAAAAGAGTCAGAGACTATGTGCTTGTCAGTGTACCAAACTGGCCATCAAAGAGAAAGGGGCATCTGGAGCTGAGTTGGGAATGAAAAGTTTACATGTGGTGAGAAAGAACATGTAATATTTCTCTTTCAAGGTCTCACTTATGTCACTTAATGTCTTCCAGTTCCATCCATTTTGCTTCAAGTGACAAGATTTCAGTTTTTAATGACTCAGTAATGTTCCATCGTGATTATGTGCCACATTTTCTTTATCCATTCATTTGTTGAGCACCTGGGTAGATTCCTTCCAATTTTAGCTACTATGAATGGTGCTACAATAAACAGATACGTGTGTCTCTCTTTGGAAAAAAAAAAAAAAGAAAAGAAAAGCTTACATGTAGAATGTGGCTTTGGGACACAGATTTATGTTTATGCTACTTATTTATGTGAGTGGATTACAGTAGCTGCTGTGACCTCATTCAGACCAGCTGCCTGGAATGTGGCTAACCAGGAGTATGGAAATCTCTACCACCACTCTCAGACCCTGGGGTGGGGGCGGAATTGCTGGAGCCATGAAAAGCCTTCCTATGCCCTCCCAGGTCACCTGTCCCCAGGCTCCTGTGCAGAATGCTTGTGTGCGTGTACTTGTGAGTGCACACCTGTGAATGGGTCTCAACTGAGGCTGTAGCAGGTGACACCTGCCGGGGAGAAGCAGAGACTCCCACCAAGGGCTCCAGCAACTGTCACTTCCTGGGGCCACAGTGAAGGCACACCTCAGGCAGCTCCCCAAAGGTTCCCTGATGTGTGTTCCCCTCTCGAACACCACCCAACCCCTGGCCTAAGCATCTCCTAGGTCCCGGGGGGCGGGGGGCTCCCTTTTGTGGGTGTGCAGGTACCTGTCCTGCAGCCCTGGGCAGGCAAAAAGGCTACTCCATCATCCTTGTGTAACTAGTGAGCAAAAGTCACCAGAGAGGTGCCTCACTGGATTAGACAGCCTGCCTAGTCCAGGGGTCCTCAGTCCCTAAGAGATCCCCGACCTTTTCAGGGCACACACAGGGCTGCATGTGCCTCTCTGTCCTGGTGACGTCTATCTTGCTCAGATACACACACCCTTCTTCTCAGAGACTCCAAGCACCATGTGTGTGTCCTCCCATCCGCTCTCCCACAGTACCACCTTCTCTCGGACTGGCCCATGACGCTTTTCTTACAAGTTGAGTTTGGGAGTTTCTGGGACCCCTCAGCAGTCAGTGCACAATTTTTGGCTCTTGAAGAAGAATAAGAGAGCAAATTCTCCTCCCATGGGTCTGCCACCTTCTCTTTACCACAGGAGTTAAGTAGGCTAGGAACCCCAGCACTAGGTGGAGGATGGAAGGTACCAGCCCCTCCCGGACAGGACACAAGGCTGTCCTACCTCCTGCTCCTGTTCCTCCCACTGGTCCCTGCCCCAGAGTGCCTGCCTTCTCTCCATGACCTGGTAACCACTGATTCAGGGCCATCTCCTTTCTTGATGCCAAGGTACACACAGTTTAGACTTTACAGCTCAGAAGACCTGAGGGGCCAACACAGATGCACCTCTGCTTCAGACAGTGTTATGCCTCCATCTATCCATCCTATGCTGAAAATATATCAAAACATGCACTGAATACCCAACCTACTGACCACACCAGCTTAGCCACACAGCACCTTGTGGAGCAGGTGGTTCCCTCTGGTGACCGTGTGGCTGACTGGAGTCTCAGCTTAACCCCACGGCCCAACATCGTGAGATAGTATTAAACCACCTGCACAAAGCCTGGAAAAAGATCCAAATTCAAATCTGGAGCACAGTTTCTGCTGAACATCCATACCCTCACATCAACCTATAGTCAAAAAAATTACAAGCTGCACCATCTTATGTTAGGGGTCACCTGCAATTTAAAATTTTGGAAGATACACCTTTAAGGGGTAGCTAAGGGCTGGGGATGTGGCTCAGCAGTAGAATACTTGCTTAGCATGTGTGAGGCCCTAGGTTTAATCCCCAGAAAAACAGAGGTAACCAAAATATAAAGTGGGCTTCATATTAACACATGTTCCTTTTTATGGAGCTCAGTCCTCCCCACTGGGCCATGCTGGAATGATCTCTGGCACTTCAGGGGCTTTTTGCCTTCTGGATCCTTCTACTCCTGATCTAGGTGAAGTCTTGCCCAGAGGAGGAATTCACAAATGCTCCGAGGTGGTCTCTCCAGCATTTAACCGTTCCCTGCACGTATAGGAATTCAAAGACCCCTGGTCTGCTCCTCCCCGATTCAAGATGGCCACATGGATGCTCCAAAGGAAGTGATTTATGTAATCTGTTAAATTCATACTATACAGCGAGGACAGGTGGCTCTTAAAGGTTGTGGACACCCCAAGACGGAAAAAAGCTTAAGCTCAGCTTAGAACCAAGTCCCAAGTTGGAGAAGCAAAAACAGCCCTAGCTCGTGGAGCTGCTAATTGCTAATTGGCCATGAATATGGATGGGCCAGGATTACCTCCACGCTGAGGAGGCACTCAATAGACTGCCAGATAGCTGGGGTTTTTTACAACATTATCTGTATTTACAAATGCATGAACAAGTTATTCAGTAGGGCTCTTATGTTCACAGAATTAATTTTAGACGGCTTTATTACGAAATTACCATTCATTCCAGCCTCCTGGTAAGAAAACCCAAATATCCACTGTGGGGAGGGGTGGAGGAGACAGCAATCGCCTGGCACAGGGTCTGACTGCAGGACTGTCCCACACCATGCCCCTCTCTACTCTGTGGATCTGCATGGGGCATGAAGGAGGAGGAAAAGGTGGCAGTCTGGCCAGGAAATTGGTTTTTGAACTCTATCACCTAGAACTGCCTGGAAGGAGGGGCCATTATGTTCTTCAGCAAGAGCTATCCATTATCATCCTGTTGTCACCCAGGATGTCCCCACTGTACAGCTGAGAAACTGATGGAACAGAGGGCACTGACCCCTTTCCTAGCAGTTGGTTGCCCTTTCTGTTCCCACTGACCCAGACCCTTACCCTAGAGGCAGGCCACCTGCATGGGCTCCAGGCTAGTTCTGAGCCAGATCTCAGTACCGAGACTAAGTGCCATGACTCCCTCCCAGGCTTGGAGGGAAGACCCACTGCTCAGGAGTCCCATGCAGGTCTCATTCCCAGGAGGCACCTTCTTGTCCTCCGTTTTCCAGAAGGGGCTGCATACAGGCAGAACTAGGAGTACAGTGCCACATCTGTACCAAGCAATTTCAGAACTCCAATACAGTGCTCAGGGTTCTCAAAAAGCCATCTTGCCCTGGGAGATATTCACAAACTGAGCCAGTGGAAAGCCAGCCCCAGACTTCAACATCTCTGCTGTGGAGTTGGAGGTTCCATGTCAAAGCCAGCCCTCTTAGGAAGCTCCCTACCCTCCCTCTTCTGGCCTGTGGTTTTATGTTGATGGTGGAATCAAGGTAGCCTCTAGTTACCTCCCCCATAAAAAGCCTGGTTCCCCTATTAAAAGAAAAAACAGCATCCCTCAGAGTCCTGCTCAGGAGAGCATTCCTACCAGTGATGCTGGAGACCATGCATTCCAAAGGGAGTTTTATACCATGTTTCAGGATAGCAAGACTCACAGGAGGAAGCAGGCCAGCTCAGACCACCATGAACGATAACCACAGTGGCTGGGTATGAAGCCAGAATGGGGGATAACTGATCCCCAAGACCACTCTATTCCTGAAACATCTCCTTCAAGCCTAGGACAGCACAACCAATGGACTGAATCTTCACAGTTAAGATAGCAGTCCTTATTGTTTATAGGCATGTATCTTGGAGAAAATCCCTTATCAGGGAAATTAAGGTGGAAGACTAGATGGTGGACCGAGGGTGGGGAGTGATAAAATTTAGGAGAGCAGAATTCGTACTGAGAGGGATCAGGAGGCAGAAGCCAGAAAAAAAAAACCTCATGTGGACATCTTGGAACTGTAGATGTCAAACTCAAATGCCGATGCAAAGGGAAATGAATGGCATCACTAAACAAATTGCAAGTATGAGGCAAGAAATTCCGGGAACATAAAGGCCCCCCCAGATACAGCCCTGGCCAACATTCCCAGGCCTGCACCTGTGTGCTGGGGAGGGACCCTGCAGTCAGGTCTACTGAAGCCTGATGCATGATGCACCAAAGGTTCCCGAGGAAAGTTGGAGAGGGGAGGGGACCAGAAGAGGGGAAGGTGGCACTTGGAATCTGTTGTATGGCATTAGCAAAACCAACGTCTCCCATGATCTCCAAGGCCAGATGTGGCATTATTTATGCAAATACAATGTCCCTACGCAGATCCCAAGTATACCAGGTGACTTCATCTTACTGAACACTGAAAATGTAGGGGTCCAGCTGCAAACTGCTCCCTTCACCCCATCTTTCCCCTAAAGCCCACAGCCTGGAAACTGAGAAGGAGCACCTCTCAATCCGACTCTAACCCAGAAAGCTCAGAGAGGCTGAGTTGACCCCCTTCCATTCTCTCTCCCCATCCCAAGGCGCTTACTTCAGTAGGTCCTTGTCCTTGTTGAGGTGCTGGAAGAATGACGGCTCACAGATGAGCTGGTTCTCCTGGCACACCTGCTTGCAGGACTGCCCAGGCTCAGCAAGCTTCACTTGTAGGGCACTGAGGGGCGGCCACATCACCTGCCCGTGGCAGAAGTCCTAAAAATGAAAACACAGCCATCAGCCAAGGGACCAAGGATGCAACGGGGCATCTCCACCTCTGCCAAGCCCTCTGGAAGATGAGAGGGACCCACCATGCTGTGAAAGAAGAGTGAACAGGAGAGTTGGGAGCCAGTTGGACACACCCCGAGCCAGGTCTTGATTTGTCTCATTACCAGCCTCCTCAACCACCGAGGGGGACGACAGCAGCATCGCCCATGCAGGGATGAGGGGCGAGAGGTGACATCTGCAGTGCATACAGCACCTACTATGGTTTGAACATGAGGTGTCCCCTTAAAGCTCCTGTGTTAGTGAAGGAATATTCAGAGGCACAATGATTCCTTTACGAGAACTGTAACATCGGTCTATCCTAATTTGGATGGGTGGCAACTGTAGGCAGGTGGGATATGGCTGGAGGAGGTGGGTCACTGTGGGTGTGTCCTGGAAGGGTGCATCTTCCCTGCTGCCCCTAATCCTTTCTCTCTCTGCTTCCCAGCCACTACAAGATGAGCCCCTTTCCTCTACCACTGCCCTTCTGCCATGCTGTTTGGCCTCACCTCAGGCCCACAGCAACGGAGTTAGCCAACCATGGACGCAATCTCTGAAACCAGGAGCCCCAAATAAACCTTTCTTCCTCTAAGTTCTTTTTTTTAGGCATTTGCGTCACAATGACAAAAAAGCTTACTAACACAGTAACACACTGGCCCACAGGGGTGGCTATTCACTATCGTCACATCCGTAATGCCCCAAAGGCTATCACAATCTGCCCTTGAAGGCACAGCCTCACCCACCTGCACCAGCTGGCCAGTTCGCCCCTCTCTCAGTCCCAAGACTTGGTAAGGATATACCGAAATTTTGCAGCTACCTAGTATGACCTTGTTTTAACTCAATGACAAAATGCTGAGGCTGTGAGGTGGAGCACGCCACCAAGGACCCGTAGGCATCCGGAGCATCACCGGACACAGTCCAACATCTTTGCCAGGGACTCTGTGCTTACTGGTTGAAAATAGTGACTACTATGTCACAGGGAACTCGACAAGCAGAGACATATGCGAAGGACACGGTGCCCCTAACAACAGGGTCATGTGGGGCAAAGCCAGTCTCTCTGGGATGTAGAGTGAGGAAGCAGCACGCTGGAGGGAGACGCAGGGGTGAGGGCATCATGAATGATGAGAAGCTGGGGAAGGGAGGGGCAGCCACTCTCTGACCTGGGACCTCCTGTCAGCTGTGCCCAAAGCAACCTTATGTAAGCACCAGTGCTGGGATGCATGACCCTGGTGCCCAGAGCTGGCTCTGCTTGCCCATACTGAATGGACCCAAGGCAGAATGGCTTCAAGTCCCCAGACGACACAACCTGCTGAAGATGCTACCTGCACAGAGGACCCGTGTGTGATATTCCCTCAGGGAAGGGCCAGTCCTCAGGAGTGACGATTAGAATGCTGGGTGCATGGGTGCCTTCTGATAATGCACCCCACAGAAAGAGGGGACACATGCAAAGAAACCATCTGAAACAGCACGGCAGCATTGGAAAGATGAAGCAAAGAGCTCCATATCATCCAAAGGTTGTATTTACACAGACACCTATTTAGGACAAATAATACACCAAATGAGGAGGTTTCCATGCACTGACGTAAGAACATCCCTGAGGCATGCTGAGCAGTGAGAGGAACCAGGTAAGGGGGGCTCCCAGTGGGTTTCCATCTGTGGCAGGCGCTGCGGGGAGGAGGCACAGACATACAGAAACGTGTGTGTGCTATTCCAAGAACACCTCCTGCTGGTCATGCTGCTGCTGAGAAGGGAAACGCAGGACTAGGCTCAGGAGATTCACTTTGCAATGCGTGTCCTTCTGGAAGACTGTACTTTTCCTCAGGTTTCCTTTCCCACTTTGGTGTGGATGAGGAAATTAGTCATCTCAGGGCCCAGAGCTCCTGGCACTGGGGCACACAGAGGAAACGTTCTGTCCCACCCTTGTTTGTTGCAGAGAGTGTTGCATGAGGGACCTCCTACTGCCCGGCAGGTCCTCTAGCAACGAGAAGGGTGTGGCTCCCCAACAAACTGCATCCAACAGGGGCCTCTGGCACTTCTTGTGTGTGAGTGTTTCGTTTTGTTTTTTTTTTAAACCTTGTGCCTGTATTACTTTTAATGAGTAAGCCAAGACACAGCAAAGAGAGCAAAGAAACCTTGCTCCTCCCCAATTCTGCAGCCAGCGAGGGCCACCCTGCCTCTCCCGTTTACTAGCTATGTGAATCTTTGGGCAAAAATACTTAACGTTTGGAGTCTCAGTTTCTTCCTCAGAAAAAAACAGAGAGAAAGATAGTGATGATTCCCTGTGCTGCTGGCTTCTCTTTGCCTCCTTCTTAAAGGAGGTTAAGCTGCTGAGAAAGGCAGTCTGCAGGTGGCCAGCCCCTGGCAGGACCTTCTCTTTCAGTCTCTACAAAGGACTGCATCAGGCAGGCCCACTGCGGGTCTCCACGTCACTCTCCCCTGATGAGGGAACTTGACTCCACCAGTCTGAGTTTGTGGCGAAAGAACAGAAACGCTTCCCCCAACAGTGGGCAGAAAACCTAGAGCCGGATTCCTAGCCACGGAAAGCACAAGACTCCAGAATGGTCTAATAATTCAGAGATAGGGAGAAATACACTGGATTACTTAGGAATGTTGAGATGCAGCCTAATCTTCTGAAAGTGAGGCACGGTGGCAGGTAAGCAGGGTGTCCTGAGACCTACACAGCCCTGGGCATCACTAGGCAGGGAGACACATCTGACTTCTCACATTCACAGTGCTTTTGAGTACAGTCTAAGCCCTTGCTCAGCCAAGGGCAGCAGCAGTAATGTGGGCCTGGACACTGTCACTAAGGGTGACAGCATGACTGCACAGACCCGTTGTCCAAATGGGACACTGCCCACTGCTGGCCACTGCTCTTTGGTATGACAGCACGGGGAAGCCTTGCATTTTATACCCTGTCCATTCCACCAGGATGACCGTCATCAGACAGGAAGAATGAACATACACCATGACCTGAAGTTATTGGTCATGAGAACTGAGAGCTGCAGGGGCATTTGGAAGATGTCCAGGTCGACATTACTGTGCTGTTCACGGCTGTGCAAGAGCTTAGACTGGACTTAAAAGCACTGTGAACATGAGAAGTCAGATGGGTCTCCCTGCCTAGTGGTGCCCAGGACCGTGTGGGTCTCAGGACACTCCGTTCACCTGCCACCAATGTGGTTTGCCTGGCTGGCTAATGTAAGCATCTTTGCTTACAATTCCTTAGGAACAAATGGATAACTTCAACAGCTTTTAACTATAATAATAAAGAGATGTGAAATCCAGCACACTCCAAAGTCTACAGCACAGGCAAACAACCAGCAAAATGACATCAGACCATACCTGCCTCAGATGAAGCCAAGTGGGACTTTCTTTTTGAATAGGCCCAAAGGCCCATCTGTTAAATCCTGATCTCTGGTATAGCACTACTGGGAGGGGCTGGATCATGTTGGAGCTGGGACCTAGTGAGAAGTCCTAAGGTAACTGGGAGTGTGACCTGAAGGTGATATTAATAATCTGGCCCTATCTTGTCTCTCTTTGCTTCCTGACCATGAGGTAAGAGGTTTTGCTTGGCTTTTGTATGTGTGTGTGTGTATGTGGCATGAAGTAGTGACACAGTCCCAAAGCAATGGGGCCAATCAATCATGGACAGAAACCTCTGAAACTATGAGCCCAAGAAACCTTTTCGATTTGTAAGTTGATTATTGCAGGCATTTGTTATAGTAACAACAAGCTAACTAACACACCTGGATTAGGCTGGGTGATTAAAAACCCATGAAGGATAAAGTGGAGCCTGGATTTTATGGCTTCTAAGAAAACTGACATCTCTCTCCATGAGCACCTCAGAGCTGAGGAGAGCTTCTCTGCACCTCTTGAGTAGGAGGAAGATTAAGAAACTTTCTTTCTTATTCATTCTCAGCCTGTACAAGGCCAGAACTAAAGTTAGAACACAGATCCCGCTGTGTTGGAGAGGAGGTGATGTGGCAAAGGACTGGATGGACAAAATTTGAGGCCCTGCCACGTGGCACATTACACAGCAGGTCTGACCTTCATTAGAATGATGCTAACAGGGTGTGAGAATGGCGGCAAATGTCAGGTGCTCCACGAACACTTGTCTCCATCCTTGGGCTCCTCCTGGGAAGAGCTGCCTCCACCCTGTGCAGCTTTCAGGCCCACCTCATTGGAGAAACAGACTAGGCAGCCCCAGATAAACAGATGTCCCGAACCTGGTCTAGACCAGGGCAGGGCAGGGCTGCGAGGTCTGGCAATGGGAGTTGGCCTTAAAGCTACACCGTGAGCTTCCTGCTTCTTCATCAACCTCAGCAGCCACCCTTCTTGGGTCCCTGGCAACAGGCCTGCTCAGCTCACTTCTGCACAGCAGCGTGGGGGCTCCAGGCACCTTGCTGCTGCTCACCAGGAAGACTGTCTGGCGTCCTCCCAGGAGGCCCAGAAGATCAGGAATAGTAAAAATAGCAGCAGCACCTTCTTCAAGCTTGGGGATCCATCTGGAAAGCCTGAAGGTAATAAGATGGAACAGAGGGAGCCTGAAGGTGTTATCAGAAAGCCCAACAGGAGTAAGGTAGGAGGGACCTGGGGGCTTGGGCTGAGATCCTGGCCCCTGAGGCGGGGGGCTTTATAGATATAGTCTCCCAAGCTTTCTCCGCCTGTCCTCTCACATAAAACTGGGATGGTACCATCTGCCCTACATCCCTGGATAATTTCTGTGGAATGGAAGTGAGAGGACTAAGGAGAAGGTCCCTGAGATGTTCAAGGTAATGCTCTAGGCTGGACCATTCTGAATAGTCAAGCACAATTAGTAGAAATTTGGTGACTAGTTAGAGAGGCATGCAGATGGAGTGTGTTCTAGATATACACAGATACACACAGCAATTTCCAATCTGGTTAACAAGCCCCAGGGAAGAAGCACTGGGCCAGAAGCCTCTGGACCATTGCTGCCCTGGTCCAGAGGCTGAGGCCAAGCAGGAGGGGTAACATATGACAATTCATGCAGGACAGCCACCTCCGGGCTCAGATGCTCGCAGGTGGAAATGGAAGTCCCTGCCAGAAGCCTCCCCTCATTGAAGGTGCCACCCCTACTGGGTGCTCACAGGAGGCTGGAGGTCTTCTGTCTCATTCAACCACAGCACAGGCTAACATGGCAACACCAAGGCACCTTATCTCCTCGCTGCAGGCACACATTCACTCATCTGTTCATTCAACACATACTGGCTAAGAGATAGAAAAGCACCATTCATTTACAACTTCACAAATGGCCGTTCAAGCCTTATGCCGGGTATTAGAAATAGGAACACGAAAGAGACACAGTCTCTGGACTCAGAGGTTCAGTGCACAGGCTAGTAAGAGAGGCTGACACTTAAAAAAAATTACAGAACAGAATAAAACTCATGCCCAAGAAGGAGGTCACCTGGAGGAGCAAAAGAGTGACAGTGGTAGCAATTAGAGAAGGCTTCCAGAAGATAAGGATTTTCTAGGATGGGTTTTGCAGGCTGAATAGGAGTTAGTGGCTTACCACTAACAAGGTGTTTTGCATATAATTGGTGCTCATCAAAGAGATGTTGAACAGAACTAAATGGTCTTGGCATCCTGGGACTCTGATAGTAACAGAAATAGAAAAGGAGACTATTCCAACCTAATGAGGCATTTATGCAGCCAGAATGAGATATACACAGTAATTTCCAATCTGGTTAACAAGCCCACTTAGAACACACACCATCTGCATTCCTCTCTAACAATTATTTCAACTAGTCACCAAATTTCTACTAAATGTGCTTGACTATTCAGAAATTTCCAGGCAGTAAGCATAAACCACAGTGAGAAAGGTTTATTCACCAACAAAATCTATAAGAAAACAGGTAAATGCAAGCTCCGTGAGGCGAAGTATGGGTGCCACCTCTATCATGGAGGCTAACTGGTGACACAGAGAAAATGAGACTCACAAACTACCCCAAGAGCTAGAGAAGACAGGGTGGGACTGCCCCAGGGGAGAAGCACCAGGTGGAGGGGCCTTCTGTGCCAGGTGGGGAGGGTCACCTGCTAGTTACAAAGCAGAGGTGCGGGAACAGCAGAGAATACCATCTATAGCATGTACAGCCTTCGCCACAAACCCTCCACCCACCTGGTCCTGGCCAGATCAATAATGGAGTTACTAAAGCTCTGACACGTTAGGTGTACATGGATCTCTATGGAACCCACATTGTCTGGAACTGAGAAGACAGGTTCAGATGTACAGGACTAAAGGCAGGAGTTACAGGGAATAAGGTCAGGAATTTGTAAAAAAAATAAATAAATAAATAAAAATGAAAATGAAAAAAAGGGGGGTTGATAGGACAGGTTCCAGACCATGAAAGGGGGATGTGGCTTACATTCAGCTACCCGGGGGCCAAGGCACCCATTTGTTATCTGTGTGATAGTAGTGAAATCCAGGGGCTGGCACAGAATGTTTAATAAATACTGATGACTGATTGGGTTAAGTCAGCTCAGGTGCCTGGTGGCACCCACCATTCTTAGCCTGCATGATCCTCAAAAGGAAGTGAACACTGTCCCCAGGTGCTTCACCAAAGGAGGTGTCCATTTGTTTTCATAAAGGCAACGAACAATGTGACTGTGAAGCTGAGCAATAAGGACTGATGTCCACAGACCATCCTTACGCATGTCAATCATCTGAGCCAAAAATGGACCTTGACAGTGACGCATAAATCTACCATATTTCATTCTCCTGGAACACTGGGAGTCTCCTTAGGAGAAGTGAAAAAAACACATCCACACAAACAGCGGATGTTATAGCAGCACTCATCACACAGTCAAAATAAGTGGGGGTCCGTCAGCTGGTGAATGGACAACACATTGTGGTACATACACTCTATGACTATTCAGCAATAAAAGGAAATTAAATTCAGATACACACTACAACCCGGAGGAGCCCCAACAACATATGCTAAGTGAGAAGAGGCCAGAAATCTCCAGAAAAGGCAAAGCTGCAGAGAAAGGAAATAGATAAGTGATTCCTGAGGCAAAGGCAGGAACAAGAACTGATTGTGGACAGATATCATTTTGGGGTGATAGAAATGTTGCTAAACTAGACTGAGGTAGTTACTGTTCATCTTGATCAATGTGCTAAATAAACACTGATTGCGTCCTTATATGGAGTGATTTTTATGGTCTGTAAATTACACCTCAGTGAGGCTGTTAGAGAAAGATACCTTGGCTGGTTTCTGGGCTCCTGCAGCAGCAAGCAGCTAAGGCTTTCAGAGTGCTCATGTGGGCCAGCTACAGTTCTTAGCCTCATCATGTATTAATCTATTGATTCTTCCACCAACACCACGAGGCAAAAGCATTATCCCTATTTCACAGAAGAGGAAAGAGCACAAAGAGGGTAGATAACCTGCCCAAGGTCAAAGTCAGTGGCAGCAGAGCAGGTGTGAAGATTCTAGGGTCCAGCACTCCATTGCCGCCCATCCAGGCTCCAGGAGCAGATAGATAGCAGCCTCAGCTATTTGAAGAGTAAAGACTTCTCAAGCCAGTGCCCATCTTCTCCCCCTGCCAATTCCTTTTCCTCTTTTGTTCGGCAACCTCTGTCACCTCTGTCACCTCCACCATCTCCCTGCCCAGACTCACTAAGAGATTTCCCTTGTACCTAGAACATACCCAGTAAGTTCCACCTGGATTCAGAGGAGCAAGACATCCTAGGAGCTTAATCAGTTTCCACCGCTGTTTTTGGACTTGACTCTTTGTCCCTCCATATCTCCAGCATGCTTTTCACATGAATTCCAAGGCTCTTTACAAACCATGAGTGTGACTGACCATCCTGCACATTCATAGTCTTTATGGGGAGTGGAAAATAGGGTTGAAGACAGTGTATGTGTGGCTTTCAGAAAACCCATGAGAACACTGCCTTTCCTTGCTATGTTATCTAGCTGGAGGCAAATATAAAACTTTCCTAAGAAATGCACAAGGAAAACCTTAACAAGCCTAGACACACTCAGGGAATAATTGCCCTTGATCTTCAATTACAAGGGACTTCCCCCTTGGCACTCACTACCCCTTTGCTGGAGGCAGTCTTTTAAAGTGCTCATCTCAAAGAGCATGCCACCCAGTCAACATTTGTAGTATAGCAAAGTGTCTAGGGTGGGTGCATGGAGGGAGAAGAGCAAGCACTCCTCCTAGAGCCAGGCTTCTTTCCCTCTGGGTGCCTGCACACCGGGCTGGCTGGATCTGAGGAAGGTTTCCTGCCAGTGGCTGTTCCACTGTGCACTAAAGCCTGGGGTGCTCTCGATTGCTGTCAATTGGCTTCCTCTGGTGCCTGCCACCTTGGGTAAGCATGATGGACGACCTTGAAAGTGTTCTGGGATAAAAGCCCCTGTGTTCCCCTTGCAGATCACAGGGAGGGCTCTGAGGCCGAGATCAGCCTAACAAGCACTGTAGCTCCCCCGGTCCACACACAGGAAGCTCCTGCTTATGGCTGCAGCCTTTTCCACCTACACCAGAGGCACATTCTCTCCATCCTCGCTGCTCTTTGAAGACACTCTGCTGGCTGTAAAAATAACCAATGCTCCAAGCTGTACAAGACTGGGACCTGGAGCTCATAGTGAGAGGCTGGAGACTCAGTCTGTGGGCCAATGGGGTCTGGTCTGGCATCGGGCGAATATTGTGGGTCTGATAGAATTCCTGGCATAAACTCAAACTAGTCTCCTTTATTGCCCATTTAGCAGCACTGGGAGAATGTTCTACAAGAAATGCCCTAAATACAAGATTCCTAGAAAGATTTTTCTAGAGCTCCTGGTAGCACCATTGCTGCTTACCCTGTGGTAAATCTTTTCTTTAGCTTATCCCAGAATCAAATCTGGACCCTCCAGATGATCCTTGGTCTTTTCACACTGGTTCCTCCTCCAGCCTTGACTCCCATGCCACCGTGCTCTTCAGCCACACATACGTATGCATCCTAAAATTCACCGTCATTTCCTGACATCTCAACTTGGTGGGCCCTTCCCACTTTCTTTCAGGACTTGCCTCCTACAAGATGCCTTCCATTACTCTTGCCATCTTTCCCATCCTCCCTGGGGGCTGAGTCACATGATCCCAAAGCACCCTGGTTCCATCACTTGTACAGAGTTTAACCTGCGGGGGTGCACTGGCTCTATAAAACCTCACCCACCCAAGGCCTTGGACTTCTCTTCCTGACTGCCTGCACAGCGCATGGCGTGCTGTACTAACAAGTAGTCACAGAGTTGATGAGAGAATCAATAAGGCAGGTAAAAAAAAGAGATATCTCTGGATTTCTGTGGCCAGAATATCCCTGTAGAAAAGTCTCTATGCAGAAATGATGGGAAGGAGCAGTTTCAATAGCATGTTTTCCAGAAGAGAATTTTAGTAGTATGTTTTAGAATATTTATAATTTTAGTACCAGGCTGGTGCTGGGCGCATGGGATTGTGAGGTGAACAAGCCAGGAGGAGCTGGCGCTAAGGAGCACTTAACAAGGTCTGTTGGGGAAATGGGACCTTCCTGCTTAAAAGGAAATCTAGCATTAGACTCAATGGAGGAGCTGAGACCTCATAAGGACTGGCTGGATTCATAAGCTGACTCAGGGAGGAAAGAAGTAAAGATCTTCAAATAAACCTGTCCAAGAGACATTTATGTCTGCTGGTGACTTTCTCCTAAGAGGAGGCAGAACCAGGAAAAGAGGAAGAGAGTTTCAGAAGCAGCCACAGAAATGGAGTAAGAGCTCAAGAGAGCCTCTGAGAGGGAGGGTATGGTAGGCACAGCTGTGAGGGATCAAAACCCTGTGCCAAAAGTGGTCAGTGGCTCCTCTCCAAACCTTCAGGGAGGTCCACCAGGGAGAATGTGAGAAGCTGAGCAAAGGGACACCTGCCACCTCCTGAGTCTCTAGCAGATGCTTCCAGTGAAGACTTAGCCCCACACCACAATGTAGTGAATCTTGACTGCTCCACCTGTGAGCCTCATGTCTGAGAGTCCCGGTTCCCATTACACAGAGAATGGAGTTATTATTGCCACCTCTTGGGACTACTGTGAAGATTAAGTGAGATGTTACCCAGTAAGTAGTTCTCCCTTGTCCTCAGGGACACGTTCTGAACCCTAACTGGATGCCTGAAACTGTAGATAGTACCAAATCCTATATATCTTTTCTCCTATGATGAATTTATAAATTAGGCGTAGCAAGAGATTAACTAAAATTAAAACAATAATATCAATACACTGTAAAAGAAGTTATGTGAATATGGTCTTATTTCTGTCTCTCAAAATATCTCACTGTACTGGTATTTTCCACTTGGTATTTTTGGGTTGTGGTTGACTGTGGGTAATCAAAACCTTGGAAAGTGAAACCGCAGATTGGGCGGGGGGTGGGTGGGGTGGGGGTAGGGTATTGTGATGTGTTTCATGTGTTGGCATAGCATCTGTGTATACATGGCAGTTAGTTATGATAATGCCACCATTCTGTAGTCATGTACAGACTGAATGAGATGATGAGTCCAATGATACGCTCTCCTGGAAAAGCCTGAGAAGTAATGTATGAGATATATAATTATTAATGTTTTTATCACATAATTTAATATACTATAACATAGCATAACATGTTCAATAACAATACTAGGTTACATTTATTGAGCACTATGTGCAAGGCCCTGTTCCAAACACTTTCTGTGTATTAGCTTGTGTGATCTTCCCATTAGCTCAATAAGGGCCTCTTATTATTCTTATGTTACTGAGGGAAGAAGGCACAGAGAAGCTGAGTAATGTCTGTTCAGCTCATGTAACCACAGACTCATGGTGCTAAGAGCTGAACCTAGCAGCTGGACTGGAGGGCACATCCTTTTGCAGCTCTCAAAACCTGAGATGATCCGACAGGCCATCCTGAAGCCGATGTGCCATGGTGCTTGCTCTTGCCAACAGCAGTACCCGGCTGTTGGCCACCATCCACCGCCTTACTTTCCTCAAACCACCAACTCTTCCTTTTGAAAATCCCGCTGGGCCTTCAGTCTATTGCCTACTTAAATTTTCAACTCACGGTTTCTATTTTCAGTTGGCTCTGTTGGTCCCCCACTGGGTAAAGATCCTTTACGGCCTAGACCACTCTGCCCTGCCCTTTAAAGGGAGCCCCTTATATTTGAAATCTGGTCAAGGAGTTCAGATTCTCCTGCCCACAGGGGTTCCAAGTCTGTCTATTTCTAGCTCTGGGTTGCTTTTGAAGCCCAAGGAATTAAAACATTCTAAAAGGAAGGTAGTGACACTCACGGCCTTCACTTCTAAGGACACAAGCTGTAGTTTCCAAGCCCTGTTGGGGGTGGTGGAACTGTGTGCACTCTCCCCTGCTTTGGAGTTGAAGTCCTTCTTTTATCTGTTTTATATACCTAGGATTTGTTTGAAAGAGGTCTTGTGTGAAGAGATATTTGAAAAAAAACACTAAAAAGTCCTAAAATGCTTAGAATTACTGAGCACATACTATTAAAAGAAAGCTTAGAAACCAGTTTCAGTCCTTGCCTTTCTTGGGGGTGGGAAACGGAGGCAGGACAGACAGCTGTCTGTCTACCCCTCCTAAGTCCTTGTGATGCCCCCAGAGCCCACTTACTACACAAGCCCTGCTGGTCAGGGAAAACTCTGACCTGATCATCCTGTCTTCCCCGCTGTCAGTGTCCGTGTGACCTTCCACGGTCACCCAGAACATCCCCCAACGAAAGGCTGCTCCCTTGGGTGACCATGATGGTGCTGCATTTAGAATTCCAACAAGGCATTATCCCGATTCTGGAGACTTCCAAAGCAGGCAAATAACCACAGAAATATTGTGAGCTCACAGCTGTTGATGAGAACCTGATGAGGGACTGGGAAGCAAGGAAAGCTGAACTCTTTGACAAGACTTACTTGTTTTTCGATGAATGCGTTGATTCGCTGCAACATCCCCTCACATGTGAATTCGTAGGGCATGTATGGCTCAATCTGCGGAAACAGAAGGTTCCGTGAATGAGGAGAACACACCACACGCACCACTTACCAGCTCTCCTAGAACCCCCCCAATGCATGAGTGTCAGTGCCTGCAGGCAGCCTTGGGAGAGGCTGGAAGTCACCAGTTTCCCGATGTCACCTTGTCTGCCCTAGGTGCAGTCCCTGAGCAGACTGTCTACCATCTACAAGTCTCAGATAACCCAAGAATGAAGCAGTGGCAAGAAAGCCACTGTTTTTTTTTTTTTTTTTTTAAGCTACAGTGAAGACTATATAAGGGGAAAAGCACTAAAGTTAGTGTTTGGCACACAGTAGGCACTCAACAGAAGGTGGAGATTACCACTTGCTAGCAGGTAAGCCCCCTGGGGTAAAGTTAGGGCTGTGTCATCTGCATCCCTGTGTGCACACAGTGTGGGACAGGTAGGCTCTTAGCATGAATCTGTTGAACGAAGACAAGGTTACACTGCTTTGAGGAAACCACACAATGAGCTATTTATAGACCCACAACAGTGACCGGAAAACTGAGTTACAATCTTAGGTGAGGTCAGCACATTTGCAAGGAACTCATGGTACAAAACTAACTGATATAAGGCCCTGAAGAGCCCAGCTAGAGGACTCTGGGAGGTCAGAGGGCGAAGCAGACTATGTTTATGAGTCCAGAGAGCCAAGGCTGGGGAGTGAGGAGAGATGGCAGCTGTTCCAGGTGGAGTCGCGAGAGATTTGATGTGTAAAGGCAGAGGAAGCTGCAGCTCAGGACTGTGGACCTTGGTGAGAGGACGCAAGAAAGACTCACTGATGTCACCAAAAGCCTTGAGATTTCTAAACTGAGTTGCTTGAACTTTGAGGGGGGCAGAAAACCCTGGGAGGTGCTCACTGTTGTGGGGGAGGCATTCCAATCTACACTGAGCCTGGAGGGAAGGGGAAGATAGGTGCGTCTGGATCTCCACTGCACAAAATGTTTGCTAGGACGCTGAGGTCTGCATCTTCAGCAGCACACCAATATGAGATGGGAAATTCACTTCGGAGAAAATCACCAGCTTCACAGAGCCCTATAGCCCCTGGGGGTCTCTGGGTGGGAAGGAGCACCTTCACCTCTTCCTCTTGAGACTACACTTACCTACCTCAGATCTCTGGGGTAGAGAACAGGACAAAGTACCTAAGATCTGAGGCCTGCTAAACGTGGGACAGTGGACAGAGGACATTCCTTATGGGCAGCCACGTAGTTGGTTTCGGGACATCCTCTCCCCTTTTCTCTAAGTTCATGTTATATTTAAAATCTTAAGCCATGATTTATAAAAAAATTGATAACATATCTTTATTTATGCACAATTAAATGCCAGTAGTGTGTTTATAGACAACTGGATGCCAGTTTCATCACACAGGTTGGATCTCAGCCATATCTGTCCACATCTGTCTGGATAGTCAGGAGAGGCTGAGCCTCTGTAAGATCATGGACACTCTTCCACAAGAACAGAGAGGTCACCTTCCTCATCTCTAAAGAGCTCAACCTTCTTTGAAGAACATAGTCTCAGCTTGTTTGTCCCCATTTCAAGCTTCTGAACCTCAGCAGGGCCATTTCTGACCTAGATATAGCTCTTCATATGAAATGTGAAATTTTCTTTTCTTTTAAAGGGTATTTATTTACTCAACTCATGGATGATTCAAGAAGCTTTGTGTAACAGGCCTAGAGACATGTCTCCTCTCAAAGGATACACAGGAACCAAAAGAAACCACTGAAGGCAGAGGACATGGCATATCTGGATTCATTTACAAGTAGACAAGTAGAATTCAGAATTAAACATACACTGGTGTTCTTCTGTCACAAGACCAAGAGATCTACTTCCGTGGCAGGAAGCACCCAATGGCCATTCTGACAATATATTCCAAAGGGCATCCATTAGAACACATAAATTAATGAACTCAAAAGATTCAATGCAGTAAATACAGAAAATGGCTCTTCCTATTCTCCCAGTCACGCCCAATTTAACCAAAGGGATGCTGACTCATTCATTGCTCTGGGGCCAATTCACTGTTTTAAAGGATATGAAGCCAGACAGTTTTCCTACAAAGGAAAAGCGGAAAAAAAAAAAAAAAAAGGAAACTGCATTCCTATGCCACTGCACTGCCAGGGAGTCCCCCTTGCCATTCCAGTGTGGATGGGAGCAGCCTCCTCTGCATGGGAAAGCTCTCCAGACCCTGGGCTTAGGGGACAGAGAGCAACAGCACATCCCAGAAGTGGAAGCCGGTTCATGGACTGAAGGGAAGGGACAGCCTTCTGCCTAATACACCTTCAGGAACAAGTGAAGGCCGTTTTGGGGTATGGAATGAAAGAGAATGCTGAAACCACACTCAGTCCCTGAGAAACCTGAGTAGGGCCCCAAAGAGAAAAACAAGGGCATGTTCGTGGTCATCCTCCTTTGTGGAAAAAGGCCTGTTACTCATCCAACTAAGGCCGCAGGCAGGATGTTTGCAGGCTACTGGCCTGCTGGCTTGGAAAATTTCTATGAACTTCCCGTCTTCTCCTCTGGACCTCCTTTCCTGTGAGATTTCCTGTGTCCACTGGTACCCACTCACCTTTGCAAATCTTACTGCGAACTGCTTTCAGAAATCAGCTAAAGCCTGAAGGGTCCCACCTAACAGGTGGCTTGACATCATCTGATGAAGAGATGGTCTTAGTAGGTACCAGAAAACCAGGGTTTAAGTCTAGGTTCCTCTTTTACTAGCCATAAGGTTTTAAGTTAGGGAGATCTTATATTTTCTCTGGAGGATTTCAAATATAAACTAGGTCATGTCATTGTCCTGTTCAAAATTTCCCACCATACTTAAAAATACAGTGTCCCCAAGAGTGCCTATTTAAAAGCCCCATACATCTTCTAGTTCCTAGGAACTGTTTTACGGTTTCCATTGTTTCTGATGAGTAGTTGGCTGTCTTTAATATCATCATTCCTCTGAACGTAATGTTTTTCCTCCAGCTAGCTGCTTTCAAGATTTTTCCTTCTTTTGTTTCTTGCCCTTTGACTATGTGCTTTTCTTTTTGTATTTATTCCTGTTTGGGTCCACTGTGCCCTTAGCATTTGTAAGTTGATTGGAAAATTCTTCATTCATTAATTGGAAAATTCTTACCCACTGCTCTTTCAGAAATTTCTTCTGTGCCAGTCTCTCCCTTTTCTCAGATTCCAACTACACCTAACTTATGCTGCTTCATTTTGTTCCAAAGATATCACGTACCCTTTTCCATTTCATTCTTTCTCTGTGTTTCAGTTTGAATAATTTCTATTGACGAGTCTTCAACTTCATTGTTTTTTTCCCCCCTCTGCTTTGTATAGTCTGCTTAGAAGCCACTGAAGGAATGCATTTCTGACATTGTATTTTTCTTTTCTAGAATTTTTCATTTGACTTAAAAAATAGCTTCCACCTCTCTGATGAAATTCTCCATCCATTTACATATGTTGTCCACTTTCTTCCCCAAATTGTTCAATATATTTATCATAGAACTTTTTTTTTCTTTTTTTGTGGGTGCCGGGGATGGAACCCAAGGGTGATCTACCACTGAGCTACATCCTGCCTTTTCTGTTTTTTATGTGGATCGTTAAAGGTCTTGTTAAATTTCCTAGGCTGACCTTGAACTTGTGATTCTCCTGCCTTAGCCACCTGAGTTGATGTGATTACAGGAGTACATAACCTTGCCTGTTATTATAAAATTTTAAAGTTGTCATCTCATAATTCCAATATCTCGACCATCTCAAGTTCTGGTTGTGTTGATTGTTTCCTCTCTTAATGAAAGGTCATGTTTTCTTTTTCTTTTTTGGGTGTCATGTAATTTAAAAATCTTGGAATTACATATGAGAAAACACTACCACATTTCTGATCCGTCTCTAACAACTTTTATGACAATAATTTTTATATTAATCTCTTTCCTTATTCCATACTCCATTATTCTTTCACAGCTTATCTTTCCTTTTATTCCATATTGTGTTTTTTTTTAATTATTATCTTAACAAACTAATGAAAAAGACTTGAATTTGATTCCAGGTTTTACTAGTTACTAGTATGATCTTGCAAAACATCTTTTTAAGCCTTAATTTTCTCATCTATATAATGGAAAATAGTCCCCCTTAAAATGTGAATGTAACTTTATTTGGAAATAGGGTCTTTGTAAATGTAGTCAAGATGAGGTCACACTGATTTAGGGTGGACCCTAATTTATCATAAGTAGAGGAGAAGCAGAGGTACACACAGGGAGAAGCCACACTGTCACGAAGGCAAAGAATAAAGCTCGGAGGCTTTAAGCCAAGTAATGCTTGAGGTTGATAGAAGCTTGGAGGGGCAAGAAAGAATACAATAGCCCCCTCATCAATGGGGAATACATTCTAATACTCCTTGTAGATGCCTAAAACTGAGGATAGTACGAAGACTTTTATATAAGCACTGAGATAGCACAATAGCTGAGCTGATAACAGATAGCTACTAAGTGACTAAACCAGGGTGGGTAGCGTATATAGCATGGATACACTGGATAAAAGGCTGATTCATGTCCTGAGTGGGATGGAGAAAGATGGCATGAGATCTCATCATATTATTCAGAATGATATGTAATTTAAAATATATGACTTTTTTTCTGGAAATTTCCATTTAATATTTTTGTAACATGAATGACTATAAGTCACTGACATTGTAGAAAGTAAAATTTCAGATATAAGGAACTACTATATAGTCCAGTAGAACTACTATATACTTCACAGGGTGCATGATCCTCTGCTGACATCTGATTTCAGACTTCAGAACTTTAAAACTGAGAGACTACATTTCTGTTGTTCAAGCCATCAAATTGTGGAACTATGTCACACCAGCCCTAGATAACTAATACACAAGTAATTCTGGGACATAGGAAGGAAGACTCCCTGATGGTAAAACTTTAGGGGTGGGGCAGATATTTTCAGGCAGCCCAGTAGGACTACACTTCACTAGGAACTTCTATCAACTGGGATAACTTGAGGTTGGGGGACTTCTGCCTACAATTGTTGAAACTGGGTTTGGGACTACACATGTGACCGTTGGGAAGCTGACAACTATACCAAAGCCCAATACCCAGACCATCTTCAAGGGGACAGAATATGGATAGCACATCAGAGTGCCCTTGCTCCCCTGGAGATGCTCTCAATTAACTGAAATTGGCAGGTTAGTGGGCCACCAACTTGTTATCATCCCATTTTGTTTCCCAAAGGGGAAGGATGTTGCTTCAAAGAGGTAAACTGGCCATTCATCCAGGATATATGTCCTTCTCGGATCTTCCCCTTCCACTGAACCCATGCCTTATCCATGCCATTCACAGTTTTGCTTTGAAAATTCCTACTCAAAAGACAACTCAAAATGCAGCATTCACCAGAAGCGCCCCCCACCCCTGCTCCCATCCCTAGATCTCCTGCCTGTTGATTTTGACACTGAACATCATCTGCGCTGTTAAGCATGTGTTTGTTTGCTAACATCAACTCCGCTCTCTGATCCAGGTGAATCACAGTGCTGAATACTAGGAGTATAGCAGGCAGACATACATGTGCTGATTTCATGTTGCTTATAGTCTAGCAGAAATTCAGATGGTCTATTGTAAGAAATAAGAAACACTTCATAGTGGCTAAACACTTCCTATGTGGTAGACATTGTATTCAAGCACGTTTAATAAATGTCTACTGAATTAATGAAAAGAGTCCAGAAAAGTAAGTTACTTTACAAGAGACTACCAAATATTTTGGTAGAAAAAAACAAATAAACAGATATTATGCAAAAACACTCCTTTCACGATTTCTTCCCCATCTCCCCCTCCCCTCTTTTGTGGGTAAGGTAAAAGAAGCAGGCCCATCTTTTCAGATCTCTAAGAGTGACATAAGTAGATCTTGGAA
The DNA here is from genome assembly GCF_048772815.1 of Callospermophilus lateralis. Taxonomy (NCBI): domain Eukaryota; kingdom Metazoa; phylum Chordata; class Mammalia; order Rodentia; family Sciuridae; genus Callospermophilus; species Callospermophilus lateralis. Next base: position 108,886,868 of record NC_135313.1, on the reverse strand, counting down.
GCTATCATAGTTTAAGCCCCTCCTTCTGTGCCTGGAACACAGGAGCCATGACAGTTCAGTAGAATCCATGGCCACATCTGGACACTGGCTCTGCTTTCCATGTCACACAACATCCATGAAATCCCCAGGCCAAGTCCTACAGACTGGCTACTCTTCTAACTCCAGCTACTGTGGGGAAAGTGCCACTGACTGAATCCAAGGGACTGTGATGCTTTCCACACATCAGGTCACATCACAAATGGGGGGAAATGGAATTAAAGAAACAACCTTCTGATTCAAAATCGCTTTCACTGCATCCTCGACTTCCTCCTGATTGTTGAGATTGACAGTCCAAACATGCGGCCGGCCGATGAAAACTTCAGCATACGGATGCTGAGATGTCAGCTGGAAAAGAGGAAACAACACCTCAGTTTCACACTGATTTAAAAAAAAAAAAAAAATCTTCTGGGCTAGATGAAGTGTTGTACATTTTACCACACTGAGTTGTACTTGCGCAGGTAACAAGACACTCATGCTCTCCCTCGACAACTGAAACATCCTGTGCAAACATAGCAGTTCAGAAACAAATAGTGATGGCTGCACATTTTGAATCCCTCTTGGAAATAAGAGAATGTCACAATCTGGTGACAAGGTGACTGTTTTAGGTGGAGTGTGTGGGTGTGCTAGGGATTGAACCTGGAACCTTGTGCATGTTAGGCAGGCACTCTACCACCAAGCTACACTCCCAGCCCTTATAGGTGACTTTAATTCCTAATGAACATTTATGCTCAACCAAAATAAGCATAGCTCATCCATACTCACCCCTGAAAATAACCTCTGTCAAACCAGTATCTATTTTCTTGGCTAGGACAGACAGGTAAGCATAAAAAATTGCAATAAAAATCAAGGCTGCAACAGTCCCAAGAAGATGAGTAATGGTGCATACAAAAGGTGATAGAAACAGAAGTGATCCCATCAGAATAAAACAGAATCTTCAGGGTTTCAGGAATAATCCTCAGCGTAACATTGGGGCCTGAAATTTTTAGAAGCAATCTGTAATTGGAAAAGCAAGAAATGGCAGTTTTATCCTAAAGGTGGTTTTATTTTAAAGAACAGGGTGGTCAAAGAAAGCAAAGATGTATATTGGCAATTCTGGGTTCTTTAAAAATCCATTCTTCAGGACAGCTAAATTTATCCCTCGATCGTGCTGCCACCTCTATTCTTATACCCCTTTAAGGTAGTGGTGTAAAGGAGTGTTCTAGACATTTATGAGAATATTTTTAGTTACCACAAGAGCTGGTGCTACTCTTAGCCTGTGGGTGGGGACTAGGGATACATGACATCTAGTGAGGTCTAGGACAGACCTGCACAAGGAGGAATTGTTCAACTTTCAACATCATCATCATCATCATCATTTTTTGATGATGGGAATTGAATCAGGGCCTTGTTAATGCTCTTTACCACTGATCTCCTCCTCCAGCTCAAAGAACTTCCAAATGCCCTGCTGGGCTTTCAGGTGGATTTATAGCATCTAACACTTTGATAGAGTTTTAATATACAATAAATTTCCCAGGAGCATAATTACCATGTAAATCAAGAAATGTTTGTACTGTTTTATTTGGAACTTCACCCATGAGCTGTCACCATTTTGGAAAAATCATGGCAGTGAAGTCAATGCCACTCAGGATATCAGAACTGCCAGTAAAATGTCCCCAAATTGGTCTATATTTGTAGCTATCACATTAATGGCAATTATGTATATATATATGTGTGATATGTGTACACACTCTTATATTTAGTTCCTCGTTCATAATGTCAATTGCAAGCAAAAAAGGCTGACAACGCTTAGTTGAATGTTTTATTCCTTTTAAATACAAGTGTTCATGGTAAGGGGGAATGAAAGATCATATCTGCTAGGATAGGTCTTGGCTACATAATATTGAAATATGTATTACTTTTTATGAATTATTTTCTTTTTATTTATTCTTCATATTAGAGTTAGGAAACTATATTTTTTTTTAATTATGTAGGCAGGAAGGTTACATTAAGGTTTTCATTTCAGGAGAAAAAAAGATGTTATAACATGTTTATCGTAAAAGGAGGTGTTAGCTCTGGAGTGTTAAGACCTTTGCTGTGGAGGTAAAAGGTCTGGCTCTCTTTTTTTCCTTTTCTCTTTAGACTCTGATATAGAGATATACTTGGAGGAGTGGATGTTCCCTCTTGCTCTCAGTCACTGGTCTTGGTAGCCTGCTGCAGCAGTGGTGTGCAAAAGCATGACTAAGGACAGGAAAAATGGGCCACAAGTACATTGGGCTCCAGCTGCAGTTTTCACTGCCAATCACTCAGGGAAATCATGCGAGAAAAGTCCAGGAAGGTTTTCCCCTGCTCTGCTCCTGCTTCTCTGCCCTGAGTCAGGTCCTGCACTAGCCTTTTCAACTCTCCACCCTCCTGATGTGTGCCTTCCTCTTTTGCAAACTGGGCTCTGTGGTCAGTGGAAGGCTACAGATGATATGCAGTTCCATGGAACTGGGAACACCTGGTTTTTTCCTCTGCACATATTTGGATTCAATCCCTATCAGTGAAATCCCATGTGGGGCCAGGCATTGCGTAATCACCTGCACATACATCACTTGTCGGGTTTCTTATGTAGTCATAAGGATTCTGAGGTATAGAGGATTTATAACCCCAAGACCCAACAACCAGAATGTTCAAATCCAGATCCTTCAACAACTTATTAGCTTTGAAAAGGAAAGAGCATGACAATTTAGAGGATGTCAATGACTGAAGGCAAACAAAATCCTTTTAAAACTTGCCAACATAAAAAAAAAAAAAAAAAAAAAAAATCCTTGGACTGAATTTATGCCCCTATTAGACCTTTTGTGAAGATGAGCAAAAAATGTCGCATTATTTTCATTTTGTGGCTTAGAGAACAAACTAATTAGCCCTTCTGCTGGAATCAGGGTAAATTAGAGTTGCCATCAATGTCATTATTTAGCAAGTTATATATCAGCAGCAGTCTCTCACCCCTCCCTACTCTTTAAGGTCCCTGCATATTTACAAGGTTGCTCGAAGCACTAAGAAAATACAAAATGCTGAGCCATTATCATTTCATTCATCTACATTTATTGAGGGTTGCTTAATTTTATGAGGGAGGCATTTTGTGATTCATTAGCCCCTTTTGAATGTTATGTTCTTCCTTGCTAATTTATTGAGAACCATCTGATCTCAGCTACTTCATCATGTATCAATCAGGAAATTTACTAGAGTATAGTTTGTAAAAGTAATGAAAATCTTATTAAATATGAGACATTACTTCAGAGTAGCTATTAAATCTCCAAGGAGAACATGGGTTCTCTTTATTGGGTAGGTTAAGAAAACCCAAAACAAACAAACAAACAAAAAAAAACCCTGAACTCAGAGAATTTCTCATAGTTTACAAAATGTCAGAATAATGACTGGGAATCTACTAATATGTTTCCAAATATGAAGATAAAAATAAAAATCCAATTCATATTAAAGTATAAAGAACCAAGTATAACCTAAGGCATTGTGAAATGTTTTCCCCTCTGAGTATACACTGTATTTTAAAAACTTGGCCCAATGCAAAAATAAAAACAAAGTTAAACTCACAGTTAGAACTCTAGACTTTCCCTTAGAGTGAAGGCAAAAAAGAGACCCATAGGCAATTGACATGGACCAATTTATGTTGGATGAATTGTTAACTGACATAAAAGATTAACATAGGCAAAAAGAGATTTATAATTATACACACTCAGGTGTGTGTGTGTGTGTATATATATATATATATTATAATTATATATACTTGTAAAATTTTCCCCTTTCCGGAGGGGAAAATAAAAAGATAATTTCTAAGAGGTTTTGACCCTTAGAAATCTGTAGACCTATTGACAGCTTTTTCCTAATTAAAAGCATCTTTGGTTAGGAGGATTTGGCAGCTTCTGTGAGCTGAAAGAGCAGAGGAGGCTGCCCCTCTCAAAGCTGCATGGTGTTGCTGGAGGGAGCTACAGATGGAACCTGTCCTTCTTGGGGTCCCCCAAGTTCATCAACATTCATCCTTCTCAGGCTTGAAGTCCTTTCTTCTCCTCTTTAAGGCCCAGCCCCATCTGTCAATCTTTGTCAGTTAACCCTGCACATTCTCCTTCCACTTGGCACAACTCCAAGTTAACTCCCCTCCTTAATCCATCTCCCTATTTCTTATGCACTCCCACTGATTATGCAGCTGTCTTATCCTTCTTCCAGATCAGATCTAGAGCTCTGAAAACAGAAAATGTGTCCTGCTGAATTCCCTTAACGCAGCAAATAGTACCATGGACTCTGTAGGGATGCATTAAACATCTGTCAACTGCCCTTCTGCCTCCCAGCCCTCCGGTGGGAGCCCAGGACTGATGGAGTCATCTGTCTGAGGTCACTCGCTGAGCAACCGTTGAAAGCAGTCCACACTGTCTTTCTACTGGAATCTCATTTCGGGCCTGGTGGCATCATCCCAGGCAGCAGTTCCAATGTCTGTTCTCTCTTTATGGCATAAAGAATGAAAACCCTCCGAGACCTCAGCAGAAAGCAAATGACTAAATGATGGCACTAACTGACAGAAAACAATGAACATACTTTTCTTGATAACTTCGTACTGGTTGACCTGGGCCATGTAACATGACATCCCTGATTTGGCCATGTGTCTGGAGTGTTCTCAGTGTTGTGAGGAAACACTCAGCATACAAACAACTGATCTGTATTCTTTAAAAGCAGTGAGGGTCATGAGTGACGATGAAAGGCTGGCTTTTTACAGATTGGGAGACTAAGGGGACATGACAATTGACAATCAAATGCCACATGGGATTCTGAATCAGATCCAGTAACAGAAGAACAATTTTAGCAGGAAAAAAAAAAATGGCAAAGTGCAAATATAGTCTTTAGTTCAGATAATACTAGGGTACTGCTGTTAATTTTATTTATTTTGATAATTGTAGTAGGGTTCTGTAAAATTTCACCAGTAGATGAAGCTGGATGAAGAATATACCTCAATGCTATATTATTTTTGCAACTTCTCTGTAGACTATCTTAAAATCAGTAAAAACTGCAAAATTCTACTTGTAGGCATATAATCAAAAGAGTTATTAGCAGAAACTCAGACAGACAGGGGTATACCACTATTCATAGTTGCATTAATCACAATAGGGAAAAAAAAGTGGGAACAGCTCAAAAGTCCATCAGCAAATGAAAGGATAAGTTCAACATGGTAAATACATGCAATGGAATATTAGCCTTAAAAAAAATAAAAAGGATTCGGACACACGCTGCAACATGATCAACCCTGAAAACATCACATCAAAGTGAATAAGGCAGACCTAAGAACAAATATAATATGATTCCATCAAGCCCCTAGAGTAGGCAAACTCATAGAGACATAAAGTAGGAGAGAGGAGGAGGGGAGAATGGGGAGTTACCATTTAAAGGGGACAGAGTTTCTGCTTGGATGATGAATAAGGCTACAGATTGATAATAGTGATTGTTGCATAACACTGTGAATTTACTTAATGCCAGTGAATCACACTTATAAATGGCTAAAAGGTTTTATATTATGTATGATTTATTACAAAGTTTTAAAATAGGGGAAATTACAAAAAAAAAAAAAATCAATTTGGACAGAAGAAGGAACTTCTGAGATTTTCTATACCCAAAGGAAAACCTATGGATGATACACAATGGAGAAGAACAGCCTCATCAATGAATAGTGATGGGTGTGTTAATGAGCTTTATTATGGTGATCGCCTTGCAATGTTTATTATTTCAAATATCAAGTTGTTTATCTTAAATATATAGTTCTTATTTGTGAAAAACAAACAAAAACTACTAGGGATGACTGAAATCTATTTTCAACCTCAAACTCTAAAGTTTCAAAATCAGTCACATGCTGTAGCAGAGATTTCTAAATTGAGAAGTTAGTCTCCCTGTTGGGAAAAGTCTTTTAAGCCTTTCCAAAAAAATAGGCTCTTCAAGACTGTTCCTGATTTCTGCGTCTAATGCCTCCCACAGCACTGTCACCTGGCACACAGGTGAGCTAAATATTGGTGAATGAACTGACCTTTCAAAATGAAACCACTTCCATGAAGAGTTCAAGTTATACGAGTAAAAGGTAAAAAGTAAGCAAACATTACAAAGATTGTTTTGAATAACCAATAAAAAAATAAAAAAAATAAAAAATTAAAAAAAAAAAAAAGAATTGCTGTTTGAATCTAAAAAAAAAAAAAAAAAAGTAAGCAAACATCCAGTTAACCCTGGTCAGAGGTTATCTGGGCTACAGTTAACCTCTTTGAGATAATCTATGGTTCTTGTTGATTTTCCATCTCCTTTGGCCATTTCACCAATGATACAGGGGGTTGGAGAAAAGAACTCTTAAAAATAATCAGTTCTATGAACTGATAGGATTCCTGGTTCATTAATAAACATCACTAAAAAATGTATTTTATGTGCTATATAACATTTTTTATACAGTTATGACAGGTTCAGAGAAAGTGACCCAGAAGGGTTTCAAAGCAGCAGCACTGAAAAAATTAATGCTTTAAAAAGTCATGGTTATGTCATGGGAGGATTGTCCATCAGTGTAATTCCCCTGTTGAAGGCCCTGAAGGACAAGGGTGTTGCTTCAACTGATGGAGAGCATTTTGCAGAACCACCTACTAACTACATGGAAATAAAAAGAAAATCATTCTTAAAGTTTCTTGCACACAACTTTTTCTGGCCAGATATGGAAGCACCCAGCTTGATCATTCACACTTAGCTACAAATGACTTGTTTATTGCTCCAAATCAAATCCAGCTTTCCTTGGTGGTGATTCATCATCTATTGTGAATTTTCAAGCTGATCTCTGAAGGCAACTGAAGCTAGGCTTCTGCAAATGGTTCTAGCAATGGCAGGACCACTTCATGGGGTGGTGCCTGCTGATGGCGGGCTAAAAACTCAGGCATATCACCTGAGTCCCCAGGGACATGTCTTGCCTCTTAAGGTTGAGGTTCTTGGAGAATATCCATGGCCCACTTTTAACTCTCAATAGCTCATCATGGAGAGTTGATTCTCCACAAATATGTTATAAATTTGTTACTCAGTTGATCTTATCCTAAGCTCCCAACAAGAAGAGCTTAGCTTCAGACAAGAAGAGCTCAGCTGCAATCAAAAGGCTAGAATGTTCTTGTTCATTAGACAGTTGGCATAGAGGTGATGTGACTGAATCATTTGTTTCTCTAAGCTCCAGGATCAGTTCCCTAACCTTTTCCCTTCCCACATAACCTTGTTGGATGATGCTAATGACACTATCACTTCTCTGCTTTCTTTATCCCTGGTTCAGCATCTTTGGATCCAGAAATATTTAAAAACATTTGAAAAAACTTCATGTACCCTGAAAATGGGCAGACTTTTTCTTCTTAACATTATCCCTTAAACAACACTGCATAACTACTGTTTATGTAGCACTTACATTGTAATTATAAGTAATCCAGAGATGATCTGAAGTATGTAAGGGGATATTCTATGCAAATACTATGCCATTTTACATAAGGGACTTGAGGATCCAGAGATTTTGGTGTCTGTGTGTGTGTGCGCGCGCGCGCACGAGTGGGCGGGGGTGTGTGGCTAAGGGGGGCGGTCCTGGCACCAATTCTCAATAGATGCCAAGAAGACTATACCTACATTAGCACTAAGTAAATAGTTCTTCTTTTTTACCTCCCATGTTGCTGGGGATTAATCCCAGGACCCTGAGCACACTAGGCAAGTGCTCTATTACTGAGTTACATCCTACCCCCAATTATTCCTGTAATTGAAAAATAAAATGATTCTGATAGATACTTACCTCTCTCAGTGTTGGCTTGCCAATGAAAAAGTCTGTGTTTTTGCTGCTTTTGGGTGGGTTGAACTTGGGATTCAGAAAAGCACATCCATTTGCAATAGCCTCCAGGGGAGCTGGGCCCTCATAAGGGAACCCAAGTCCAACAAACAACTGGAAGACAGAAAAACATGCATATATAAACACATCAGTCAGGACTGGCCTCCCTGGCTCACAGGGGGCTACACTATGGTCCATTCCTGTGAATGCCTCAGACACTCTGGAAGGGTCCCAGAACCTAGGGGTGGGGTGGGGCAAAAAGAAGGGGCTTGTTCCAATATCTGAAAAACATCACCAGGGACTTTTAAAACCCTCGTGAAGTGGCTCAGCTTACGGTATTCTTCTCCTCTCCGCTAAAAAAAGTAAGGAAATAAATGTTGGGAGCGGGGTTGTAGGGTGGCTAGAGTATTAAAAGAAAAACAACAACAACAAAAACCAAGGCCCTACAATCATCTTTCTGTAACTCACCAGGAGACATGACTGGAAAAACACTTGCTTAACTAAACAGAAGGTTTCTTCATTGAAGCAGCAAACAACAGGCCCTTTCAGGGACGCTGGGCAGAGGGACAGAAAGGTCACTTGGCGGTTTGATTACAGTTCAAATGGAACTGCTTTAAAACGATGGTAGGTCAGTAAACACAGGTTTTCATAATGGGGTTTTCACTGGGGGACACCAACATCTTGGTTTTACTTTCCTCTGGGTGGGGGAAGAAGGTACTCAGTTGCTAAATCTGCAAGGCAATGAATGTTCCTGCTCCAGCAAGCAAGCCACATGTTTCCCCCAAGGCAGACAATAGATGGCAGCAGAAACACGCTCTCTCAAAGTCTTAGGAACAACCACAGCAGCAGAGAGCCACTGTGACAAAGGGGACGTGCTGCTACAGTTCAGTGGATCTGATTCCTGGGTCCAAAAATGAGATAATATCTCAGACAAATGCCTCACTCTGCATAATGTTCATGCAAGAATACTGCACACTGCTGGAGGTAGGTGACGGGAGGGGTCCAAGCCTGAGCTTAGTGAGGCCTGTGTTCTTCCTACCCACATCACAGAGTCAATTCTGAAATCTCTCCAGTTCCCAAGAGGCATGTCAAGTGACAAAGCCCAGGTGGGCCCCAGGGCAGTGCTTCCTTTCATCTTCATGGTGAGAAACACCCACAGAAGGTCCTGAGAGTGGAGGAGTCTGCTGAACTGGATTTATCTGTATGTGTGGTTCTCCCGTCCCCAGGCTCTCTCCTCAGCTCCCCAACCCCATGCAGCTGTTTTAAATGAGCAATCATTGAGATGTTTCTGCTGGAAAGCACCAGGTCCAAGCTGCTGGATTCCCTGTGCATTCCTGGAAGACAAAGGATGCATGTGTCTGGCACTCAACACAAGGGCAGTCCACATGTGACATTGGAGAATCATGCAGCTCCCTAAGAAGTTTTGGAGCAAAACACCTAAAGTTTCAGGTTTTCTGAAGAAACTCCCTATCCTATTAATTTTTGTATAGACAGGGCACTTAACCTTTTTTTTTTTTTTTTTTTTTTTTTGTTTGTTTGTTTGCTGAAGAAATAACCTTTCATTTTCTGTAAATCTTGAGATCACACAGCCAGGGACATCCACAAGGGAGGGAGGGAGGTGGGGTGAACAGAAGGTTCAGGAGGCCTGCAGAACTCCTACTGCTGGCTGTGTCATTTCCCCTTGGAAGGAAGAGTCCCTGGAGGTCATGGGGTGAGGGTGAGGGCCTGGAAGCCACAGTGTGGAGGGAAATCTCTATTCCACTCTCCTGCTCTGGATCTCATTCTTGGTGCACAGTGAACAGAAGTCAGATTCTCAGAACTGCTGAATACAGAGTGTGGCCCGGCTCTGTGGCCCAGAGGTGGAAGAGGTCTGACAGCAGAAGAAATGCAAATAAATATTGGGATGTACTAGTGCTCCAGGACATTCCCCAGGCTCTCTCCTCGCACCCCCCCCCACCCCATGCAGCTGTTTTAAATGAGCAATCATTGAGACATTTCTGCTGGAAAGAGGCCTTATTGAGCATGAAGAATCCAGGGTTTCCATCCTTAAGGCTTTTGACTTCTGTGATCTCCTCTTCCTATCACACTTTAGTTATGATGTGCCAAAACTCTCCAGGAAGAAACAGATGACCTCCATCAGGCCATGATTGGGCAGAGCACAGCACAGAACATCTGGGCCTTTTTGATTAAAAGTGGTACTAAAAGACGCAGACTAGGTTTTCATGGGTTTGGTCAGAGACCCAGCATCCACAGTGGTTCCTGACCTTTGGAAATTGGGGCCTGCCATGAAGTGCCAATACCCTTATCAACTCTAAACTGTCAATAACAACTTTGGAGGAAATGGAAGAAGCACAATGCTTTTCTATTTCAATGGAAAATCTTGGAGAAAAATTTAATTAGCTCCTTCAGATCAACCAATCTGAACCTATTAATTAAAAGGATTTGAGGCTGTGGCTTAATGGACTTGAATATGACCTAGGTTTAATTATATCTGAATAACAATTTGCACCAACTCTTCTGCCCTGCTGGCACCAGAATATCTCAGTACAAAGAAAATAAACACTTTGGGCTACCTCTCCCAAGCCTATTTAGAAGGAAGCTTGAGCAAATACCACATAATTTCTTGGCAATGGGTTTTCCTGTCACACTAATTAAGACTGCAGAAAATGCATGATTTGGAAACACCAAATAATAGTTTTCTGTCACTTCTGTCAATAAGCAAGTATTTCCTTGCTTCCTGTCTACTCATTACTTGTGACATTATGATGGAGCAGATATATTAAGGTCAAACAGCACATCTGAGAGTTGAATGACAACAGGATAGGCACAGAAAATTCACCACTTCTAGCTGGAAACTTCGGCATGCTTACAGCCTTGCCACAAACCAGTACCTTAACTGTTCCAAATTGTTTTGGCCCTAATCTCCACTCCCCAGTCCTTGCACCTACTTGCAGACTTCCTTAGCATGGATGAAAGAGATAGAAGTAGGATAGCATTCAAGCACTGGGGATAACCTTCTCAGGAGAAAACTGTCCATATTTTATTTAAACTGCATCTGGACCTCAGAAGCCCAGAATCTAACAAGGATATTTCAGGTGACAGAACATCTCCATGGCTGCAACTCCAACCCCATCAGTGAGTGTTCCTAAACAGAGGGATGACATGCTCTAAAATTAAATTGTGAACTAATGCTAAGAGAAAGAGGGCAGATGAAGCATCATACGCTTTCTTCACAGCATAGGGTTGAAATATTCCAACACAGGGACCAGCAAAAGTTTTCCTCTCAGAATTTTTCTCTGTGTGAAAGGAGAAATGGAATTATTTCAAACTCGTAAGTGGGGCACTTAACAAAGATTCCTTCAAACACGGACAAAGGCAGTTCTTATGATAGCTGCATGGTTTTGGTCAGTTTTAGTCACTTTCTTTTTTTGGGTGGTGGTGCTGAGGATGGAAGTCAGAGTGTCAGCCTCCTAGGCAAGGGCTCTACCACTGTGCTATACTCCCAGCCCAGTTCTAGTCACTTTTGATGGGGCACATCAAGAATAATCCAAAATCCGGTATACTCAACATACACTTTTCTGATGATAATTAATTAGCCGCGCTGAGGTGGCTCAGGAGGGAGTTGAGCAATGAGGTAACCTTGGTTTACCCAATAAATTGATTATGACACAAAGTAGCAATTAACAGTACAAGCTTGGGAGTCAAGGAGAACAGGGTTCAAGTCCTGACACCGTCATTTCCTACTTCCATAACTGTGACAAATTGCCTGTCTGTGGATTCTCTGAGGCTCATGCATAATCTATTTTCTCCAGGGTTGGGACCTTCTCAAGTGCAAAATGGGGACAACAACATTGTTTTATCTCATGGGGTTGCTGTGAGGATTATGTGAGATATTTCATAGAAAAATTCAATATTCCAAAACCTGGCACTCTATAAACATTTACTAAGTAGTGGCCCAAGTTCATATCCCGCTACAGTGTCACACAACTGCACATCATGGGCTAGCATCAGTAGTTGGGGTTTAGTTGTATGGGAGTTGTGCTTGTGGCATCATGTCAGCACCCAAAAAGTCTTGGATTGCAACATTTTGGATGAGGGATATTTGCCCTGTAACCAGTACCTTCTATAAGCCAGGTGTTCTTCTAGGCACTGGGAATATACCCACAAAGAGAACAAGCAAAACCTCTGGTGCAAAGTTCATGGTGCTGCATGATGGCCTGGTTCCGGTGGTGGTGGGACCTCAAGTCCTGATTCTGAGAGAGGTTTCAAAACCCGTCCAAGCTGTATAAGAAAAGTCATAGCTGAATGAATGTCTGTTTGGCAGAGGGTGGGGAGTCAGGCATGAAGACAGGATAGGATGTGGCAGCCCGTTTGCCAAATCTGTCCAGGCCTCTATGTGAGCTGGCATGGTGGGGCACACAGGATCACCATGGTCTACCCAAGGCTTGGAGGGGGAAAGGAATAAAGTCTGGGTAGAGAAGGGTACAGGTATAGCATGAGCACTAGTAGCAGCTTCACCTGGCAGGCCACAGTCAGAGTTGTTCTGACTGCAGAAAGGAAGGTATCTTGTCTGGCTCCTACGTCAGAACTGCAGACACCCTTGCATCCCAGTATTGAATGTGAATGCCCTATTCGATATCACAAATGTAATAAAACTTCCCAAAAGCAAGAAGAGGAAGGTGGACATGAAGAGGTTACGATTAGGAAGGTGAAGAAAGAAAATATATTACAAGAGATGGAGATTTACGTCAAAATTAAAAACATGCCACTCTAGCGAATCCTGATTTGCTGACCTCAACTGATCTCTTGGAGTTTGCTGGACTGAATGACTTGTCTGTGGTCCTTTGATAAATAATTCATTCATCCAAATTTTTATCATTTTCTCTAGATTCTCAGCTCTTTCAGTGTTTCATTAATTCCTCTTGTCTTTTCAGATTCCCTGAAGCAAGAGTCTGCTGGAGATGCCTGGGTCCCTAATGGCATGCCAGGACAAATTCTGCTGAGCAGAGGGTTTCCTGAGCTTGGTGCAGAGATTCAAAGAGGGCTCATAAAGAAAAATAATGAGTCTGGAGCTGATTAAACATCAATCATTCCTTCAAACCTCTCAAGGAGCTCAGGCGTGTTCCCTCTCCAGTAATGAGGCTGAAGAGCCTGTGAATCTTCTTTATTCCGCAGTCCTCAGCAGCTCTAGGTCTCCACTTCCAAGGTGGATTGGAATAAATCGCTTTTAAATTGCTCAGAGACACAGAGGAAGGAGTTGGAAGCAGAAAGGGTTATAAATGCAAAGGCTGACCGGCCTTCCATGTCACTACTGCAAAGGCCAAGATCCATTCATTTTAGTGCGTGGGGGTATGTTCTGGGTGTGAGGAGAATCTCGGTGATACACTGCCTTAGCCTCATCCTATTTGCTAACTGTTTGAGCCATAGTTCCACTTGGAGTAGTTTAATATATTCTTGTCAGATAAGCAGGCACTATGTAATGGGCTCAGGGACATGCTCAGAAGGTACCCTTTTTTCAAGGATGAATCCATGTCCCTCATGCTAAAATTCAAGCTGCCCTCCTTGGCTGTAGGCCACTCTGACATCGTGGCTGGGTTTTTAAGGGCCTCTTCTTGTTCTCTCCTGGACATCAGGGACCTCAGTTTTGGCCTATTTCCTATTCTATGACAGGGTAAGTGGATGGTAAGTAAGTAAGGGTTCTTTTAAAATTTGCAAAGCTGAGCAAGACATTCACGAGGCTGGGTTAATAGAAGTGTGCGAGACAGTAATGACATGCTGCTGAAAACCAGCTCTGCCAAATGTTATTTTAAAGGAGCTTGAACTTTTTCCACAACCTGATGTGGAGAAAAGTAAAATGAGGCAAATAGCAAAAAATAGCATTGCTGTTAAAGGGCCCGGACATCCTGATGATTCTAAAATATCAACCTAAGACAGGAGGTGACGGGAAGCAAATGGTAAAATGGGACACACGTCATTCCTGGAGGGCTTCAAATAATCATCTGATTACAGGTGACCTTACAAGGAAATAAAATCCTCATTAAAACAAAACAGATCTTTGGCCAAGGACTTAAAGAACTGACAGAATATTTTGTTCATGCTATTGCACAAATAACTTGAAGGTTGAAAGGATCAAATATATTTACAGATGGAGAAACTGAAGCAGAGGAGATAGATACTCTTTGATAAGTCGGTTTCCATTGAGTTTGGGTGTTTATGAGGCTGGTGCATCAACAGCCTAGCAGAGATTTCATTTGCAATTAAAACAATCACGAGTTAGAGTGACCTCCTCAACTTGACCTCAATTTACCATAGGCATGTCCAGCTCTCCAGAGTTAACAACCCTACTAGCACTGTCTACCTCTTAAGGCTGTTGTGAGATTCCAAGAGGATAGCACATATGAATGTACCTTCTAAATAAGATCAGCGATGGCTAACATGCTACAAAAGTTCATTTGTTCAACCTCTCTGCCCTATCTTGAATATAAAAGCAAAGTGAGCCAAGGACCAGAATTAAGAAATCCGCCCGTGATAATAAACTTCTCTATGCTTTAGGAAACACTAGTGGAGGGATCTGCTTGTTTTGTTCACTGCTGCATTCCTTGCACAATGCCTGGTATATAGTAGTTGTTCAATAAGTATATGCAAAATTCATAAAACAAAAACTTATTAGTAAATACAAGAAAGCATATCAAATACATTAAAGGGCTTTCACGGCCAACTCTGTTATTCATAAGCTACCTAACTTCATGTGATACTTTAATGCAGAAATATAGAAAGGACATAGCCCACAAAGCCCCAGGCCATTATGCTCTAGTATAGTACAATAACACTCAGTGGCTCCCCAACTATCTATGTGCAGTGTCTGTACTGTGCCTCTTTCTGTGACCTTTGGCCCTTATTTCCTGTTGTATTTAATCTTCCACTATTTTCCAATACTTTCTAGATAGGTTGCTTTCTAGTTTTCTCCTGAATATGCCATTGGCACCTTGGCTACCTGATTCTGACTCTTTATATGGTTCAATAGTAGGTGCATCCATACCCCAGCAATCTCTTATATCTGTCATGATGATTTCTCCGCTCCCTGAGCCAGCAGGGATTTTTCTCCCATATGAACCTCCTTTTTTTCTTTTCTGGCGTCCAGGACATACTTGCTAAATAAGGAGGTATGAGGAAAAGCTGGTTAGGGACCCAATTTGATTCCTTGAACAGAGGTAACAGAGTGGAGAGTTCATTAACCCTGGCTTACTGTGAAGAGGCTCCTATTCTAGCAGAAGGTCTGTCCTTCAAGATAGAGCCTTACCTTTCCCATGTTTGGCCCTACTCCCAGCCCCTGGCTTGTTGCCTAGCACAGAGAAGATCCTCTGTAAATTTTTTTTTTATTATAAAGTTTCCTGACCTCCCCACTTATTTTTAGTTAATTCAGGAATTGTGCAAATACAATTTCTGAAAAAAACATTTAATTGCACTTTTTTTTTTTTTTTTGCCAAAATCAATTAACAAACAGTAGCAACCTCCTTTCCCTATTCACTAATTTTTTTTAGTGACAGCTGCTAGGAAACTACTGCCCAATCAAGGCCTAAAGAGCTATTGCATTGTTAGAAAGAAAACAAGAAAGATTCTGATCCCATTTTTAATGCCAAGGGAAACAAACCTGTAAAGAGCAACCCTGGTCAATGTTTACAAATCTACTGAAAACTCACCTTGGTTTCTCGGAGAAGAAATTGCAGGTCCCGTCCACTGAGTATGCCGTGGTTTTTCACGTAACTGGGAATATTCTTTGTGCTGGAGCCATAAACTGTCGCATGCACTTCCATATACGTGTGGATGATGTCCAAGTAGATCTTTCTATTCTAAAACGAGGGCACAAGCAGAAAGCATTTCTTGTTTTATTTGCTTAACAACCTGTCTGGAAAGACGGAGCTTCCAAGAGCTAGAGGCCTCAGGGGTGGGCATTCTTATCGTGGAGATGGCAGTAGTTTGGCAATCCAAATACTGGACTTTCTTTTTTAAGGTTAAAAACAAGTCATATTGCTACTGTATAACTGTGCAAAAAATACACTATATTACAACACATTACTGAGTACCAATGACAACTCATTGCCAACTCTTTTGAAGTATCGTCCTCACTTTGTAAATTACCAGGGATCCTCAAGTTGCTTTTGGCTCATCCTCTTTATGGGGGAGAGAGTTTGGAGATGGAAGACCCAGAGAGGGCAGAAGATTGGACTGGAATGTTTATCCGGAGATGCTAAGCTGTCCCCAAGGAATACAAACATCCCCAGCTCTTGCCAATATTTCTAGTGATGATTAACTCATGTTGTCGGAACTGGATCCCACTTAATTCTCGTCATGGGGAGAGAAGAGTTTCCCACAATATGTATCGATTGTCTCAGTAGCTGGAGAGACAAGAATATCCAGGTAGGCAAAAGTAAAAAAATGGGATAAATGGAAACTCTGGTGAGACCTGAAACATTCAAGAGTAGTTTTACTTTTTATTCTAGAAGCAAAACCAAGCCCCCTTTTTTGTATTTGTAGGAACTGGATTTGAGGCATATTTTCTGAATCAAAACCACCTATAAAGTGGAAACCAGATCACTTTTTCTTCCTCTCCGTGTTTCCGTGTGACTAAGTTGTGCAAGCTGGATTTTGTACAGCTTGGTTGTTTGGTGTTTTATTTATTTATTTGAAAGCTGAAAAATTCAAGTTCTGTAATGTTTTCCAGTTGTATGAAGGTGGGACAAGGCTTTCCCATTCTAAGCCTGTTTCAGACACTTGAGGCAAATCTATTAATAGAAAGTTCTGTGACTCAAACCCATAAGGGACACAGGGTGTGACAACAGTAGCCATGGAGCACAGGGAAGAGAAGGCAGGCTCTGAATGCAGCCAGTCACAATCTGCCCTCTGCCACTCACTGCCCTGGTGACTATAACACAGGACTCTCAATCTAGGGGAAAACTTTCAAATCATATATCAGAAGTGTTCATGAAGGATACAACAGCAAGTCCACATTCTCTATTTTACAGATCAGGATGACTTGGCATCAAGCAAGCTACTCCCTGCAGACTAACATATAAATAACATGAACGCCTGAGCTGCAAGTCTAATTCCAGGTGATGTTTGGTGAGGCTGCTGGGCATAGCGATGAGGAACCATTTATAAATCACAGCTTCCCACTTGGGAGTTTGAGCCATGCTTAGGGCCATCTATCTGGGAAAGGTTAATTAGAGGGGTTCTGGGATATGGTTCTTGTGGTAGGCATGTTTGGTAACTCTTGCCTCACACAGCCTCTTCTCCATCACAGCCTGTCCTGGCTTCTGTGACCCTGCCTCCTCCCCTGCTAATGGAACTGGGGGGCCCAGGGATGGTGTGGTAGGCTGAAGCAGATGAAGGAAGTCAGAATCCTGACTCAGAGGGATTCCTGACAGATGGTGATAGACATTATAGCAAAAAGGTCATTCCGTGTTGGAATCTGTGAGGTCATAGACCAGGGAACAGGCCCCGGGAAAGCCAGAGGCCAGTGGTGGGGTGGGAAAAGAATCAAGTAAGTACTAAAGGGAAGGAGGGGGTAGGCACGGGCAGGTGGTAATGAGAGGGACTGCACTGAGACATCCCAGTGAGAGAAAGGAGGAAAAGGAGGAAGAGAGGGGAATAGAGAGGAAGAAGGGGCAACGGGGAAGGGAGAGATGAAGGAGGAGGAGGATGAGGAGAAGATAAAAGCAAAAGATGGAGAGAAAACTAGGGCCCACCCATCCGCAGCCATTCCCTATCCTGAGTGTGCCAGGTCTTTCTGAACCCTTTCAACAGCAGGAGCTACCCAAACTCTTCCTGGACCCCACCCTACATTTTTTAGCTACTGAGGGCTGATTCCAATCACACAAAAGGAGGCCTCTCAGGACATCCTGCTGGCCTTAAGGCAGAGATTGGGGGTGGGGACAGGCATCTGTC
The DNA here is from genome assembly GCF_048772815.1 of Callospermophilus lateralis. NCBI lineage: Eukaryota > Metazoa > Chordata > Mammalia > Rodentia > Sciuridae > Callospermophilus > Callospermophilus lateralis. The sequence goes on along the minus strand of NC_135313.1, from coordinate 108,869,050 downwards.
CCTTATAAAAAGGAGACACCTCCCCATGAAAAGTCAGCTGCTAAATAGTGAGGGTGGACCACAGGCCCCAGGTAAGATCTGCAGCAAGCTACAGGCAGAATAGGGAACGGTCCATCTGCTTCCCACCCTGCAAAAAACCATTCACGGCAGACTTAAGAGTAGAGTTCCCAGAGTAAATGTCTATGAAAGAAATGATACACTAGGTTACATATGTACTGTCAGCAAATCCCAGGAAAAGTTGGGGCACCTTGAAGCATAACAAGGTGGCAAGTTGGGGCAAATAGAAAGAAGTCTACATAAAAGCTAATAAAGTCTATGAACTCTTTAACACTAAGGCATGGTACAGTCAGAAAGCAGGAATTATCTTCAGAGAGGATTTATAGAATCTCACAAATGAGAAAATCCCCATGGATGATTGGAGGGAAAAATGTCTCAAGTATAACTCCAACCTTTGAAGCTGACATGGTAATTAGTTAACTCAGCCTTGGTTCTCTTGCTGACACTTGTCAGAGTTCGGTAGAAATCTGGTGAGTCTGAACCACACTATTTATTCCAGGTAAAGGTACCACTGAAGTTTCTTAAACCAAACTATTATAAGGCCTGAAGTGAACGCTCATGAGATGCTCAAGGAACCCAACAAGGCATTTCCAGCTCAGGTCTCTTTCCTGAATTTCAAGTCCAAATATCTCATGGCATTCTGAAATTTTCCATCAGTCTAAAAGAGGACCCATCACCTAATTTGAGCAGTATCCTTGTATCTGCCCCTGAGCTCAGTGACCAGCATTAATCTCCCTACCAATATCTGGACCATAATCATTATTCCTCACTACAATTTCTGCCAATATGTGCATCAAATCAGTCACAAAGTCCTGCTGATGCTGCCTGTAGAATGTCAAGTTGGTCTCTTTCCAGGCCCTGATTGTTCATCTGGATTGTGCCACAATTAATATAAGCAGCACCTTACCACATACTTCCCTATAGCTCAAAAGGGGATATAACTTGTCTGTGGTTTCTGCAAGAGAGCAACAGTATGGGGACCCATTGTGAAACAATCTCTATGGCTGGATGCAACTTTTGTATATTTCTTAAACATACAAAGCAATATTATGCAAGTGGATAATGTTCGTACATATGGACATTTGTAGCTGAAGTACAAAAACATGTAGGAGGATGATTTGAACTAAATTCCAGATACTGATTACAGAGGAGAGATGATCTACAGAAGTAGGTGGAGCTTCAGTGATATTTGTAATATATCATTTCCATGTTTAAAAATACTGTAAGATACTAACATCAACAAATCTGGGTGGTACTTGGATGTCTGCTATGATTCAGATGTGTTTCCCCAAGGTGATGTGTTAGAAATTCATATATTAATGGTATTTGGAGGTGGGCCTTTGGGAGGTAATTAGGATTAGATGAGGTCATGAGGGTGAAGCCCCCAGATGGCATTAGTGGTCTTATGAGAAGAAGGGAGGCCTGAGCTGGCACACTCTGCCTGCCCAGGGGAAGTCCTCCTCTATATTATGATGAAGCATGAGGCCCTCACCCAGCCCCCAGCAGATGCCAGCATCGTGCTCTTGGACTTCTCAGCCTCCAGAATCACGAGCCAAAAAAATGTCTGTTCTTTATAAATTACCCGAACTAAAATATTTTGTTATGGTAACAGAAAACGGACTAAGACAATGCCTTGGTTTTTAAAGACTTCTGTATATTTCACAATGGAATTTTATTCAGCCATAAAGAAAAATGAAATTATGGCATTTGCAGGAAAATGGATGGAACAAGTGGCCATCGTGTTAAGTAAAATAAGTCAAACTCAGAAGATCAAGGGTCATATGTTTTCTCTCATATGTGGAAGCTGGACAGGAAAAGGAAAAGAAAGGTGGGGGTGGAGCTCATGGGAATGAAAATCAAAGGGAGATCCCCCGTAAAGGAAAGGAACCAGGGAGGGGAAGGGAGAGAGGGAGGGAGGGGGAGGGGGGAAGTGCTGGGGCGTGATACTGGCCAAATTACATTGTTACCTTGTGTGCATGTACAAATACACAACAACAAATCCCATCAAAATGTACAATTATAGTATACCAGTAAAACATGTGGAAAAGACATCTGTATATTTGATGTATTTCACATGTAAAATGTAAAAATTTAAAACAGATGTGATCGTGAATAAACAAAACCCAGCATGTCCAAGACTCTAAGGCCTCACCACTGTCACCACACTGTAAGGCTTAGTTCCTGGCATCAAGGGGTTCAAGGGATTCCCCTTCTATCTTCAGTGTGTGATGTGTCCTCTACCCTTTGTGTTTAAGGGCTGAGGTGTCTTAAATTAAGCGTGTCCCTGCTTTGCCTTCCCTCAACTCATGGGAAGGCCCAAAGAGGGGGGTGGTGTACAGGGATGGGGGCATCTTCTAGCATATACCCCCTTCCTTTCCCTTGTTTTGGTCATCCAGGCTTAGACGGAAGACCCAAGTCCCATTGATCAAAGAAGTGGGTTAAAATCACTCTAGGAAGCTTTCCTTCTCTGACTTCGGGGCCAAAGTAAAAATAATAATAATAATAATAATAAAATAGCTTAGTCCCAATGCTCTGTCACCTACTAATTTCTGAGATCTAGTCAGAAAGGGCTTGCACCAAGGATCACACTACAGTAAGCCACCACCCATCTTGGAGCCAGGGGAAATGTTGCTACCAGGTTCCAGCTGAGCGACTTGCAGCCCCCTAATGTTTTCAGTCCCTAGTTCAATTTAAATTCCCATTAAAAACAATGGATCTAACTGATTAAAATTTAAATCTACCTAACCTCATCTGGGGGCAGGAGATGCAAAGGGAAAGGAGAGCCCTGATGGAGTCAAGAAGCACCACAGTCGCGTGTCTTTGGCTGTTTATGGCTATAGCTGGGGGCAGGTACATTTGCAGAACTTGTAGGAAGATATTTAGAGCCAGGGTGGAGAGATTTAGGAAAACAATTCAATCTAAGCAACACTGGTATGCGCTGCAGCAGGGGAGGCAGGATGCAGAACTGGACAGGCAGAAGCTCTGTGTCTAACTTCTCTTTCATCTGGGGAACTGGGAGTATAGGCCTGACCTCTGGAAATGGCAGTATTTTGAGCTTTAGATTGGAGTACGGATGGCATGTATTTTTCCTCAGTAATACCCCTGTTCCCCACTGCAGACACACACAGCCTCTTCCACATCATTCTACACATCCATGTGGCACCTGGTGACCTGCTATTAACAACAACAAAAAAAGAATTTACAGCCCTGCCCCAATTTTGTTTGTCTAGTGGAAAGTACCTGGTAAGTCTGAGCCAGGGGAATTCTCCCAGGGACGTGCCAGGCAGTATGGAGAGTCAAGACCTCTCCAGGCAATAGAAATTGGACTGCAAAACTGGGCTATGGAGGCAAGGGCAGATCTTATCCTGCAGAGACTAGACTAAAAGAAAAATGAAGCTCTCACATATATAAGGCCAAGTAGGAGGGAGTTTGTGGCTCTGAAAGGCTCCTGGTCTGCAGAACCAGTTAATTCTGAGCCCTGCTGCATCCTTGCCCTCCCTCAGGGTTCCAAGAGTCAGTACATCCTGGCTATGGTCCAGGCCAGGGAAGTTGGGCTGCCATTTCCAGCACAAAGAATCTGAGAAGGACACTTGTGGGATCAGATGCTTCCTGGAGTTTCAATCACTTTTAAAGTAGTAGCTTCCACCTCCTTCCCCACAAATTAAGAAACTGGTCCATTACATGGTTTTACAACTATCGATGCTCCTTGATTTACAACGGGGCTACATCCTGGTAAGCGCAGCTTAAGCAACGATATGGTAAATCACAAGTGTATTTAATACTCCAATGAACCCATTGTAAAACTGAGTTTCTAAGTCAAACTGTAAGTTGGGGCCATGTGTGTACAATAATGCATCACGTTTTTCCTTAAGAAACACAAGGTCGTAGAGTAAGCGCATCTAGACTGAAAATAGACACACAAGTCCTTTACTACCGCTGTGATATTCCTCCTCAAAAGATTATGTGTGGACTTGTCCACTGTACTGAGTGGCCATCTTGTGCATCTTCTGCTGCTCCCGGTCTCCTCCTTTCACTCTGCACCCGTCCCATCCTGTTGTCACTTCTGTAAGCTAAGCTCCTTTGTGCATGATGACACACACACACACACACATTATGAGCCTTCCCTGATTTCCCCAGCTGCCTGCTCTTTCTCTTTCTCAGTCAGTGCTCACATCAGACAGGCTAGGAAGAAGCCACAAGGTGGAATGGTGGGACATGGGGGTTTAGTTTACTGTGAGGTAAACCAAGGCCAATGGCACATTGGGCAGAGCAGGGCAAATATGCCCACTTCTTTCCTTTGACATAGATGATGCTAAGGCAGAGATCCTTATAAACCTCCAGGAGTCCAGTGTCCACTGTGCCCCCATGTCTGTATGGCTCGTGGTAAAATGGAGGAACAGCGTGGTTACACGCTCCATCACATCATCTCACACTTTCCTTTGCCACAGTAAAATACGGTAGTCTCTCTTTATCCATAGGGGATAGTTCCAAGAACACCCGTGGATGCCTGAAGCTGCAGATAGAAAGGGAACCCACATATACTGTGTTCTTTCCTATATATAGGAACCTATGAGCAATTTTAATTAATAAGTTAGGCACAATGAGAGACAATAGCTTACAATAAAAGAAAACAATGATAACAATATACGGTCATAAAAGTCATCCAACACTTAGAAACTGGTTGTTTCTGGAATTTTCCACTTACTATTTTAAGAACACAGTGTGACACAGTTAAATGAATCTATGGACAGCAATCCTAGAGAGGAGGAACTCTTGTGTGCGAGTCTGCCTCAAGCCCTACTTCCTAGAAGGTAAGATACTGTTTCCAAACTCTAGCTCCTTCAATCCACCCTCTAGTTTCTCAAATGAAGATTTTGCTGTCCTAGAGAAATGGCTCTAAAGGTTCCTCTGGTCATTTGGATAAAAGACCCCTTTCTGAACTCTGTACACAAGTCCCCTCACAATCTGGGCTTCTTTCGTGCAAGCTCTCCAGCTTCTCCTTCTGTGGTTTATTTCTTCTCTATTTCCTTCTGTGGTTTATTTTCTTTTGATCATTCCCAGACCTCTCTTGCACCTGGTACCATTGTCTTTGCCTGCAATGCCCCTCCTTCCTCTTTGTTTTTCTCCTGGATAGACTCCTTCGTCCTCATCCTTGACAAGTCTGATTTCCTGGATTCACCCAAGTGAATTTCACTGCTACCAGCTCTGTATCTTCAAGATCTTCCTGCTTGGACTCTGGGCAACACAGTCCTTGGAGGTTCCCACCCAGGAGGAACTGTGAACTTCTAAAGGGCAGAACTCAGCAGAGACCTGATCCTGAGCAAGCACTCATACATGATGATTAAAAGGGACAGAGGATGCCCAGACCACAAAGCATTTATGGATTTGTAGAAAAGACAGTCTTAGGTAAGGCCTAGTTCCTGGTATGTACCAAGGATCTGTTCAACTTCCCAGGTGGGGTCAGGAGCCATGTCCTTCCACTTAGAAAAGGAGTTCAAGTTCTGGACCATCTAGACTTATTTTAATAAAAAAATAAAAGGAGAGTTATGAACCTTAGAAGGTACACTGTACAGTTGATTCACCTTCCTTTTAACATAGCTACTAAGAATAAGGTTCTGTCAAATGCAAATCAAAACTACTCTAAGATTTCATCTTTCTTTTGTCAGAATGGCAGCTATTATGAAGATAAACAACAATAAGTGTTGGCGAGGATGTGGGGAAAAGGTACATGCATACATTGCTGGTGGGACTGCAAATTGGTGCAGCCAATATGGAAAGCAGTATGGACATTCCTTGAAAAACTGGGAATGGAACCACCATGTGACCCAGCTATCCCTCTCCTTGGTCTATACCCAAAGGACTTAAAAACAGCATACTACAGGGACACAACCACACCAATGTTTATAGAGCACAATTCACAATAGCTAAACTGTAGAACCAACCTAGATGCCCTTCAATAGATGAATGGATAAAGAAAATGTGGCATATATATACACAATGGAATATTACTCAGCAATAAAAGAGAATAAAATCATGGCATTTGCAGGTAAATGGATGGTGCTGGAGAAGATAATGCTAAGTGAAGTCAATCCCAAAAAACAAATGCCAAATGTTTTCTCTGATATAAGGAGGCTGATTCATAGTGAGATAGGGAGAGGAAGCATGGGAGGAATAGACAAACACTAGATAGGGCAGAGGAGTGGGAGGGGAAGGGAGAGGACATGGAGTTAGGAATGATGGTGGAATGAGATGGATATCATTATACAAAGTACATGTATGAAGACATGAATTAATGTGAATATACTTCATATACAACCAGAGATATAAAAAAATGTGCTGTATATGTATAATAAGAATTATAATGCATTGTGCTGTCATATATAAAAAAATCAATAAAAAACAAAAGACAAAGAAAAACAATCAAAAAAAAAAAAGAATAAGGTTTTCTCTCATAGGAATTGTGAGGTAAAAAGAAAAAGAGAGGTGCAAAGGGAGACAACCTCATCTGCCTGCTCCTGAAGGCTAAAACTCAACAAGGATGAAAAAGTGTTTTATTCCAAGATTAGAGGTAAGCTCTAAAATGCAAATCTCTGTGAATTTCAGCACTGAAGCAGAAATAATTTACATTGCAGAATAATTTAAAGTCTGTGCAGTTCTTGGCTCATTTATCTCAAGTAACCCCCTGAGAGAAAGGTGTGTATGTATGGGGGAGGGGGAGCAGTCCTTGCTGTATCTCACTCAAGTCTTGAGGGTTCCAGAAGATCTTCAGAAGCCAAGGATCTCAAAGGCTATCCCACCCGCCCTCCTCCTCCCCACATTCTTTCTTTATGCAAAAAAAAAAAAAAAAAAAAAAAATGGTGCTCAGTTCTGACAGCAGGAGTAACAAGGGGAATCCTGCTCTTTTGCCACTGGCCTGGTCTGTGGTCTACCTGTGGGCAATAAAAAGAAAGAACTCTGCTGCTTGTGATACACATGTTGAGTGTTTCTAATCCCCAAATCTGAAATTTGAAAGGCTCAAAAAATCTAGATTTTGTAGCATTTCGAGTTTCAGATTTTCAGCTTTAGGATGCTCAACCAGGAAAGCCTATGCAAATATTCCAAAATCCAAAAATCTCTGAAATTCTGCTCATAAGCATTTCAGATAGGGGATACTCAACCTGCACTGGATTCCATATTTATTCTTGGCTTGATTTCCTCTGGCCGAATTGTACGTCATTTAGGGCAATGGCTAAGTAGCTGTATGTAATGCTGCACTTGAGCATGCTTATGAGTGGTTCTAGAACCAACCTGTCTGGGGAGTTAGAGATGGGACAGAACATTCACAAGCACTTATCATTCTCACGGTGATGAGGTGAGAAGCTCAATTTCTGGTCTAAAGAAAGAAGTTGGGAAAATTCTCTGTTAACAGGTGGTATGGAAAGAGCATCCAGTCCTGTTTTTGCAACTTGATGGCACATTTCTCATCTATAAATAGGGAATAATGTCACTTCACAGTTCTGTTAGACAACTACTAAATGTGCAGTGCTGAGTAAGGGTTTGGAATAATAAATGCATGTAAATGCTGCTTAAAATTGTGCCCTTATTTAAAATCATGTGGTGTTGATACTGACCCCCAAAGCATAAAATGGAACCAGCTAGAAATGGGAGTCCTTTGATGCTATGCCCTCCACCACCTGACCCAGCTGGAACCAATGCTCGGGCCCCCTACAGATCTTTTAGCCTGAACCAGCCAGTGAGTATGTTTCTCCATTTTCTACCAATTTGTTTTTCAAGGCTCTCTCTGCCTTAGCGCTACAGATTTCTGCTATTTAAGGGATGCCTCTTAAAGGACCCTGGGGAACTGCCAGCCGGTTTGTGAAAACAAGAAACCCTTTGACATGACCTCCTTTCTGCTTTGAGGAGGGCAGGAGGTCTTCAAATTGCAAAGCAGGTCTCTCTTTTCCCCCATGCAAATACAGTCACTTATGGATAATGATGCCCCTTAATCAACTCTGACTGACACAGTCCAAAGGCAACAAAGCCCACCAGCTATGCCTTTGTGCTCAGAGAAGGAGATGGAAATTGAAAACAGACCACGGCTGGGCCCAAATGTGTCAACAGACTCTTCTATGAGCTTCCTGTTATCAGTGCTGTCTGGGCAGTAATCACAGAAAACAGACTCTCCCGGGACAAAGAGAAAGCTGTCACAAAGGGAGGTTAGAAAGACTAAGAGGCTGCCTTGGTAAAACTGAAATTACTAATAGGGAATTATGTAAAAATGTGGATGTGTAACCGATGTGATTCTGCAATCTGTATTTGGGGTAAAAATGGGAGTTCATAATCCACTTGAATCTAATGTATGAAATATGATATGTCAAGAGATTTGTAATGTTTTGAACAACCAATAAAAAAAATTGTAAAAAAAAAAATAAAATTCCACGTTAAAAAAAAAAAAAAAAAAAAAAACAGAATCCCAAAAGGACCTGTGAATCTGGGTGAAATGGACTTGTCCCAAGAGCCTCCTCCTTTCCTGAAACTGAAAATAGATGGTGGGGGTTTTGGCCAGAGACTGATATCAGCTGCTGTTTAATCAAAAGGGAACTGACTCCTCCACAAGACCATCCCTTGAGAGTCTCCAGGGCATTCTGGGACTGGGTGCTGCCTCCATGGAGAAGAGCAACGTCACACTGGTGGTGGGTGTGATGGTTGAGACTGGGATCCTCCTGACAATTAAACTGAGGCCTCAAAGGCCAGGAGCCAAAAAACAAGGGCCACATATCCGCCAAAGTGAGCAACATGGCCCCCTCTATAGAGCAAGGGCATACCAGGCACGTGCAGCTGATGTGGCCAGCCTTCACCTGTCACCCACCCTGAGCGTTGGAGGAAGGATGTCCTTGGAGGGCTGCTGGCTTGGCCTCCAATTCTACCTAACCAGGTAAGCAGGGCCACTAGGAGAAATTCACTGCATCCTGGGGCATTTCCAGACACAGATGAATACCACAACCAGCTGAGAGAGACCTCACAGTCAGAGATGGGCTGGCGGATGTCCCAAAAGAGGGCTGTGGAGCAGGACCAGCTTCTAGAATTACCAGAACTTCCAGTTTCTTAGGGGAAGGTTGGTCTAGGTTGGTCTGGGTGTGGACTGCACAAGAGTGCTTGACTGGGCAGCATCCTACTGGGCAGGACTCTGCCCACAAAGGCCACAGGGAGAGTGGGCAGCAGGAAACCAGGGGCTGAGAGGAAGTTGTACGGTCAACCTAAGAAAATGAAATCCATGGGGGGTTGGGGGGAACATCAAAGACCCACAACACTCCCTCCAGAAAAAAAATCAGCATTAGACACCTGTGAAGCCCAGGTGGCACAGATACTAGACAGCTCCACTCCTATGCAGGCAAGAATTTCCCTCCCTCATCTCCGTCTTTCCCCACTGTATCCCAGGAGGAGGAAGTTTCCCAGGTGAAGTAGCATTTGGCAGCCCTGGCAAGGAGCTTACTTGAATAATGTTCAGAGTTTCCATTATTAAACCAAAGTGCATATTTTAATTATTGCATTGGGATTGTTCTTGGAACTAAAAGTAACCAGGACTTTAAAAAATTTTTTTGTTGTTGTTGTTGTTGTTTAAGAGCTACAGGGTCTGCCCAAAATTGTATCCAAGGCTTAGAGAAGAATTACTCCACAATTTAAGGGGTTAGACCATTGCTTTTTTTTTTTCTTGTAGTCTATGAAATCTCTCAACTTATTTACACAAGGTACTTTTGGTGGTAGATGGAAGATGACTTTATGTTTCAGGTTATACAAATCTCTTTCTAGATGGTTTAGAAAACAGAGCACACACATGTGATTTAATGAATATTAATTACTTAGGACAAACCTAGTTACTTTTTTAAATGAGTCCATTAAAAATAGCAGCCAATAGTCCAAGCAGGTATGGATTTGGGGTGCAATGTATGAGGGCCGGAAATTGATGCCTGAAAGCAGTAAGTGGGGAATGGTCACATCTCGTGGGTGAGGACACTAATGGGAGAAAGGGTCACACTCTGTCATTCCACCAAGCCTGGTAAAGACAAAGCCATGCAGGGCTCAGGGATCACTCCCCTTTGCCACTAGGCTTCAATCAGGATGAGTAATAGAGAGAAGCGGGAGACTCAGGGAAAATGCTTCCCCAGCACAGGTGCTCGCTCATAGATGAGGGGAAAGGGCAAGTGGGTCAGAGTCAATAGGAAAGAAAGGGGTCAACCATTCCACCTGATGCCCACTTTGCAAACACCCAGGAATTGAACTTTCTTATAAACCACTCTTACCCCTTGGCATCTGTCAACACCTCCTGGGCCAATAGCCTGCAGGCAGTTCCTTCCCCTAGTCTCACTCTGGGTGATGCTCTTCCCTATGACTTTCTCAGGCTGTCCCTGGTTTTTGTCTGAGGAGAGCTGGAGAGACTATTCAGAGTGCTGTCTGAGAGACCTGGTAGGAACCTTAGATTTCATGGAACCGACTGAATGAACCTGGGCCACCTATTTTCTCTTTTGCAACTTCAAATTCCTTAGCTATGAAATGAGAGGCCTGATGATTTCAAGGTCCTTTGAACCACAAAGTGTAAGACTTTTAGTTTATGATGTAAGCTTTCTAAGGGTCTCACCCACTAGTCTATAGAGGCAAGGACATGGCGTAGCTTCCAGTCATACTCGGGGCCCCTGTACCACCAGTTCCCCATCACCTTGTGGTACCCGCACAGAGGCCCTCTCTCCAAAAACCTTCTCCCTGAAGAGAACCAAGGGCTGTTAAATGGATGCAAAGGACAGACCCTTATCTTCAAAGTGGGGACAATCTGGAGTAATACAGTCTCCAGAGCTTCCCTAAGGAATCAGACTGAAGCTGGCCTCCACCTGAAAACCTTCAATGTACTGGAAGCATCTGACATTCAAAGGGGATCATTGTTAATACTCCCTCCTTAAATCAAAGATTATTTCCAATAATAACCATTAAAAAACCATAGTCAGAAAAGAAACAGACAGTGAACATTTTCTTTTTTGAACTTTGCATACATAATCAGGAAAGAATAAATTAAAACTAATATCATATATAAAATTAAAAAAAGATTAATACTTTAAGTCATTTTAATGTATTTCTTTGTGAAAAGGGAACCAAAAAGGCCCTCTGTCTCATTGATGTTGATTTCTCTCTGCATAGAAAATTATTACATTTTGTTTTCCAGCATTAACTGCTGTACATTTGGCAGTGAATACATGAAAATTAGTACTCTTCATATATTTGTGCTAATGGACACAGCTGACAGATTTGTCAACCTGTCTTTACTCACAGTTTATAGAGCAATGCTTTTTTAGTAATCTCAGAGTTTCTTCCCAGTGAAGCAAGGTATACAAATGCCACAAAATGACTGACAGAACACACATCTGACTGCTTATTCCTGCCTGCCAGGATGAAAGTAATGGCTTTTTTGCAATTTCCAACTTTGCTACATGTAATTATCTTACAATGGTGGTTGGGGGGGGGTGTGACCTTGGACTCCAAAATCACATTTGGCAGTGCGAAAGAACACATTTCACATGTAGTGATTGTATAGAAACCTGAGGCGAGATCAATAAAGAAAACACTATTGTGCTGGGAAACCAGAAAGGAAAACATAGGATGAGCCAGGCCCAATTCTAGGGGACAGTGCAATATTTATCTTGTATAATAAAGAGGGCATCCCCTGGGGCTCATTCTGCTAGCGTCTCATAGCTAGGAGCAAAAAGGGCACATTGGCTTTGATGCAGAACACACCTCAGGCAGGTGTCCGCCCTCCATTGAGTGCTCATGTGCCTTGCAGCTCCTTCAAAGGCAGCAGGTGGGGTGGGCCATCACACTGGCCCCATTCCTTGGATTATGAATTAGATAAAACCCAGGCCAGGCCACTGCGATGAGAAGGAAGAGCAACACCACGTGGTCTGGAGCTGAAAAAATTTCATTAAGTGCTTAATTTACTGTAACAGAATTAATCTTACGATTCTAGGGTCGTATTCAGAGGTGTTCCTCTCTTTGGAGCCCCAATTAATAATAAACAGCAGCTCTCTGGGAACATCAGGATGGCTAAAGAGACTCAGGCAGGTCACAAATCAGTCCTCCAGTGCTGTCGCAGACCATGACCGCAAAGTCTGCCCAAGAGGAAGACAGACTCCAAATAAGACACAATTTAATGTGCCAGGAAGCACTCACTGTTATGATGATTATAACAGGGTAAACAATACTGCTTCAAAAAGACCAAGGACTTTTTGAAGATCCTTATACTTGGTAGCATTTACCAGCAGCTTCAGAATGGACAGCATTAATTACTCAGAGTGAAAGAGGCAAGAATCCGCCTGTGTCTATAAACAGCCTCTGCACAGGTAGGCTGGTCCCCACTCCCACACGCAGATCTGAAGTAATTTGGCTTTTCTGACACCTTCCTCACATCTGTGTAAAGCTTAGCAGGCAGCTGGGGTCAAAATGAAGTCATCTGGGTTTTTATTCCAGCTCTATGAGTAACTTCTTATAGGATCTTGGACATGTTCTCAAACATCAGTTTTCTTATCTCTAAAAAGAGGGACTATTACAACTGCCCTATTATCTCCTGGGGTTGTTCACAGAAACAAATGAGGTTTTTTTTTTTTAAATGCCATGATGTGCATGGACCCCAAGTCCCATCATCACATGCCTCTCTCTATTCCCTAGTGCCCTTCCTGACATGGATAGAGGGCTCCACCCAGAGCTTTGCTACTGCTGAGCCCAGGGGTTGTGATGCCTCCAGGGGGTAGGGGGTGGAGGGGTGGAGGGGTGGAGGGATGGAGGGGTATGGGGTGGAGGGTGGGCCCTTCCTGGAGGGTGGGCCCTTCCCTCATAGAGGGAACTCCCTGAGCAGAGGCTCCGCACCTGTGGGTGGGGGAATGGTGCAGTCTCTCTTCCCCAGCACCACATGGCCATGGCGAATTTCTAGATTCAAGCGTGAGCGTGTCAGCGCTGTGCTTGTTAAATCTGCTCTCCGAGGCACTCTGCCCAGTGCCACGTGCATTAATGCCCACAGTTTCGCAATGATGGATGTGGCCGAGGTAATAATGTGCACAATCTCTCCCCTCAGAATACCGAGTGTCAACACATCGTTCTTGTAGGCTGGAACCTGACATGTGACAGACCAGGCCATTTAAAACACAAGACTTTCTCTCTTTCTCTGGCTCTCTCCTATTGCAATCAAAATAAGAACTATCTTCTAAATCCCAGGAACCAATCTCTCTGTACCACTGAGGTGTTCAGATTGAGGTTCTGATTCGAGCACAGCAGTGAGTTTCCTTCAAAGGACAGCTGACGACCATGTTTTTATGGAAGGGCTGATTTTTAAGAGGGAAGCTAAAAATATCTTCACTTTCCCCCCCTCAAAATGAATCATGTGCCTCTTGAAATTTCTTCGCTTCACTCCTGATTTCTCGAAAACATGAAAATAGCAAAATAAAAGTGATCAGCCTAATTGGAGTGCATTCGAATCCAAAATGCTGCCGATAAATATATTTAGAAAGGAAGAGCAGCTAAAGTGTCCAATTTAGAAGCAGCAGTTTGAAAACAGAACAATTAAAATACACTGGCAAAGGAACCCTGAGGTCTCACCCTTGTCACTCATTTAGGAAAATTTCTGTCTGTCGTGCTTTCTTGTATCTTCTATCCGGACCCAAACCATACCTCACCTGTTCCTCCATCTCTCAGGCACCAAGTGAGTTCCAAAGTTCTGCTCCAACACCAAGGTCAACAAAAAACCCTGGGCAGGAAAGAAAAACGGGCAGGCAAAGGACCTGCAGCCAGGAAAGGGCTTTCAGACACAATGCTGGCCCTGGGAGGTGATTTCAATCACCTGATTCCAGAGTCTACAGATAATAACCATCCTCCCTTCTGGAAAGTTCCAAAAGATCACAAGAGATGACACAACCAAGTAACTCGAGCTACAAAAGAACCTTCTAACGACTTCCCAAACTTTATTCCATGTCCACGACTGTTATGGACAGAATGCTTGTGTTGCCCTTAAAATCCTAGTCCCCAAGGTGGGGCTCTTGGGAGGTGACTGGGAGCGGAGCCCTCACAGATGGAACTAGTGCCCTTATAAAATGATATCAGAGATCTAACTCACTCTCTTTCTGCCATGTGAGGATACAGTGAAAAGTAAGGTTGTCTATACCTAAAAGATAGGGCCCTCTCCAGCACCTGTCCATGCTGACTCTGACCTCAGACTTGGCCTCCAGAATTGTGAAAAACCAATGTCTATTATAAAAAATGTTATAAGCCACCCGGTCTATGGCACTTTGTGACAGCAGCTGGAACAGACTAAGTTAATGGCAAACTAATAATGGTTTCCAGTTTGGATTCAAGATGTGCTCACTTACTTACACATGCCATCCTGTTCCAACACCCCAGGCAGCCCCCTGTAGAAGCACTCTGAGGGGCCCCTTCTTGAGGCTTTCCTCCAACAAACCCTCCCAGTACCAACTGCCCCCCAGCCAATGAACCCTTATGCCTCTGCTTATGGCTGAGTCCCACCTTGGTAAACACCACTTGAGGGTTCAGTCTGTCCCCTTCTCTTACTTGATTACAAGCTTCAGATGGGGAGGACCCAGCCAGATCCATGTGTGACCATCCATCCAGATTGTGAGCATCAGAAGCTGCACAATATATACCTGTTGAATGACAGTCAGGAACCCAAGAAACAAAGATGTTTAGGTTCTGAAACCAGACAAAAGGCTCCAAAAGTCTGAGAGATGACATAGTAGTGATGTTTATCCAATGAAAGAAACCATGCAGAAGGGTGGGAAGTGGCCCACTCCAATGGAGACCCATGCCCCATTGATGTTTTAAATGGAACTCTGCAGCTAACAGAGTTAGGGAGAAGAAAAAAAAAAAAAAAAACACAACCCCAAGGCCACTAAATTTTACTTAGATTTTCCAAGTCACGTGACTTAAATTTGTGTTCAATGGTAGCCTAGACTAGTCCATGAAAGTGTTAGGAACAGGGCCAGGTTGAAGTCCTTTGAGGAGTCTTATATTTAAAATAGTTATGGTGCCCTGTCATGTGATGCAAATACAATTTAGTTTCTGAAAACAAAATAAACATACTTGGAAGTAAAAATAAATGTCTTTCTACATTTTCTGATTTTTAAGAAGTAACTGACATTCAATTTTGCTTTTGGTGTTTGGTTTGGTTGGAGGGTACTATTATTTTGTTGAAACATCAAATAGTGCCCAGGCTAAGACATGAACTCCAAAGAGGGAAATAAACAAGACAACCACTGGGATGTAAGAAAAAAATGTGAAAATGTTCACTTAAAGTTTTCAACATTTTTATAATATACATAATGTTATAATATATTTTATTCAATAAATATCCATATATTGGGATATAAGGATATATTACATCCATAATATCCTCAAGAGTTTTTTTCATTGATATGGCTGCCATAACCAAAAACAAACTGAAGACCAAGTGGCAATTTGGAGCCCTGAATAGAAGCGTACAAATAACCCACTGGCCCAGAGTAAAGTGAAGTGGATAAGTCAAATTCTGCTGGCACTGATTTCTCCTTGCAGGAAGGGCTGGGAAAAACTGATAGAACTGCACTCACCTGTCCTGGCCATTTGCTCTTCTTATTTTAGAAAGATGACCCATGAAAACAGGACAAAGGTGCTTTCTCAATTCCAGCAGAAAGTGGGAAAGCAAAAGTGAACAGGTTCACTAAAAAGGTTCAAAAGAGCTGGAACTGAGTCTCCTGTGTCCTTGATGGAATTTCTGTGCTCATGACTACAAAGCTTCTCTCCAAGAGAGTCACCTAACACCTACTTAGGCAAAAACACGAGTGCTCCAAATTTATTACAGGAGCAGCTTGCCCATAACCCACATTAGTTCTGATTCCAAATCTGTTCAGGTCACCTTCACACACCATTAGCTCAATCACCCACCAAGCCATTAGACACCATATGTGCACGACTGCAGGCCTCAGGGTCTCCAGGAAAAAATTAATCACCGGGAACCTATCTAGCTGGTTGGTCTGATGGTTCAGCTGGTAAAACATATGGAGGCAGCACAGAGGCTAAAGCTAAACTCTACTTCGAAAAATAAAATTGAGGAAGTCCTTCTGTTCAAAAGGAGCCGAGCTGGAAAAGGCAGGGGGTGCTAGCTCACTACAGATATGATCCCAGTCTGCTTCCTGAGATGACTTCTTAGATGGTCCCAAACTTAGCATTTATGGGCTAAATTTACTACTTAATATAGCATGAATAAGAATAACTGCAATAGACTAGGAAATATCAAATGTATTTAAATTGAGTTCATAAAGACACTTAATTAGACTACCACCAGCAGGTACTAACGAACAAATGGGTCTAGGCAATGATTCCTAATGGCTGTTAACATTAAGAAAAGCAAGATAACCACATATTATGTTCCTCCAGATGTTACTACCCTGACGTACAACGTATGAGGTAGCCTTGCAAAACCAAACCTGAATTTGATCAAACTGCTGTTTCTTATCTACCCATTTCAGAAAATACAGCAGAGAGAGAGAAAGATGGTAAAACACATCAGGGGTATGCAAGGAGGAAAATTTAGACTCTATAGTGTGCAACTCTACAGGATAAATAACCCAGTTTCTTTAACAAATAAACTTCCATTAAAAGAGTCTTAAGGAATATACTCAATCACAACATTTGAGCTATATTTGCATACTTTGATTTGAATAAAATAAAAAAAATCTGAGACAATCTAAGAAATCTTTATAGTGACCATGTATTTTAATATTAAGAACTTAATTCGGTTGTAGCAATGACATTGTGGGCTTTTCTTTTTAAAGACCCTGTATTTTAGAGATACATGCTGAAATATAGATGAAAGAATGAAATGGGTTAGATTTGCTTCAAAGTAACCCATAGTGGGGTGGTGGTAGGGGAAAAAAAGATGAATCTTGACTGGCGGCGAGTTGGTGACAGGTACATGGGGACCCAGAATGCTATTATCTTATTATAATTTTCCGTGACAACATTTAAAGAAAAAGAGTCACTATAGTTCATTTTGAGAAAAGCTTTCAAACACTTCAAAGTGGAGCAAAGCAGCATTTTTTCGTTGTCCTTGACTTCTTGGGAAGAGGCGACTTTTGAGCTTCAGATGACGCAGCTTTACGTTTCACTTTGGTTCCCCTCCTTTTGTGCATCCTTCCAAAGTCCAAGGCTCTGAACCCCATGAAGAGTCTCCTGGTTTCTCAAGGCGGGGACCGCTGGGATCACAGAACTGTGTGTGTGGAACATGTCCTGGTTCTTCACCCTGACCTCACAGTCACCTCCCACTGGGAGTTTCCATTCCTAGCCTGCCATTCAGAGGCAGGTGTCCTGCACCTGGCTTTGGGGCTCTTGGGGACACCTTTGGAGAGTTGACCCTCTGTAGCTACCAGTGTAGCTTTCCTCTCCATATCCCCGTCTCTTCTTGTTGTACTTCATCAAACACCTCTTCTGAGTTGTCCAGGACCGGGTCACAGAATGAGGAAGATCTGTCCCCGTCCCTCCAGCACGAGGTGGCACAAGGCAAGGGATGCTTTGCTTCGATGCAGAACAGAACTTCTAGGAGGGGTGGCCTCGCCATGCTGGTGGGACCTCCCATGTGCTTCAGCTCTGTACTAAGACCCCCCTATGCAGCATTCCAGGCCAGACTCACAACCACCTTTCAGGAAACAGACTGCCGGGGCCACTTTACTCCTGGACAAGCTGGGGATCAGAGACAGCAAGAGAGCTTCCTAATGTCATCTAGTAAGTTATTTGGCAGAACCAGGATTGGAACCCAGCTCTCAACCAACAGGATGAAATCTGGCTCCTGAGCCAATTTGGTAAAGAGAATGCATCATACGTATCTTTTATCTGGCCAATCGGCCACTGGCAAAGTCTTATTGTGGGTAACATGTTTGGTGTTGTCTCATTTTCTTCACCCCAACTTGTCCTTATCTGAAGTTGTCTCACACAAGCATATTTCCTGGGCATACAGCCTATCCTTTCACCTAACACAAAAGTTAGCTTAGCATGTATCTCTTTTTTTTTTTTTTTCCTCATGAAAATCTAATCCTCTAAATTTCTTCCTCCTCCTGAGCATGCTCAGTGTTATTCATCTTTGTGGGTTTACTTTGATTTGGAACAGCAACAGTCTAGTTAAAAGACCACATTTCCTGATTCCCTAGCAACCAGAGGTAGTTGCAGAAGGGATATGTTATCTAAGGGAGTTCTTTAAAGTGGGCTGCCATAGCAGGGATGTATATACTCTTTTTTTTTTTTCTTCTTTTGCATTGAAGTGGACTGAACACCTAATGGCTGGAGCTCCAGCAGCCATCTTGGATCAAAAGGTAACTTTGAGGATGGGCGATAGGCCTCGAAAGCAGCCCTGATTTACTTTCTTAAGTAAGAAAAAAAGGTAACCATTGGATTATTTAAGAAATACTTACTGTGTATGTGTATAATCCAATATTCAACTTGAATAATTTAAGTGATTAACCCCCACACATTGCCACATTCTGACGTCAATGTCAATAGTTTATGCTCTTCATGTAGTCACTTATTTGAATGGCATTCAATCTAACACCTTTGAGGTCATTTGCCATCTAATTTTGCACATTTAAAAAGAGCCTATGAGTTTTCTCTGCATCGAAATATTTGCCGTGGTGCCTTTTCATGATATCAGTCACCATACCACTATGTTTCCAGTGCTTAATGTGAGGTGATCTGGCTAATAACAAGATGTTACTTATATCTAATCTCACCTTCCATGAGACTTTGCTGTTGATTGGCAAAGCTTCTACTTAGCTGTTTTGCATTCTCTCCATCTATTCCAACCAACATGATCTCACATGCCCAGGTAGAGGCTTATCGTCTTTTCAATCAATATTTATCAAATTCTAATCTGTATTTTTTCCTCCTCCTAAGAATGCTCAACATTCTCCATCATTGGTGGCTTTATGATCTTTTGGTAGTATCAATTACCAGTAATTGTTTTTCTTAACCTCCCATATTCATGGACAGATCATAATGAAATCATGATAACATAGCTAAAATGTTAATGTTACCAAAAGTGATCTACAGATTCAATGCAATCCCCATCAAAATGCTAACAACATAATACTAGAAAAAAAACAATCCTAACATTCAAATAGAAGAACAAAGCAATCCTGAGAGCAAAACAAAGCTGGAGGCATCACTACCTCTGAATTCAAATTATACTATAGAGCCACAGTAATTAAAAACAGCACTGTATGTTGCTCGGAGAAAAACAGACACACAGACCAATGGTTTAAAATAGCAGATAGAGACAAACCCACAACTACGGTCATCCAATTTTTTTTTTTTTTTTTGCATTACGATCCAATTCTTAATAAAGGCATCAAAACCGAACAATGGAGAAAAGACAGCTTTTTTAAACAAATGGTGCTAGAAAAAATGAATATCTATATGTAAAAGGATGAAGCTAGATACTTATCTCTTACCCCATACAAAATGAACCAAAGACCCAAGTAGAAGACAAGAAACTTTGCTACTATTTGAAGAAAATTAGGGGAAACACTTCAACATGTAGGTGCGTGCAAAGGCTTCTGGAACGAGATCCTTATAGCTCACGGAAGAACCATTAAATGGAAGAACCATGAAATGGGAGAGCATCAAATTTAAAAGCTTCTGCACAGCAAAGGAAGCAACAGAGTAAAGAGGCAATCTGTGGAATGGGAAAATTGTTTGTAGCTACTCTTCTGACAGAGAAGTAATATTCAGAATGTATAAAGAACTTAAAAAACTCATTATAAAAACAAATGACCCAATCAATAAATGGACAACTGAACTAAACAGATACTTCTCAAAAGAAGAAGTACAAATGACCGACAATTATATGAAAAAAAAATATTCAACGTCTTCAGCCATCAGGGAAATGCCAATCAAAAGCACAAGGAGATTCCATCTCACTACAGTTAAAATGGCGATTATCAAGAACACAAATAGCAGTACATGCTGGTGAGGACGTGGAGGGGTGTGTGTGTGGTGACATTTACATACATAACGTTGATGGGAAAATAAATTAATAAGCTACTGTGGAACTCAGTAAGGAGGTCCCTCCAAAAGCTTAACCCAGCTAGGCCATTCCTTGGTGTTCATCTAAAAGCATTAAAGCCAGCATACTTTAGAGACACATGCATAGCCCAGTTTATCACAGCACAATTCACAACAGTCAAGTTAGGGAACCAGCCTAGGTGTCCATCAATAGATGAATGGATAGAGAAAATGTGGTACAAGAACACAATGGTGTTTTATTTGGCCATAAAGGAGAATGAAATTAGGACATCTATAAGAAAATGGATGAAAAATTTGAGGCCATAATTATGGGCAAAATAAGTCAGACTCAGAAAGAAAAGTATCATGTGTTCTCTCTCATATGTGGAAGCCAGAGGGAAACATCAAGAAAAGAGACTCTGTGAAATTAAAAGGGACACCAGTAGGGTAGAGGGAAGGAATCAGTGAGGGGAAGAGGAGGTACTGATAAATGAAACTGATCAAATTATATTTTACATGTAAATATGCCACCATTTTGTATAATAGGTACCAATACAATCTTTCATTTCCTTATTGTCATTTCCTATAATACATTGATATATGTTTACAAATAACCACCTCGTGTGTATATTTAAAACATATATACAAAAGCATAGAAGTTCATCTTTTTTTTTCCTTTTTTTTATTTTATTTTTTTCATCTTTCATACATTTGATTCAAGTGAGTTATGCACTTCCATTTTTACCCCAAATACAAATTGCAGAATCACATCAGTTACACATTCACAATGTTTACATAATGCCATATTAGTGACTGTTGTATTCTGCTGCCTTTCCTATCCCCTACTATCCCCCCTCCCCTCCCCCTCCCATCTTCCCTCTCTACCTCATCTGTTGTTGTTCAGTTCTCTCCCTTCCCCCCCCTTTCCCCTCACAACCTCATATATGTGATTTCGTATAATGATGAGGGTTTCCTTCCGTTTCCATGCAATTTCCCTTCTCTCTCCCTTTCCCTCCCATCACTCGTCTCAGTTTAATGTTAATCTTTTCCTCATGCTCTTTCCCCCTGCTCAGTTCTTAGTTGCTCTCCTTAAATCAAGGAAGACATTTGGCATTTGTGTTTTAAGGATTGGCTAGCTTCACTTAGCATAATCTGCTCTAATGCCATCCATTTCCCTGCAAATTCCATGATTTTGTCATTTTTTAGTGCTGCATAATACTCCATTGTGTATAGATGCCACATTTTTTTTTTTTATCCATTCATCTATTGAAGGGAATCTAGGTTGGTTCCACAGTCTAGCTATTGTGAATTGTGCTGCTATGATCATTGATGTGGCAGTATCCCTATAGTATGCTCTTTTAAGGTCCTCAGGGAATAGTCAGAGGAGGGCGATAGCTGGGTCAAATGGTGGTTCCATCTTTTGAAGCTTAACTTGCCTCTAAAACCAGGCAAGCTGAAATTTGCCAAACTTCCATTGGTCTCAAATACTGGGTACATTAAAAACAACATTGCCTTCCATCCCCAGTTTGTTGACAGTGGTGATGTGCCTTTGAGTATGACAGAGCCCTGCCTCTGTGAACACACTGGGTATCCTCAATCTGAGACAGAGGACATAGTAGCTGAGAGCTTCTCAATAGTGTGGGACAATAGTGTGGTGGTTCAGGGAGGATCAGTGATGAACAAGATTCCAGTCACACCGTTTTTCTTCCTTCCCTTTGGGTCTGACATACATTGTACCATATGCACTTCATCTTGACATAAACGCTGACCTGAAATTCTCAATGCTTATCTGATACCTGCTTCTTCTTTTTTTTTTTTTTCCAGCTAGTGAATGCAGGTTCTCCTGTCAATACTGCTGTTTAATGCACAATATTATTTGGAGGGAGGCAGAGATAGACAGAGGGCAGGGGGAAGAGAGTGAGCACTCAAGCAAGCTTAAAGAAGGAAGTACAGCAGGCCTTACCAAAAAAAAAAAATGCATGTTTTCCTAAAATCAGTATGTTCACACATGAAAGCTGAGTAGGGAATGATATCAATAGAACACAGACATCGCCTTGGTTCATGTGCAACAGAATGCAGAATACACTCCCCAGCTGCATGCCGCAAGCCCAAGAGAGAGGCAGTAATTGCTGTCCGCGAAGCGAGTCTCCCTCCCACTGCAGAATGGCCACAAGCTCTGGTGTGCTCCCAGAAGAAGGGCCAGGGACATTACCTGAGTGGCCCTGAACTAAGAGGGGCTTAAACCATTCAACTCTGACATGCTTAAAGCATTGTGGCAACATTCCTGGCATGCATATTTGACTGTTTCTAAGATAAAGTTGATCTCTTACAGTATTTATATTTGGGGCTTCAAATATCTTTTTAATTCTAATCACTGTCATTCAGAGTTGTTTAGATTTGCAGATATTTGGCCCCAGCCTACCTTTCTCATAACTTTTGTTATTTTTAGCTCTGATTTTGTAGATTTTTTTAAGAGTCTTCAGAAATGTAGATACCAGGATATAGCATAAGTGCTTATATGTTCAACTTCCAAAAGGTAACAGTGGGAGCAGGGTATGGCCCAGTGGGCTTGATTCCCAGAACACCACACACACACACACACACACACACACACACACACACACACACAAATAGTGGGTGACACCAAATTTGAGAAATTTAAAGTCAATTTTGTATTTGTAAAAGCCAAATAGTTACAAAGAACCAGTTTGCTTTTGTAACAACTGAAATTTGAGTTTACTAGTGTTTTACGGTTCAGAAGAACTAGGAGCCTGGTTGTTAACACCAGAGGATTGGAGGCAACTAAGTGGGCAAAGAAGAAAGGATCCCAAGAAGCTAACCCCATTACAGTCAACACATATCCTACAAATGGCAGGTTAATAAGAAAACCCCCAATGGGGCTGGGGTTCTGGCTCAGTGGTAGAAGGCTCACCTAGCATGCATGCGGCCTTGGGTTTGATCCTCAGCACCACATAAAAGTAATTAAAAAAAAGAAAACCCCCAATAAGAGTAGTAGGGAGGAACACGGTAGGGTTAGGAGTAGCAGGTACCAAGAGGGACAGCTTGCATTTGGGTCAGGGGTCCACAATTTTCTTTTTAAAAGGTTAAATGATAGCCAGTCAGTGTAGATTGCCTGTAATCCCATGACTCAGGAGGCTGAGACAGGGGGATTGCAAGTTCAAGGTCAATATCAGAAACTTTGCAAGACCCTCAGCAACCAAATGAGGGATTTAATTCAAAATATAAAGGCCTGAGATATAGCAGTGGTAAAGCACCCCTGAGGACGGATTTCCCAGTACCAAAGAAGGAGGAAAAAGTCAAATAATAAATATTTCAGACTTTGTGCCCCTTGAGGTCTCTGTATACTCAATTTTGCCACTAAAGCCCCACATTAGCCACAGACATTAGTAAACAAGAATGTGTCCACCAAATCCTTATGGGACAAGTTAAAGGTGAATCTTAAACCATTTTCCACATGCCCCAACATATTATTTTCTTGATCTTTCTTCTTAATCATTTACAACGTACAAACCATGCTTTGGTCTTAGTTTATACACAATAGGTGACAGGCATATGAGCAGCATTGGTGAACCCCTGGTTTAGAGCTCTGAGATGTTACAGGTGAGATTAACCCAGCTATTACAAAGAACAACGGGGTACCAGACACTTTTTACCAATAGGCAAAAGGGACAACAGTGATATTCTAAAAAGCCTGGGGTGGTCAGCAGGAGGAAGACAATTTCAAAAGAAAATCTTTTAATGAAGTACAGCTCAATGGCTAGGTAAGTAATGAGATACTTGATAAATTTTTTTTTTCTCTTTCACTGCTGGATTTAAATTGGAAGCATTCTGTGTTTTATAAGAAAAATGGAAAGTTCGTTACATTGTGTATTACTGTTTAAGTAACAAGCAGGTGGAAATTAAATGCTCAGGTGGGTATGTCAGTGGCTGACTGTGGCTATTCTTATCTATCCACAGCAGACATCATTACTCTTTATATTTTATTCCATCTAAGAGGGAGAAGTTGATCGACTAATAGAATCCTTTCATGCAGGTGGAAATAAATTAGTAATGACTATAGATGGGAAACATTTTATTTCAACCTAAAATTAATGCGATCTCTAACATTTCTTTAAAGTGTCACATAAATGTACAAATATTTGCAGAGCAAGGTAAATGCGAACTCGGCATTTTTGTGAATTCTCCCACTACTTTATTGTAGCAGCAATTTTTAAAGGCTCACTTCTATGAAACCTTTGAAAACTACAACCTAAGTCTGAATAGTGACTATACTTCATCATTTTAAGTAATGGTTGATGTAATGTTATTATACCACAGGTATGTGGCGTAGACAGGTTTGGTAAGAAACACACCCAAATACTTAATGAAGGGTAACTGGGACTCTGAGAAAATGGCCATCGAGGCAACCTTTGATGTGCTCTCAATCTCCCAGTAGTGGTTTTCAACCTCAGGACACCTCAGACCCACCCATCTGGGGAAGGAGAGGCTGGGAATCTCCGTCTTTGTTGGATACCTCACTCCAATGCTTGAGATCCTTAGGCCCTACCCACACGCAATGCCTCCTTTTGATGGGTTCCCAAGTGATTCTTAAAAAAAATGACTCTACAGAAGCATGCCAGGCAGCCTCAACCTTTCTTTCCATTTAGACACAATAGAAATTTCCAGAACAGTGGTTGTTGGCCTCTGTCACATGCACACCATAATTGCCTGGGGAGCTTTTGCCACACTGCTGGAGGTCCTGATCTAATTGGTCTGGAATGGGGCTGGGTACTGGTATTCTAAGGGCCCTCCAGTTGATTCCAAAGAGCAGCAGATGACGCCAAGCACCCGGGCAGCATGCCCCCGTTATCCATGTCGGGGCCAGCTCCTAAATTCGCTTTGAAATTCTTGAAAACACACTGACATAACTAGGGTTTGTTAGGCAAATCATTAATTTTTTTTAATGAAAAATACACATTTAAATGTGGTTTTACCACAAATGATTTCTGTTCCTACTTAAGCAGGGTCCGCAAAGTAGCCGAGATTCAACTTTCAAAGAACTGCAAATTGAAGTGACTAAGAGAACAAACCTTGTCCAGGACAAGTCCACGAAAGCCCACTGCAAGACCTGAGGCAGCTGTGATCAGGAAGCGCATTCGAGAGCCTGGAAGGACTTCAGAAAATTGTTTGCATGTCTATGGAAAGTAGGAGACTATCCTCTTTCCTGGCATTTATGGGTGCTATTCTAAGCAGTCATTATAATTGGGCTAATGCCATGAATTCAACCACTACTTCTCAACCAGTACTGCCACACCAAAGCCAAGAAGGGTGCATCTGCTTGTGAATGGCATAAAGCTAAGTCCAGATGTAGAGGACTGTTTTTCTTTAAAAGGCTAATTCAATCATAAATGATGCATATTTGGTAATAATTATAAGATAATAACTACCTATTATTGGGGATTTACTATGTCCCAGGAATTATGCAACATGCACATTTCTAGTTTCTTCCTCTCTACAAGCCTGTGAGGTATTAGTAGTATGACTATGTAGCCTATTTATAAATATGCCTATTTTAGCACATGAAATTCAAAAGTTGGCAGGTAAAGGGCAGGGATGGGAGAGACTGGATCAGCAAACCATCTCCTAATCTTTCATTAAGGCTAAGCATCTCTACTCTGAATGACCCTGCTATGGTCTAGACATGGCTCTGCCCCAAAGGTTCATGTGCTGGAAGCTGGATCTCCAGAAGTGGTGGAACCTTTAAGTCATAGGGTCCAGTATAAGGTGGGCAGCTCACTGGGGTGCTGCCCTACAAAAGGGTTACTGTAGTTGTCATGGAACTCTGATTGGTTCCCATGAAAATAGGTTGTTAGAAGAGTGAGCCTGACAGCCCATCTACCTTCCTGTCTTTCCATGTGTGCTTCCACTATTGTGAAGTCTTCCATTACAAGGTCCTCATGAGAGTAAGCAGAAGCTGGTGCCATGTTCTTAGATTTTCAAACCAAATAAACCTCTTTTTTCCCCCCAAATCAGGCATTTTGCTATAGTAACAGAAAATGGGCTGATATGACACGGTCTTCATCTTAGAGAAATGAACTCCCAGCAAACCTTTCCTGAGAGCTTACTCCATGCCAGACACCAGACTAAGTACCTTTCCTTCCTCACTTCCACAATCCTATGACTTAAGCATTGCTAATGTCACTTTTTTTTTTCCTTTACACATAAGAAATCTAGGCTGACAAAGATCAAAATGTTCCCAAGACCACAGGACAAGTGATGGAGTCAAGACCAGATGTAGACCCCATGGCCTGATCCCCTCACCAGAAGAACACACCTCTAGATGCAAACGTTTTATTTCCCCCCTGCTCCTTTCAAGGTAAAGTGGTGAGTTAGGACCTCAGGTTGAAAGAGAATTTGCAGTCCTAGAATTGGCCCACTTCCATCCACATGTTCACATTTTATTCTCTTGAAATATTTATGTTGTATCTCCTGTGGCCAGGGCTTGGCTGGGCACTGGGAGGTGAATGTGAACAAGAAGAGTGGGCACCTGCCCTCAGGAAGCACGGTGGCAGCCCAGGGCTGCTTGCTGGCTAGGATCCTAATCCCAACACAGATAGAACTTGCCCACAGAACCACTTTCTCTGGGCTTCCAGGTGCTGGCAGGCTGCCCCCGTCTGCTGGTGTGTCTCTGCAGGAAACTTAATCTTTGAACTCCTTTTCCAGCTGGCAAAGGGAAGCCTTCGAAAGCTACAGATGTTTCCTCCCAAGGACAAGAAAGCGCTTACACCGAGATCTCTGTCTGTTGCTAAGCTGTGACTCATCTGACTTTTGGGTCACAGCCACAATAACACTTCCTTCTTATTTTATTCCTGAAAGAACAAATCTGGAAGGGAATACCTGATCCCGGAGACCCAGAAATATGAGCAAGTCATTGCAAGATCATAAAATATTCAGAACTGACACGTGTATTTCTGAAAGGCTCTGGGCAAATCATTCACAACCGTTTCATTAGACCGTTGCTAATTCATTACGGGAGAAGTCTCAACGGAGGGAGAAAGAAGTGAGAGAAGCACAAGAAAAAGATGAAGAAGAGCAGGGGAGAAAGGGAAGAGCAGAGAAGAGAAACTGGAAGGAGGAGAAAGCCAGAAGGCAAGATGCAATCAATATATGATCATAGAGATTTAGGATGTTAAGAAAACCAAAAGGGAGGACACAACCAATGATCATGAAGAAATTATCCAGTCTAGTCAGCTCAGAGAGCTGGACTGCCTCAACATGACGATGACTAGGTGTCAGGCACTGTACCCAATTTTCTCTTTCATGAGCAATCCAGATAACTGTGAATTGTGTACCATTATTACCACCTTTCTATACCTGAGACCACTGAGGCTGAAGTGTCAGATAAAAAAATCACAAAGCAAGCAAGTGGCAGAGCCTGGCAACACACCCTGTCATACAGTCTGGCTCCAGTGTTCACTGGATGCTGACGCAGGTAACGAGAAAATTACGGAGGATGAGAACCTTGTCATAGGTTTCACTTCCCAGGTGTGAAGTTCTGAACTCACCCACCCTGCTCTGGCCACAGGATCCCACCTTCCCTCTCTAGCACTTGAGTGGTAAGATCCTGATGCTGCAGAAGCTACTCAGGAGCCAGATGCAAAATCATTTTGCTCCCGAGTGTCTTGTCAGCACCCTTTGAGGACAATGCTCTAATTTAGCTGCAAAAGGGAAAATGTCTCCAGGGCTCAGATCCATTTCACAGAGCGATCAGAAAGGGTGAGCTTAGAGCTGAGGAGCAGTAAACAGATCGTGGCATGCTTGTTTACCCTCCACACCAACCTCATGGAACTCATTAGCTCTGGTGGCCTTCAAAGCAGGCTGAGAGAGGAGGGCTAGAAGAAGCTGGGTATGTGGTGGGCGAGGACGCTGTGTGGATTTTGTCAAGGATTGTGTCATTATTGAGCCTGAGGTACCTGCTTGGACATGTTGGGTGATCTGGCAGTGTAAGCATTCGCCAGTTCTTTCTAGAAGAGAGTTGGAGGCCTTCCTGCTCCAGAAAATAGGAGTGGAGGGACACGTGGAAGAAAAGGACCCAGTTGTGAATAACAGTAACAGTTTTAGTGGCAGGAGCCCTTTGAATGACCAAGTCACACAGTTGAGGAAAGAAGGGTCCTGGGCAGACTGAAACATTTTTATTATGTCCCTATTAGTATTGCCTATGTTGCTTTTGTCTATATAAGTGTTGTGTGACTTTGAAAGAAACAGGGAAGCTAATGTGCCACAGCCACAAAATGCCCTTGTTATAAGAAACCCACTCTCTTCAGAACACAGTGAGTGAACTCTGATTGATCCACTTTTCTGGTGGAGCAAAGGATGCCCAGGACTCTCAGGGAAGGCAATCTGGGAAGTTTCTATTTCTTGATAAAAGCAACAGGCAGGCTGGCTCCAGCTCCTTCACACTTCCTTCTGCTCTGACCACAGACAGGATGCTTGGAGATGAAGGATGTCTCGTGACCCTATGGCAGCAAGCCAGTGTACTAAAGACGACAAAGCAGAAGACCTGCAGTCACTTGGCTTTTCAACAATGTTAAGTGGAGAAATGAAGCCACCCTGGATTGTCAACCCCATATATTCCTTCCATGACAAAAGTTGACCCTTGCCTCATTCACTGTTGGTACAAATAGATGAAGAAACTTCTAATTGATGCAACAAAGTACTGAGACATGGTGGTCAAGCTTGTGATAGTGTACAAAATATCTTCACAACTGTCTCTTATTTGATTTCTGTGTCAACTCCATGAGCTAGGCTGCAAACCAATTGTGAGGAGGAGGATGTGGATCAGACAGGGAAAGCAATCTGGTCACAGCAAAGAGACAGTCAGTACAGAGAGAGATCTGTCTGGGTCTCTCCGACTGTGACCACCTTGGATGGTGCTGGCAGAAAGACCTATCTTGGTAGCCAAGACAGTTTCAGTTTCAGGGGGCCCTTATACTAGGATTACAGTTCAGCAAAACCCATCATATTCTCATAGAATATAAGGAAGTGAAATGAGTTTAATAGCACAAAATAGTTTAATATTTGTACCCTGGTCTCAACTGAAGGATACAGGGAAGCCTCCTAGCTCCAGCTGTAGCCAGTGAGTTATTGGATGAGGACCAGGGATAATTTCTTCTCTAGGGCCACCAATAAGGCTCTGCCAGACCAGGAAATATGCTGTGCTTAGAAGTCATTGAGAAGATTTAATATCTGGTCCGTATAGTGAGGAATTTGTCCATGAAAGCAGCAACAACCTGTTTCTTCAAGTTGGTACCCATCATCACTGGTTTAAATAACCACATAAACATCCCTGGGTTAAGAATTCATTCCATATACATTTCATCACATTAAGAATAAGAAAATAGGGCTGGGGATGTGGCTCAAGTGGTAGCGCACTCGCCTGGCATGCGTGCGGCCCAGGTTCGATCCTCAGCACCACATACAAACAAAGATGTTGTGTCCGCCGATAACTAAAAAATAAATATTAAAATTCTCTCTTTCTCTCTCTCTCTCTACCTTTAAAAAAAATTCTCTCTCTCTAAAAAAAAAATAAGAAAATAAAAAGAGAATGATTTAGGGTGAATTCTTTCTATACAAACTCCACTAAATGATCAACAATAACTATCTAGTAAATGATCAAAATTTTTTAAAAAAGAATTTGAAAAAAGAAAGGAAAAGGATAGAAGGGAACGGGGAATGAGGTAAGAGGGGAGGAGAAGAAAGGGAAAGAAGAGGAAACCTTTGAATCGAGACAGCCTCTCTCTGGCAGCAGATGCAAACTCTGTTTTCTCAGAGTCTGGCTTCCTCCTGGTAATGCTACCTTATGGGGCCATCGGGAAGCTTGGCCCTTCCGACACAATTCACTGTAAGCAACGGAGCACCCTCTGGAGTCCTGGCCAAACCTAGCAGGTTTTGAGGACCTGAAACCATCACCCTTGACCTGGACCAAGAGAAATACGCATTGCTCCTTTCTATTTCCACAGTGGTGCCCTCTGGGTGCCAGGGTCAGTCCACAGGACCCTCTGGGGCTGCCTCCGAGTCCCACATCTGTTGACATGAAATGCTGCCCTCCTTCCAGCAGGCTAGAAAGAGGAAGAAAAACCCCAAACCAGCACTGTTAGTTTCCTAGGCCACTTCCCTGCCACCTCCCCCAGCTCAGCTCTCTCTGCTCCAACTGAAGCACTGTGAGCCGTGACAGAGATAAGCAAATGAGATGGGATTTCCCCAGACACAGGATCCTACAATTCACATCCCCAAACTCTTGCTTTCCTTTTCAAAGCCCATCTGGACTATGTGATGTGCCATACCGCTCAGTTTTTAATTTTATTTAAATATTTTTTTCACTTGTCCAGGTTGGTATTTCTAGTTCTCCAAACTCCCCGAGGGCAGACATATATCTGCAAATCCCAATATGCAAAGAGACTCCTTGTCAGTGACAACAGTCATGATAGATATAATAATGAGAATTGAGAATCTTTAGAATAAAGCTTTACCTTCACCGATTTGGGGATAAAGGCAAGTTAAAAGTGGCCCATCTCAGTTTCACTAGTTTGACATAAGGCACCTAAAATCTTCCTATTGAATCCTAGAGGACTTCTCCTTGAACTCTGTCCCACATCATCACAGATGTATTCCTGCTCTTGGGGTGTGAGAAGTTGGGACAGGACAAAGAGGAAGAAAGTGCTAGAGAGTTAAATTTTTGTTGTAGTGCAGTGTAGTGGCTATAGCACATGTTTCAACTCAAACCTTGAACACCTGAAGAAGCTTAACCCCTTGCTTGTCTTAGTTCCTCCATTCAAACCTGGGATTAACAATGGTCTTGACATCATTGTCATAGTGAGGGCCTCATGTAGCAGGTAGAAAGTACTTAAATGTAAGCCCTTATCATTATCATCTCCAAAGGAATTTGATCTAGTCAAAATGGAATTGAGGGGAGAAGCAAAGGCCAGTCCATTGTAAAAGTGCAAGTTGACCAGGGATAGCTCCAGAGTCCCCTGGAACTCTGCTGTCCCTTGAGGCTGGACCAGGACTCTCAATTTATCTAGCCATGGTCTATCTAAAGGACAGAAGGACTCACTCAATACGTAGGGCTGCACAATCATAACCAGATTTTATGAGCATATGCTGTGTGTGTGTGAGTGTCTATTTTTTTTTTTTTTTTTTTTTTTGGTACCAGGCATTAAACTCTAGGACACTTAACCACTGAACCATATCCATAGCCCTTTTAAAATTTTTTATTTACAGACAGGGTCATGCTAAGTTACCTAGGGCCTCACCAAGTTGCTTCAAGACTGGCTTCAAACATGTGATCCTCCTGCCTCAGCCTCCTGAGCCACTGGGATTAGAGGCATGCACAACAGCATCCACCAATTATTTTTAATTAAGCATAAAACCATTCATAGAGTCCAAATATGATTTTAGAAGCACACATACTATTATACTTAAAAATATTTTCTAAATTGGTTCATCACTTTCTTGGTGATAATACTTCTTATAATTAAATGGGGGAATCCACTTTCAATAATTAGTCTTTATTGTGAAGTCCTCTTCTAATTTGTAGTTTTGGTATAAAACCCTATCAAAAAATAAATAAATAAAATAAAATGAAATAAAACCCTATCAACAAGCTCTGTGCTTGCAGGACCCACTCAAGATTCCAATAACCTGGCTCTGCATTGCTGTAGCAGGTTCCACAAAGGCAAATCCTGTGATTTCAGTTTCTATCAAAAATCACTCCTCAAGTATTTGACCTGGCTTGGGAAGCCACCTCGGTGTCCACTCTCCACTCGTATTAACACAATACTTTGGCTTTGTTTTTCTCTCCAAGGAATGGGCAAAAATCCACGCTTCTGTTTCCTCCTACTGCCATGGTTTTACTGTATTGCCTGAGTTTCTGAGCTTGGCTGATGTAGGGACCGTAGGGAACTCATTTCAAGGCATTCTTTTTAGGTGTGTCTCACCCTCTATCAGTGCTGATGAGAAAGGAGCATTAGCACCCTGGAGGAAGATAGAGAGCCTCCAGAGGATTTTTATTCCTCAACCATACGAAGACATCCAAGTCCCTTATCCCCAGGAAGCGTTCCTCGAGAAGAGAGGGTAGCTGTGCCCTTGGTCATCTCCACGCCTGGGACCTGCAGTCTCAGAAGCGCAGAACTGCTGCCAGAAGTTGTGTGGGAATACTAAAGGGAACTCACTGGCTTCACCACAGTGATCAGCATCTCCATATCAAACAGTGAGACCACCTCCTGCCTGGCACAACCAACTGCTGCCTGGAAGGAACAAGTACAAGTTGTCACTCTACCTTGAGAAGAATTTGCACTACGCCTAGAATTCTCATCCCAGACATGTGCTTTAATAATGCTATGTCTATGGGGAAATACAGTAATCAACACGAATTATCTCAATCTTACAATCTGTGCCCAATCACATTCAGGAGGCCATGCCTGTCAGACCATAGTGAACTGAGGTATCATAGGTCCAAGAACAATCTTTACTGGAAGGGAACAATCTTTAGGAAGGGAACAATCTTGCAAGGCGTTTATGACGAATTTTGCCTGAGTCCTCTGGTTTCTCGCAACAGTATGTGTCATCTGGATACCAAAGACCCTTTTGGACACTGTCATGGTTTGAATCTGGAATGAAGCCGGAAAGCTCATGTGTTGATGACTTGGTCTCCATGCAACAGTGGCCAGGGATTTTTGGAAAGTGATTGGATCAAAGGAGCTCTGACCTTATCAGTGGATTAATTCACTGATAGCTGAATAGACTACTGGGAGCTGGTGAAAACTATAAGCAGGTGGGGCGTGACTAGAGGGAGCATTTCACTGGGAATATGCCCTTGGGGATTATATCTTGTCGCTGATGCCTTATTTTCTCTTTCTGCTTCCCAGCTGCCATGAGGTGAGCAACTGTCCTCCATCACACCCTTCTGCCATGATATTTCTGCCTCACCTCCAGGCCCCCCCCAAAATGAAGCCAGCTACCACGGACTAAGACGCCTAAAACCATGAGCCAAAATAAATTTTCTTTCCTTTATTTCTCTCAGGCATTTGTCACAGCAACAAAAACCTCACACAATCACTCTGTGAGATGCTTTCATGTCACTCTCCTTGGAGCATGGCTTCAGTACACCTGGATTCAGTCAATGAATTCCGAAAATGGCAGCCGCTGCTCCTCTCAATTCTTGCTCGGAGGCAGCACCTTCTTTTCCCATCTCTCAACACTATTGTTCCCATATCAGCTGCCAAACTGTTAGGGTTGGAGTAATAGTAAAAAAATCCTCCAGGCAAATTACAACCACAACAGCTGTGTTTACTAAGAGCTACACATGAACTTGTCCCAGCGCTACTAGAGTCGGGGACAGCAATTCGGAACCCTCCAAAAGCACCCCACCCTTGGGAAGCACGTCCTGCTTCCCAAGCCAATTCTGGGCATTTGGAAGAGACCCTCTGCTGAGCCAGGGGCCTCTTTTCACCCACAATACATTGGTGTTTCTTCTCACAGCTGCAGGGATTGGCACTTGGCTGTTTATGCTGCTGGGAGGGCTGGCAGCAAGGGCTGGCAGTCATGCATAGAGCAGGAAACTGCTCACGAGTTAGTGATTCTCATGAGGGGAGCACCAAGATAACTCTTCTCTACCCCTAGGCCTGAACTGCTCCCCTCATCCAACCACCTGCAACAAGGCCTAAAATTCTACCAATTATCATTCAAAGCTTTGGACCATGAAAGATCTTTCCTTTTGTCTTAGCAAAAGGAATGCTACCAAGAGGACGAACACTTATCCACACCTTGAGGAGGACTGTTTCTCCTAAATATCTCTGAGGCTTCATTTTATCACCTGTAAAACTGACATATGCTTGTGAGACTATTAGGAAGTACTCTGTACCCTCTAAAATTCAAGTAAACTGTTATTTGAGTTCTCAGGTTAAAAGGCAGGAATTCTTGAGGGATATCACTAGAGACTATATCAGCTCTTTGTACCCTTACAGAGATTACTTAGATGATGGGCTGTTTCCATGGCAACAAGGGCACAGGTCTGAGAAGGACAGGCCGGGCAGCTGGTCAGTTGTTCTGGACAACAAAGCCCAGGAGCAGAGGGTGTGGTCTAGGTCAAACAAGGGCACAGCAGTGTCTCTTACAGCATGTGTGATTCTGTCCACAGCACACAAAGAAAGGATGTGATTAAGGTTTTTCTGATCAGGGAAAATTGATGGCTACCTAGCACAGCGATTCCCAGACATGCCTGTGCAGCATTTACTGAACACAGACTCCCAGGTCCCTTCCCAGGAGATTCTACAAGATGAGGCTGAGCAGGTGCCCTGGTGTTGGGATTTTTAAGTGGTTCCCAAGTGATTGTTTGTTTGTTTGTTTGTTTGTTTTAACACTGGCTAAATTTCTAAGAATGAACTTAAGCTTTCCTGCTTTTCCTTGGAACACAGGCTGGAAATCTCAGCAAAACCTCCCAAGGACCATGTGGGATTTCTGCCTGGACCTATGACCGGCTACTGCTTTAAGCTGGAACCAGGGGTGCTCCATCTGTTGGGTTTTAAGGAGGGGATTTCACTCACTAGTGGCAAGGTTTGAAGACTTCATTACACTAGAAAAGAGCAGTGAGCCAACAGACTGCAAGTCCCAGAAGGAGAACAGAATACCAGGCATTCCTCACGTATGCCCTGAGCCCCATCCCAAAGAAGGGAAGCGAGAGCCCAGCTCAGCCCAGCTCAGCCCAGCTCAGCAGCAAAAGCCAGCACAGCCAGTATCAGAGCTGCCAGGCCCACTGGAAAGTGCTCTTGGGATGGCTCTGACAAGAAGAAGTTTGCCACACAGATTTCGAGAATTTCGGGTTTCTACTGTAGCTGCATATTGAAAGAAGGGCCCTGGTTTTCCTCCCTACACAAGCTCAGCCCTCAAAATTGGACAGACTTCTAAACAGGCCATCAAAAGCAAGTCTCGGTGGTGATGAATCATGGGATTCATCACTCACAGCACGGGTGGTTCTGCCAAAACGGCAGCCACACACCACACAAGGAGAGGATGTGATCAAGGCTTTTCTCATCAGGGAAACTTGGTGGCCACCTTGCACCAATTCACATTTCCTCCTGTAACTTCACTCTTTTCAGAGGAAACCTACTCCCTTCTCAAAAGACTGAACTAAAAGGTGGCTTCTTGCAGGCCTCCCCAGCACAACTCTCACAAAAATACTTGTGAGGATCAAATGGGTCCTGCAGAGAGGTGGCCTCAGAAGGACCATCATCCTTGGAACAACCCACCACCCATATGTGGAAACAGTCACCACTCATTCCAGACCACAGGCATATAAGGCGTACAAGTTTCCTTTGCCACATCAACTAAATTTTCAAAAGAAGCAGGGAATTCTAGCTA
Organism: Callospermophilus lateralis; assembly: GCF_048772815.1. Taxonomy (NCBI): domain Eukaryota; kingdom Metazoa; phylum Chordata; class Mammalia; order Rodentia; family Sciuridae; genus Callospermophilus; species Callospermophilus lateralis. Next base: position 108,833,524 of record NC_135313.1, on the reverse strand, counting down.
TTTAGATGAACTGCCCAAATGGAAAATTTGCCATTTAAAAAACATTGTGCTTGCTGAACATAAATATTTGTGAGCAGGATTCAGCCTAAGGGTTCCAAGGTTTCTCTGTTGCTTCAGGCACACAGCAGTGCCTTGATGAAGTGCAGCACAGGCGGTATTACTTTCTTGACTCTGCCAGCCTGCGGCCAAGCTTCCCCTGGGCAGTGTTCTCTCCTATTTCCTTTGCCCTTACTCCTTGCCACCCACATTCTACAGGGACCTTACAAAACAGATACCCTGGCATCCCCTGGCATTAACAGTACTTCTCAGAAGCAGTGCCCCTTCAGCCAACAGCAGCGGGGGCTTAATGGCCCGCCTCATCATGGATGGCATCGATGGTTGAGTTATGCTTTGTCTGATACTCCCGGAAAGCTCAGCAAGTTCATGTGCAGCCTATTTACATCCTTATGTAGGTTATAAAGAGCATATCTGATTCCTTACTATTTACTTCTTCTTCAGTACCTACCCACTCCATCCAAGCCCTTTTTCATCTGGGCAAGCAACAACTTCAATCTATTTTCATACAGCAGGTTTATGAGTCTCCCCCATATTTTACTTCTTCCAGTCAGAAGGGCTCTAATTTACCTAATCATACTACTAGCAGAAAAAAACTAACAGACGTTAATGAATACAAGGCATTGTTCTAATAGCTTTAGACAATCATGAGCCATGTAACAATTTTGTCAATGAGAGACCACACACACAACCTTGGTCTCATATAATTATCTCCCCCATGACATCAGAGCTGCCTTAGTTTATGTAACTATGATGTTCACATGATGAAAACAACGCCCAATGATCTAGTCTCGGAGCATATTCCCGAGGTTAAGGGATATATGACTGTATTTATTAATGAGAACTATAAAATGAGTGCTATTATCATCACCCATTCTACAGGTAAGAGAAGAGACAGGGAATAAAGGACCTGTCTAGTGAGTGTAAAGCCACCACTGACCAGTCTGGCTGCACAGTCTCTGCCGGTAGTTCTCCAAGTCTCCAGGTGGGCTTGATAGTGCAGAGACAGGCAGGAGATCAATACCCTGAGAGTTAGCAGGGATGGGTGCCATGCTTAATGCTCTCAAGTTGGTAGGGAATAAATAACCCCTTCATTCTATGTCATGGCTCAACTGAAAGCCCATGATCAATTCCTGGCAGGCCTCACCCTGTTGACCCGCATGAGTGCACTGTCAATGAATCCCTTAAGTCTCTTTTATACTCATGGATGCTAGGTCACAGCAAGCCCATCCTTTCCTCTGACTCTGGGCCTGGCCTGGAATTATTCTCCCCTTGCTGCCCACCGCCCCAGGCTCTTGTCTGGTTCTGCCCTATTTCTGATGGCCCATAAAGTTTTCTTACAGGCTACCTCCTCCTTGTCCTTGCTCTTGAAAGAATTAGAGAAGGCCAAGGAGGAGTTTAGATTATAGAAACATGGAACTCTGGGGATCTGAGCAAGAACATCTAGTCCTCTGCCTCATTTTACAGATGAGGAAAGTGAGACCCAGAGGGCAAATGACTGCCAAGGTTAGCCAGCCAGTGAGTGTTGCAGCTGAAATTAGAATCAGGGAGTCTGTGTTCCCACCTGAGGCTCCTCCTACCATTCAGACTGTCTGTGATTAGCACCTTCAGGCTGAAATAGGGGTACCCCAGGGAGAATGTTCTCTCTGCCAACTAACAAGGAAACCTCTGAGAGTTTAAGATGATAGCAGAAAGCTTGCTGAAACAGACAATCAACCACCGGGAAAGTGGGACAGAAAAAGCTGGCCTGGGTCCTCTGAACTCCATTCATTCCAGCATGAGAAGGCTCATCAAACAGTCACAGGCCTATGATGGATGCCACATGGGATTAAGTTACAATCAACACACAGCCAATACTATTTGAAAAATCTGTAAGCCTCCTGGGCTGCAGCCTTGGAACCTTAAAAGCTAATGATTCACTTCCGATGTTTCCCTTCGTATTTGATCTCTCCTCTGTTCCTCCCCAACCTACAAGCTGGAACTTGAATTTGGGGAAAAGGCTCCCCCATATTTCTGTGCTTTATGGCACGTCAGGCACAAAAGTGACATGGTTTGGAGAGTGGCTGCCTTCCTAGGGATGCCTTCTTCACTGGCACCTTGAACTTCTTCTGGTGTCTTACAAGTTCAGTCTCCCAGGGACCAAGACAGGGTCTTTCTGATTGACTTGTCCCCCAAGGGAAATAAACTGGAGAAGGTAGTTGATATTCTAATGTTCTGGTTGGAACCAGAACCAAGAGCTATGATGAAGTTATACTTTTTAGCAAGTCCAACAAAACCAATCCCTACTTTGTTCTTTCAAAATATAGGCCGAAATGATGTAAGGAGGGTTTAAACTTATCTGTGTATCTCTCTACATTATCTTGCAAAAATAAGCCTGGCTGAGTACATTAAAGAGCAAACAGGATGACAAGGTTTAACCTACTTACAAAGAAGTGTTCTTTTCAAGGATTTCAGAACCTTCTTTAATTATAAAGGTCTTTGGCGGTTCATTAAAACAATGCACTAAGAGCAGTTAATTCCTACTATGAAATCAGACTGCATTTCTCCAAACAACTCCCATTTCCAATTTTGCATTAATTTAAACTAAGCCCAAGTCAACCAAATTAGCAAGCTAGATAATTACATAGTTTTCAGAATGGAATTCTATCTCAGACTCAGAGGTCACCTCATCTAGAGACTTTTATTTTTGGATGTTTAAAGCAGTAAAACGCTTTCCCCAGTGAAGAGCGAAGTCTTTTTTTTTTTTTTTTTGGTAGTGGGGATTGAACTCAGGGGTGCTTTGCCACTGAGGTCCATTCCCAGCCCTTTTTATTTTGTATTTTGAGACAAGGTTTAACTAAGTTACCCAGGTGGTCTTGAACTTTGTATCCTCCTGCCTCAGCCTCCTAAATCACTGGGATTACAGCATGTGCCACCATGCCCAGCCCCCCAGTAAAAAATCTTATGCTAAATCCAAATCTATGCCAAAGATAATCAGTTTCTCTGATAGGATGGGTCTGTACTATGTGGTTGCCCTTGATGTCCTGAAGTAGCAGGACTCCAGGGCTTCAAAGAGCAAGGTAAATAATTATTCATCCAAGCCAGGGGTCAGCAAACTTTTTTTTGCACAGGGCCAGATAATAAATAATTCAGGCCCTGACAGAACACAGGAGTTCCCTGTTACATATTTTGTTGTATCTTCAAAATATAAAAAACATTCTTAGCTATTGCATATTGTACAAAAACTGCCCACATACAGAATTTGGCCTATAGGCTACTGTTTGCTAGCTCTCATTATTTTTAATATCTTTACCAAGGTAACTTACATATAATTGGCTACACATATAGTGTACAATGTCATAAGAGTTGACATATATACACCATGAAACCATACCTAAGACAATGAACATACCCATAATCTCTTTCTTGTCTCATCACCATCAACCACTGATCTGTTTTCTGTTGCTGTGGATTGGTTTGCATTTTCTAGAGTTTTATATGAATAGAATAATATAGCATAAATATGTGCTTTTAATTATTTTGAGGTCAGCCACACTGTTGCATACATCAATAATTCATGTCCTTTTGCTTATTTATTTTTACCAATACCTTAATTTGTACAAGGGAGGAAACTAAAGCCGAGTTGCCTGCCCCAAATCCCACATGACAGGAGAACTAGCCCAGAGCCAAGTCCCCAACCTCCCTGTTGAGCATCCTTCTCCCACGCTGCCTCACTGTGGTCTTTCCCTCTGATCCTCAAGGCTCTGAAAGCCTCTATGGGGCCGGCAGATTTTGCATGAATATAGCTCCTCTCCTTCCCTCAAAACCCCTCTCCAGCTCTCACTTGGGCCACTGAAGAACACAGGGAAATGCCTAAAGCAAAAAGCATTTCAAGTCATGTCCCCGGTTTCCCAGATAAATTAACATTTCAGCTAAATCAGAGGGAGAGTCATTTGGTTCTCAAGTAGTTACTGGATGCCTACCACATTCCAGGTGGTACTGGGTAAGCAAAACAGATCCCTGCACTCATAGAGCTTATACTCTAGTAAGAAAGGAGATCAACAATGAAGAAAGTAACTGCTTCCACTTAAGTATGGGGATGAAAGGGTGCTATGATATGGAGGGAAGGAATGACATCTGTTGACAGCACATGTAGGACAGGGAAGGCCCAGAAGATAAGGCTCCGGTGAGCCAGGGCAGGTAGCGCCTATCAGAGGGCTCACCAGGCCTCCTTGGTGAAGGGAGAGATGTGTGGGGGTACATGAGGCCATAGCAAGGGAGCAGGGAGAGCAGTAGGAGCAGAGCAGGTGTCATTAGTACACAGGGAGCCTCACCAAACCTGCTTATGAGGCCATATTTCAGTATAAAAGCCACATGTTCTAAGTTTAAGATGAAGCCATTGGAGATTGGGCAAGGAGAAACATGATCCAATTTACATTTTTAAAAAGATCACTCTGGCTGCTGTGTATGAAGAACGGCTTAGAAAAGGGCAAGAGGGAAGGACAACTTATGTTACATTTCTGAAAGCTCTTCTGCCCCATTTCTGTAAGATCAGCAGGAAGGGAAGTGCCACTGGAGGGGGATGCTTTATAACCACACGGTATAGATTTAAAAAAAAAAAAAATACTTCTCCAAATTTAGGCAAGACAGTTGGCTTTGGTTGTTGCAGGGCAGGCTAGGACAAGCCAGGCCTGGGATCTGCAGTCGGAAATGGTTTGAATTATTCAAATTAAGGTGTATTTGTTTTGCAGAACTGGCTGCAGAAGGCTCTTTTGACTTGACCACCCCCATGGTGAGCAACCAGAAACAACAGTTTATAACAACAGTTTATGCCAATATTTGCCACGGGCTCCTACTGTATACTCGGGTCACCCATGGAGACTCCCTTCCAGGCTGGGAATCCTGCTCTAAACACAGAACCAGCACTCTGTAGGGCAAGTGTAGGGGAGCAGCTCCATCAGGCCAGGAGCAGCAGAGAATCACATTTTTAAGGAGGTAGGCAGAGCCTAGCCCTGCTTTGCCACTGCATGTGCTATGGAACCATAGCAATGTCACCCCATCAACTTGAGTCAGTTCCTCATCCATAAACCAGAATGGTGATTTTTTATTTTTGGCAGGGGTGGGGGATGTACTAGGGGTTGAATTCAGGGATACTTGACCACTGAGCCCACATCCCCAGCCCTATTTTGTATTTTATTTAGAGTAAAAGTCTCACTGAGTTACTTAGCACCTCGCTTTTGCTGAGGCTGGCTTTGAACTTGTGATCCTCCTGCCTCAGCCTACCATGCCCTGGGATGACAGGCATGCACCATAGTACCCTGCTCAGAAGGATTAAGTTTAACCGGCTGCCCTGGCTTCCTCAAAAGGCATCAGTGTGTATACCAAAGTGATGCATGTAAAGGGCTCCAAGATACCCCACAATTTTTTTTTTTTTCCAAAGAGGGGGATTAAACTCAGAACCTTGCTCATGCTAAGTACATGCTCTACCATTGAGCTACACCCCCATTTCAAAGCCCTTCTGTACAATCAATACCTTCCAGCTTGTTCTGAATGCTTAGGAAGAGGGCTAGGCTCGGTGCCTGGGACTTTGTCTTTAGAGCAACCAGAATTTTCATAAAGTCACATTTTATTTTTCCACATACTTCTTAACCATCAACATGGTCAAGAACTCTGAAAGAGCTAAAGGGACCTCTGCATTCCCTGCCAGGGACTGCTGGCCAAATGTGTCCTCTAAGAGCCTCAGTTAGTTAACTTGGGACCTGGCCTAGCTCAGAGGTTAGCAAACAGTTGTGGAAAGGACCAGACAATAAATACTGTTTGTTCTGTAGGCCACACAGTCTTTGTCACAATTACTCAACTCCACAATTTTAGTGCAAAATCTGCCTTAGACAATGAATGGCCATGGCTGTATTCCAAAATATGTTATTTACAAAAACAGATTATGGGCTAGATTTGGACCCCAGGTTACAGAGTTTGCCAACCACTGATAACAGTTTAAAAATTGGAATCTGAATATCTTTGGGCAGACTTGTATGATTCCCATGGTAGTGTTTCCTACATAGCCTCCAAAATGACATTAACAAGAGCAGCATTTGTTTAGACTGAAAGTGCACTGGGCCCTGTTCTAAGAACTCACATACATTTACTCATTTAATGATCATGGAAATCCTATGATGATCACCAAGAAACAGGAGGCCAAGAGACGTTAAGTAACTTGCCCAAGATCAGGCAGCTGGTGGCAGAGCCAGGAACCCAGCCCTGCTCTCTAGCTTTGTGTCTGTGTTCCTGATCACCATGCCACACTGCCCAGCATACACATGAACATGCACACCAGGACAGCAGAGCACAGTGGACACAGTGTGCCTCTCTCACCTCTGAGAGTCCACCACCTACCACAGGCTCAACCCATTCTAAGGGCCAGGCAGCAAAAACCAGAAGTAGCCAGGTTTGTAAATGTGCTTATGAGAAGTGAGATTAGGATGACTGGAATCAGTCCACTGCACTAAGAGCAGTAAAAAATGACAGGAGAGATGATAGGCTGAAAAGCATAGCATAAAAGAAGATAGAAAGAGGAAGTATCTGTTCATTGACTGGTCAGCTAGCTGTGTGAGGCCCAGCGCTCTACAGAATCCCAAGCACTCCAGACCTTTCTCCTGGAAGTGGGCTTTGCCAACAGCACATCTCTGTCACTGTGTGCTCCTGAGAACGCAGGGTCTTCTTCTCACCCTGAAGGTTCAAACCAGAACCTGCATTTCCTCAAGACTCCAGGTGATCTATATATTCTATTAAGATGGGAAGTGCTCCGCTGCATGGTAGTTGTTACTGACCCACATCACAGATCAAGAAGGTTAAGTACTTCACATACGATAAGTTGTTTGAGTCTAAACACCAGCTGTGACTTGGGGGCTGAGCTTGTTCTCCCCGTGTGGTCAAAGCAAGGCCTCCAGCATGTGTGCTTCAACAGCAGTCCCTCATTAGTAAGTCTTAAGAACATCATGGTGGGACCATGGACATGTAAAATACTGACCCTGCCTCACGGTCCAAAGACTCAGTTATGCTCAGGATATTATTTTTAAAGAAAACTAGAAATTAAATTAATATAGTTAAGCAAGACTCCAATTAATTTTAATTTCTGTACCTTCAAATTATATATTTTCAAAAAAATTGACTGATTTTTCCATTCTCTGATGACTTCAGGTAACAGGATGTTGGAAGTCTTTGAACATGGCCAGCTGGAAAGACAATGCTTCTTCTAGGCACATTTCTAGGATTGCCAGAGTTAGTGCTCAGACTATCCCAGAGGAAGAGGCCCAGAGTCCAGAGCTATGCCTTCACCAGTTAAGAAGAGAGACTTGCACTTGGGATTAGGTTTAATTACTCTCATCTGATGCTCAGGGTCTTGGGAAGAGATGCTTCCTATACTAGTGTCTCTGGGATTCCATAGTCCAGTAGCAAGTTCACCTCTTCTCTCCTTCCTACCCACTTTTCCATCATGTATATAACATGAGGACAAGACCACTGGGAACCTCAGCCATAACAGGGACAGGAGTGTGTGTCTGTGGAGAGAGGCTGCTCCTTGGCCTTCTGTATTAATACACCGTGCTTCTGCACAGGCGTTTGGAATACAGGAAGACCTAGGTAGTTTAGTGGACATCTTTGATATGACTAAAAAGAACAGAAAGTGCTTGAATACTGAAAGGGATTGAAGCATTAGAAAGGCATACATGATGTGGAAAAAGTAAGCTGCCAGGAACTCTGGAAGCGATTTCCTCTTATCCCCAGGTTTCAGGTGTTATATCTGCCTGCCTATCTCCCCAAGGCACACCATTCTCCTCCCTAGGATGCGCTTCATCACCCTGTTGACAGCATCCTCTCCTTTCAGCCTGGGTCCTTTCTTCCTCATCTGGACTCCTGAAAACTTTCTGTCTTGGCCTCACAACGTCAGCCAGGTAACTGGATTTCTGTCATTTGGATTTCCATCCCCATGGCCGACTGTCACTGTTCTTCTAATTCTAACACTAACCCAAGAATCTCATTGACTTGACTCAGTTTTCTGAGCCAGGATCATGATTCCAAACACCAGTGAGCTGGACTTCCTGGGTTACAGGATAACTTGTAGGTGCAATCAGACTCGGCTACAAGGGAGTCCAGTGGTGGCAATGCCCCCTCAAGTGCCTGGGTGGATGCGGAGATGCCCTCAAAAGGAAAGGTGGTATAAGAGTGAGGCAGGCACCTTCAGAATTCAGAGAGTTCTAGAACCTGAGGGTGAAGGTGAGTCGTTCTGGTCCACACTGTGCCTTCTCCCACCTCAAACCCTAAACCTCCCAGGACCGACAGAATTTACTTCCTTTCCAGAAGATCTCTAAGGCAAAGGGTTGCAGGATGGAGAAAAAAACATTTACAAAGCCTCCCACTCACTAAAGCTAGGGTTGAACGCAGCTTTGGCAATGTGGTTGGAATAACATCTCTCTTAAAAGGCACATCTGTTTTCTGTATATATTCATGAAATACTCTGGAATGGGGATATTTTGAGAACAAACCTAAAGTCTCCTATGTTTATTCTGTGTTCAAAAGTTGAAGAGGATGTCTTGAAGACATGTGAAAATTTTAAAGTATTTTCATCTTTTGGGGGGCTTTTCTTGGAACAGAATGCTGGAATGATGTCATAAAATTGAAACATCGTCCTTGATTTCGAGTACTCAGGAAAAGATGAATGTAGACACAGTGTCACTAAGCCATTTGTAATCCTTAGGTGGCACTGGTATGTGGAAGATCAGATCACCTGCATAGTTTAAACAGGTCAAAATACAGAGGAATTTCTAAATCATGTCACTGATCATTTAAGCAACATAGTTAACACTTCTGGGATTCTGACTGGCATCAAAGACATCGTGGTTTTAGTGGCAGCATTAATTCAACCCAAACAGGCAACCCAAAAGGTTTCACAACCCAAACTATTGTCTTGCTTTTCTAGGGAAACAGACAACGCTGCCAGAGGCACCCAGAAGGGGGCTGCATTTGGTTCCAAAACAGAAGTGATATAATTTCAAGGTCAAGCCCGCTCAGACATACAAGCTATTTTCTCTGAGCAGCTGCAGAGAAGAGAGTTGCACCCTTTAAAAGGCTGGCTGTTCCTAAAGTCAGTGCCGTGATCCACCCATGCTACAACCACACTGCGAATGAGAACACCCAACATGCCCTTCTTAATCAGAGTTCAGCTGAAAATCACCCCAAAATGTACCATCAACATGGGGCACGTTTTGATACAGGGGAAGCAAAGATGTATAAATTAATGGCGGCATCTCAGCCAGCTAAATCTAGATTGATTTTATTTTACTTGAGAGGAGAAAATGTGGGGAATATGGGTTGAGTATCCTTAATCTGAAATACTTGAAACTGAAAGTGTATGAATTTTTTTTCCAGATTTTAGAATATCTGCATATATATGATGAAGTATCTTAAAGATGGGACACACATCTAAACACAAAATTCCATTTTTGTTTCATATATGCCTTGTACATACAACCTGAAGGTAATTTTATACAATGTTTTTAGTGCACATGAGTTTTGACTATGACCCATCACATGAGGTCTGGTGTGGGATTTTACACACCTTGTAGCATCATGTCAGAGCTCAAAAATCATGTTGGATTTCAAATTTTTGGATTAGGAATGTTCAACCTGTAATAGACATAGGAAATAATTCTTATTTACTGATAATATCAGTAAATATTAGTAAATTCTTATTTACTAATAAATATCACTACTTATATTTGATGCTAGGTATTTCTCTGTATATTGCAGGATGTTTACAGCATCCTTGGCCTCCACCTACTAGATGCTATAGTATGCATCCTAGATGTGACAATTGAAATGATCTCCAGACATTGCCAAATATCCCCCTGGCGGATGTGGGGTGGGGTGGGAGGCAGAGTAAAACTGTCCCCATTTGGGAACTACTATACTAAACAAAGAATCTTGCTGTTTATAACAAATTCCCTTATCTGGAATTAAATCAGTGTCCCTTGAAACAGGCCAAATTCATTGTCCCTTTACAATACTTAGCACTACAGAGCTGAGGGGTGGGACACTGCCTTTCCTTTTCTGAACATGAGTCAGAAAAAAAGGGACTCATCACCCTGCACAGCTGTGTTCCCTCAGTTGCAGGATTTCTGACTTCCTCGATAGCTGAGACAGAATAACATGAAACCACAATTTACGGATCCTTCAGTAAAGGGTTTTATTTAAGAACAATCATGTTTTGAAGTTCTGGAGATTTCTGCCCTTTACAAACATTCCTCAAAATTATGACATTCGTCTTCTGAGGCTAATTTGCCAAATAAAAGAATTTGCATTCCCCATCAACAAGTCACGCCCTGTCTGGTTTGTCTATTATTGTACCTGCCTCGGGTATACTGTGGAAATCATCTCAGGAGGGCAGGGAGACCCTTTGGGGCCCAATAGTTGGGTGCTCTTGGAACACCTGGTTCAGCTCTGTTTCATTCAGCCTTCCTGAGCAAGCTGCCTACCAACCACCTTTCCAGGATAAGTGTGAAATGACCATAATCAAAGACCATGAAGCTGCCTCATTCCCCAGGAAAGGGAGCTGCCTACCTTCACTGACTGTTTTTTCACAGGGCAGAGGCAAAAACTCAGTTGGCAAAGGGTCTCTGTGAAGTGCCTAGCTTCAGAAAGACATCTGCACCCATGGAGCCCTTGCTCTCGGAAACAAGTACCATTTTCCCTCTATATCCACAAGAGATTGGTTATAGGACATTCAAGAATAACAAAATCTGAGGATGCTTAAGTACCTTATATAAAATAGCACAGTATTTGCATAGAATCTACATATTTCCTCCGATATACTATAAATCATCTCCACATTACTTAAAATACTTAATATGATGTAAATGCTATGTAAATACTTGTTGTTCTGTATTGTTAAGAGAATGACAAGAAAAAAAATGTCTGTATATTTTCAGTACAGACACAATTTTTTTTTTTCCCAGAATACATTCAATCTGCAGTTGGTTGAGTGTGTGGATGTGGAAACCTCGGGTACTGGCTGACTGTGAAAGAAGCTCCAAGGTGTCACTTTGGACATGCCGAGTTAAAGGGTCTGCTGTACAGCTGCTATAAGGATGGATGACCAACTAAATCCTTGGTTAGATGCCCAAATACTGCAGCAACCAACCCCTGAACATTCTTGTTTACGTCTAAGCAGATCCCATTAAGCCCTGGGCACTTGGCTTGATTACTCTCTGGATCAAAGTTAAATTAAATTACCCAACAAGCTGCTCTTCAGAGAGAGCGACACGTGCACAGGCTGACTCACCTTCCAGAAGCTATCCACTTTGCCATACACAAGGGACTGGTTCTGCCTTTTGATTTCGTTAATGTGGTGGATGTCGCTGGAGTTCAGGTGCTGCTCGACCACAAACCCCAGAAAACTGTTGTCTGGGGTGTGAGCTGATGTAGAAAGCAAAGGACAGGGTGGTTAGGGTTTGATCAGCAGCAGCAGCAGCAGCAGCAGCAGCAATTATAGCTTTAAAACAAGCCCTCTCCCCCTTAAGCAGTGGCTTCCATTTCACCCTGTTCTTTCTCACCTAGGAGGGGTGAGGAATTGTCCTCTCCCACATATCCTAGGCAGAACCCACACATGGCAATAATTCTCTCTAGGATGGATTAATTTAAATCAAATCCTGCTCTTCTCAGGGGAAAATCCATCTGTCTAAAAATCATTAAGCTGTGTGCTCTCCTCGTTTTCTCAGTACAATGCTAGTCTCCTGGCAGAGAGGCCCTCCTTCTGGTTTCACCTCTTAATGGCCAGAGATGTGTAGGGGACAAGGGCTGAATTGGTGGTTCTGCTTTTTGTTTTTCCTGGGGGTGGGAGGCACACTGGGTATTAAAACGCTAGGGCACATTATCACTGAGCTGTATGCTCAGTCCTTTTTCCTTTTTATTTTGAGACAGGGTCTCACCAAGTTGCCGAGGCTGGTTTTGAATTTGCGCGATCCTCGTGCTTCAGCCTCCCAAGTTCCTGGGATTATAGGCTTGCACTACCATGCTCAGGGAATAGGTGGTTCTGAACAAGGTAGGACTCTCATAAGATCTGATCTGACTCCAGATGTGTTTACTATCCAGTTGCATAAAAGAGGTTGGGGGCAAAAATCAAGAAGTATAACCCAAAATTTTCACCTCCTCTTAGAATTATTAATCAAAGTACAGTTATGTGCCGTATAATGACGTTTTGGTCAATAGTACACCTCATATATGACGGCGGTTCCATAAGATTTATAAGGCATAGTGACATCACCACTATCTCAATTTTTACAGAGTGTACCCTGTGATTTTTCATTAATACCAATTAACCATAATGACACAATAACCTCACAAGGGTACATTTTTCAGAATATACCTCATTAAATCATGAATGACTGTAATTAAAGGGCTACATTGAACAAGTGCATGGACTGTACACAGAATACAAGGTAGAGCATAAACCAGTTCAAAAAGTCAACCATCACAAATGAACAGTGTCCACAAGGTAGACTGCTCCAAAAGAGAGAAAAAGTGCTTTCCTGTGGATCTCTCTTATATGGACTCTACAATTTATTTATTTTCATCTGCTTTTTGCAGTACTGGGGATGGAACCCAGGGCCTCCCACATGGAGGCCAACAAGCTAACCCTGAGCTACATCCTCAGCCCTATACAGCTTCCCTGTTTTAACATTTTAACAAGTGGGGAATGATCCCATAGTCAATGTTTGCACCTCATGCCTATAATATTAAAAGGAATTTCACCAGGAGGCAATAATCAGAAAATAATCCTGCCATGATTAAACAGAGACCCTCCTCCTCTCTTCTACCTTTGTCCTATTCAGAGACATCTCTGTTTTTTCCAGAGATGGCCCAGCAGAGACCATACACAGCTGATCTTAAGTGAACCGATTTGCTGTTTGATCTGACCTGAAGAGAAGGGTTATAAATATCACAAAACCAAATTCCTCCCGGTAATTGAGATAGACCAGAGATTCAGTAAAATCCCCACACTGCAGCTCCCACCATGTCCATTCACAGGTGGGCAGTTCACAAGCAGGAGAGGTGGGTCCCTTGGTCTGGCTCTGGTTCTCTCAGGATGAAGACCCTTTCCCAGATCGGAAGGTGGCTCAGAGCCCTTGAAGAAACGCAGAGGTGGCTGCAGTGCAGACCTAGGGATCAGCTGCCCCAGACCTATTCTCAGTGGGTCCTGCATAGGGAGGAACAAGGGGGAATGGGGACACTGGCAAAAAGCCTAGAGCTGCAGAGACTTGCGAGCTACATAAATACGCATTGTCACCATTCAGTCTCCCAGGCCTTTGCCTAATGGGGGTGACAGAATGAGGAGATAATAGGGTTGTGACTGGGGAGTTGTGCTCGGTCTGGCCAATCTGTTATTTCATTTCTGTGTTTTTGAACAAGTGCCCAGAGGCAAGGGCAACGACTGCAGTTGGCTGAAAAAGTAAATTATGGAATAAATTCTACTGCCAACAAGAGGCAGAGGCTTCTTTCTTATCCCCCTTTTTCTTTTTGTGGAGCTGGGAGGGAAGAGGATTTGAAAGAGCATGGGGGAGGGAGAGAGAGAACGTCTGTATTCACCCTAAACATCATTAAGGTGTAAAGTTTCTTCCTAGACCTTTTGTTATTCTAGAGTTTTGAATTAGAATCTGACACTCTGAACTTTGGAATTGTGCTCTTTATTTCCAGAAAAAATATATGCTAAGTAAATGCTATTCTTGAGATACTTCAGTTATTCGGTCCCTATGTAGGTAACTTCGGAAAGAAAGAATCAAGCGTGCAAAATACTTGGTGGGTCTTATTTCATGTTATACTATAGAAGGTGTAGCCAAAAATGAAATGAACATTAAACCACCAGAAGAAAAAATGCATATATAATATACATAAAATATATATACAATATATATATGTGTGTGTGTATGTGTAATTTTGTGTCAAAGCTTCCCCTAGATTATAGCATGAACGGTGTCAGGGAAGGAAAGTACTAAGTAATGTATTCCAAACATGTGTAAGGAATGGCAGGCTTTTGCTTCCTTATGACTGACATCATTTGGTACTAAACTGATGTGGACCCTACAGGAAGAACAAATGACACACATGAGCTGTCTACAACTTCATCCAAATATTTTCCATCTCAACCCTCACCTCCCACTGTGAGACATCAATATGAGGGTCAGTAACCTGCACACATGTTTGGTTCAGGATCACAGAGGCTTACAAGGGCACTACACATGTAATCAACCAGACCCTCTGTGTCTTTCCAGGTAACACTGAACTTATCACGGGACGCTAAGCCTTATCAGCATAAGTGTTTGCTTAGCTTGGACTCTCCATAGGCCAGGTGTGGCTTGCTTTTGTTTGTAGGGAGCTGACCAGCTGGGACCTGGCTTGGTATCATCTGAAGAGTGCACCCCAGCCTCAATACTAGTCGTTCTTCACATTGCTTACAATTCATTAACAGCCACAAATCCAGGCTGATGCTACCTAGAATGACCTTTTTCTGGAGACCCAACCTCAGCCCAAGCTTTCTCTTTTGCTCTTCCTTAAGATGAACACAGACTTTAGTTGTGTTGGGAAGGTTTCAGAGAGTATGTATTTACATTTCAAGATAAATCAAAGAAATCCCATCATAAATGAGATGCAGGAAATCCTGTACTTTCTGTAATCAGTCCATCCCAGAAGATAAACAAAAGGGATTGAAAAACAAAAGGGATTGAGTTCTCACTACATCTGAGTTCTGTGCTAAGAATGTTATAGTGAGTCTTTCATTTTATCAAAAAAATCCTATAGCATGTTTGTTCAGGTGAGAAAACAGAGAGATACTTAAACTACCCAAGGCTACATGCTAGCAGGGGTGATGGTGCTGGGATTCAGAACCAGAATGGCTGGTTCCAACATCCTGACACCACTTTAATATAAAGCCTTGTAGTCAAAATATTTTATTTTTTGGACGCTGTGAACTGTAGTAGTAAACCATGCTCTAATGGAAAATAATTTCATAACGTAGAACAAAATACACGTAAGACAGAAAAAAATACATATGAACATATCTATATACATGTAGATATATAGTTATATCTATATGTAAAATTATTATGTGTATGTATGTGTATATACATATATGTTTACACATGTTGTAATACAAAGCATTACAATTTTGTGAGCAACCTCTGCCGCATGTATGCAGGACTATTGTCCACCTTTTACAAACTAGAACCAATTTGCTAAACATTTGTGGGGACCTTAAAATGATTTAAGACAAAATTCTTACTAAATTTCAGGAGGGCAAATAAGATAGGCAATAATAAATTTTGTATTTCAAAAAATGACTAGCAGAGGGGATTTGAGTGTTTCCAACACAAAGACTTGGTAAATATACGAGATGATGAACATACCAATTACTCTGATCTGATCATTATACACACACACACACACACACACACACACACACACACAATCATGTCTATGTGTATATATATCTATATGCGTGTGTGTATATATATATATTTATAGACATATATGTGTGTGTATATATACACACATATCTATGTCTCACTGTACTCCCATAATATACTCAATTATGTGTCCTTTGATATATTTAAGAATATATATATATACACACACACACACACACACACATGTAAATGTGTGTGTGTGTGTGTGTGTGTGTAAACAAATTCTATTAGATGAGCTTGACAACCTCACTCAGCGAGAATCATTTTAGAGTACTAATTCTACAAACCAGGTTATGTGCTAGGAATTGGGTGATTACAGAGTTTCTGCCTTCAGGAGCTTCCCAATTACTTAATAAATGAAGTACACACTATATTAAGCAGTAATGCTGTCTTCTTTTAAAATAGAATTCCAAATTTTTATCAAGTCAAATTGACCTTTCAATTGCACAAATCTGCAAGTTCTGTTTTTGTCTATCACTGAGTCCCAAACACCTCTAAGAATGCTGCCTTACACCCACACCACCCTGCCGCTAAGGGCAGAAACCCCACAGTCAGCCTGGGCTCCTTCCTCCGCCCTCACAGCCATTCACCAAATCCCAGGAATGTCAGCTTCTCAAAATCCATCAACTCTCTCTCCTCTTTCCATCATTTTTAGTTCAGGCTTCATTGATTTTTGCCAAGACTTTGCAATAAACAAGCTTTTCTTTCCCCTAAATACAAATGATTTTATTGGCTTTCCTGATTATAACTGAAATACATCTTGCGTGTGAAAACTTTTTTTCAGATAACAAAAAGATATGAGAGAGGAAAAAAAGTTACTCATCATCTCACCACCTAGAAATTACCACTATTAGAGGGTTTTTTTTTCCCCCTAGGCTTATGGATCTTTCTCATCCTCAAAATTAAATTGAATCCTATTACATCTACTCTTGTAAACTTTTCAAACTTATACGATGTGCCACAGATACCTCTCTAAGTAATGATCACAGCTCATCACTGCTGTTGAAGTAGCACAATACGGTGATGCTCAATGTGCCTGAACTGATCCACTCACGCAAAGATGCCCTATGGCTCTAGACTGCCAATCCCTGTGGTACTGACCATCCTTTCCCGAATGTGTGGGATTCTACTGCTGCAGGTGGCATGGTGTCAGTCCTGACCTTTTGACTGCTGCCATTCTGCATGATTAGTCAGAGCTACTTTTGAAGTCAATGTCTTTCCTCTACAGTCACAAAGCTGCCAGGGTAGAGGTCTAGAGCCACAGGTGGTCCCCCTGTGTGTCCGTGTGAGAACAGCTTGCCTGAGAAGGATACCAACCCAGAGATGGGCAACACTGCGATACAGAAAGAATAAAAATATGCTCTGATCCCTGAATTCCGCGCTGCCCCCATTCCCAGTGATAAGAACCAACACACCCTTGTGACCAAGCCAATCTGATAGACAGCCTATCTAATCCACCCTATCATAAGACATTTATACAAGATGATGAACATACCAATTACTCTGATCTGATCATTATACACACACACACACACACACACACACATACACTATCAGTCTATGTGTATATATATAACTGAAATACATGTAGGGTGGCTCCAACTCTTGGCTACTTAAATCAATAGATATTGCATATGCCTGCATCATACACTCTGCAGTACATTTCCAAGCAGTCTCTGTACCTATGACTGTGCTCCTTCCTCACAGATCTCTAGACCCACCCCCTGTGTTGCTTGACAAGACTTGTTAAAACACTGTTCTGAAATGTGTGATGATAGTGGCTTCCTGCTGAAAATCTTCACCTCCCTCAGGATGACGCAGGGCCCAGTGTAGCCGTCATTCCAACTTGTTTCCGGCCATACTCGCAGTGAAAACTCTGCTCCAAAGCTGACCCACTTGGGCTGTGTTTTTCTGACTTATCTCACACTGGCATGTGCCGCACATGTCGACGGTTTCCTCCTCCCTATAGGTCTCAGCTCCCAACTGAGAGACTTCCTGACTCCCCAAGCCAGGCTAAGTGCCCCTCCTCAACTTTCTGACACCATGAAGAGTTAGAGCCCTCATCATTCACTACTGTCCTCCCCTAATAAACTGTACACTCCCTGGGGACTGCACTGTGCTTAACTTGACTTCCTAGAGCACACAGCATAGCGGGCATCCAGTAAATATTTTTGGGTTCAAGTCAATGATGAATGCTTGATTAACTGGTGTGACTTTGCCTCCAGAGTCATGGTCTTTGCACACACGCTTCAAGACCAAGGCCCATTCTGGAGATTAATCATTAGTCACGGTAGCTTGTCACTCTAATCCAGAACCAAGTTCATGCTTATATTATAGTTACTCAATAAATATTTACTGAGTTGATAAATTAACCTGTCTATTTATCTAGGCCCCAAAATAGATGTTGTAAAGAAAATAAATCAGAGATATAGACTTAAAAACCCAGCATCATAGGATTCTAAACACTGTCCCTTCATTCAGATTCAGCACATTTACCAAGCACTCTGAGTGGGTAACAATGTAGGAACTAAGGATTGTATTCGTGAACAAGGTGGCATGAGTGTCCCTTTGTTGAGCTGGAGAGAAGGACAAAAAGTAAAACAACACAACTCAGTGAGGCACATAAAAGAATATAAACACACAGGTGTTCTAACCAAAACTGAACTCTCTTTAAGATGTCATGCTGAGCATCTAAAGGTTCTTTTTTAATGAACGAAGAGAGGAATAAAATAAAGATTGATGTCACAGAATAATTAAAGCAAAGTGTTAACTGTAAGGCTTAGGTGGTGGGTTTCTAGTATAAATTTATTCTACTTTTTCCATACATTTGAAAAACGTCATTAAAAAATGCTGGGAAGAATACTGACTGCCATCATGTTCCTAACACTTTGGCCAATTCACAGAAAAAAAAAAAAAAAAAAATTGCATTCCAGAAAAAGCTTCCTTGCAAAATGAAGTTGCATGACACAAGAAATAATCTGATTTTTAAAGCCACATATAGATAGTGATATTATGCTTCAAATTTTATCCAAAGTGATTTTGTTCAAATGGTGATGATGCTAGTCTCTTTGAGAGAGAAGGCTGGGATGCAGGTGAGGAAAACTATAATGTACAGCTGAGTTGAAAAGATGAGTGCCTGAACTGTTGACAGAAGACACACCCAAGTGAATTCTTCAAGTGTCAAAAAGCAATTTAGGAGGGAATGGACTCCTTAGAAGAACATCACTCCTGAAGGCTGAGAGGTAGACAGGAGGAACCGCGAGGCAGATTCTATTACTCACTGATCTGCACAGAAGTAAAAGGCAAGAGTCCTCCCGATCCAAGCGAAAGGCCAAAAAGGCAGTTTGAATCACAAATAGCTCCTTTGCCTCTCATGCCTGAAAGTAAAATTGTGCATGGAAGCAACTGATCCTTAGCTATGGCCAACAGGTTTACCATTTGCAGGAAGGGGAAGCGGCTCATCCTGAAATTCCTGTTTTGTCAGGCAAAAGTTGTGGACCTTAAGCCACCATTCTGATCTAATCATGTAAATAAAAATAGCTATAAGTTCCAAATCCTGAAAGCAATTCAGAGTTAGAATGCCATTATAATGACAATGACAATCGGTGTAGACTGAACAAATTCTGAAGTCCTAGCCACATACTTGTACTTTCTACACAAAGAAGAAAGTAACTTTCTTCTTTGTATAGAAACCTCTGTTATCTTCACAACACTTCTTACCCTTTCCTGCATTACTGCATGCACTAAAAATAGGACAGGGCTTATCCTTCAATTTAATTTGATAAATGAACGCATTTTGAATGCCTACCACATGCCAGGCGATATTGACTTTCGGCAATGAATAAAACAGACAAAATCTCAACCATCAGACATCAGGGGAGGAGAAAAAAATAAAAGTGAAACAAATACCAGGAGGTAAGTAAAGCTATGGAGGGAAGTAAAATAGGGGAGCGGCCTAGGAAGATGGAGGAGAAAGGATTCACATTTTAAAAGGAGGATAAAGGTAAGTCTCAGCAAAGTGATATCTAAGTTAAAGACCTGAGGAAGGGATGGGGAAGTCTAAGGGAAGGACGTTCCAGAAGACGCAGCAGTCATGGTAAAAGTCCAGGGGTACAATGGATGTCTGGCCTACTTAAGAAACATTAAGGAGTCGAGAGACAAGGGAGAAGAAATGTAGTAAGAGGTGTGGTATGACCCAGATCCTTGAGACCTATGAGGATAATCTGCCTTTTCCAAGATGCCAGAGGAGCCACAGCATTTTAAGCAGAGCGGGGCTATGCTCTGACTCAAGTTTAAGTTAACTTCATTGGGGAAAACTCATTCATTAATAAGGCTGTGGAGGCTGTGTTAAATATTCACTTACCATCAGTGATGTGAAGGGGACCACCTCAGGTGCTGAGCACTTGGCAGGATCGCACTGGTGGGACTTACAAAGTGGTACCTGGGCTGGAACATGGACCCCGTGAGAGCCATAGAGCAGGAGTGCCTGGCTCTGGGAAGGTTTTCAGAGGATGTGACACCTCCCTGAAGGATGAGCAGACCTGGGGTGTATGTGTGTAGGTGTTGGGAGAAAGTGGGGACAGGAATTCCAAGCAAAGCATCAGCACAAGCAGCTGCTTGGATATTGAGAGAACCAGGTATCCCAGAAGGAACTCAGAAGCCAGAGGAGGCAAGACAAGAAGAGGCCAGCAGGAGCCAGGTGGTGTAGGAATCAGGATAGGAGTTCAGACTTTGCAAGTGTATAAATGAGTACCCATGAAGCCTCCTTGGAGGTTTCCATGCTGCCCCAAGACACTCATTTGAGAAATGGATGATGAGAGAGGAGTTTTTCCATCCCTGCCACGATGCCCCCAAGGAAGGGGACTAGATGGCTCTGTGTTAACAGGGGTTTGGTGAGTTCTAGCTCTAGTCCTATATCCATAGTTGTAGGTGAGCTATGCTTAGGGAGCCTCCTCATTTCTCATCTGTGAATTGGGAGCCATGGTCCTAGCACACCCTTGCTCACAGGGACACTGGGAGGGACCAGTAAGAACACAAGGCCTCCACAGCCTTATGCACTAAAACATTTGCCACTACACTATGTTGCTCACTCCACACTGAACAACCTCATGCTTAATCTCACGAGCGACAATTTGGTCATTTCATAATTGTAGCTTTAGTCCTGTTTTGCTTGTCCAAGGAAACTGAAACAATAGACTAAGGCTACCTGCTGATTTCAAAGGCCCAGAGGAGTGGTTACGGGGCAATGAAGTGGAGAGCTAGGAAGAACCCTGCTGTCTGGAGCCACAGAGAATTCACTTCAAACCAGAGAGGGGGGAAAAAAATGGTGCACAAATATTTCCAAAGAGATAGTCTTTTTCTAAGACTGTTAGAAAATCCTGATAGACTGGCCAATCCTGATAGACTGAGACATGTGAAGCGGCACAGGCTAGACTTCCAAGTTCAAAGAGACACTGAAACCTGTGTCCATCACCTTATCTCAGCTACTTGATTCTCAGTGTGATACAGGGCGGTGATTCTCAAAGTGTGGTCCCAGGACTAGCAGCATCAACATCACCCAGGACTTGTTAAAAATTCAAGCAACATATTTTAATAAGCTCTTCAGGTAATTTTAATGTATGCTCAAAATTCGGAGCCCCTAGCAGAGGGGAAAGAGGACGAATGAACTGTAAGACAGTGCTGGGCTCCCATCCCAGTTTGTGACTTACCATCTTGGGCAGGTTACATTTCAACCTTTGACACTTAGCTGAGTAACAGGAACAAGATGGGATTACGTGTGTGAAGTGTGGGCACCAAGATGGCAGACAGCTGCAAGTGATGTGACCTTCTTATGGCTCCTCTCTCCCACCAATCCTGATCCCTGGCACTTACTCAATTAGCTCCTCACCTACAGATGTTGAATAAGAATAGTGCAGACATTTCCTTCAACACCTGACCCTAGAATCCTTAAAGGAGTAAGCACACTAAAAATGAAAAAGGATCATTGGCTGAAGAGGCACGGCTTGGGTAAGTGGAAGGCATTATTCTATAATCTCCAGGGGGATGACCCCATGAAGCAGTCACTCCTCTGCCCTGCCTTCTTTTCCAGTAACTTTGTCCAAGGAGTGGGTTTATGTCAGCTGTCCCTGTTTCTTCTCCTTCTCTACAGACCTTTCCACTCTAGCCTACATCATCTCCCTGTGAACTAGGGTCCTCTCACTGTCCTGCTGTCCGAGGGGACATAGTGAGTGAAGAGGTCATTCTCATCTTGCAGCTGGAAAGCTGGGGGAGCTGGTCGCTCCCGCTGGGTAACACTCCCAGGATTGAGTGACAGGACAGGTAGGATGCGCCTCACCTCTACCTCAAGTTCTCTCTGCTCCATTCAACTGGGTCTGTAACTTCTAAAGTGGAGGTATGACAGGCCATGTGTTTGTGTGTGTGTACCTCCTGACTGTTCTGAAAGTAGTAGGCTTCTAGAGAGCAGAGACTTAGGGATCCCTGCAGGTCAAGAGGCATATTTTGAACTGGGCAAAGTCAACAGCCAAATAAAGATGCAAATGTAAATTAAATTCACTCTCTTAGGTAAAATAAAATTCTCAGGCTTAGTCACCTCTTTACCCTTCAACACAGCACCTTACAGGGATTTGGGAAGGGTATGGGTGGTTAAAAAAAAAAAAAAAAAAAAAAAATCAAAGGAGCTGGGAGTGAAACGGGAAGGCTCTAAGTGATATATATGCTCCAGACTCCACATTGTGTTCTTCATTCAGCTCCCTGTTACAGCTCCCTGTCTTTTCTGCCTCCAGTTTCTACATGCACCAAGAAATGCTGACCATTCCCCAGCATAGACTCAGCACAAAAAATGTGAGAACCCAGGAGGCAAATTTTCCAGTGTCTTCACATCATGAATGATGTCCAAAGTGCTGCAGTTACTCCACAAATAAATAAAATGACCTTATTCAGTTTTGCTGAGGGAATGAGGAAGCGCTCTACGGCAGTGATATAAACACTGAAGCTGTGAGCAGCCTCGATTGCAAAGGGCACTGATATACAAATAAGGTCTGAGCTGAAGTCTGCCTGAAACCAGGGCTCTGCACTCCTAATGGCTGCTTTTGCTACTTTCAGCCAGTCTCCAGGGAAAGACAAGATTTTCACCCTGGACAATGTTTTCACATAAGCCAGATGAGGTTGTGAAAGTGGGTGTCATGCAGATAATTAGAACTATCCAAATAAAGAGTATTGCACAGTGTAAGTCAATTTGGGGGTTTTATTTTTCTCTTTCAAGTGGTATGGGCAAATGTGCTCTCTTTTATTTTTCTATGTGATATGGGCAGATTTTTTTTCATTGTTTGAGGTATAAATACCTTTTTGAGACTGTAAAAAAAAAAAGATATTGCCTTTAAGAGTTTAAAACAAGTAGTGTTCTCAGTAGATTAAAGACAGAGATAGAAATAATGCCTGGCTATAGAGCCAACCCATGTACTTGGCAAGCATAGAAAAAGCCACATTAATTCTCTAAAAGAGATAACACAACATCCCTGAATAAATACAAATTAAGAGACAGCCACTTGGTGGACTTTAAAACAGTGCTAGAAATGGCTTTCAAATCTGAGTAGAATCTTAAAGAACACGATACATTAAGTGGAAAAACAGACACAAATTTTAGTATGTATATCACAACTAAAATAAAATATAAAATGTAAAAACCATAAGGTAAAAAGGAAACACATGGAAAAGATAGCAACGGTTACACTATGTTGGGGGAGCTGTTTTCAGCAGGGGGGAGTTTTCCCAGTTTTTATATTATGGTTGCTCTTCTTTTCATATTCGATTGGAAAAATGGAGAAAGTCAATGAAGTTGTCTTCAACCAATAAAATTTTGCTAAATATATGATTTGAAGGAGGCAGGGGTGAAAAGGAATCTGGGTGGCACTTCAGAGGTGCCAGGACCCTGTGAGGTGTGTGATGGGGCAGAGAAGGGAAAGCCGGATTGAGGCCAGAGAGCCTAGGGTGGTCAGCACTTGGCTATAAGGTCTGAACATGGACAAAGGGAAGGCACTGTGGCTGTGAGGAGGAACAGGTTAAGCTTTCAAGAGCTGGCTCTGGAGCCATAAGATGACCTTAGAGGCTGGTGTGGAAGGAAGAGATGAAAGCAGGAACCAGGGTCTGGAAAGAGGAACAACAGGATTTACCAGCTCCTAGAAAAGGCCATCACTTAACAGCACTAGTCAAAAGGCCTCAGTGTTGCCTGACCACCAGGGTTCTCTAGAAGCTGCGTAGGAAGGGATCAGGCCTAGTCAGCTAACACATCCTAAAATGTCCAACTGTGAGCAGAATACACAGGGAGGGTCATTCCAGAGACCTTCTGAGATGTTGGTAAAACAATACATAAAAACAAGGCTTTTTGGACAGCAGAAACCTATCGGCTTATCGAGAAATCAGAGGAGAAATAGAAGAGTCCAAGTAAGAAACACAGCAACAATATTTTTAAGAGGCAACGGCGTTTCAGTCTAGCGTGTTTCACTGCACTGCTTCTAAAGATGCAGCACGAATGTGTGTTTTTCTCTTTTTCTTGTGCTGGGCTCCCTGCACTGCACACCTGCCAGAATACAGCTAAACTCCTAAGACAGAAAAACTTGAAGACATGTTCTCCAAGTATAACACTCTTTCTGCAGTCTCTAATTTTTTTTCATCATGCATCCCAACAGTAGAAAAAAAATAAACATACAAGAGTCTCAATACACTGCAATATATGTGCATATTTATACATCAATTACATGAGTTCTATCAGCCATACATAGAAGCCATGGCAAATGCTTTAAAAACTAACAAGGCATGAATACTAACTTCTGACGTCTTTTTCTTATATTTAGATGAACAGTCTTTCCTTTCAAAACACTAGAATAGCCACTAGTTTACCCAGCCAGTTGGACTGAACCCAACTCCTTTGTCATGTGGGAAGCAAGGAATCTCTGGCTAGGCTGCATCCAAGTTCACTGTGGGGAGGTCCTAGATTGTGGGGTGCAGGAGATACTGTTTTCTACTGCAAATTCTCTAGCACAGACACAGCTCAACATGATGAATATCTGGAACTGCTTCATTTCCCTACTCATTTGCATACTTCCTCTATTCAAGGCAGCCACGTCCTGGAGAAAGTTTTCCATCAACCTGTTACCTGATGGATTTAGCAGCCACTGATGATGACTCGCTGCACCGTCTCATTAAGAGTTTCAAAACGCTGATTTTCTAATTCTCTATTTCTTTTACATTTATTAGCTCTGATTTTCCCATGATTAACAACTTTTTCTCATCAACCATTTGATTACCTTCAAATATAATTTGTGCTAGAAAGGCGGGGGGATCAAAGCTGGATTCCCCACCCTCTCTTTCAGAGTAATGAGATGGTATCCTAGCAACTTGCAAAGGTGACCAGCTACATTTTGTGGGATTTTCTTCCTTGGCACATCATTCTGAACTTGATTATTTTTTAAGTATATGATTTCAATCCAGTGCAGTCAATTTTCTTTCGATGCTCAGACTACCCCATCTGGGGATCCTGTGTCCTCCTAACCCCACCCCAGTGGTCCTTCTTCGCTTCCTTCCCTTTTGGCATAAGACATCCCATCTCAAATATCTCTGGCCTCAGACCTGAAACCAACTATTTATCCTTGGAGGCAGCAAAAGGTATTTAGGAAATCCCAATCAGACCACTCAAATATTCACTGCCACTCACTCAGCTACCTTTACTCCTAGTTCTTTCCAAAGTATATAATTAAAAAACATTTTCTTTTTAAAGGAAAAAAAAAATATTCATATTGATATTTCTTATTCAAACTAAAGAGTGTTTTTTACTTCAATTCTTTAAGTACTCCCCTTTCTTATATACTGAAAATCTTGTCCCCTATACTATAACAGTTTCAAATAATAGTACAAATATTTATTATATGAATGCATGATCAAAACACTGCTTTTGGTGTTATGAGTGATTGCTAATGTTTGGGCATGCAGGGTTTTTTGTTTTGTTTTGTTGTTTTTAAACGCAATGAAACATGTCAAGCTTCCTTCTCATTTCTGAATTCTGAGTCAGAGTTAGAAAATTGATACTTCTCCCAGGCTGAAAGAATTTACTCCATGTTTCTGACCATAGTTATATTTTAAACAGTGAACTTCTTTCAATTCAATCAACTAATAATTTTAAACCCTCCATCCATGAAAAGAAAAATAGGTTTGCCAGACTCTGTATTCCACCATTCTACCCTTTCCTTCTACACCTCTCCTTCTACAGCTTAGAGACAGGAAAACGCCATCTGTTGGAGGGCATGTGCCTACTACATCATTCAGGCAGTTTGGGCCATTTTGGACACAGGCAACACCTTATGTCATTTACACACAGTTCACTTTTTAGGTTCCTGTGTGACTTGCCCTAATCTCTAAAAGTTTCATGCAAAGTTAAACTGTAGGCTAACTCTAATGCCTCACCAGGCTGACAGTCATCTGTCACCTAATGTGCCCCTGAACTGGCCCAAGGGCAGGTTCCGAACAGGACAATATAGCTCCAGGAAAAATAATAATGCTGTCACACATACAACATGTTCTCGTCAATTTCTCTGAGCTAAAAAAGAACATTTAAACACAAACTGATTATTAGCTGTTTCCTTTCTTAATTCTCCCTCCTGGGGCTCAACACCTAAGGGTTAGTCCAAGGTGTTCACAGTTACATTCAGTGAGCCTAAGGAAAGCGCCTTCTTTGGGTGGTTACCTACAAAGAGAAGTTCGGGCAGCCATGTGGGGAAAAGGCTCGCCATGGGTTTCCTAGTTCTTGACTTGACAAACCAAACAGATTGACAAATCAGAAATAGAAATCTCTGGATTAAAATTATACTGACATTTTTTGGGAAATGGGCATTCTTTATTCTGTGCATCCAAATTAACTGCTTAACTCATGTGGCCTTCCATTTCTAGAAGAGAACTTCACCCTGTCACTATGGTGTGCTGACTTAAATAAGAAATTTATTTTGAGCACAAATGCTATTAGATTTGATACTTGGCTTTACAGTCCTCAGCTAACGAAGACCTGAGGCTAGAGGCAGGTAAGAAATGGAAACTATGGGGAAAGTAGACCAGAGAAACAGAAAACTCCCAAGAGTCTTGCAGTAGGGCCAGTTTCTCCTGCACTCTCCTCTCACTGCATCACTACACAAAATATTCACTGTTGTTGACAATGACAACACCAAGTCACCAAGAGAAGGCATTTCATTCTGGGTTGGCAATTTAACAAGTCAATAAAGCATGAAACAGTTTAAAATAGTTCCAATTAGAAAAGGCTAGATTATTTCCTCTTTAATAAGTTTGATGCTTAAATAGCTAAGATGGAATTACCTGTAAAATGGATTGACCTCATTTCTCATGAATGATGAAGCAGACCCTCACCAGCATGCTTAATGCCTGCCAAGCTGGAGGCCACCAAAGTCCTCCCCCACATGGTTTCTCAAGATCATTTGTACTGAACATTTTTCCCCCAGAACATTTTTGAGACTTTTCACAAAATTCTCACATAGGTTTTCAATTATAATTATAGAAAAAAATCAATGATTCCCAATGCAAAAGCCTCACATTTCTACAGCAAAGAGTCCCCAGTAAAAATTAGCAAATAGATGCTTATTTTAATTAATTTTCCCCTCTACGTTTGGTGGCATTCTGGAAAGCAGAGGAAAAACACAAATACTCACGGAACATGGTATAAAACTGTTGAGGGTTCAGATTCCATTTTCCCCAGGGAGTTTTATGGCCTTTAGACTGGGCATAATTCGCATGATTAAACTCTGGTTCAGTTCCAAAGGAATCAAGGACTCGGAGCATACACCTGAAAGAAAAAGAGGTGTCTATAAGCCTACCATCTTGACCCCAAACTATAAGTCTTTCACCTTGAACTCAAACTTCAAAAGGGAAAAGCTCTAATCCTTTCTTCAAAGACTACCCAAAATGGACAAATACTGTATATTAAAAATGCTATTATACAAGAATTGAGAGGCTATTTTTTTTTTTTTTTTGGAGGGGGTCCAATCAAACCCAGGGTCTTGTGTAGTCTAGGCAAATATTCTACCTAGAGCTCTATTTCCAGCCTGAGAAGTTTTAAAACAGCTAGCATACAAACATCTCCACGCAGGACTTGAGAGCCTAAGTCATCACACAGCAGATAGCATTTGCTGCAGAATGGATGACTAACCACAGAGGTGGCTCCAATAGCAGTTAAATGAAAAGTTCCATGAAAGCTGGATCCGGGGACTACGATATTCTCTGCTGGGTGCACCCAACCAGAGTTAAGGATATAGTAGATGCCTAGTCAGCAGATATTGAAGAAACAAAGAACTACCATCTCTACAGGTCTTATTCAGCTTAAAGCACAGGGTATGCATTACCTCTTTCAGCCCTTGTTCAACACTTATCTAGGCTATTTGATTTTGGGTAAAGCTTATGTTGCAGTTTGAGGTATTCCCTGAAAGTTCCTATTTCAGAAACTTAATTTTCAAATTCACATGCTTATGGTATTTAGAGGTGGATCCTTTGGAGGAAATTAGGGTAGAGGGGATCATGGAGGGGGACATGCTGGCATTAGTGACTTTATGAGAAAAGCAATAGAGACCAGAACTTGCAGGCTCCTTCTCCTATCACATGGTGCCCTCCACGTGGGACACAGGGAGATGTGACCTATCCATCTTGGAGTTTCCAGCCTCCAGAATGGTGACGAACAAATTTCTTTTCACTATACATTACTCATACTTGACACAAAACAGACTGGTTAGTTGACGTAAATGTTGAACAACCGCTGAAAGAGATAAAGAGACCAGATGTCTCCTGGACACTTAAAAAATGGACTACGCTTAGAATCTCATTTCATAGGGAGTGCTGGGTTTTATGTATTTATTAACAATAGAACTTTACTGCTTTCTCCTGCAGCCTGAAGAAATACAACTGAAGATGTTTCATTTGGCTATTTTTCCAAGGCCTAAAACAGGGCCAAATCTAGCCTACCACTATTTTGGGGGCCAGGAACTAGGAATGGCCTTTACATTCTTATATGTTTTTTTTTTTAAAAAAGAGAATAACTTTGTGACACATGAAAATCATACTTCCATATTACAAAAATAAAGTTTTATTTGAACACAGTCACATCCCATGGTTCCTGTGTTATGTGTGACGATCTTCACTCTATGTAACAGCAGAGCTGAGAAGCTGAAACAGAGAAGCTGAAACATGGGTCACAAAACCCATTGCATTTATTGGCTGGCCCTTTACAAAAGTTTTCTGACCACAGCATTGAAGGGCACAAAGAATGACCAATTGAAGAAGGCAATTAAGGAATCGATACTGGAAAAATTGACTGATTTTGGTTACGCTGATGTTATCACTGATTCTCAAAACATTCCTGTAAACTAAGCTTAGGAATGGCCGATAAAAACTGTTTTCTGTTATTACATAGCAACACCACCTCTGAATGGACCAATGAGCATAAAAGTAAACAAAGATTAAAGCCCACATTTTTAAAAAATGTTTTTTAGTTGTAGATGAACACAATATCTTTATTTATTTATTTTTATGTGGTGCTAAGGATCAAACCCAGTGCCTCACACATGCAAGGCAAGTGCTCTACCACTGAGCTACAGCCCCAGCCCTAAAGCCCACATTTTAAAATAAGATGACAGCAATGACTTTTAAGAATTGCATTTAGTTTCTTTCTTCTGTTTCCTCTATTAGGAAGCCATTATTTCAAGTTTTAATTTTTATTTCAATATAAAATTCTGAAAAAAATCAACCCAAACACCAGATTGAATTTTCCAGGAAACATGTTCATAAATTGCAATTTTTATGTGATTTCCTTCCATTATTTGCCTAGACAAGGAAAATAAGAAAAGAGTAAAGCTGTAACCACAGAGTCAAATACAAGTGGACCACAGAAAAAAAAATTCCTTTTAAAATGTTTTGTGTGTGTGTGTGTGTGTGTGTGTGTGTGTGCACGCATGCGCATGCATGCGCGAGCATGCTAGGGATTTAGGGATTAAACCCATGCGTATTTTACCACTGAACATTCCTAGTCCTTTTAAAAGAAAAAAATTTTTTTTTTTAACAAGAGTCTCCCTAAATTGTTGAGGCTGGCCTCCAACTTGCAATCCTCTTGCCCCAGTCTCCCAAATTGCTGGGGATTTCAGGTATACACCACCAAGCCTAGTTCTTGTTTGAGATTCTTGTGTGGCTTTCATGGAAGATGCTTTATCACAGTGGCAATATTCACAACATCATCAAGGACTTATCTTCAGCCTGGCAAACAGTAGGTAGACAGAAATAGAAGCCCACAGTCCAGGAAAAAGAAGAGACCCAAGGAGTTCCTTGATTCTTGTTTTCCTGGATTTGTCAATAGATAGAACATTCTTTTTCTTAAGACAGCTCCATTTCTTGTGTGTGTGTGTGTGTGTGTGTGTGTGTGTGTGTGTGTGTATATATATATATATATTTCCTTTTAAAATAAGATGCAGGAGGAACTGGTTCAATTAGTGTATTTTCTCCTGAAAAATATGGCAGTGTTCAGAACATGGCAGGGGTGATGGTGGTGCCTCTGGAAAGGTCATTTTCAGAGGAACAGCAGTAGCAGGACGCATGAGGATAAGGAGCTTCACCTTAAAGGTTCAACTTCTTCCACTTGCTTCTAATCACCATCTACACTCCTCTCTAGCATGGGCTGGTAACCGTATTTTTAATTTGGCATTTCATCACTGTCATTTTTATATTTGGACAATTAAAACCAATAGTGATGAGCAAAGTTGCCTAGTGAAGGCCTAATTCCTGAAAGCCTGGACTTGGTACAGAGCCGAGATGTAAGGGATGGGATGCTGAGTCCACGGCAACCGAAGGCATCTGATGTCTCCTGGAAAATTACAATTCTGCCTCCATTCACTGGGGACTTCGGCTTAGGGACTGTGCATTTTCTACCTTACATGTTTGTTTTACAAACCAGCAGATTAACCTTTGTCTATGATATGGGGGATTTAACATCCTAGGTTTCTTCTTCAATCACTCTCTACCTCTGTTTTGGAATTGTGTTGTTAATATTTATGTCATCTCTCTAATGCCTTTTTGTGTGTGTGGAGCATCAGGAATAGACTAATGACTTGAAAAGATATTTGCCTGGATGCCTGAAGCAGCTAGCCTTCCTCCTACAGGGGCCTCTGCAGCAATGCCAAATGAATCCTGGAACATCCTTTACTCTCAGCACCACTACTTCAAGATGGATGCTCATGACCAGTGTGCATGAACCCACCCTGTAGTTTGGAGTTTGAAGTAAAACATGGCATATTTTAGAATATTTGCACCATACTTTCTTGTATGTCCTTGATTCTTAGACAAAGACTCTTGAGGCAAAAGGGGTGTGAGTTTTGAAATATCTAACAGAATATAAGTCACATTCAGGCATTTAAACCATAATGTCCCATTGTTCCACTTATGGAACACCTGAAAAACTTAAACTGAGCAAAATATACCACTTATGGTAATAATGAATTAAATATTTATGTTTTAGAGCTCTAGTCTTCAGAAAATAGAGTGATAATAGATATTAGTGATAATATTCATTATTATTAATGATATCATTAACATTCATAAATTAGATAATAAGCTATAGACTATAATTTCAAGCCTATTTTGATGTACCCATGTCAATTTCATTGAGATACAGTACTGATGACTTGGGACTTAATGGGTTAATAAATGTTTGATTGAAATGTCTTAGGTGCTCATGTTAATTGGATAGAATTTACAAGTATTTTCCCAGGATCAGGGCTTAAAGGGCTTATTCCCATTTGGAAGATCAGATGATAACATTACCTGTAATGCAGTTCATACCTTCTTCCATCAAACAAAATGCCTACTGACAGCCCTGACAACTTCTAATTTGAAAAGGGGAAAGAAATGGTCAAGAAGCTTCCTAGAAGACCTGCTTGGCATTTTGATGTTTTCCTTGCTCTATCGCACCAGGAAGCCTGCAGGGTTAAAGCAATAACAGACCCCCAGCTGGTTGCTACTGCTCAGGCAAACTAGTTATTAAAAAAAGGCAGATGAGCATTTCACTCTTCCATTACCTCTCAGATGGTACCTGTTCATCCAACAAGAACCCCATACCAAGCAATGGCCACCATTTTAATAACAGCATCACCCTTCTTAATTGACCTAAACACCACCACTGAGAAGACTTTTCCACGAAAATAGCCCTTCTTAATGGTAAAGGAGGAGAATCCAGGGAGGTCCCAACTGCCGAGTTTTTGTTATCCATTTTTTCAGATGTCTGCCATTCACAAAATGCTAGAAAACAACAGCCCTGCCTGTCTTTCCTCAAGGCTGTAGCTTAAAAAAATAAAAAGAAAAAGAAAAAGAAAAAAAAAAGTGCTTACTTTGTGGCTTATTAACTGAGAAGAAAGATGGTTATTTCCACATAACTGAGAACAAATGTGATAACCTGTGATTCGTGATGACTTCATGACAGGAAAAAACATGATGCAAAAGGCAAAATGCTATCCTGGTCCAAACCAAGTTTTTAATTGCTTTTTACTTATGAAACTATATCCATAGGAAAGAAAAAGAACAGTCTATATTCCCTCAATTCCTTTCCAGTGAATATTTCACTGCCCAATGAGAAAATCATGGCTGCTGAAAAAAATATAAATTGCAAGAATATTTTATGGACAATGGGTATTTCTCTCCTCCATGGTTTTTGAGATATTTTTTAGCATTTTCAGTTGAGTTTATGTCTGATTTCTACAGGACTTTCAATCTGATGTCACCTTAGAGATTCAAGTTAATAACATTAACTACACTGAAGGAGACTGAGTTCAGTTCAGATTCGTTCAAATTCATTTACTTATTTAAGTTGGAAGCACACATCAAAACATCTCTCTACCCAATAGCAATAGAAAAGAAACTCACAGAGAGATTTCCATCTGGTACTAAATGAAAAATTTTCAGAGTATTTTCTTAGGAAACTAGTTCAAACTACATGTCAGCATTTACTGCCATTGGTACAGCACTTACCTACCATTCTTGATCAACTACCATTCATGCTACTAAATGTGATCTTTATTTAAATTTAGTCACATTTTAATATATGTGAAAGAAAACTTTTACAGATCATAAGCAAAAACTAGTATCAACGGCAATAGAAGATAGCAAAAACACTTTCTTAAAAAAGCATTACTAAGGGCTGGGGATATAGCTCAGTGCTAGAACACTTGCCTAACATGCACAAGGCCCTGGGCTCCATCGCTAGCACTGAAAAAAAAAAAAAAAAAAAAGGGACTAAATTCAAAATAGTTACTTTTATCTGCTTAAGGCTGTTGTGCAGAGCTACTCTTACTTTGTTAAAAATACATGCAAGTGCTAAAAGAAGAGTCGGAGATAATACCATCAAACTGCACGTCTTAGACTGAGAGAAAATTGAAAAAAACAATAAATCCCATTTTATAATTTTATGTTATTTAGTGTCATGTTTGTAGATCATGTAAAATCATTTTGAATACTAAATCATGGTCCCAAACCACGCCCAGGGAAACACTTAAGATAGTCTACTAAATAATAAACACTTTCACGGAGCAACCATGTACCTTGGTCACTCTAAGCACAGGCATATGTTAAAAAGTTCAAGACCTCAGCATTTATACAAGGCATCCCTGTTTTCCTCTTGAGAATGACAAGAATACTAATGAAGGAAAAGGCAAAAAAAAATGAGTTGTTATCTCAAACTTAAAGACCACAAGAAATGGCATTATTCATATTTGATCAAAATCGCTATTTGATAAAACAGATGAGACTGGTGTGGTCACACTGAGCAAGGAATTCTAGGTATCAGGGAGGGTACAAAGGAGGATGGACACTTGTTTTCTCTTTTCAGGACATCAGTGAAAATAATTAATAGCCCTAGGAAGGAGAAAATCACTTTTGAAATTCATAGTCTGAATTTCAATTAGGAATGAGAAACACACTCCATGCAGTTCAAAAGATAATATTTAATCATCTTTTTCTACTGAAACCATGAAATCCTTGTTAGGGGTAAAAAAAAAAAAAAAAAAAAAAAAAAAAGCACTAAAAACTTAAGTAAGAACAGTATGTAGCACTTACTGGTAATGAACCCAGGATGGTCCCAGGGTTTTCTTGAACTGAGCGAGTCCTACAATATCAATATAAATGAGCTCGACGATTCTGTCTCCTACAGTAGGGCAGCCGGATCGGTTCCCCACCACCTTCTTCATAATTCTGGAAAAGGACAGAAGAGCGAGAAGAAACTTTTTATTTTGAGATATTAAACTTGGCAAATAACAATCCCAAAAGTACATAGTAGAAAGGATGGCATGGCTCTTCCAAACCAGTGGCCTATTTCAATACTTCCCACCCCTCAAGGCCAACCCAGAGCTCCAATTCTGCCTCTCACAAAAGCAAATGGTGGTGTATAAACCCAGCCTTTGAAATCAAGAAAGTCATGGGTCTGACTACATCTCCCGTGTACAGCAGCTATGAGATCTTAAACAAATTACTTAACCACTCTGAATCTTCCTTTCCTCACGAAGCAGAAAAAAAGAATTGAAAGAAGCTATCAGTACTTCTCTACCCTCCCTTTTTCTAAACACTTTCAGGGTTTGGCTGCTATGGTACTAGTTATTTGCTATACAGTTTCATTCTGTTGTCTATTATTTTCTCCTAACCAGAATGCACTGCAGAACCCACATCATGGCTCATACTTTTTCATTAAGTTTTTTTTTCACTCACCTGCCCGCCTTTCCACCCTGCCATACAAAGCCACACCTGCACCAGGGAATGACTAAGAACTCAACTGGAAAACCAACTTCCTGTGCAGGAATGAATATGCCATTTATTCAGAAAACAGTTTTCACTGCCCCTTCAATCCTGCTTACAGGAATCCTTCACCACTTTGTGAAAATCCTACTTCAAAGGACGAGTCACACCTAGGCCTCTGCTCTTCAGCTCCCTGCCTCTCTAGGCTCCCTGCTCCCTCTTCTGTGGATTTCTGATAAAGCCAAGGTCTGTATAACCAGTTTTGCATACTAACAGCTAGAAAACATTTTTAGTAAAGGGCCATATAATAAATACTTTCATCTTTGCAGGACACTCATTCTTTGCCCCAATTATTCAATTATTCACTCTAGGAGACAAAACCACAAGAATACAGTTATCTCATACCAAACAAAGGCACCCACAACATACAATGGAGAAAAGATAGTCTCTTCAACAAAAGGTGCTGGGAAAACTCAGAAATCCATGTACTCCTCTCTCTCACCCTGCACAAAATTCAACTCAAAGTGGATCAAAGACCTAAAAATGAGACCAGAAACCCTGCACATTCTAGAAGAAAATGAAGGCCCAACACTCCATATTGGCTTGGGGACTGACTTCCTTAACAAGACTCCCAAAGCACAAAAAGCAAAATGAAAAATCAATAAATGGGATGGTATCAAACTAAAAATCTTCATAACAAAGAAACGATCAAGAAGAACATGAATAGAGAGCCTACAGAATGGGAGAAAATTTTGCCACCTGTATCTCAGATAGAGCATTAATCTCAGAATAAAGAACTCAAAAAACTTAACATCAAAGTTCACAAATAACCCAATCAATAAATGGGCAAAGGAACTGAACAGACACTTCACAGAAGAGAAAACAGGATTGCTCAACAACTATATATAAAAAAAAAACATTGAACATCTCTAGCAATTAGAGAAACGCAAATTAAAACTACATGGAGCTGGGTGTGGCGCACACCTGTAATCTCAGCAGCTCGCAGGCTGAGGTAGGAAGATCTTGGATTCAAAACCAGTCTCTGCTACAGTGAGGCACTAAGCAACTCAGTGAGAACCTGTCCCTAAATAAAATAAAATAAAATAAATGGCTGGAGATATGGCTCAGTGGTTGAGTGCCTCTGAATTCAATCCTGGATCCCACCTGACCCCGAAAAAAAAAAAAAAAAAAAAAAACTACATTGAGATTTCATATTATTCCATTCAGACTGGCAATTCTCAAGAAAACATGTAACAATAAATGTTGGTGAGGATGGGGGGATACACACATATATGTTGGTGGGACTGCAAACTGGTGCA
Source organism: Callospermophilus lateralis (assembly GCF_048772815.1). NCBI lineage: Eukaryota > Metazoa > Chordata > Mammalia > Rodentia > Sciuridae > Callospermophilus > Callospermophilus lateralis. The sequence continues at coordinate 108,797,853 of NC_135313.1, read as the reverse complement.
ACCACTCTGGAAAGCAATATGGAGATTCCTCAAAAAACTAGGATAGAACCACCATTTGAACCAGATATCTCACTCCTCGGTATATATCCAAAGGATTTAACATCAGCATACTACAGTAACACAGCCACATCAATGTTCACAGCAGCTCAATTCACAATAGCTCATGGAACCAATGTAGATCTCTTCTACAGATGAATGGATAAAGAAAATGTGGTATACATACACAATGGAATACCACTCAGCCATTAAAAAGAATGACTTTATGACATTTGCCACTAAATGGATGAATATGGAGACTTCATGTTAAGTGAAATAAGCTAAGCCAAAGTTTGGATGTTTTCACGTATATGTGGAAGCTAACCCACAATAAGGAGGGAGAGGGGGAAAAATAGAAGTTCAGTGGATTAGATAAAGGGAAATGAAGGGGACAGAGGCGGATAAGAAAATGAAAGAGTGAAACAAATTTGAAATAACTTTCCTGTGTACATATATGAATACACCACAGTGAATCCCACCATTGTGTACATCCTCAAGGATGGAGTCCTAATTAGAATAAGATATACTCCATGCTTGTAGAATTAGATTAAAATCAATTCTACTATCATGTATAAATAAGAAGAACCAATAAAAAATTATTCACTGTAATATGAAAGCAGCCAAATAATACATAACAGTGGTTGTGTTTGGGCTCCCCTGAAGTGTTACAAAATCAGGCAGAGGACTAGGCCTGCAGAGTCATGGTGGGCCACCCCCATCCCCACTATGATCAGTTCTTTAAAACTGTACAATGCAGTTTTAAAACCTGGTTGTGTCCTGCTCCCATTAATTGTGACTAAATTAGGCTGGGAGTGGTCAGTGTTTGGGGGATTTTAAAGAGATCCCTGTTGTGGTTTTAGATGTGAAGTGTCCCCCCCAGATCTCATATGTGAGACAATGCAAGAAAAGCTTAGAGGTGAAATGATTGGGTGATGAGAGCTTGAACCTCATTAATGCATTAATCTTCTGATATGGATTAACTGGCTGGTTAGCTCTAGGCAGGTAGGGTGTGGCTGGAGGAGGTGGGTCAATGGCTGTGCACTTAGGGTTTATATTTTGTGCTGAGGGCAGCTCTCTCTGCTTCCTGGTGTGAGGTCCTGGGCTGCTCTCCTCTGCCACACCCTTCCGCCATGACGTTCTGCCTCACCTCTGACCCAAAGCAATGGAGTCAACTGTGACCCCCAAATCAACATTTCCTCCTCAAAATTTTTTCGTATCAAGTCATTTGGTCACAGTGGCGAAAATGCTGACTAAAACATCCTCAAAACTTAAAAAATTATAAACTAAAGATCCCCTGTTCTAAGCAGGCTTCACAATTATCTTCTTAAATAAGACCCATCTAACCTTGACCCCAATATGCATAAAGATCTCTCCCTTGACCATCCAGGAAGTTTCTGCCTGAGAAATTTTTCATATGCCTTTCCTGAGCTCCCTGGGCAGCTCTTGCCCCTGGTACTTCCACAGGACTCCATTTGTCCAACCACCCATTCACTCACTTATTCACTCCTTCACTCGTTCCTTCCATAGCTGCATCGGCACCCACTGTATACCACGGACCAAATGCTAAGGACACTGATTTATGACAGCCACAGTTTTCTGAATGCCCTGTGCTTACCTTCTAGCATCAACACTTCAATTAGCACTAATAGAATGGTAATTAGTGTAATTATTATTTGATGTATTAGTTGTAATTATCAAAAGACTGGCAGCTGCTTAACCACACACTGGTCATCTCTGTAGGCCCAGTACCAAAAAAACAGCCCACAGAAGGCACAGAATGAGAGGCTTTGAAGTGCAGGAACACATCCACTTTATAGGTTGTGTACCCAACGTGTTTTAGAGCAAGCAGGAAGAAGGCAAGAGGAGAAGAAGAGCCTGCCCAAGAAACAGGAGTGATGATGAAGGGTGCAGAGGCCTCAGGTTTACACAGCTCTGAAAGGAGAACTGTGGGAAAGAGCACTGGCTTTAAAGTCAGACAGCCACAGCAGCCAAAGCCCAGCTCTGCTATATGTTGTCCCTGGCACCTAAGAACTCATTTTTGGTTTGAACCTCAGTTTCCCCATTTTATGCAGACAGCAACACCACCTACTTTCTGGTGTGAAGGACTAAAACCCATAGTGTGATTAGTCCCTGGCGCACAGTAAGTGGTCCACAGACGTTGGCTGTTAATAATCATCATCAACATTATGGCTGTCGTAACTGTTGATGCAAATGTTGTAATTAAACTTTTGTCACGGTACCAGGCATCTGGAAATAACTAACAAATGTTAGCTGATACGATGTTACTGACATTGTTGCTTTTATCTCAATATATGCCACCAACCAGGTGTGGACCTTGAAACTAATATGAGTGACCTCCTTGGTATCAATGTCCTGTGCAATAGAGGGAGAACAGGGTGAAACATTCTTTGTTTTAACACCCTCCCAATCTCTAGAATGTTCACTGAAGGTGTTTCTTCTAGAACTACCTGACATAGCAACATGAAGCTTGGCTGCAGGGGCAGGAAAGTCTCCAGAGGCAGTTACCCAGGAATGAGGGAGTCTGAATGTCCCTGGAAGGCCAGCTGGGTCAGTCTAGAAGGGGTTGAGAGAGGATTGGAGCTAGATGCAAATTTCATTGAAAACAAAGACTCAGGAAGAGCGAACAGACCAAGTTGACAGTTGGCTAATTGAAAAAGAATTGGTTTGAGACTTTGAGGAAATTCACTTCATCCAAATTACATTATAAACAGGAACCTGCCCTGTTTTAAGATTTAGAAAGCTTGACACTGAGTAGGGAATGGTATGAATTTCAGCAAGAGACCGGGAATTAGGAAAGTCAATAATGTTTTCTGCTGCAGATGTTGGAAGCACCTGTAATAGCAAAGAATAAGCTCCTTAGTTTGAATTTTCCAGCATTCATTTATGAAGCCTCAGGAGCCTAGAGCTACAATGAAAACATATTATCCTTCTCACAGTGTATGTATTTAGCTCCTGAAAATAATCTTCTTATCTCCTGTTTAGTGAATTATCACTTTCATTTTCCTCCACAAGAAATTACACACTAATAGAGGGCTTTACAAGTTTACAATTTCTTTTTTGTATTCTGATTTTAAAATTGAAAAGTAATCTCCTTACTCCTTGAGCTCAGCCAGTGAGGCTGAAATCCGAATGTCATGGCCCAGTAAGTACAGAGATGTAATTAAATCACTCCACTGAACTAATTCACCGAGAGGGCCACCACTGAATGCCGTCTCCGCGATCTTAAATCCAGATTCCTTGGTCAGGAGTCCCAGGTGAACGAGGACCTGAAAAACAGAGGCACACACTGATTTGCACTGAACCAAGAACAAAGTCCACAGAAACCACCACAAAGCCACCAACCAGTTCAAAAGTTACATCCCATGAGATCTCAGTGTGGAGTGTGCCATTTTTCTAGAAGGTACAAAAAAAAGGAAGGAAATCATTTTTCATTGTTTTAGAAAAATTGAATCATTAAAAATCAGAATTCAAGGAAAGTTACCCAGGACAAGAGAGTATCTTTTAACAATACTGGGCCTTCTCCCCATATCTGGGATATTGTTAACCTTTTACTGTGGAAAATGTTGAACATCCAGAAAAGCAGGCATGACTACACTGTCAACCCAATACGCTGACCACGAAGCTTCAACATTATCAATTCATGACAAATCTTAGTCTACACCTCTTTTTTTCTAATCCCTCTAAATTATCTTGAAGCAAATTCTGTCTGTAAATATTTCAGTATGTATCTCTAAATGAAACAATCCATTTAAAAACACACACACACAGTTAAAACATCCCTGTGTTCCCAAACAAGTTATAATTCCTTAATATCATCCAACATCCAGTTAATATTTATACTTTCTCAGCTGAACCTTTGTTAAGTGTGGTTGTGTGATTCAGAACTCAAAGTGCACATGCTAGAGTTGACTCCTCACCTCTCTTCATCATTCCTAGTAATTTTTTTTTTTTTTTTTGGTTGACAAAGAGGAGTGTTAACATTTACTTACCAAAGACTCTGTGTTGTATTTCCAACAGTCTCTTACATTCTGGATTTTACTCATTACAATCCCAAGGTATTGTAAAACGGATTATTCTGTTCCTTGTATTTATGGTAAATGAGTAGTTAGATCATCTATTCTGATAAAATTCAGGTTCAATTTATTATTATTGGCAATACTAGTTCATATGTGTCTCTGTATACTTTCATTGGTGGGAACTACCTCTCAGTCTGTTTGGGGATGTCAGTAGCTATGGATAATTACTAACTAGACCATTAATCACTTTGGGCTGCAAAATAGTGATACTATGTAATTTCTTCATTAGCTAGAATATTTCTATAAAGACCAGCTACTTCCTATTGGTCACCGTGAAGTACAGCTTGCCTAGAGCCTGGTAAATACTTGATTTTTGCCCTTTATTTATCTGTTTTTAGAAGAACAAGTATGTTAAATTTAGCCAACTCTTAATACTGATCCATGGGGTTTCAGTTTCAAAATATTATAAAATCATTGATGTAAGCATATTCAATTTGTTTCAAAAAATTCTGGTTATTATCCTATTACCAAACTGTCCCATGTTGGCCAGTGAGAGGCGATTCAAGGTAGCTTCTCTGCTCTTGAATATGATAAAATGTTCTAAGCTCAATTTCTGTCTCAGAACTTAATAAGTAATTTTTCCAAGAACCTCTTATACCACCTAGTGAAAATAGCATTTAGAGATCAAAGTCTAGGGCTTAAGAGACTCTAGTTAATCACCGTTTGGAGGACTTTTCAGCGGCTCTAACTAGGAAATGTATTTTTCCACTAAGATAAAACAAATCATGAGTTCTTATTGATATTTCCAAATCAAACACAGGATTGTAATATTTTTACATAACATTATGCATCTTACACATTATTTCCTATCTCCCACAATGAAAGCCCGCCTGTCAAAGATACCAACATAGTCATTTGCAGTATTCCAACATTCACAATGGATTCAGAATGAGAATATCAATACTTCCAAACACCATATGATTTGCAAAAATTGTTTAAAAATATTTTTGCGGTTCTTTTTGGCCTCTGGGATGTTCCATTAAAATGTTCAAGTTATTGTGTTCTAAAGGCATCAAGAATCATCTTTCCCTCTGTGTGCTTGTATCAACACTGAATGGATATAGTGTCAGTTGGTTATTTTCTTTATGATTTGTTAGGTATGGTTTCTTTTGTAATTACATTTTCACACTTAAATGGCTCCAGTGTCAAAACTACAAAGTAAGATATATTCTCAGAGAAGTCTACTTTCTATTCCTGTTGCTTTCAGAAGTCCCCCTTTCAGCCACTTTTCCCTCATTGTGGTAAAATATGTGGGACATCAAATTCACTGTTTTGGTATACACCGTTGAGCAGCATTAAGAACATTCACATTATTATGCAACCACTGCCCCATCTATCTAGTATGGTTTTAGTATTATAGTTTATTTTCCAATTTGTAAAACTATGAACAATAAACATGTATATGTTATGTATTGCACATGTGCGTATGTATAGATCTACATGTATATTTGAAAAAATCCCTCTCTCTTTTAAAAAAATAATGCATGTCATTCTCCTCTTTTCTTCTTTACTCAACAACAGTATGTACTGGAGATTTCTCCGTAGGACTACATAAGCAGTAATGTATGAGTGTACCCTTGTCCCCACATTCTTGCCAATGTTTATTGATACCTATATTCTTGATAAATTGCCATTCTGACAATCAGTGTGGTTTTAATTTGCATTTTTCTAATTGCTAGAGATGTTGAACATTTTTTCATGTATTTATTGACCATTTTTATTTCTTTTGAAAAGTTCCTTTGCCCATTTATTGATTGGGTTACTTGGGGGTTTTTTTGGTGGTAAGTTTTTTTGTGGGGAAAAGAATACACTTGGATATTGCTGTTGGGACTGAAAATTGTTGCAGCCACTCTAAAAAGCAGTATAGAGATTCCTCAAAAAAGGAAGAATGAACCCACCATTTGACTCAGTTATATCACCTCTCAGTATATATATCCAAAGGTTTGTAAAATCAGCCTACTACAGTGATGTAGCCATATCATTATTTATTGCAGCTCAATTCATGATAGGTAAACTTTGGAGCCAACTTGAGCCCTTCAACAGATGAATGGATGAAGAAAATATGGTACATATATATATATATGGAATATTACTCAGCCATAAAGAAGAATGACTTTATGTCATTTGCCAGTAAATGAATGGATCTGGAGACTATCATGCTAAGTGAAATAAGCCAATTTGAATGTTCTGATATGTGGATACTAACACACAACAAGAGAGGGGAGGGGAAAAGTAGATGTTCAATTGTTTAGACAAAGGGAAATAAAGGGAGGGGGGATGGAAATAAGAAAGATAGTGGATCTGAATCTGAAATAGGAAGTTTATGTACATACATTTGCATGTATATACCACAGTGAATCTCCACATCATATACATCCACAAGACTAGGATTCTAATTAGAATAAAATATACTTGATATTTATATAAATATGTCAAAATTGACTCTACTGTCATGTGTATCTAAAAAGAATAAAACAAACAAAAAAAACAAAACAACAAAACAAGCATTCTGTACTTCTTTTTCTAGCACACCTGCAGCATCTGACTACATGTTCTTCCATACATGCCTGTCTGGTGCCAGAATGCTTGAGGTTGCCATCCTAATGGATGCAAACAAAACTGACCCCATCAAACCGTGACTTGGGGGCTTACAAAGTGTATCTGTATTTCCTTTTTCAAAGATATCCAATTAGTCAAGTTAGGAATACTAAACTCATTTTGAAGTTCTTTTTAGATGTAGGAACAAACCATTCACACATTGCTCAGTTCTGAACCCAAAACAGTTAATCCAAAGTCATCTTACTTAATCTATAACCAATAAGGCATAAGAGCTTCTAAACCCAGGAGCATTCTAGGTTTCCAGGCATCTCAGGGACATAGCTCTATCTCCCAGGAACATATGCAGAAGTGCCAAACCAAACAGCATGGCAGTGGAACTCACCAGTTGCCCAGACAACAAAAATGAGAAGTGGCCATGATGACGTAATACTAAGTTCTCAAAGGTTGGATTCAGATAAAGAAATGGGAAAGTTTCCTCTTATCCTGAGAGAGTCAATAGGTGGTTCAAAGGAAAATCTGGCAGGCAGATATTTTTATATTTTTACCTTCATCCGAGTATTTTTGTGCTAGTCCTTGCTAAATGAGAGTATTATGGGAAAGAAACCCCCCAAAAAGGACTGTAAAACAGGCAGAGCTGATCCACCCTGAGGGAAGATCATTTGAGACATGACATTTCTCTTAGTCTGGTTTCCAAGCAAAACCAAGTTGTAAAAGAAAACTGGCATCTAACTGAAGTGAATTCAGAAGAAACTCACTTTCTTCCGTTTTCTCTTTTCAAGATTCTGCTTTTCTGCCAGAGACTTGATTGCTTGAATCCACGCATCAGCCATTCGCCGGATCCTGAGTCTCATCCACCGGAATTCTTCATGCTTTTTCATCATACTGTAGAGAATATTAAAATCCGTACGAATTTCCGCCTAGAAATGGAAATTTAATAAAATGAATCGAAGATAAAAAGTCAGAAAGCATAATGGTTTTCGTGATGTGACATTTGAAAACTTGAAAGAGATAGTCAATTAAATCCAGGGCTTCAAAAGTGAGTCTCGTCTTGCTGCACAGCTTTTTAGTGGTAGGTCCCCAGCACTGCAAATTGAAGCGAAGGCCCCTGACTGCTGATTTGTTATAAGGGACATCATTAAAAAATTAGAAAAGTGGCACTGTGGCTGCAAAGCCCTGGGCTATGTTAAAAATGCACTTTTTACAATGAATATATGTGATGTACCTTGAAATCCTCTGTGCTGAAATTTATTGTGCCACTTGGATCTGTTACAAGGCAGCAGACTTGTGGGAAAACTGAAGTCAGCCCTGCACAGGCTACCCAACATCCTGTTGGCTGCCAGAGAGACTCCTTCTGTCCACACAGTTAAATGGCCGAATAAATGTTCATCTTTTAGTTCATCCCAGTTAAAAATTTATTATTTTCTGGGGAATTTAAAAGTCTAGGATATTGGTTTTTATCCCCTACCTCAGCTGAATACAATTTGAAAACCAGACTAGAAAAACTTAAACCCAGGAAGAGTATTTTCCTTCCTATTCTACGTAATATAGTTGGATAAAACTCATGCATGGAACAACAGAGAAACATGATGATATCAGTATTTATTTCACAGGAAACCTCAAATTCACTGAATCCATCTCTCAGTAGTTGCCAGAGTTCATTGTAAACCCTCATCTTCTTCCTTGACAATATCCCAAGGCCCCCACGGTCTACAGAAAGGGTCAACAAACTCTGGCCCTAGGGCCAGTGCTCTTCACTGCCTGTTTCTAGTGCATAAAGTTTCACGGGCATAAAGCCACACCCCGTGATTAATATACTGTCAAAGGCTACTCTGTGCTAAAATGGCAAAGCTGTATATGGCTTGCAAATATGAAAATATTTACTATCTGGTCTCACATTAGTAAAAGTTTGCGGATCCCTGGCCTAAATAATTAAGGCCTGAGCTTTCAAGGGGGTACCACTGTTCATGATCCCCTTCCTACCTTTCAAATCTCATCTTCAACCCGGCTCATACAAACTCTTTGGCCTTGTGACACAGAGCCATGTTCTACAATAACGAGTGCTCACTTCCACATATCAGAGACATCATTTTCTCCCTGACCTCATAGAAACACATCATTTTAAATTTAGCTCGATGTCATCTTCTCTATGCAATCCACCTCAACCCCTGCAGGCTGACTTGCGTCCACCTCATTAATGTCCATCGGCCTGCATTAAAGCACAGTGACAGACATGGTAATTATTTACAACCATCCCCCTCATTAGATCATCTAGGACCTCCACATCTGGCACCTGATCTCATCCCAATCACTAGTCCATCACTTAGGGACCCTCGGAGAATTGCTTAATAAGTAAATCTATGCTAACTGGTTGACTTATTTGGTCACCCAGACTCCCACAGAACAGTGACAGAAGTTCGTCTGCTGAACACTATTTCAGATTACAGCTGGCATTTCTAAAAGACTCCCCATCTATCAATTAGCATCTGACCTAAATGCACTCGTCTAGGAAGAGTTTTCCAAAATCATTTACCAATGAATTATGATCAGCTTCTTCGTAGGGATTTTTTGCTCTCCAAGGTAAATGAGGACACCAATTTTCAACCTGAAAAACATAAATCATCCACAGTAAGTATGCTGGTTCATCTTCAAATGGATTACCATAGGCACAAAGCACTCAGAACAGTTCCTGGCACACGGTGAACACTGTAGCAATGGGAGGTATTATTAGCCAGCTCCCATGATTTTAGCTAGCTATAGCACCACGTATGCAGGAATAATGAGCAAAGGTCAGAAGGAGCATGTGATGACCGTTTATATGGGTCTTTCCTAGTACTCTACTGGGACTGATTCCTTACATTTCTGTACGGTGGGGTCTTATAAGGAGAAGGCTGAAAGACTCAAGCAATGCTGCTGGGAAATGTGAATGTAAAAACACCTCTGTGACCATTTAAGCAAATGGACAGGAATGATCTGGCGTTTGCTGTGGCAGGTACACAAAGGACATAGGATGGCATTTGAGTCACAGAACTCACTCCTTCGTGGGAGAATTAGATAGTTTACTATCTAATTCAGCAACTGATAGTTTAAGGCAAATTGGTGAGGGCTCTCTCTCATTTTCTGGCTGTTCGCATCACACCGTCTCAAGAAATTAGGTAAGGAAGAGAAGGAAGGAAAAATGGAGGGGGTGGGAGGAGAATTCTTGGTGATCTTAATAAGAGTCCATGAACTGTTTTTCTCAATGTACAAGAGTTTAGAGTTGTGGAGAGGAGGAAAACAGAAAGCAAAAAAGTGGCAGATCTTACAGGATCACTTCAATAAAGGTTTCCAAAGAAAATTCTGCAAATTCATCATTTCTAGTAAAGGAAAGATGAGAAATGATTGAGTAATGTTGACGTCTGGCCTCTGCCTAAAACAGATATAAAATTTCAAGATAATATTACTCATTTGCTAATAAATAATGACATTGAAATAATTTTTTTTTAATGACACGCAGACCTACAAAATTTAACAGTGAGAAATGTCCTTGGAGAGGACACTGAGCTGCAGGACTGTGGTGGGGGTGGGAGGGTGGGGACTGGAGCCTCCTGGGTCAGCAGAGCAGTCCAACGAGACACTTTGCCCCGTAGGTCTGGGTGAGTTTTCAAAGAAACATGTCAGTTTCACTAATCTAGAAGTTACTCCTAATGCAAGGTGATTTTTACTATGACCAAAAATAATTGGCCTGATTTGCATAAAGCCACCTGCCACTGCAAATGATCTGAAAGCAGTGAGCCGAGGGCAGCAAGGCTCAGGGGAGGGCAGAACCCCTAGAAAGGCAAAGAGCAATGTTCTCTTTTTTTTTCTTGTGGAGTAAAATTAGACTTTATACTTGTGAATGACCTCAGAGACTCAAAAACACTACCCATAAGAAAAGCTGAAATTATTTTTACTCATTAAAAGAAAAAAAGAAAGAAAATACTAACTTGCCTTGGAGGCTCATGATCTAATTACTAGGACTTTTCAGCTAGGACTATGAAAGGCAATCTGTGGACTCCACAAATGAGGGGGGGGGGGGGGGAGAGGAAAAATGGCAGAAAAGAAGTTGCAAGAGATGAAGCCGAGCTGGTCCCAGCAGCGTCACACACATCTGTACCTCTTATTCTCAGGTTGGGCTGAATTCTTTAGCTCCAATTAAATTTTTGTAAATGGACTCAATAAAACATCCCTATAAAGCATATTTGTCATAGGAAGGCTTCAGATAGATTGCAGAGCTGACTGTGAGACCTTCAACCACACACAAGCAACAAGCAAGCAGGGTCAGATTGGAAATAAGCCTCACAACTGAATAAATAACCAGGTTTATAAAGCAGTCTGTCAGGATAAAAGATTTCCCCTTGAAGAGCATGATGGAGAAAGATAAAAACAAGACTATGAATACAGGAAATCAAGTAAAAGGAGACACATTAGTGGGACCCATATTGGTAAAGTAGAGTACACTCCCTCCTCTGTCCTGAGAATATTCCAAGATTTGCTCTGATGAAAATACATTCCAAGGTGATCTAAAATATGTCTTTCCTAAAGAACCCTGGAGACTGTAATTCCTCTTTGAAGAGGAACATTTGTCTTAGTTTTTCTTACTCTAAATCACTGCATACTACTTTGCAAGGCTCCAAGGGCATTCCTACAAATACGGAAAATAGAGTCAGTTCGACGGAGCTTTTAGGGAGAAATGTCACCATTACACATGTGCTCACTTAGAATGGTGGAAAAATCGATCCTTAACATCCCAGCGCAGATTGGAGGGTGAGTTTTTAAGGCTGCTTTTGTGCACAGTGATAGGATAACTGGTTAATGAAATAATTAAATTATACGTAAACCAATTACCCCACAGGGAGAGGGGAAAAATAAAACAGCATCTTTCTTTCTTTCTAAAACCTCAAGAGGATTGATTACCAGGATTGGAAGAAAGCCAACACTGGCAGTAACTCCGAGTGCTGAAGCAAACAGCCCTCCAATGAACAACATTTTCCTAAATAAGAGCACCACTAAGAACATTCAGGGAAAATCTTGCTCTCGGCTAATAACTCAAACTCTTGATACCTAACTTTGTTTTCTGTCTGATCTGCCCAGGATCCTAAGCCACCAGCATAGTATCCTTCAACAAAGGTAGACCCCAGGAGACCACCTGGATGCAGCCCTGTTTAGATCATTCTGAAGAGCTCCTCTCCTGGCTCACAGGACTCCACTGTCCTACACCTGAGTGTGGCCACCTTCTTCCGACTGCCTGGACCATACTTTTTCAGCTGTGGCTCTGTGTAGTTGCCCTCAGTGGAGGGCTTCCACCCATCTCTTTCCAACTCTAATAGCCTGAGTAAGCCCTGCCTGAAGCCCTCTACCAGGGAAGGGACTCGAAATCTTTAATAGTATCCTGTAATTTACCCAAGTCAATTCAAAAATAGAAAACCATCTGAATTCACAGTAACACGCACACAGCAATCAATAGAGGAGCAGAACCATTACTGTAATAACCTTCGATTGGAAGACAAAACTCCTTGGACATGAGCTAATCTTTTTTAAGCATTCATCTTAGGACACAAAATGAGGAGGCAGCAAAAGCAAAGACAAGCCAGGCTAGAACTTTGGAACATTGATGCATATTCCAGCGAGGGCCCTGTCAATCACTCTTCTGTGAGCGAGGAGATATAAAATAAGACAATTTGGTTTTTGACATTCTTACTCCTGGTGATTTAGCCTTCTTTGAACTAAGAAGGTTTTGAAGCTTAATCATGAGGATTGTGAATCGAGGGTTGTGAATCAAAGAGTTCTCCAAGTCCCTAAAAAATTCTAACTAGGTCAGGATTATTTTCAAGGTCCACAAGATGGACAATTCATTATGTTTAAAAGAAACTGCTGGTAGATACACATATAGCTCACATTAGAGTTTAAAGGGAATGAAGAAGTAATAAAGTAGTTGTAAAAATGAAAAATGATAGATGACTCCAGAGGTCTATATGCAGGTTGGTACACATATATGGCATATGCTATAGTTATATTCTTAAAACAAAACAAAATAGAACAATTGTCTATGTTGTGGTCACTTCTTTCACTATTAATGAAAATTGTTTTGTTTTAGTGGATCACTGACATACATATTTCATGCTATATTTTTCAGATGGAAAGTATAGTCAGAACTAAGTGGAAAAAATGTGCAAGAGAAACCAGATTATCTTGGATAACTGTGTTATGGGTGCTTTTAATTTTTCTGTTAATCTGCATATTGTGATTTTTATAACAAACATTAATGAATAGAATATACATGACATTATTACATAAATATATAATCATTTACTTCAGGCTGAGAATAGGTCAACCTCTGTGAAAAATATAAACACAAAAACTTGTGTGCACAATATCATTTGATACATAGAGGACCCTATGATGTAATATTGTCACTATGCTTCATGTGGGGGGAGAGGAGGGATCAAGGCACATGGGAAGTTGCCAAGGTAACTCTGTGTGTGGCAGGACTGGATGACAACTTCACCTTAAGGCCAAGGTTAGTAAGAGACAAGAGAGAGGCTCAACGGGGAAGGAGTACAGAATCCAGAATTAGTCAAAATGGATTACATGTACAACTCTACAAAGAACTATGCATGTAATAAACCATCTGCCTTTTGTGCTTTCTTGTCTACAAAGTGAAGGAGCTTGATAATGTGACCAGTTTCATTCTATTATCTGCTAAGATCAGAAAGGAAGCCAGGCACGGTGGTGCACACCTGTAATCCCAGTGGCTGTGGAGGCTGAGGCAGGAGGATTTCGAGTTCAAAGCTAGCTTCAGCAAAGGTGACTTTGTGAGACCCTATCTCTAAATAAAATACAAAATAGGGCTGAGGATGTGGCTCATTGGTTGAATGCGCCTGAGTTCAATCCTCAGTAGCCCCACGTCAAACAAGAGAAAGAACAATCAGAAAGAGAATTTCATATCATCCTCTTACATCAGTTATATTCAAATAAGTAAAACTGTCATTTATGCACACACAAGTAATTTGTTATACTAATGACACAGTAAATGAAGTTACTTATTAATGACTATGCTACAAAAATCTAAAAAGACTTCTCCCTACCACACACTGCTGGTTGTTCACTCTACCTTCTAATGTTTCAAAAGGGAAATGCAGCAGCACAAGACTCCTGCACCTGGTGAGTGGCTCAGCTATCTAGACATCTCTGCACTAAACACCTGCGTTCATTAATATGTTGTCCCAGCAGCTTGCTGAGTGGTTATGCAAAGGAGACAGAGTGTGCGAGACAAAGGAGAGGAAAATGCTAGAAAGCAGCAGGAACCAAGTATATGGATCAACCCTCAACATACATCACCTTACTTGGGTGTTCAAATAATTTTGAGGGAAAGAAAGAGCATCATGCAGATGAAGATAGCAAGAAACACACTAGACATGGCAAGGGCCAAAATAACACCTGTCCCTCTCATACCAGAGCCATGCTTGCTAAGCACACAAACTAGAAGATGGGTCCTATAGCCCCATAAGCATAGTCTAGGCTCCATGTTAAGACAGTATGGCTTAAATCTTCTGTATAACATCCTTTAAAAAATCATCTAGTGTGTTCCTACCATGTAGCAGTACTAACATCAATGAAAGCAATTTCCTGCATCCAACTATTGCTCTAGTGTCTATTCTCTGCCGCAAGAGTAGTCATATTAAAGACTACACTGGATCACACTCTGTACATACTTAAATACTCTGATGGCTTCCCATCATGCTCAGAACACAACCCAGAATTAATACAAAGATTCTGTAGAATCTGACCTCCACTCTTACAGCATCAGCCTCATTGTACTCTGCTCTGTACAAATGGAACACCTTGCAAGTCCAAAAAAAATACCAAGCCCATTCTCACCTAGTCAAGATTTGCCAGATTAGGGAAAAGAGAACAAGGAAACCCGATTAAACGTAAATCTCAGATGAGCATTTAATTTTAGTGTATGTTCCATATGCTTAAAAAAAATGGTTGTTTACTTAAATTAACTGAATGCAAATGACACTGGGTATCCTACATTTTTACCTGGTAACCCCATACTTCAGGCCACCTGCATTTGCTGTTTCTCCTACCCAAAACATGCTTCCTTCCAGAGTGTTCCATGCCTTCCTTCCTCCATCTCCTCCATAAACTTCTCAGAGAAGTCTTCCTCGACTTTTACTTACCCGTTTCCTCTAAAGGCTCACCCTATTTTTTCTCAGAGGACTTACCACTTGGGGAAATTACCGTATGCATTAATTTACTATTATTGTTTGCTGCCCCTGAGTGTGAGCTTCTGAGGGCAGGAACTTCATCTGACTACTCATCACATCCCCATCCCAACAGTGTCCAGCCCGGAGGGTACTCCATCAACATCCACTGAGTAACGAGTGAACAAAGAGATGATGTGCGCAGTAAAGATGCTCATGGTAATATCCTCTTTTTCACTTGACCACTTTCATTTTATTAGGCCCTTTCAACACCACAGTAAGGCAAGGGGGTTTTCATTTTGACCTCTGTTAGGAGAAACGAGACTAAAAACTCAAACAAAAGCTTAAAGCCATGCAGCTAGATGGTAGATCCAGACAGTCAATCAATCACCTTATGTGTTCTTCCATGTTAATCCCTCTTTGTCTATAAGAGATGTGTTCCAAGACCTTCCATGGATAGTACCAAACTCCACATATGCTGTGTTTTCCTATATGTACATACCTCTGAGAGAGCTTAATTTATATAAAAAAGTAAAAAGTGAACAATACTAATAATAAAGTAGGAAAATTAAAATTGTGCTATAATAAAAGTTATTTGAAACTGATGAACTGGCCAGGCACAGTGACGCATGCTATAATCCCAGTGTCTCTCAAGGCTGAGGCAGAAGAATCACAAGTTCAGAGTCAGCCTCATCAGTTTAGTAAGGCCTTAAGTAACTTAGTGAGACCCCATATCAAAATAAAAAATATAAAGGGCTGGGGATGTGGACAAGTGATAAAGCACTCCTGGGTTCAATCCCCAGTACTAAAACAACAACAACAAAAAAAAAAAAAAAAAAAAAAAATCCAAAAAGCAAAAAAACCTGATGAACTGTTTTTCTTTTTTTTCTGGAATTTTCCATTTAAGTCTGCACTTAACTGTGGGTAACTGAGACTGCATGAAGCAAGACTGAAGGGGAGGGGGAACTTTTATAATACTGCACTGTTGCCCCTTCACAGGAATACTATAAACACAAAGCACAGAACCGGCTACATGCAGGAGAGAATCAAGGGCTGCAGTGACCCCGGAGAGATCGGCTCAGGAAGCAAGAAAGGAGCAGGACCCAAAGAGAAGCGGCAGTAAGTCTTCAATGTGCCACAAAACCAGTGGGATTCTAATGAGATGATGACACAGAGTTCCCAGCATCCATCCCAAATCACGGTGGGAGAAAAGTCAATTTTCCTTCACACAGGAGGGGTGGCAAATGAATTCCTCTGTAGCCAATCACACAAGTTACACATGCCGACACGCTTCTCAGACCACCTCATGCTAGGCCCGCTTCTCGGGGCACACTGGCAGACCTGGCCCCGTCTGGTCTGCATCCACAAGAGCACATCGACAGCAAGGATCACCCAAGTTTAGGAGGTGGTCACCTTCTGGAGACCAAGGACTTAGTGCTTTGGTGTTCAGTGTGCAATTTTGCCGGGCGTGCAGAGGTAGGCAAACAATGTTGAGTGATAATGAGAAAAGACTGGCAAGAAAGCTGTGGCTTCTAATTGGCTCATTCCATTTTAATAGTCTAATTTGATCCCTCACAATCTCTCATAGATATATTAAGAGAGCATTACAGTAAACTTGTTAATACATGCTCTAAATGTCCCTGCTTCACGTTTCAACCCAAATGTCTTAGCAGATTTTAATGTCACGAATTTTACAGTGACTTTTTTTTTCAAGATAAGAAGGTTATAGCTGAAAGAAGTTATCCACTCAGAATAACAACAACATATTCAAAGCAATTTTTAAAAATATGCTTTGAATATGATCACTCATTCAATAAGCATATGTCCAGCATCACTCTACAGAAGACAAAACAGAGATCTCTTAGGAGATTACTATTCTTGTACTTGAAATTAATCTTGGAGGTTGATGATCCTCAGGGCCTTTGTACTTGCCATCTCTACTTCCTGTTAAAACACCTGTCAGATGTCTGCACTTGTTTCTCCCTCACCTCCTTCAAACACCATTTCCTTCCCTTCCTTAGTAGGCCCTTATCTGAGCACTGTCCAAAATGACCCCATCAGTTCTCATGAGCATGTCTGGTATGTTTTGTTTTATTTTTCTCTATGGCACTTACAGTCTGAGAGATTATATACTTTATGTTACTATCTCCTTTCATAAAGCATAATCTTAATGAGGAATGTTCATCGTTAATTTCCTAGCACCCAGAAAATCCCAAGGGCAGAGAATGCCCCTAGTGGCCTGACTGTGCATTACTTCCCACAAAGATGAACAAGGGTCCTTAAGAAATGACTGATTCCCAGGTCTGGCATCAACTGTGTAAGATGAACCTACAAGACCTTGTCAAACCGGGAAACAAGAAAACTATTAAGGGTTGGAGATGTATCTCAATGCCAGAGTGCTCGCCTAGCATGTGCAAAGCCCTGGGTTCAGTCTGTAGTACTACCAAAAATAAAGAGGGAAAAATATTAAAATACCAGGGTCATGCCAAAAAGATATAGAAGGCAATATGAATATGTTCCCACTGACCAGTGCAGGGACAACTGACAATCAGCAAGAAAATAATTGCAATGGATCAAATTTATCAGATATGTTTCTTCAATTATTTTGTAATGATAACACAACAAAAGCATATTAACAATCAAAAGAGCCAAAAGTTCAAAAAGTGCTGGTCACCAGTGCAAGATGCTAGTAAAACAACTTAGAAATAAAGATTTTTTGCTGGGCATGGTAGTGTACACTTGTAATCCTCAGGAAGCTGAGGCAGGAGGATTACAAGTTCAAAGCCAGCCTCAGCAAATTAGAGAGGCCCTATCTCTAAAAAAAAAAAAAAAAAATATTTCAGCAGTCTGGGGATAGGGCTCAGTGGTTTTGAGCCCCCAGGTTCAATCCCTGGTACCTGCTTTCCACCCAAAACAGTTTCTATATGAACAATTTCTCAGAATGACCAAATAAGAGATGAGAAATCACATCACAGAAGTATTTCTAATGTATTAAAAAGGAACCCCAAGGCTGGGGGTGTAGGTCAGTGGTACAGCACTTGGCAACCATATCCTGAGAGTCTCTTTTAAAAACACATATTGAAATATTTACAGATGATAGGATGTTTGTGATCTGTTTCAAAAAAAATGGAGCAGGGGGAAGGTATAAATGAACTGAGACTGGCCATGAGCTGCCAACTGAAAGGACTGGGTCAAGGGCACAACTCATCTCTATTGTATATGTCTCAAATTTTTCAAATTAAAAAAGTTTAAAACAACAATTTAGCTGGGTGCACTGGCACACACCTGTAATCCCAGCAGCTTGGGAGACTGAGACAGGAGGATCACAAGTTCAAAGCCAGCTTCAGCAACTTAGCAAGATCCTGTCTCAAAATAAAAAAGTAATACAAAGGGCTGGGGAAGTGGCTCAGTGGTTAAACAACACTAGGTTCTATCCCCATCACCCCCACCCAAAAACAAATAAGCAAAACAAAAATTTTAAAACTAATTGTGGGGCATGCACTAGAAATGACAAGAGGCAATATTTACAAGTGTGTAAAAAACAAATTGAATATACTCTTTGAAGTTATTGACAGACACATGTATTTCAAGAAGCCAAGAAGCAGTAGTTTCAGGCTTGGCAAGTCTTGCTCTTTCTTCTGATTTTTGGGAGGTGGAGGCCAGAAGTATCTGAAACCCACAGACAATCCAGGAGCATCACAGAGAACAACTTGGTAGAAGTTGGGGGACAGAGTAGAGAAATCAGACACAAACTGTAAACTCAGTGCTGTTTTTTCAAAAAAATCTTCATTTGCTAAGAACATCTTCAAACTCAGGTAGTAAGAGCAATGAATACACACAGATGAAAAAGATACAAAAAAAAAAAAAAAAAAAGCTGAACTGAGGAAACGGAAAGAACATGATCACAAATTTCTCACACTAGCTCTACTGCCAAGAAATCTTATCTGGCAGAGGGGAATTTCCCATTTCACACAGCTCACCATGTACGAGGCGTTTGTTGATATTCTCAGACAACAGCCTAGTGGTATTATTCCAGTACTTCCTGACCCATCCCCAAATATTAGGTTTCTCTCATTCAGGTTTTCTCCTGCCAACTAAACAGTCAATTCTTTCTCGTGGTCCACTTTGACAAATTAGTCTGTGAGACACCATTTCCAAGTTATCTTTAACAGCCAACACAGCCCATAAATCCAAATCATTGTGCTGGTTATTAGGATTTCATTTCATGCTCGCATTCACAAACATTTAAGCTTTCAACCTTTCCTGTTGGGCATTAATCTTGGCATTAATCAAAGGATTAAGTATGCTGAATTTAAACTCAAGGTTAATAGCATGCTCAGCCAATATTAGTTTTACATATTGCCAAGGGAAAACAGAAAGAGGCAAAGACCTTTATGCATGTTGTTCATGAAATATAAGAAATGGATTGATGGGTAATTCATGAAATTGCTTCTTTTGTTCTATTATAAAGGACACCCACATGTGTGTGCACACACACACACATGTGCACATGTACCAGTCTCAATTAGCATTTGAAGCAATAGTCTGTACACATCTAAAGATCTAGTAATCAATCACTGGATAACTTCATTATTTCAGATTGACTATACTTGCAATGGCAATGCAAGTGATTAAAAAAATAACAAATAAATTAAGAATCCTGGAGAGGTGTGCTGCTTGCTAGTTTCTGAAACAATAATATGAAAAGAAAAATGTGTGGGTGTCAAATAGATCAGCAACATCCATCAATATAATATCAATAGGGGTGAAGAAATTCATGCTAAATTTTATAAAAGCTGATAGCAATAAAAGGCTCTGCAGACAGCCAAGTTAATATACCTGAAACAATGACATTCAGAGTAATTATTTTATAGGGCCCTGTCTCTATAACGGGAGTAGTTACATGGCTCACAAAAACAGATACAGAAAATGATCTGCCTGATGTTCTGGAAATACAAGGCTGCTTAATAAATCATTCATTCACTCCTATCACTTAGAATGGCTGACACTTGATTTTTATGAGTTATATCCTCAAGAGAAGGTAGTGGGGTCTCTTTTGTGAGAGCAGTATCAAAATTATGGCATATTAGAAAATTAGCAATAAAAATTAATTAATTGAATCTAGCTAAATAGAGCCACATTTGAAACCCAGGCGATTTAAGTAAAAGGCTGAATGCAAAGTCAATTCCTATAAATTACATGCCTGAGTTTTCTTTGGGATCAAGGAGCAGCAAAGAGACGTCTGAGCTATCTGTGACTTGGGTTTCCATTAACCATTGGAACTGATGAGTGGTTTAAATGAGATTGGGTATTTGAGGTGTCCACCTTATAGTGGGGGCTCAATGATGCTTCATTCTCTCTGCCACCCAGAGACCCCCCAAAACAAGGGCACCTCTTTCACCACAATGGTCCTGCCCATTCCAGGCCATAGGGCAGTGTCAGACATATAACAAGCAGTCACAGGGATACTATAAGGGGTCAGTCATTCTGATGGCTTCACTTCCTACATGATTAACCAAAAATGATCTGTAGATCACACATAATGAGGGCAAAAGTGGAAGTTTCTAAATCTGTAATTCAGTGGGATCTGGCCACTGAGACAACCCTAAGAAGAAGGAAGGAAGGAAGGAAGGAAGAAAGAATGCCACTTATTAAGACAGGGCTGGGGCTGGGGCTGAGCAGTGGAGTGCTAGGCTAGCATGAGCATGGCCCTGGGTTCGAGCCTCAGCATCACATAAAAATAAAGAAAATGAAGGTATTGTGTCCAGCTACAACTAAAAAAAATAAATATATATTTAAAAAAAAAAACACAGTTCTGCATCTGATGCTGCAATTCACCTGGTAACTGAAAAGATGAGGCATTTTACTTTATTTCCTTGTGAGATCTGTCAAACTTCTAGTGTTAAACATAGATAGAAAAAAGAATTGGCTTTTTCAATAGGATAACTAGAACAAAAGTCACTGGGGCATATGCTGATCAAGTTGAGAAGCCAAATAAGGATATCCCTCTAGGTTATCTTATCACCTGCTAGAGAAATCTGGCATATGATATGGGAAATTATCAATCTTCAGGGTTCAATGAAGTAAGAAAACAAGGAGAGAGGAGAGAGGGGAAGGAGAAATGGGGGAGAGACATAAAAGGAAAAAATAAACCAAAAGCAGACCAGCAAACCCCAACAATGACTGAGGTATTATCTAGGATTTAAGATACTAGATGGGAATTAATTGAAGGAATTAATTGGCTTTGGAAACCGTCTCTGCCAAATTCACATTAACAATTATAGTGGGTATACTGACTCCATATACACCAGCTCCCAATTTAAATGCAAACACAAGCATCATATCCAGAGATAAGCAGGCAAGGGGAAATGTGCTTTCCATTAAAAATAAAAGGGGGGGGAGGTAAAGGGCATGCTAATTAGCTTGATTTGGTCTTTTACAATATATGAGTGTATCAAAACATTGTGTTGCACAAACTTAGACAATTTCTATTTTTCAATTTAAAAAAAGCATCAAGGGAACAGTTGAATTTCTAAATTACCAGAAGTCAAAGGATCTAAAGTTAAATCAGATTTGGTGAGCGAGAACCATACATTGATTTTAATTCTAAAATGGAACCAAAAGTCCACTACTTATAACGTCCAAGGCTAAGTGACAGTCCACAACTATCTTCAAATAATGATGACACTGAAAACCATAAATGTATCAGTTATGTTGATTGCCTGTCTTCCATTTCTAGGCTCTGCTCTAAGTACTTTCTCATAGAAACGAGAATCTTCACAATACACTCAAGGTAAGGGCTTTCAAAACCAAACAAAAATTAAAACTAATGGTTACTAAAGGAAGAACCCCAGGCATGAAGAAGTTGAGTCACTTTCCCAAAATCTCAGAACATAGAAAACAGGAGAAATGGAAGCTGAAGTTCAGTTATGAGGCTCTAAGGCAGTAAGTAATCCTATTGAAGTGACCATCACGGTGAAACTTTTGAACTCTTACAAGGTAACTTGATGATGCTTTGATTAAAAAAAAAAAAAAAAAAAAATTTAAAGTCCTGGTTCAGGGTTATTTTTAGAATAAAACTTTAAAAAAGAGGTTCCTAGCACTCTCCCAAGAGAAACCATCTCTATCCTTCCTGGATCATTCTTCCTCTCCCATCTGACTCTTAGGATGAGCACACAGCATGATGGAAAGAAAATGAGTTCTCAGTAGTTGACAATAGATGATTATGACAGATGTTCAATAAGTGCTCACTTAGAATTTGCCTGAACAAAAGGGAAAACCTGATCATCTGCAGAAAAGAGTGATTGAGTAATGAATTCCCATTCTACACCTTGTGACTACAAGAATCAGGTCCTGAAAGGAAACACTCTGTCTCCAGAGTAAGTACAGATGACCCACGCAGAGCCCAGTCTGTCCAGCAGTCCTTTCAGTTTTGCTTCAGAACCTTGCTTTTCTTTCCTTTCAGCTCTATCCTTCCTCCATTGGAAACGGGAAGTGGGCAGTGGTCTCAAAGGAAGGAAACAGGTCATGAATAATTGCAGTCCCATTCTAGCAGGTGGAGGTCCCCCCCCCCTTTGGTACTGTGGATTGAACCTAGGGGCACTAAACCACTGAGCAACAACCCCAGACCTTTTATTTATTTACTTATTTTTTTATGAGACAGGGTCTCATAGGGCCTCCCTAAGTTGTTGAAGCTGGCTTTGAACATATGATCTTCCTGCCTCAGCATCCTGAATTGCTGGGATTACAGGAATGTACCACTGCACCTGGCTTTTCAGTGGTCTTTACTGCACCCCGACACCTTCCCAGCTCCTGCCTCAGAGATGGAGAGGAAGCTGACGTGGGAATGTAAAATCCTCTATCCTGTCCTCAGTCCTCTCCTTCTTGGGAAGGTGTGAAATTGGCTCGGTTTGTCAATCACAGTGCACAGTTGGATTCTGGCTATATTCTATCACAGGGAAAGGGGAAGAAAACTTGAAAATTAAATTGAATGAGAAGCCTCTTCCTCGGGGCAGGAAAGGTACTTCTAATTGACTTCTCACTGGAGTGAAGGTTCATTTGTAGCCCTAAGCCTTAACCCCCTACAGAAGGAAATGATAATTTAGGCCACCGGCCACCCAAGTCACAAATAAGAAACACACAGAGATAACCAGTAGTCAGACGGCCCCTGGCATATGCCTATAATCCCAGCAACTCAGGAGGCTGAGGCAGGAGGATTGCAAGTTGCAGGCCAGCTTCAGCAACTTAGCAACACCCCGTCTCAACATTGAAAAAAGGGGTAGATGTGGGCCTGGGGATGTAGCTCAGTGGTAGAGGTTCAGTCTTCAGTAGAACAAAAACATAAAAATAAAAATGCATTTGCTAGCAGCCTGCTAATGAGGCAAAGCACAAGCCCAACTCTTGAACTTTTAATTTCCAAGAGGTTCTAAACTCATTTATTCTGAGGTTCTCATGATGGCCATTGAACAACTTGTCAAAAAAATTTTTTTAAAAAAGTCTGTGGGACTGGAAGTATAGCTCAGTGATAGAGCATATGAGAAGCCCTGGGTTCAATCCCCTGCACTATACAAAAAAAAAAAAAAAAGTGTGATTTGAATCTACTAAAGAAAGAGGGAATGATCAAAAAAGAGAGGCAAACTCCATAGAATGCAGGGATACATGCTGGCATGCTGGATACCAATACTGACCTGACTTCTGTAATCAAAAGAGGACTGCCCCTGTCACCTTATGAAACAGAAAAGAAAGGCACCTGAATCCCACTAAGAGACCCAAGTGGCGGGAATATGAGGTTAAGGGGTCATTCTATAAGCTGGTCCTACCAAGCTGACCTTCATATGCAGAAGACATGTGGATCCAAAATGCCCCCATAAGAAGAACATAAGTTACTCTGAAGCGGGGACTTTTGTGACTCTTACACAGACCAAGTTTCAGAAGTCAGGGAGAGAGCTGGGGTGGTGGCTCAGAGGTAGAGCACCCACCTAGCAAGAGTGAGGCCCTGGGTTCAACCCTCAGCACCACATAAACATAAATAAATAAAGATATGGTGTCCAACTACAACTAAAAAATAAATATTAAAAGAAAAGAAGTCAGGGAGATAAGGATCATTCACCCTAACCATAAAATCTATATCTAGAGGACCCAATCAGCACTGTGACCCAGCATGGGCCACAATGACCTAACATTGCCCTGGACCTTTACCACGCACAGTGAGGACTTAGGAGACTGATATCATTCTGTTGTCAGTCAAAAGTCAAGAGGTGGACATGGGCGGGACTCTCTGGAAGCTCTCCTTGGACCCCCAATGAAACTGGAGGGAAGGAGGGGCATTTTGTTCGTCTCCTCTCTGAGAGGACTCACTCTCTCCTTGAGAGTGTCCCCTTGTCCTATCCCTTCAATGAAAGTATGCCTAGTCCTCTTGAGAGACATGTCTGAAATCTTTCTGATGTGATTGAAAGAGCCAGCAAGAAAGGACCACTCCAGTGGTCTCAGCTCTACCGCGGGAACTTGCCCTGTAACATCACAACGAAAACTATGGCAAAGACATTTAATTTAGCTTCAAAACTGGAGTCATTTTCCGTGGAGCACCGGGGAGCTATTAATGTTGGCTAAATGGCAATATCAACAGCACACACAAATAGGATTGGACAAAAAAGAAACGGCAGCAGAAAGCCCACTGAGCTGCATCCTCTGAAACTGGTCTGCACCTGTTTCATCAGCCCCGAGGGCTGGCCTGGCCATCAGTGGGAGAAGGAGAAATAGCAGGGTTTGGTTCCCTAGAGGTTCTTCCCCTTCAGCTCCTTCTGGATAGACCTTAACACCTCTCCACTCCTTGACTTTCCTAAAGGTGAAATGAAGATCATTGAAGCCTACAGCAAATCCTGTGTGGTCTGGAAAATGCTCTGCAATCCTTATTTAAAACAAAAACAAAAACAAACAAACAAAAAAAAAAACAAAAAGCTGCTATTTAAATTCAAGGGTGCAATAACAGAAGTAAGAGAAGGCAAAAGTAACTGATTCAACCTTTAAGAAAAGGGCTAACTCTGGCCACATGACAAGAAGCTCAGTATCACTAAAAAAGGAAATGCAAACCAAAACCACAGTGAGTTTTACCACTTACATCCATAAAGATGGCTGCTATCGAAAACACAGAAGGTACCAAGTATTGGTGAAGATGTGGAGAATCTGGAACCCTTGTTCTTGGTGGCAATGTAAAGTGGTATAACTGTCACAGAAAACAGTACAGTAGGTCCTCAAGAAATGAAAAATAGAATTATTGAGTGATCCTGTAATCCCATTATGGATATATACTTTCCAAAGAACTGAAAGCAAGGTATTCAAGAGAAAATTATACACCCAGGCTCAAAGCATCATTATTCACAAAAGCCAAAGGGAGAAGCAACCCAAGTGTTCACAGATAGGTGGACAAATAAGCAAATGGTAGTATATACACACGGTGGCATATGGTTCGGTCTTAAAACGGAAAGAAACTCTAACACATACTACAACTTGAAGATTAGTGAAGTGAGCCAGATGCAAATTATACGATTTTGTTTTTAGGGGGTAACTAGAATAGTCAAGTTCAAAGAGACAGAAAGTAGAATGATGGCTGCTAGACGCTAGGGGACAGAGGTGTGGAATTAGTGCTAACTAGGTACAGAGTTTCAGTTGTGCAAGATGAAAATGGTTCTGGAGATGGGTGGCACTGATGTTTGCACAACACTGTGGAAGTACTCAATGCCACTGAATTGGTCTTAAACGTGGTTCAGATGGTAGATCTCACATTATCTGTTTTTCGCAATAGGAAAAATTGAAGGAAAAAAGTGAACAGCTAACTCAAGCCTGTTTTTTTACTAAGGAAAAAAAAAAAATCTTTGAGAGGTGGGGAGAATAATGACAAAGAGACCATAGGTCCTCCGTATAAAAACAACACCACATATTTTGAAACTTTTCAAATTCCAGGCTCAGCCACAAAACAGCTTAACCACACACATGCACACTCCCCCCCCCCCCGCCAGAGCCACAGGAAGCGAGCTACTTACCTCACTGAGGTAAATAAAAAAAGAGCAGGTGGACCCATCCACTCCATAGTCTGCGTAGCAGGGATCCGAGCGCCACATATCTTTCATCCACTGAAATGACAAGAACACACATGAACACCTTTCAGCTCTCCATTCCCTGGGCTCCTACCCATCTGCTGAGAGAAGGAGGGGGTATAAAGGGTGATAGCAGGGTGAATGGTTCAAACCATAGCTTAACAACAGAGCAAGGGGGTTGCTGAGCCAAGATGACCAGATGTTCAACACCTGGAGCACCCACAGGAAGACACTGGCTTCAGCTAGGCCACAGCTGGGGCGATTACTATAGAGTGAGGCCAGGAGATGCCATGCCTAGCAGAGTTTTATCAAGGCCAAATGCACATCTTCTGGAAACTAGGGTTTCACCAGTGCCTGAAACACAGAGTATGTGCAGGTGGGCCTGAGTGCAATTTGGGCATCGGGGAGCACCTGCTCCAAAGGAGACCAGCAAGTGCTTGCCAGGTTGGTCTCACAGTCATAACTGCAGACCTAAACTGAAACTTCTCCCTGAAAGCTACTGGGCAGGCTATACAATTTTCTTTTTAACTATAGACTTTATGTTTTAGAGCAGTGTTAGGTTCACAGCAAAAGTGAGTGGACAGTACAGAGCTTCTATGCACCCTTCTCCCCAACACACCACTCCCATCAACATCCTGCATCAGAGTGTTACATTTGCTATAATCAGTGACCTACATGGACACATCAATATCAACTCAAGACCATCATCCACATTAGGCTTCACCTTTGGTGTTGTACATTCCATAGCTTTAGATAAATGTATTATAGCATGCATCCACCGTGAAATTATCAACGGGATAGTTCATTGCCTAAATAATCTCTTCTGCTTTACCTCATGTCTCCCACCTGCCAATCCCCTGGCAACCACTAATCTCTTTACTGTCGCTATGGATTTTTTAAAAAATGTAACATTGGGCTGGGGCTGCAGGTTGGTGTAAGAGAATGTGCTTAGCATACAGGAAGCATGGGTTAGTCCCCAGCACCAAAAATAAAAAATGGTAACTCTGAAAGAGTGGCCCAGTATCGCTGGGTACTCACCACAAATGCAAATGTGGCACCAAAATTACAGCCTGGATTAAATGATCAGGAGCCTGGGTCTAAGGCGGCAGGGAGGTGGGGGTAGGGGGCAGGTGGACACTAAGAAACCCTCACAGAAGCACCCACCCACTAGAGGCTGGGAAAGAAAGCAGCATTATGGCAGGCACCCAAAGTGGGCCAGGCTCTTCCAGTGTGACCATGGAGGGTCAATGTTGACTAACTCCATGGGGTTGGCATAAGCAGAGAAGGGTCATGATGGCCACAATGCAATACTGAAGGATGGAGGCACCCCTTAAATAACTCACTTCCAGGGCTCACTCACTCACTCATTTGTATCTATGGGGGCAGGGGTAGAAGATTGAGGATGATGGAAATGAGCAGGGGATGCTTCAGCCTTACCTTGATCTTCCCCTCGCAGTGGGGGTAGCCATCCATAGGAGGCAATACACATTTTTCTTGAGCTCCATTAATGATATCTAAAAAAAAATGGAAAACAACAAAGGATACCATCAAGTCCATAAAATATACATGCCTAACATCCTTGTCAGCAGAGAGACAGGAAGAGAAACCAAAATAAGAGATGCCCATCATGGCAGCCAGGTTCTGACCCATAGAGCCTCACCAGCTCCAAACATGTTTGATTGGTCTGTGGTGAGGACCTGACTCCAGGAGACCCCACCTACAAGATGATGACCTCTGACTGGTGTGCCTTGGCTCAAAACGGTGAGTAGGCTGACCAGTGTGCTTGCTTAGAAATTTGCAAGTGAGAAACAGAGAACCAAATGAATGGGGAGCAGGAAATAAAGCCATGAGATTAGGAGTGCCTGCCAGGGTTGGGGGGGGGGGCGTGCATCCGAGGCCACAGGGGCAAAGTGAGATCATGCAGAAACTTCATGCACTCATGTGTATGAGCTCAAGAAATCAACAGGAGAAAGAAGGGCAGATAGAACTTGGGTGCAGAGGAGCAGAGAGGCACAAAACACCTGTGCCATCTTGAGGAATTCCCACTGTGGTTCCAATAGGGACAGCTCCTTACAGATATTAGATTTCCGCCAGGATTTCTTTATTGCTTTATATATTTTCTCACCACAAATCCCATTTATAGTAACTAGTACAAGTGGATTCCTTTTCCTGGTAACTATAGAATCAAAACTTAAAAAAAAAAAAAAAAAAAAAAAGAGCAGCATTCTTACAAGAAGCTTACAATCTAAGGAGAAACAGTGAACAAGCAACTGAATGGCATAGCTGACATGATTCAGGACTGGGCAAGGGAGGAGACCCAACTCAATCTCCAAAGCTCAGAGAAGGCCTCCCAGATCCAACACTAACTTAACTGAGATGTGAGGACCATGTGGGAATGGGCCAGACAATTTAAAGATGTCTTTCAGAGTACTGAGGTGGGTCCAAATGCAGGAACCCACTTAGGCTGGAAGGAAAATGTGTGAGGTACTGAGGTGAGACAGATGAGACAGGCAGCGCCCACACAGGAAAGACCTCAAATGCCACGTCAAGGACTTTGGTCTTTTCCTCAAAGAATAGTAGAGCAATAAATAGTGAAAGGTTTTAAGAAGTAGACAGTTATAAACAGATTTTTCTATAGCAATGATCATGCTGGTTGGAAATCTGGACAACTCTGTTTCATTCTCATTTTGTATCTATATTTTCCAGGAAGGTTTGGGAAATGTGACCCTTATTTATGACCAGTGGTTTTCTATATAAAGGACTAGTCAGAAATCAGATCCCAAATTGCAACATTATTTGATAAATAGTACCTTGGTGGTTATTGGGACTAAAAGAAGAAGTTAGTCCTACAGAGGATCTTAGCTGTACCTAATCCTCAAAAGCCACATCTTTCGAAAGTCTGCAACAGAAATTCATGACTTCTTGATCCGGCATTTCACTGGGACATCTCCACAGGAAGAAACACCCTCCTTATCAGGGATCAGAGGCAGCGTCTGCTGGCAGTCAAAATGAAGTTACCTAGATTGTCGGGGCCTCTGTTTTGTTATCTATAAAATGGGAATGGCTGTTGCTCTATTTCTTCTAGCTCTTACTAGCCAAGAGTTCAGCCTGGCTCAGCCACTTTTAGAAATGTGTT
Source organism: Callospermophilus lateralis (assembly GCF_048772815.1). Lineage (NCBI taxonomy): Eukaryota > Metazoa > Chordata > Mammalia > Rodentia > Sciuridae > Callospermophilus > Callospermophilus lateralis. The sequence continues at coordinate 108,768,707 of NC_135313.1, read as the reverse complement.
CTTTGTGTTTCTTCATGCTCTGCCTGCAGCTTCCCTCTCCCACTTGCTGGGGCACAGAAGTCACTAAAGCATGGGCTGCTGCATCAAAGAATACAGAGTACTTCCCAATGACTGTGACTCCCATCAGTGTTGCAAATCCTGGTTTGGCTGGGCAACACTTAACCAAGCCGCTAAACAGTAGCAGAGGTCCTGAGAAATTAGGAGTCTCCAACAGTTGCGGGATGGGGTGATCAGATGTTTTAGAGGAGATATATAGAGTGAAATGCCCAGCCCCCTACCTCCACTGCAGACACTATTCTACTTCCGGAGTGTTTAGAGACCAGAGGCTCCTGACTTGAGTGGCAGGTAGGGTGGGGTGAAGCAAATTCATTAGATGGTCCAGGAAGTAGAGCCCTGGGGCTGGACTACGAGTAGAGTACTCTTATTCAGAGTTTCAAAAATATGTGATGGCCAAGGTCACTAAACTTTTTCTAAAACACACCAGGTAGTAAGTATATAGGCAATGTGCCACACAGTCTCTCTCTCTGATGTAGTAGCCACACAAAAGAATGGGTGGGGCCACAATCTAATATAACTTTATTTACAGAATCAGATACAGACCCTTGGGTCTGCTCTGCTAGGAGACTCCCCAAAATGAGATTCCTCCTTTCTGTGAAGACCTGCTGAACTGACTCCTTCCCCAGGACTAAGGACAAAATATTCAGGGGAACTTTACCACTAAGCTTCAGTCCCAGCCCTTTCTATTTTGAGACAGGGTCTCCTTAAGTTGCTGAGGCTGGCCTCAAACTTGTGATCTTTCTGCCTCGGCCTCTCAGGACACTAGGATGACAGGTGTGCACCTTACTTGGCCGGAAGCCAGTCCTTCTAAGGAGCCCTGCAGGAATTCCTCTGCCTCTTCTGTTCTCCGCCCACCCACCGGAGGCCCCCCTTCCTTTATATAGAACTCAACCAGGGCTTGCCTCCCTGAAAACACAGTCCTCAGCCTGACCCTCTTATGCCCGGTTGGGTTTAGTTGGATTTGGCCTTGTCCTCCTTTGGGCTTCCCTGGACTCCCGGGTACACCTCTCCACCACCATCTGCTATTCTCTTTCTATCTGTCCATCTCCTGTCCCAGGGCATGAGGAACACAGGAGAAGCTAATGTCTTTTTTACTGGGTCACCAGCCACTCAGTGAATGCTGTTTGAATGAACGCAGGCAGGTTCCCGTCTTCCCCTGGATCTGACTCCTAGTCTGGGGAGGAGACTCCTGCTAGGCCACAGTTTTTACTCTTCTTCTTGACAGTTTATCAACAAATCTAACAGGGTCTCCTCTGTGATTCTATTACCTTATAGATGAATTTCCTGTCCCTTGTTTTGTGACACAGTGATGGTTCTGAATTCACAATGGGTTTCCAAAGGCTCTAATGTGCTCCAGGCTGTGGGGTGGGTGGAATCAGAGTGCAATGAACAGAAGTTCCAGCCTTCCACCACGGGGCAGAGCTGCTCCCTGAATCCGACCAAGGGCAGAACCCTCCATCGCCGCACAGCTCCTGAGGACTCTGGGCTCTTTCTCAGAGGACAGCTCCCCATTTTGTTTCCATCACGATGAAAAAAACTCAGTAAATGTTTTTATTAGTTTGTACTCACGGAGAACTTTCCAACCTGTGGAAGAGTCTGTGATCTGAGTGTGGCTAAGAAACAAAATCTTGATCTGGTAAAGGTCAATGCTAATGCTTTTCAGGGGATGCCTGTGGTTACTCTATACAAGGTCCCTTCAAAAGAGGGGGACAGACCCTGCTAAGATGTCACTAGAACGTTTTCCCTGCCATTCACCCAAGTTCTCTCTCCTGCCATTTTTTTTTTCCCCATATGATGAAAGGGGCAAACAAATACAAAGAGATGTTGACATAAGCAATGAGGCTCAGTTCTTAACTGTTGTAGAGGATTCAGTTTCGTCTCTCACCTTCAGGAAAGCCAAGCTACATCGTTGTAGTTCACCTAAAACTTCACCTCTGTACTAATTCTACAGAACTGTCAACCAGCTGTCAACAGAACAGGCAGATTACGTTGGTGTGAAAATGCCTCTGTTTTATAATGGTACCCACACAGTGTAGAAAGTGCTTGGGTACTGGGTTTAATCTAAGAGAACAAGCACTCTCTGTCATGCTTAGACTTGGGAAGAACACACAATACAGAGGCAGCGGTAGCAAATGGAGGGGTCCACACACACAGATGGGTGCTCCTGTGAAGGGTAGGCAGCATCTCCTGACTGCCACACCGATGCAGCTACGCTGGGAGACATGTGCACAGGGCAAGAGCAACATTAAACACACACTGACAGGAAACGATGACAGAGAACCAGATAGATTTTTTTTTTTTTTTCCACTCATGCTTTCCTTCCCATCTGAGGGCAGAAGGGCGGGAAGCAGGGAGTCAGGACAGGAATAAGGAGTAAAGAGATTTTGAAGGAATGGAGGAGATGGAAATACGGTGATACAAGGCAGGAAGCCAAGGTGGATGGAGGACACTAACAGGCTTAGGCAGCACTTGTCTTTCTGGAGTGCTGTCGCATACATGATCACATTTTAGACAAGGGAGTTGGTGACCTCATCTTATAGATGGGAAAGGAGAATGTTTAAAATCCTCAGCACCAGCCTCCAAACTCAGCCCAGTCGATGTGAACCTGCTGCCTGCTGTGTGCTGAAATGGGTCCTTCTGAGACATAGTCTGCACCTTCTAGAAGGTAACCACCACGTGTGTGGAGGAAGGGACCTTGTGTGGCATGTGGAAGGAGGGGTCCCATGGGGGGATATGGGAAGAGGGACCCCTGTGTGGGAGGTGGGGACACATGTAACAGTAAAAGAGGTACCTGTCAGCCTCCTGTGGCGGGTGGGGAGTGGGCAGGATTTTTGTCCAGGGGTCCAAACTCCACAGGCTTTTTCAAACAACCGAATGAACAAATGTAAAAAGGAGTAAAGAGCCCAAGTTCCCGTGAAGTGGAGAGGAACGTATCACAGAGAAACAAGGGACCGGAAATCCTCCCTCCTAATCACTGACCCAGCAACTCTGAGTTGTGGACCACAGCCTAGGGAACCTGGGCTCAAAATGAGGCAAACAGCAGCGGGAGAAGACCCTTTTCTGCTGGGAGAGGAGATGTGGATTGCTGATATTTAAAGCTTCTTGGAATTTAAAAAGAGGGCTTGTGGTTTCTTGATATGATCTTAATGAATCATTTGTTAACTGTCCTGATGCTTTTACAAGTCATATGCAAGGTTCATCAGGTACCATACAATTGATCTCTTAACTACCCCGTTTGACATACATGCATATATATATATTTTTAAGACATCAACTCTCGACTATGCAGCATAGTTCAAACATCTACTGCACACTGAAGTTAATGATAACCAGTCCTCGCTGCCGAATCAAAGAGATCTGGAAATAAGGTCACAAAAAGAGTCTCCAAAACAAAAGAGACTGAAGTCGGATGTCAATCTCAATCCTGATTCAGACAGTGCTTATAAGTGGGATGATGCATAAGAAACTCAATCAGCTCTGGGTGATGATAAAGTGATGAAGGAATAGAGGAGAACCGGTGGTAGGGAGAGGGACAGGTATCTGAAAGTGAGCCTCACACAAAGACAGGTATTCAGAGTGAAAGTTGCTCTACCATGAAGAGAGGCTGCTCTGCCAAGGCTCACTTTTCTGTACATCGATAACAGTAAAGAAGACAAGTGTTTGAAATGACATCTTTAAAAAGAATTCAAAGGACATAGTGTCATTGGCTTTTTATCTAGAACCCCCCCCCCCCAGGCATCTGAGAGGTTAAGAGTGTCTGATCCCTCACCCTGAGGGAAGGGAGAAAAGGGGCAAAGATAGAAGAAAAATGAGTTTAAAATAAATCTCTCAAAATTCAAAAAATGATGGCCATCTGAAAGTGTCACGAAACCCAGTTTGATCTTCTCACCCCGTTCCTTTACCAACAGCTGGGATCACCATCCACATTAGCAAGGGCTCCATTCAGCTCAATGGTACCTCACCCATAATTCCTCTCCAACGACAAAAGGTCTCCAGGGATTCTGTCCTGTGTGTAGGACAAGGTGGCAATTTCTCCAGGCACACCTCATATGAACATGCAGCTACACTTCTCAGAAGGCCCCAGCAAAGTGCACCCGTGTGAACCCACACTGCCTCAGCATCTCAGCAACAGCCAGGAGCTGGCTGAATCTGCACACTTGAGACCCAGCTCTTGCCAGCACCTCCATCAGCTAGCTTGGCTGCAGGAGTGAAGAGCAATAAAGCCAACAGAAATCAGCCATGGTAAAATAGTCTCCCATTAAAATGACCTCACTGGTCATTCTCAGCTTGCAAATACTCACTTAGGGCTGCTTCACAGTTTTGCTATGAGAAAAGTGATTTAATTTCTATAACGGAGCCATGTACACATATTTCAAGCAGAAGACTCTATAGTAATGAGAAGGTCCTTGATCACCAAAGGAAGGGGGCAGCCAAAATGTGGCTAACAGGCAAGACTCTATCCCAGAGAGTACACAGCTTGAGTATCCCTTCTTTTAAATGCCAGAAGTATTTAAAATTTGAGAGATTTTTCAGAATGGAATATTCGCATAAACTTCTGGTTAAGCATTCCTCATCAGAGAATCCCAAATCAAAAAACGTCCCAAAATTTGAAAACTTGGGGGCATCATGTTAACAATTGAAAAAGCATAGGATTTTCAAGTATTGTGGACATCAGATTAGTGATGCTCAACTAGTACTGGACACTCTGAAAAGGCTTATTATATTTTCTTGTTCTTTCAGTCTAAAAAGCTGGGAATGCAATTATCCCTGTGCAGAGGAATTTTGGAGCTGCAAGAGACTTCATATTTATCAGAACTTCCTTTACTTAGAACTCTTGATTCATAAAACTACAGCCTAGAGAAATGAAGTGCAATCCTCATTTATTGATGTAACAAAATTTATCAAGCACCTTCCCTGTGCAAGACACTGTGAATGTTCAACCCAGGACTTTGTCTTCTGATTCAAACTCATTCCCAGCATTCTGTTTCTAGGAATTTAAAAGACACAGAACCAATAACAGTACCATATTTGTGCTCTGCATAGGAAATTCCATGAATCAACACAGAGGAATAAAATAACAAATTATTTTTTCCCTCTGTAAAAAGCACTTCCAAGGTCCTTGTGGACTTGTTAAATGGAAACCTAGAGCTCCACTGTTGCCCATGTATGAATACTATGGAAGTAATGGAAGTCAACAAGCATATAAAAGTACATTGCCAAGTACAAACAATGTCATAATATTTCCTATCATAATTTGGCCAAATAACCTCAGATTATTTATACTACCCTTGTTCACATATTCTTTCATTTATTTATTTTTTTATAAGTTTATCTTCCTAATTAAGCTTCCAAGAATTAATGAGGTTTTTCCTTTTCTTGGTAAGTTAGTATTAAGAACAGGACCTCGACCAAGATTCTCAGTATGAGAGATAGGACTTATACACATCCATACCCTACATGCACATACCAAAACTCCATTCTGATAAGCCCCAAGATGTTGCTTCTAGATATGTCCACCCAGAGAAAAAGGTGCATATCACATGGTAGGCAGAAAATAGATAGGGTTAAATAACTGCCACTCACATGAAAAAAAAAAAAAGAGCTTATCATTAGACATCAGGGAAAAACAAATAAAAAGCACAGTGAAGCAGGAGTTCACATCAATTAAAATGACTATAATAAAAAAAATTCAGATAATAACAAGTATTGACAAGGATAAGGAAACATTAGCACCCTCAAACAGTCCCCAAAACTCTGCCATTGATTCATTCAACAAACCCTGGACCTAAATAAGCATCTGTAATGACTTCAGTACCTTCCTAAGTAGTTAACACAGCAACAAAAAACACTCTCTACCTTGAGAGAATATAAAATGCTGTGGCTACTTTGGAAAACACTCTGGCAGTTCCTTTAAAAGACGGAGTGATCATTTGGACCTAGCATTTCTATTCCTTGGTTTATAAAGAATAAAAGCATATGTCCACGCAAAAAAATTTGTACACAAATGTTCACCGCAGTCTTACTGTTAACAGCCAAAAGTTAAACAACTCAAATGCCCATCAGCCAATGATTAGATCAAATGTGATCCATTCGTAAGGTGGAGTATCATTCAGCCATAAAAAGGAATTAAGTGCTAACATGGATGAAACTTTAAAAGTTCATGCTAGATGAAAGCTAGTCACAAGAGCCACACATTGTAGGATTTCACTTAAAAGAAATTCCCAGAATAGGAAAATCTATAGATACGGGAAGTAGATAAGTGTTTGAGGGAGGTGACATGGAGAGGCAGAGGGAGGATGATGGCTAAAGGGCGCAAAGTTTATTGTGGGGTGATGAAAATATTATAAAATTAATTGTGGTATGAGCGGTAGAACCCTCTGAATATACTACAACTTTTTTGAATAGGACATTTCAGATGGGTAATTTGCGTGCTATATGAATTCTATCTCAGTAAAGCGGTTACAAAACCCCTAATACTCTGTCACCCATTTGTAATGATTTTAATAACTTCCTAAGAAATAAAGCAACACAAAATAATCTCAACCTTGAGGGGGTCTCAAATATACTTTGGAAGTTGTTCCAGGAAAGGCAGTTAACAGCCCAATGTCATGTATAGAGAGGGACTGATGCGACGATGAGGAGGAATGGCAGGAGGAGGAAGCCCACGGCTGGTGCCCAGGGGGGATCGGCAGGCCTCCAGGGTTTCGAAGGCCAATTGTGAAGCTCCCAGTTTATATTTGTAGTTGTATTTATATCTCCCAGAGAGAAATACAGATACCTAGATTAGAAAACAATTTGATCGCCCCTCATTCCATAGGACCAGAGTACTTAAGTACCCAGGCACATAGTCAGGGTCTCTTTTGCAGGTAGGTGTGAGGTTAAGATTAAATTCAGGACCAGTACATGTGAGAACAAATGCCAAATGACCTCAAATTTCAGGACAATCTGCCTGGCTGAGCTATTGTTTTGACCCCGCCCCCCCGACCCTCAACCTTGGTGCTTCTCATGAATGAAAGATGGGTAGGCAAGGACCCAACAAGAAAGTGGGGATCCACTGAGAGAGGTGGCACATGCTTGTAATCCCAGGTCTTTTTTTTTTTTTTTTTCCAAATTTATTTATTTATTTATTTTGGAAAGGGACCCAAAGGTTTTATTTTGGAACTTAAAAGTACCACTTTGAGGGGGACCCCTGGCTTTTCCTATCCCACCCCTAACTCTTAGCAGAGTCCCCTTAGGAGCTCATACCTAGTTGTTTTCTTTTTTTTTTATTGGTTGTTCAAAACATTACAAAGCTCTTGACATATCATATTTCATACATTAGATTCAAGTGGATTATGAACTCCCATTTTTACCCCAAATACAAATTGCAGAATCACATCGGTTACACATCCACATTTTTACATAATGCCCTATTAGTAACTGTTGTATTCTGCTACCTTTCCTATCCTCTACTATCCTCCCTCCCCTCCCCTACCCTCCCATCTTCTCTCTCTACCCCATCTACTGTAATTCATTTCCCTCCTTGTTTATTTTCCCCTTCCCCTCACAACCTCTTATATGTAATTTTGTATAACATTGAAGGTCTCCCTCCATTTCCATGCAATTTCCCTTTTCTCTCCCTTTCCCTCCCACCTCATGTCTCTGTTTAATGTTAATCTTTTCTTCCTGCTCTTCCTCCCTGCTCTGTTCTTAGTTGCTCTCATTATACCAAAGACGACATTTGGTATTTATTTTTTAGGGATTGGCTAGCTTCACTAAGCATAATCTGCTCTAGTGCCATCCATTTCCCTGAAAATTCCATGATTTTGTCATTTTTTAGTGCTGCGTAATACTCCATGGTTTATAAATGCCACTTTTTTTTATCCATTCATCTATTGAAGGGCATCTGGGTTGGTTCCACAGTCTAGCAATTGTGAATTGTGCAGCTATGAACATCGATGTGGCAATATCCCTGTAGTACGCTCTTTTAAGGTCTTCAGGGAATAGTCCGAGAAGGGCAATAGCTGGGTCAAATGGTGGTTCATTCCCAGCTTTCCCAGGAATCTCCATACTGCTTTCCAAATTGGCCGCACCAATTTGCAGTCCCACCAGCAATGTACAAGAGTACCCTTTTCCCCACATCCTTGCCAGCACTTGTTATTGTTTGACTTCAGAATGGCTGCCAATCTTACTGGAGTGAGATGGTATCTTAGGGTGGTTTTGATTTGCATTTCTCTGACTGCTAGAGATGGTGAGCATTTTTTCATGTACTTGTTGATTGATTGTATATCCTCCTCTGAGAAATGTCTGTTCAGGTCCTTGGCCCATTTGTTGAGTGGGTTATTTGTTATCTTATTGTCTAATTTTTTGAGTTCTTTGTATATTCTGGATATTAGGGCTCTATCTGAAGTGTGAGGAATAAAAATTTGTTCCCATGATGTAGGCTCCCTATTTACCTCTCTTATTTTTTCTCTTGCTGAGAAAAAACTTTTCAGTTTAAGTAAGTCCCATTTGTTGATTCTTGTTATTAACTCTTGTGCTATGGGTGTCCTATTGAGGAATTTCGAGCCCGACCCCACAATACGTAGATCGGAGCCAACTTTTTCTTCTATCAGACGCCGTGTCTCTGATTTGATATCAAGCTCCTTGATCCACTTTGAGTTAACTTTAGTGCATGGCGAGAGGAGGGGATTCAGTTTCATTTTGTTGCATATGGATTTCCAGTTTTCCCAGCACCATTTGTTGAAGATGCTATCCTTCCTCCAATGCATGCTTTTAGCCCCTTTATCAAATATAAGATAGTTGTAACTTTGTGGATTGGTCTCTGTGTCCTCTATTCTGTGCCATTGGTCCACCCGCCTGTTTTGGTACCAGTACCATGCTGTTTTTGTTACTATTGCTCTGTAGTATAGTTTGAAATCTGGTATCGCTATACCGCCTGATTCACACTTCCTGCTTAGAATTGCTTTTTCTATTCTGGGTCTTTTATTTTTCCATATGAATTTCATGATTGCTTTCTCTATTTCTACAAGAAATGCCTTTGGGTAATCCCAGGTCTTAATGAATTAATCCTCTAATGAAGTCAGAGCCCTTATGATGCAAACATTGCCCACCTCTGAACTTGCTGTACTGGGGACTATGCTTTCATCACATAAGCTTCTGCAGGGACATTCCAGATCCAAACCATACAGACACAGATGATCACTTGTTTACCCTTACCCTCTGGGCGTAGATTTGCTCCCTTAAAAACACTGTCCTTGTTGGAACATAGATAAAATCTGCTTTCTAGGTATAGATAGCCATATTTGTATCTCTTCAGTGTTACCATATTCCATCATTTACTCTTTTACTTTCCAGCTCTGTGACCATTAGATTCACCTGAGTGTGGGGCAGGAAGAACATTAAAAAAGGCCACGGCTGAACCATTCTCTCTGCCATATAAATGATCAGGGTTTGTGGAAGTGAGGTTCCTTTTTTTAAAGCTCCTCAGTTGCTTTTAAAGTGTAAGATAGAGTTAAGAATGGCTAAGTTATCCTTTGACCTTGGCCCCATTACTTAATCTCTCTGAGCCTCAGGGTCTTCTGCTGAAGGGAGATAGGAGCATTTACCTCCGTGTCGTATCACGAGGATTAACCAAGATGAGCCATGAGCAGAAGTCCTGCTCCTGGTACACAGTCCATGTTGGCTGCCATTATTATTGTCCCTGTTCTGTGCATTCATGGTGCTTTTTCTTCTTTCAGCTACCCCTCCTTGTCTTGTAGAGCTCAACCCTGTTCCCACTTGTCTGATGATTACTTAAGGCAAAGAGACCCAGAAATGCAGTGCTTAAATGAAACAAGAGTTTCTCTTTGACAGGTGACGTGCTCCAGTAGGAAGGGTCCACAAGAGTAGGTATCGTCCACACTGCCGTTGGTTCTAAAATCCCTCCTTCCCCCCGCCCCTTTCTGTGTACTTAAGATTGAACTCAGGGGTATTTTACCACTGAGCTACATGCCTCATCTTTTTTGATTTTCTTTATTTTTTTTTTAATTGAGATGGGGGTCTAAGTGACTGAGGATCTCACTAAGTGGCTGAGGTTGGCCTTGAATCTGTGATCCTCCAGCTTCAGCCTTATTACTTAATGGACTAATGGGAGGTGGGCCTAGCTGGTAGGCCTAGCTGGAGAAGTAGTTCACTGTGTGCAGCATGACCAGGAAGGGGTCCATCTCCCTTCCCTGCCCCAGCCCCTCCTCTCCCACCCTCCCTCCCTCCCTCCCTGTGCCCACTTCCTGGCTGCCTTGGACTGAACAGCTCTCCTCCACACCCTTCCACCATGATGTTTCTGCAATGGAGTAGGCTGACCATGGACTGAAACCTCCGAAACCAACAAGTCAAAATAAATCTCTCCTCGACTAGGTTGTTCTTGACATGAGGTCACCATGATGACAGGCTGGCTAAACACAATGCCTAAGGGTGGGGTGGGGGGAAGATGGAGTAGGTCAATGTGGTTTAAGCAGAGGACATGGGGTAGGTTGGGCAGACTTGGAAGAAATAACAGTCGGACAGCTAAGCAGACACCATATGCGACAAAATGTGAGTCTCAGGCTCAGAACACGATTTATCACAGTTATCACTCCAAGCACCTGGAAGGTCTCAGCATACCCTTGTGCGCTTTGATATAATCACCTTGGGGAAGAAACCAAGAGTCTGGATGGAATAGCAACATGCTGAAACAAAGGTGAAAGTCTCAGCAAAAAAGAGAGTGAAAGGCACATTCTGAGGATAAAGACATGGACAATATCATACTTTAAAAAATACTGCTGCATAAAAATCTTTACAGTTGAATAGAGTTTATACAGAACACAGGTAGCAAACAGCTAGAAAATTTACCTTTTACTGGTAAAGAAGTCAGGAATTTTTCGGATACAGGGTTTATAGATAATTATGAAAGTTCAACCCCTTCTTTGATTAACAACAACTTCTAACATCACTCTTAAATAGTCTCTTGATCACCCACTTTCATTTAATTAAATCCCCACTGGTGCCCACATCGCAGATAATTGGTAAATCCTTTTCAAACTTCCAAGTGTATTTCCAAAATAACATCACATCAGTCTGTGAAGTTATTAAGTTATAAAAATCTCTCTAATCTCTGAATAGATCAGTACTCTCACAAAACATCATCTTCCCTTACTGGAGCATCCTGAAGCATCCTGCTCCTAGAAGTGACACTGAAATGCACCAGGGGAGCTGCACTCTGGGTCCTGGTCCTTACAAGTCCTTGACCTCAACTCTTCTGCAGTGAAGCAGGTGGAACATGTGAATAAAGACTGTCCTGGAAAAGACAAGGGCTCTGCTAACGGACAGATCCTCTCAGCCTGCACAACCTGGGCAAATTATTTAACCTCGGGAACTTATGTTTCCTCATTCAAAAACAGAGTCAGCAAAACCTTCCAATATCAGAATTTCCCTTTTTTTGTGCCAGGTACCTTGTCTGGTATTAACATATGGCTTCACTCCCTGACAGAACAGCCTCCATAATAGAATATGGGACACTTGAAAGATAAGCCACAAGAGAGCTTGCCCATACCACATCGAAACAGCACACACTTGCTCATCTCAGCTACTGATGCAACCCACTTACCCAACGTCTGTATGTCCTTTGTGCCTGTGTCGCCATCCCTGATTAGTTTTATGTCACAGTGCTTGCTGGACTGTGAAGTACAAGTGATTAAAATGCTCTGGATTTTTGGAAGGAAAAAGTGTATGTTTTAAAATGAATATAACAGCACAACAGCATATACTTGTGCATATGTATTCAATAGCTCTGGGAACGGAAGATAAAACTGAGCTTGTAATATGACTTGGATAATCAGAGTTCTTTTTATGCATAAATCTGCATGTATTCATCTCTATGTAAATGGCATTTTCTGTAAGTATATACTTAATTTCTGCTATCATTTCTTCTGCAACAAAACATTCTTCAGTATTTTGAGTAACAATGCAAGGAACATAAAATATTCCACTTGGGCATCATCTTTGTATCCAGTTACAATAAATGGGCATAAGAGTCACTAAATTGAGAGAATGCTAGGTTTATATTTCAAAAACAAAAACAAAACCAAAAAAGCTATATTGGTGTCATATTTCCAGAGAAATGTTTCTCTACATAATATTTTTGAAAAATAAGATATAAACTGACATATTTTGAGACATCCTCAGCTGCCAATTTTGATTTAAGGAAATGTAACTGAGAAGTAGGTGGCAGATATTAAAAATTCAAGATTATACTTGCAAAACTACATCATAGTCTCCAGTTGGGGGCCTAAGGCGGTTTTTATAACTATTCTCCTTTTCCAATAAGTGAGCTAGGGCAGAGCCTTTTATAAATTCCCCTCTGCTCAAAAGCCAGAGGAAGTAAGGAAGCTTTATACAGCAGTCTTACTGGAACAGTGATGTGCCCCTGAAATATGGAGAATGCACATCTTGCTTCACCCCTGCAAACAAATGGCTCAAATTTTCTTCTAGAATGGTTTGAATGGAAGCACAACTCACATATTACTGTTTTTATTGAAACTGTCAAAGGTATTTTGGGTTTGGATTTTGTTAAGAAAAAAATATATATATATATATGTAAATACATAATTAAAAACTATAGAAGGCTGGTTGTACAGTAGGCTATTTTGATGGTAATTATAAATTGTTCTTTTCATATTACACAACATTTTTTTTTCTTGAAGCCTTCCTGCTACTGTTGGCAAACACAGAATTCTAACTGACCTTGGAAACATCTCCAAAGAGGATATTCTTTGACTATTCTCTTAAGAGGAGATCAAGACAGGTTTTTGTGTTCAGTCTCTCACCTAAACTGAGCTTTTCATTTTGTTTTGATTGCTTGGTTATAACCCTCTCCCTTGATTTTTAACATGGGAAAATAAACTAGAAGATAGTTTAAAACGGAGATGACACTGTGTTAATAAGTTTTAGGTACTACAAAAAGCAGTACAGAAAGAACATATGAAGCCACCAAAAGGTAGAACATTGCAAATACACACAAGGTCAGCAAACCCTTGGGTACAAGTTTAAAGGAAAACTTGCAGTTAATTTATGGCTCTTTTGTGATCCATCCAGAGGTGCATGAAAGATATGTGCCAAGCCAGCTAGATAATGGCCTTGGCTGGGGATCCCTCTCAAAAACCAGGTTGTCTTAGAACTTAATTTCTTACAATCCCCCCTATCTCTTTGTGGGAGGTTCTTCACATAAAAGGAAACATACCTGGTATTAAGACCGTGTAAATTTGGATAGCAATATTCAGTTTAAGTTAAAAGTAATATGCATATCCCAGTTCTTGACCACATCACAAAAAAGAATTTAAGAATATGTTAGGTATGAGTAGCAGACCAAGAGACTTCTAAAGGGAAGGTACAGACTGTCAGAGCAGTGTTGGCAATCTCAAGAGTGAGACGCGATGCCAGGGCTTGAGGGCTTGTACTTTGGTACATACCTAGATGGAATATATATGATCCAAAGGGGATTTGACTTCCCTTGGGATGGGAAAATATTGAGCAAGAGCAGGGTTCCACCTTAGAGGGTCTGGTTTGACATACAGGTTTCAGCTGACATCAACATTTCCAGTGCTCAGATGATTGGACCTGAGGGTCACATGGTCCAATCAAATGGTGGCTCCTACCTGCCTCACAAGGTTGTCTCTCTCTTTTCAGGTCTTATTCTTACTTTGCTACGTTCCACAAAATGCATAAAGAACTGGTAAATTAGGAAGTGATCTGGGGGCCCTCTTTAGTGCAACCTTATATTCAGGCCCTTTTCTATTCCTTAGGGTTCATTGTCTGGCTCACAAGTTGTTTATGAGTTTTCTGTTCTATATTTTAACAGGGATATTTTCCCTTTAGTGATTCAGGGTTCTTTCTCTCTGTCCCTATATTTGTATTTCAGTCTCATATAAGGTCCAGGACTTACAACTTACTGAGGTCAGGGGGGAAACTGAAACAGACACATCCTAACAAACCATAAATATCCAGTGTTCATATCTCTGTATGGAAATCAATCAATCATCAATCAAGTGTTCATAAGTTCAAGGTGATAAGTAATTTAACTGCCTGCTAAGACAAAAGTTATACTCTTTAGAGTAAGATAACAGAACCCAGTATTCTACAATGTAACATTAAAATGTCCAACATGCAAAAAGAATTACTAACCTGGGGAAAAATAGAAAAATGTAAAGCAAAATTAAGAAATCACTCAACCAAAACATGTCAAGATTATATGAATGTAGGAGTTGACAAGGAATTGAGGCAGCTATCATAAACCAGGTCAAAGACAAAAGATAAATAGTATCATCAGTGAATAAAACAATTCTCATCAAAGAAATGGACACTTGAAAGAAAAAATATTCTAGAACTGAAAAAATAAACTATCTAAAATGAAAAATTCACAGAGTAGAAATAATAAAAGATTGAAAGTGGCAAAAGAAAGATCAGTTTTACATGGAAAAAAATGGAAATCATTCAATCTCAAGAGACAATAAAGGAAAATAAATTAAGCAGAACCTCAGTGACCTGAAGAAGAGCATAATGTAGGTAGCTTTTGTAAAAACAAATGCTGAGAAGCAGGAGAGAAAAACAAAAATTGGAAAAGAAAAATATCTGAAGAAATAATGGCCAAAAACCTTCCAAATTTGTTTAAAAAAATTAACTTCAGATCCAGTAACTCAGTGAAGTGAACCATACACAAGATAAATAGACAATCACATTTATCATAATCAAACTGCTAAAAGCCAAAGATAAAATGTTGAAAGCCATCAGAGGAAAACAAGACTCAGTACACAAAAGAGAACAAAGACAGAAATGTCACCTGACTTCCCATCAGAGAAGGATGGGGGCTGGAAAACAAAGAAACAGCATTTTTTTTAAGTGCTGAGAGAAAACTTACTGTCAGCTCAGAGTTCTTTATCTATGTCCTTGAAAAATGCTGGCCAAAAAAAAAGCCATTTTCAGATAAATGAATAGAGAGAGATTTCACCACCAGCAGACCTGAACAGCAAGAAATAATAAAAAGAGGCTCTGTGATTGAAAAGGAAATGGCATTGGATGGAAACTTGGAACTCGAAAAGGGAATGAAGAACACCAGAAAGGTGGATATATGGGTAAGTATCAAAGACCATAGTGTTTCCCTTCTCTTCAATTGCTTAATACAACAATCATATTAGAGTCTATTAGGGTTTAAGATCTTTCTAGATGTATAATAGCATGAAGGACGGTGGATCAATATGAATCAATCATAAAGTCTGTAATACTGTAATCTCCCCCCTTATCTTCATGGAGCATATTCCAAGACTCCCAGTGGATGCTGAAACTACACATACATAATACTTACTGAACCCTATGTGAAGTTTTTCCCTACACATACAAACTTAGGATTAAATCTAATGTATAAATTGGATATAATAAGAGACTGACAATAATTGATAACAGAACAATTACAATAATATACGCTAATAAAGTTTCCTAGAGCATATAAAAGAAGTTATAGAAGATTCATTTCCAGTGTGGATTTTAGCAACTTAATCATACCATATTTTCTTCTTTCTTTAAGTCAAGAATTTTCACCTTTTCACTAAAAGGAAGCACTTTACAACCTCTCTTGGCACCTGAATTGCCAACATTACGACACTTAAACTTTAGAATGATTATTAATTAAAATAAGGGTTAACTGAACACAGGTGCATGATATCACAACAGTCAATCTGACAACTCAGCTGGCCTCTGAGTTAACTACTACAACGTGAAAACACTGGATAGAGAAGATTCATGTCCCAGGAGGGAATGGTGTGAGATTTCATCACACTATACATGCAGCAAATAATTTAAAACTTATGTACTATTTCTGGCATTTTCCATTTATTATTTCTGGATCACAGTTGACTTTGGGTACCTGAAAGAATGGAAAGCAAAACTGTGGAGAAGTGAGAGTACTGTATTAACTCTAAATAAACTGTGGCTTATTTAGATTTAATACAGTATATAGCTGATACAGTACATAAATGGCTAAAGTACATAGACATTTCCACCTTGGGGAATGGTAAACTACAGCCCAAAGGCTGATTCAAAGACTGCTTTTGTAAATTGGAATACGGCCATGCCATTCCTTCACATATTGCTTAAAGCTCGTTTTGCATTACAGTGGCAGAGTTAAATAGCTGCAGCATAGATCAGGCACAGTATGACTCATAGTTCATATCTGGCCCTTTAGAGAAAAAGTTTGTTGATCTGTATCCTCTAGATCCTTGAGTAATCTTATTATGTATAGAATTCTTTGGGGTGTCTAAAAAGAAGAGTAGTAATAACTGGATTCCTCCCCAAAGTCTCTTTCATTATGAGATAAAGGGCCCCAACTTCTGCAGAACACTCCCACTCCAAGGTTGGAGGCAAAAAAACATAAATCAAAACCAAACTGACGTGGGGTGCCACTCTTGTCTTCATTGGCTCCAGCTCACACTTGTGAGTTCCAACATGTTCTTGCTCTCCTCTACTTAACATTTGTTTTTCCTCCTGAGCTGTCAAGCTCCATTACCAGACAGAGAGACAACAGCCATTACAGAAACTGTTAAACCAGCTCCCACCACTGTGTAAGTCCAAATCCCTTTAACAAATCCCTTAATGTACATACACCCCTCCCAGTGGTTTCAGCTTCTCTGTTTTAATCCTATTACTGACCAAAAAAATGCAAAAGCCTAGTTGGTTCTTTAAAAAAAATGATCAAAATATATAAACCCAGAGCAAGGGTGATGAATAAAAACAAACTATAAATTATCAACATTAAGAATGAAAGAGGCTGGGCATGGTGGAGAACACCTATAATCCTAGCAGCTCGGGAGGCTGAGATAGGAAAATCTCTAGTTCAAAGCCAGCCTCAGCAAAAGCAAGGCACTAAGCAACTAGGTAAGAGCCTGTCTCTAAATAAAATATAAAATAGGGCTGGGGCTGGGGCTCAGTGGTTGAGCGTCCTTGAGTTCAATCCCCAGCACACAACACCCCCCCACACACAAAAAAAAAAAAAAGTGAAAGAGGATATTGCTATAAATCCTACAAATGCTGAAGGACTAAAAAGAATAGGATGAGCTACTTTAGGCAATATAGTCCACTACTTACAAAAATGATGGGCTCATGTATTTCTGGCAACATTCTTTGTAATAGCTCATCACTGAAAATGATGTGTATGGTCCTTATTGGGAAAAATGAATAAATCAATTATGATATTTTCATATGACTGTTTTACTCTGGGATGTTTTTTTCTTTTTAAAGAATAAACCAGTAACATGAAACATTGTGGGGAAATCTGAAGAATGTTATGCGGGATAAAGATCCCAGAGCCCCTAAAAATGTTCCTACTATATGATTTCATTTTTATGAAACTCAAAAACAGGCAAAATGGATCCGTGGTGATAGAAATCAGAACCATGACTGCCTACAGGGGACAGGGACTGAATGGAAGGAGGCATGAGGGAACATTCTGGGGTGGTAAATATATTCTTAATCTTGCCTGTGGTGCTGGTTTTATAGATGTAAACATTTATCAGAACTCATCAAACTGTACACTTTAGATCTGTAGCCTTGCATTCCTGATAGATGCAATTTTGCTCTCATTTAAAAATTAAGATAAGTTGTTTAAAAACTACATGCTTCCCGTATGACTTAAGAAAACATATGAAAAAAAAACCCATATTTTCCTTTGCGGATCTCCATTTATTACCCCTTTGCTAAATACTCTCGGGGAAGGACTCAGTCTAAGCTCACATGAATCCTTTTGCACTTCAAATATAACACCCTTATGACCTCCAGTATCACATATGTCAC
This sequence comes from Callospermophilus lateralis, assembly GCF_048772815.1. Lineage (NCBI taxonomy): Eukaryota > Metazoa > Chordata > Mammalia > Rodentia > Sciuridae > Callospermophilus > Callospermophilus lateralis. Next base: position 108,750,818 of record NC_135313.1, on the reverse strand, counting down.
TGTGGCACATCAGTGCTATAGGCTCCATCAGTTTAGGTTGGATACAAAAGCATAAGGGGAACTTAAAGAAATTTTGATTCTGGAAATAACAATCTTGATTCTTAAGTACAACCTCTAGGTAGAGTGTTCTTTGTCACCCACTGCACTGAGGTGTCTCGGATTGGAGTGGACTGGCTAATTGTGTATTTATAGTGCTCAGCCAAAGCTGAAGTCAAATTTCAATAAAAGCCTTTCCTCTAAAAGGTAACAGTGCAAATGCACAAAGTATCACCAGTATCAGAATATAACTCACCCTCCAACACTCAGCAAAAAAAAAAAAAAAAAAAAAGGCTGTGATTTCACTCCTACTCTTGCCGGCAGGCTTTGACAGAAATCACCCGGCTTCCATTGACAATATCCAACCCGGATTTCTCAGCCTATTTGCAGTACCTGGCTTTCTGCCTCACATACTAAGCTCCAAAATAGATCTTGGAAAGGGAAGATAGTGTAAATGAGAAAAATATGAGAGGCAATTAAAAGTTTGTTGTTTTTTTTTTTAATTTTCCAGCACCACACAGAGCTAATAAGCCAAATAGTCAGGGAATGGCTGCTTCTTCCTACCTACCCAACAACTTGTAGTATTAAGGAATTAATTTCTACTTCTAGCCTGCTCACTAGATCTTAGAACCGAACTTAATAACAACTTGAGCAACAGCAGTGCAGATCAAAGAGTAATCACTAATGATTTCCATAACCAAATGATTCGATCTAAAATTATGAGCCTAGAGGTTATCAGAGTTATATCCAAGGTCAGTGTAAGGAAGTGGGAAAGCCAGGGAGGGGGACTGGTTAGAAAGCACTTATCCATTCCAGAGTAATTACAAGGGTGGTGTTTGCTAAAGGACAGGTGCTGCCTCAGGATGCTCTGGACATTAAATACAGGATGAAAGAACACTAGCTTTGAAATGGGGATTTTGTTTTTGTCTTGGATGGGATACGTATATCTACATGTGCCCAACTGGAGAAGTTTTGAGAAATCAAAGAGGAGACACCGTGTAAATATTAGATATTGAGCTATACATTACCTAAATACTAGATAAGAAAGGGAGAGAACTTCTAGGCTTACTTTTTTTTTTAAGCTACTCTTCCTGTTTGGCTTGGCTGTATCATTATGGACTCAGAAGAAAGGATACAAATACCCTCAGCAGCACTTGTAGCTCATCTTGATGCAGATATCCCCTATTTTAAACAATTTTAAAAAACCAAAGAACTATAAAACCTTAAAGAAAAATCTTATTTCTGTTTATTCAACTTAATGAAGGTCCTATAAATAATGTCCCAAATCCTACTCAACCTGCAGTTTGACCTCAAATTCATCCCTACCTGAGAAACTTTCCAAGAGTATTCCAGTTCAACCAAACAGCTTCAGGCTGCCTGTTAACGTCTATAAATTTTCTAGTCTGAGTTGAACAATCTACACTTTTGTGTGGTATTCAGTTTGACCATCTTATAATGGGGATGCCTTTGTGTACATAACCCCTAACCCAAAATGACTGCAAAGCCTATAAAACTAATTTCCTCAAGGTCAGTGGCCATGTATCAGTCTTTTTACCCAGAGAACAGAACAACATTGACTCACACAATTGATTCAATTTTTATGAATTAAAAATGGCTGGAAATTCTTGGACCAATCTGATTTGAACTCTAGGGGAAAAGAAATGATGGGCTCATGTATTTCTGGGCAAGATGGAAAAACGGTTGTTGGGAAAAAACTAGTTAAAAATATTATTCTCAAATGGGGCCATCTCCTTCATAGCAAAGGGGAAGAATCATTACTTTTGAAAGTCACTTCTTTCTTCTTTTACCTTCCTCATTGAAAAAAAGTAGTCTAAACTTCTTTCATGGTTCTTGCTTTGAAATCACCTCAGCTTTTATACATAACCATCAATCAGTCCCCTCTTTCATTCATGATTTTGATAATTTATGTTTGCTTTTTTTCTTTCCGTCATCAATCCAGCTGGTATTTGTCAATTTTCTTAATATTTCCAAAAACCCAATTTTTGGTATAATTCATTTTCTCCATTTCTACTGTAATCTTCATTATTTCCCAATTTCTGTTGACTTTGCCATTTAATTGCTGCTTTTTTTCAGTTGCTTAGTGTAGAAGCCTGAGTGATCAAATATAATGTAATAAAAATACTTATGCCTATAAATAAATATGCTGCAAAACCAACAATATAATTGTTCTTACGGAATTCTGAAGAAAAAAGACATACCTACCATCCTTTATATTTCCCCACACATTTAACTTCTCTCTCTCTCTCTCTTTTTTTTTTTTTTTTTTTTTTAAGGGCCTAAGTTTCTGAAGCTGGCTTAGCCTCCAAGCCCCTGGGGTTACAGGCATGTGCCACTGTGCCCAGTGTGTCCAGTGTTCTTCATGCCTTCGTGCAGATTCAAGTTACTACCTGATATCATTTACTTTTGACCTAAAGAACAACCATCCTTTAGTTTTTCTTATGAGGTAAACCTGCATAGCAATGAATTCTGAGTCTATATGTGTCTGGGAATGTCTCTGTTTGGCCTTTACTACTGAAGAACAGCTTTTCTGGAAAGAGAATGAATTGCCTCTTTTTCCCATCTTTCAGCTCTTTGTGTGAACGCTATGATCTGGTGTCTATTATTTCTGATGTGATACATTACTTTACTCTTGTTGTTTTCAGGATTTTCCTTTTGCCCTTTAAGAGCTGTACTATGATGTGCCCTGCTGTTAATTTGTTTTGTGTTTATATTAATTTTAGCTCATTGAGCTTCTTGATCAGTAGATTCATGTTCTTTATGGAATCTTGAAAGTTTTCAGCCATTATTTCTTCAATTTTTTTTTCTGTCCCTATTTCTCTCTTCTTCTTGAGCTTCCATTATAGATAGATATATTAGCATGCTTAAAGTCATATAGATATCTTGAAGTGACAGGTACCTTTTTAATCATTTGTGTGTATGCTGTTCTTCATATTGAATAATTTCTGTTTCTCTTCAGATCCACTAATATTTTTGTTGACATCTTAAATGTGTCCTTGATGAACTTTTCATGTCAGTTATTTTACTTTCAAACTCCATAATATCTAGAATAGTTTTTCTTTGTTGTGATTCTATATTTATTGAATCACAGTCATATTTTCCTTGAGTTTTTTAACACATATTCCTTTAGTTTTTATAATAGCTGCTTTGAAATCATTAAGTTTAAGACCTAGTGACAGCTTTCTCTTCATTGATTTTTTTTTTCTTTTCCTCCCGACTACAGATCATACATCCTCGTTTTTTTCTTTGCATTTCTCAATTTGGGGCTTAAACTAGACATTTTAGAATATACTGTAGCAGCTTTAGATTTTGATTCTTCCCTGAGAGCCATCATTGCCATTTTGTTTGTGTAGCAACTGCCTAGACAAACTCTGGAATCTGTTTCCTCCATGGTATCTGGCTATTGCTCTCCCTACTCCAGTTTTCAGTTTTTATTTTATAATAATTTTTTTTAAGCTAGGATTGCCCCTGTGTTGCACAACTTACTGGTCAACCAATGGTTGGTCGGGGCCTGTACATAAACATTTGTTCAGTAAAACTTCCAGCCTTGGTCAACGGATCTGTATGTCTATCCTTGGCTCCGTCAATGTGCAAGAGTAATTAAATCTATACAAGCTTTTATCTTCTATTGGTTCTTCTTGTTTTTCCTCTGTTTCCCTACAGGTTCATGGTCAGTTAAGGATGAGTTGTCAGCACCCATTCAGGTGTCTCCTGAACAGATTTGTAGAGGGCTTATTTAAGGCCCTTATGACAGCCTTTATTGCCATATTAAACCTCTGTTTTATCTTCTGGTTTGTGGCTTGCCTCAAACCAGTGGGCACCCTCAGTCTAGCTGGTCAGTGGTATATTCTCATTCACTTGCCACCAACTACTGTTTGCTGACCCTGCTGCTTAATGTTGGACTTTTCTGTGCTCCACTCCCAATCAGGTCAACCCCCTCTGGTTTTCCCAACTTGTAGTGCCCTGTGCCAGAGCTGGGGTAGGGAAGGAAAGCAACCCCAGACAAAAGAACGATCATCAACTGGTTGCCTATGACAATTGTGTCTGGTTTTATTGCTTTTTTTTTTTTCCAGAGAATTTGCCAAGCTACTCCTCTGTACTGAAAGTCCTGCCTCCAAATTACACCGAGTTTGCAGAAAGAACTAAAAATATTATAAAATATAAAAGTATAATTGCTTCATGTTAACTAGTTTGGGAAATCATAATTTCATTTATCTTTCTCATCTGGTTCTACAGCTCTTACCATTTGAATACGGATTTTTTTTTCTTGTCCTAATTAAATGTTGAGTCTATTTCGGTAAAGTAAAATAAATAACAGAAGACAGAGAGGTTAAGTGAAATAGATTATAATATCTTGCAGAATAAGGTTGGTTGTATAAATATTCTCTATTTTCAGTCTCATTTACTCTATCAAAAAATAAGAAAAGTGATTTTTTTCTTTTTCAAGTATTACATTAATTCCATGGGATGAAGGGGAAAAACGGGTGGGGGGGGGTACAGAAGCAAAAGAACCATAAGGTGTAGTCATATGCTGCAAAGTAAAAATAATAATAATAATAATAACCTTCTATCAATAAAAACATGAAGCCAAAGATATTAAGAACGGGAAACTTGTAAGGACTGAATGTGCCAGGCAGTCACTCCTTCAACACCAAACCAAGTAATTAATTTTGTCTCTTTCCCACCCTCCTCTGTCTCCACCACACCTCTTGGCCCAAATGGCCAAGATCACAGTATTTCTCTTACAAAAGAGTCAAAATTCAAATAAGAACAAACATGTATGCATGAGGGTGCCAACTATTATTAAATAAATTCCCCTGCCCTTCTGAGGAATTTCACCTCTACTTTCTATCTCCCAAATAAAACCTGTAGTCATTTTGGGGGCGTCCCAGTACAAATAATACAGCGTAGATTCTTCTGGCTTGGAAGGAATGTTGTGAAACCGTCTAACCCATCCCCCTACCCTGAAGCACAGTTTAGATTAAGACAGGGGGTATCTTATAAGAGGCAGAACTAAAACACAGACTACAACCTGGCATAATCCAAACTTCTTAAAATCACTCCTTAGGTTTTAAAGCTACCAACCCTGTGCTCTGATGGATCCAACAGAAACTCTGAGCAGCCCTTTCCTGTTTGGTTGAAGCCAATAATAGCACTGACAAGCCAGGAGCCTGCCACTCCTCTCAGAGTCCTTGGGAGGGGCTGGTGAAAAACCAAGATGGAATGAATCCCCTTAGGAAAGTGGTAATGAGCTGACCTACTAAAATTACAATAGACAAAAGAGTGAGAATCAAAGAGAAAGCCACTTGAGGGTGTGGGGAGGATTCTGTCAACACCAGGAAGATTTCTTTTCAATTATAACTTATTTTATAGCTCTGATGTTTGGAAATGACTGTGAGAGGACCCCAAATATCTTTATTTCCCTGCCTGAGTGAAGAAAACCATATGGGTGATTGGGTCCACTGAATTCTCAACATTACTGCTAACCTTACCAGGTGTTTCTAGCACAATCTAGCTCTACCATGACTGTATTCAATTCATAAGTTTAATTATAGTTTCTACATTTTCTGGCCATTCCCATTTCTGTTCTTCTCTGGTGTCTTCAAACTGCTGAAGAACTACTACCTGTCAATCAACATATGGGGTATCCAAAAGTATATCTAAACCTGCCTATCATAAAACCACAACCCTAAGTCAAAATGGGATACAAATCCCCTTATCTAGAACTTGTCTTACAGTGAGACACATTGGGATTAAAAATTATTTGTTAGGGGCCGGGGTTGTGGCTCAGTGGTAGAGTACTTGACTGGCGCATGTGAGGTACTGGGTTTGATCCTCAGCACCACATAAAAATAAATAAAGTAAATGTAGTGTGTCCATCTACAACTAAATAACTATATATATATATATATATATATATATATATATATATATATACACACACACACATGCACACATATAACATATAAATATATAAATTATATAATATATATTATAAACATAATTATATTATAATATACATAATGCATATGTATATTTAAAAAATATTTGTTAGGTTGTAAGTTTCTAAGTTTATCTCAGAAACATGAATATCAAACCCCACATAAGTACCCAGTACTAGTGGTTTATGAGGCAAATAAAATCCCTATGTTGAGACCTTACGTTAAGGCCTATACCATGAAAAACAAAAACACTGAAAATGAAGACAGTTACTTTGCTACCAGTGTAACTTGGCCCAAACATATCCCCCACCCCATAACATATAAGGTCCATGGGGCTAGACCCCAAAGGACAATGAGAGTGCAGCACTGGGCAGTGCCTGAAGCAGGGAAGAGTGGTTGCCCTGACAGAAGGTAAGATACTACTCTTCACACCTCCAGGCTTGTGCATTTCCCCCTCATCCTTTTACTAGAATCACAGCATGGATAACCAGCCTAGTGCTTGGAACCAAGGGCCCACTGATAATGTATTCATTTGCAATTTAATGAATCTTCCAGCCATTTTCAATTTCCATATTTTCCGCTCACTGAATAGTAACACTTATTACCATATACATGTTATGAAAACAGGCAAGAGGGGCAAGGGTGCAGAGTGGTACCCAAAATGAATTCCAACGAAATGAGAACAGGCTACCTGTTGTGTGGGGGACTATTAAGACTCCACAATCCCTCAGAGGATTGCCTCCTGCTTATTTTTCACCAGTGACAACAATGGATTTGCCCTGAGACAGGTGCACATCAGCAGAGGCCTAGTACCTCCTGCATCTAAAAGCTATCTTTTAGAGATCCCGCCTCAGCTATGGCCACCTAGGTACCCGCCTCTTGGGTCAACTTAGGTATCTGGCTCAACTACACAGGGCTGCAGAGAGCGGCAGGAGCAGAAAGTCACGTCATATGCTTGACAATGACTTTCTGAGAGTTGTGGAGAGTCTATAGCACAGTCTCTGGTTATAAGAGCTGCCCAAACAGAACACAGACCTCCTGACATTGTCAATTCTGCCACCAGCTATGTCCCAAAGCAATGAACACAGACACAGACCCTGATTGGGGGGAGCGGGTGTTGTTGAAATCTATTAAAGCTGTAGAAGCTAGAGCTGGTGGACCTTAGAGAGAACCCAAAGGCCCTAAATTGAAAAGATATAGAAACCAGAACCTGCCTTTATCTCCAAGGTAAAGCCAATTAGTAGCAGAACCAGCAATAGAAACAAGCTCTGGTTGGTTACCCAGCATATGACTTAAGAGTCTGTTGTTCCACCTAAGAACTGGGTGACTTCAAGCAAATGACACTCCTCTTTGAGCTTCACTGATCTCTGGGAGAGGAGAAAACTTGTAAGTGAGATGCTACACAAGTCAGTTTTGGTGCCAAATTAGAAGGCAGTGAGTCTTGATATAATTTTGTGTTTCTCAATTCCAGTTCCTGTATATAAGCCATAAAGAGTGATTGGGGGCAGGAAAGGGACATTTTACAACTGCTTCCCATTCTACCTTTCCTGAAGAATTCTAAGGAGTGAAAAAACAATCTGAAAACCATATGCTACTGCTGTGGTACTAAATCGATATTCACGAAATTAGGCCACATTTACCTGTCAAGGTCGAGTTTCTGTTTTACTCCTTCAATCTCAGTGGGCCTTTCATAAATTAGAAACATCACATTCCCAACCAAAAATGGTAATATAATCATGTATAACAGCTTGGCCTGGCTTTACACAGCCACCAAGTAAATGATTGAGAGGGGAAACCCGGGAGAGAAAAGGTCATGGAAAGTTCTAGAATGGACCAGATTTTGCTAATATAAAAGGAGTGATGAAGCACCACACTTTATGCCACCTGATATAGTGTCAAAAGCAAAAGATTAAAAGAAGATTCTAACAAGGCCCAAACTTTATAAGTTTCTAGGGAAAAAAATGACTAAACAAGTAATCATAGCTGCTACCACACTTGACATAACTATTTTCTCACCCTAGCAATCGAGTGACTAATTTGGCCTACAGAACTTACAACCTCTGCTTATATGGCTCTCTTCTTGATCCCTGCACTTTGGCCACTCTGGCCTCACTTGGGCCAATAACATGCTAAGGAATGTCCCATGTCTTGGACCCTCTCCCTGTTGTTCCCTTTGTCTTGAATGACTTTCCTAAGTGGTAGCTCACTTCATTCAGATTTCAGTTCAAACAGTACTTCCTCGGAGTCCTTCGCTTTCCATCCTAAAAGCCACTTGTCTTAGATTACATTGCCATCACACTGAGGAGCTTCAACAACAGGATTTTTTTTTTTTTTTTTTTTTTTTTTTTTTTTTTTTTGCACGCCTGGAGGTCAGAGATCACGGTGCTAAGTGCAGATCCAGGATCTAGTGAGGGTACTCTACTGGTTTGCTTATGATCGCCTTCCTATCATAGCTTCCCATGATCAAGAATGGAAAGAAACAGCAAGTTCTTGTCTATCTTCCTTTGAAGGCACTAATTCCATTCATGGCAATTCCACCCTCAAGAGGCATTCCCCTCCCTAAGCCCTCACCTCCCAGCACCCTCACCTTGGTGGTTAAGATCTCAACATAGCCATCTGGAGGAGAAACGAGTCTTTAGTTCATAACATGCTTTCAACCTCTCTCGGGCAATTTTCTCTTAACCTTTATGTTTGTTTGTTTTTTTTAATCACATTTACCACTACTTGACATTTAGTATTTCTATATGTAAACTTGTTTATCTATTACCAGTCTCCCTCTCTAGAATGTAAGATTCCCTAAAGTGAGGACCTTGTCTATTTTGTTTTGCAGTTCATCCCTACAAGAGGCTCACTTGCACTTACTGCAATTTTTAGACTCCACACACCTGATCTGGTCTCAAGTGGGCTCATTTGTGAGGCTCTGCTGACAGGTGTATTCTTTGCTATGCTTTTTTTTTTTTTTTCCTTTCCTTTTCTTTTAACCACACAACTGTCCAGTGCTTTAGAAATCGGTTTTGCTCTGCAGCTCAGTTCTTCCAGAATGGGTTACACTACAGCAAATAGAGAGAAAGCCCTGGAATCACCAAGCCCCTCTGTCACAGTGATCAACAGTTTAAACATCCTGCTGGTGCCTGTTTTCAGGGGGCCCATCCCTTTTGAGCAAAACCAGTCACGGAGGCCACATGTTCACCAAATTGGAAGGCAATCCAGAGAGATTTCAGAAGAACAATTTATACACCTAAAGATCACTATAAACTAAACTGTATGAAATGACTAGAGACAGGAAGCAGTGCCTTGGGTTTGCGTGTGGAGAGGATGCAGAAAAGCAGAGTGTGAGGGAGGAACAGGAAAAGCAAGCCACCAAGCCCAGTTTACTGCACTGCAAGTGCAACTGGTTTCTGCTTGTCACCTACTTTAATTCCCCACAAAACCCCCAGGAACTGCTGACTGGCTCTTACTAGGCCACATCATCAGAGATACAGAATGGAGACAGCTCTGACAGAAATGGAGAAATGGTCCAAAGCTAAGAATGCATAACCAGTTGGGCACTGGTCTTCTCCAAATCATCTCACTGGTTTCAAGCATGTGCTTTCTGAAAGAGAGAATTCACGTAAGAATGTGTGTGAGTGCCATGAGATACCTGATATTCTGCCTTGAGTCCACATGGTCTGGAGAACTCAGGACATTTGAAAGCCAGGCCTGAGAATAAGCCCCAGTGTCAGGGGTTGCCCTCCCACAGGCAGAGAGGATGAGGCAGGTCCACAGAGCAGAAGGGTGACCCCAATCAGAGAGACCAAGTACAGGGAAAAGGCCACTACAGAGCTCAATCCCAGGACATGCACAGCCCCTGAGGGGTTAGTATAGATCCTGAAGGGGACAGAGCAGAAGGCCAGAAGAATAGATGTGGAGAAGCTACAAGAGGAAGACTGGGTCCTTATAGGTAACCAGTGAGGTGAAGGACACCCAGAAAGACTGGCAGCTTAAACATGTGTAGTCTTTTAGCTTCCCCATGCTCACCATAGCCTTCCATCTGCAGGTTTGGTTTTGTTAATGTCATTTGTTTTGCAAAGCTGTGAAAATCATGACAATCAGAGGTTTGAACCCGTAAAGCCCTGGTTATACATCTGATATTTCCAGAAGGTATGAGAATCAGGAAGACAGATAAGCGAGGGGAGTGGAGTGGGGTGACTGTGGGGTGAATGTGGCTACACAGCAATGTTCCTGGAAACCAGCTATCTGGGGACTTCACAGGAAGATGGGCTGACAGGTGATTACATGCACATGCATCCTTCAAAGGAAGATGCGGCCCCTATCATCAAGTGTATTGTGTTTTTGCAGAATGCATGACAACTGTGCTTATTACCACCCAATTTCATGAGCCATGGCAAATATTCGTATGGTGTCAAGTTCATGGGTTGTTGAACATTTTTAAAAGACCAGATGGTAAATATCCTAGACTTGGAGGCCACATAGTCTTTATACCAACTATTCAACTTCTGTCATTGTGGTATGAAAGCAGCCAAAGGTGGTATGTGAACATACAACCATGCTATGTTCCTGTAGTACCTTATGTACAGGCTGTGGATTAACCACTGTCAGTTCTTACATGGAACCGAAAGATGCAGAAATAGGTTTAGGTAGTCTTCTAGGTTTTCAGTGCATCTGATTTAACCTATTTGACAGGCAATGTCTATCATGTGCCACAAAAGCATTTCGGGAGCTTTCCTCTTCAAAGGTGTCTACCAGAGTCATGTCAGGGAGACAGAATCACCTTTAAACAGCAAAACTAAAGAAGACCTTCACTTTCAGACACTAGCAATAGAAATAGGATTTTCAAACTTCCTTGAGTACTTAGGAACACTCAAAAAGAACAACAAGAACAGGAAATTCACGAACTATACAAATTCCATAAAACATATGGAAAACATCCAGTTCCTCTAGTAAGCAAAGAAACACATGTAAGACATCATTTTCTATTTGTTATACAGGCAAAGTTATTTTAAGGAAATACTAAGTATTTACACAGAGAATGTACTACAGGAATATTCACACATTATTGGTCAGTGTTACTTACAATGTCTATCGAGTCTTAAGATGCTTATAACAGAGACTTACAGTTACAAACAACAAAGGTTTGTTCTCTTGAAAGATTGAACAAAGAAAGGAGTCCCCAAACAATGGAAAGTAGAAAAGTGGAAGTCTTTATTCCAAATTTTAAAAGGCCTCAGGGTCTAGTTTGGCGGCAAAGTATTAGTAGTGAGGTGTCTGGCCCCTTGGAAGGAGGCTGAAGGATTCATCTTTCTAAGGCGACTAACCAGAAGATAAAAAGCCTGGTATCCTCCAATGCCATCTACAGTTCCCTATGAGGTGACCCAGTTGACCCACACTCACAGCCAACCTCACCTGAAAATGCAACATGGCACCTAAAGATTACCAGATTTTTGAAAAAAAAAAAAATTGGAACATGAACAAAATCAGAAATGGAGAGCAAGAAAGAAAAAGAACCGAACTTAAAGAAAATAGAGGATACAGATGACAGAAAACAATCTAACAATATTTTAAAAATAATAGTTGACAAAGAAATATACTGATTGATGAAAAGAGAGTTGCTTTTTAGTTTCTTTATTTGGTGCTGGGGATCAAAACCAGGACCTGGCACATGCTTTACCTCTGAGCTATATCCCCCAATTTCTCCCCACTACCCTCCCTTTTTTAAAATACTGAGAGAGCAAGAACTCTTGGAAATGAAGATTAAAATAGAAGAATTAATAAAATCATAGAGGAGCTGGATATAAAGTTGAGAAATCTTTTAGGAAGCAGAGCAAAGAGAAGAATAGATGGGTAATGTGAAAGAAAAGTTTGGAGTGAGGAGTGGAAAAGGAGTCAATCCTGATGTGCACAATTCAGCTACTGCATTCTAGAAGAAACAAGCAGGGTGGCCTGAAGGTTGTGGGGAGAAGACACTCCCAGATAAGGAACTCAAGAAAAATTTCCAACCAAGAAAAATATAAGTATCCCAATGGGGAGAGTCCACTGAAGGATCAGAATAAAGCTGAAATGTGGCTCACCCAGGCACCAGAAAGGTCAAGGCACAGGGTGGAAAAGCAAATCTCACAGCTTCCAGAAGGCCACAAATCATATCCAGGTATGGGAATGCCACTGGATTTTACAAAAACAACACTGAAAATGAGAGCTCAAAGGAATATTATCTCCAAAATATGATCTTCAAACTTTTTAAGGAAAAAAAAAAATGTTCGAACTCAGAATTTTATGTGCAACACACATGTTACTCAAGTGTGAAAGGAGAATGAAGACATTTTCCAACATTCAAAAAGTCTCACAGAAAATTTCCCCATGGACATCTCTCAGGAAACTACTCCAAGATGAACTAACAAACCAATGGAGGAAGATGTGTACTCCCAGAAACGGGAGACCACAGCAGAGAGGGCGAAAGGGTATTAGAAACTGGCAGGCCCAGGAAGAAACCAGGCAGAGTGCAGGAGGAGGGGTCGGGGCCCCAGGAGAAAAGTGATTAGATACAAAATGTACCCATGCCACTTCCTGTCTTGATAGCCAGGGGTTCTGAGGGAAGGTTTAGGACTCAATTTTGGCCAAGAGAAAGATGTCTGTTTTATTCACTGACACATTCCCAGCATCCAGAATGGTGTCTGGTACACAGAACATATGTAGTACAGCATCCCCCCTTACCTGAGGATATCTCCCCAGAGCCCCAGTGGATGAATACCTGAACCATGGACACTACCAAACTCTGTATATACTGTTTTGTTCTATACATACACATCTATGATAAAGTCTATCAATTAGGCACACAGTAAGAGATTAACAAAAATAATCCATGATACAGAATAATGACACTATAAAGCAAATTATTTAAAATTCATCAATTGTTTATTTCTAGAATTTTCCATAGTATTTTTGGACCACAGTTGACTATGGGTAAGTGAAACCATGAAAAGTGAAACTACAAATAAGAGAGGACTAATGTATCTTTTGTAGAAATCAAAACTTAGCAAATATGAAAAATACATTATAACTCTAGGAAAATGTAAATCAAAAAGATGTATCAGAAAGGCAATTCAGGATCAGCCTATTTTTACCAGATGACGAAACAGGATCTTTATAGAGTAAAAACTGACTGAAAAAAAAATCAGGGTATTATGGTCTAGAAGAATGAAGGGAAGATGTGTGTGGAGGAGGGGTGCTGGCTATGGTGAGATGCAGCAGAAGTCCCCTCTTCCATAACAGAAAATCAGAAGGTAATTTTGAAAAATGCAAGATACGAAAACCACCATAAACATTTCATTAATAAATATGAAGACATAAATTGAAAGAAACAACCAAAGAGTCAAAAAGTATTTGCATTTGAGGAACATAGCTTATGGGTAGCAAGACTGGAAATGTACAGAGAAAGAGAATATGATTTTGTTACAATCCTTGTATATTTCTACTTAAAATTATGTAAGTGTACCAATTTGATAAAAATAAACATTTAACTACAAAAAATGCTCAAAGCCTTCAACTTAGCCATTCTGTATCTAAAAAACTCTCCCATGAGAATGATCAGAGATACAAGATTTATTTCACTAAAATGATCTTCATAATAAAATAAAGGGGAGAAAAGTTTAAATAAGGACCTAGTTAATAAAGGAATACTATGATCTTATTTTAAAAATAAAACTTTTGAAGACTAAATAATAAAGACACAAGAGAATTCTCTTAAAAATCAGGTTTTAAGATTAAAATATAATTATAATTTTTGTATAATACTATATATGCAACAGAAAAAAGCCCAAAACCACCGGATGTTAACAGTCATGTTTTCTAGGTAGCAGGATTAAAAGTCAGTTTATTTCTTACAATGAATATGCATTTCTACCTTCCTACAATGAATATGCATTTCTTTGTCAAGCATATAAAAATGTCTAATTTTTAAAGCAAAATAAATTGAGAACAATTCTTGGTTCGTCTTTAGAGAAAATGATCTCATTTGAAATACACACAGAGGGTCCTCTGACTTGTGATCATTCAACTTAAAGTGATTTCTCTGTGTGTGTATGTCTCCATCTGGGGTGCTAAGGAATGAACCCAGAGCCCCATGCATGCTCTACCACTGAATCATACTCCTAGCCATAAAATGATCTTTTGTATATGTGTGTGTTTGTGTTCGGTTTTTAAATTGGTGCACTGTAAGTTGAGAATGGTGGCATATGAGTACATAAGACTGACTTGATTTTCTCAAAAGCAATGCTTGTCAGTAGAAATCATACTCCAGATTTTAAATTCAGATCCCTTCATGGACTAGTGATGTGTGGCATGATTCTCTCTTGTTCGGCTGAGCATGGTCAGTGAGCCACAATTGCCAGTCAGCCATGTGATCAGGAAATTAGGAGGAGAAACAACCAATATAGTGAGCGAGTGTTGCTAAGCTAGGATGTTTCATAGGTTAGGTCTTCGACACGTCTGACTTGCAATATTCTCAACTTTTGAAGGGTTTATAGGGAGGTGACGACATTGTCAACCCAGGAGAACCTCTAATAGTTAACAAGAAAATCAGACAGCAATAACCACACAACGGAGAAAAGACCAAAAACACCAAAATTTACAAAATGAAGTAATCTTGGCACTCAAAATACTTCCTATTACATCCAAACCACCAAAAAGGTCCAGATACCAACTTTCTTCCATTCTTGAGCCTTCAACTATTCTCTTCATTGATACGCCACACGTGATCTTTTGGTATGATCCCAGAGTTGCTGAATGTAAATTAGAGAGATGTACCAACAAGAATTGGTGACCGACTCATCCAAGTACCAGTTTCAATTGTTTTCTCACTTTAAGCTTCCATCATCTTATCTTGCACATTGTCTTCTACCCCTATATTTCTGTTTAAATGGGGGAACTATTTTACAGGTTTGCTTTGAGAAAATAACCAGTCAAGTATTTGAAAGTGATGATTTGTGCCTGGGACAGTAATCTCTCACAAAACAGCAACACCCCCTTCCCAATTTATGAACATCCCACAAATCCAGTATGTGTGGCACATGGGATCAGAGGTTGGATACTGCATTTGAGATAGCACCATTCATTTAGATCAACGGTTAGCAACATTTTTTTTTTTTTTAAGAGCTAGATAGAGAGTAAATATTTTTACTTTGGTAGACCAAATGGCCTCCTTAACAATGACTCAGTTCTGTAGTTGTGGCGTAAAAGTGGCCATAGACAATAACAAATAAACAAAGTCATATTCCAATAAAACTTTATAAACTCAGGTGGTGGGCTGGATTTGATTCACGGGGCCATATGTGCTGATCCCTTACGTGGAATGTGTGGACGCAGCCCACTGGAATTGTGTGAGACTCACCACTAGAATTGTTCAGACAATGCTAAAGGACCACCCACTAAGGATATTGGAAAGGTACAGTTTCTTGATTTGGGGGAGATGTTAGAACACCTAAATCACATCAACTAAAAGTCCACGATTCTCTAGCCACTAAATAAGAAAGACTGGGTGACTTGTAAAAGATTCTGTAGGTTGGGGCTATGGCAGGCTTCTATCCCAGGCTTCCTGGGTTCTGGTCCTGCCCTCCTCACTGGGGCTCCCAGTTCCCAGCCTGGCATCCCTCAACCTGTAACCAATGTACAGTAGGAATATCTGTCCTTTTACTAGAAGCCACAAATTTCTCAGAGATCCTACCACGGTGATAGTCATTTGCACCCCTGACATTACACAGAGAACCCTGTTGCACAGGGAACCTGTGGGATCCTATCCTGGGGAGACTGTTTAAGAACAGAATGAGCAGAGACTGAAGTAAACTACAGAGGGGAGACTAGAGGTGGGGCCAGACTTCCATTCCATCATTCCATGTATTCAAGGTTTTATCCTGGATCAAAGGGAACAGAAAGGTGACAAACAGAAAACCCAGACTTTGGGTGAGGCAGACCACGATGACTGACCCAAGTACAGTTTCTGTGAAGTATTAAGTTTAAAAGCAAGGACCCTGCTTAGGTCAAGCCTCATAAATACCACTAGCAGGCATGACGACTTCACAGATGTCTTCTGAAGCCTCAAAGTCACATCTAAACATCCCTGAAACTGAGAACAGTTTCTGCAAAATGCAAGCATACAGTTTTTCAACATGGGCTTTAAAGCTCAATAGACAGTTTCCTGCAGACAAGAAGCTAACCTTCATGAATTCTGTACCCACTTCATGACTGTAAGCCCCAACTCTAACATCTGTGATTCTTCTGCTAAAGTCTTAATTTTATTTAACCCATCCTTTTGTAAATGAAAAGGACTTGCCCCTATTTTGATTCTCCTAGTATAACTTTTGAAGCTTCTTAGTCTTGGTTGAAGAGGGGCTGGGAAGTAGCTCCGAGGCAGAACATGTTCATGGCATATGCGAGATGCTGGGTTTGATCTCCAGCACAATGAAACAAAAATGGACATGATAGAACAAAGGCACATACAGAGTATTTTAAAGCTATTTGCTGAATTCACCTTTGGACAAGTAAACAGTGACCGATATTTACTGAGCACGGACTATGGTCCAGACCCCTTCAAATGCCCTCCTAGGGTCCTCATGAGCTAGTTTCTGTGATACAGAAAAGGAAGCTGAGACTTGACTTCTCTAAACAACCTTACCAAGGCCTCCCTGCTGGTGGGACTCAGATTCAAATCTAGAAGCCTGAGGTGGAGCAGTCAGTGACTTCAGTGAGAAGTCACTGAAGTTGCGCGCTTCAGTCTCACTGTACACACGAGATTCGTGTGAACACATCAACACCATCCAGCACTCCAAAACTATCCCCTCACGTGTCCTAAGGGAGCCTAGCATAAGTGATAGATGATATGATTTGGTAGCAATTGGTCTCTGTTTTTTTTTAGCTTTGATTTTATTAAGCCACCTACCTCCCATACAGGATTCAAAGGGCACAACAGTGTTCCGTAAATACACCCCAGGAGAATGTGCCTTGGGGCTGCTGTACAGTCTAATCTTTCCAGCAGGACAACCTTCCCAAACTGTCCCCAGACTCTCTCCCTCCCTCATCTTAGACTGCTTAGTCTCTTTTTCTCTTGACAATCCACCCAAGGATTCCCTCTCATCACCATGGGACCCAGGGCATGTTTATGTATTTGTTTGCTATCTAACTTCACTGTTAGAATGCAATCATCTCCAGTGAAAGAAGAGACCTGGCTGTGCTCATTACTCTGTCTCTAGTGCCTATAAAGTGCCTGGCACAGAACAGGTGCTTACAGTATCTGCTCGGAATGAACCAAAATCACTCAAGTCTCTGGGTGGTAGAACAGCTGTTTTCTATTTCCTTTTGGCTTAGCTGTAATTTCCAAATTTTCAGCAGTAAAATTGCATCCCTCTTTATGAGAGAAAAGGCAAGTTGGTTTTCAAACCTTTCCTTTTGAAAACACACCATGTTATCCAGTTACACACAGCGTCTTTGGTCACTGTTAGCTGGAAGGCATGAAAATCACTGCTAAATTAATCCCCAGGTATCCTCAGATGACAGCTCAGTATGCCCAGGCCCAGGACTTGGCCATGGCAAGCACATACCATGGACATTCTTGCCAACTTAGCAGTTCCTTGGCCCTCTGCCCTCAGGGAACAACTGTCCTTCTGCAGTCATGGGCCATGGGCCATCTCCTTAATCCTCGCTCATTCCTGGGTAGTACAGGAAAGACTGTTTATCTTCATCACTATGTCACTCAAGTCTGACAGGAGGCCAGAAATGTAAGGAGAAAACTGATGCTGTAACTGTCTCCCACAGACACCCACCTGCCTCCCCAGAGTTAGGGCTCACAGAGCCACTGAAGGGAAACAACAAGAACTTCAGCCCCAAGGCTCACTGTGTTTCTATGTTAGATACCATCAGTAATAGTAATACTATTTGTAACACTCTGCTCCCACCTAACTGCACCCTAAAATAAAGTCTTAAATATTTACTTTGTTCTTCTGCAAATCTTGCTATAACTTGTACTGCTCACATTCACCATACTAAATGAAAGCAATTATCGAGAAGGTTCTATTAGCACAGAGTTTAGACAGGTTAATGACTGTCTTCCCTTGAGAGCTGAACACTCCAGCACAGGAATTCCCCTCCCTGTTTTGGAGTGAGAAGGTACAGTGAAGGGTCAGGCACTGTTTCTAGATCTGCTTGAGTTTGCTCTGACAGGGGCCACATGACTTCCACCACCTGACAGGTGAAGTGTTTTTTTGTTTTGTTTTGTTTTGTTTTGTTTTGTATCAGTTTCTGTAGGTCATTGCTATCTTCATCTCCAGATGACTGCAAAATTTGAAGGTCATTCCCGAGGTCAGGCATAGCCAACGGGTTCACTTGGACTGGGGTGAAAGCAGCTCTAGACTGAGGGTCAAGAAAGGTTTCATGAGCACCAGCAATACCCACAGTCCTCCTCGTCCACTAGACAGTGAACCCTCCACTCCCAGAGGAGCCCTAGTTCCCACCAAGCTGCAAAACACTTCCTAACACAGGCCTGGCACCATTCAATCAGTGTTAGTTGAATAAAAGATACATCAGTGTTCACCACATTATATCAGTGATGGCTCCTTTCTAACAGGGTTATTAATCACAGAGGGCAGGGTCAACTGGTCAAGGGGATAAGGTACTGTGCCAGGCTCCCATTTTGCATGATCTCACTCCATCCTTGCCATGAGGACAGCACTGGCTTCACGATCTCTGTTGCATAGGGCACAAAGCTGAGGCTTAGCAATGGTTAAGCACAGGGCCAACACTGAGTACGTAAGGGGACTTGAAGTATTGCTCAAGAATTTCTGGTGCCAAAAAACCAAAACCAGGTTGCAATCACCAAACAGCTTCTGGAAAGATTTTTTTCCAGACCCAGTTCTCTCTATAAAATACAGGGTCAGACCTGGGGATTTTATACACCCATTTAGTACTGATATACCTGACTCAGAGGGTCAGACCCTGAAGTAGGCTAAGAAGTATATAAATCAAAGGCCAAAACATACGGAGCTCTTCTTTTCTGCTAGGCACCTTGAGTGTTTTACATGTGTTGACTCTGTCCTTATATCCATGGCACGGGTGCTTCAATCAAATTTTATAAATGAGAAAACTGATCTAAGGTTATAGGGCTAGGAGGTGATTGAGCTAAGATTTGAACCCATGCAGTCAGAGTCCAGAATCAGTGAACCATTATCCTACAGCTACTGTTCAATCAGGAACCCTAGTGGGAGAAGCATCAACACAAATCCTTCAGAGGATATTGGTTTGTGGCTCCTGAACAGTGGCTCTGGTTCAAGAGCCCATCTCCAGTTGCACTTAGGTAAAGTTTCCACTGCAAACATTGACTTGAAAAGCTCACCAACATAAATCTCAAGACAGCTTAATGCCAACTAATGGTGTGGCTATCCTACTCCAAGTAGGCAAATCAAACCATTGTTTAAACCCCTCAATCAATCCCAGACATAGAGCCCCTGTGCTCACCCTGTTCATGCTGTGGGTCTGAAATGTTTTACTTGAGACTTACTGAATGCTCAAGGGTAAAAGAGACAGATAATAGACATTCAATGATGGAAATATTTGTGCCAACCCAAACCATGGTCCAGTTCAACTTCTCGTGATCACAAACTAACCGGATCCTTTGTTCCCTAATTTCTAAACTCAGACCACCTATGCCTCATATGCTTTCTTTTCCTGAGACACAAATGAGAAGGGAAAAACAAAAACACAAAGTAAGCCTGAGACTATACTCAGTGGTAGAGGACTTGCCTAGGATGCATGAGGTCCTGGGTTTGATCCCCAGCATTGCAGGGGGAAACACACACACACACACACACACACACACACAAACCAACCAGCAATTGATTTCATGTTGGTCACCTAATCAAGAAGCTGTGGGTATGCAAAATAAAAAGCACAGCTTAGTGGAAAATCTCTAAAAACCCCACATATCTCCAAACCCCCTCAAAAATCCTTTTCAAAAACATGAGGACAGAGCCATCTCCTTGACCCCTCTAAAAATTTATTCCAATTTTAGGTTTTTTTTTTTTTTTTTTTTTTTTGTATTTTAAAATCTCGGACTCTAAAATGAGTTTACTGAAAAATGTACCAATAAAAACAGGTAAATAATAAAACAGCAAAGCTAATATTGATAAACAAATGGCTTGGGGCAAGGCACTTGACACTCTGAATCCCCCTGAGCACCTGGCTAAGGAGTCACCATTCATCATTAAGAAAACCTCTTTCTTGGGTGTCACCATGACAACGTCTTTCTTGCTTTCTCCCATGGTCTACCAGTGGCTCCAATAAGCCAGCTTTTCACCCTCTCTCGAAGTTTTCTCTCCTTGAGGATTCAGAGGGCAAAGCTTCTGGATTTCTAACTTGTCTGCCAGCGTTTTTTCCTTCTGTACTCTGGAGAATGAAGCCTCATGCTTGCTAGGCAAGGGCTCTACCACCAAGTTACCTGTGGGCCCTCTGCTGCCATTTAAAATGCTGCTGTAGCACATCCCAGCCTCAATTGGAACTAGCCCAGCCCATAGTATGCTGCTTATTCACACCTTTATACATTTACATTTGCGGGGGGCAGCCTGGAAGCCCTTCTATTGAGCTAATTCTTATTTATAATTTTTTTTTCCCAAAACGCACCAGAAGCACTGTCTCCTAAGCAGCCTTCCCTGGCCCTCCTCAGACCCTAAAGGTTTTCAGTCCTGCTTTGTATTCCCCATGACCTTTGTGAGTATCCTTAGACTTTACCACTTGTCTCCACAGTCAGTCTCTAAGCTCCTCAAAGGTTTGGTTGGTAATCTCTATCTTTCTTGTAAATCTAATGCCTATTTGGCAGGCTGGCAAGTTTTCAGTTATTGTTTGCCCATCTGGGGGGGTGGGGTATCAGGGATTGAACTCCAGGGCACTCAACCACTGAGCCACATCCCCAGCCCCGTTCTTTTGTGTTTTGTTTAGAGACAGCATCTCACTGAGTTTCTTAGCACCTTGCTGTTGCTGAGGCTAGCTTTGAACTTGGGATCCTTCTGCCTCAGCCTCCAGAGTTGCTGGGATTACAGGCGTGTGCCACTGGGCCTGTCCCCCCTTGTTAACATGCACAACATCAGCCACTGTGTCCTAGACCCATTCATCATGACAGTGGTGGCCAGGCCTTTGCTTCTAGATCTTTCTGCCACTCATCTGTTTTGGCAAAAGTCTACTTGGGTTCCCGAAATCACCTGGCAATTGACTGCTGTATTGTTATAGGAAGAAAGGCTTCACTCTCCTTTCTGAAAACTGAGATTTTTTTTTATAAGATCATAATCTTTGTTATTTCTTGGTGGCTCATTATAAAAATGTAGAGTTCTAGCCACTATGTTACATTAAAGGTTGCTCTGAACGTACAGTTCTTGCAGAAGAGAATCAGGAACCAAGCAACCCTAAGACTTATTGGACTCCATTACCGACCCTTCAGGTGTGCATGGCTTCCCCCCCCCCCATTTCAAAAGGTATATCCCTGCAGGGAATGCCATTCCTCCTTGATCATTTGATGGGGAAAACAGCAGGAAGACCAGCAACCCTCAGTAATGAGCACTGCAGGGCTAGCCTGGGGAACCTGTGGGGGCTTCCCTGTTGTTGGTAAAATGCCTCCGCACTGGGTTGTCCTTCATATCAGAAATAGGACGTGCTGAAGTGAGAGTTGTTTGTTTGAATCTGAAGACAACAGATCCCACTTGCTCTAATTTGGCTTAATGAGGTAGCTGTATACTGTGATGATATCAGCTTACATATGGTATTGATTCAGTAGACATTGCACAGTTACGGAAGAGCATATGCTTTCTCTCACATATTCTTTGGTCTTTTCCTGTTTTATGCTTTACCTGTTTTCATTGATACATATTTCAATAGGCTCATTTTAGACTCTTGGATTTAAACATATAAAAAAATCTTTTTTTTTTTTTTTTTTTTTTTTTTTTTTTTTTTTTTTGGCATAAAGGTGTTTTAGTGGAGTCAAGCAGATGAATCTCTCTCTCCATGGCTTCTCTTCCCCATACCCCTGTACTTGTCTGGGTTCCCTCCTTCTCTTCCTACCTGGGGCAGGTAAACTCCCACTTGGCTTCTGACTGGACCCTTCAAATGCACGTCAAATTCTCATGGGCATTAATTATTCCCGGAAAATGCAATCCCATCTATTCATCCTCGTGCTTTATACCTGTCCTCAACTTCCGCTGCCTGGAAAACAAACTCCACACCAAAAATTCCTCACATATACCCCAACCTACCTTTCTATCACATCTTCTTCTCTTTTGCTCCAAATACGATGTGGAGGGTATTTTAGGATGTACAGTAAATCTTTGGGGACTTGTCTTGTTTCCTTAACTTATTTAATTCTCCTACCTTGATAATGATATGTGCCCTGCTTTAAATTAATAACATGGAATTTCTTCTAACATTCTGCAATTTAAATCCACTCTCTCAGACTACTTGGTGCCATCATTATTCTGAATTAGTGGCTCTTTTCCTGAAAAGAAATAATTACCTCCTATATAAGCAGAAGTACAATGCGCATTGCCAAAAATTGCATTGGTTGTGGGCCAAGAGAGGAGTTTCTTTAGATTAGGATTCCAAAACAGTCTTCTGGGAGTTTATACAATCTTGTTCCTTTAGAGGTCTCAAAGACCAGTTGCAAAGGTTGCAGACAAACTAGGAAGAGGTAAAGACTCAGCTGCCCAAGTAGGAAACCTCAATATCTGACTTGGGCATCTTTTTTTCACTGACTTCAAGTAGGCATACTTGCTGCCACCAGATTACAAAAATACCTTGGAGATCAGTGTTTCTCAACCACAGTATGATCGACACTTGGGGCTGGATAATTCTCAGTTGTGGAAGCCGTCCTGAGGATATTTAGAGGCTAGTAGCATCCCTAGCCTCTATTTTTAGATATAAAAATTATCTCCCCAGAGTCATGACAATCAAAAACTTCTCCAAACATTGCCAAGTTTCTCCTGGTTTTGTGTGTGTGTGTGTGTGTGTGTGTGTGTGTGTGTGTGTGTGTGTGTTTGGGGGGGGACAGTTGTCCATAGCTGAGAATCATTGCCATAGGTCCACAGCCTTGAAGGTCAGCATCATTTCTCTGAAACTGTATTTTTCTTCTTAATGATAAAAATCAAAACGCCCTTGACCACATAAAATGAAAACCACACCAACAATGACATGCACTTTCTGTGAAGATGCTGAAAGGATAGTTTCTGACAAGTATCCAAACATTTATTGCTGCCTTTGCAAAGAACGAAACAGAAAGTGACATGTACACAGAGAGAACACGTTTGTTTCTCGCTCCAATAAACAGGAAAGCACCCTGAAAATACACATCTTCCCTACCCTCCATAGCATACAGGGTCCCAGTAATCAGTCAATACTTAACCCTGGAAAAGTCACTTGCTGAGCCCCTACCTGAGCTGGATGCTGGGGACACTGGGTTCTGGGTGCTACTTTCACATAGGGAAAAACTCAGGAATACAAACAAGGTCACAGAACAGGTGCGACTTAATTTCAAGGTCCATTAGCAACACAAAGGGGGAAATTACACTTTCTGAGGCAAGCCCCGAACTCAGCAGGGGCATTTTTCATTTCCAAGTTCCAAATGGTGAAAATAATAATTGTGGTTGTTTTGAAGAACAGCATCCAAGTTCAAATACACTGTGCTTCGATCCCAAACACTGAAAACATGACGTATAGCAAATAACGCTGAAAAATGCAGGGCTGCCTGACATTCAGCTTCCGCCAAATATCAGAAAACAATCACTTGAGTTGAATCTGTACATTCGATTTTATGATCTTATTCCCCAAATGATCTTGTAATCCTACGTGGTCACCCAAAGCAAATGCTATTGTTGCACCTTGTTTTTTTTTTTTTTAGCAAAGAGTGAATGTTGGCCAGTAATTCAGCTGTTAAACAACAGCAACAAGTTATAGATAGCATAAAAGTAAATAAATATACATGCCCCTGAGGAAGACCCCATGGCATTCCTATCCTCCAAAATATCACAACCTAGAGTTGTAACTCTCACGTTCTATGAAGGCTCTGCCCCACAGAACTGTCTCTGCAACAGAGTCATGACAAACAAGGCAGTCATACTTAGGTCTGAGATGCCAAGCCCTGCTCTCAGGAGGATCCTCATAAATAT
This sequence comes from Callospermophilus lateralis, assembly GCF_048772815.1. NCBI lineage: Eukaryota > Metazoa > Chordata > Mammalia > Rodentia > Sciuridae > Callospermophilus > Callospermophilus lateralis. Next base: position 108,726,643 of record NC_135313.1, on the reverse strand, counting down.
GAACAGAAAAGGGAACCACAGGGAAAAAGTCCTCTGGCATAATCCAGTCCATGTGAGCAGTATCAGCCGAGTACCTTCAATAGGTAAGCTTTGGACACACCAGCGAAGGCAGAACTGACAGCAACCAGACATGCCCTCGACCTAAAAAGGTGAGCAGTTTCATTAGCAGGTCTCTATGTGCTTTTGCCTTTATGCCCTATCAGGTACATGGCAAAGAACTACAGAGCCTATTCTGTTCCCTACAAGGCATCATTTAAGATCATGAAATGTAAGGTAGATAGGTCATTCTAGAATCCAAAGCATCACTCTGCAAGTAGTAGACTTTTAAAAAAAATTTTTTTTTTAAATTGTGATGCTGAGGATTGAACTCAGATCACTAGGCAAGTGCTCTGCCACTGAGCCTCACCCTACCCCCATGAATGTAGATAATTTTGACAAGGGCACACTTAAGCCCTTTCAGAGACTACATGTGGGTAAATTAATTTACCAAATGATGGGCAGAAGAGATTTTTAGAAAATCTACTTTTTCATTTCTTTGATTCCCCTTTGCCTTCAACAAAATCAACTGAGCTCACAAATGCAGTTCAATTTGATTCTTGATTTTAATAAAGTTCATTTCTACCTAAATTCCTCTAGGGGCACATTGACTTTTACATAATAAAAAAGCCCAAGGGTGATATATTTGGAAAGAAAAGTCATCCTGGATAAAAGCCACATAGAAGACAGCAAAACAGAATAAGGACACACACATACACGTGCGTGAGCGCGCACACACACACACACACATACACACACAGCTGTCCCTTTAAAGGAAATAAATTTAGGGAGCCCTTCTTCAACTGCTATGGTACCCAATTTAGAAACGTTTTATAGTCAACCAGAAGATATATCAGCAAGCAATAAGACACAACAGTAAGCAATCAGCAACATCAGTGAGCAATAAGACAACAGAGTAAGCAGTAAAGACACACCAGAGAGAACATTTCTGAGCAATTACCACATGTCTTCATGCAGGAGAAGAGAAAGAAAAACTTCACTCAATTCAGATTGGAACCCCGTAAAAATGAACTCTCTCACAGCTCAGGAGCCTTTGCTGGGATGACAAGCGGCCTCTGAGGACCCACAGCATGGCCATGACCAGAGAAAGGGCAGGAAAGCAACAAGAAACTGCTCAAAAATGAGGACTATAGACTTCAGTCCTTGTCCTTCTTTTTGGCATCCTGATCTGATCTCTAGGCATGGACAATAAAAAAAAAAAAAAAAATACATATTGGTTAACTGACAAGATGTAAAGGACTCTCCCACCTCTGGAAATAGAGGAGTATGCCTAACACATTCTCTAGACAATGTGCCAGAATATGCAAGTATTCTGTTTTCCTGATGGACCAATGAAAATCATAAAAGTATGGAGAGTGTCCCCGGCACACAGGAAAGATGCAAAGCATGAGAATGAGATTAATTATTAAAGGCTCAACTCTAACTTTGCTCCTATTTCCCAAAAAAGGAAAAGGTAACGAAACACTCTAGTTCTTTATCAAAAAACAGCATTGGTGCCACATTCCACAGAGCCAATGACTTAGTGAACATGCTCAAGAGATACTTGTTAGCTGAATTATACTCAGTTCAACACACAGGGCTAATAGCCCATCTTAAAGAAGTGGCCCCAAAGGCCCTTCCAAGTTATTCCTAGAGGTCACTTATGATCCTGTGCTCTGAGACTAGAAACCCTGGTGGAACACTCTTTCTCTCTGTGTCTGGCACTCAGAATTAAAGCCCACAACTGGAGAGAGAATTATAGCAGATACGATGACATGAGCCCTGAAACTGAAGGACGGAGGCAGGAGGGAGGGAGGCAGCAAAATTAAAGGCCAGCATACCACCCCCACCTCCAATATCAGATCATGCAGAGCTGTGGTGAAATCAGATGGGCCCTTTCCAAAAGCATCATCTACTAGGGATGGGCATGGGGGAGTGGGACTGGAGAGGCATGGTTCCCATTTATTAATAAGCAGCTTAACACCGTGGGAGGTTTCCTTGTCTAATTACAGAAACTGTGGGAAACCACAGGGAAGACGGGATTTATGGCCTAGATGACACCGCCTCTGTGTTGTAATTAAAAGTTATTTTTAATACTTTGGTTGGATACTTTGGATTATTAAAAATATATTTTGCAATTTAAAATTTGCTAAGGGGCAAAGAATATAACAAAAAGGTAATACAACCAGCCTGAATAACATGAAACGATTAAATGTTTTGACACTGGGAGGTAGACAAGAAAAGAATCTCTCCTAGTTTAGACTGAATTTTTATAAGGAAGAGAAAAGAAAAAAAAAATAAGCCACAGAGTACATAAAAGTAGGTTTTGGGGGCTGGGGATGTGGCTCAAGTGGTAGCGCGCTCGCCTGGCATGCATGCGGCCCAGGTCCGATCCTCAGTACCACATACAAACAAAGATGTTGTGTCTGCCAAAAACTAAAAAATAAATATTAAAATTCATTCTCTCTCTCTCTCTCTCTCTCTCTCTTAAAAAAGAAAGAAAGTAGGTTTTTTACACTTCAAAAGTACCCTGGCTACTTACTGTATCTCTTAACCAGAGTTAAGGTCACCTGCCAGAAGTATAGATAGCTCTTTTCACAACCAATCATCCGAATCACCTAACCCAAATCCTCCAGCTCTTCCCTTTGTCCTGGGTCCCTAGGAAATAGTAGTCACCCTAACAAGCAGACCTGGCTCAGGTATGAAGACCCAAGGGCCATCCTCAGGGCAGGGTTGTGGAAGGATAGGTCCAACGTGGCATGCTATGGACAATAACATGCCACCTATCCATTTGGGTTTCCTTTTTAACCCACTTCTTTTCTCTCATCCAAGATTTCAATTTCAAGATAGGACCAGACAAAATGCATCCCAGGGATAAATGCATGGTAGTGTCCATAAGTGGCTACAGAACCTGTTCAGAATTAGGCCATCTGTCTGCGGAAGGTCAATTCCAGAATTTCTACTGTTCCATATACAAATAGGGCCTTTTCTGCAATGGCAGCTCTACTTGAGCAACAGGGAGGAGAGAATGTATTATGCATAACAGACTTTTGAAATTATCGGACGAGAGTGGGGAACAGGAAGGAACTCTGACTGGCATGAGCTTCTCAGATAACCTCTCTATTTCATTTAATCTGTGCTATGCATCTTCTCATTAGACGTCAATTTCAGGAGCTCATTAGGTGTGAATGTGTCAGAGAAACCACCGGATATTACATATGACAATGAGGTCATAAAAGCACTCTGGCATCTGTTATTGAAAAATAAATTTCAGCTTATCTTCACAATAGCCATACCAAATTTAAGGAATTCATATAATATCAACAGGAACCTTGATGCTCCTTTATTCTTCCCTAGTCCAAAGCAGGTTTCAACTGCAAGTTGGGGCATGGGACAGACATTCTTACCTGCTACATTAATTTTCTCAAGTGCTACCAAGCTGGGAACAGCTGTGGTGGAGTTGGTTGAGTTTGTTCCTGTGCCATTGATAACGAGATTGTCCACCTTCGACTCTAGCTTGCCAATACGCTGCAAAATGTTGTCCAATAATACAGCAAGAGTTTTCTTCAGGTCTGAAAAAGGAAATGTAGAATTTTTTTTTTTTTTTTTTTAACTCTGTACCTATTTCTCTCACACATAACAGAGGACAAAACTTTGTAAATGTGGTCTGGGGATGAAACTCAGTGGTAAAGCATTGGCCCAGAATGTGTAAGGTTCTGAGTTTGACCTCTAGCACTGAAAACAAAAAACAAAACGCTCAAATGTTTCTGAAGTGGTGCAAAAACCCTGTCCTAACAACCCACATCTTAAAGATGACAGCAGCCACCATCAATCAGCCCAGACCTATGAAACAAATCAGTCTGCTACAGAATGTGTTTTGTGGCAAGCAGTAATATAAAATTATTTCCAGCTACTAGGTCCAAAGAGAAAAATCTATGCTGGGGATATTCTCTCGTGGCACTGACATTTTATTGATGAGTGGAGTCTGTTTCTTATCCATCTGACTCTGTTAAAAAGCAGTGACCTTCCTTCTGGATGAACTATAGGAATACTGTCTTCATCCCCATACAAGTGTTACCAAGTTTGTATGCAACATACTCCACAGGAGAGGGGAAAGAAAGCAATGAACTTAGACCCTGTCTTCTGGAAACTCACCATCAAAGAAAGATATACTGACTTGTATGTGTCTGAAAGGCAGATGGACAAGAGTCATCCATGTGAATAGAATCCAGACCTGCTTATAAACTGGGAGTGGGCCAGGGGAAAAATGCCCAGTGTGGACAGCAGGACACAAAAGAACCCTGAATTAAGACAAATGGGAAGTGTCACCTTCCATTCTTCAGAGAACAGAGCAAGCTCGCCTCTGAACAGGTGTTCTGCTCTGCCCAGGAGCAGAACCCACACCTGGTCGTTCCCCCCACCTAGACCACAGCCAACGGACCTCAGCCAAGCTGCCTGCAGGCCAAGAGAGAAACTCATTAGAATGGAAACCCAGACGTGTAATTAACATGGAAGTTTGTGTTGTTAATGGTTTAAAGATAGGCTCATTTAAGCAGACGGAAAACTAAACAGAAACAAAATCTGTATCTTTATCCTGAAAGTCGTTCTATTCTCAAAATCTGGTTCTTGGCATAATTTCATCCCAGTGCTAAATATTAAACTTCTTCATGGTGATAAGGTCCATAGCAGCTTCTTTGTTCTTTCACTCCAATAAATATCTGAAACTCCTTTTACTACTGTTCAATGCATATTTTACCTATAGGTATTATAAATTTTCCCCCATAGGTTTTAATATTTTGACATCTTCAAAAACCTTTTTGGTTGTCCCTGAAGAGCTAGCCAATTCTTAGAGATAGTGAAAAGCCCAGTCTGAAGCAAGCCTTTGACAATTCAAAGGAGGAACCCAGAGGCAGCTCCACTATCTGGCCCACACAAACACAGGAGATAATCACAACTCTGCCTTGATAGCCAGCCTCAGGGCCAGATAATAGGCAACTAGGGATTTCTGCTGCACCCCAGAGCCCACCAAGATTATTAAAATTAGCCAAACCTAATCTCTTCACCCTGTTCCACCTTCCCTTCTCAAGGAAACCTTAATAAACGCAAGCGACTAACCCACCCCTCACTCATATCTTCTGCCTCCTGACCAACCCAGCGTCTCCTGCTTGACCTTGAATGATATGCCCTGCTACCAGTCTCCAGGACCTCTGAGTATGATATACTTTGTTTCCTGTTCCTCCCAAGTGCCCTTCTTGTGGCTACACCTACCAGCCAAATTATAGAACAATCATGCAACACACAGAGGCCAGCAGGGAGCAATGGTGACTGCAGCACCAAAGGTTGGAAGGGAATTAATGCTGGTCACATACCACGCACACAGGTAAGCAACCCTGTTTGATCCTCACGGCCTCCCCCTGAGGTCAGTATAATTCCACTGTACGGATGAGAAAACGGAAGTTTGGAGACAGTTCAAGTGTGCAGTTCAGAGTCTTTCCCCGATCACATAGTGGTAAAGGGCCCAGAATTCCTGGGCTTGCGTTTTGGTTCTCCATTCCTGTTCCCTTAGCACTGTTTGGCTGGCGAGAATAGGTTTGGTTTTATAAAGAGCACTCAAGAAGGCCTGGGGGTATAGCTCAGTGGTAGGTCCTGAGTTTGATCTCAGAACCACCAAAAGAAGAAGAAAAGGGAGGGAAAAAAAAAAAAAAAAACTACCAAGCATTAATTTGTTAATGTTTACCAAATGCCAAGTAATGCCTGGCACATAATTACCTAGGCAAAACTGCCTCTTACCTGTATAAATAAAATAAAAATTCCCCCTGGAACATGCTCTCATCCTTCCTAAAGAAGTCTCTCCTTGGGTGATGCAAAGCTTTGTTACTTAATCTGGAGGGTCATGAGATCATGCTCCTCCCCGGCTGTAGCATGACTCAGTGCGTCCCTGGCATGGACAGTGGGAGTCAGTCACCCGCTCTGCTCTGTAGCTGTGTCGAATGCATTCACTGGCTCTCCTGAGTTCTGGAGATTACTGGAGGCTAGCCATGCAGACAGGGACAATTGGGCCACTGAGCGGTGGCTAAGCTCAGCAGAAGCAAACACTCCTCAGATGCAGGACATCAATCTCCCCATCTCCAACCTCTGCCTGGAGCCTGTATCATCAGTCAACTAGAACCGGTGTTAAAACAGCATTTAACTGTTACTAGCAACTGTTGTTAACCAGACACTGAAGCCCAGGTCCTCCCCTGGGCATGGGCTAACCCTGAGTTTCTCAACCTCAGCTTGACTGACACCATGGGCCACATCAATCTTTGATGTGGGGACTGTCTTGTGCACTGTAGGAGCTTCGGCAGTTTCACTACTTCTACCGACTAAATGACAGTAGCAATTTCCCAGTTATGACAACCAAAGGTGCCTCCCGACATTGTCAAATATCTCCTGGTGTGGGGGACAAAATGGCCCCATTTGAGAATTGTTGAACTACGAATATCCCCCAACCCTTGTTTTCTCCACTGTCGCGTCCCCTTGTGGTGTTACCAAGAGAGAAGTGTGTGTGTGTGTGTGTGTGTGTGTGTGTGTGTGTGTGTGTTGGGATGGGGGTGGAGGCTGGGAGGCAGGCAGGATATGCACCAGGGATGCAAGAGTGAGAAACTACTCAGAACCTGCACAAGGTGTCACTTCCAGGCACCAGAGGTACCACTACAAACACCAAGGCAAGCAGCAGCGAGGACGGACATCTGCCTCCCCCAGAGAGCCAATCAAAGATGAGCCAGTGCGGATGAGCTCTCAAGGGCTGGTGACCATTGGGAACCATGTTAGAAGACAACAGGACTACTAGACAATCTCCAACCAATACTTACAGGTGAGAGTCACTGGAGCAACACAGTTGCATTAACACTCAGCAAGATATTCTCCCTCAATTCTTGAACCGCAGTCCCCTGGGAAATGGGACCTACTACCTTACTGATCACTGCCTGCCACTGATTGACCATCTGCAACTGTGACAGAAAGTAATAAAGAAATCAATGAGGAGGAGGATGTTGATGCTCATCCTCACAACTACCGCCCCAACACCACCACCACTTAGAGTTCTGTGAGCCAGTCTCTCTGTGCTAAGCACTGTACACGAACAAACTCATTTAATTCTGTCAAGACCTAGGAGGAACTCACCGTTATTCCCATCCCCATTAGACAAGTCAGTCACAGCACAAAGAAGCTAAGTAATTTTCCCCAGGTTACTGGGATCCTAGGATGGAAATAGTCTGGTTCCTGAAGAAATGGCTTTTGTCTACCATGTTGCCTTGTAAAGATCACCATGGACCTGTCAGCAGGAGTCTCTGAACCCTCCCTTTGGGATTCTATCACTGTTACACCTTCAAGATTTGGTGAGACCAATGTCCTGTGGCAACTCCAGCCTCCTGACAGAGTCTCTGATGTTCAGCTGGAGACCCCCCCAAAAAAATTAATATATATATATAATATTTATACATATTATATATCTCCCTTTCCACAGCTACTGCCTTAAAGTGAGGAAGAACTATTGAGTGGCCAAAAACCTTGGACTCTCTAGGTACTTCCCCCGGGTAAGCACATTTTTCTCTCCCAACATGAGAGAAAAAAGAGTTCATTTTCAACTCAACTAGCAATCTGAGTTACTATTTCAAAGTAGTCCAAGATTAAAGACATTGTTAATAAGAAATACAAAGATAAAGATGACACCAAGCCTATGCATCTTTACTCACTAAGCACAGTGCCAGGTATATTATGGTACTCAATAAATATGCTTTGTAAAAGTGAAGGGGTAAATGAACAAGGAGATGAACTATGTCCTCCCACAAATAAAGACAAAACTATATTTCCAGATGATGAAGTTATTTCTCACCTTTGTATTTTATAGTTCAACCTGCAAAAACTGTTAATAGCTTTATTTTGATTTTAAACAGAATATTTTTTGTTTAGTCTTAATGATAACCTACTACTTATTTATACAATAAGACTATACACCAAAAAATAATTTCTACCGAGTTTAATAAGACAATGAGGGTGAAAATATTCCCCCAAATTCTAGTATAATATTTTATATTTATCATTGTGTTTTACAGTTATTATAGCAGTAAAATGTGCCCTCAGCAGGATTATAATTTTCAGTCACTAATGAGCTTTTAAAATTTTGTTTGTGTTTCAAAGCCTTAGCAATAAAAATTTAATCCTGACATTACTACTGCAATTCTGTGTTCCTAGAACTCATTGCACATGATAAAGATGAGATCAAAGTAGTTGAACCCACTTAAAATGCTCCTTTGGGGAAAGGAGGCTTTAGTTCCCGCCATGCCTGAAGTTCCTTGATAAATGGTGAGATCAATTAGATTGCATTAGAACAGGTGCTCTGTCAGCGTCTGTAAGTTTTCATTCCCAGGAAACCAGGACACTAGGGATACAGAGGGCTGTGAGTTGCTGGCTCAGCCTTGACCAGGACAGCCATGAAGATATCACTACCAGCCACACATAGAATCCAAGGAGGCAGAATCTCAGAAGAAAAGGGGACCTTGCTGGTAGATTGGGGTTATAGACCTATCCACTAAAGCTGAGACTGGGTGGTAAAACTTGATTTTTTCCACCCTCGAGTCCATTGGTATGGTAAAAACCACCAAGAAAACCTTGGTGTAGTCCACCCCATTTGCCCTGAGAAATGCTTCCACAAGAGTGGTCCTCAGCCTTGCCAATTCTCATCTTCCAAAGCACTACATCACAATCCACAGACGCCACCTGTCAAGGGTTGTAAGGAAAGGCTAGATTGATGTGTGCTTCAAAGGTGTGGCCACCACGATTTCAGGGCACAAAACCAACGATGCAATGAACAAGGACTTAACATCTGAGCTGACAAAAATAATTCACATCTGTGCTCACTCCTAACTCAAATCCCTCTTCACCACAGCTGCCCTGGGAGACAGAGTGTGAAAAACAGAACCACAGAGCAGCTTCAGTTGCTGCTCTGGAGAAACTGGCAAAGACAGGGCGTTGATGAGAAAGGAAGGTGCTAATGAAAAAAGAATTAACCTCAACCTCTTATTTCCATTGACTGCCAGGAATGTCAAGTTTCATCAATTATATGTTTTTAAATTAATTTTAAAGTGATCTTTCCACAGAAAGATAATACTGTTACAGAAATGACCAAAATACAGTCCATTCGTCACGTACAAGGACATTCAAAGCAGTGCCATTTACAAAAGAAAACAGTGTTATTTACTACAAATAAGAACTGGAAACTACTCAGGCACACAACAAAAAAAAGATCAAATTATATTATGTCACCCATTCATAAGGTAGAATAGACCACTAGATTGTAAACGCAGGGAAGGCAGACATCTGTCTTGTCATTTCTGTTTATGGACAATAACCATAAAGATCAGGAGCTCAATAAATATTTATTGAGTAGATGGACAAAACAGGAAAAATGAACATTCATCAAATTACCTAGTTGGATGAGGATATATAACAAAGATGAGCATTCAAAGGTGTATATAAAATATGATTTTTTTAAAAAGTACCCATATATATACATATACATGCATATGCACACATAGATACTATCTGCATTAAAAAGGGGGTGGGCGTTGGAGAGAATTAGAAATTTTATTAGAAGATCTGGGTTTGGGGCTAAGGAGTATTTGTTTTTATATTCTTTTTTATGCTTCCTCACATGCTCTCAACATGCTCTCAATTTATATAAAAACTCTACTTTCAAAGTGACATTGGTTAGGAAATGCTATTTTAAACATGCAGATAGCCTAGTGCATTCTACTCTTGAGAATTCAAGGAAGCTGGCCACAAGTGCCCTAATGGCAGGTAAGACCACACCCCCAGAAACAGCTCAATAAACTCACCGACTATCTCATTTGAATGTGCCAGTTACCCTGCTGTGGGCACAAGTTGGAGCCTGCACTTGGAAGTTATAGAGCTATCACACCAAAGTGAAAGTGCAGCTCAGATGCTCAAATTCCTTGACCATCGCTCTAGATGTGAATGCTATTTCTTAGGTGCCACAGGGGTGTCATATAGTGTTCCAGGGAACTTTCTGAACTGCAGAATCTCAAGAAAAAAGAGCAAACATAGGCCTGTCAGTGCTTACGGGATCTGTAAATAACCAGAACAGAGTTCCTGGGCTGTTCTCTGCCTTTTCCTAATACCTCACCAGCTGCACAGAATAAGACCAATACACTTTGGTGCTTGTTTTGTAAGAGATTAGGGCTCACAAATGCTGTGAAGTCAAGGCCATTGTCACCCAAGGTCCCCACATGAGGGCATAACCATGTTGTCCCTTGCATTCTGCTCTTTCTCACACCTCTTATCAGACACAGTACCACCAACACTGCCCTCTAAGATTCAAAGGTGAGCTTGACCACACCCAGCTTATCAAAGGAAAACCTTCACTTTTGAACATGCCAATGACATTCACATATTATTTGGGATGTGGGTGGCAAGCCTCCTTTCCCCTGCAGCAGAGTACGATTTCCTCTCATTCTAGTCCCGCCCATCCCTGCCAATGCTAAGGACAGCTACGTACAAAGATCCCTGAAGCCCTGGGTTTAAACCATGCACACTGGCAGCTTTGGATGGATGTTAATGGATGTAGGTGCCTCCAGGCTGGGGGTGGCAACAACTCACTCACAGCAACAAATGCCTTTTACTGATGTAAGTGCTTTCATTGACATGGTCAGCTGTGATCCCTAAAGTCCTGTGAGGGAAGCGATATTACATTCACCACTTCAGAGAAGGGGAAGAAGCCTTTAAAAAGATCAGGGCCTTGCTTACGGTCACACATCTAGTGTGGAGTGAGCTCCTCCTGCTCCACCACACATGGAAACAGCTTCTAACCACCTTCCAGAATAAATACTGGTTCCCATGTCTGGATCACACATAATAACTACTTGGAGCCTCCTGGATGTGGAGTCCGCAGGGAATTTCTTCCATTTCCTGCTTCACTAAAAACATTCCTGTTAATTCTCAAATCAGTCCCAGCTGTACCCATACCACACAGATTGCGCCCTGAGGGTGGGGGTGGTGACCCTATTCATCATGGTCCCTACTATGTGCCAGGCATGATGAGCAAAGCCTGGGGCACAGTAGGGCATAACACAGACCAAAGGCCCTGCCCCTTGGGGGCTTGGGTCCTCCACAGGGAAGAGAGATGATGGCACAGATGCCATATGCCGCTCATGGCTTGAGGGTCAGGCAGAGACACGACAGTGGGACAGGCCTCCTGTGAGAGAAGTCAGGCAGCCTCCTCTATAACAGAGAACAGGAGAGGAAAAAGAAAGATGGAGGGAAGAAAATGCACAGACTGGGACATGGGGACAATGCTTAGCCACACCCAGATGGCCTTGGGGTCCCAGGCTGAGGTGAAAAGGGCCAGAGCTTCCCTAGATACCGGCTGGTTCTGATCAAAAAAGGGAACCCTGAGTCAGTAGGGAAGAGAGCTTCGGTCATGAGGTAAAGGAGGACTCTCTGAGCCCGAGATGCAAATGCCACACATGTGCACACACTCCCCGCCCCCAACCCAGACTTGAAGTGGTGGCATGGCATGAAAGAAAAGGTTTTGGGGATGGAAACGGAAGGGTGGACCCCATCTTCCAACCTGACTCCTGTCTTCAACACTCCAGAGGTTTTCTCAGACCTCGGGCTGGGCTGGGCTGGGCTGGGCGTGCTTATGAACTTGGCCTGGCCTGGATGGGAAAGTGGAATGAGCTGATCTCCATCACAGCATGGCTGGAAAAGCCTCAGGCCCAAGACACCCGTTTTTAGGTCACAAGCTTTCTAAAGCAGAAAGCCTTTTCTGTAATCACACCAACCACAACAAGGAGGCCTCCTCCGACAGCACCAACCAGCTTGGCTCATTTTCTCCCCAACCAGTTTCACTCCCAGAACAGTGCCATTTTCCCTCGAGGGAGGGAATTTCTGCCTTGGCAATGGTGGTTTTCCATAATACCCAACAAAAGTCCCAGAGTTCCCAGAATGGTGCCTTGATCCTATTTGTAGCAACAGAGACCAAAAAAAAAAAAAAAAAGTAAATGAAAACAAAACAAAACCCTTTCCAGGCTTGCATCTTTCATGAAATCATACACAACTCTTTCCTCCCCTCCTTTTTTCATAGGAGAGGTAGTAACACTTTTACTGGTTAAAGCTCTCGTCAGTCTCAGAACATCATCTAGGTCTGCAACTCAGGGCAGCTGCTACTCTCTGGCAGCCTTAAATGGGACCAGCATCTTAGACATAACCTCCCAGGTCACTGAGGGCCACTGCAAGCCCAAAGCAGTTACCTTTCCACTGTTCCCTGTAACCAAAGCCCTTTGCTGGTTCCCCTCTCTCCCACCACCATATGCCTCTTTACAAAAATGGAGAAATTCATTCCTTCCTTGTTACCTTTATTCCTCCCACGGACATGGCTGATGTTATGATTTAGATAAGAAGTGTCCCCCAAAAGCTCATGTGAGACAATGCAAGAAAATTTAGAGGTGAAGTGATTGGGTTATGAGAGCCTTAACCTAACCAGTGCATTCATCCTCAACAGGGATTAACTGAGTGGTAACTGAAGGCTGGTAGGGTGTGGCCTCAGGACACCAAGGTGGTCCTTTGGGGTTTATATTTTGTCTCTGGAGAGCAGAGCTCTCCCTGCTTCCTTGTTGCCACATTCTGAGCTGCTTTTCCTCTGCCTTGATGTGCTGCTCCACCTTGGTCCCGGAGCAATGGAATGAGCCATCTAGGAACTGAGACCTCTGAAACCCTGAGCACCAAAGAAACTTTTCCTCTTCTAATCATTTTGGTCTGGTCTTTTGGTCATAGTGATGAAAAAGCTGACTAAAACAGCAGTGGTCAGAGTCAGAGGGTGAGGCCAAGGCCTGATCCACCCATGAGAACTTCCATCTCCACTGCCTCCCCCACCCTCTCACCCATCACACCGAGACCCACAGCCTGCAGGGCCCTGTGCACACTGCCCACTTCTCAGACCTCACCACCTCCCATGTTGCTCCTTACTCACTTTGGCCAGATGCTGCAACTTCCATTTCTCGCTTGAATGCACGTGCCAGCCTCAGGGCCTGGTACAGCTGTCCCAGATGCTCTGCCTCAACCTCTCTCTCTTCCAAACCCCACCGGGCTGTTCCTTTTGTCATTCAGGTTAAAAGACACCTTTCAAGAGGGGCCTTCTCTGACCTCCCAAGCCCCTTGGATACTTTTAAAAATTACATTCCTTCTTTGTTACTTTCCTCTAGGAATTTACTGCTATCTGACATTCTCTTATTATTATTTTTTTCTCTCCAAAGAGAACAACCACATCCATGAGAGCAAGGACATCATCCATCTTTTTCCCACTGCAGGAGTAGAACCTAAACAGCACTTGGCATACCCCAGCCAACAGAGACATTACCCCAGTGCCAGGCTCAAAGGATAAGAGCCAGGAGAAAGGAAAGTCTAGGCCTAAGCAGCTCAGGAAACGAGGAGTAAGGCAGAAGGCAAGAAAGGGCAGACTACAAAATCTGGAGGGCAAGAAGGAGCCAGGCAAGTGTGATGTGGTGGGAGTGGCAGAGAGAAGCTGAATGGCTATGGAATGTTAGCCTAAGCTGCTGACCTTCCCAGGACAGTGCCCCAGTGTCCAGAGAGGCAAGCAGGTAAGACATGGCTGAGTTAACAACGTGTAGTTGACCACAAGGGGGAATCTCACACCCACCTGGCCTCAGGTTTCCATTACTGTTCCCAAGAGAACCAAAGTGGACCAGGTCTGCCTTTTTAGATAAGAGGTGATCACTGGGGATCAGAATTTGGGTCAGGTCATTAGAAACAGAGATCAATTCACCTCAGAAACAAAAACGGCATTGACTGGGGCAAGTGGCACCATCTGTGCCACAATTCCCATGATGTCCTGATAGGCATGGCCCCAGCTATGCTGGCCAAAGAGATGCAGATGAGGCTGTACTGCAGAGCTCTGGCTTCACATGTGGTTGGGAGACAAAAGCCAACACGCTTCTTTCTGGACTGACAGAGAAATGCCCTCCGCACCCCAGGAATGAATGCTCTTGACCGTGCCACACAGTCTGCCAGGAGAACTTCCAGACGGCACTTTTGAATTCCTATGTCCCAACAGAAGTCCAGAAGTTTCTTTTCAAATGAGCAGAACCAGAATTGGTGGAGGGTAGGTTAGGAGCTACTCTTTGACACTTCTACAGATGTTCCTCCCCCTGCAATGGGGTTCTATCCTAATAAACCCATAAGTTGAGAACAGCATTAGTTGAAAATGCGTTTAATACACCTAACCTACCAAACATCACAGCTGAGCCTAGCCTCCCTAGGCAAAATCATCAAACACAAATCCTGTTTTACAATAATGTGTTGAATATTTCATGCAGTTTATTCAATACTGCACTGAAAGTAAAAGAATAGTTTACGTGTATGCTTTTGCATCGTCAGAAAGTGGGACAATTTTAAGTTGGAGGCCATCTGTGTTACTGTTTGAGTACTACTCAAACTAACAGCACTAGCAGGCACATGCCAGGCTGTTGACACGCAGCACCTTGTACAAGCAACACAGTCCCCAGTGAGAGAGGTACTGGTGCCCCACTTTAGCAGCAGTTCGTGCCTGTAGAGCCCAGACTCTGCAGACAAGATGTGGCAAAGCCACACTGTCTAGCTCCCCAACTCACCGTAATAACTGCTATGACTCTTGACCTGTCACTCAGAAACAGTGTTTCCAGAGGGCAGAGGAACACTGCTTTGGATGTGCTCCTAATGAAGGGGATCCAACCACACACAGGGATGAGAAACACTTAGAAAACACACACACACACACACACACACACACACACACACACACACACACATCCTACAAGATAAGAAGACTCACCCAAAGACTATCTAGGTTGGGACTGACAAGTCGTTTTGATAAAGGATCCAACAATCAATATTTTAGGTTGTGCAGTCTCAGTGGCAACTAATACATAAACAAATGGGCATGGCTGTATTCTAATAAACTTTATTTATAAGAACTGGTAGCAAGGAGGAGTTGGGCCACAGGCCATAGGTTGCTGACTCTGCCTTAGACCACCAGAGTCCTGGGAAACCATTGGGTCTATGAGTAACACGACCAGATGAATGTTAAGAATGACCTATGGTGATTGCCGAACGATGAATTCAGAATATTTAAGATGTTTTGTGAAATAAATATTGGTATTACTGTGTTTCTCTAATATTGAATTTGTTATAAACAAATGCTAGCGGCTATGTTCCAATAAAACTCTATTTGCACAAATAAGCAGCAGTCTGAATTTGGTCCATAGGTCAAACTTGGTAGCCAAACTGAAATAACAAAAAATAGTTATCTGGGCTAGGGATATAGCACAGTTGGTAGAGTGCTTGCCTTACATGCACAAGGCCCTGGGTTCAATCCCCAGCAACACACACACACACACACACACACACACAGAGTTATCTGCTTGAGAATATCTGTAAGAAGATGGTGTCAGATTCTGCTTGCTGTTTCTACTCTTGGAGCAGTGATTCTCCAAAGTAGCAGAGAGGGGAGCCATTATTCCCTCACACTGAAGCCATGTTTTATTGTTAAAACCAGGGAGGTGCTACTGGCATCTATTGCTAAAATCTTATCTTGCATGAACAACCTCCCACAATAAAGACACATCTAGCCCTAGGGCCCAATAACAACAGATGAGAAAGCCTTATATTAGCAGGATCTCACCACACAGGGATCCCAAATACCTCTAGCACAAACACACTTCAGTCCAATTAAATTCCAGAAACTCAGCTGCAAAGATCACTTTGATATATCAGGTTCATCTGATGAAAGAACACTAGCAATGTGAGTTAGACTTGCTGATGAGGCCTATCTGACTCTCTTCTGTTTTTGAGAACAAGATGAATAACTTCACGAAGATTCACCTATAAAAGGACCAGGTTGGAATAAATAATTCCTTTAGCTTCTGTGAGAAACAAATTCCTATGATTGCAAGCATGCAAGGTGGTTGAAATTCTAACAAACTACTTTGCTCTTTTTGGTAACTTTTTGGAAAGAATAATCTCTCTGTAGGGCTGAAAAGCTAAGACCAGATCATTGTCCTTTATAGTGTAGAGAAAGCCTTCCCTCTGAGATGTTTAGCAGCACCCGAGAAACAAACAAAAGTCAAGACAACCAGTGAAATTGAAAGTCTGTAAGTGTACCACTTACGTGGCTTCTTCCTGCCCATGTAAAAGGTTTGACAGACTGAGATAAACAGGAGGAGGAAATTGCTACAGTTACTTTCCTTTCCTCCCAAAGGTGGAACAAGGACCATAAAAACCAAAAAAAAAAAAAAAAATTGGAAACAGCATCGCCACCTGTTATATCATCCACATTGGCAACACCAATGGTACCTGTCTGTTCTTTTTGTTTTTCCTCTAGTGTTACTTATACTACTCTGAGAAACTACCCAATTTTTCAGTGTGGGCTCTCAAAGTGGAGCCTCATTTTTTTTTAATTGTGTGTGTGTGTGTGTGTGTGTGTGTGTTTAGACATATACTGAAGTGTTAATTGTGGATATGGCCTGAAGAGGTCCACTGATGTGTGATCTCTTACTTTCTTTATTTTTTTTTTTTTGTCTACAATTCAGCATAAATTTTACTGAAAGAAAAGATATCCTATATTTGTTTTATATATATATATATATATATATATATGTGTGTGTGTGTGTGTGTGTGTGTGTGTGTGTGTGTGTGTGTTACTCTATATTATCTCAAAAAGTATCTGAGGTGCCTAAAAATAAGCAACAGGTACAAAAAGATTTCTCTCAAAGTGAGATAAGAGCAAGAATCAAGAGCAGTCAAATCTGAAAAGGGCAAAAAGAAAAGCTATTAGCTATTAGCCCTCACATAAGCTCCCATATCCTGCACATTGCCCAGACACACACACACACACACACACACACACACACACACACATTTGGCTCTAAGTTTGGTGACATTCAAAACAAACACTCCTCCACACCCCACCTCACCTCATGCCCACCATCCCTAATTAAGTTTTGTGTAGGGACAGATAATAAGTGTTTTTCAGCGTTCCATGAAAACACTCCCATTTAAGATCATGCAGTCCAGAAATGTGTTGAGGGAGGAGGATCCAGCTGTAAACATGACCCAGAGTGCTGCCTGTACTGACCATCGCTCGGGGGGAAGGTATCTGTGTGCACAGGAGCTTGCCATCTCCCAAAAGGCATTGCTTTACCTGTCTAAAAGTGTCCCCGTGTATGTGATTCATTGCCCAAGAAGCGATAGTAGTGAATAATCAATGGCAAGTTCAAGTCTAGGAGCCTCCAGGATTCTTTCACTGGCTCCCGGCCAAACTCCCGCCACCCCCAGCACAGCACTTACCATAAGCTGTCATGACACCAGCGTATGGCCCATCTACCACATTCCTGTTTTCTTCTGCCAGTGCCTTGATGTACCTTTTGCTGAGGTCCAGGATTTGCTCCCGCAGCACAGAGCTGCTTTCAGGCTGAGTTCGCTGTTGGATGGTAAAATGCAGAAGCATCATACCCCAAATGAAGCCAAAAGTCACCAGGAAAAAGCCCAGCTTCTGAGAGGACAACTTCCAGGGAGTAAAAAGAGCCATTGCTCTCTGGCAACTTCACCTGCCCTTGGCTCTCAACACATAGAAGGTGGACTCAAGTTCATGGTGTAGGTTGTGTCTGCAAGTCTGCGGGTCTCACTCGGGCTCCTGGGTCAGCCGATTTCCTTTCCTTGCTTCCATTCTGCTGTGAAGGAGGACGACAGTTAGCAAAGTGGCCGTGGTAAAGCATAGCAAGTCAAGCCATAAGTCATGATTTCACTCAGATAGCTCAACATCAAATGTCAACTTCCTTTTTTTTCTTTATTTGCTGGTTCGGCACCTTAATTTATGATTCGGCATGTGTAAGCTGAGAGGGGAAATCTGGTGAGACAACAAGAAGCTGTACAAACACGGCCGGGGAAGTGTGTCTGAGTGAGTTAACAGGTGTAGTGGGGCTGCTCCTGTCTGGACCAAGGTCAAAACAGGAAGCTTGTTTTGCAAGGTGGGGAAGAGATAGAAGGATATTTTACTGCATGTCAGCAAAAACCTAAGCAGAGGATAGAGTCATACCATGGGGTACTTTGTGTGTCTGTAACTTGAGCTCACAAAGTCATTATTATGTGCTTTGGACAAGGATTAGTGCATGCAGCTGAAGAGGTCAGCAAGAAAGTGGATGTCCTCTCAAGGGTGGGCAACAAGGAAGTGAGAGAGAACCCCCATCTTATTTAACCATGCCTGGCTTCCATTATCAATGTTTAAAGATGAGATAATTCTCTTAGCACAGAGAGACCCAGAGGTACAGCCACTGATCTTTCTGTGCCAGCATTTTTTTTTTTTTTTTGCAGTGCTTTCGATCCAACCCAGAAACCCAGCATGCAAGGCCTGTGCTCCAACACTGAGCTCCACCCCCACCTTAGTTCTAGCTATCTTAAACGAAAACTGATTTTCATTTGTTCACTGGTACACTGTGAAACACAGGAAACACAAAGTACCAGGCTGTCTGCTTTTCTGTGGTTCTCACTTTCACTCCCATCGTGTAGCAAAGTGAAAGTTAAAGGACAGAGTTTCATAAACTAAGGTGGTCGATCCCATGTGATACCAGCACATGATGAGCCAAAGTTCTTAATCAGGGCTTCTCAGCAAGGGGGACCTGACCATAGACTGCAAAGGGATTACCAGTATTCCAATTTATCTGCCTTTTCTGCTAGAGACCTAGGTTCAGGAACCAGCCAGTTGACAAAAGTGCCACTCAGGGAGAGGCTAAGCAATGATCTCCTCAAGGGACTAACCATTTGCAGAGTGCAAATGTTTTGGGTCAAAGGGATCTTCTTTGCAAGCAGCCTAAGAGGAAATGATAGCAGGATCTTAGAGCAATTAGATTACAGAGTGTGTAATTCAGTGGATCTCTGTTGGTCTGTCTCTTAAGGCCTTCCCCTCACCTGTCAACAGGTACTTCTACTAATAACATTAAATAATAAATAAGTTCTAACTATATCCCAGATATTGTGTTAAATGCTGCTTTGTACCTTAGCTTGTTGGATGCTCATAAAAGTTCTAGGAAGTATTAATATTACCATCTCCCATTTATGAGAAACAAATTAGATGAGAAAATAAATTTCAGGAGATTGCTTAGCAATAATCAATCAGCTAGGTGGCAGAGGAGAGATAACCTAAGAAAGGCCTGGGATCAGTAAACTTGCATCCAGCTGCCCCTCCCTTCCCCATTCCCCCAAAAGCTTATCTGAGTAAGGCTCAGGATGGTATGTACATGCTTACTGGAATATGGAAAGTAACAAAGAAGAATATATGTGGAGACTCTATGTAGCACAAAGTCTAAAATATTTGCCTTCTGGCCCTTAACAGAAAACGTATGTTAACCTCTGAATTCTAGGCTAGAGGCTCTCAAAGTGTGATTCCCTGAACTCACCAATCACTACATCACCAGGGAGAAATACATCTTCTCCAGCCCTTCCCTAGACCTACTGAATCAGCAACTCTGGAGGCCTAGAGCCTTGCATCAACAAACCCACAGGGCGATCCTGATGCATGCTCAATTTCAGTCAGATTCCAGGTGCATGCCTTACATCACTGCGCAACGCCATCATCAGGCCAATGTGATTAGTGTGATTAGGCTCAAATCCCATCTTGAGCTACTTTAAAACGTAAGTTCCTATACCCTACACACCTGCTGTTCTGCTCATCACCATGAACCCAATGCATCCTTCAGGCAGTTCCTCCTCTTCCCTCAAGCTGCTCCTTCCCCCTGGCCATCTTGCTTCATTGTGTCATGCTGCCAATCCAAATCCAGCCTGCTCTCCAAGCCCCACCTGTCTCAGCCCACGTTCCCCACTGCTCTAGCCTACAGTGTTCCCTTCTTGGTCTGAAATCTAAAACACTTGTCTGGCTACTTTGGACTGTTTACCAGTTTCTGAGTGGGTACTATAGATTGGAACTTCAATGCACCCCAAAGGTTCATATGTTGAAGGTCTGGTCCCCAGTCTGTGGTGCTATTGAGAGATGGTAGAACCTTTAGTAAGAGGGATCTAGTGAAAGGAAGTGGGTCATTGGGAGTGTGGCCTTGAAGGGGATATTGGGACCCCAGCCAATACCCAAGAGCCCTCCTTGGCCACATGCTTGCCATGATGTTTTTCTATAGGAGAAAAAAGTGAAGGACCAACCAATCATGGACTCAAACCTCCTACACTGTGAGCTAAAATAAGTCTTTCCTCCTTACAAGTTGATCATCTCAGATGTTTTTTCACAGTGATGCAAAGCTAACACAGTGAGATACCATGACATTGTTTGGGAGAGCGCCTCTCCCGCCCACCCCCACCAGCCCTACAACACACAGATGCTTCCCCACTTAGGCTGGGGTTACATCCTAACAAACACACCCTACATTGAAATTATTAAGTTGAAAATGTATTTAATACACCTAACCTAGTGAACTCAGTTTGATCTGGCTTATCTTATTTATACTTGGAACAATTACATTAGCATCCAATTGGGAAAAAGCATCTAATGCAAATCCTACTTGATAATAAAATGTTCCACAAATCCTAAGTCAAACTATTCCAATTCAGGGACCATCTGTGCATACCTTCTAGGAGAAAGGCAAAGCACAATAAAATATCTGTTGACTAAACAAACTTGTCATGGGGCACCATGGCACTGTATTCTGCCCTACTCAACAATGACCAGCTGAACAGCATCTTCCCTTTCTTTCTTTCTGCCATGTGTTCTACCAATATACACACATGGAGTACCTGTTTCCCTCAGGCCCTTTTGACTGGATAGGGAGCCCGTCAGAACTTCTGCCCTAAGGAAGCTAGAGCGGTTAAAGCACTCCACTAACTGGGCACTGCTCTGACTTCCTCAGGAAGTGACTGTGCTTCCTTTTTGATAACCTGTACTCACTAGTCCCCCAGGACAAGTAATGAGGTGCTATACCAAGGAGGACAGTTTGTGGGTTATTGTCGTTGATTATTTCAGCACACAGACCCAACTGTTGACAGGAATTACGGGTCAACTTTCAGACAGAAAGCCCCACTCTACTTCCTCAGTGAACCCACCAGAGAGACTGCTCAAGTCTGCACAATTTAAGCCATGGAAAGACCAAGAAGAGGAAGTGGACAAGTGCTCTGTTAGAAGGTGGAAGGCTACTAAACCTTTGCCTTGGGAGGGTCAGATCTACCAAGATGATGCATTCAAGGGGTAAGAAGAAGATGGCCAAGAAACCTAGCCTGCATGAAATTATTCTAGCTTAGACAGATGCAAATCAGCTGTGAAAATCCCTAGCTATAAAGAGTTCAGAGTACTTGAGGGCCCAGGTATTAAGTGATTATAGAATTGCCAGGGATGATCTTTTCGCTAGTGGAATGCAGAGTCTGAAATAACAGAAACCATCAGTATGCACATTAGAATTCATCTCTATGGTTCCTGTTAAGGAGATAGAATTTAAGACTTTTCAAAAGCATTATTCAGGAGATACCCCTATCTCCCACAGTAACAGGAAGATAATGAGGAGGATCCAGGACAGCCATCTTTGCAGAGAGCCTTGGTGCCAAAAAAGGACTAATGATGATCATTAGTAATGAACATAATTAATGGAGAGGCCTTGGACTAACAGCAATCAAAAAGTAGTCTTTCAAGCTGAGAATGTGCCTGCCTCAAAACTTAGCAGTTGGGTCCTATAGCTAAGTGAATCCAAGGGACAGAATAAAGAACTATATAGTAAGTCTTAGAAGGACCCTGTTGCCAACCAGATGGATGACAGTCCAGAGCCATGATTTCATCAATCCTCAAGACAGAAGTTTATGCCACTTCTTCCCCTATACATATCCCCTCCATTCCGTTTCCTAAAAGAGTATCATTTATTTCTTCTTTCCCACTCATTTCTCAACACAGCAAAATCTGGCTTCTGCCTTTTCAAATGTGTTCAAAGATCTTTGGTAAGGAAATATGTCAGTTCTCCTAATTGGAAAAAGAAAAAAAAAAGAACATACAAAGATGTTTGGTATCATTAACCATTAAGGGAAATCAAAATTATAATAAGACATGGCTTTACATCCATTTGGATGGTCAAGATCAATCAATATAGGCAAGAACAAGTGTTGGTGAGGATGTGGAAAAATGGAATATTCTCACACAGCTGGTGACACGTAAAATGGTACAGCCAGTGTTGGAAACTCTTGTGGAAAAATGTTGTGGTTCCTCAAATACTTAAACAGGGAGCTACCATGTAATCCAAACAATATGCTCCCAGGAATTCTCCCAAGAGAAATGAAAACTTAGGTCCACACAAAAACTGACCAATTATCATAGCAGTATTATTCATAATAGAGAAACAACCCAAATCTCCATCAACAGAGAAATGGATAAACAAAACTAGCTTTAGGCTAAACTGGAATATTATTTGGCCTCAAAAGAAATGAAGAACTGATTATATGAAATATGGCTGATCCTTGAGAACATTATGCTAAGTGAAAAAACATCTCAGTTATTGAAAATCACATATGATTCCATTTACATAAAATGTCTAAAATAGACAAATCCAGAGAGACAAAAGGTACACTAGTGCTTGCTAAGGGCTAGGAAGAGGGTAGAGAATAGAGGAATTGGGAAGTGACATCTTAGGTATACAGAGTTTCTTTTCAGGGTAACAACAATGTTCTGAAACTGACTGTTTATAGAAGAGAATTCTATAGATATATTAAAAGCCACTGAGCTGGGTGTAAGGGCACACGCCTGTAATCCCAGCAACTCAGGATGCTGAAGCAGGAGTATCACAAGTTTGAGGCCAGCCTTAGCAACTAAGTGAGGCACTAAACATCTTAGTGAGACAATGACTCAAAATTTTAAAAGAAATGGGTTGGGGATGTGGCTCAATGGTAAAGCACGTCTGGGTTCAATTCCCCAGTATCTAAATAAATAAATGCCACTGAGTTCCTCATGTTCAATGGCAGCATGATATGACATGTGCATCCTATCTCAATAAAGTCGTTAGGAAAAAAACAACTTCCACTATGAAGTTAAGGGTATGAAGAAGAGCTCCATGGGCCTACTGCAGCCTCTTCCCTCATTCCTTACAGCTCAGCCAAGACCAGACTGTGCCATCCCTGAGGGCTGACCACAGGCCTGGCAACAAACGGAAATTACATGGAGCCATCTGCCTCCAGTTCACTAGACCTGGCTGCTCTTATAACCTCCAGATCAATCTCCCAGGCCTTCCTCTGATGGCTGCTGGCCCACCTTGTCAGGCTGGAGAGTACACTGTGAGGAAGGGTTCAACTCTAATGGGCTGAGAATAAGACAAATGAAGCAAGTTCTTCAGGTGACCATCCAAAGTCCATGGCAGCCCCATGGGTCTTCCTCCAAGACCTGCTTCTCAAGAGGATGGATGAAGGTGGAGACGCCCATTCCTTCAGAAGTGATGCTAGCTGGAACCACAGAGATTTCGTCTTGTCCAACAGCCCTTAAAGACAATGCCATACTTACCTTGGACCACACTGCTCTAAGTCATTACATACCTCTTCTGTCCTCACCACAAACCACCTGCACTACTTTATCTGTCTTCAAATGGTAGTTCTGGGGCCTAACTTTATCCTGACTCTGTGCTACGACATTCAAGAAACTCTAAATGGGTTAGGCTCACCCGTTTTACCTTAGGAAATCCCACTCATATTTCCATCTCACAATTTCGTCGTGCCTTCTGTATGAAGTTTCCCCAGTCTCCCTAGACTGTGAGAGCTCATCCTCATTGGAATATCCATGGCAATTCCTGCTCCTCCCAAAGAGTTTCTTACCCACTGTTTTATAGCAAAATCTTGCTTCATCTCCCCGATGGCTCTTTGAGGTCCCCGAAATAAAAAATGCCAGCCACGGCAATGCCTTGTACACAGTGATGTTCATTAAGTGTTGGCTAGATGAAAAGCTAGGGAGAGGGAATGAGAGGAAGGTATACAGATGAGCAATGACTTCCAAGACAATCTTCTGAACAGACTTTGACCCTAAGGTTTTGTCTCATGGCAGAGAAAATTATAGTGTCCTTGAATAGGTAAGGTTAAACTACAGGGAGCCTGACAGGGATACATATCAAAAGAAGAAAATGAGACGGAAGCTCCAGAGAAACAGTTCTAGAAAGAGCAAGGCAGTGAGCCTATGAGAACAAAAGGATGTCCAAGAAGGGAAGGAGAAGGGAAACTTGTCCAAGATCAGCAGGGGAACCTTCCACAGAGGCTTCTCGCTTCATTCTTATTCTAAGACAATCACGAAAAGGACAGGAGAAAGGGGAAGCTGCAGTTGCCCAACAGCAAAAGCTTGGAAATCGTTAATTTACAGCTTGTTTTACTGATTGGCACCATGCTGGTCTCCTTATCTCGATTTCTGTGTGCATAAAATGAGGAAAATTCTGGAAAAACAGAGTACTTTGAGAGCAGGATGACTATGACCCAGTGAGTCAACGATTCTCAAAACTATGTTCCAAAGACTACAAGGGTTCCCAGAGAGATGTTCCAGAGATTCCACACACACCAATCTAAATTTAATTTTTAGTTTCCTCATTTAAAATGTTATTTTCAAAATTTTTGTTTAAAAATTAGTTTTATATGTCAAAACTTAAGACACTGGATATAATTAATATATGTGTCAATTAATATTGAAGAGACTCAGAACAAAACTTCCCTCATTACCTCTGTACATGGAATTTGAACTTTGAAGTTCTATGTCATTGGTTAGAAAATTAATGCTTGGAAGTGACCTTGTCCACCCACCTTTTTTCTTTTTTCTTTAAAAAATATATTTTTTGTGGTGTTGGGATTGAATCCAGGGCCTCACTCATGCTAGGCAAGTGCTCTAGTACTGAACTACACCCCTATCCCTTCTTGTTTCCTTCTTAAAATTTAAGCCCACATATCTATGCATATAAAATGGTATGACAAAGAATTCTGCCTTAATCAAATTCCAGGTGAGGATCAGTCATACATTGTAAGTTTCAGAAACTTCTTGCCTGATTCCCATTCCAAAAGAAGTGACAGTCATCTTTAGATGTTAATGATACAATATCAAAATGATTTCTACTTTTCTAGTATCTATATCAAGTTACATTAAGAGATACTTTACCCAAAGGACTTAAAATCAGCATACTATAGTGATGCAGCCACACCAATGTTTATAGCAGCTCAACTCACAATAGCTAGACTATGGAACCAACCTAGGTGTCCCTCAATAGATGAATAGATAAAGAAAATGTGGTATATATACTCAATGGAATATTATTCAACTTTAAAAAAAGAGTGAAATTATGGCATTTGCCAGTAAATGGTTGGAGTTGGAGAATATCATGCTAAGCAAAATAAGCCAATCCCACAAAACCAAAGGCTGAATGTTTTCTCTAATATGTGGATGCTAATTCACAGTAAGGAGGGGGGTGTGGCACTAGGGAAGAATAGTGTTACCTTAGATTAGGTAGAGGAAAGTGATGGGGGGTGGGAGGAGAGGGGATGTGGGGATGAAACAGACATTATTACTGTATGTGTATATGTGACTGCATGACCAATATGATTCTGCAACATGTACACTCAGAAAAAAAAAAATTATATACCATGTATGTATGATATATCAAAGTGCATAAATGCATTCTACTGTTATATATAACTAATTAAAACAAAAAATATTTAAAAAAGAGATACTTTAGAGTACTTGGCAAACTATTTCTAAAAATAATAGCCATTTCTACTCAAAAATCAATTGAACCTCGGCTTCCATGCCTCTGAACCCAAACATGGGCACAGAAATCTACTGTATACTAACTCGGTCAACCTAGAAAGAAATATGATCGATTAAAATGTATAACATAGGTTTATAGAGACTCAGGAACCATAATCAATTTTGTAGTAACCAAGTACAAACCTTCAACTTACAGAGAAAGACCCCAAGGTCTACAAGTGCCATGTTTTCTAGTTGGAGTCTGCAACTAGAAAAAATCAGCACCCACATCCTGTCACCTGTATGGTGGTCTCTGCCAACACAGGTTGAATCTACAAGTCACTTTCGGAAAATCAGAAAGGAAGAGAATTATTGATAGGAAACACAAACCAGAACCCACAGTCCAGTGGTATAAAGAAGCTGTAAGTTCCACCAACTTCAGGGTGTTGGGAGAATTGAGAAACTATTGAAAGAAAAGTAGATACTTGCAGAATTATTGGTATAAAGAAGAAAGATGGGACAGAAAGTGAGGTGGATTCTTACTCTAAATGTCTCCTGTTTTTGTTAAAAGGAAACTGGAGGAGGAAGGAGCTTTTTCCCCACAAATAAGTCCAAATCCATAGGAAGATGATCTATGGTTGTCTATTCTCCTGAATGGCACAGATGTACAGGGCCAGTGACATAAACATGAACCCAATCCCAGAGCCCAGCCTGCAGCCATCCCTTGAGAGCTATGATAAACTGTGCTCTCCTTCATTTCCAGGGAGCAAACAAGCTCAGGAGCAAACAGCCAAGCTGCCTATGAATGGGTATGAACAGAGACAGCTCATTTGCAAGTTCATGACCTGGGTCCCTTTCTTTCTAAACATTCCAAGTGCAAGCAGCCTGCTCCCTTGAGGACTGGCTACACTGGTCTTCTGTTGAGTAACTAACTGAAAAACACGAACTCAAACAACATACCTGGGAATTCTTGGAGAGGTTCTTGTCATGGTGGGATTTCAAACAGCCCATTCCTCTTTACATCTGAAGTGATCAAAGCATGCCCATCCTGTGCCAGGGTTTTCTATATTATGCCACTGCTACTTTCAAATGTGGGCAGGAAAAGGAAAACCTTCAGCCCCACCCATCTAAAGCAGTTGCTTGTCTTGTAGTTACACTTTCCACTGAGTGGACTTCAGGGCTCCATTTTTTAGCATCCATAGCAAAATATATTTCCAACACAGTATCGGGGTTGATGATTCTGTACCCTGCGTGTACACTCCTTCTTGCCTCAATGCTCCCCACCCCACCCCTACTATGTTCCCCCATTCACATGGGCTGTCTCCACTAGAGGGCATGGTGGGGAAGGGAAAAGAATCAGAAATCAACATCTGATGATTTTATTCATGTAGGCCGTTAGGTATGCACATAACTAGCTGGTGGACAAAGAAGAAAGAGGACAAGAGTGAGCAGGAAGTTGTCCCCTGCTGGATCAGATAAGAGCATCCCATGTTCTTCTACGAATTTCATTCACCAGGCTCATAGATTATTCACAACTGGCAGAATTTCCCATGAACACAAATTGAAACCACAGTAACCCCAAGAATTCTGAAAACATCTGCTAAACCAAGACAAACAGCACGGCTTCCTGAAAAATCAAATCCCCATAATCCAAAGACTCCCCATTTTGACATAACTGATACTTGGCAGCAACCCTGGCCTCTCTCCACTAGATGCAGTTAGGATACTCCAAAACCCTTCACAACTGGGAGCTGTGACAATCGGTGTGATTCCCCAACAATAAATCCTACCATTATGTACAACCATAATGCACCAATAAAAAAAAGTACGAAAAAATGACTCCCCTCTGCCCAACGTTCTCTGAGGAATAACACCACCCCAGCTGAGACACGCTGCCTCAAACAACCAGTGAGGCCTGCGGACCCTAGGAAGCCGCTCAGAAGTTGGCCCTTCTGATACACTGTAGAGCAAGACCACCAAGGTGAACTCAGGAGCCCTCACCAGCGGGCTGTGAGGCCTACGCTAAAACTGTGGAGAGAAAAGAAGACTGATCCACAGTGTAGTCCCAAGTGGACCGATACACAAGCCTCCTTTTCCTCTATGTCCTCCAGTGTCACCACTGTGTTGACACCAACTGAACAGTTCCCTCCAAGGCTGTGTTGCTGGTTACTAGTTAGTGTATGGCACTGGGGCTCCACTCCACAGAGACCCGAGTCCATAAATGAACAAGCACAGGAAAGCAGGCAGTGAGAAGATCAAATGTGGATGGTGCCTCATCAATTAAAAAAATAAAAATAAAAAATAAATAAAATCAGTATTGTCATATGGCTTCCAGCCCAGGAAACCAGGAATTGGCATTAGGAGACACTGATGACGACACTTGTTGAAGAAATCAAAACACTGTGTGAGAAGATCATTACATTGCATGAATTTATAAGGTAGGTCTCAACACTGAATGAAAACTCTTGAAAGATTTGCTTCCCCTCTTAGCCAAAGGACAGTAAGGCCACAAAGGAATTTTATAACCATAAGAATTATCCTTTTGGTGAGAATCAACTTCTGGTTATTCCCTATATCTAGAAAAGCCACTAATGACAGCAGTCCCCAAAGGCCCCCATATAAAGAAAGGCACAAAATCACCAAAATAGTTTTTAAAAACCTAAGATGATGCTCTCAAAAGAACAAACATTATTCAACAAACCCTGAGCTCAAAGGGTTAACCACCCATACTGAACCCCTTCTCTCTCACCTGGGGAGGGATGCAGGCTAGGTGCTGACCCACTCCCAGCATGTCCTAGCTGCGCAGTCTGCAGAAATGGGACAGCCCTCCAAACACTTGATCTGATCAAGACCATTGGGTCAAAAAAAAAAATGAACAAAAGAGCTGATGCTCAAGGAGATACACATACATGGGTAACTTTGAAGTGGCTGCTCAGAGGCTCAAGATTTTAAATGCTAGGCCTGGCATGGTAATACATGACTATAATCCTAGTGACTTGGGAGGCTGAGACAGGAGTAGAGCAAATTCAAGGCCTGCCTTGACATTTAGCAAGATTTTGTCTCAAAAAATAAAATTAAAAAAAAAAAATGGGGGTCTGTGGATATAGCCCAATAGTAGAGTCAATTCCCACTACAGGAGGAAAAAAAAAAAAAAAAAGGTTTTAAAGCTTAGAATGACTGTATCCTTGAGAAGTTCAATCTGTGTGGAGCACACAACTCCCATGCTTTGGCAGATCCTATGTCATAAATCCTTCAGGTCTGAATTTTCTTAGGGAAGAACTTAGTAGTCAAATACTGGTTGGTAGGTTTACCTGTTGCTCCTTTTTTTTTTTTTTTTTTTTTTTTTTTTGGTACCAGGGATTAAACCAGCACTAAACCACATTCCCACCCCTTTTTATTTTTTATTTTGAAACAGGTCTTGTCATGTTGTTTAGGGCCTCACTAAATTGTGGAGGCTGGCTTTGAACTTGTGATCTCCCTGCATCAGCCTCCTGAGTCACTGTGATTATAGGTGTATGCCACTGCACCTGGCTGCTTTTTAAAAAGTAAGGTGACCAGCTCTTACACATGGAGATATTGATTTACTTCATTTGAGCAGTGGCCTGAGCAGAGGTATTTTCATGTTTAAGCTGCCTAGGTATCTTCAATATATAGCCAGGTATGAGAACTATCTAAAGACATTTCTTTTATCAGTCCTATAGGTCCTATGTAGTGAGACCCAAAATGTGAACCATTTCAGTATTTCTACAAATGACCTCTGCTCCAAAAGTAGTCCAGTGGCTCACATGATAGTCCATCTGTAAGAGAGGCTGGTATTCTCTGTAGAGAATCACAAGCTTCATGCCTGTAGTCCCAACTACTTGGGAGGCTGAGGTGGGAGGATCACTTGAGCCCAGGGGTGGGAGCTGGAGGCCAGCCTGGGCAATATAGTGAGAATCCTGACTTAAGGAGGAAAAAATGCTTCAGAAACCAGTCTTCTCAAGCTAATACTCCATCACGTAGCCAGCTTTTCACAAAGCTGGTCCAATGCAGAGCCCTGTTGGATCATCCCACAATGTGGAAGAACTTGCAAAGAATAATGCTGGACTCATAGCCTTCATTACCCTCTCCTGAGCAACTGTTCCAAACATTAGAAATCATTTGAGCCTAACCTAACAGCCTCAGTTTCTTCCAATGCTTCTAGTAACCTGTACCACTATGACCGTGCTATTCAAGCTCTGGTCTGTAATTTGCTTGTTAGAAATTCAGACTCTCAGGCCCAAAACCAGACCAACAGGATTATTTGCCCCTAAAATTTTGAGAAGCATTATTCCTTATATCATTCAGGAGAGTAGGAATGAAGACAATTAGATACTAACTTCTGATGGGAGACGACAAAGAGTACTGCACAATTTTCCTTTTTATAAGGGACAGAGCAGAGCACTTAATAATTTGGGATAACCATTGAATATGTTATATGTATATCCTGCTGACATCCAGCTGAGATGACAACCATGCACAAAGAGAACATAGTTTTAACATCATGAACTGGAAGTGCCCACAGGAAAACTAGTCCTGCTTTCTAATTGCTGACTAACATTAAGGGTTTTGACTCATTAGGCTAAAATCAATGATACAACAGGGAGTAGGGATGCATGCCTGTAAACCCAGCAACTTAGGAGGCTGAGGCAGGAGGATCACAAATTTAAGGCTGGCCTCCTCAACTTAGCAAGACTTTGTCTCCAAAAAAAAAAAAAAAAAAGCAAAGTTCTGGGGATGTAGCTCAGGTGTAAAGCACCCCTTGATTTGATCCCTAGCACCACCCCCCCAATTAAATATACAATTTGGATACATGTCTTCCCAAGTATAACTGACACAGCAAATAACTTCAACAGCAAAGCACTTTACACAGCTACTGTACAAATATTTTGCACAAGTCCAAGTTAGACATCACAGGAGGTTTACTGAGTTCTTGTTGTTTCCTAATTGCTAAAGTACTCATTTTAGAACACCTGCCTAACAACCACAAATACTTCCCCAGTTAACTTCAAAGAGGAACAGCCTTCAAGGGAGGTAAGCATCCTCATCAGGTGCTCTAACTTTGCATAAGAGGACATCAAACAATAGTTTATCTCCTGGAAATGGCTTCAGTTCAGACATTTTCCAAGGCACACAATAGTGAGTTCATGGCCATTGATAGCCTTTCAAAGTTTTGCTGAAAGAAACTATCTGAAAGATGACTTAAGGTACTCACAATCCACCCATTGTTCAAGACCAGCTTTACCCAGCCTTTTGTGACCTAGGAGCCTCTTTCACAGTAATATTCTCCCCCACCTGCACACACACAGCCACAACCCTCATCCCTTAGGAATTTTTTAATCATTTCTTAAATTTAGTCCACATATGATGAGTGCTAAAGTAAAAAATCTTAATTCATTTTTGAAAGAAGGTATTAAATATTATGCAATTTTGATACCACCTCTGCTAATGTTCCAAGTGATTAATGACAAATTACCTTTTGCCCATTTAATATATAATACATAGCACTTATTTTAATTATATAAGAAAAAAGTATGATCTGGCCATAAAATCCATTTCAAACTTATATAATTATTAGTATGCACTTGGTGTAGGGACCAAATGCATATTCAAAACCAGACAGCAATCTAATTACTGGCCCCGACATCAAACCTAGACAAGAAACTTCCCAATGTTTGGAATTTCTTGTATCTGGATTTCAAAACAAATCAAATGGTTTATACAGGAAGGACTCTCTACTTCCTTTTCATGCAAAACATTTGCTCCATTTCCTAGGAAGAAACCAGAGAGAAGGACCAGGCCTACATCCGCTTTGGAGCGTTCACAGCTTTCTGGGGGAGAGAGGCTAACAACTCAGCTCTGGGAGACTGAATACTGTCTCTCTTGCTGCTCCTGTGGGTCAATTCACAGTGCGTCCTTACCCACTCCTGGCTACAGGACATCACCAGGTGGGCATGTGAGACCCATCTAAAGTAGATCAGCAAGTCCTACACCCAAGCCATGTCTTCCAACTCTGCCTTACCCTAATAAAGCTGGTGTTATAATTGATTTTTATTTATTTTTTCAGGTGCTGAGGATTAAACCCAGGATGTCACACATATGGTATTGTATTTTAATCTTCATCTGGCTATTTCTTTTTCCTCTAGTTCAGAACTCAGAAAGAAGGGAGGGTACGATTAATTGGCACCTCCAAATCACCATATGTTTATTTTAATTTTTTTCCCTGTTTTGTTTCTAAATATCAGGCTAAGACAGGTGGTTTCCAGCAGTTATTTGAAAGCATTTCTTACAATAACAAGATGCAGGTGTGTGAATCTTTAATTCTAATAAATTAAAATCAAAATGTCTATAACAGTCATACTATTTCCTCTTTCTAAAAACTGATTTTTTTGAAATACTGAAATATATGCCAAAAGAATTTTGGTCAGATGAATGTAACTTTTGGCTAGATGGGTGATAATCTGGGAGGGGGGAGTATGTAAGAATTCTCAGTATAATCCTCAATAATTACACTTTGACCTTTTTTCCCTAATGCATCCTGTATTTAACCAACTGTGCATAAGGATATGTTTTTTTTTATTATAATAAAACACATAACGGCAAAAAAATTCCCATGGGTTGCTAGTGCAGAACTGTCTTCCAAATGCCACTAAGAGCCTGAAAACCTTGCAGGCTTTCAAACACTTCCAGCTTACAGGGAGATATGGAATCATCGATGTAAATATGTATTTTATTTAATGACGTTCAAAAATAAAAAAAGAAACATCAGTACCATTCAGAATGAAAGCTCAGGAGACCCTCAAAAATCCCCTGGTAAAAATCCCCCAGGGGAAATGCTGCTCTAGATATTTCAAATCTTTGGATTTGGCCTGCCTTTTGCACCACATCATGGAAGAAGTCTTCAAAGAAATGTACTTTTGATCCAATAAGGAAAGCAGTAAGTAACATTGGTGGCCAGGTGAAACAGTGGTTGAGTTCACCATAAACATGTCAAAGGTTTCATTCATTACACTTCGTGTGTACAGGGGGACCTACAGAAGAAAGTTCTCCTTCATGTGAGTATCAAAAACGTTCATCAGAGCATCTGAACAACTAGCTGGATTCTACTCCATCATCAAAATAAAGCCAAAGAGATAATACTGGTGTCTACAGGGGAGCTGGGAAAAGCTCAGAGCCAAAATGACAATCCACTTCCAGGTAGTAAGCTGGACCCTGGTTCCTAGTTTGTGTCTGTATAAACTTCACTCCTAGTTCTTACTTTCCTTCTCTCATTTTCTCTATTTCTCATTTATTTTACTTATTTTTAGCTATCTTCCTGCATTATATGTTTTAAATCTTTGGGGGAACATATCACGATAAGTAATTAAATAAAAAGGAACAGGATAGCTGTGGTGGCCAGAAAAAATGGCGCCTGAGTCCATCCAGAGCCCCATCCCCAGAATCTATTGCAGACATGGTAGTTTGTCCCTGTGAAAACTCATGTTGAGACTTAACTGCCAACATGTTGGTGTTGGGAGATGCCCAAGTCTTGGAAGCATTGCCCTCATAAAGGGATGAACATTTGTCTCAAGAGTTCTATAGGTACAGGTTAGTTCTCCCAAGAGTGGATTGTTATAAAATGTCTAGTCCCCTCAGCCCCTCCTCTTCCATATGCACCCACTCACCCCTGCAATGTGTTGCCATATACCATGTTATGATGAAGCACTTGCTAGATGAGGCTGCCTGGTCTTGAACTTCCAGGACTCCAGAACAGTGAGAATCCTCTTTTATTTATTACCCAGTCTCAGGTGTTCCATTACAGCAAAAGAAAACAGATTAAGACACATGGCAAAGGGGAATGTGGTATCAGCTGAAACTAAGGCGGCTAATCAGTCTGACTTTAAAAAGATGATCCTGGAGTATCCTGGTGGGCTCAATGTTATTACTTTAATATACATCCTCTCATAGAATGCTCATTCTAAGGCTGTGAGGGGAGTAATAATATTGTTTCCATTTAGAGTGGGACAAACTGAGGCAGAAAGAACAACTAAGTAATCCTTTCAAGGCCATCTTGCATACCAGGTAGTAAGAGTCGGTAGATATTGGCCATCTGGCTTCTTAACAAATGCTCAAGGATACCTCAGCTCCTTTCAGAGATCTTGACATCTAGTAGGCCTCCAGGTTTAGGAGATGAGTGAATGGAACAAGCCAAAAGGGGTATGTGTGTGAAATAATTTGATCTGGCACATAAAAAAATATCTAATTTAATTAATAGAAGTTGCTTTCCTACCAATCATCAGGAGAGTATCCGCCTCCTCCAAACCTGCTTTTGTCATTCTGGGTTGAGGTTCTGCTGGGATTAAAAAAGAAAACTCCCCAGGTAGTCCTGTAGACACCTACTCCAATCTCTTCCCTGGTCTACTCAGTGCACCATCTCTGCTAGGAGGTGTGCTGGCACCCATGATAAGGAGTAGAGTCCAGAATGGTTGAGTGTGGAGTCTCAGTGGGGGATTGAGAATACCAGAAGGGACAGGTAAAATTTAGGCAGCTGCAAAACAGTTCTGCTATTAGAGTCTAGCAGACAGGAACAGAACAAGAAAGGTCAACACATAAGCACTTAAATTCAGAGGCTATCCTGAGGAACAGGGGAGATTACTAACATGTATCATGATTGTAGACAGAGACGAGTCTTACTATTTCTGTCTTGCAACTCTACCAAAGAGACATTAGGGAAATTTCTACAGAATTAAAACTATATATGAGGGCACAACTAGAAAGTGGTGACCGATTAGACCAAATTTCATGAAAGGAGCTTGCTAAGGTGTTCCCTAAAGGGCTAAGTATTGAAGAGAGAACACACAGTTCAAGGGATGGTTCCTGC
This sequence comes from Callospermophilus lateralis, assembly GCF_048772815.1. Taxonomy (NCBI): domain Eukaryota; kingdom Metazoa; phylum Chordata; class Mammalia; order Rodentia; family Sciuridae; genus Callospermophilus; species Callospermophilus lateralis. Next base: position 108,691,946 of record NC_135313.1, on the reverse strand, counting down.
CCTTGGAGATACCTACTCCTCCCACATACATCCTCACAGAGCAGCCAGGACATGGCTACATCTGGGCTCTATAATTGGATCCCAAAGACTTCTTCTGGTTGGAGAGAAGGCTTGGAGATTTCATGGAGATCCTATAGCCAAATTGGGTCTCATACAGTCCAAGTAAGGTAAAGCCCTGGCTAGCTGCCATGGGATAAAAGATGAATAAAAGCAAGTTCCTGAAGCCACTGACTGACAGCTCCAAGCTTTGTATGCAGGCCAGGATCCTGGGGAAGAACAGCCCTAAACTGGAATGACTGGGCTGCAATATTTGGGCTTGAGTAGATTCCAGGACTAAGGGAAGCTTTGAATTAGTCATATCACACCTCTTCATTTTGCAGACACATAAAATTAAGTGGAAGAATAGGTGGTGTCTAAGCCCTCTGATTTTAACTTTCATTGAGAATAAAAGGTTTTCATTTGCTGGCTACTTGATTTTTTTTTTTTTTTTTTAAATGATTCAGAATAACAACACTCAGAGGCTAGAAAGCAGTCCTGATGGGAAGGGGAAGAGAAGGCCAGCAACAGATGATAGAAACTGATTTGCAGTGAGAGAATTACAGATGAATGAAGCCATTATACAAAGAGAAAACCCCCAAAGTTAATTTTAACTATTGCCCGCTCCCTTTCTTCCTTTGCCTCAAATATAAACCCATGTCACTTGCTCCTTATGACCACTAGATTTACAAGTCCATTAAAAATACTTCTATAATCTCCCCATGCAAAAAACAAAACAAAACAAAACAAAAATATGGCTATTACCAAAATGATTTAAATGCCTAGAGTACTGTAGCAGGATCTTGGGGAAGTTTACTGACACCTTAGAAAATGTGCGATGCATATGACATTTGGTACTTCCTTTGACAAGTGCCCTGATTTTTCCCAAGGGAGTTAACACTCAGCCTGTGATCTATTGGGTCAGGTTACAGTTTTCCTTGGTTTCTTTGTTCCGTGGTTCTTCTCTCCATCAAAACTGGCCCTCAGGATCAAGTTGAGACACTGGGTTCTCAGTCTTCACTGTCTTATCAAAATCACCTTGGGAGCCTTTTCAAACATAAATCCTAACCCTCTCCCCTCCCCAAGATTATGAAGTAGCTAGTCTGAGGAGGGCCAGGAAAGCCATGTCATTTTGAGCACCCCAAGGAATTCTAAGGCTGAGAACCATTAAGCCAGATGTTCGCCTGCCCAGGTGATTATTAATAAGTGAGTGGGACGACAGGAGGATTGGTCTGAGCAGGGAGGGTGGCAGAGCAGGGAGGAACAGGGATGTGGCGAACCAGGGACAATGTGCCCCATCTAGGAAGGACGACCACTTCTTTGCTCCAAGTAGGGGACGACTTGAGCCAAGACAATCTGGGGTGGCCAGGCCTCCCTATCTTTCGAGAGATGCCAGAACTGCCGTGTTTTGGTCAAATCTCTATTTTTCAATACTGGAACTAATTTAGAATCTTTTTTAAAAAAATTCTCAGCGAGTTAAACAAGCCACAACTGTAGCATTCTGATACAAACAATCACCTTATCAAGCATTTGATGGTGAAGCTGTATAGCCTTGTACAAAGAAAGCAGCAGCCAAACACAAGACACCTTAAGTTCAAAGGATTTACAGTCTTGCTCATTTGCTTCAGTGATCCCCCCGCCCCGTAAAGTGTTCGATATTATGCCCTAATTGCTCAGCTCTTCTCAACTATTAAACCATCATTGGTAATGTCCTCAAACATCAATTTCTGATCATCACTTTCAAAGCACTCTGAAAAGTACTGACTTCTCGCTCTACTAACTTGTAAATGAGTCACACCTAAATGCTAACCCGAAGAAACTGGAGGGAAAGTTAAATGCCATCTAACAAGAGAGATGCAGACCCCAAGGTACACAAACTCAGTGTGGCTTGCCCAGGGCCACAAACATTGTTAAAAGCAGGGTGAACAATTTGTCCTGGTATCATAACTAAAGGCCCTTGTCCTGGAAAACCCTCATATGTCAGGTAAAGTCAGATGGCAGGTCACTCTAATTGAAGGACAGGGCCATATTGCTGTCTCTGGCATGTACACCACAATCTTATAATTCTTGACACAATACATACACACACACACACACACACACACACACACAATTGACTTTTAGTGTACTTTCTGTTAGACTTCCTTCAGACTCCAGAAGGAAGAGATTTAAGTACTTATGTGCACTGAGTACTTAATATTAAGAAAATTCCTTTTAGTCTCCTTTGTCAATAAAAGAGCTATTGTCTCCAACCACTGGTGCTGTCTTGAAAAATACAGCCATCACTGCTCTGAGAATCTCTTTGAAGAGCATGAAGCCCCAACTCCTCACCCCCAAAAGCTGCTTCTCATTCCCAGAACTGCTTCTCCAATTCAGTAACCTAGAATATGAGAAACACAGAGATATCAATCAGACAAGCTTCCATCTGGCTGCCTCCTTCTCTCTTTGGACCACAAATTCTCCTCATGGTGTGCATCATCAAAGGGAACCAGCAGCCACCAAGCATGGTCTGACTCCTTCACTCAAAGACACAGCTCAGACGGCTGCTAGTTGACCATGAAAAAGTTGGTATTCGCACCTTTCTCTCAGGAGACTGCTCTGAAATTATTCAGAAGGGCTAGAGCAGAAGCTGGAATGTTTCACATGGATAGACAGGAAAGCTGGTCGGGTAGAAAGGATTGGGAATTAAGATCAGATTAAATTCTCAGCACTAACAAAATCCAATCCTATGCTTGCTTTAGAAATTCTAGAAATGAAGACCAAGGTTCCTCATCTATAAAAGGGGTTCTAAGTTGCAAAGAGACAATTCTGGTGCCGGATCCTTGATGAGAGGTGACATTACAGAGGGAGGCTCCTGACTCTTTAAGGGGTACAGAGGGATCTATGAGTCAGGCGCAGACGCTACCCTGATGCCTGATCTGAAAGCATAAGGTTGGCTTTTGCTGACCTAGTTTTATTCTGAAGCAGATAGTGGTTTGCTTCCTGCTTTTCAGTTCCTTGTTTCAAGAGATGTAAGCACATCTGTACAGGCATGTGTCAGCAAAATGTCACTGTAACTGATAGACTGCATTTTCCCACTCTGTCCATCAGTTCTGATGTGGAAGGCAAGCAGTCCTGAATGACCAAGCCTGACTTTCAGGTCCGGTTCTATATTGCTACTTCAAAGAATTTCCTGGGTCAGCATCTCAGAGCCTGAAATTCATTCCACTAAATTCGTTATGATCCATAATAATATCCGCCTCACAAAGCAAAACCTCCCTTTATGATTTGCTGTGTAAAGACATTCCCTAGAAAACACTATTTTAAAATCACAATCAAAACAAGACCAACAACAACAAAAGAAACCATGCACCCTATGTCTCAGAATCTATAGACAATAAAGCAAAGCAAGATGTACACATGCCTGGGAAACAATTTCCACCGACATAATTTTAAGCTAACTGAATCTGAGATTCAAGAATAAACACCAATACAATCCTTTCAGCATGAAACCTGTTGTGGCAGTTCTGACTTCTTACATAAGAAAGTTGTGACCCTAGGTCACTAGATAGAATTACACTGCTCAAATTTATTCTTGGCAAGCTCTCTGGAGTATAATCCACTTTACAAGGATAAACAAGTGGTTGTAATCAAAATCTCACACACTTTCTTACAACATGCACCACAAGCACCACCAGTCACAGAATCAATTATGCCCAAACCATTCCTATGTTAACATGTGTCCCAGGAGATCAAGAGAGAATCCAATATTCCTGTAACGGAAGTGCTACATTCCATGCTGGCAAGAGAAATGGAGGTTAGAAATGGCTCTATTTCCAAGTTCTGTCAACTACTTGTCAGTAACCTGCCAATGTCAATTTCATGTCAATATAAATTGTCAATAAGAGTACACAGCAGTCCTCTCTTTATCTTCAGTATTGCTTTCTAGTTCGAGTTACCCACTAGTCACTCACAGTCTGAAAATATTTCATTAAAAATTCTAAAAATAAAGTTTAAATGCATCATTTGAGTAGCATTTCACACCATCCCACTCTGGATTTGATCATCCCTTTTTTCACTATATCCAGGCTGTATACACTACCTGCCCATTAGTCACTTAGTAGCTATCTTGTTTATCAGATCATTTGTCACAGTATCACAGTGCTTATGCTCAAACATTTTACTTGATATTGGACCCAAAGTTCAAAAAATAGTGATGCTAGTGATTGAGATATTTCAAAGGGAAGCCATAAAGTGCTTGCTTTAAGTGAAAGGTACAATATGATTTTGAGAGAGAAAAATCAATTGATAGACTAATTACAACTGTAATAAAAGTCATATTTTATCAATTGTTAAATCAGTTGTTAATCTTACTGTGCCTAATACTTTATTATAAGTGTGTAGGTATGTGTGTGTGCATACATTCTCTCTGTGTGTGTGTTAGTTATGAAAAAAGCATAGTACAGATAAGGGATAGGGGTCAGTATGAGTACTCTACAATTTCAGGCATCTGGTAGAATATATTCCCTGTGGATAAAGAGGGCTACTAAATAAAATGGCAACTACTATAGAAGCTGAGGTCATGGGACTGTTTGTATTATTTTTACAACTTCCTGTGACAATTATTTCAAAATAAAGTTATCATTTTAAGTATCACTTATTACCTTCCTGTTTATCTGGGAAGATTTCAAAATATAGAAGGTCTTTTCAGGATCCTATTTCTGCTTGTGGATATAGGATGGAACCCACATCTGAACCTTAAAAAAAGATCTTCAGGTGATTCCCCAAATCCCCCCTTGTTCATTGAGAACCACAAGGGACATAAATCATGGAAGACATTAAAGAGTGGTGACACTGTCATATTTGATCTCATCTGCCATGCTGAGGATGAATTTGAAGAAGGGAAAGTGGAGTACAGGAGCCCCGTGGGTGAGAAATGAGTCCCAGGAAGGCTCATGAATCGGGTACCGGCTGTCATGGTAGGTAGAACCCAGGAGCTTTCACAGTTCAAGTCTCAGGATAATGGCTAACTGGAGGGAAGGAAAGGGGAGGAGGAATCTCAGATGACTGCTGGGATTCCAGCTTAGGTGGTTGAGAAAATGGTGGAGTATCATTCATTATGGGAGCTGCTACATGAAGGAGGACAAAGGTGGTGGCCTGAATATGCCCTATTACGTATTGCTGATAGGACAATCATCCTTCCCTACTGAGGAAATGCCTTCTTCCTCATCTGGCTGGGCATCAAGCACCAAGAAATGGACAACCTGGCCCAGCAGAAGGCTGGTCACTGCTCAGCAGCAATCAGTCCCTAGACACACCCTGCTCAGGTCATTTATACCTGCCTCCAGTCCAACCCAGGCATTTGACCCATATATCTCCACTGTGTAAAGACCTACTAACTGAGTTGTCCCCCCATAGAATCCAGAGGATCTGGGCTTCAAGTATTCCTACAATAACAACTCAGCTCTAGAGAGTGGGGAAGGGCAACACCCACTGAGAAACCAGGCAGCTATTCATTTCACTTCACAATGCTCTCTTTGAAAAAAGAGGTGTTGCTGGCTGAGGGTGTAGCTCATGGGCAGAGGGCTTGCCCAGCATGTGTGGGGCCCTGGGTTCAAGCCCTAGGAGGAGAAAGAAGAGGAAGAAAGATTTATCAAAAAGCAAAGGAAAAATCCTATATGAAAGGACATCAAGAAAGTCTATGTAGCTCTTGTGCGTGCATGTGAACAACTGATTGATAGGCACACTGACACAAAGGCAGCATCAATCACCTGTCACTGAGGAATGAGGTTTGTCTGATGATAATTTGGCTAAATTGAGTTTTTTCTTTCTTTTTTTTTTTTTTTGGTAACAGCTTTACTGAGATATGATTCACATACCATGTAATTCACCCAAATAACATGTAAAAGCAGTGATTTTGAGTATATTCACAGAATTGTGCAACCCTGAAAACAACTGCAGAACATATCATCCCAAAAGAAGTCGGTTCCTTAGCAATCATTTCCTGCCCCCCACTCACCCTCCAGATCCAGACAACAACCAATTCACTTTCCGTCTCCAAAGACTTGCCTATTCTAAGTGTTTCATATAAATGGAGTGATAAAATATACGGTCTTTTATGATGTACTTCTTTTACTTACTAGGTTTCAAGGTTCATCCACGTCATAGCAAACATTAGGACTTCATTTTGTTTATGGCCAAATGATAATCTACGCTATGGGTATGTCATATTTTGTGGATCAATTAATTAATTGATGAGCACTGAGAATACAGTTGCTATCAGCATTCACATACAACTTTTCGTGTGTATGTATGTTTTTATTTTTCTGGGGTATATACTTGGGAGTGGAATTACTGAGCCATAAGGGACTCTGTTTAACATTCTGAGCAATTGCTAAAATGTTTTTCACGGTGACTATACCATTGTATACTTGCCCCCATCAGCGAAGAATGGTTCCAATTTTTCACATCCTTGTCAACACTTGTTATCTGTCTTTTGGAGTACAGCCATTCAACTAGGTATAAAGTGTATTTTATTGTGTTTTTGATTTGCTCTTTTCTGCTGACTAATGATGGTGAACATTTTCTCATGTATTCATTTGCTATTTGTATTTCTTCTGCAGAAAATGTGTAAAAAAGATCCTTTACCAAATTGTCTTTCGTTGTTGAGTTGTAAGAATTATTTACATATTCTAAATCAAAATCCTTTATCAGATATATGACTTATAAATATTTGCTTCCATTCTGTGGGTATGCTATAAGTCTTCTATTTCAAAACATAATTGTGGTATCTTTTCTTTTTTGTTCCCGGGAAAATAGACCATTTCTCTACATTTATTCAGTTACAAAGTATTAAAATGCATTTAAATCATTTCTCTATCATTTTCTGTGGTTTTTAAAAATGTAAGTGGCATATCCCCTGATCTTCTAAATATATATTATAGCATATTTATTTTAAAAGATAAAACCATGAGCTTTTATAAATATAAAATGAACACACACTAAAGATTGTATTTATCTCATTAACAACAACAGAACAAGAAAAGATATTACAGTAGTTCTAAAAGAGAATGATTACAAAGAACACATACAAACAGGTAGGCGATAAGGAATGCAGAAAACATTTGTTCGCAGATACAAAAATTTTCTTGTTAGGGACTAATAGTATCTCCACTGGACATAGAAGTTCATTTGTATTTCTGTGAACAAAAATCATTTTCATTGCTATCCCTCTTCAATTAATGCCAAGTTGTAAAGGAGGCTACAGAAGGTAAAAGATACAGAATATCAAGAAGGGTACACTAGACACTAGGTAATATTTGGTGGGTTGGTGGACTGAGGGCTGTTTCAGAGTCTTCCCCAATTATTCCTGACAGTAACCTTTTTAAAAAGGGATGTTTTATCAGTCAGGGTCCAATGAGGAGATAAAAAGCACACAGTAATTTGAACAAGGAAAGCATACTATGAACAATCCTTAACTACAACCCAGGATGGCACTAATAAGATATTTACTAAAATAAGTAATACAAAGTACTCTAAAAAATTCACACAAACCAGCTATCAGGGAGCAACCTAAAACTGAGAAGAGTGAACAGAAAAGAGCTACCCAGGGCAGGTGCACCCAGGGTGGAGATCCTGACTTTGTTCAAGAGACCATGGCTACTATACATCGAATGGCAGAGAGGCTACTGTGGGGCCACTATAGTGCCAGCATGTCTGTTCACAGGGACATATGTCACTGGAGCACTCTGCTACAAGAACACAAGAGGGTGCCAGGGGAAGCTGGTGGCCCTCACACACCATAAAAAAAGGGGCCCTGGGCAAGACACACACTCTGTTAGAACCATCCCATCCTTGAATCACACTGGAACCAGGAAGCATAATCCCTTCTCTGCTTCAATGTCTCTCTAGTGCCCTCTACTGACACTGGGCCAGCTGCCGAGGAAAAACATTCAAGGGGCCCAGATCCACCCTCACAGAGCAGGCAAAAGGGATGGAGTAAGGCTAGAAATCAGTCAACAGTTTGTGAGCCATGATCAGATTTGGTAGGAACTGCAAGATATGTAAGGTACTTGTGTAATATCCTCTGGCCAGAGGACTTTAGGCAACTTGATCACCAAAAGTGAAAAAGATCCTCATCCGTCTTTTCTTATCCTGTTATTTGCCAAAGGCTGATCCTCAGTGTCTATACACCTGCAAGTCTAAGAATCCTTCTCTGCTTTCCTGTGAGTTATCACCCCCCCTTCAGAAGAGCCCCTCTCTTTGAACTTCACTCCTACCCTCCCAAATAAACACACATGCACCCCATCACTGACATACATTATGTTAACTATAGGTGATGTTGCTGTGACTGATCCCCACAAATGCTGTAACCTTGATAACTATGCCCTGAAGCCACCAAGAACATCCCAATTCTCCTCCTTTCATCATAAAAAAAAAAAAAAAAAATCCCTCTGTTGTATCCTTTTCATTTTGTGCTAATGTGTTCCCCCTTGGAAGTTACCACCACGAACCCAGTGTTTTCTGTATTCAATTCTTCCCTGTCCCAAGCCTTTAAATCAGGCTGTGTTTTGTCAATTGAACTCCTGGAAAGTGAGCAAAAAGTTCTTTTATTGGGCCCTAGTCTAGGTAAAGGAAGTGTGGCTCATTTCCACCTATTGTATCCGGAGCCACAGGCAAAATAACCCTGTTAGCACCAGCCACAGATGCTCCAAAGCCCATGGAACAGAAGAACACAGGGGCCAAGAACCAGGACTATGGGAAGCCATTCAAGATGCTAAGGAAAATCCCAGCAAGAGTAAATGGGCCTACCCTTCCAGGATGCCTCACTCGAGTTTACCCCCAGGAGCTATACAACACAGCAATTCAAAGGTAGGCAGCTACATTTTATGTCAAGCTCTGCTTTCGCAGAATACAACCTATAAAAAAGCCACACCAACCAAGAGATTGGTGCCAATATGCCTTTTGAGAGGTACTATTTTCTGTTTGTTTGGGGCAGTAATTTGTAGCTCAGTATTCCAGCGCTTGTAAATGCTAAACCCTGCAGAGAATGCATATAAATGCAGTTTCTAAAACTTACCGCTTCAGGTTTTCATCTTTGGTTTCATGTGGAAATGGGTTTGAAGACAGCAGTAAAGAGGCTAGACTGGGAATTCAACCAGTGTGGACCTTTTACATTGGTTTGTTTCACAAATAAGCAGCTGTCCCAGGGTAAGTTCCTCGCTTTTGCAGGTGAGGATTCACAAGGACAGCAGAGGCCAGACACATGTCCTATTGGTAAGAGGGAAGATGAGGCCGTGTTTTGCACTACCTTTGGCAGGCCAGAGAGGGCAGAACATCAAAGTTATATTTGTTCATAAAGATACAGTCTAATTATTTGATGCTGGACTAGAAAGCAAATGTCAGGAAATTTTTATTTTATTTTATTTTAAAATCAGTTATTGACATTTGAAAAACAGGGAGATTTCAAATAAAAGCCCGAGTTTGTTTCCCCCTGATAAATGAGACTGTCTGGTAACCCTGAACCTTTTCTTATGAGGGAGGCCTTGCAAAGAATAGAGCATCAGGACTCAACTCTGCAGTTTGCATTGGAGCCCACACGGGCTGCATGTGAATCTGTGACACTCCCAGTGCTGCTGGCAGGTCAGTTTAGTCATACGCAGAAGGACCTGAAGCCCCATGAAGGCAGATCATAACTGTTTTTATTTGTAGCATATTTCAAACATAGTAACAACCAGTTGTTTTCCAGGAACTGTATCTGTTACATGCTAGGAGCTAAATATCCAATAAAGGGCCATATCCTCATACTCATATTTGAAATGTTCAGAATCAACTGTTTCAAATGCTGAACTTTTGTGGATTTTAGAATATTTGCATATATAATGAGACATTTTAGGAATCAATTCCCAGTCTGAACACAAAATTCACTTATGCTTCATATGCACCTGCACATCTTGTCTAAAGATCATTCTGCACAATATTTGTACTGTGCCTGAATTCTGACTGCCACCCATCAGATGAGGTCAGGTGTGAAATTTTCCACTTGTGGTGTCATGTCAGAGCTCAAGAAGTTCTGGATTTTGGTGTGTTTCAGATTCTGGATTAAGAATGCTCAACCTGTTTCATATTTCATTCTAACGATTTGAAAAATTTGCTTCTCTCTCCATACATGAGGATCAGAGAAGGAGCCAGTTGAATTTCCAAAGCCCACCCAGCTAACTGATTATAGGATTTGATCCCAAGTTTGACTCCAAAGCAAAGGACTGTGAAGAAAGCAAGTCAGAATATAGAAAGATTGTAGTCAAAAAGAAAAGAAAAAGCAATAAATAGGCTAATTATTGCTAACACTCTGGTTTCTCAGATAGTTTTGTTCCACACTTATAAACACAAAGTACATATGCAATGGGACTATTGTTCTCTCTTCTGCAAAACTCTTTAAAATCTTACAGTAAGAGAGCCAGAAAACCATCTCCTGAATGCTCAAATAGGGTTAATTCAGCTATAGGGATTAGTGACCTTGCCTCAACCTGGAAATGCAGAAGGAAAAGCATTAAATTTAAAGAAAACATGTGGGGCTGGGGATACAGCTCGGTTGGTAGAGTACTTGCTTTGCATACACAAGATCCTGGGTTCAATCCCCTGCACCACAAAAAAACAAATAAAAGTAAAAATAAAAATAATATGCTTTCCACATGAGTTCACAAAGACACAGTGTCGCAGAGGGAGTATTCCATTTGATAGGAAGGGCAGTGGAGCCCACCCTACAGTCAATACTCAGGCTACACATCAGCAGGTGGGTAATAACACCAATGACCAAAGCTTCTTGCTTTGAAACAAAAGATGTTACCCATTCACGGTTTGAGAAATCAGGACAGCTCTCTGAGGAGATCAGAAGTCTAGTAAAGCTCTCCAAATGTCCTTATTGTATAGGGTTGTCCACCTGTCCATGTACCCTAGTGTCAGTGACACCCTGTCAGGGGAACAGAGACCTACCTACTCTTTTCATCTGATCTCTTATGCTGTGACAAGATAAAGTCCGTTGAGATGAAATTCTCCTTTTACATATTCATCTCCCTGATCCAGGCTTCTTTTCTCCAAGACAGAACCAGCATCTTAATTGCTTGAATCTCCTACATCTTTTATGGTGACAGCATTCAGTAGACATTACGGTATCTTCCCATCCCCAGTCCTTAAGAACATCAGTAAAGGATAATTTTTCTGATCTATACATTTTCAGGTAAAACCAAATCTCCGGGTGATACAGAGATATGTACCTAAATCACTCTGAATTATAATTCATCATATAAATGATGGAATATCAGAACTTAATCTAAAACACAGAGGAACCATGGCCAGGACACGATGCCTCTCAGCAGATCGCCACTGGCCATTGGTGAAATTCCTAAATGATGACCTTTCTGATTCATTCATCATTTAACAATTGAGCTGTAGTCAACTCTAAGAATAAGTACAAGAGGGGAAACTCAAAAACAAAATCTCAAGCTCCTTTATTGACACTATTGCTTTTTTAGGTGTCATAGTTGTGGATACTCGAATTTGTGCACCTCCAGGTATCCAATAAATAAGGAGCTTGTGGTCATTAGAATCAGGTGTCTGGGCTCCTACAGTCTCAATCCCTTTCTCTTCTATCACACATTATAATTTCAAATCTCTTTAGACTTTCTAAATAGGCCAAGCAGGGAAATCCTAGTATTTGGGGGCGAGAGACAGTAAAGGTGAACACTTCAGAGGTTTCACAGGCTGAACCTAAACCTCACCTATAAAAGGAAGCCAGGCAGTTTCAGGTCTTCCAGAAATCTTACTCAAAAGATTCAGGTTAACACTGAGAGCACTTGATTTTTAAAATAAGAATCCCTTCCAACAAACAATCCAGAGACACACCAAATCTCTGCTCTGAAAACGGGTTGCAGATCATGAAATGCCTGCAAACAGCATGCATACCTTATTAAAGAGTAAGATGACAAAAGAACAAACTCAAAAATTTCAAGACAGAGTCATAGTCCTGCAACGAACGATCACTATGACTGGCACTGCTGTGACCCACATTTTCTCAAAATCATGCCAAAAATTGTGGGACTTATGAGGTGGTTATCCACAAAAGGACTGCAGGACAAGGTAGGAGGGAGAAGCAGAAGAGGAAAACTAATTAAAAAGCAAATGGGGGAAAAAAAATCAGCTTCGAAAGGGCTCACTGAACTGCCAACAGCACAGAGGACTGAGATAAAAAAAAAAAAAAAAAAAACAAATGCAAAAGCGATTTGGCAGAATCCAAAAAGAACATGATCAGAATGAGCAATGAGGCCACGGCCAACTCCCAGCTACAATTCAGAGACAGAAGCAATCAAAGTGACACTTGTGGAGATGAAAAAAAAGAAGAAAGTTCCCAGGACTAAACGGGAGCAGACTGGACAATAAGAGGGGTTGGACAGGGAGAAAAATGGATAGACAGCCGCTCCAGAAAGCAAAACACTCCAGCAGCATGCACATACAGGGACACATACATAGGCACTCAAAGGCAAGCAGAGAATCTAACCCAGTGTAAGCTGAGGCCCTCATAAGAAAAAAATGGGGAGACCAGCTGGAGACTGGGGTTCAACGAGCTGCCTAAGCCATTGCAAGTCAGCTCATAGTTACGTATGAAAGCCTTGCTGGTGTGTGAGGAGGACTTACCAGCCCTTGCAGGAACCACACTCTCCTTCCCATTAACAAGCCTCCCTGCTCCTTTCCATTAGTGCAGAAAACAAGCAGCAGAGACACCGTCTTGTGTGCCTTTTATCTGCACCATTTATGCTACAGACAGGTCATTTCATGGGGTGGGGAGGGGATAACACAGGAAAGGGACAGAATAGGAATGAATGTGCCTGAGCACATCCTTTTGAAACCAGAGCTGCAATGGGAAAATTAGTTTCCTGAAACAAGAGGGGAAGAACTAGGATTCTACAGAAGAGCATAAAGCTGCATGACACTGCCTGCTTTGGGGTGTAATTTCCTATAACAAAGAATATTCACAGACTATAAAGTCCTATTTACCATTCAGAGGCTCATGGACTACTTTGCAGACCTTCTTCCAGCAATAGGTGACCTGTGTTGTGTTTCTGTTGCTTCTAGGAAAAAGATAATGATCTTGCACTAGCCCAGATACTGTGAAATTACTCAATTAATAATAATGCAACTGGGCTGGGACTGTAGCTCAGTGGTAGAGTGCTTATCTCACACATGTTAGGCACTGGGTTCCATTCTCAGCACCACATATAAATCAATAAACAACAAACAAACAAATAAATAAGTAATGCAACTATTGCTTATTAGTGTGTATGTGGTGCCAGGCTCTATTGAGAGTCCTTTACTCAACATGGACTGTCATTCTTCTTCGTGAGGTGAGAGAGGGAAGTTACGAAGTGGTCTCATCTTCCATTTATGAGGGGGAAACAAGTCAAGAAAATGACTTACATGCCCAAGGTCACCCCACTTAATTAGAGACAAGGGCAGGATTCCAGCCCAGGACTCAGAACAACTTCACAGGAAGCAGTCAAACTCAAATATTCCCACTTTAAGGAGCGGGTAGCGATCTGGTAATTTTTTTCATGGTGCCCTAAGGCCAAAAGCAATAGTGAATAAAAGCTCCATTTACTAAGAAGTGAGGCCCAAACAACTTCATAGTGGTTAAGTGGTATCTAACAGATGTCCTTATGTTTTCCTCAAATGTTTAAAATATCCCATGGCAGCCTCGAGACTCTGTTGTGTTGCGGTGGAGTGCCTCAGGATGGCATTCAAAGAACTATCCTCTGGTGTCTCCCTCATTCTGATGAGAGGGGGGTGTTGGGGTTTAACAGTCACCCTGTTTGTTCCTTAAAGTGGATAATTCTCTAGCAAAGCAAAGAGAAAAAAAAAATATATATGTATCTGCTAAGCACTTCCTTTTAACAATCAACAATGTCTGAGCCCTTTGCAACACCCCCACCCCCACAGGCTTTTCCACCCTGTCCAAACAGAACCTCTCAGCTACTTCCCCTGCTACCAGTAAACTCTGCACTAAAGATCTAGCTGCTTAGGCCCTTTTGCCCTCTGGGATTCCTCTGCACCTGCTGCAGATGCTTTCTTTGTTGCCCTCTTTCTGGACCATTTCCTTCATCTAGCTCCTGTGTGACTGAGCTCCCCCTCTGCACAGCTACTCCGCCAAGAGACTTTGGGTCACTCCTTCCTCCCAGTTCACAGTCGACTTTTCACACAAACTTCCACAGGCTTACTCAAAGTCTCTCATTATCAACCACCTACATACCCCCCTCCTCTGGCCCTTACTTTATACATTTCTGCAAGGCAAAACTGGTATGTTACTTATTTTTGTGGCTTCCTTGAATTTTAGACAGTAAGTGGTATATTAATCTTTTAGGAGCTTTTCATTACTAAAGAAGGGTAAGAGAGAATTGAGGAATTGCTTAAGTGACCATGTGATGATCAGCAGTGGGAAGAATGAGTGTGAGGTACTGGTTTCACTGATGGTCCCTGTTAAGGATCTCTGAGTATCCACACTCCTCACACTGAGACTGTAGCAACTCCCACCAGAACGGTCCGTATCCCTACCTGTGTCAGGACTGGTCTTATATGTGCTTTGGCTCGAAAAGATGCTACACAAATCGTGGTATGGCAGTTTCCAAACTGGTCTCAAAAGCTGTTGCATGCTTCTTTCCCCTCTTGCAATGTATAAATAACCTACGCTAGCTGGCCACAGGGTGGCAACCTATGTGGAAGGGGACCCAGCTAAAGCCAGGCTAGACCAGGCTCAGCCAGCCAACCCCTCAAATGGTAAGAAAGCCAGCTAGGACCAGTGGACTGTCTACCTGCCCACCCACTCAGTCACATGAGTGAACCCAGCCAAGACCAGAAGAACCAACTGCCCTATGGAAGATACCACTAAACCTAACTATTTAAAGCCACTGATGTTGGAACAGCACATCATGTGGCAATGGTGAAATGATGAGCTGGCTGGATAAAGTCTCATTTGTGAGGGTGGAAGCCACAGAAGATCACGACAGCAAGCATTTGCCCTGTGTCACCCTGGGCACCATAGTCCTTGATCATGGTGGTGCAACAAGTTACGAGCTGCTTCGTGATCTGTTATTAAGTACTGGAACCCAGTATTTCTGAATTTTGCAAGTCATTTACCTTGGGTCAGTGTGACTTTGTCATTACTCTCATCTACAGCACTGTGACTCAGTCTTTGAGGAGGAAAAAAAAAGCAGAAAAGTAGAATTAAGAACATGCTTCCCCATTCCCATCGCACCTCCTGGCCACCAGTAAGTAATGCCCAGCATTCACTTATCACCCGTCGTCTCCACTCTGCATGCACAACATCTGTCTTGAGACCAGCTCTCAAGGAATCTCAGCAATTAGGTAATGATGTGAAATCCCTGGGCAAAATGCAAGGCAAAAAAAAAAAAAAAAAAACACATATTTGAACATAATAATCCATTTTTCCCCCTTCAAATTTACCTATTCTTCCCCCTTCAACCAACAAAAAATACCTAGTACTATGCTTAACATTCAGGACAAAAGACCTATCGTCAGCCCTCAGGGAACTCAGTCAGGTGGATCTATGAGGCCCTGTTCCCTCCAAGAAGGACAGATGGAAGCCCAGTCTGATTCCCACTATCACAGCAAAAATTCATCAGCAGGAGATGAGCCCCAGGGCCTGCCTTCCAAAATGGGAAAGTCCAGGTCTCCAACCATGTTTACAGCCTCAGTAGTTTAGTAAACACCCAAGTTCAACCCTATTTCCTCAGTGAAGGATTTTAACAAACACTTTCACTGAGGCTCCCTGACTCATGGGTGGCAGGGACAGTGTCTTAGTGTGATACATTCCCTCTCCAGAATAACTTCATTTCAGTTTCCTACGACCCACACCTACTTCCTCAGGTCCATCTCCTGTAGCAAATTAAGCCCTGGGGGGCTCAGGTGCATATACACACATACACACATATATATACACATATATACATATACATACACATACACACACACACATATATGTGTATACACACATTATATATGTACATATATATATACATACACACATATAGAGGATCAAATGAGAAATAGAAGAAATATAATATGGGCGTCCACAGGTTTGGCAAATCCTAGACACCTAAAAATGCTCAAAACAGATTTCTTTCCTTCCTTTCAGCTACAAAAATATGCCTGCTACACACACAAAAACTCCACTTCAGACCACGGTCAGCCCCTTCTGCTCAATACAGATGTCAGTTCTGTAGAAACAGCAAAAGCATCAAGGTCTGAAAGTCATATTAGAAAACACATGCATTCACTCGGCTAACTTCTACTCAACACCTTTCAGGGTATGGCCAACAGGGGGCCCCAAGGGTGTTTCCAGTCTCTCAGGGCTTTACTTTTCCTAGAGAAGACACAGACAATCTTCTACACAAACCCCAGAGGTAGCTAATGATAAACAAGCCCCTGGGGTCCTAGGGAGCAGCATCTATTCCATCATCCTACTGAAGATGGTGTTCTGGCAAGTGCATCATGGCTTGTTTTCTGGCAGAAAGATCACTAGGCTAAGGCGAGACTCCTCTCATGTATAGAGTAGAGCTCTGATCTATTTATATGGCCCTCCAATCAAGCATAGCAGTGGTCACATCTTCTGCCAACAACAGATCTCACTCACCCATTCCCACCTCCTTCAGTGAGTGAGTACCTGAAAAACCGCAAGGAGGACCCCTAGATGCAGAGCAAAAAACGGCAAACGTAGCAGCATAATAAATGATACCAAATCCGTCTTCATTAATCACCTTCCTCGGTCGGGTGTGAACTGTCTCAGGAACATAAGGAGAGGATGAGTCACATTTCCCATTTACATAAGAAGACCTCAGTCTCTTTTGCAAGCTTTCTATGCCAGTACTGTTGATTTCCTAGGCAAGCTTTAACTTTCCCTCAGGATTTTCACAGAAAATTCTTTAGATAACTCAATTTTCCTCAACTAACAGAAAGACCTAGACACCATGTTCAGGAAGAAACCTGATGGTGGTACTTTCAGTTGTTGTCAGGTGGTGCTAAGCTACCTCACCTTCCTTCTCTGATGCAATCCCTCTACCTTGGACCTGCACTGGATTGCAACACGGGAATTCCCATTCAGAACCTGAAAATCGAGTTTGGTCTCACGGGAACACATCTCCAACAGGCTTCAGGCTTACCATCTTATATCTGCCTGATGCAGAACTATCAAAGTCAAATTCTAATACTTATAGACTTAGTTTGCTCAACCTAAGCTGTCCTGATTTGGACCTTGTTCCTTATATCTGCTGATCTCATTGCAACAAACGGAACATATGGTGAGAACAGAATGGTGAGAATAGAATATGACACCAACTTCACCAACTTCTCCCATCAGCCTTTTTGAAAACTTAAAATAAGAATGCCTTTCTAAGGTCAACATCTAAAAACAGTGCAGATTACAGAGACCATTATAAGCACAAAGCAAAAGTACAGAACCAAGTCTTTAAGAATGGAACATACTGAGGAGCATGAAAACCACACCATCACTACACACCCACAGCAGCTAAGGGGAAAAGACAAGAAACACCAAACGTGGGGAGGATTTATACACTGCTGGTGAAAGAATAAATTGGTATCAGCAATTTATTCTATGAAAACTAGCAGTAGGTGCTGAACATGTGTCTCCAGGTTTCCAAAATTCTTCTTCAAAGTATGTGCATCTATGTTCACCATTCAACTGTAGTGTGCACCATGCTCACACATCCTGGGAGCACTGTTCATAACAAGTATGCCTTACTTACCTAGATGTCCACCTATGATAGAAGTGGTCATAAACTGTGGCATATGCACACAATGGAACCCTACACAGCAATGAGAATGATTGACAACGATATGCAAACAATATGGATGAAGTTCACAAGCATAATATTGCGCAAAAGAAACCAAACTCAGAACAGTCCACACTGTATGAGTTCATTTACAGAGAATACAAAGACAGACCACAGGAACCATATTGTTGCAAATTAGGGTTGGGGTGGGTTTTAAGAATGATAGCTGAAAGGGAGACCACAAGGGTGGTTCTAAAGGGCTGGCAATATTCTCTTTGCTTATCAGGGTGGCTAGGTGGGTGTGTGCAGTTTATAGAAATTCAGGGAGCTGTATACCTGTAGGATGTACTTTTCTGCATGTGTTTTACTTCAATAAAAAGTTAAAAATAAGCTGGGTGCGGTGGTGCATACCTATAATCTGAGTGACTTAGGAGGCTGAGACAGGAGGAATGCAAGTTTGAGGCCAGCCTCAGCTACGTAGGTCCCTTCTCCAAAACAAAAGCAGAGGCAGAGGTGCTAGGGGGATGAAAATAGAGCTCAGTGGTAAACATATATGGATCCAATCTAAAGGAAGGAAGGAAGGAAGGGAGGGAGGGAGGGAGGGGAAAAGAAAAAAGAAAAGAAGAAAAGAGAAAAGAATGTTAAAAATAAAATCAAGTGTACTGGTTTAAATCACAATATCATCAAAATGTTGTATAAGAAATATATATTTGTTCCACCCTTTCCTCACTCCTGGCACCTCTTCTAAAATCCTAGCAATTTCCTAAATGAAAGAAACAATTTTTGTTACAATATTTTCTTTTAATTTCCAGTTCCTAACACAAAGACCCTCTAAGACCCTTACAATCTCCAAAGTGGTAAGCATGTCTCATATGTTCTTAATGAGATGACTGGTGGCCAGGGTCCCTAGAGGAGCCTCTTGGGAGGTGGAGGGTCGTGGCCAGAAAGACTAAGGCATGATTAGAAAGCTGGAATTTTCAGTCTTATCCCCCAATCTGTGGGGGGAGAGAAGGGACGGGAGATGGACTTCATCACCAGCCGTCAAAGTTTTAATCCATCTTGGCAGCATTTGATTTGACACCTTCATAAAAGTCCTATGTAACAAAGTTCAAGAAACTCTGGAGTTGGTGAGCATACCCAGGTGCTGGGTGAGTGACACACACCCCAATCTACAGGGGCAGAAGTAGATCCCCCGAGATCCCTCCAGACCTCAACTTACATACCTCTTCATTCCACTATGTATTTGTATCCTTTGCAATATCTTCACAATAAACTGGTAAATATGTAAACACTTCCCTGAGTTTAATGAGCCATTACAGCAAATTACCAAACCTCAGGCGGGGTTTGTAGGAACCCTCAATTTATAGCTGATGATTCTGAAGTCATGGGACAATGTCAGATGTATGACTGGTGTCTGAAGTGGGCACGGTCTTGTGGTGTCCATACTAATTCCAGGTAACTAATATCAGAACTGAATTTACTAAACACCCTCTTGGTATCTGGGCAGTGGTAGAAATGGTTGGTGTCTTAGACCAGTATTTTCTGTTGTGATCCTGCTTTTGCTGAGAGCAATGACTCTTTACTTGGGCCTACAGATGGCCAATGGGTAGCAAAAAAAAACAGGGTAAAGCTTGACGTCTCTGCCTTCGTTTTGTATCTGACTCCTTTATTACCTTAAACTTTGGCTCTCCATACACCTAAGCATGTTCATCAATCAAGGAGTAAAAGTCAAGGTTGATTAGCCCTGAATTTACCTAACCTATCTTGCCCATTCAAGATAAGAATAATTAATGTATCTGCAAGATTTGCAGGGACATTCAACTGCCAGCTTTTACATTGCCCTGTTCCAGACCCTGGGAGTGGTATCCAGAAATCTCTAGTCACTGCTCTACACCTTCCAGGGACAGTGAAGCCTTGTAGACACATCACCCCATGATGACACTACTCCCCAAGTTGGAACAATCCCACCTCACGGGAACTGAACCGCCCCCTTCCAGGTCTGAAAAACATCCTGAGCCACAAATAGAGATCATCCCCCCAGGTGATGAGGATTTCTCTGGGGCTACCACACAGACCAAGACTGAGATAATGACCAACCCCACCGCAGTTTGACCAAGACTATTTATGCGTGCCTCTCTTGTCCCCTGCCTGGTTCCTCTTCTGTTTAAACCTAAACCTCTTCTTGGAGTCCTGAAGGCAGCTTGACCTCACTCATCTTCTCCACTTGGCTTATGGATTAAAGTTCCCGTCCTGCATTTCACCACCATTTTCCCCATTTTTGTTTTGGGGTCGAGTGGCCAGACCTGATCTTTGTTGGGACCCCCAAGTTGGGTCCTGGCCCAGGACTCTGCAAAATACTACAATAGTACTACAAACGAATACCTGAGACTGGGTAATTTAGAAAAGAGAGAGGGTTGTCCAAGTTCTAGAGGCTGGAAGTCCAAGACTGGGTGGCTGAATGAGACCAGGGTTAGGAGGTAACAAAAAAGCAGGAGGCCATTCGAGGGGCAAAAATGCTAGGGGCAGCCTTGATTTTTGAACAAGTGCTCTCACAGTAAATAATCCAATCCCACAGGAGCAACTTACTCCTAGGAGAGCAATACCCACATTATCCATTCATGATAACTTAATCACATTTTAGGGATGCCAATACCTCTCAACACTGTTAGAATGGTCATTTTGAATGGGACAAGCCATATTCAAACGACAGCAGTTGGTGTGGGGGAAACCCACATATCTGGGTGTCGGAAGTATGGTAATGGGGGAACATTTTCCTTTTACAGATAGATCGAGGCTCTTGGTGACAGTTATGGCTCATGAAAAGTTACCTAGTGACTCCAGGTCAATTCTTTGACCCATTGTGCCTTGTCTCATTCACATAAACAAAAGAAGTGGAGAAAATGTTGGCCTGGGTTTCCAAGGCTCTAATTCTACAAGATTTTAAAATCATACCCTAGGGCTGGGGATGTGGCTCAAGCGGTAGCGTGCTCACCTGGCAAGCGGCCAGGGTTCGATCCTCAGCACCACGTACAAACAAAGATGTTGTGTCTGCCGGAAAAACTAAAAAATAAATATCAAAATTCTCTCTCTCTCTCTCTCTCTCTCTCTCTCTCTCTTAAAAAAATAAAAATTAAAATAAAATAAAATAAAATCATACTCCTCATTACTTTCCCATCCTTGATCTCAAT
Organism: Callospermophilus lateralis; assembly: GCF_048772815.1. Taxonomy (NCBI): domain Eukaryota; kingdom Metazoa; phylum Chordata; class Mammalia; order Rodentia; family Sciuridae; genus Callospermophilus; species Callospermophilus lateralis. Next base: position 108,670,888 of record NC_135313.1, on the reverse strand, counting down.
AGTGTGGGTCAGAATCACAGCTAGATGCTGGCTAGCAGCAATAGGTTGAAGGCCCAGGTTGGATATAAGAGAACAACTGATATCAAACCTTTTCATCATAGGATGCCAGACTCTGGTGGGCAGAGGAAGGACTCCCAGGTCACACTCACCTGGATGCATTTAATGTTTCCCTATTTTCCCCAACATCCGATTAGACAAAACAGCAACCTATTTATTGACTGGCAAATTCAGCTCAATGATCCAGTTTGTGTCCAGCCTGTCATCTAGCCACCTTTCTTTCCTCTAGGGAACTGAGGAAAAAGTTTATGCAAGTGATGCTTTTACCCAAATCAGCAGCATGGAGCTCCTGCAAATAAAATGCAAATGTTACCCAAAAGGCCTGTCCGGATAAGGCTCTTCAAGAAGTATCTCAACGTCAAGGAAAAGATGACACTAACATTTTCACACATGCATCAACTTCAGCAAATGAGCATTCCACGTCCAGTGGAGCTCAGCATCCAGGCTGGTTCATTTACTGCTATCTGAGGACACTTGCAAGTCTCAAGGTCTAATTGACGCCCTCCCTCCCTCTCTCTGGGAAATAACCGTTTGACTGGAATTGAATAATGAAAGAAGTATTTCTGCAGAAGCGAAAAAACATAGTAGAAAAAAGGGTGCAGGCAAGAAGCATGGGAGAGACTCAAGTCTTTCCAGTGACTGTCTGGGTAAAATCAGGTCCTTGAATTTTGAGGAAGGTGGGGATGCTCCAAATTTCCAGAAAGCAATGACTTCACATTCTCCCAAGGCTGGGCAGGAAGTGGCTCAGAAATCAAGTTAATCCTTTTAAGGGATTTTATGTTGCCATGCAAATAAGCCAATCCCCAATCCATAACCCCTTTGTCTTCCCTATCCAACCAACACACAACACCCAGAGAGGCAGAGGAAGCCAAGTGACTGCTGATGACTCGGGGTGGCTGGGCAGGTCTGGGTCTTTCCAGGCACATGCTTCCTTCATGTGGATGAAGCAGAAACCCCCAGTCAACCCTGCTCTGAGGACACTTGGAAAAACATGCAGTGGGGCCTTCCTATACTGACCCTTTTGGGCCATGTTTTTTTTTTTTTTTTAATCTTCCCCAGAAGCTAAAAGCAAGGTAAGGTTTTATTAAAATAAAGAATATGGTATAGTATAATTTTTTTTTAAAAAAGCCAACTTTTTAGAGTCTAGCCAAGGAAGGCCAAATAGATACATCGGGTAGGGTTATGTTTGTTAAATTATTGCTTTCCCTAGACACTGAGTTTCCTGACTCGCCTAGACTCTGCTGAAGACATATTTCAACCTTCTTTCTTTAGACATTTCATCTAAAGGTGTGCAAGTTCTTATCTTTTTAACGGGATAAAGACTAAGATCAAGGGCTCTACTTCCCTTGGGTCCCAAGTCCCCTGAGCAGCCAACATGGTCTCATCCAGTTTATTTCTGAGTCTGGTCCATATCCACTGTGGTGCACACAGACCTCAGACAAACCCTTCCTACTCCAATCATTAACTTCTTATCTTAACCCTCTCAACCACATCTAATCCATAAGCTCATATATGCTGTTGATTATAATGAAACCAAATTAAAATAAATGGATTGGGAATAAACTTGAAGACAGGTATATTAAGTACAGGTGACAACATGGATTTGTTAAAAAAAAAAAAAAAAAAAAAATTTAAATGTGCCTACTGTTTGGAAAACACTGATCCATTGGGAAAAAAAAAAAAGAATCTGCCAAGAGTCAAAAAGCTCTGATACAAAATGCTGTCTTGCTGTGTCCTTGAGGGTCCCCTCAGCTATCTTCCCCAGGCAAGAATCACTAGGCTGACAGTGACAAAGCTGATAGGGTTAGGACAGCATGACAAACGTGAAATCTTTTAGAAAAGGAACATCAGATCTTTTTGCCTTCAGATACGGTGTGCCCAACTGGCCAGGTGGGTTTCAGGGACTTTCATTGAACTACAACACAGAAACCAGTGAGGCAACAGAATAAATGTTAACTCCTCTCCTTATGACCTTTCTGAACTTTGGAAAGTCATTTGGCAAAGCCTGTAGGCACAGACCTCCTGAGGTAGGCAGGAGACCACAGCATGGCACCCAGCGTGCCTACACAGCTCTGCAGCCTGGGGCCTGAGCTCAGTAACAGCTGTGCACAAGCCTCCCAGGACAGCCAAGCTGTGCAAGGCCGGGAGTCCTAGCTAGGCTTTTAAAATCTCCCATGAACACAGCAGAAGCAAATGACTCCTATCTGTTACCCCAGCTACTTGCAAAAGTCTTGAGGCAGGAGGATCCCAAGCTCTAGGCCAGACTGGGCAACTTGAGGAGACCCTTTTTCAAAAAAGTAAAATAAAAAGGACTGGGTATGTAGCTCTGTGGTAGAGTACTCCGAGGTTCAATCTCTAGTACCAAAGGGAGGAAAAGAAAAAAAAAAAAAAATGAGCGCCATTTCGGGGCAGCAACCATCTGTTTTAAACTTTTGGGTATCATCATACGGCTGGCCACACATCTTCAGAAAGCCTAATCGGAAGATTTAAACATGAAAGTCTAACTGGCTCAGGTCATTGGAGGAGGAAAGTACATATGCATGGACAAGTTAGGCTTTCCAGAGAGAAGACTTTTAAGTTCTAGGGATGGAACCTGAGATATGGCACATGCTAGGCAAACGTTCTACCACTGAGCTACACCCTCAGCCCTGTACTACTGTCAAATAATGGCCCTTTGTGGCAAGCCAAATAATGACCTCCTAAAGATGTCCCTATTGTAATCCCAACGTATGAGTATGTTACCTTGAGGGGCAAAGAAGAATAAGGATGCAGGTGGAATTAAGGTAACCTGATCATCTGACCTTAAGAGTTATCCTGGATTATCCAGGTGGGTTCTTTATAAGGTCCTTAAATACAAAAGAGGGGGACAGAAGAGTTAATATCTAAAAAGGGCCAGGTAAGACTAGCTTGCAAAGGGAAGGGGCAGTGAGTTGGAGAACATGGGCAGCCTCTAGAAGCTGAAGAAGCAAGAGAATGGATTCTTCCTTAGAGCCTCTAGGAAGGAAAACAGCCCTGCTAATGCCTCATGGGCCTGGTGAGACTCTGGATTAGTTCCCTGAAGCTCCTGTAACTAACTGCCATCAATGTAGTGGCTGATCACAACAGCAATACTTTCTTTTTTTTTTTTTAATTGGTTATTCAAAACATTACAAAGATTGCAGAATCACATCGGTTACACATCCACATTTTTACATAATGCCATAATAGTAACTGTTGTATTCTGCTACCTTTCCTATCCTCTACTATCCCCCCTCCCCTCCCCTCCCATCTTCTCTCTCTACCCCATCTACTGTAATTCATTTCTCTCCTTATTTTTTCCCATTCCCCTCACAACCTCTTATATGTAATTTTGTATAACAATGAGGGTGTCCTTCCATTTCCATGCAATTTCCCTTTCCTCTCCCTTTCCCTCCCACCTCATGACTCTGTTTAATGTTAATCTTTTCCTCCTGCTCTTCCTCCCTGCTCTGTTCTTAGTTGCTCTCATTATATCAAAGAAGACATTTGGCATTTTTTTTAAGGGATTGGCTAGCTTCACTTAGCATAATCTGCTCTAATGCCATCCATTTCCCTGCAAATTCCATGATTTTGTCATTTTTTAGTGCTGTGTAGTACTCCGTTGTGTACAGATGCCACATTTTTTTTTTATCCATTCATCTATTGGGGGCATCGGGGTTGATTCCACAGACTAGCTATTGTGAATTGTGCTGCTATGAACATCGATGTGGCAGTATCCCTGTAGTATGCTCTTTTAAGGTCTTCAGGGAATAGTGGCTGATCACAACAGCAATACTTTCTTACAGTTTCACAGTCTGCAAGTCTAAAGTCAGTACCCCACTATGGGGAAGTCAAGGTATTGGCAGGGCAGTGCTACCTCCCAGGGCTCTAAGGAACAATCCATTACCTGGTCTCATCTAGCTGCTCATGGCAGTCTACATTCTATGGCTTAAGGCCACACCACTCCAATTTTTATATCCATAGTCACTTGCCTTCTCTGTCAGCTCCATCTATCTTTCCATTAGAAAGATATTTGTGATGACATATGGGGCCCATGTTAATAACCCAAAATAATGTCCCCATTTTAAGATGATTAACGTAATCACATCTGCAAAGATCCCTTTTCCACGGAGGGTTAACATTGGCAGGTTCTAGGGGTTAGGTCTTGGTATCTCTAGAGAACATTATTCAACATAATACAGAACTATTTCACATTTCTAACCTACAGAGTTAGCTTATGACAATACTTTTGTTTTAAGCGACTAAGTGTGATCATTTGTTATAGCAGCAATAGAAAACTAATATACACTCTATCTCCCAAGTGTGTGCTTTAGATGAAGCAAAGGCCTAATGAAAGGATGGAGCTAGTTCATTCTTCCATTCACATCAATATCCTGGGGATCCTCTGAATCTAAAGGAGCCTCTCACTGCAAACATATACAACAACTCTAGGAAGCAGTATCAAGATTCCTCAGAGAACTTGGAATAGAACCACCCAGTTATCCCAAAGGGCTTAAAATCAGAATATTATAGTGATGTAGCCACATCAAGTTTAAAGAAGATCAATTCACAATAGCAAAACTATGGAACCAACCTAGATGCCCTTCAACAAATAAACAGATAGAGAAAATGTGGTATATATACATAATGGAATATTACTCAGCCATAAAGAACAATGAAATTATGGTATTTGCTGGTAAATGGATGGGACTGGGGATTATTAAGCTAAGTGAAATAAGCCAGTCCCAAAAAAACTAAAGGCCAAATGTTCTCTCTGATATGTGGATGCTAATACACAAGGGGGCAGGAGAGAAAAATAGAAGTTCATTGGATGAGACAAAGAGGAATGAAGGGAAGAGAGAGGGATGGGAATAGAATGAAGTAGACATAACTTTCTTATGTTCATGTATGAATACACGACCAGGGTAATTACATGTCACGTACAACCAGAAGAATGGGAAGTTATACCCCAGGTATATATAAAATGTCAAAATTATATTGACACTCTACTGTCGGGTATAACTAAAAAAAAAAAAAAAAAAAAAAAAAAAAAAGAAAAGAAAAAATATAAAAAAATAAAAGGACCCGTCTTCCCCCACTGGAATGCCTGACATAACAGAATGCTAAGATTCAGTTGGACTTGGCCATCCGAGGCTTCAAAATTCAACTTTCTCTCTTTATCCTCACCACTCACAGGATTCTTTTAAAAACTGTAGGGTAATTCAGAAGTCAGGGCTGAGGAAGGAACACAAAGGGACTGACATTCTTTTCAGAGAATTTCTCTTAATAATAATAATGAGTACCCTCCATCCACAAAGGTCAAAGAGCTTTGCTCACCAGGCCAGTAATCCCCAGCACAAATACAAGACAGTGGAAGAATTCAGGGACCTCATTCAATTAAGAACACCCTCCTGAGGTAGCTTTTCCAGCATGCCAGGGGAAGAACACACACTTTTAAGTGCCTATCAATCACTATTCTTTCTCAGGGCCTGCTACACTGGCTCTCTGTCACCCCTGTAAGGGATTGCTATTTATAGAAGTGCTCTTTATCAATGATCTGCAGCAATTCCTGGGATAACTGACTTCTAACACAGAGCTCACCAGGTTGCGGCACCCCTGGGCTCTGTCCTGGGGTATCTCCACTACCTGTATTCTCTTCCTCAGGGAGCACACCCTGCCCCCATGACCTCAGACACCACCGACTTGCAAAGGCTCTGGAATTCCTATATCTAGCCTGACCCCTCATGTGGATGAGGGGGTCCGCGTTCATCGGCCTCACTTGAATGTGTAGTATGGATCCCCAACTCCACAGGCTCGAAACACAGCCAGCTGGTTTAATGCCAACACTCACAAATGGCATCACCATCCACCCGCCTGCTCACACAGAACCTTAGCCCTCATGAGAACATTCTCTCCATCCCTCCCACACCTCATAGCTAATATATCAATATTTAACAGCTCTGCCCCACAAATGAATCCCAAATCTGTTTTTCACCATCTGTACTTCTTCAACCCCAATCAAAGCTACCCTTACCTCGCATCTAGATTATGGTGACAAGTTCCTGTCCTGTTTTTCTGCCTTATTCATCCTTGCCCCCAGCCAGCCTTGAACCTCCACAGGACTACCCACCATCTTTCTCAAGTGTCGATAAGATGTCACTCCCAGATACAAGTCTATTCAGGGTCGACTCCCAAACTGGACAATGACCCACCCATAAGACCTACACACTGCTCCCACCTCTTTACCTCTCTTCTTACTCTGTTACTGATATGCACACATACTGATCTCTGCCCTCTCCTGAAAGATGCAAAGGCTTGTTCCTGCCCCAGGGCCTTTGCACTCACTACCCCATCTGCTACGCCTGTTCTTCCTCCTGCTCTCTGCATGACAGCACGATCCCCTACCCCCAAGCCTCACCTACAATGTTTAGGTCATCATCCAGTGCCATTCAGTCATTTTCTTTCCGACTTCCCATCTTCATCATTTTAGAACACTTAGGAATAACTAAAAACCTTAATTGACTGTTGTTGCAGTGTGTGATTCCCTCTCAGCAGAATATGCACTAAAGACAGGCTCTCATGACATTGGCACCAGTACATATCAGGAGCTGTTGAGAGCCACAGCCGAAGGGGCCCCAGCAAACTTTCAGACTGCCAGCTGATGATCGGCTCACAGCGGCCCCAGCAACATCTAGCTGATTGGCTCCTCTGCAGTGATGCTCATTGGGCTGTTTCCCTGCCCTTTCAGGCCACGGAGCTGCTCATTGGGGGACTTTTTTGGCTCCGCCCACACGACCCAGCCAATCAGCCTCAAAAGCAAGAGGACTGTGGGAGGTGGAGAGGCTGGTGGTTAGGGCAGTGGCTTGTGGGAAGCTGGTGGTGGCAGTTGGGCTCTGAGGGTTTTTCCTGAGGAGCTGTTTTCTTTGGCGTGTGTGGTTCTAAAAATAAAGTTAGTTTCTTTTGACAAGTGGCTCCTGAATTGTGCCCAGCCAGACTGAGGCAAGGAGCTCAATAAATATGCCTGTGTACATGTTCACTAAGCAATTTCACAATCCAAAACCAGTCTCCCGTCATCTTGTTCCGGTCAGTCTCTAGACAGAAGGGTCAGTGATATCCTGGTTCCCACAGGAAAGGCACTGAGATCTGCCCCTGGGGTCCTGCACTTCATTCTCATTTATCGGCTTTCTGAGTGCCCAACTATCCCCTGTCCACGGCGGCCGGCTCCCTTGCCTTCCCTTATATCTTTTATCGGTTGCATCACAGTTCTGGCTTGCAGAAGCCTCCCTTAATCCCGGGGTTAATCATGCCAGGTGCTAACCAACAAATTTTCTTCTGAGTCTCACAATCCAACTTCCTGAAACCTAATCTCACTGGCCCAGGAAGCAGGGAACACAGCACAGAACCAAGGGCCCTCAGGCAGAAATTAGAATTTCTAGTAGTGAGAGGAAGAAACTCTCCCCACAAGAGTGAGGCCCACTGTGTCTCCATTCATCCTTCTGAAAAGATGAGTACGTGACTACTTGATCCTCCCAGAGGGTGGGAGGGCTGTGAAGCCCAACAGATGGTGGGAATCACAGGATGCGTAAAATGAGTGTTGGCATGAATGAGAGTGAAGATTGGGAGGGAAAGAACCTCCCCGTAAACAGCACGATTAATTAAGAAAAGTTATGCAGTAAAAGGACAAATCCAATCCTTTTCTAGACATCTGTGCAAAGGCTCACTGCTTTAACAGAATACGTCCTCTTAGCTTAGGTATGATAAGCCCAAGAGTGCCAGGTAGCAAGTACACTGGAGGGTTTTACTCCCATCAGATAAAATCCCCACAACACAACCCACAAAGCAACTCATCTGCAGTTTTCAGATGAAGAAACAGATGTTCAGAGCGGTTCAAGGCTGACTTCTGTGGATGACTACTGGCCCACAAAACATAGGGGTCCACAAGAGTACTTTCATTTCTTTCAAAATACACACACACACACACACACACACAGAATGTAATCTACCCCAGATGCAGTTGTAAAATAAAATTTTTTATTCTTTTCTTTTAATGGAAGAAGGAGTCTACAAAACTCAGTCTTGGGCCCTTGAGAGTCATAATGTGTCTCTGAAAAAGTGATGGGATTCGTCCAGGGCCACAAGCCATAAAAACCTGCATATGGAGTCCAGATTGGCTCCTGTTCTCTTTCAGAACACGAATCCCCCTCACACCCTTATGATGTCTCATAAATCTCAGGTAGCACTAGGGTTTCAGAATGCCCATTTTCTGGGCTTTTAAAAAACACATTTGTTTTAGCTAGAGGTAGTGGAGCTGGCCTGCAAATCCCAGCTACTTGGGAGGCTGAGGAAAGAGAATCCCAAGTTCAAGGCCAGCCTCGGCAACTTGGTGATACTATGTCTCAAAAGAGTAAAATGGTCTGAGGGTGCAATTCAGTGGTAGAGCTCTTTCCTAGTATGTACAAGGCTCTTGGTTTGATCCCCAACACACACACACACACACACACACACACACACACACACACACAATTTAAGTACAAGAATCAAAGGTGTTGCTGGGAGTGTGACTCAGTGGTAAAGTGCCTGCCTAGCGTGTGTTAAGGTGGGTGGTTGGTTGGATCCCTATCCCTAGCAAAGGAAAAAAAAAAAAAAGAGTCAGTGGTGCCAACAATGTGACTTACAGATTTTGCAGGACTCAGTATCTGATCACTCTTCCTGCAACAGATCTTTAGCTTAAATGGAAACTCAACAGTTCTCAAACATTAAAAATAAGCAAGCAATGCTAGGTGCAGTAATTCCAGCTACTGTGGAAGCCGAGACAAGAGGATGGCAAGTTTGAGGTCAGCCTGGGCAATTTAGTGAGACCCTACCTCAAAATAAAAATTTAAAAAGGGCTAAGGATGTACTTCAGTGACAGAGCACTTCCCTAGTAAGTCAAAGCCTCAAGATCCATCCCCATTACTGTGTAAAAATACATACACAAATAAAGAGCAAGCTCTGGGTCCTATGATCACAGTTTCAAATAGCATTCCCCAAAACTTGTCCCTGGACCCTTTGACAGCACCGGAATAACCTGGGATGCTCCTTAAATATGCAGATTTCAGAGACCAGCCTCAGACCAGCTGAGTCTCCAGGAATAGGACCTAGAAATCTGCAACAGAAAGAAGCATCCTCCAGGGGACTGAGACCTGCTGTGAAGACTTATTTGCACCTATGGGAATGGAACTACTTCTGCATAGTTTGTACATTTTTAAATTTCCCAAAATTAAACTATCAAATATAATGAGCTAAGAACACACTTTGTTTTGTTCTGAACTTTACCACAAGCGATTAACCATTAAACAAAACAAACAAACAAACAAAAAAAAAACACTACCACCCAAGATAAAGCAACTCCTTGAGTCTCCAAATCAACCCTATAAGGAGTTGCTACATTTCTAGGTGATTTGGCCAATAGGTACAAGGGTTTTTGACTGCTTCCTTTTGTCTTCATAGTATACTTGGTTCTGTGTCTTCAGGTAATGAAATACCTATTTGATTATATATTACTTTCCTTTTATTTCATTTAGTTATTACTTTTTTAAAAAAATGTTGTGTCCTTGGGTTACATTATGTGTGACTTGTATATAGGATGGTAAAGAGAACAAATTACAAAATAATTGCTGTAAAAGGAGATGATGGGCCTCATAGTGTTAAAAATGACTCTCAAATATCCTGGCTAAAATATACTCTTGAGACATTGCTTATCTCATAAGCAGGTGTGATCTACAAGGACCTTCCCACAATACATGCACACATGCATGCACACAGGTGCAGGTATGGGTGCCCACACTGGTGCAGCACTCCCACCTGGGCCCTGGTGGTGTCTGAGTTTGTCTGAGCTGCTGTAACAAAATGACTGAGACTGGTAATGTTAAAAGCCCTGGAAAGCTATTGCTTCCAGTTCTGGGGACTGCAAAGGCCAACGTCAAGGCACTAGCAGATCTGGTGCATACCGAGGGCTATTCTCTGTCTCATCAGTGGCATCTTCTCCAGCACAGCATAGAAGCACCAGCTCTAGCTCAGGCCTCTTTTCCAAGGGCCCCTATTCCAGAGGGCTCCACCCTCATGACTTAATCACCTCCCCAAAGCGTTGATTCTTTTTTTTTTTCTTTAACTTTGTTTTGTAGTTGTAGATAGACAGAATGCCTTTATTTTATTTATTTCTGTGTGTTGCTAAGGATGGAACCCAGTGCCTTACATATGCTAGACAAGCGCTCTGTCACTGAGCTACAGCCCTAACCCCAAGGCCCTGGCTCTTAATACCCGTCACATTGGGGGATTAGTTCTCAATACCTGAACCTGGACACAAGTACTCAGATCACAGTAGCTAGCAGAAAGGGAAAAAATCTTTCCTTCGCTGCTGAAATTGCAGAAAGAAAAATAATTTAGTGACCATGCCAAACACTGGTGGCATACCCTACTGGGAGCCAGCCACACATCAGCACAGAGCTCTCCAAGCCTGACAGCTTATCAGCAACCTGGGGAGGGGCAGGTAATTACTGTTCTCATAAAAAAAAAAAGAAAAGAAAATATTTTTTTAAAGCAGCACTTAGCATGGGGAGTATGGCCTTCTGAGCAGCATGTCAGGGCTGATAAAGATATGGGTGCCTGGCGGCCACCAAGGCCACCTCAAGCCACCAGACTGCATTCTCATTAGCATTGTGCAACTGTTACCTCACTTGAGGAGAACACCCCCCTCCTGGGGGATCTGACAAGCACGGGTCACCCGAAGGCAAAAGGAGAAAAGGCTCTGAAGACAAATCAGAAAACCTGTTCCACCCTGTCTGGAGCTGTCCCAGGGTGACCTGACACCATGAAAAATGCAGACTTCGGAGGGGCCTCTGTCACTGCCAAGGGGGCACCTGACAGCTCAACCCTATACCAGTCCTCCACAGCATTTCGTTTGTTGTTTTTTTTTTTTTTTCATCTGCTGGCTCCCCAATGTAAAAGAATGTAGAAAGAAGGAGGCTTTTCAAGTAGAAGGGAAAGAGGAAAATAATCTGCTTATTAGAGCCAAAGTCTAAGAGAGGATTACAATATTCCACCCAACCCCACCAGCTCCCAGAGAGCTGTGTTCTCAGAAGACATTTTTTTGTGTGTGTTCCCACTGACATTACTTTACATTATCATTTACTACATGATTGCATATACTGGCTCACAGGCCAATTTGCCTCAACTAGACCAAAGAAGCCCATAGAGCCCAAAGACCACATACTCTCCATTCTTTAGCAAACAGCCCTAGGAGCAAGATCAAGCACCTGGTTGGGGGGGGGGGGGCATTAACAGAGGTAGCCAAGTTCATTAAAACAAGATCATAAGCTCCCCAACATGGAAATACAAACCCACTTTTGTGTGCATGTGTTCAAAATCAAAAGTGCCTTTTACCCACGTGCAGTGGCACACACTCATATTCCCACTGACTTGGGAGACTGAGACAGGAGGATTTCAAGTTCAACGCCAGCCTGGGCAACTTAGCAAGGCCCTCCTAAGCAACTTAGCAAGTGACTCAAAATAAAAATATATATATATATATAAAGGGCTGGGGCATAATTTAGTGCCAAAGTGCTGCTGGGTTCAATCCCCAGTATCAGAAAAGAAAAGTGTGTGGGGGAGGGGGGCTTTTTTAGAGAATCCAGGCACTGTACAGAACTCAAAGTCCACAAGTGTGCATTTTATTATGCTGCATAAAAACGACCTTTAAGTCTTTTTGAACTCTGGTAATGATTTACAAGAGCAGAGGAGATTATAGAAAACTCTAGGCACAGCCCTAAATGGGAAAGAAAAAGGGAAAGGGAAGGACAGACAGAGGGTCAGAGTCCTGGGCATAAGAAAAGTAATTTGCTCCAGGTATGCCTCACTCAATTTTCATTTCCTCCCATCACACCAGCAAGGATTAAGAAGAGACACTCAGCAATAGTAACACAGGGACAGACAGTGCAGGGACCTTCCTTCCATCCCACCATCACCAGTCAGGATAATCCTGCATACAGCTTCTGTCCTGGCAGATAGAGGTCTTGACCCTCTGGGATCCATCTATGCAGGTGCTAAAGACTGAAGTTGGGAGGACATGTCATTTCTTTTTTTTTTTTTTAATTGGTTGTTCAAAACATTACAAAGCTCTTGACATATCATCTTTCATACATTTGATTCAAGTGGGTTATGAACTCCCATTTTTACCCCAAATACAGATTGCAGAATCCCATTTCTAAGCAGAAAATTTGATTTACAGCCTAGCACTTAGAGCTCTGAATACTGTCACTGGAAACGTGAGGCCGTTTACACAGCCTGACTAGGCTTTCTCTGTATTCTAGCAATTCCCCCAGCATGCTGCAGGGACAGTCACAATTTCTGAGACTGGCCAAGTGTAGCTGTCATGATCTGACCTTCTGCTTCACCCGCCTCACCCCACGCTTCCCCCTGCGCCTGGCCAGTCCTTTCCACTGCTGTCCCCTCATTCCCAGGTCACAACCCACGTGTGTGCAGGAGGCCAGGCTATACCCCATCGTCTTATGGACATAAGAGCCCTCATTTCCTTCACAGCCTAACAACTGTCTGAATCTATCTTGCTCGTTTTGTTTAACAGAACAGAAACTCCATGAAGACAGAGAACTCATCCGTTTTATTCAGTGCCTCCCTTGGTGATTACAACAGGGACTAGAGCACAGTACCGCTCAATTGTTTCTTGAATAAATAAATAGAGAAAAGCTAATGCTAAAAAGAGTTTATGTTTAAAGACACTAACCCTGCCCTAAATCGGGTTTATCTGATCTCACTTGGTGGGTGGAGGTCACTTGGAGGCTGAATAGAGAAAAGAAAAAGAGACCAGTAGGGCCACTGACTGGCAATAACTGTCATTATCCAGGAGGAACAGCTGTGTCCCTGTGAACAGTGTCACTGCAGAGACAAGAGAAATTTTTTATTAGAACACACAAAGGAAGGGAAATATCAAGAGAGCTCTAGACAGCCCTGTTAGAAACCTTTGGGTTCAAGGCCACTTTCCCTGGACAGAAAAGCTGGTTAAGTCTTAAGCATGGATATGACATTGTCCTTGTCAAGGTCAGCCAGTCACATATTTCTAGAATACTTTCCCAAAGTTGTGACTTTCTCAGCCTTTATGGGGGAAGAGAGGGAAACATCTAAGACAGTCATTAAGTGCCCAAAGAGTTCTTTGCAGATAATAAAGTTTTCTAAGTCCTTAATCAAAAAAGTTGGCCTGAGAAAGAAAAACGAGTCCTCAAAATGTACTTCTAATTAACGGTTGCAAGACTCCCGTGGTTCGTGGCTGGCATTTTTGTTGGACCACGGAAGCTCCTCTTGGGCAGCTGCATTTCATTTCGACCATCTGCACCACCTCCACACACACAGCATCCAGTTGGTAACCAATGGATACCTGCATCCCTCACACACCAGCAGAACTGAAGAGCAACAGTGGATACTAGCCAGTAGGCAGAGGCATTTCCAAGCAGAGGATTTTTAGGGAACCTCACCCAAATCCAAGTCTCAAATAATAAAAGAAGAAAAGGCAAAGGATTTGGGGTGAACCCTAAAAAGAAGATTACCAACAGAGAAACAAAACCACAAACTGAGTATTAGAACAATAAGTTCGGGAAAGTTGCCTAATGTTGACATTATAGGTGGCGAAGAGGGCAAAACTCATTGCTTCTCTAAACAAGGATTTAATGCTCCATCCCCACAACCAATGGCAGAACAAGGTAAAACTATTGTTTTTAAAGGAGGGGGGGGGGGCAAGTAAGCAAAATGTAGTTTCAGCCATTCCTAAAACACCAGTCCCCACCAGAGAACTTACCAACAGTCTATAGGTGGCATAAAAAGGAGAGCAGCTTTCAGTTACCGAGCAGTCACAAAGCTTTTACTACTCTGACCTGACTCCCTCCAAGGTCCCAGCTCTTATCTCCTTGGCCATGCATGCTTCTGAGTCATATCAGTTCACAGAAAACACACTGGCCTCTTACAAGGGGTGCAAGTGGCAAAGGTGAAAATGTGCAATCAAGAAAGAAAGGGAAGATAGTACTCTAAAAAAAATTTAGGCAAATTATACAGAATGGATCTCCCCAAGAAATAGCAGCTTTAGCATAAGAACTCCACAATGGAGTCATGTTTACTTTCAAATCTATCACCCATTTTGGAAGATATGAAAGTATTTAATTTCTCTGAAATGGTTACACATGCAACATTTCCTGGCGTGCTAATTTTTACCTTCTGTTAACCAAAATGTTTTAAGACAACTTAATATGCCACAAGAAAACATTTCAAAGGAGCTGTGGAGCTACACACAAATGCCATTCACTCAGAAAATAAATTTATGTCTCTAATACTTGCTGAGTGTCAGAAAAAAGCCCAATACCTAACATTTACAAGTTAAGCTGTCATACAAACCCCCAAATTGAAGAGAAACCATGACTCGGTGGCCAAGTTTTAAGTAGTTAGAGGAAGCTGGCAAAGCAGTGGTTCCCAAATCTGGTTCATCTTTTAACCCCAACAGTATCCCATTCCTGGCACCCCTCTGAATACCTGTCTTAGCTGGTCTGCTATGGTAGATCGCAGGAACCCTGAAACTTAACCTGCCTCTTCTCCAAGGAATTTTGACCAGTAGGCAGGCCTAGAAGCTGCCATAAGAAGAAACATGGAAAGTGTGGATTGACTGTGCTTCACTAACACCAAGGGAACTCCAAGCTGAAGCTGCTTTGTACTGAAATGCCCCAAAGATCTTATTAACTCAGCCACCCTGGATGGGGTCCAGATGGTCCAAGACAGCCAAGCCTCAGATCCAGCAGGGCTCCAGAGCAAAAGGTATCATGCAGCCAACTTCCTGGGCATGGCTGTCAGTTGCTTGGTAGTTCTGAAAAATGCTGGATCAGAATGCTGGCAATCTGCAGAGCCGGGCAGAACTTGAGAGCAAGTGTACACATCCCACAGTGCAATGTAAATTGTCTGTGATGGCCAAGTTCACTGAAGGCAGCTAGGGCCAGCAAATCAGGAGAAGTGGACAGAACTTATATAAAATTTATTTCATTGTTCAAGATGAAGAACCCTAAGAATATGAGCTGTGGCTGCCCTTTTGGCTACTCAGGGGTCCGAGAACCTTTTTCATCCAGTTACCAATAGCCTCTATTTCAGTTGATGAGGCCCAAATGGGTTTGTGTTGGACTGCTACTGTTCCCCAAAGCCATTCTCTCCTTCTCCCATGGAATCAGGAATTCATCAGAGAAACAGGCTACACAGAATATAAGCATGTCTTGTAGTCAGGTGACAATGGGCTGAAACTATGTCCAATCACACAAGAGAAATATGTGCAACTTTTGGGTCCTCATCTCTGCCCTTTCGCCCTTTTTTTCTCCCTCATCTTAGGCCACACTAAAGAGGAAGATGCCAAGAAGAATGTCAGAGCAATAGTTGGAAGGATCTCGAACCCCTAAACATTTTAGCAGAATGGAAGTGCCATTCTAGCTGACATTAACAGAAAAAGGAAACTAATCTCCACTTATGTCCTTATTGTTTGGGGTTTCTCTTAGATCAGCACAGCCAGCAATCCTAACACAGGCTCTGAACTAACGGGTAAAAAGTGAGCTCTTCCCGCCTTCTTTTCCTCAGCCAATCACAGGGCAGAATTATCACCTTCCACTCTGAAGGACAGAAAATTACACCAGGAGACTCAACAATCTCTGCTTAAGCTGGGCAAAATGGCGCAGGCCTGTAATCTCAGCAGTTTGGGCAGCTGAGGCAGGAGAATCATAAGTTCAAGGTCAGTCTCAACAACTTAGCAAGGCCCTAAGCAACTTGGGGAGACCCCCATCTTCTAAATAAAATATATATAAGGGCTGGTGGTATGGTTCAGTGGTTAAGCACCCCTGGGTTCAATCCCACGTAGTAGGGGAAAAAAATTTCTTTTTCTCCTTAATTCCAACCTTCCTATTTTAATTGTTAAACACAAAAAGATGAGCTTTACTCTTATGGCCAAGCAATGACTCAATCCACCTTTCAAGTACATTTTCTACCAGTCTTCTCAAATAGATTATTTGCAATTTCTGGAACAAGACTAGCAACACCAAACTAATACATCGATGCTGTTCCTTCTGCACGGAAGGCCTGAGACAGAAGAATCTCTCAACATTATGGTCAAATTCAAATGTAAAAATGTTCCAACTCCTAAGGGCTTGGAACACTCTGGAGAACAAAGGTGGGAAGGGGGGACTGAAGCATATTGTGGTATATCTGCCTGTTAACCCAACAGTTCTTAAGAGGTTTTTTGCTGTTATTGTTGCTATTTGTGGTGCTGGAGCTCAAACCCAAGACCTCATGCATGCTAGGCAAGAGCTTTATGATTGAGGTGCACCCACAGTCCACTTCTGCAAAGGTCTTCTGTGTGTGTGTGTTGGGGGGGCGGGGTGATACTGAGGATCAAGCCAAGCGACAGTCTACCATTGAGCCATACGCCCAGCCCTTTGTATTTTTTGAAACAGGGTCTTGCTAAATTGCTGAAGCCTTAAGCTTGCAATCCTCCTGGTCTTCTGAGTTGCTGCAATTATAGGCATGTGGCCTGGCTGGTCTGTAACATTCTTAATGGCAAGAACTGATTACTAATTTTTGTATCACAGACCCCAACCCCCACCTAACCATATGAATCTCAGTCCCTGGCACAGTAAGATTTCAATAAACATTTGGTGAACTAGTAACTAATGAATGAAATTGAATTGTGTTATTTTTTTAGGGGGGTACTGGGGATTGAAACCAGGGATTCTTTATCACTGGGCTACATTCCAAGCCCTAGTTGGAATTGCTGAAGCTCGCACTAAATTTCTAAGGCTGGCTTCTAACTTGTGATCCTCCTGCCTCAGCCTCTTGGTGCCTGGGAAAATAGATGTGCTCCACTATGTCAGGCTATTAACTTTATCTTAAGGGTCATTTTTGAAGTAGTTGAATATTCAAAGGCAGAGCCTATTAACTTCAAGAAGTCTTATAAACCACTTAAACACACACGCTCCTCTTAAACTATTACAACTTAGTCTATTACCATAGGAGAAACAGCCTTTGAGGTATAAAGGTGGTGCTACAGATCTATGACACGAGCTTCATCTATCATTTGTTACAAGCTGTACCTAATGGAAAAACAATTTTGCATCTGACAGAAAAATAATTAACTAGTTCACTAAGAAATCCGAGTTGTCATATTTTAAATGATCACTTTGCTTTGAAAGCATATCCTACATTGAATAGAATGTTAAACAGACATATTAAACAATATCATAAAAAGCTCCCTTGGATACCATATAGATTTATTTTTACCCTTAAGCTCTAAAGACGAAAAACAAACACTGCACACATACACACACACTGTGTTAGTGTCGCGGAATACCAGAAGCAACAGCTTATAATCTTTTCAATGATAACGGGAAAAAAAAATGTTTTTTGTATATGAAGAATAGGTCCTGGATCACATATCTGGACCTATTCCATGCTCAACTGAAATTCCTACCTCTGGTTATTTGCTTATACACAGTCACAGGGCCTAAATAAATGTCTATCAAAATAGTGAAATAAGCAACAATATAGCCAAAAGGAAAATTCAACTCCCCCTGAATCCATGAACATGAGGCTACAGGGGGCCACATCGAATGATAAATTGGGAAAAGTTATCTTTAAGTCAGTGAGGATTATGTAAACTTTTTTACCCTAGAATTCCCCCAATACAGTAGCATACCTGTAGAATTCTTAGGCTCACAGCATTTTAAAAGTGAAGGGAGTTTTAAGGCCATTTGTTCCAGATGCTCAGATATATTAACTGACCAGCTGGAGAACTAGTCAGTTTACAGGCACTGCAAAGCTCAGACTCACTGGTCTTCCTGGCTTTTGCAGCCCAGTACCCAAAATAAAGTCTACTTCCTACCATAACCATCACAGTTAAATAATAATTGTCAGAAATGAGATCATCCAGCCGTTCAAAACTTTCTCCCAAAATTTACGGACACAAACACCCATGAACATGCAAACATAGCAGGCACCAAACAGAAATCATGCCTACGAAGGCTCTAGGCAAACCTTACTATGGGATTCACTTGTACTTAATGCAGAAAGAAGGGAGCACAAGAATGCCTACCAGAGTGAGGCTAAAGGAAACTCATTCTATAAGAAGCTTGGTGAAGGTAACAGAAGTACATCAATTACAAACCACATGCTACCTCCCCTTAGGGAGGTAAGAACAGGGTATTATTGGGTCATTTCTTAGATCTTTCTTCCCTTTGTAATTTCTAGCATGACTTCTAGCAAATCATACTCCAATTTCAGAGGATAAAAAAGTAAGAACTGGCTGGGTGTGGTGGTGCGTGCCTATAATCACAGCTACTCAGTAGGTTGAGGCAGGAGGATCCCAGGGCCCAAGTCAACTTGATCAACTTGGGCAATCCCATCTTTAAAAACCAAAAGAAAACAGGGCCTGGAAAGTAGCTCAATGGTAGACCATGTGGATAGCAGCACATCAGAAGCCCTGGGTTTAATCCCAGTACGACTGAGGAAAAAAGAGTAAGAACCATTATACAGACTAAAATCGAAAGATGAAAGGACTTTAGAAAAGATAAATTCTTTTCCCAAACAGAAAATTCATACTTAAAACTTCTTTCAAATTCAAGTGGAAAAACGTAGAAGGATTTTAAATTTGTGGATGACTAATAAGGAGTCAAGTCTAGCACAGTAGCTGCTAATTCTGATTCAAGTCACCCTCTTGGGTAGGTGAGAGATGAACGATGCTTCAGGAACCCTGAAGAAATCCAAAGTGTTTAAAACAACATTCCAAAGGGTGTTTCTGTCCTAGAGGCTAATAACCTCAATTATGCATGATCCCGCTGTGTTCTGGGGCACAACTGAGATGGGAGGCCATGAAAATAAAATGTGACCCTCACACCCACTGTTAATATTGCTGGACATCAAGAGCTTGAGCAACCCACTCAGCCCACAGACAAGAGACTGTATATTGGTTAAGCATCTCTAATCTCCACATCTAAAACATCCCAAAATCTGAAATGCTTTGAATACTGAAGTGATGCAAGAGGAAAATTCCATACCTTACCTCACATGAGAGGTTACAACCTAAGTGCAGACACACCAAAAATATTGCATGAAACTACCTTCAGGCTATGTGTATAAAGGGTACATGAAACACAGATGAATTTCATGGGGTCCCAGCCCCAAGATATCTCATTATGCATATGCCAATTTTCCCAAATCTGCAACATTCCTGTTCCAAGCATTTAGAAGAAAAAACAATCCACCTATACTGGTAAACAACACCCAACTTATTTCCAGGAGTGAGGTTCTTGTGGTGGCATGGGCCATGTGAACCACAAAAATACCAGACAGCATGAAATAGAAACATAAATACACATGGAAGATACTCCACCTAAGCCTTCACCAGTGTACACAGTGAGGGCAGATCTAAAGAACTGGTCTCTGATCTTACTCTTTCTCCAGGAAAGCCCAGTGAGGGATGTGAGACTTCAGAATCTACCCCAAGGGTTGGGGCAGGACTGAACTCTCCCCTCTGTACCCTGAGGTATTTACGTGTCCTGAGAGAGAGAGAGAGAGAGAATACATAGCGACGGGACCAAAACTCTTAGATTCTAAATAGCCCCCCTCATTTATTTCATAGAATGTTCTTTAGTCCACTTTTTCATTGCTGTGACTAAAAGACCTGCCCAGAATAATTGAAGAAGAGGAAAAGTTTATTTGGGAGCTCAAGGTTCTAGAGGTCTCAATCCATAGACAGCAGAGTCCATTCCTCAGGGCTCAAGGTGCAAGAGTGTGGCAGAGGGAAGCAGCTCACAGGATGATTAGGAAGCAGAGAGAGAGACTCCACTCACCAGATACAAATAGATACCCCAAAGTCATGCCCCTACCTCCTCTAGCCACACTCTAACTGCCTTCAGTTACCACTCAAGACATCCCATCAGGGGATTAATTCACTGATTAGGTTAAGGCTCTCACAACCCAATCATTTCTCCAATTGCATTGTCTCATTCATGAGCTTTTGGGGGACATCTCACATCCAAATCATAATATCATTAATGTAAAAAAAAAAAAAAATCAGATTGAGTCAAACCTTTATTACTACTGCTGAGTACAAGGACAGACATCTTATTTTCAAGCCACTGCTGGATTAGTGGATGGACTTAGATGTAACATTCTCTACTACCTGCCTCCTTGTCTCTGCCTAAGATTGCAGCCAGAACAATCAAGAATGCACATGGAACACCATAAAATAAGTGGTACACTATTTTCTTCTAGCCTTCCTCAAACTACTACCTATCAGCATCCTGCTACATCTAACACAGAGGCAGAGATGGGTTTTCAAGCTATCCTGTGAACAACTCTGAGACAAAATTTACTCTTCTCAGAAGTTAGCATAATGCAGTTATTTAGGGACACATATTCATAACACCAACAATAAAACAAATCCAACTTATAGACAATTATTCCAAAAAGTGTCACTTCTTTCTCCCTCCTCAAATCAAAAGAGGGAAAGAAAAAGAAACAAATGCAAATTGCCATCGGCAGAGTTTCACGTTGAAGGTGCACAGAAAGATTCAAGAGCAATTCAAGGTGTTTGTAGCCAAGGCCTGTTCATCAGCCCAGCAGGAGGTGCAACACCATCTGGTGCCCATGTCCAGCGGAAGATGTATTGCTCAGGATCAATTCTGAACAGCAAGCAAGTTTATTTTTACCCTTAGAAAATTTTATGCAGAAAACTACAAGGACATAAATGTCTGCGTTAGGCATGCCAGGGACATTTCACGAGACGGGAAAGTGGGATCCAAAAATGGGATCCAGCAGAAGCTGGCTTTCATCACGACTGATTAAACACTCTCTGTACACCCTGCAGGAGCCCCAGTCAGGAAGTCTTCCAGAAAGTCTTCCAGAAACCACAAGGACTAAGGCACGTAAGAGAGAAGCCTGTCCTGGAGTTCCCTGAAGCCAGAGTTGGAAGGGCTCCCTGTCATCAGGCTGGGACTCTGTAGAGGGCTCCTGAGGCATGTCCACCACAGCCCAGGTATAAGGCCAGTCCTGGTGGGAGATGAGAGTCCATTCCTGGGTGCTGGAAACCTCTGTAAGACTGTAAGACAGGCACCTCTGCTGGGTTCTCCCTGGAGGACTGCTGTCTTGGAACCTCAGATACCCAGACAGCATCGTCTTTTTGCAAGTGAAGTTGGTGCCTTTTTTTTTTTTTTTTCCTCTGACAGAAACATAATACTTGTTCAATGCCAGAATTTGATAAATACTGGAAAAACACAAAGAGATTTTAGAAAGCAGTTATCATTCCACCTCCTGCAGTTATCAACTGGCAAGAGTTTAGTATGAACAATCTCTCTTCACAGATCTGAAATATGTATCTCCATATACACAAACTATCTCCATATACAGGAAAATATGATGTGTGTGTTACACACAGACATGTCCTTTTGCAGTATATTATTTACATACATATATCACAAAAATATTACACCTGATTTCTTGCAGCGGCTTTTATATATATGTTTTTTTTTTTTTGGGGGGGGGTACCAGGGATTGACCTCAGGGGTACTCAACCACTGAGCCACATCCCCAGCCCTCTTTTGTATTTTATTTAGAGACAGGGTCTCAGTGAGTTGCTTAGTGCCTCGCTATTGCTGAGGCTGGCTTTGAACTCACGATCCTCCTGCCTTGGCCTCCCAACAGCAGAGACTACAGGTGTGCACCACCACACCCAGCTCATAATACATTTTGAATACTTTTTCGTGATAATATATTATGACCACAGTTGAAAATCTAAGTGTGTGCATTGCACACACACATATCATGTTTTACTTAAATAACCCCACACTGCTAGTCATTTAGTTTCAATTTTTTTATCTTATAAAAATGACACAATAAGCTGTATTCCACTTTTATCTTTTGTAATTTAACACATTTCCTTAGAATACCTGATAAACAAGAATATTTTTAGGCTTCTGGAGTAATAACATTCCTACATTGCTTTCAGAAAAGTTGAACCACTTTAGATTCCCCAATAGCAAGATAAAAGAATACTTAGATACTTCACACTGTCACAGTGTCTGCAATCTACATTTTATTGTTAACTTAAAAAATTATTTCAAATCCAATATTAATAATTAGTACTGTTGAAAAATATATTAATTGTGTACCTACTGTGAACCAGGCATTATTGAGAGTGGCTTATGAGTTTAAAGTAGGACTGTCTTCCTAACCCCATCATATGAATAGAGAAACTGAGATGTGATGAGGTGAGGTAATTTCTCCAGCTGGTAATGGAACTGCTGGGGTGTAGAACAGATAGTCTGATCCAGAGTCCAGGCTCTTAATAAATGCATCATACAACCACACAGCAAACCATCTACCTCAATGAAAGATGTCAGGTATCAGATTAATGATGAGCAGAGGGATAGGTGGAAATACATCTGGCCAATCATACCCAAACCTTTATTTATATGCTCAGCATCACCATTTGTGGGGTAGTCCCTTAAGCAATGAATAGCCTATACCAACAGTGCACTCCTAACTTCCCGTCGGCTCACTCATCAGAAAGTGACCTGAGTTTATTATTACTCTGGCAAGAAACTATTTGCCAGGTCAGACTAATCGCATAAAAAAGTGAATTTTTTTTTCACTTTCTTGTGTTAAAAAAAAAATGATAGAATCCAGAAATTTCCCCAAAGAACTCCAAGTAAGGACCTGAACAGATACTTACACACCAAAGCTCACAGTAGCACTATCCGCCATATCCAAAAGGTGGGAGAAATCCAAGCGCACATCTAAGGATGAGTGGGTGAATAGGATGCAGTAGGAGCCGGGCACGCTGGAGCACACCTGTGGTCCCAGCTACTTGGCAGGCTGAGGCGGGAGGATGGAGTGAGCCCAGGAGTGCGAGGGAAGCCTTGGTGACACAGTGAGGCCCTGTCTCAAAAAAAAACAAACAGAAACCAAGATGCCGTGTTTACATACATAGGAATGTTATTCAAACTTAAAATGAAGAGAATTTCTGGCACATTCTGTAACCCAGATGAAGCTTGAAGTGACTAGGCCAAGTGAAAGAAGCCAATCGAAAAGGACTCCACTTTGGGGCTAGGGATATAGCTCAGCAGCTCTCGATTCACATGCACAAGGCCCGGGGTTCAATCCCCAGCACCACAAAAAAAAATAAAAAGAAAGAAAAGAAGAAAGAAAAAGATTCCACTTACATGAGGGGCCTCGCGTCATCAACTTCACAGAAACCCAAAGTAGAATGACAGTGGCAAGGCTGAGGGGAGGGAGGATAAGGAACTGTGTGATGGGTAAGGAGTTTAAGAGTAGGGAGAGGAAAAAGACCTGGAAGTGAACATGGTGACCGATGGTTGCACAGCAATGTGAGTGGACTTAACACCACCATGTATTCGAAAATGGTAAAGTTTATGTTATACATCTTACTACAACTTCACACACACACACAAAACTTCCTGCAAGCTTTGTATTAAGTTCAAGTACTTCAGCCTCTAAGGCCCTAACCAGATGTTCCTACACCCTTCTGGGTAATGCTAGACCATAAAAGTTGGGGATGGAGTGTTGTCAGGGAACGGGGACAACAAGATCTTAAAATGAAAATGTCTCTAAAAATACTCGGTTTGTAATTGCAGGAGCCAAACTGAACTGTGAAGTCCACCTAAGTGGGCAGCCTGGAGTAACACAGAAAGAAGAAGACTCTAAGAGATGGACTACAGAAGCCACACTTGCTACAGAAGAATAGATGGAATCAAGAACTACTGAGTTTGCAGGGAGAAAAGATCTGACCCCAAGCTTGCAAGAGCACCTGATCTCAGGCCTTCAGTGGGCAAGAATGCAGGATGGAGGAAGCAGAGAGGTCATCTGTCTATCCCCTAAGGCAGCATTCCATGTCATTCCTGATCTGGAATGCACTTACTGGGAAGGGCACCTCTGGGAGCCAGAAAGATAGCTATGGCCAGCTGGCAACTTCTTGTAATCATACGGAAGTTTCAAAAACACATTTCAAAAGACTCGTGCTCAGAAATGTTGTCTTTTGGCTTATTTAATAGAAGGTCACTACAAAATCCCCCAAGACAGTTTAATTACCACGCAACTAAATAAAGTTGTTCTAAAGAAAGGAGAGCTAGGACCACTAAGGCTAATGACATGTTGCTACTGCCTGACACTGGGAAACAGCAACAGGACTAAGACCAGAAAAGAGCTGAGCCCCCTTCCCAGGCCACCATCTTGAATCTTGCTGTCTCACAAGTAACACACATACTGTAGAGTAAGGAATTTAACTGGCCTTTGTCGCTGGTTCCTGTGAGGAAGACTATATCATTGGAATTTCCTGAGTAACAGGAGTGTCTTATCCTGAGCCCCATGGATCAAACCTGAGTTTCTACTAAAAGATGAGCTGACTCAGGGGGTGATGGTCACCAGAAAGACCAACCATGTAATCAGAGGGTAAGGGCTCTGAGTCACCCCGACTGGGAGACGAGGGGGGTCATCACCGGCCATATCACTATGCGCAATCACTCCTATATAGTAACACCCAAGAAAGGCTTTGGACACCAAATCAGGGTTGCTTCTGGTCAGAGAACACATGGATATGACAGGAAGGTGACATACCCTAATCCCACAGGGACAGGGCTATTGAAACCCTCCCAGACCTCATCCTGTGTGTCCCTTCAATTGGCTAATCTTGACTTACACTATCTATCTATCTCTTACCAGGGATTGAATCCAGAAACACTCAGCCACTGAGCCACACTCCCAGCTATATATATATATATATATATATATATATATATATATATATATATATATATATATATATTAGTGTTTTATTCCTTCTTTTTTTTTTCTTTTCAACACAATGCCTTTATTTTTATGTGGTGCTGAGGATCGAACTCGGGTCCCGCCCATGCTAAGCAAGCGCTCTACCACTGAGCCACAATCCCAGCCCCTGAAGTTGCTGAGGCTGGCTTTGAACTCATGATCCTCCTGCCTTAGCCTCCCGAACAACTGAGAGATCACAGGCATACACCACCGCACCCGGCTTGACTTAACGTCCTTTGAAGATAAGTATAAGTAGAGTATTTTCTAAAGTCACTCTAGTGAATTATCCAACCCGAGGGATCACAGGAAGCCCCAGACTTTAAGCCAGTCAGTCAGAAATGTGAACAGCCTGGGACCCAACTTGTAGCTGGCATTGAAAGGGGAGCCATTTGTTTGGGGACCATATCCTTTAACTCATAAGGTATAGACTAGCACAGCTGTACTGCATTATGCCTGTGTGTATCAGAACATGTCTCTCCCATTTTCAGTCAATTCAAATGCTCCGCCCTCAGGTCGTTCATCTGCTACAATGATGGCAACTGTTAACCACTAGACATCTTCTCCCACTTAATAACAGCTACAATGTTTGAGGTCTTGTTATCCCAGACAAAGTTCTAAGACCTTCTGCACGTATTTCCTCAATCCTCATGGAAACTTCATAAGATGGATACTACTATCATTCCTTTTTTTATAGAGGAGAGCACTGAGGCACAGAGAAGTTATGAGACTTTCCCAAAGCCACGTGGTAGAGGCAAAAGAAGCTCCTGTCTCCGAAGTGGTCCTAGGACAGGCTGTGGCTGCTGGCTGCCCACCATCCCCATGTGCTCCCTCCTTCTAGCCTCACAGTGGCCACATGCCAATGTCCTTGGGGAAGAAGGTAAGCCTTCTGATGACAGAATTATCCTGCTTTGATTGCAGCTCAGGAAAACAAATTTCGAGAACACAGCACTGAAGATGGTTAACTATTTCTCTGAAAGTCTTTTCCAACAAAAACACAAATTAACAGCTGCATGGTGCTGAATGTAAATGAAAGTGACAAATTTCACTGCAGTAAGTGAACAGGTGAAAGTTGTTCCTTATCATCACCATCATTCCCCTCACTGCAGGCTGAACCTCTCCTCCATTGACATAAATCTCCTCTCCCCTATTTTTTTTTTCATTATTTAAACTCTAAATTGTTAAACATTCTCTCACTTTTATTAAAGTGATGTCCTGGTTTGATGTCTTCAGTGTACTGAGAGTGCACCAATTAAAACCTCAGGCAGTCATGGTGGTTTACATTCTCTAATAAAATTATATAATGAGGACACCGCTTGGTCATTCATCCATTTCATTCACTCATGAATGTTTTGAGTACCCATGACATTCAGAGCAACATCTTAGGCAGCTTGGGTACAGAAATACATCTGAAAAGGTCTTCAGGGAAGAGAATCAAAGGAGGAAAGGGCAAACGTGTGTGTGTGTGTGTGTGTGTGTGTGTGTGTGTGTGTGTGTGTCAGAGAGAGAGATATGAAGGGAGAGAGAGGGAGGGAGAGGAAGAATGAATGCAGGCATGTATGTGTGTAATTTCAGGAAGTCAATGATATTAAAACAGAGCAAGTAAAAATCTGAGAGAAACACAGGACAACATGTATGGCTGGAGTAAAATAAACCACGGGAAAGTCAGTAGCACATGAAGTCAGAGAGGGGTCAGCTCATTCTGAATGGAGGTAGCCAGGCCTGCAACACCAACTTCCTTGCCTGGCCTGGGTCCATGCCATCTTGGCCTTACAGTGGACAACTGTTCCACCTTCCTAACCAATCTCTCAGCTTCCATGCTTGTTCCTTTACAACCAACTCTTCATACAAGGTGAACAAAATTTAGAAAGCATAACTCTAACCCCCTACTCAAAATCCTCTGAACATGTCCACCACAGTTTGCAAAGCTGGGATTTTATGCTCCCTGCCCAGCCACGCTCTCCTGGTGCCAAGACAGTTCACTCTCCAAGCTCATCTCCCTGCCCCCTTCCCTCGCCCACATGGCCTGGGAGCCGAGTCAAGTCTGCTCCTGCCTCAGGGTCCCCACACATGCCACCTCCTCCTCCTCCTGGAGTTCTATCCATTCTGGATACTCCCCTGGCTCTCTGCTCAAACATCACCCCCCTCCCCAGACCACCAATCTAAAATGGTCCCCAAGGCAGTATCTCCATCCCTCGCCCCCACTGCTCTTCAGAGGTGTGTGCACCTGGCATGTGATTTACCTGTTTATCAACTTTCTCTGTCTTTACTCACATCTATCCCCAGTGCCCAGAATAAGGCTGGGTACCGAGTTGGAATTCAATGAATATATGTCAAATCCAAGAATGAGTGACTTCATTTGTGTTATCACGACGGGATTATGCCGAGTAGACCCGGGAGCTGCAATCTCGGGCACCCAGCTACCCGTACCACCTGCCCAGGGACAACACTTCTGGGTGCAGTTCCTGTTGTAAGCTCAGAAGGCGATATCCAACATCTGGCACAGCCAACTTACCCTCCTATTCTGAGCCTATCAGGACAAGAACATCCTACAAAATCATAACCACCCCAAAATTCACACCAAAAAAGCCAACACGCACTTCTTAGTGGATGAGTTCATCTATAAACTGTGAAGTGGAGTCACCATCTCAACTCCTGTTAGAAAGTGGGTGGACAGAATTTTGCAATAAGCAGGAATGTCTTTAGTGCCCTTTTCTCACAGGGACTCAAGCTCCATCTATAACAATTAACTGAGCTCCTTTCATGTAGCGACTTCAGGCTTGGACCTAGGAACATGCTGACACCAACAGGCAGTCCCTGAGCTAGGGACCTTCTTGCAGTCTAGCGGGAGGGACAACTGGACTTGTCATCTTTCAGTCTACTACTCATAAGCCTCAGGGCTTTGTCTTTTCAATACTGCTAAGGAATCAGTGTCTAAAAACTTTGGGAGTGTCATCTCAGCCCACCCCCCTCCCCCCCCCCCCGAGATGGAATTCAGGCCTGGGTCAGAGGCAGAATCTCATGATTGACTGCAAAAGCAGAGAACTTGGCTGGGCTGGTCGTGTAGCTCAGTGGCAGAGTGTGTGCTTGGCGGGCACAAAGCCTTGGGTTCAACCCTGGCACACGAGAGAGAGAAAAGGATCTCACTTTCTCCTGCATTTTCCTCCCTGAGACACCTGCAGGCAGTCATGATGACCAAAGTCAACTTTTCTCCTATTTTGTGGGCAAGAGTAGTAGCACGAAGAACATGCTCTGGGCAACTAACTGGGAAATACAATGTCCTTCTGATGTGGCACTGTCACAGAATGACAAAGACCGGCAGGTTCATTAAATACAAAGACGTCCCAGCCTGGCGAGACCTTCCTCAGGACGTTGCTGTCTTATGGCTGTTTAGCCTTCATACATCTCCTTTGGGCCTGTTAGTTCGAGCAAATATTCCCTGTCACGGGGTGCCATGGTTTGGATCATTAACATGCCTTAAAGGTTCATGTTGTAAATGCAAGGTTCCTGGTATGGCACTATGGACAGGTGGTAGAAGTTTTAAGAGAGGCTCATAGAGGGAGGTTTGGGGGTCATTGGAGATGTGCCTATGAAGGGGAGAAGAGGACCTCCAGGCCCCCACCTCCTCCTCCTCCCTTTCAAGCACCATCCATGGTGAGTGGCTTTGCTCTCCCAGGTGCTCCCCTGCCATGATTTACAAAGGCCCCAAAGCAATGAGGCCAACCAGCCATGGACTGTCACCTCCAAAACCGTGAGGCCCAATAGCTTTTTCTCCTCCTCAGGTTCTGATCTCAGGTAATAAATGTTACAGTAACAGAAATCTAGCACGCTAGGCTAGCAGAGCATGTTCCACTCAGAGTAACACATCCAAAAGGCCAACACATTCCCGGCTAAAATCATAACCAGGCTTTGACTGGACCATCCACATTGATCAGTTCTACTTTCCCATTTGGGGAGACAGGCAGAATCAAGAAAGACTTGGGGATCAGTCTTCTTTTTTCTTTCCCCAGTCTGAGAGTATGGGCCATGCTGTGCAGGCCACGGACACCACACAATAGGCCACCATTCATAATTCAGCCCTCCTCAACCCCGTGAAGACAGCAGAACGCCCGACAACACAGGCCCTCAGCAGAGCGCCAGGGATCCCTGCAACGTGGACCCCTCCTTCTGAACCAGGAATGACAAGGTGAAATGGCACTGTGCTGTGGAGAGCAGCCTCTCATCAAAAAAAAAAAAAAAAAAAACAGAAGAAGATATTCAATGGCAGCTCTCCACTTCCCTGAAGGCTAAGGTTCTTCCCTTGGTTATTCACGTTGCCGCCCGCTGGCACTCATAGGCCGAGAAGTGATTGTCAAAGATCTGAGCAGCTCAGGAAAAGAAAGACGCAAAACTGGGAAAGCTCTATTATACCACTTACAATTTCTTTTTCTGGGAAAAGAAAAAAACACGGCTGTGATGTGATTGCTATGATGTGATTCTAGGGGCTGAGTACCTAAATCAGTTACACACTCATATCAAAAGTACTGCATAAATGGAACAAGATCTGTGACACACAGGACCTTTGTTGTTAGTAAGAAATCCTCCTTTAGGATGGTATTTAATATTGCCTTTACATAACACTTCTTTGAAAGTTTTTCTTCTTTACTGATGTTTTCCTACCGCAGCAATCAGCCAGTAATCAACATCAATGTCAAGCACTTTCCCTGAGACATGAACAACGCTATCACCTTCACATACACAGAATCATTCCCAGTTGCAAAACAAGGGGCTGGGAATGGGAACTGGCAAAGGCAGAATTCTGGCCCCATGTATCCTGGAGTCCCCCCACTACTGACCACAGGGCTGTAGGAGGAGGTTCTGTGCATAGACTTAAGACTTAATGCAAACAACTGCTGAGTCTCTCTTGCCTCTGAAGTGCTCTCCTCACAGGCAAGGCTTACCTGCTGTCCATGCAGGTATTTTCAAATAACTTTGGCACTGAGCATGAGAACAATGAACAGATACAATCTCTATCTTGGAACTGTGGTGGTGAGACAGACATATCAATAAATTGTCATAAGATTAGATAAAAATGAAGATCACCCATAGGTTCAATACCTATCTCTTGAGAGCTACTAAGTGCCAGGTACCATTCTGGATGCTGGGCACACAGTGGTGTACTAATACAACAGTGCATGACATTGGCACAATATGTTAAGGACCCAGCAGAAACCTCTCTCATCGGATCAAGGAAAATCAAAGAATGCTTTTCTGAAAAGGAAGGCTACAGAGACATTGAAAGGACCCTAGAAGGCTGAAAGATGGCAGGGAAGTCATCCCCAAGAGAGAGAAGGGCAGGTGACAGATCAGAGAACCACCAACCAGACACTTTCCAGGGCACCTTTTTCTGCATCCCTGGGACATAAGGGGAGGCAGGGGTGCCCAAGGCAAGGCTGTGGAGGCACAAGGTAGTCAGGGCCAGGAATGCCGCTATAGGACTTAGCACTCTCCTGTAGGTGACTTTGAAGAACCGTGACACCCAGCAAGGACATGATCCAATGTCTATCTCAGAACTAGATTTTCTTTAACCACCTCTGCCTCTCCTTCCTCAGAGGCTTGAAAATGAAAACACACACACACACACACACACACACACACAAGGTTAGTAGATTTGGCAACTTGATATAAACTCATGTCAAAGAATAGGGCCTGTAACATTCTTCAGTTTTAATTGCAAAAGACAGCTAGAAACCATGGAAGGGGATAAGGAAAAAAAAATAGAGAGAAAGAGAGGGAAAAAAAAAAAAAAAAACCTTTCACAGACAAGAAAAATCAAGTTAAAAGGCAGCTTCCCAGAGACAACACCCCTGACTTAGCAATTTTGCTAGAACTATTCTTTTTCATCTCTGCTGGGACCAAACGAAGCCGCTTGGCAAATGTCTCCCACGTCACGTGTGGCCTGCTGCCCACATAACACCCCTACGGGAGCCACGACAAGCTCCAAACTTGGCTGCCTTGGCTCCCCGGGAACGTGCCAGCCTCTGACAGATCCAGGGAGAAGTGAGAATCATCTTCTCACCATGCACGACGGCCGAAGAGAAAGCTTATTTCTTTTAAATAATAATCCTAAGTTAATTTAACCGTTCAACATTTCTGAGAGCCTTCAAACTGAATACTGAATTTCCCCCATCAAGTGAAGGGCAATTGGGGAGCTCTGTGACCCAAACTTCAACTCTTCAATACCCTCTCCATTCCATTTCTACAGACAAGACACACTTTCAACTCAAAAAACGGTACTCTGAAAACACACCGATATAATAAGACTGCTGCAATGCTATGGTTTCCAAGCTAAACCCAATCAGGAGCTTCTCCATGCTGTATTCTGCTTACCGACTACACTTTAACCCTGTAAGTCTCTCTAGCTTTCTTTCTTGATTGCTTCCATACATAAACTTATATTTAATTTCTATATAATTGTCTGCCTTCCAAATAAAATTCCACAGCTCAACAAGTGCTGTTTGATAATTAGGTTTTTTTTTTTTCATTATAGAAGCAGCACATTCAATTTTACTGCCTGGCAGATCAACATGCCTATCAGCGAAGCAAGGAATTTTTGTTAATCTGAAAGTAGCCATTGATGTTTACTTGTCAGTGTTTGAAATATTTGAAATGCCTCCAGTGAGGATCAAAATAAAGACATGGGTTACAAGTTAGGCTTATCTTTCTGTACTACATAATTCTACTTGCGTAATGTACAAAAACATGTCAACGGACCTGGGCTGTCAAAAAGTCAGGGCGGTAGGAGGCAGCTTAGAATGAGAATAATGGTGAGAGATCCTAAAGGGGTACATGTAGGGAGCTTCCAGGAACTGCATGTATTTTGCTCTGGTACTTGACACTGTTTTGAAAATTCATCATACTGTATGCTAATGATATGTGCAGTGTTCTTTATGTGTAAATCAATACAAAGTCTTCCAACATGGAAGGTGAAGTATAGTTTATACTCACAAAGACCATAATGATCAGAAATTCAAATTTATCTTTCAAAGAACACTGGATCAAGAGAAATAACTAATTGCTTTACTAGACCTACTTTCATTTATTTTTCTTTAAAGAAAAACAAACAAAACAAAGCAAAAACTTCACCATCCTAACAGTGGCATACTTACCACCAGATTTTTACATCTCTTCCTCCATACAAAATTTTTTCCAACAAAAACCATGCAATAATCAATAATGATTATTCTTAAATCATTCTTCAGCTTTAAAACTACATTAAAAAGTGTCAATTTTAAGGTCATTTTGCAAAATTAAGTATATTATTTCTCCTATGAAATACATAACTTGCATGCACTTAATGTTAAATTCAGAATTCTCATTTTTCACTGTTTTAAATTTTAATCACATATTAAAAACTCCCAATGGTCACACAGAATAACAGAAGTGAAGAAACTCAAGTTCTATATCCTCATCTTCAGCAGAGGTACCATGGTTTATTTTGCACATCTCTATTTAAATGCAGAAACACATGGTTCCATAATGGATGGAGACATGAAGTGAGCCTATAGGAAGCTCCAGCAGTTCTGAACTGTTGGGAATGATTTGCAAAGCAGTGTGTGGAGCTGTTTTCACGTGTCAGGGCTGGCTGTATAGCGTGAAGTTCTCCATGTTAACTTCCATGTAGAATAGAAGCCATTATTGAAAGGTTAATTAAAAAAAAAAAAAAAGTGTGCTAATCTAATCTCTGTGTATACAGAGAAATGCACTTTATCTAACAAAGGGATTATGTCCTGATAAATCCATTTTAAGTTGAAAAGGTACTGAATATACTGTATACACTGTATAGCCTTTGCTGCTGCTTCTGGTAGTGATGCTGATTGGGAATGGTGGCCTTCTGCCACTGCCCACCACCAGCAGAAAGTATCCTTCTGCATCTCACTCACTAGCCCAGGAAAAATTCAAAATGTGAAGCCTGGTTTCTGCTGAATGCATGTAGCTTTTGCACCATCTTATTAAATGGGGGAACTCTGGCATTACAGATGAGCATGTATATACAGAGGCACATTAATAATAGCAGCAATTATTTAGAACTTAGACCAACAAAAGATCTTTTTTTCATTTTCAGGGAAGTATTTGATCACTGGCTTTGTTCAGAATTACCCACACATCTCAACAGTAAAAAGGCAAACTAGTTGGAGTCAGTTTGATTGTTTTTAGTCTCTGCAGACAATGAGCCCCTCCCCGCAATGCTGCACCTGGAGAAGACCATTTCCACAGCCCCACCCTGAGGAGGCAGCTGCAGTACAGGAGAGGCGAAAGAACCTTGCAAACAAAAACCTTCTGAAGGCACAAAATAAACTGTCAGGTTCAGGCACAAAAGCTAGTTAGGCTGGATCTTTCTTTTTTGTGGGGCTGTCCTGAACACTGTAGATATTTAGCAGTCTTCCTGGCCTCTACCTACTCTAGGCCAGAAACACACTCCAAAAACCTCCACCAAGATGGGACAAACATCTCACAAGGAGCAATAGCACTGGCTCCCAGTGAAGAATCAGGCACCCTGCTGGCTTCTGGGAAGGGTAGGATTTTTTTTTTTTTTTTTTTAATGGTGCCTTCTGAATTCTTTACAGGTATTTTTTATTCAACAAATACATTTACATACACAAAGGAAATTCAAGAAA
Source organism: Callospermophilus lateralis (assembly GCF_048772815.1). Taxonomy (NCBI): domain Eukaryota; kingdom Metazoa; phylum Chordata; class Mammalia; order Rodentia; family Sciuridae; genus Callospermophilus; species Callospermophilus lateralis. The sequence continues at coordinate 108,637,280 of NC_135313.1, read as the reverse complement.
GAAACAAGAAAGAAAGGAATGTTTAGGTGAGAGAGTGTACCTCTGAGAAAGAGCCAGCATTCCTCTCAAATGATCTTTCCTTTCTCTTCAGATTTCCCCAATGAACAAGAAAAACATAAAAATTTACATCTTTCTAAAGACATTAGCCCATGCAAGATTTTCTATAAAGATGAAAATGAATGTCTTCAATATTCCTGGTCCTTCTAAAGCCAGAATTAGACAGGCAGACCAAGGGTCAGAGCCAGAGAACAGAGGGACTGAAATGTTATTGTCACCAATAACTAATAACGGGTGTTATTCCTTCCTTGGAATCACTTCCCTTACATACACCTCCCACTCTGTCATATGGTTTGCCCAGGCCAGAAGAGAATGGAAGCAAGAGACCTGAACAGGAGGGCAGGGACCCCATGCCTGCAGAGCCTAAAGGACAGCCAGTCTTGGAATGGTCAAAAGAGCAAGGACTGGGAGACAGCAGCCCTGAGCTTGAGTCTTTGTTCAGCTGCCCTGTAATCCTGACCAAATTACAGCCTCTTGAGGCAAGGTGACATGTGCTCCACAGTGCTGCTGAGTAGGTTCATCTATACAAAAACACGTGGAGGTTTTCCTATAAATACTACTTTTACTGATGGACTACACACATCACAGTCCTCACCCAGGCGTAAATGTTGGCTTCACCAGTGGTTTTAGTAACAGCCCTAGTGTTGGTTCCAGCAGCACTTACAATAGGTTCTAACAAGGAGAAAAGAGCAAGAAACAGACCCAAGAGGCAGCAGAACAAGGCGGTGAAGAACAAAGGGCCTGGGACCCACTCAGCCTGGTTTCAGATGCCAGTTGGTAACACCTTGGGCAATTTTTCTGCCTTCTTAACTCTTCATTTTGCCCCGGTCTCTTTATCCATAAGCTAAGGGTAATAATTAGGCCAGTCCATTGGTGGCACACACAGTAATTCTGTTCTATAAACTCACGGCAGACACTGACCTCGCAAATCCTGAACATTGCACATAGACAATATTCAAGGCTAGGTTTCTGCAAGCCTCAGGCCACGGCATTCTCATAGCCTTGTTTTATGTGTGTTTGTGTTCAAATGCACCTTAAATCATTGTCTCATTAACATGGAACTCCTGCCTGTAGCCCACTCCCGAATGAAAGCTGTCTAGCACACCTAACCCCCATAAGGTATGTGGAAGCCCTCTTGTGCTTCAGCTCTATGCTTGAGGGCCACATTAAGCAGCAGAATCACCCAAAACAGAAAATAGACAAAGATGGAGAAAAGGTGGCACCAACCAGATGGAAGAAAGAACACTTGTTTACAAGCTGAAGCAAAAGGCACAGGAGCCCCTTTGATCAACCTCAGCTGGGGTTGTGGGTGCCAGGCAACTCAAATTTTAACCCACTCCATGCATGTCCACAAATAATCAGAAAAATGCTGTTTGGTGTTTTTTTTTTGTTTTTTTGTTTTTGTTTTTGTTTTTGTTTTTGTTTTGCGGGGGTGGGGTTATAGGTAAGTTCTAGCAAGTATGTAATTTTGCAAATACACTAATCTACAAATAATGAAGATGGACAATACCTACAGACTCAGTGTGGTTTAATGATTCAATGACTTAATACAGACAGAATGTTAATTATTTGGGGCAGTCAAATATGTAAATAAAATCTGTGATGGAAACAGGAAGAGAGGTATTACCACATAGATGGTAACGGAGAACCACAAGGAAGGGAATGGGGAAAGGAATCAGGAATGAAATTCCCTTCCCTAAAGCCATCTCTTACTCAATCTTTTCACCAAAAATTGTATGCCCATGACAGCCATCTCTCTTTCGGCTCTCAGATCCACCATCTATGTACCAGTTCCCTTGCAGCATATACCAGAAAACATTTCCCAAGCTCCCTGGCCAATTGGATCTTCCTAGAGTTGGCCTGTGGGAAGGCAGGAGGGCAGAAACAGCCAGGGTCCCTCTCCCCTCACCCTGTGCCCGGGGTATCTTCTCCAAGGATGCAGCTTTCTCCAGGGGGTCCTCCTGCCTGTTTCCAATAATACCATCGCTTCCCCTGCAGTCCTAGAGGTGGAAATTTCCTTCAGTTACAAATCTCTGGGTTGCCACAACATACTATGTAGTAGCTTACCCTCTTCTATCACCTAAGTGCTCAATTTTTTTTTTCCTGTTAGGTTCCCTGTTTGAAATGCCTCGCCCAGATTTCCTCACTGGCCCAACTGACTGACACCTTGATAAATACTGGCTCTAGAAGATGCTATGCCCTGAAACTTTTGCCAACAATGTCTCCCTACCCATATCCCTCACATGCACCTGCTGTCCCTTCCACAATCACATCTCGGACTCTCAGATCTCTCTGAATTGAGAGAAAATAAAAGGTTTTGCTTTGGGTTTAATTCACTACAGCAGGAAGAGAAAGACATAAAAAGCTGACAGAGCGGTAATATCTTTATCAAGTTATATTACCTCTGCTACCTTTCAACATGGGCTACTCACTGGCGGCCCGTGCTTTGACACAGCCATGGTTTCTCTCTACTTAAGTGCTATTTACTTTCTAAAGGCCAAGCATTATGCTCAACTCATAAATACCTTGATTAAAAAAAAAAAATTCCAAATGTAGCCTATGGCACACAGCCAATTCTCTCTCACCGTCAGCATCAGCCATTCTGGGCACTGCTGACTGCAGACCTGTGTGAACGCTGGCTATTAATTCAGAGGCAACTTCCATTCTCTTTTCTTTCCATTGTTTCTTGCCCCAGTGCATAAAAACATTACACCTGACTATGGCCATCCTCAGGCATAACAGATGAATAAATGAATTCATCTGGATAAAGAATTCAACAGTGAATAAGGTTCTGATCAGTGAATCAGAAAAGATGTGGAAAAGGAAATAAGGGAAATGCTAGCTACTGGTCAAAATCTAAGTTCCCTTCTTGGGCACACAGCAGCTTACATTTCCCAGCCAGGGGTGGCCAGATAATCAAGTTCGAGATAATAGAATGTAAGCAGAAGGTGACACTATTCACCTGCCAGACCTGGACATAAAACCCTCCTAGGTGGGTTCCACCATCTATTCCCCCATCGCATGGGCTGGAATGATTGATGGCAGGGTGAATATGGAGGGCCTATGTTTTTTGTTTTTTGTTTTTTGTTTTTTAAAGGCAGGGCCTATTTAGTCTGGTTCATTAAAAGACTCCTTAAAAGAGGTCATTGCTCTCCATACCTCCAAGCAAACTGTTCAACAGGCTAAAATAAGGAGAAAAAAAAAAAACAAACTCATACTAGGTGCAAATGACTATAAATATAAACACACATGCACACGGGGGTCCATTTGTTACAGAAGAACACTTTGGCAGGACATGCCCCTTTCAAATGAACTGTCAGTCATCTGGTCAGGGTGACTGAGGAGGGATAATCTCCGGCATGTCCCTTCCAAAAGGAACCCACCTGAGCAAGTGACACAGAAACAAGCACCTGCTCCTGGTTCCATGTGTCCTGCAGGCAGAACAGCTTGTTATCCACCTGCATTTTCCATTCTGCAGTATAAAAACCAACACCCAGAGAAGTCAGAATTGGCCCTCTAGAGTGCAAGAGCAGAAACAGAGCTGAAATGCACATGTCCAGTGTCAGTGGGAGGGTCTGTAGAGTGATGTCCATCCATGAAGTATTTGTCTCTGGTCTGAAAAGGTAAGTACTAAAATGGAGGAAAAAGTGTTCTAGAAACCTGAATAAGAATTTCCTAGAGTCATTTCAGGTCTTTGAATCTAATAATGAAACTGGAGGCTTTTTATTCTAAACTTCCTAATTTTTTAATTTCATTTTTTCCATTTATTTATTTATTTAGGTACCTTGGATTGAACCCAGGAGCACTTAAATACTGAATCAATCCTGCCACAACATCCCCAACGCTTTTTTATTTTGAAACAGGGTCTCAGTTGCTTAGGGTCTTGCTAAGTTACTGAGGCTCACTTTGAACATGGAATCTTCCTGCCTCAGCCTCCAGTCTCTGGGATTAAAGCATGTACCATCATGCCTGGCTCTAGTAATTTATATTTATTGTGCCAGTTCACGGTGAACTTTTAAAAATTGTTCTAATTCTCCAGCCACACAGATTCCCAAATTCTTCAAATTCCCAAATCTACTGTACCGTTTTCCCAGTCCCTGTGCCTGTCCTCATCCTTCTTACTGAGCAACCTCTTTTGCCCTTCCTTCCAAGAGGGTGGCTCTCTCAGAATATGGGTGGTGGTAAAATCTCCGCCAGCCCTTTGAATATGTTAGCTGTGGGCAGTGATTTCTGTCAGCCACCTCGAGGCTCTGACTAAAAGAGTTAGGTGAAAGATTAGTCATCCCACAACACAGTTGAGCTGTGATATGAGCTCAACACAGGACTCTGCACCCAGGAAATCTCCAGCAAAGAGGAGCAATAACAAGAAGCCCCTCAATGCACCTTATCCAGGCTAACTAACCTGAGTGAGGCTCTCAGCCTGCCCAACAGAGACCATCTGTCCCTTACTTGAAACCTGAAAGGCAAAGGAAAATGGCCTTCATCTCTCTCCTGCAGAGAAGTTTACACACAGGGAAAAATCCCATACCTAGCCTGAGGAGAAACCAGAGGTTACTGACAAAATGAGTCATCTGAGGCATCAAGCATGATGAAGTATTTTAGAAAAGGAACAAAATTTGGAGATAGCATTCAGCTCTCCCAAGCAGGACGGACAAAAATACCCATTCTGAGGGAGTCCTGAACTAGCTGTGGGAGAGGATTACACACAGTCCTTGAAACTGAATGAAGAGGGCAAAGAGAAAGACAGCAAAGACATGGCAACAGAATGAACCAAAGAAAGCATCAGTGGGGCAGACCTAGGCAGTGCTATCCTCTCTCAGATCATGGGATACTGGGGCTTTGGGTAGGTCTGGTCCCAGGCAGGACACATTGTTGACTACATTCAGTGCATAAAGGCAATAATTTTAACATAAGCCAAAGCAAGTCTTCTCTCAAAGTTAGTAAGACACACATCATCAGAGAGATCAGAAAGAAAAGGAATAGGGGGTAAGTACATGAGTGATGCCCCCATTCCTGTTGGATCTTTGAAATATTTGATACTTTTTATAATTTTAAGTAAAGCTAAAGAACAAATATGTGATGCTCTTTGGAAACCCCTGCCATGAACAGAAACAGAATATGATATAGTCAACACCAGGCACTCCTTGTGAACAAACTCTCTCTGCTGTTCCATGCTTGGACTGGCAAGAATAAGCTCTATCTTATCCTTGGGCCCAGACAGATGCAGAACTGAGCCCACTATACCACTCTAACAATGGGCAATGGCAATTGAGAGTGAAGTCTCATGAGTGTGAGGTACATCGGGGACACAGAATGAATACCCATGAGCACCACAGGCAAGGACCAGGAAGAGGTAATAATCACGGCTCTGCTGACAGCCTTGCCAAAGTCTGTATTCACCATCAAAATTGTTCAAGAGACCTATTTCTTGCCCAATCAATAAATGAATATAAACTTATATATTCAGGGCCAAGGACCTGAACAGACACTTCTCAGAAGAGGATATACAAATCAATCAACAAATATATGAAAAAATGTTCATCATCGCTAGCAATTAGAGAAATGCAAATCAAAACCAGTCATCTCACACCAGTCAGAATGGCAGCCATTATGAAGACAAACAACAATAATTGTTGGTGAGGATGTGGGGGAAAAGGCACACTCATACACTGCTGGTGGGACTGCAAATCTGTGCAGCCAATAGGGAAAGCAGTATGGAGATTTCTTAGAAAATTGGAAATGGAGCCACCATTTGACCCAGCTGACCCTCTCCTTGGTCTATACCCAAAGGAATTAAAAACAGCATACTACAGGACACAGCACACCAATGTTTAAAGCAGCACAATTCACAATAGCTAAACTGTGGAACCAACGTAGATGCCCATCAATAGATAAATGGATAAAAAAAAGTGACATATATACACAATAGAATATTACTCAGCAATAAAAGAGTAAAATCATGGCATTTTCGGGTAAATAGATGGAGTTAGAGAAGATAATGCTAAGTGAAGTTAGCCAGTCCCCAAAAAACCAAATGCCGAATGTTTTCTCTGATATAAGGAGGCTGATTCATAGTGGGATAGGGAGAGGGAGTATGGGAGGAATAGACGAACTCTAGATAGGGCAGAGGGGTGGGAGGGGAAGGGAGGGGGCAGGGGATTAGCAAGGATGGTGGAATGTGATGGTCATCATTATCCAAAGTACACGTAAGGAGACACGATTTGGTGTGAACATACTTTGTATACAACCAGAGATATGAAAAATTGTGCTCTATATGTGTAATAAAAATTGTAATGCATTCCACTGCCATATATAAATAAAATTAATTAATTAATTTTTAAAAAATAAATGCTAAAAAAAAAGAGGTCTATTCCTGCCCAACACCAGGCAAAATAAACACACTCCACAGCCAAGGCCAGGCACTGGCAATTCATAAAATTGACCAATGTCCTGGGAACCATAGAAAACTGAGCACAGTCAGTAAAGGCCTGAAATTACGTCTAAGACTGCCATCTAAGTCCTTGTTTCTTGTCTCTTTGCTTTGGATGCCAACAGGAAAACTTCATTAACTTTTAATGCCGTAATCTGGGTTTATTGGTTAACGTATTTCAATGTCTGTGCTACCTAAATAAAAACAAACGTTTTTCTACCTAAAATAAGATTGCCTTATGCTCCTTCATTCAGCTCACACACTGCCAGATGCTAGCCACAGGAGGCATGAAGAGGAAGAGTCCTGAAGGAATTCAGAGTCCAGACAGACCCACGGTGACTACAACACATTCTAATGTCCTTCCACCCTTTCTCCACTTTCTTCAGCAGTGTTAATTCCTATGATTTATGGGGTAGTTTTTATCTTTACCAGGAACATGACATCTTTATCTTCCAGTCACGTCTCAAAAAATGAGGCTTGGAAGCTGTTTCTTTGAGAAATGAGAGCATCACAGACCAGGTACATGATGCACCGACCCAACTGAGAAATATTTCTCAGGGATTCCTCATTTACCATAGGCTCCATGGCTGTCGGATGTAGAGACTCGTTTGATCTTAGAGGCTAGTAATTCCTCCTAATCTTTCTTCACATACATGGAGGCATAAAGCCAGGACAGCTTCTTCCTACCTCTATAGTCTATATCTGGGATGTTCCCTAAAGGCCCATGTGTTGAGGGCTTGGTCCTGGCCCATGGCATGACTGGGAGGTGGTAGGACCTTGTGTTAGCCAGCTTTTCATCACGGTGACCAAAATCCCCAACAAGAACTTAGAGGAGGAAAAGTTTATTTTGGCTCATGGTTTCAGAGTTTCAGCCCATGGTCAGCGATTCCATTGCTCTGGGCCTGAGGCGAGATAGAACATCATGGCAGAAGGGAGTGGTGGATGAAACACTGATCACCTCCCGGTGCCTGGGAAGCAGAGAAAGAGTCACACAGGCTTCAGGGAAGATGACCCTACCAGGGCATGTGCCCCGGGACTCACTTCCCCTAGTCCCATCCTACCTGCCTTAGAGTTACCACCCAGTTAAGGCCATTCAAACTTATAGCTCTCATAATCTAATTATGTCTCCTCTGAACATTCCTGCATTAATTAAGCCTTTGTGGGACACTTGATATCCAGATCATAACAAACATACCTATGTGGCAGGGTCCAGTGAGAGGTATGCAGGACACTGGGGTGTGCCCTTGAAGGGAAAGGAGGACCTCGCCCTTTCTTCTTCCTCTCTTTTGGTGTAGCGGCCATGAGATGAAAGGGACTTCTCTGCCATTTTCTTCTGCCATGGTGTGCTGCCATGCCGCCGTCTCCAAAGCAACAGGGCCAATCATGAAACCTCCAAAACTGTGAGCCAAAATAAACCTTTTCTCTTCCGGGGTTCACTTTTGTCTTAGATGTCCGCTACCATGATGGAAAGCTGACTAGCACATTGAGTCAGAAGGGACACTGTTGTTTAAAATGGTGGAGGGAAATGGTGAGGCCACTTCTTCACCTTCAGGAAGGCCCAACTGTTCTCCCACTTGGGGTAGGGATCGCCTCCATGTGTATAGACCACATGCTTTATATGCTGAAGGCTACTTAACGGATGCTAAGAAATATAAAGTCATCTGGGATGTGGCTTTCAAGTTATAAATGTCAGTGATAGTGAAGTCTGCTACTTCGGGAACTCTTCCAACAACAGGCAGACAACAGCCCACCCCGACGGCTCTGGGGGAGGCTGACAGACAGCTGCTCTTTCGGTAGTCATTCCCAAGGGAGCCAAGAGCCCCCCCCCCCCCCTCCAAAGGCAGCTAGGTATGGCATGCTGAAGGGGTAAAGTGACAACATATTTGGTAGCAGAAAGATACAGGCCAGGAGTCCCACACACGCCAACACGTCTGCCTGATCCATGAAGGCTGTCAAACCCACACGGTGCAGAGCCTAGAGCAGGAGGGAGGTGCACATACTGCCAGGAAAAAAAAAAATTGTAGCACAGTAAACACAAAGATACTCATCTTTCCCTGAGCCAGGGAAACTGAATAGCAAGCACCAGAGAGCCAGCTCCAGCCCCCTGGACCAGCCTGATTTCCCAGTTGCCCCACCTGAGAAACCACTGGAGAGCAGGGAACAGATGCCCTACAGCAAGTGCTGAGCCAGCCCCAGGGGAAACACAGCCCTGAAGATACCACTCAGTTTTTCAGTGTCTGAAATAAAGTCACATTTCCAGGAAGCAGGGTGTGGGGTGTGCCCATGGGGACAGGGAAGAAAGGATTAAACACATTTATGTTGGACAAAAATCCCACATACTGAGAGATTTGAAATCCCTTTAAGTTTCCAAAGGAGACACTTCCTGTTTCTCTCAGAAGGACAAACTCTGAAGGTGACAGCTAGAGAAGCCACATGGCTGCATAATTTTTACTCTTAACATTAATGCTTTTATTCACATCAAGATATTCATCTGCTTGTGGTTTGCTGGGGCATTCTGTTCTCCTATGATGTGGTTAGTGATAAAGTGTATTCAAAGACCCACATACATAAAAGGAACAAGAATTAGAAATATTTAATATTTCATTGCGTTGGTTCCATAACCTTGACACCCAAATCCTATCAGCATGAGAAATGTGTTGCTCCAGGTTTACCAAGGTAACTCAAGGGGAATCTCAGCAGTGGTTTCAAGAGCTACAGCCAATCCAGACAGTTGAAATAAGGAAGTACTTAGGAAATTGCTTCCTTCATAAAATATGTTCATAATTGGAAACAGAAAATGTACTCCTAGAGCAATGGTTCTTCAATAATAGCCAGAGTGTAGCAATTGGGCAATCTTTACACTCTTTCCAGTTCAGGGGCTTGACTTACATTCACATCATGACCCTGGGTGTGCCAGGCCTGGGTTGGGCTGCTCTGTCCTTCATAAAGGTAAACAGCCATAACAAAACAATAAATTTGCATTTGATAATGATTGAAGTAATAAATAGCCTTCTGCTCCAGTCACTTTGCTAGTTCTATGCAGATAAAATACTTTTGTCACATTAACTTGAAAGATCAATTTCACCCTACACCCTTCACCAGATAGCCAGAAAAGTCCCCTCTCGGAACCACAGGTGGCACTCAGAAAGCCAGTAACCTAGGACCAAAGTGGCTCCTTGACTTCTTGGTCCTCCTTTTTCCAAGGGCACATATCCCGAACTCTGTCCTAAGACAGGGCTGAATACTTAACATGACATAATGGATTCTTCTCTAGTGTCCACTTTAGAAAAGGAATCACTTCTGAAACCAGAAGGACTTTAAAAAGTCCTTTAAGGACATGATCCACTGCAAACAGGCTGAAAAAGGGCTTGTCTCAATGCTGCTTTTCACCTTTTGGAAACGGACTGCCTAAAAGGCAGATAGTCTCCCCCACAAAACACATCTAAAGACAGCTAGTAGGGGACCCTTATCACTTTAACACCCAGTGGCACTTGTTTAAAATATTATCTTGCCTGTTAAGATCCAAATTCATCCATTATTAGTTTGTAGGAGTAAGGCTACATTTGGCAAAGGTGAAAACATACGTGCAAAACTACTCTCTGTTCCAAGTCTCAAGAGGCACTAAACCAAATCTCTTACCAATTCTCTTTGCTTTCTGGACTAGACTACATTAATACATGTACACACTTCCAATTATACTTGTTGACACAATTTTTAAAACGGGTAGCACTATTACAAAAAAAAATTATAGAGTTTGCAATAGAAGATAGAGCCAATCCAATTACAAGCCTCTTCATTAAAATATAACAAATTACTTGCCACTGCTTCACCTGGAAAAACAAAACCAAAAAGAAGTAGTAAAGAACAATTTTAGAAATATATCTACTATGTGCTTCTGATTTGACTAACATATTCCCTTTGCAAACTCTTATATAACCAAAAAAGGTGGGGGATAAGGAAAGGAAGGAAACATGTTCCCTAACAGACACATGTTATAAAGTCCTTGAGAAGAAGGGGAAAATATAAAGACCACACTGCAGAGAGTCATCTTCAAGATGAAAAGTATTCTAAAACTAACCAAAAAAACTGGTCTACCTTCTTTGTAAGGAGTAACATGCTGTACAAATTTCTTCTGCAAAAGTCTGGTTATATTTAATCTGAATAAAGCCACTTCCTTCTTTTTTATTGTCTGTGGCATGTAATGACATTCACAGTATTAACATCTGTGTCGACCAACTCTGAGCAATACGAGAGATTTGTGTGCTGGGGCTGGGAGTACAGGCTGACCCTGAAGTCATTTCACCATCTCCAGCGAAGTCTGGGCTCAATAAACTAACTGAAGAATAAGGTTGAAAGGAACTGAATCAATGTTGGTGAATGTATAGCCTCTTTCTTATACTGGCTTATGTCTGGGATAGCTTTGAGATGAAGGAATGGGTTTTGAAAATGGATTATTATAATACAGAAAAAGTTACTAACTCAAATCACTCCAATAATCAAGATTTCTAGAAAACAATCCTCAGCATCTTTGTCATCATCAAAAAATACCTCATTCAGAAGTGGTGACGACGTAAGCTAAAGAAATCAATATGTATGGGTCTCAGGACTAAATAACGTCAATGTACTTTCTGCTATTATGTTCTCATAAATATTTGATATATTAGACAACAATTTTCCTTGTGAATACTGGGATCAAGTTCCCCTGGACAGTAGGTAACATGCATCATAACAGTAAGACTATCAGATTCAAAAAAATGTTCAATTATCTCAGTGCTTTCAAATCTGGATTATTTTTCTCTATTGACAGCCACATAATTAAGGACTCAACCTTAATTTTACCTTAAGAATCAGACAAGCTGCTTCCAAAGTCACGCGGGAACTAATGCATCACCTCTGAATCTCTACTATTTATTTGTAAAATTCATGGTCACAGAAAAAAACCAAAAAGCCCTTTACTTCTAGCCTTAGCAAAGCTTTAACGTTCAAGTCATCTTAAATATCATTTCCTGCAAAGCCAAGTATATAACATTAATGAAAATTTATAGTCACTTCTACCTATATCTATAGTTTTAAAAAAATGTTAAAGAGGTCCTTTCTCCTTCCTAAATTTCAAAATAGTACAACCCCATAGCTTTCATACAGATTGTACCCAAAAGTATCTTTTGGGGGGAATAAATAATAGACTCCCTCAATTTTCTTCTTGGGTTTATGCTTTGGTTTTTCTCCCTTTCTTAATTATACCTAAACTGTGAAAGCATTCGTAGATAGAGGTCGTTAGAGTACAATTCAATCTTGAAAGATTAATAAAGCAGCCATCACAGAAGACGGTGACAGAGTAGCCAAGAAAAAAACTGTCATCTCATTTTCAACATTTACCCCTTTCATTTCATATTTTGGATAAAAGACATTATAGAAGGCCTACAAACAAAATAACCTAGTTGATAAGCTCTGCACCTTACGACATCATCCTTTAGAAACCTGCATTTGAGTTTCCTATCTGCCTCCCTACCCTCACATCCAGGGCATTTCTAAAAGTAAGCCATAGCAAACAGATGATTATGCAAAGCCTGCTTTTACAACCCATTCAGGATCTGAAGCACAGGATGATAAGCAGGTGATTCCAGACTTCTGGGCCATAGACCTTCCCATCCCCTCATGCCCTTCAGCTGTGAAACCTCAGTTTGATCCCTTCTCAAATTTGTGCAGGAGGTACCAAGGATTGAACTCAGGAGCACTCAACTACTGAGCCATATCCCCAGTCCTATTTTGTATTTTATTTAACAGGGTCTCACTGAGTGCCTCACCATTGCTGAGATTGGCTTTGAACTCGTGATGCTCCTGTCTCAGCCTCCTGAGCTGCTGGGATTATAGGATGCACCACCTTGCCCAACTCCTTCTCAATTTTTATACCCACACTTTTCTTATTATTATTCCCCATGGACCAAGTCTCTCCAAATGCAAAATCTCAAAGCAATGAATGCCAAAACCCACCATGCACCAATGCAACACAAAATAGGCATTCTCCTCCTTTTCCATGCCTAGGTAAGGTGGCTAATTGCAAATACCAGGAAGATGCACTAGAGTGGTACACACTTGTAATCCCAGCTATTCAGGAGGCTGAGGCAAGAGGTTCACAAGTTCTAAGCCAACCTGGGCAACTTAGCAAGACCCTGCCTCAAAATGAAAAACAAACAAACAAAAAACACACACACAACTTTTTTTTAAAAGGGCTGGGAATGAAGCTGTGTCATAGAGCATCCCTATGTGCAATCCCCAAAAAACTGAAGGGAAGGAAAGAAAGAAAAAAAGAAATAAAGTAAGGATGGGGGTAGAAAAAGAGGGGGGGGGGAACGCTAAAGAAGCCTTGTACTTTTACTCCTTTAAGTGGTAAAGGGAGTCTATAGTTCTACCCAAAACACCTGCATCCCCAAAGAGAACACTTCAAGTAATAAGACCTCCAGGTGGTATGCACTAGAAACAAATTATGACCAAGCCTATAATCTTCCTTTTCAAGAATCAGGTAATCATGTAGGGAATGACCTGGCTCCATTTTAAGTTGGCCAGAGCAGCTAAAATCCCACCTAGTTACATTTTATCTAATAACAGAACTAGAGTAGTCCTTGACACCAGAACTTACACAATAGTAACCTTAAATAAGTTTGGTTTTCTTACACTCTGTCACTTTGTAGCATCTCTCCATTTCAAAGCAGGGCCACATGTATATGAAATGTATGAAATGAAGTCTCCATAGAAAGTTTTCTAAGATGTAAAAATCTGCCACAACTTGCTCAGATGGCCTGGGCTCAAATATACAACTCTAAATCCACAAACCATGTGATAGCAACCAAGGGACTCTCCAAGCCTATTTTCTTGTGTCTCCCACAGTGGTCATCATGGGACCTAGTCAGAGAATCGGGATTCATAAGTTAAGATCCAGGCACACAGTCTGGCTTCAAAGAGTTCTTAAACCTATTACAAACACTAGCTGTTATTATGTCTATGGTTGCAGTTCCTCTAAGAGAGTAATAAATTATTAGAGTAATAAATTAATAAAATGGCAGTTCTAGATCCAGTGCACAGCCTGGAACCAAGCAGCAGGTGGGGCCAGATGCGTTACACTTTGACTTTGCTGACAGCTACTTTGTCAGGCAGGTGTGACAAGGATGGTGATGTAGTGGCTGAGAAACTACAACACCCTGTTCTCCTTCAAACAGTCCCCAGAAAAATCATGTTCGAGGGAGCCCAGCAGTCAGTGATTTGGAAACAGACTGAAGTCTGAGAACCGGTGGGCTAGACCATTAATTCAGATAGCTCTTCTTAAACTATCTGGCATTTTCCTGCTCCTTACAAACTTGCAATAGGATGATGTCAACTGTTTCTATTTTTAATTCCTCATTATGAGACTGAGGATGATTCATTCAGCACCTTCTGTGATCGCTTAAATAGTAAGGATCCTTCTCTCACACCCCTAATGGAAGGTGAGTGCTGCCTGTTATTTCTGATGTAATTACAGGAACACTTTAGGAACAAAAACTTGTCCTTTATTGCCCTCAGTAAAAGCTGTAATAAAGAGTTATAATTCTAATACTCCATTCTTTTCCGTAATGTGTTCATCATAATGTATCCTTTGAAACCAATCTTACCACATGTCATAACCAGGAAACAGAACCTGGGATCCAATTTAGTTTATTTTAAATAGAGATCAAAACTGCTTGTCTTTGGGAAAACCTTTTTCAATTGATGAGAAGTATGCATCCACTATGTGGCTTTCTCATTTATCTAAGAGAAATATGCATGAAGGGGGAAAAAATGTTGATTTAACATTTTCTATGGGTACGAAGGTGACCTTGCAATATTATATCATCTTCCCAGACACCACCCATCATCTAATTTAAGTAATTATTGAAGCAGAAACTTAAAAGGGGCATTTCCTAAACAATAAATAAAACTTTTTCTCTACCTTTAATTTGTTGAGGTGTATATTAATTCAGAGGAGGTAATTTCATACCTGCTGTGAGGTCTCCTGATGAATTGTGAACACCGACATGTTATTAATTTCCTTTCCTTTGTGATTAATTTCACACGTAGGCTGGACAAGAAAGGCGAGATTAATGATGTCTGGGAGACAATGCTCAGTTCTTGTAAGATACTAAATCAACCTCAAGTGTTCCAAGTAAATAGAGAGCCCAGATAAGGAAATGATAATGGAATCAGCTCTAAGAAGTGTCCAAAGTGCCATGTAAATATTAATGCCCAGAAACAGAGTGTTTAAACTGTAAACTCTGGTTAATACTCTTTTGAGAAGGGAGGAGAATAGAAGCTGGAATTCTGAAGATTACACTACGCACCATAAACTTATGCCCTTAACATTGACTAAAGACCTGGATTTATTCATCATGCTACAATTCCCCAGTTTCCAAGGGTCCCTCTGCATATCACTCAGCCTCTCCTCTTCTCCTTGTCTTATATTGACTCTCCTAATGATGATCTCAGGACTCCTAGTCCGATACATAGGAAGAGACATGTTGCCCTCATCAGCACATAGGAAGAAAAGGAGTAAGAATCCAGTCTGGCCCTACAGTGATAGTTTTTCATATGCATGGAAATCCTATTCATGATAATGCCCACAGTGAGAATCTGCCATGTACAAGGGAACTTGTGACCTTCCTGTCTCAGCCTCCTGCATAACTAGGATTACATATCTGCAACATCATGCCCAGCTTTTCTATTAAATCATTCAGTGTCCATTAGATATCCTATGTCTTCCAACACTTCACAGAAATAATCCTGACCAACCAGGATCTACATCCAACTCCTACTGCTAGAAGCAATAATTGGTTACCTCTGGCCATCAGCTATAACAGTTGTATTCAACACAGGAGCCACTTACCAAATGGCTACTTAAAATTAAAGAAAATTTAAAATTCCATGTCTCAGATGCATTAGATACATTTCAAGAGCTCAATGGCCACATGGGACCAGCAGCTACCATTCTGGATAGTGAAGTTAGAAAAAATTCCCAGTCATCATGGAAAGTTCTGCTAGATAGTGTTAGTACAGAGATATTTCAGGACTACATCTTCTCATCTTATGTCTTTAACAATATCTTGAAGGACAGATTATCTGCACCACAAAACTAATGAAGGGCCTCATCAGGTTAATGGCGACCGTGCCCGTGTGTCTTCAGGTTGTATCCTTCAAGGAACAGCATTCCTTGAGCAGTTAGGTCATTTGACAAACTTATCAGTAAAGCAAGCAAACTGACTTCATAGAACAGAAAGCATCAGAACTGAGAGACAATGAAAAACCTTCCAAAGTCCTTCTGCTCAGGAAGAATGCAAGCTGTGCAACTGCCTCTGGAGACAGAAAGCACAAACCACAGAGTCGCATGACCACCCATGCAGGTGCATCCCTGAGGCACACTTTCCAGGTGAGAAGTTAGTCTTTGGACAGCCTCAGAAAGACAAGGTCCCTAAATTTGGTCTCTTGTTTCTAATTGTTACAGAAAGCAATGTTGGAGAACAACCCTCGAGTCACTATTTCTTCCCACTCACTCTCTAAATTGATTCACTTAAGTTGGAACAAGAGACCAGCTTTTGTTGATGATGATCTGACAGCAGGCTATGTGGAAAGAATTATTCAATAGACTTCCAGGCCACAGTAAAAACGTGTACCAAAACTCACATTGTATACGATTATTATCAACTAAAAATAAAACAAAATTTAAAAGCGTTATGATAAAATATTTCTACAAATTAAAAACCTAAGAATCTCTGGAGATAGCTTCAATTTGAGAAAGGATCCTAAAATAGTGTTGGATTCCTGTTGGACTAGAACAGCTGGAGTCAGCCACAGCTATAGATAGGCAAGGTCACTAAACCAACCTTTCACTGTTATGACCTACAAGTTTTCTACACTTGGCATTCACTTCTCTCCCCTATGGTTTTCCATTGCTTTACCCCTCCCACCATCCTCCTGCTGCCTGTGTGTAGTCCAGTATGCCTGACCTCCCCACCAAAAACCACTCTCATGGCTGCCAACACAGGACTCTGAAATTGTGGCCCTAGCGCCAGCATGGCAACTCCTTTAGGTTATCTTCACGTTCCCCTTGAGTCCCAGACTAAAAGTAGAACAAAGGTCAGACCTGGGCCTCTCACAAAGACAATGAATGGACCCTTTGGGGAACTAGGACAAGAAACCAAGCTGGAAATTTTTCTAATAAATTCAAATCAATTAATTCATTGTAATGTGGGGGGAGGGGGCTAAATGCTCCTCCTAGAGTCCTCTAACACTGGAGAAATGCCCCCATCTCCTCTTTGTCAACAGTCAACTCAGTCACATCAGTGACTCCTGCCTCGCTTCTCAGCATTGCTCACCTTTGCTTAAGGACCACAGCCAACTGCATAACTAAGGGTTCCTGCCTTAACCATTTCCTACCCAGGAGCTCATAACAGTTTTCTATCCAGGTGGGCCTTTTCCCAGCCTCAGCCCCACCCCACCCAACAGTCCACTCAACACCTGCTGGATGAAACCACTGGCCAGCTGGCCCTTTCCACATCAATAAGGTGCCTTATAGACACTACCCATCTCAAAGGTCAAATGTGGTCTTCCTCAATCAGGAAGGGCTACTTTGCTTACTAGACTTTAGACTCTCTCTTGCCTCTGCCATATTATTTTCTCTATTACAACACAACTCTCTACCCTGCAGGGACCAAACTTTCCCTTTGGGGTGTAATAACTCTCATAACCAGACTGTCAGTTCCCCAAGAGCAGGGCATGTCTTACACTTCTCAGTATTTCTGAAGAGTATTTCAGGCATAATCTTACACAAAATCCACGCTCCACAAATATTTGACAATCCATTGAAACTATAGCTTCTATTCATATTTCTACATTCATTATTCTGACAGTAGATACTTGGACCACTAAGGCCAGCCCTCTTCAATACACAGTTTGCGAGGCACTTAACATCTAAACCTCGGTTTCATTCTCTATACAACAGTGGTAATATCATTATTAGTACCTTCTCCACAAGGTCGAAGGGTGGAGAAGATAATAGTAAAGCACTTAACAGGGTACTTCCCGCCCACCAAGCATTCAATGAATGTTGCCTCTCCTCCTCCTGTTCTCCCATTAAGTCTCCTGAAGGGCACAATAATGCAGCATAGAAATCATGTTTGAGACCAATGTTCAAATTCCAACTCAGCTCAAATCCTGATTGAGGGACCTTGGGGAAATATTCAACCACCCAGATTCAGTACATTGTGTGTCACTTAATGACAGGGATACATTCTGAGAAAGGTGCCCTCAGGCTATTTCATCATTGTGTGAACATCACAGTGTGTACTAACATGAACTGAGATGGCTGAGACATTACCAGGTGACATATAGTCTCTTTTTCCTCTGGGTACTGGGGATGCAACCCAGGTACGCTCTATGACCAAGCTAATAAGAAAAAAAAATCAAAAGGCCTTTTTATTTATTTATTTATTTATTTTTGAGACAAGTTCTTGCGAGGTTGCCAGACTGGCCTTGAATTTGTGATCCTCCTGCCTTAGCTTCCTGGAGAGTTGTTATTACAGGTGTTGCTATCGCAAGTGCCTGGCAAGTGGTATAATCTTATAGAACTATGAAGGTATTATTCAGACCACTGTTGACTTGACTTTAAGGTCATTATGTGACATATAACAGTATCTTCAACTATAAAGGGAAATAATCTTAAAGGATTAGTCTAAGGATTAAATAGGGAAATATAGAAAGTTTCCAGTACACAGTAAGCAACTCAATTAGCGACATCGATTTAAATCTGATTTTAAATCATGTGATTCCCTAACAACTAGAAATGTTCCCTCACTCTCCCTGCTTATGTCCCTACTACCTCTTTCCAGTCAAATTCTTAAGGCAAGTCCCCAAAAGATTTTAGCTGACAATTCCCCTGGCTGACAGGGGAAGGTCTTAAATCTGAGTGAAAGAAAATTACATCAAAAGCTGTGGGGAGACCCATTCTCTATAATGTTCTCACTGTTACCGTCTCACCAAACTCCAAATAATACTATACATATTTTACACTTGGTACTAGTGAGGTCTTTCCTGAAAGGAGGATACATTGGTACTACCGAGTGGTTTTCTTTTGATTGTGTGTGTGTTTGTGGTAGTGGGAATCAAACCCAGGGACTCACGCATGCTAGGTGAGAACTCTATTACTGAGCTTCGTCCCTGCCCCTTTTAATTTTATTTCAAGACAGCATCTCACTAAGTCACGGAAGTTGCCTTGAACTTATCATTCTCCTGCCTCAGCCTCCGAGTTGCTGGGGTCACAAGCATGCCCCACCATGCCTCACAATATTGTTTCTTTAAAAATCTACGATTAAAATAATACTAACAAAGAACCCAAAGCATGAAACACTACTCAAAACAGGGAGATGAAATGTGACCATTCCATGAAAAGCAGCCCCAGCCAGATCACGCTCACACTAGGAAGAAAAATAAATCCTACTCTTTCAGACCAATTTGCAAGTTTTTGAAAATTCTGAAGGGAAGTTAGACCAGAAGAGGAGCATGAGGATACTACTCCCCACTGCCCAAGGGCCCCAGGCTTCCGCCTGGACCATGCTAGAGTCCAGGGGCCCAGGGGGCCTCCGTAGCTCAGGTCCTTCATTGCAAGGGGAGGCTGGAGGGCAGGAGACCAGCATTCAGAAGTTAAATGAGTTACCAGGTAACAAAGTTCCCACCAGAAAAATGCATCTTCTAGGCCACAGTCTGAATACACAAAGCCAAAAAATGACTTCACTTCCTTCCCACAGTTCCCAAGCCCAGCCCAGCCTAGCCCCGGGGGCCCCAGCAGTTCAGGCAAGGCACTGGGAAGACTGGCCAAGCAGACAGGACCTAAGCCCAGCCTCACTCAGGGCCAGGAACAGGGTGAGGAAAGCTTGTTAGAATCCATCCTTCGCCAGGGTCTAGAAAACTCGCTGGGAAGCCACTGACCATCCCAACCCTGCATGCAGCTCCAAGATTCCTCACCAACTGCCACCACCTCCAGCTGTCCCTTATTCCTTCCCAGCCAAAGCCTGCCTCGGGGCTTGCAGATGTTCTTTGCTAAAACTATTAAGTCAGTTCAGATCCTCTGCAAGCTCCTAGCCTGAAGTTCACCGGCAGCGTCATATGACACTAAGGATCACAGCAGAGCAGCATTGTGCATTATTACTGAATGCTCACCAACCAGCCCCTGGTGTCTATGAGACTTACCAAACCTCTTTCAGGACCTCTATTAACCCCATTTGCAGTGAAGGAACTAAAGCATGCAAAGTGTTAAAGTAACCTGCTCAAAGTCACGGCTGATTGGTGAGGAACCCAGGACACAAACCCTGACTACAAACTGCAGCTGCACTAGCTAGCCTCTTTACCACCTGTCCTTCTGCTAATCACTCCGGGGGTTAGAATGCTCTCTGGAGCCTTGGATGCTGGGGGAGATGAGGAGGCACAGCTGTGTCTACCCAAGGCTGGGGTCCCATCCTTCCCGCCCCTCAACTTACCAGCACCCAGCCTCCTCACCATCCCACACACCTGGCTTGAGCAAGCTGGGCTGCATTTCACAGGCATGGAGACTGAGGTTTTCCTTTACCCCTTTGCCATGTTAGTCAAGCAAATGTGTTTATTGATTTATTTGGTGGAAATCCACTCCCTTCCTGGGCGGGGGGAGGGGGGAGGGGGGAGGACAGCAGCATGTGGCTCAGGTATCTGCATTTTCTCTCTCCAGATAACTCTAAAGCAGTTTGGGAACCATGAAACCAACACTTCTCCAGAGCAGTCATTTTGAAGGGCAGAGTGGGAAGAAGGATGTTAGAATCCCTTAAGGAGCTTTTAAAAAGATATGTTACCCTGTTTTAGGCAGTTTTTTCACCACTGTGACCAAAAGACCTGACAAGAACAATTTCAGAGGAGGAAAAGTTTATTTGGAGCTCAGAATTTCAGAGGTCTCAGTCCATAGATGACCAACTCCACTCCTCTGGGCTGAGGTGAGGCAGGACATCATAGCAGAAGTGTGTGGCAGAGGGAAGCAGCTCAAGATTTGGCAATCAGGCTCACCTGGGACAAAACATATAATCCCTAAAGGCACCCCCCCACACCAGAAACCCACCTCCTCCAGCCACACTGTCCACCTACACTTACCACCCAGTTAATCCCTATCAGGGGACTAAGCACTGATTGGGTTAAGGTTCTCATAACCCAATCACTTCACCTCTAAACTTTCTTGCATTGTCTCTCACATGAGCTTTTGGGGGGCACCTTATATCTAGACCGTAACACATTCTACAAACAAACAATCTTCTAGGGACACAGTGAGGCGAGGAGAAGAGCTACAGACAGTGCTCCATTCGAGTTCTTATCCTGCCCCCGCCATCCTGGCGGTGTCTTATCAGTAGCAGAACTAACTGGTTCATTATGCAGTTAAATTAGATCATGTAAATGTGCTCTGTAAAAACTCCAAAGCCCTCTACAAATGTTTGCTGTTCACCTGCTATTAGAAGGAACGTGACTGTCTAACTTTGTGAGCTGGTACAAAGAACCAGCCACCTTTTTTTGTCTAAGCAACCTTGTCATGCTTCCAGTGATTTAACATTCCCGCCTCCAGAGATTCATTTAGCAGGCAAGAGAAAAGAGGTGAGGGAAAGGGAGGAAGAAGGAACCCTAGGACCTTTTTATAGGACACTAGGTGGGAAAATGGTCTTTCCTGACTTTAATGTCTTATATAACCATGATGGAAACCGAGAAATTAACTGCAGACTTTGTTTGGATTCTGCCAGTTTTCACAGGTATATCATCTCCCGAGTACCCTATGAGGTAGGTGCCATTTGAACACCCACAAGACAAAGGCGGATGCTAAAGCTTGATGATTCAACTACGTGCTCCCAGTCAAACAGTAACGACTAGCAGGACTTGAACCTGAACTTGATTCCTCTATATCTGGAGGTTCTGCTTAACCCCTACAGAGTAAGCCTCCCTAGATGTCATCATTTCCATTTTATAGAACAAGGAAACCTGCAAAAAGCTACTTACCTGATGGCACAGTGCCAGGAATAGCATTAAACCTGGATGCGTCTCATTCCAAAGTCAGTTATGCTGCAGCCATACCATCTCCCTGCATAGCACAGCCGACATGAGGAGCCCCGTGGAGCCCAAGAAAAGCCCCACAGGTGAAGACTATAGTGGTGGCTGACCAAAGGGACCCTAGAGACAATCTGCTCCAGGGTCACTACTAGTAAGCCTAAAAGCTCTTGTGTGGCTCTCGGTCGGCGAAGAGGGACATAGAGCACTAACAAAAGAGTCTTTTGAGAGGGGCATTTCTAGAGGAAGGAATCATCCTTGAGGGCTGCGCAATTCTTGCCTTGGGTTTTACCACCTGGTTATAAGGAGCTCCATTAAAACAGTATACTCCTGGGGGATCCTGAAGTTCAATCCTTTCTACCCAACAATTTTACCATCTGAGCAACTAAGAAGTGGGAAGAAGAGGTTTCTCCACCCTGGGGTCCATTAGGATGGCACAGAGCCAGCTCACGTGGAGGGCCCACACCAAGCCAATGCCTCACTTTTCTCTAGCCTTTTATTTCTTGTTAGCATTACAGGAGGGGGTCAGTGGCCAGCAACAGGCATCAGGCATCTGAGAGTAATTGTTCTGCTCTCTCAACCAGTGGTTTTCAAAGTGATCCCCAGATAAGCGGCATTGTAATCACCTGAAAAATGTTCCAACCCAGGTCTTCAGAATCAAGAACCCTGGGGGGGAGGTGAACTCAAAGAGCTGTGGATTGACAAGTCCTCCAGGTATTTCTGGTACCTGCTAGAACTGGAGAACCAACCAGCCCAGCGAAAGCTTATGCAAAGGCCCTGAAGCAGGAAAGAGCTTGGTGCCTCAGGGACAGAAATGCTGAAAGCAGCCAGAATAGCTAAGAAACAGAGGGAGGCAGGAGGAGTTGCAAAATAAGCTGGAAACAGCCTCTGGTGTTGGGACATACAGGCCTCACAGGTGTGATTAAGATGCTATGTTAGAATCTAAGTGGATCAAGGACCTAGGCTTTAGATCAGAGACCCTACGCCTACAAGAAGAAAAAGTAGGCCCAAATCTCCATCCTGTCAGCTTAGGAACCAAATTTTTCAACAAGGCTCAGAAAGCACAAGAAGTAAAAATCAAGAATCAATAAATGGGATGATATCAAACTAAAAAGTTTCTTCACAGCAAAGGAAACAATCAAGAATGTGAACAGAGAACCTACAGAATGGGAGAAAATCTTTGCCACCTGCACCTCAGAGCATTTATTTCTGGGATATATAAAGAACTCAAAAAACTTAACACCAAAAAAAATCAAGTAACCCAACCAATATATAGGCAAAGGAACTGAACAGGCATTTCACAGAAGAAACACGAATGGTCAACAAATATGTGAAAAAAATGTTCTACATCTCTAGCAACTTGAGAAATGCAAATCAACACTACACTGAGACTTCATCTCACTCTAGTCAGAATGGCAATTATCAAGAATACAAGTAAAAATAAATGTTGGTGAGGATGTGGGGGAAAAGGTTCACTTATACATTGCTGGTAGGACTACAACCACTATGGAAAGCAGTATGGAGAGTCCTCAGAAAACTTGGAATAAAACCACCATTTGACACAATTATCCCACTCCTCAGCATGTACCCAAAGGACTTAAAATCACTACAGTGACACAGCCACATCAATGTTCATAGCAGCTCAATAGCGAAACTATAGAACCAATCTAGGTGCCCTTCAACAGATGAATGGATGAAGAAAATATGGTACACACACACAATACTCAGCCATAAAGAAAAATGAAATTAAGGCATTTGCCAGTAAATGGATGGAACTGAAGACTAGCTAAGTGAAATAGACCAATCCCAAAAAACCAAAGGCCAAATGTTTTCTCTGATAGGCGGAAGCTGACTCACAATGGGTGGGGGGAAGCGTGGAGGTTCAGAGGACTGGAGTGGGGAGGAATTGTGGGAAAGGAGAGGTACGGGAATGGGAAAGATAGTAGAATGAATAAAACATAACTTTCCTATGTTCATATATGACTATGTGACTGGTGCGATTTTACATCATGTACAACCAGAAGAATGAAAAGTTTTACTCCATTTATTTATGATGTGTTAAAATGCATTTTACTGTCATGTATAAGTAATTAGAACAATTAAAAGAAAGAATGGGAAGTTATACTCTGTGGTAATGCTGGCATATCTTTGCTGATGGTGTCAACAATGATGCAATTTTTCCAAAGGAACTGTCAATTGGCTTGGTGTCGTGGCATTTCTGTATCCTCCTCCCTTCTGCTAGTGATGGTCTAAATTTGGGGGCCAATGGCTATATGCTGGACCGGCAGTCAGTGACGGGTATGATCCAATTGCAGTGGTATCAACCTAAGACAGGAGGCTGACGCCTAAAGGTCAGTTGCCTAAAGGTCAGTTTTCCGATGACGGGTAAGAACCATATGTTGAATTGGACAACCTACCAGGCACGGTCCTTAAGCCACATTAACCTCACTCCCCCACTGGCACCAAGGCCAAATTTGGGGGCCAACAGAGGTGAGGCAAAGAACCTCACCCCCCCACTGGTGCATAGACCTATCCACAAGTATGGCTGTATGCTGGACCGGTAGTCAGTGACGGGTATGATCCAGTTGCAGTGGTATCAACCTAAGACAGGAGGCTGACGCCTAAAGGTCAGTTTTCCAATGATGGGTAAGAGCCATATGTTGAACTGGACAACCTACCAGGCACGGTCCTTAAGCCACATTACTTGTTGTTTAATTAATCAGAAGGGGGGAGATGCTGGGAGCCATCAGCCAAGTAGGTATGACAAATTCCTTGCCAGCTTACTCCCATGCTGTCTATTGGAAGGACTTCTGAAAGGTGACCTTGCTCAAGGACCAGGGCAGGATCCGTGTTTAGGGTGTTCCCCCTTTAGAATAGGGCGGTTTAGCATAATAGGAGATTAGGGTGTTCCCCCTTTAGAATAGGGCAGTTTAGCATAATAGGAGATTAGGGTGTTCCCCCTTTAGAATAGGGCGTATCCTGCTGCTGAGTTCCTCTTGAGTGCTTAGGGTCAGACAGTATATTTTGGGAGACAGAGGCCCATGTGGTGTGGATTTGGGCAGAGTAGTGGATTTGGGAGAAGTGATTTTGGGCAGAGAACGTGGATTCCCCCAGAACGTGTTTGTAGACGGCCGGTGTGAGTTCGGGAATAAAGAATTGCTGTTTGAATCTACAAGCTGTGTGGAGACTCGTGATTTGTGCCCAGCCAGAGACTGCGGCAATACTCCATGTGTGTATGATGTGTCAATGTGTATTCTATTGTCATGAATAACTAAAAAAAAAAGCGAATTAAAAAAAGCAAAAGCAAAAAAAAAAAATATGCTATGTTGGAGACTAAGCTTAATAAGTATATTCCCAAATTTTAGGCAGGCAGAATACTAAACAATAAATATAACAACCAGGAATTGGAGATGTAGCCCAGTGCTACACCACTTATCTAGAATGCTCAAGGCCCTGGGTTCATTTTCCAGCACTGAGGGAAAACAACAACAACATATTTTTCAGCATTTACTATGTGCCAGGCATTATCCTAAGTGGTCCACATTTTTTAAAAATGTTATCTTTACAACACCCCATATAGTAGTTTTCTTTATCATAATCCTTCCATGTCATAGATAAGGACAGAGTCAATTAGGCTGCCCAAGTTACCCAGTGAGGAAAAGACTGGAACTCACTCAGGTCCAACTCAGAGCCCAAGTTCTGAGCTCCTTCCTCATTCTGCAGGAGAGTGAAGAAGCCTACAATGACAATGATCTGGTTTGCATTTTTCAAAAGCTCACTTTAGATGCTGTGTAGATAGGGGAGAGGAAACACAAGTTGAGGCCACTGTATCTTCCAGGCAAGAAACAGAGAGAGTGGTGGCAGCAGATTCGGGCAAACAGAAATACCTGTGCGATAGAGAGAGGGGAGATGATCTCAAGGACCGCTAAACACAGTCTGAAACTCCTGACTGTGGAAATGGAGAGCTCATCCTAACCCCCACCCTCCCGACCTTCTACCAGAGAATATGAGTAATGGCTGAAAAAAGTTCTTATCCTGACTAACCCAAAACACAGGGCTGTAACTGTGACAGAAATACCGGCACTTGGCCTCTTCAACCAGAGCCACGTTATAACCACGTCGGCACCTGGAGAGAAGAGTCTGTTGTTGGTACAAAATGGATGCCATTTTCACTGGGAAAGGCCATAGGTGGCCAAGACACCCGCTGCAGTACCCTTGGGAACACTGACCAGATTCAAACTTAGATGCAACAAGATGCTTCTAGCTGACATTTATCATGTGGAACTTCTCAATTACCTCGATTACCCCGTAGCCCACTACGGAGAGGATGGCAGCCATCTGTCAGAAAAACTTACATTTCCAGAAAAGTCCTCTCTTTGGTAAAACGTTCTTGGAAAGGTCTAATATACAACCATTTCCTGGGGTTACATATTGAGTCTGAGGGATGTGGTCCTGTCACCTGTCTTTCAGCACAGAGGGTGTGTGCATACCTGTGTGTATGTCAAGCGGGGGATAAAGGCTTTCAGAACCTAAGAATCCAAGCCATGGGCACATGTGCTGGCAGTTAGAACCCACCAACTGATCAACAGGCCACCGTGCCTTACCAGGTGATGGGTCTAACTAGGGCTGGGCCTCTTCCTCCCTGGGATGACCCTTTCATGTGCCCTTTGACCTCCATGTCTAGTCACTACAGGGACAGGTGTGGCATCCAGCAAGGCCCAGAAGAGAACATAGAATGCAGGGGTGGGCAGAGATCAGGGACGGACTGCTTCCTTCTGTAAATAAGTCACAGTCCCCACTTAGCACTACGGTTGTGAAAAGGCCACCCGGATTTCAAAGTTTCCAAAGGCTTCATCGTCAAATACCACAAAAGTGGGCAAGGTGCCCCATGAAACTCCTCTGGAGCGGGTGTCCATTCACCATCCATTCCTTCCATGTTCTCCTCCCCTACCCTGGTTGCCTTAATAGGCCCCAGATCTCTGTATTGTAAATTGAAATTATAAAATCTGCTGAGTAAAAATTGCTGTCTTTCTCTTTTTTTTTTTTACTAAAGTATTAAGTTAAATACCTCTTATTAAGTAGGTCACTGCATCTTTTTCCCCTGTACGATAATAAGCCTTAACCAAAGGGAGGTATAGCCATGCCCTTGCCCTGCTCAAAGGGGCCAAGAAGCTTCTAAGGGTGTAAGGGGATGGGATGGACAAGACAAATCTAGTCTCTCTGGGCCTCAACCCCCATAGCACAGGGCCTTCCCTGCCCCAGGAGCCATAAGCAACAGTTAACGCACTACTCAGTGAAGGCTCCAAGAAATACAGCCGTCTGCTATAAGCAAATAGTCCTCCAGTGGCCTGTAAGATGCTGAGTGAGTGGCTTAATCACCCAGCAGGGTCTAGCAGGCAATACAGAAAACTCCTCTGAGACAGGAAGCCAGTAAATGGAAGGCATTATCATTCATAACAGAATTAATAACAACACAGGCTAGAAACAAACAGACACCACTGGATTACTTCTCTGACCTCTTCAGGGAGACCACCGGGTTCAATGGAGGGTTTTATTTCTTTGTTTTTAAACAAGACAGCATCTTCCACCACGTGACACCAGGAACCCTCCCAGGGAAATATAATTTCTTATGCATCTGTCCTGCTGGTGACAGGCTTCCTAAAGTACAGAGGCCAAAACCGTTAGTCGAGAAGAAGGTCCAGAGGGATTTTATAATACAGATTTAATAGTGGGGGGGAAGAAAAAGAAAAGAAAAAGATCAAAGGTCTCCTGATCGAGCCTCAGCAACTTAAAAAAAGGCTTAAAGGGATCGATATTCCCATGTTACTGTGCTTCCTAAGTTGTGTTTATTGAATCACTTGGGGGATTGGTTAAAAATGAGGACTTCAAGCCTGGAGGATGGGGTCGCAGAGATCTACCTTTCTAACAAGCTTCTTTGGTCCTCTTTTGATCATCTGAGGTTGACAAAGTGCTGCCCTATTTTATTAATGCACTGCTGATATACTACTGCTCAAGTCAGAAAATTATTCAGATATTTAAAAGAAAGAAGATCATCTGAGTCATATCTGTGTGAATCTTGGAAACAAGCACAGCTCACTCTCTGTATCAGTTAGGTCTTTAGCACCTCGATTTTTTTCATCAAACAGTTCATTATTTTTAAAATATTAAAAAGACCTTAACTTTATGTTTACCTTTTGTTATGGTTTGAATCTTCAGTGTCAACCTCTACAGCCACATGCTAAAGGCTTGGGCCCCAGCCAGAGGCACTATTGGGAACTTGCAGAATCTTTAGGAGGTGGAGCCCTGTAGAAGGAAGTTAGATCACTGGGGGCACGCCCATGAATGTGATATTGGGACCTCTGTCTCTTCCTTTCTTTCATTGCTTTCTGCAGCCACAAGGTTGAGTAGATTCACTCCACCACTTGCTCCTTGCCTGGATGTACTGCCTCACTGCAGGCGCAAAGGCAGAGAAGCCAACTGACCATGGACTGAACCCTTGGAAACCATGAGCCAAGGAAAAAGCTTCCCTCTTTTTTTTTTTTTTCCTATTTTCTCAGATAATTTTGTCACAGTGACAGAAAACTCATACACATCCTTTCTTTTTCTTTGGTGAAGTTTCTAACGACTAACAGTGACCTAAAAGGATCGACATTTGGTGACAGTGTCACCTGAGCAGTGAGCCAGACTCTGCTCAACAACAGTCTGACTGGTCTCCTAACTATGCAAAATGCAGACATACATCAACCTTGAATCTTTCCAAGCATGGGTCTGAGAAGGCCTAAAGGCAACAGGAAACACGGTTTACAGCTATTGCTGTAAGTTTACATTTTAGATAAGGTGTCCCTGATCTAAAATGCCAGGGACTAGAATTATTTAAGGCTTTGGATTTTTCTGGATTCTGCCTGTGCATTCTAGCATAATGGAAAATCTTCAGGATGAAGACCATATCTAAACAAAATTCATTTAGGCTTTATATATAAACACCTTCTACACATAGATAGCCTGAAGGTAATTTTAAACAATATTTTTAGCCTGTGTACATTCTGACTATGACATGTCCCCTAAGATCAGTTGTGGAGTTTTCCACTGATGGCATTATGTCGACACCCAACAAGTTTCAGATTTTGGAGCAATTTTCCATTTTGAATTTTCAGATCAGAGATACTCAACTTATATAGACAGCATAAAGAGATGAAGTATAGTTTTGGCAAAAAATCCATCTGATTCATATTTCTGATACTTTCTCCCACTGGAGTTACTGACCTCTTCAGAGATACCCACAATCATGGAATTAAAAGCAGAAAATATCTGTCATATAATTTTGAGGGTATATCCCTTTGCCAGGCCACACCACCTCAAGTGTCCTATGGCTCTATATTTTTGTGACTCCTATAAGCTATATTGTGAAAAGCATGATTACATTGCATTATGCTTCTTTGTGCTGAAAAGTAATTCAGTTCTTACATGTAAACATTGAAAATTCTCTATGGGGTTGCTCATCCTGGATTATGCATTTTCTCACTCTGAAACATACTCAAAAAACTGAAATTATAGAGGTGGTCCACTTGTCCCTCTAGCTCTGAGAAGCCCGATCTATAGAGAGCTGATGAATAGGATCCAGCACCAGTGTGGTCTACTATCTCGCTGCCACAGATAGCCTCAGGGAATCTGCAGGCACAGATGTCAGGAGAAATAAGAGGAAGTTCCCAAATTAATCTCTACTTGCTGGTTCCTTAAGTATCTTACCTGTCCAGTGTTAACTAAAGACTGTGATGTGGGCTGCTTCTGGGTGGGGGGGGTGGGGAAAACAGATGATGGTCTACTTGGAGAACTTCTCTACAGAGAACTGGGAGAGCCAGAGCTTAGGAAAACTCACATCAGGATGTGGAAGTTTTGCTTTTTGGTACCTAATACAATTCCTCCTTGTCTTTCTACCTTAGTGGCTTTGCTCATGCCTCTTTAAGATGGAGCAAATAGGGACCATGCAAATCCTAGGAGGCAAGGTGGTGGAAATGCATGCCACCTGAGTGCTCAGCCCTCTGTCAGGCCCTTCTCATAGTACTGAGCATTTGACAGTCTCTCTGCCAACTACCTGGTTATTCTGTTTAGTCTACAGCACCTAAGCTCCCCTGCCTGATAGCTTCCCATTGTTTCAGCCAATAAAGACACAGTAGGGCACTGGAAGAAGTGTCAAGATATTTCTTGTCAGCTCTTTCTTTTTTCCTTTGGAGCCACATCTCTGGGCACCATGCTTCCCTGACTCCTGCTGGGCAGCCCCTCCTCCCTGGTTCTAGATCTCTAGGCT
This sequence comes from Callospermophilus lateralis, assembly GCF_048772815.1. Taxonomy (NCBI): domain Eukaryota; kingdom Metazoa; phylum Chordata; class Mammalia; order Rodentia; family Sciuridae; genus Callospermophilus; species Callospermophilus lateralis. The sequence goes on along the minus strand of NC_135313.1, from coordinate 108,607,383 downwards.
CCAGCCATTGGACTTCCTTCCTTTGTCCCTCCCCACTAAGGCTTCTGTGGGTTTCCCACAGTGCTGAGTCAGGATGTGTTGGCCCATCTTCACTAGGGCCAGCACCTCTGTAACTGTGTCTTTCGTTAGTCATCATTCAAACTGTCAGATGTGAATTCTGATTCTAGCCAAAAGATCTGACATTGACTGTCATTTTACTCATTATTGCTTTTGCAAGTGAGAATAAATGTACAAATGTGGGTCTATAAGCAAGTGGGGCATTTCTAAGTTTATTAACCTGGCAAAAGTACTAGGCCAAGAAGAGCCAGTAAGGCTAATATCCATGAGGACTTGAACACAAATTCCAATTCAGGGAGATGAGGATAGCAATCCCAAGGCATGGATTTAGGACCTCTAAACTCATCTGTAGTAGGTGCCCAGAGGGACATATCATCTCTCTTTCTTTGCTTTTCCTTGCTTCCTGCCACCCGCTTACTAATAGAAAGAAAAAGAAAAAGAAAACCTCTGAGGGACCCATGGGCTATTTCAAAATCCTTTAGGGAATATAATCATCAAAGAGGATAATGATAATAACTACCTGTCGTTGACCTTGGATACACTGCACAACCACCCCAAGGAAGCATTCTTTATCTCCCTCTACCTGACAGATCAGCACACAGATTCAAAGAAGTTGACATGGATGATCGATTACTCCAGTCCCACACCCCAGATTGGCCAGGACTCCAAGGTTGCTCTGTCTCCTCCACAGTGCCTTTCCTTAAAAGAAGGAAATAAGGATCCATGTTCTGCAAGTTACTTCTGAACTAAGCCTAGAGGAATTAGGATCCGCAGTGTTAGGCAAATCAAAAACATCAAAGAGAATTTTAATCTCAAGGGCAACTTGAATCACAAATCATTTGTGAAAGTTCACTAGGCTATAAGTAAAAAAATATATGCAATGTGCCTGTATGGTACAACCTGTACTGTATAATCCCATCATGGATATACATGTGCATGTGTGTCCCCTTAAGGGCTGTGTATGCATAAAACCTGTCAGCAACAGTTACCTATAGAAAGGCAGCAGAACTGTCCTTTTCTTCCAGTTTGAATATTCTATTGTGAACATGAAATTTAATTTCTTATCTGAAGACTAGGAAGAGAAAGCAGTTAGCCGATTTATCTGAATATTTAGAGCAAGAATTCTCAACCTCAACTTCACACCCAGGATCATCTCAGAGAATTGCATTTACAATTACATACCATGGAAGGGAATTTCTATTGAAGAGGGACTGCAGATATAACAGGGGTCTCCTAAGATCATAAAGGAGCTGGAAAATAAGTACTGCAGAACACATCACTTGGTGTTGTTTAAACAAGCATCATCCTGCCAGGAATGTAAAAATAAAGCAATACAGCTACAGACAACACATAGTGCTTCATCGTGATAAATGACTGTTACTGATTTATGTATTTACTACACTATACCTTTGGTCATTATTTTAGTGTACTCCTTGTTATATTTTTTTAAAAAAGAATATGCCATGTTTTACTGGCAGCAACCTCATCCATCTCTTGTTTACAAGTGTCTCAGGATCACAACAAGAGGATCAATGATGTGGTTGACCTACACCAACTAGGTTTGTGTTCTTGTTTTGTTTTGTGCAGTCTGAGGATGGAATGCAGGACCTTATGCACCTGAGGCAAGTGCTGCACCACTGAGCTACACCTCCAGCCCCACAAGGTTTGTGGAAGCACACTCTATGATGTTCACACAATGATACAATCACTTAATGGCTGGCACAGTTCTCAGGAACATATCCCTGTGATTAAGGGACTGATGACTGTAATTGGTCTAGGCACTGGAATTCCTGAAACTCTCTCAGATGATCCTAGTGGGCAGACATGGTTGAGAACCATGACAATATCAGAATAAAATTTGGACCACAGGTGACAGAGTAGGGTCTTAACCTTTTGTATTCCCTGAACCCCACTGACAATCTGATGATTGGGTATTTTCTTCAAATAATGCAGAAAATGCATGAAATAAAACACAAAAGATGTAAGGGAAACAAATTAGACTTGTTATCATAATACGTTAAAGTTGCAATATGGTAATATGAGTGCCTCTTTATGAATACACAAAGTTACAAGATCCAAAAATGGGTCAGTTATATACCATCATTTTGAAGTCGTGATGACTGAAAAAAATATTTAGAAATCTCTGCAACAATAGTAATGTGATATGGATTCACAGATGACAAAGGTCAAAGTATTCCTGATACAGCTGGTCTCTATATCGGTGGGCACTATATCCTCAGATTCAACCAAGCACAGATTGAAAATATCCCTCTCGGGATATTATTTTTGTACTAATTTTTTCTTGCCATTATTCCTTAAACAATACCGTATAACAATTATTTATGTTGCATTAGTGCTTATGTGTCATCTAGAGATGATTTAAAGTACACGGGAGGATGTGTCTAGAATGTACTATTTTATATAAGGGATCTGAGTGGCTGCAGATTTGGGCATCTACAGGGGTCCCGGAACCAATTCTCCTCAGATTCCAAGGTATAACTGTTTTACTTTAGTTTATGCCTGTACCCATAACTGAAGAAAAGGCCAAATTTTAATGAGAACTTGGTCCATAAAAAAAGGGAATTACTTCTCACCACCTAAGTTCACAGTCTTTCCCGTACAGAGGAGGGGAAGAGGAGAGATGAAAACGGACTTATAGGACTTGCTCACCCTTGCATTGATTTGACCACCTTCAATAGAAGGGAGGAAAAAAAGCCAATAATATCAACCTCATCAAGTGCTAATTTCCAGTAGACTATCCCTCTTTTTTCTCTTAAAGAACTCCGTAAAGTTTCTTCAAGACATGAAAAATGTACATTTCCTGAAAATTAACTACACTATATGTTTTAATTACAGCAATATATTTCAAGTGCCATGTCATGTGAAAAGATTCCTGTTTCTTCCACTAAAAAGACTCAACTGTTTTATCTGCCTGGAGACATCCATCACACGAGTGCCAATATCTTGGGATTTAAAAGGGGGGTTTTTGAAACTTTCTAAGTGTTTAATCAATAGGCTCCTTTTCATATAGTGCTATGCTGTCGGAATAGATTCTGAATGTTTTTCCCCCATTTAGTCTGAATTTAAAATAGCATTAACCATGTACTGAATGGCTGTTACACTTTGGGTACGGCACGGGGCTCTTTTCTTAAATTATTCTAATGCTCACATCCATCATCTTATCTTACTAATGAAGAAATAAAATGATTAAGAATTTCAAAACAGTTGATGTTACAAAATCATTTTCTGAGAAAAACAGCGTGTATATGAAAGAGAGAACCCAAGCTACATTAAAATTCGTGTTGGAAATTCCAGCTGTAAATCAAAAGGTACTTATTTTTAAGTAAGTAAATAATAAAATATTGTCCTGGGGTAGGAAGGAGACATCACTTCACTTTTCCTAGAAACAGACAGAATTAAGTGGCTCAAAAGTCGATCTTTCTTCATAGCCAAACTTTCCTAACTGCAGAATGACTTCTCAAATTTCTTCCACTCATGAGTAATTCAATGTTCCGATAAAAATGCAAGAGAGAATGGCATTGTCAGACCCAGAATGCAGGCATATGGCAGTCAAAACAGCAGTCACCACTCTGCAGAGGCCAAAGAAGCTCAGCTGCAGACCCCAGTACCAGACAGACCAGGAGGCACTGGCCCATGTAATGTCTTGAACAAGTTAGGGAGGTTCCCAATGTCTCATGTCCATCAAAGACAACAGGAAGGTTCTCATTCATTACTACTAAGATACTTTTGAAATGACCCTATTCAAATACTTTAATTCTAAAAGTTCTCAGAGCTCATTCCCTTCATCATGATAAAAGAAGCGGGGCAGGATGGAGTGGAGTGACATTAGTTTTACTTTATGCCCACTATGAAATCGGTTCTTCATTTAACCATTTAATGGGGAGGGGGAGGGGAGACTTATCATTAATGAGTTGTTTCAACATTAACCAAGACTATAAACATAACTAAGAATGCCCCAAACCCTCCAAAAAGCCGGATAAAGAGTTGAGAAAGGAAACCAGGAAAGAAAGATCACATGGAAAAGACCAGACTCACCAATAACATGGACATGTTGAAGACAATCCTACAGAAAGTCACAGCACTTGCCTTATGTTCTCAAACCACCTTTCCCACCAGGGTGGAAAGGTAGAAGAGGCTAGAGCATAAAAACAAATGGAGGCATGGTATGTCATGAAAGAACTGGCATTCTTAAGTCCTAGTAAGTTTAAGGGACTTTCACAAGCATAACTCCTTTTATTTTTTCCACAACCTTATCAGATCAGTAATCACCCCTCTCGAATTTATAAATGAAACTGAAAGTCAGAGCAATTAAGCAACTTTCCCAGAAGCACAAGGTCAGTAACAGCAATGAGAATTGGAAAGGGCTGTCCTTCTCCTGAGGCTCCTTCTCCTGCCCCTCCCTCCGCTCAGGCCTTGTTAGTTACTTTCACATCAAATTTTAAGACTCGGGAAAATTGTATCTCAGATTCTTAAGGGTGGGAGTGGTGGGGGAGAACTTTCCTAGGTCATTATCTCTTGGAGGGTAAGGGGAAATATCAACATGTATCCAGGAAGGGAGAAGAGGAGGGAGAAAAAAGCAAACTGATTGATTTAAAAAAATAAATAAATAAAAATAGGGAGGTTGAGGTGGATTCCAGAAATTATACATCCTGAGTATTCAATTTCTAAACAGGAATATTTAGCAAATCATTTGTGAACATTTGAAAAGATGGTCCTACAAAGAATAATTGGTAAGCAGCCAGGCATGCCAGGGTAAACCCAGGTCCTTTCTGGAAGGGATGCTTAGCCTGGTCAACCTAGAGGTGGTACAGACTCATGGCCTCTGTTTCAACAAGCCATTGGACATGGTCGCCTGTGTGATATCACTCTCAAGGGCCCAAGGACATCAAAGGCCCTCCCAACCTCCCAAACCTCCTTCAAAATCATTTTGATCATATATCCCTTCAGCCCCAAATAAGCATTACCCTAACACATTTTAAAATAAAAAAAAGAATATGTATGTATTACTGCCAACGTATAACCAAGTAAAATTTAAGATTTTAATTTTTAGGGGGGGAAAAAAATGCAAGTTTTCTTCTCCCCTGAGCACTAAATGTTAGAACTCACTGCCCTGGACATGCAACAATGCAGGTCTTAGGCCCAATGACTTCCCTCCACCTGAGCCACCCCCACTGCCAATGCCAGTGACTTGCTCTTCACCATGACAGTCCTGGAATCATTCCTTTCCATTTTATCCTCATCCACGCCTCTCCCCTCCAGATTCTCTTAGCCCCCTGGACCATCTACTATCAGTGCCTTCTTCTCCACATCCTTATCTTACCTCTCTGATCACCCCACCAAAATCCCCACCTTTTAACAACAAATTATGGCTTTGCTTCACAATCTAACTTCCCTTCTGCACTCAGGGAGCTCAACGGTATCAGAAAAAAATAAAATAAAAATAAATGAATGAATATAGAGTACCCACATAAACAATGTGACCAGGTTAATGAGGCCCTGGTTTTCCCCAGGTCGCATAATAATTCAGGACTTTTCTGGTCCTCAGCCAACTCCATTTCCCTTCCTCCTCAGCCAAGCTTTAGAACATGCACTACCTTCCTTCCTCCCACCTGCTAATTAATGGACCTCCCCCATTCTCTTGTGTGTTAAGACATTCTCTGAGCATACACTGTATTCCAGACAGGACCAAATCTCACAGTGCTTCCTCTCCATAAGCAAGAAAGTACCAGGGACTAGGCAATGCTGAGAATACAGATCTTTACAAAGTAGGGAGCAAGCATGGGCAGAGGTAGGACTCACCTTACTCCTTGCTCACCTCTGCTTTCTCCAATTTTTTTTTAAAAAAAAATTTGCATTAAAATTCAAATAACATACTTAGAAATGTGTAATTCATATGGGGGAGGGATGTTCAGCTCAATGGTAGAGCATGTGCCTGGCATGCATGAGGCTCCTGGTTCCATCCTCAATACCAATAAAAAATAAAGTGTTCAATTCAGTAGCATGTAGTACATTCACCTTGTTGTACAACCATCACCTCTGTTTAGTTTCAGAATCCCTGAACCTAGTCTTCCTCCCCAGGCCCAGGAATGACACTCACCTGTTTCCTATCGGTGGATTTATCTTTCCTGGACATTTTATATCAGTGGAGTCAGCAATGCCCTCTCCGATTCTGAAACAGCTCTGCCCTTCCTGCTTTGTTCCTCCAGTCTCTCTCTCTCTTCAGTGCTTTTGGTCCAGTCTCACATCTGTCCGGAAATGCCCAGCCCCCTCCTGCCTATGCCTTGGAAATCTCCCTGTGAACCGCTCTTGCCTATGAGCAATTCTCTGACCCCTTAAAAAACAAACCCATACTTCCTTTGACCTTCTTCCTCTTGTCAGTACAGGTCCAACATCTTCTTTCCCTTCTCAGCCTCTGATTCATTCAGTAGAATTTGGGAAGGTCCTCAAAGATTTCCAGAAGGACAAAAGCAATAAAAACTCGAAGGCCTTATGTGTTAAGTCAGCTTTTCATCATTGTGACAAAAATACCTGACCAGAAAGAGGAGCAAAAGTTCATTCCAACCTCCCAGTTTCAGAGGTTCAGTCCCTGGTCAGCCAAATCCATTGCTCTGAGCCCAAAATGAAAACATCATGGCTGAAGGGCATGGTTAAAAAAAAAAAAAAAAAAAAAAAAAAAAAGCTGCTTAGTACATGACAGCCAGGAAGCAGAGAGTTCCAGTATCCAGGTATAAAATATAATCCCCAAATTACACCGGTAATGACCCATTTCCTCCAGCCATGCCCCACCTGCCTACAGTTAGCAGCCAGTAATCCATTCAAATTATTTATTCTTCGAATGAATCAATCCACTGATTAGGTTACAGCTCCTCATAATCTAATCATTTCACCTCTGAACAGTCCTGTATTAACACAAGAGTTTGGGGGGAACGCCTCATATTCAAACAACACCACCATATCTCCCCATATCTCCCAGGTGCCTGTGGTCAAATGATGTATGTGACCATGGATAACTGGTGATGAAGTGCCTCCATGCCTTCTCAATTTTCCTATCTGTAAAATGGGAATCAGAACACCATTTACATTGGGTCTTTTTTTTATTTTTAAATTATAGATGGACACAATATCTTTATTTTGTTTGTTCATTTTTATGTGGTGCTGAGGATCGAACCCAGTATCTCACATGTGCAAGGCAAGCTCTCTGCCACTGAGCCAAAACCCCAGCCCCCTCATTGGGTCTTTTTGAAGAGTGGATAAGTATACCAAAGTACCCAAAGTGCTCAGAAAAATGCATGAGGCATGCAGTGAGGGTTCAAAAATGTTATCACCATGGTCAGGATTACTTGTCTCATAAAACCCTTGGCCCTGCTTGCTCAGGAATGGCTACTTTAGCAGCCAGTTTCAACTTTAGCAGCCAACTTCTTTTCAACGCAGCCTATAAGTGCAAGAATTTTTCAAAGGACTGGTTCTTCCAGGGTAACACCTTTTCAAGGTGACATCATCCACTCTCCTGGCTTTCACTGCTACCTGATGCTGGCAAGGCCTCAACCCCCTCATTTATTCTGGTCTTTACTTCCGGGCTCGGTTCTGCACCTACATGGGAACAACCTTTGCACACATTAGCACCCCGAGGGTGCCTTGAATAAAGCGTTCCCTGAAATAAGAATCATCCTGCCCTTGCACTTCTCACCACTTCCCTGCCTGCCACCCTTTCCCCTCCTGACTTGAGTTTTCCATGATCTCTCACCAAGACATCAGCCTGCCCTTCCTGTCCCATCGTATTCTGTACCCTGTTTTGCATACAGTGGCCAGAACAGCCATCCAAAATCCAAATCTGCCCAAGCCACACTCCTCCTTAAATTTTTGCAGGTGCCTACCCTCCACTGTTCTCAGGATCGAGCCCAAATGCCTTCCCAGGGAAGGCTGTCCCTAATGTATCTCATCTATGAGGTGCTCTGGGAATGCTGACAGCTCAAGGCAGTGCTAGAGTCAGCCCACACTGCCCCCTCTGCTGCAATGCCTTTCCACCAGAGTCTGCCAGATTCTGCACTCATGGCTCAACTGAAGCCTTCCCTGATGCCCTGGATCAGACTAAGTACGCTTCTTGCATGAAACTCACTGACACTAGCATCTTATGGGTCTGTGTTCCTCTTTAGACTGTAAGTTCTTTAAAGACCTTGTTTATCTTCTCCATCTATGCATCCACTCATCCGCCCACCTACCTACCCATCCATTCATCTATTCATCCATCCATCTATTCGACAAAAACATCCTGAGGGTTTTGTTGAACTCAGCTCTTGGAAGGAATAAATTAGCTAACAAGGCAGACATACTCACTGCCTTCAGCCAACAATCCAGCAGTGTAGACAGAAAGAAATGTGTGACCACCACATGCCTCCCCTAGCAACTATACAGGCTCCCTGAGTTGAAATCCTGTCTTCACCACTTGTTAGCTATGAAACGTGGGGTACAATAGTTCACCTCTAAATGCCTTAGTTTCCTCATGTGTAAAATTAGAAACAGCAGGGCCTAACTACTACTTTCATTTTTTGGTAAGATTGAGAGCTAAGAGACGTAAATTGACAGAAAGGATCCATAAAACTGTCTGGTACATCATGCCTGCTTTCTAAGAGTTAGTTATTCTTCCTGTAGTTGGAGCAATGGGAAGCATTTATGGCGGGTCCCACCCTGGATGGGGAGTCTGGAGCTGTAGTCGCCTTTGTGCCAGTGTCTTAAGTATAAGCCCTTGGTAAATGTTTATGGAGCCAGCCAGGTCTTGGAGAGCCCTTCAAGAATAGTTCATTGACTTGGCACCAAAGACTTTCAGAGCTTAAAGTCACACAGGATAACATCTGACCCAACCCACCCACTTTGGCGAAAGAGGCAGAGGCTCACCAGCTAGTTAGTCATAGGAACCGGTCTCCAGATCTCCTGACTTCCTGGTGGGTGTCTTGTGGTGGCCTAATGCAAGCAGCTTCACATCACCCCCAGCAGCCCAGCCGTTTTACATCTTCAGTCTCCCTCTTGAATGGCTGCTGCTCACCACCCACGCTCTTTTCTTCCCTTGGTTCCCTTTCTCATGCCTCTCCTCCAACCTAGTTGTGTTTTTCTGCCTGTCTTATGGTTGAGGGTTCTCATTCTTCCAAAGAAATGTCTACCCTTTCACAAAGTGAACCAGATATGGGTATGCTCTTCACGATGTGGCTCAAATAAAGCATGGGGCAGGTGCAATCCCTGAGCCTTCCGGTCCCCCTTCAGGACTCCCTGATCACTCCCAATGGGAGGGAGATTTTTCTTCATCACCAGAAAGTTACATTTTGCTACTCTGGGATTCAGATGTTTTAGATACTCCAAGATTCCTAAATAGTTGTTGTATGGTATTGTTTGGGGAATAAGAACAAGAAAAAAAAAGTCTACACATGTTTGGGACAGAAACTTTATTTTTCCCAAAAAGTTTTTTTTTCTGAATGGCTGAGGCTTGAACCCAGGGATTCCTGCATATCACACACATGCAGATCCCACATTAATCTAGATATACAACAAAGGGCAAGTAATGGCTCTCAGTTCAAAACTGTATCCTAAAGTTCCAACCATATACATAAATATCACACATCCCTTTGCTCTAGCTTCCCAGAAGTGGCCTCTACATGGCCTGTCACTTTGGCACTGCAGACTGATGACAAGTGGCATTCCAACAGGACTTTTATTTTTGTCAGGCTGTGGTATTAACAGAACTGCTCTACTCTGAAACTTCTGCTTGGACACTTCCATAGGCTTAGAAGGCAGCCAGTGAACTTAACACTGTGAACAAATAAATCCTGGTGTGCTGCATAAAGCTCTTGATTACTTTCCATGGTTGGGTTATAATGGCATTTATAAGAGCCTTGCACTTCATGTATCTTTAAGGCTGAGCCTCTGCTGAGTGCTCATGCACATGTCTGACACTCACGGGAGCCCAAAGCTCATCACAAGCCTGGGTGGAACAAGACGGGGAATGTAGTTACGTTGAAGGGCTGGGATTTTTAGACTACATCTCTTAGAAATGATTATACCACACAAATTTGCCTTGACAATAACAGCCACGGACACAGTGCTAAAAGTGGGTGGTAAATTTGTATGTACATGCCTTACTACTGAAGAATTTACTACAATCCAAATCCTTGGGTTCCACATCTGTGGATTCAATCATCCATGATAAAAAAAAAAAAAAAATATTTGAAAAAAGGGCTGGGGGTATAGCTCAGTAGGAAAGCATGTGCATAGCATTCATGGAGCCCTGGGTTCAAGCCTCAGCCAGCCACTCAGAAAAAAAAAAAAAAAAAATTTGGAAAAAAAAAATTTCTGTCCTGAACACATGTAGACTTTTTTTCTTATTCTTATTCCCCAAATAATACCATATAACAACTATTTACATAATATTTACATAGTATTAGGTTTTATGAGTGATCTAGAGATGATTGTCTGGACACCAAGGGACAACCAAATGTCACTGTCTTAGCTACTGGCTATGAAGATGTTTGCCCTGGATATGAGATGTTAGGAGTCTTACTTTGTTTTTCTTGTAAATGCTAAGGCAGATCTGTTCTTTTAAAAAATAAATGAAAAACCATTTATTTTAGGAAAAGAAAAATCATCTGCCTTCTTGATAAAACACTTTCTACACGAAAGACCTCTAGTACATCTTTCTCTTGCCAAAAAACCTTGTACCTAGCTTAGGGGTGTTTTTCTTTGGCTCAACACCTAGAACAGGACTCATCCTCAGAAGGGCATTTGACATGCACCACATGAATTCATTTGTAGATGGGGTGGCTTGAGTCAACAGCCTGTGATGGAGAACAGGCAGGCTTTAGAATCAGAGATCTGCATTGAACCCCCAATCAGCACCTGATTTGCAGGGGATCCTACATCCTTTTATGTTTGTCATCTTAGCCTAAACATTAATAGCACCACTGTTGCCTCTCAAAGAGTCCAGGTTTCAATGATAAATTATGTGGTCACCTTGCTTATTATTGGAGTTACTGCAGATAAGACTCTTCACACAGTCTCAAGTTTATTAAATGAAAAGAAGGGAATCTAACTGTCACAAGCATGAAATCAGACAATGGGCACAAGTCTTGTTTCCAGAGTGTCTAGTGTTCCCCAGAATACCAGTTTCCATGCCCAAAAGGTCAGCTCTCAGGAGAAAGTGTTTATCCATATACATCATGGACTCACCTCTTCCGGGCAGGTTGAATATAGAACCTGTATTTCCCACTTTTTATTGCGATAATATCTATAAAATAGGAATGAGATCTGTGTCCACAGCTGCACATTAATTCCATCATCCACCTGACTAGGAGATGACTCATTCATGGATATTTAAATGCCTACATTCTAGATCATCTGGATTTTATTTACTCAATCTACAAAGGTGGGGTTAAGACCAAGTCAACCCAAATCAAACCTCTATAAAACAGGCTAAGTGAATGTGGTACAGATACAGAAGGCTAAGAGGCCCTTTGAAGTAAGTGTGATTACCACCTCTTAGTCAATTGACTGTGGTGAGTTTCTTGCTTTCTTAAGCCAAAAACAGCTGGCCATATAGATCCCATGGAAGAATAGCTTGTTTAAAAAAAAAAAAAAAAAAATGGATCTTAGATACCGCACTTTAAAAATGAGGCCTAATCATTCACAGTCTCAAACATGAATCTGTACTATCAATCAGTGGGTCCAGGAAACAATAGAATTTTGTTATTACCACTTAGAGAGAGAGAGAGAGAGAGAGAGAGAAGTGAGATGCTGTCACTTCATTGCTAAGCTTGTTAAATACACATATGTTCTCCCTATTTCAAATGAATAGTAACAATTTCCACTTCTTTAAGAGGTGGTTTATAATCAAGGAGAGATGTGAGTAATAACCAGATCCATAGAAAAATGAAGAAAAAAATCATGAGACTATTTAATCCCAATTTTCAACATAATATTTTTGGAAACAAAAATGAAAAGTTACTCTTCCCATTATCATTTAATATGATTGTCCAAGGTATTTGTGTTGAATATGTGAAGGTGCTTGCCTACCATAACTTCTAAAGAAATGGAAAGGAAATGTTCAGCATTTTCATGCTCTAAACACAGACTTAGAAGCTATAAGAAGAAAAAGATGCTCATGGCATTACAACAATAGCTTTGTGTCTGGAGGACAGCGAGAAACAGTGCAGAAAGCTATTCTGACAAAGTCACTTCCTATCAGCAGAAGTTTCCAGAAACAGAAAAGGGCTGACAGCACTCCAGACATCCAGTTATAGCTGCAGCACAGCACCTTGCAAGCTGGACTCACTGGGTAGCAAATTAGCAACCAAGTCAAGTACATACCTATGGAGCTGTCTACCTCTACCCTGAGTCCTAATTTCTAGAGAACATTCTTCTCCCACATAAGCCATACACACAACCCCCTACACACACTCACAGGCAGGGAGCCATCTGCAAAACAGAGTAACTTCTTACAGTTGTGTTGGTTATTATGTAACTTGGAAGCATATGAAGAAATAAATGTCTGGTTTTTCTCCCCTTGAAAAACTGAAGCAGAAATCACACTTCTGGTTAGGATTCACATAATCAGTATGTTTTTAAGTAAATGCTTCATGTACCTTATACAACTTAACAATTTCACCAAGGGAATGTTCTAACAAACTTGCCTCCCCAAAATATGATACAGAGTGAGTCACAAATATAGTTCAACTGGTTGACCAAGTCTAAGAAGAAAACTAGCCAGGTGGAGATAAGCTCACACCCACTCCAAACCCTTGTCTGACAGCCTTGGGGAAAGCCAAGGAAGAGAAGGACTCCTGGTGACAGGAAGGGACAGGGGAGCAGCAGGCTGTGTGTATCCTGAATGTTTCACAATGTTCTACAATTTCTATACCACACACCCCCCCCCAGAAGACTGAAGAGGCATATGGACCCCCTCACAGAAGGATTTTTTCAATGCATAAAATACTTAGGATCTCAAGAGGAAATCAATTATATTTAAAAAGTTGACAAAATATTTTTTAAATTATGATATAGTAATACATATACGTGTTTATTTAGCACATTAAATAACACTGTCTAGCAGCAGGTTTAACAACCACTATAATTTCCAAGTGGCGATGAGTATTGATATTTTAAGATATCTGCTAACCATGTAGAGTGTGAAATCAAAATATTGGATATCTATTGGTGAAAAAGTCACAAATAACACTCATACTGCAGCAATTTGAGGCCAACATTTAAAGGTGAAAGAATTGCAGCAGGGTACAGTGTTGCCTACCTATAAACCCAGAGACTTGGGAGGTTGAGGCAGGAGGATCACAAATTCAAGGCCAACCTCAGCAATTTGAGGAGATCTAGTCTTCATAAGAGAATTGGGGATGTAGCTCAGTAACAAAGTGCCCCAGGGTTCAAACCCCAGTATGGAAAAACAACAATAACAAATGAAGGACTTGCTAAATTTTGCTACAAATTAGTAAACATCAAAGTGCAATAACTTGCCACCAAAGCTCACAGACTCTCCCTGAAGCCTTGCAGTGGGCTCATGTGAAAAGTCATGTGATAATCTGATTTAATCCTTGCTATGATTTCACAATGGTTTGTCCCCCAGACTGTCCAAGTGGTAGAAATGAACAGTGAAGGAGGAGCCTAGTGAAAAGTAAGAGGAGGCTCTACCCCAGTGAATGGATTAATGCTATCTCAAAAGAGTGGTCAGGTTTCATAGGACTGGATTCCTTCCCATGAGAATGGGTTGTGTGAGTTTGGCTCAAAAGTGAGTTTGGCTTTCTCAGCTCACACTCTCTTGCTTCCTTTTCCATCATGTGAGCTCTCTCACACACTCCCACCATGTGCTCTCACTATGTGATACCATCTGCCACGTTTTGATGCACTCAGGGGATCCTCACCAAATGCTGGCACCATGCTATTTAGACTTTGCAGCCACCAGAAATGTGAGTCAAATCCTCTTTATACATTACCAGTCATCAGGTATTTTTGTTGTAGCAGCACAATGTGGACTAATATAACCTCCCATTCCTGTGGTCTTTCCAGAATAATGAAAATACCCACAAGGGAGCCTTTGTCCAAAAACAACAATTAAACCACATATGTGGGAGAGCAGAAGGTCTGCACCAAGGAGAGTCTACCACATGTATGTGTGACTGGGAGAGGAGCAGTATGACTGGGACCAGCATCTATATTCCTTTTTACTGATGCATCCAATGTATGGGTCACAGGTTGTTTTTTAAAATGCTTGACATTAGCAGTAGTAATTCAGCTGAAGTATTGACTAGAAGGGAAAAGTTATTTTATAAACCATCTCCTCTAGCACTGAAACCTATGGGACCCCAAAGCCTCCAGCTTATAGCAAATTTCCAATACTCCTTTACTGTCTAAAGTCAAATTATTACATAAACTATCTAGACATAGTTTCAAACATACTTGCTGAATGCCATAAGAATAACATAAATGGGAATAAAAGTAACTTATGACAAACCTGATGTATTTCAATATGGAATTAGTTGGGCAGGATTACTCTAGCAGCATAATAGCATTTGGTGGAGGCGATCCCCCACTCACTGTCTTGACAGGGTCACAGTGAGAAAAAGTGTTGGCAAAGCCGCTCTCCCACTGTCTTGACAGGGTCACAGTGAGGATGAATGCTGGCAAAGCCACACTGGTTGGTGGGTAACCGAAACCATGAGACCCTTTTTTATGTAATTGGGACTTTGAATTTTCATGCTTATGTTTCTCACAGGAGGCATGAGTATGTTAAATGCCAAACAAATTAAATTTCAGATGGCTAGAACAGAACAGGTAGTTCATGCCTTGGAGGCCGTTCTACCCACCCCTCAGCATATCAAGGACAAAGTAAAAGGCTATTCTTCTATCTTAGTACATTGTGGACAAACCTAATAATGGACAACAATCATCCTCTGAAAAATAAATTCTTTGAGAACTAGTGCACCTTGACTGGGAAACAAACTCTTTGAGAACTAGTGTACCTTGACTGAGAAACAAAGAAACTCTTCGAGAAAGCAGCTCAACCAGTTTTATGAAAATAAATTTAGGAATCAATTAAAATAGGTTTATAAGACACAGTTTTAAAATAATGTTAAAAATATTATTTTATTTAGATTCTTAAGTTTAGAAATTCTTAAGTCTTTAGTTGTATAGGTTTCTGATATGTTTTAAGGATGATTCATAAACTTTAGGATATTTTAAATATAAGATTTAAAGGGACTTTTTTAGATGGGAATTTTGAATTAGAAATAAAGTACAAATGTACTTTAGGTTAATGATTGGCTAAAGACTTAGAGTCTGGTTATGTAGTTTGGCATCAGTTAATAAGGAAATAACATATCTTGGGAAAAATAGTAAATCTTGGAAAAATCTGAAGGATGTAAATTGGTGACGTGTTTTATTGATGATTCTGTACTTTGATGATTGTATGGCTGGGGGTCATATCCTGAAAGAATGTAGATTGGTGTGCTCTCAATCATGGTTAAGGAAATGTCATGTCTTGGCAAAGTTTTAAATTATATAATCAATGACGTATTGTGAATCTATAATGATGAGAAAAATTGTAATAAAAAGGGGGCCCAGAGAAAAGCTGCTTTAGCTCTCTCTCTGGAGATTGCTCAAACGGAACGACTCCTGTCTCATCATTTCGCCGACGCCACTCCTCCTTCAGGACTCCCTGGACCCCGCTGGGGCTGGACCCCGGCAATTGGCGCCCGAGCCAGGGACCTGAAGGTAATCCCCTCGGCACCTGAAGGTAAGCCCCCTCGGCATTTGCCCCCTTGTTTTCGGAGTGGATAGGCCATTACCCGTGGGTTTCGCGAGCCCCCTGTTGGCAGAACAGGTGAGAGTGGGTAATTAGGTAAAAGAAAAATGGGAAATACAGAATCCAAGGAACGAGGATTATTCATTGATATTGTTAAACATTTGCTTAGAAAAAAAGGAGTTCAGGTTCCCACTTCACAATTACAGAGGTTTTTTCATTTTATTCAGGAATGTTGTCCTTGGTTCCCAGAAGAGGGAACCTTAGATCTAAAAACATGGGTAAAAATAGGAGAAGCTTTAAGAGCATATTACTCTAATTATGGACCAGAAAATATGCCTGTAGATGCTATAGCATTATGGAATCTTTTAAAAGATATGTTAGATCCAGCTCAAGAAGCTGAAATCTTAAATAAGATTAACTTAACTGTCCCTACTGAAGAAACTCCCCTAAGGAAGGACTCTAGAAGTGAAACTTATGTCCTAAAAAAAGATGAGGAGAAGGATCAGTCTTGTTTACAAAATAAAGATAATTTAGAAGAAGCAGCTACTGAATATCATAATGAAGAATTCTTTGCCCCCATAAGTACACATTCTTGCGGATCTTCTACCAAAAATAAATTGGGTTCCAAAATGAAAAATACTTTACCACCTCCTCCACGAAATGTAGGATTTAAAGGAGCTATGAAAGAGGCTCTACAATCTAGAGATTTAAGTTTTACTCTCCCTATCACTTTTGATTCAAATGATTAAGTTAATTTTAGATAGACAACATCCTTATTTTATAGGACATATTCGAGGACATTCTAACTTACCAGGAAAATTGTCACAAGGCAATACATTGGCAGATTCATTAACCAGACCCCAAATTCTTACTGTTCAGGAAGCTACAGCTAGTCATGCTTTACATCATCAAAATGCTTCTGCCCTTCGACAGCAATTTCATATCCCTAGGGAATCAGCTAGAACTATTGTCAAAAATTGTCAAACCTGTCCATCATTATTGCCAACTTTACCCATGGGAGTTAATCCTCGTGGTTTAAGACCTAATGATTTATGGCAAATGGATGTTACTCATATTCCTTCATTTGGAAAATTAAGTTATGTTCATGTTGTTGTTGATACTTTTTCTCATGTGATTATTGCCTCAGCAAGAACTGGGGAAGCATATAAAGACGTAGTGCAACACTTGTTTATTTGTTTCTCATATTTGGGAATGCCTAAAGCATTAAAAACAGATAATGCACCAGCTTACACTTCAAATGCTTTTAAAAAATTTTGTGATATGTTTAAAATTTCTCATTCTACAGGAATTCCTTATAATCCTCAAGGACAAGCTATAGTTGAGAGAGCTCATCAAACATTGAAAGCTCAAATTACTAAACTTCAAGAAGGAGAATATAAATATAGTTCTCCTTATCATGTTTTACAACATGCTTTGTTTGTGATCAATCATCTTAATTGTGATTATAAAGGAGTGACTCCCATGTTAAGACATTGGGAAAGTGAAAAAATATCAGCAAAACCCTTGGTAAAATGGAAAGATCTTTTGACAGGTAAATGGAAAGGACCTGATGTATTACTAACTTGTGGGCGAGGATATGCTTGTGTCTTCCCACAGGACGCAGATTCCCCCATTTGGATTCCTGACAGACTGATTCGACCCTATGTCCAGCCTCCGGACCAGAAAGCGGAACAGATCGTGCCCTCCGAGTCTCCGACACGCCTCACCATTGACCACGGTGCCTGAGGAAGATTTGATGACTACCTTGATTCCATCTTTCTCTCGAATGAGCTTTGATGACCCTCAATCCTTATTCAGACGATCATCTTCTACAAGATTTGCAGAATTACCAACTTGGGGACAATTAAAACAATTGACTCATCAAGCTCGAGAACTTATTTCTACTCAGTCAAACCTCTGCACTCCTGAGAAAATGTTTGTTGCTATGCTAGCTATTCTTGCCTGTCAGATAACCAATGTGTCTTCTGAATATTATTGGGCATATTATCCTGATCCACCTTTATTTCATCTCACTACTTGGGGAAAAGGAGATATTAAGGTATTTACCAATAATACTAATCTCCTAGGGGGTAAATCTAATTCTTTTATTACTCCTATATCAACTCATAATTTTAGTTTTAAGGGTCATAGTCATTTACCTCCTCTGTGTTTTAGTTATAATATTATTCCAATTGTGGGCTGCATACCACTTAATTATAGAACTTTTATGACAAATTCTCCAAATGAGGAAAATGATATAAAGGATCTTTGGATGCTTTCTATTTTAGCTTTAGATTTTCCTGATTTTAAAGAAAATTTGCCTTCAGAAAAGCCTCCTTCTATGTTTCAAGATTGTAAAAAAGCTGAGTCCCATCTTGATCATTCATGGGTAAGAATAGATAGACAATTTGGATTTCCAATGTGGCATACATGTATGTTTACTAAAAAAGGATTTAAAATCTTTCCAAAAAATTCTTCTTTTCCAATATATGATTTTTCTATTTCTGAATCTAAATATGAGGCTCCTAAAATTTTATCGTCACCTTCATGGAATACTCCTCGAATACGAATTATTAGGAGCGTTCCACTTGAATCCATGAATGAATGGTTCTCAGCTGGATGGGTTGCCCCTTTATATTTTACTAAAATTAAACAACATTATCAGGTTTATACAGAACTTTACAGATTATTGGCTTCTTTAGACATAATACATATGATTAGGCCTTCTTTAGTACATGAAAGTCATTTTGTTACAGCTTGTGTAGGATCCCCTTATACAATATTACTTAAAAATCAAGGAACACTAAAGATTTCAAAATTAGAGGATGAAACTTATGATGTTGTTTGTGAAGGTTGTACATTAACAAATTGTATTGATCCTAACATATCAGCATCTAATCATATTTTAATTGTACATAAACCTTCTTATGTTATGTTGCCTGTTAAATTAGATTCTGTTTGGTATGATGATCCTGGGTTACAAGCATTAGATTCAGTTAATCAAGCCTTAATTAGACCTAAACGTTTTGTAGCTACCTTAATTTTAGGAATTTCAACATTAATTGGTATAATAGGGTCCATAGTTGCTTCCACCACTGCATTAGTTAAAGAAGTTCATACTGCTCATCATGTAAATCAGTTGTCAAAAAATATTTCTACTGCACTTATGATTCAGGAACATATAGATACAAAGTTAGAAGCTAGAGTTAATGCTTTAGAAGAGGCTGTCCTTTACATTGGTAATCAAATTCAAAACATAAAAACTCGAATGACAACTAGATGTCATTCTCAATATAAATGGATTTGTGTTACTCCTCACACATATAACTATTCTGAAAAAACATGGTCTCAGATACAATGTCATTTACGAGGATTATGGAAAAACACTAACTTAACTCTAGATATAGATAAATTACAGGAAAAAATTAAAGACATTAGCCAGGCACATATTTCAGAAACAACCATTCCAGAATTAGCTGACACTTTTGTTTCCAAATTAAACTCTTTAGTCTCCATCAAAACTTTATTTTCTATTTTAATTAATAGTGGTTTAAGTATTTTAATTATTCTTGTCCTTATTTTTGTCCTTCCAGTCCTGTTCAGATTGCTGAGTCGTCAAATTCGTTCAGCCCATCTGGAACTAAAGTTACTTCATTTAAAAAATAAAAAAGGGGGAATTGGTGGAGGCGATCCCCCACTCACTGTCTTGACAGGGTCACAGTGAGAAAAAGTGTTGGCAAAGCCGCTCTCCCACTGTCTTGACAGGGTCACAGTGAGGATGAATGCTGGCAAAGCCACACTGGTTGGTGGGTAACCGAAACCATGAGACCCTTTTTTATGTAATTGGGACTTTGAATTTTCATGCTTATGTTTCTCACAGGAGGCATGAGTATGTTAAATGCCAAACAAATTAAATTTCAGATGGCTAGAACAGAACAGGTAGTTCATGCCTTGGAGGCCGTTCTACCCACCCCTCAGCATATCAAGGACAAAGTAAAAGGCTATTCTTCTATCTTAGTACATTGTGGACAAACCTAATAATGGACAACAATCATCCTCTGAAAAATAAATTCTTTGAGAACTAGTGCACCTTGACTGGGAAACAAACTCTTTGAGAACTAGTGTACCTTGACTGAGAAACAAAGAAACTCTTCGAGAAAGCAGCTCAACCAGTTTTATGAAAATAAATTTAGGAATCAATTAAAATAGGTTTATAAGACACAGTTTTAAAATAATGTTAAAAATATTATTTTATTTAGATTCTTAAGTTTAGAAATTCTTAAGTCTTTAGTTGTATAGGTTTCTGATATGTTTTAAGGATGATTCATAAACTTTAGGATATTTTAAATATAAGATTTAAAGGGACTTTTTTAGATGGGAATTTTGAATTAGAAATAAAGTACAAATGTACTTTAGGTTAATGATTGGCTAAAGACTTAGAGTCTGGTTATGTAGTTTGGCATCAGTTAATAAGGAAATAACATATCTTGGGAAAAATAGTAAATCTTGGAAAAATCTGAAGGATGTAAATTGGTGACGTGTTTTATTGATGATTCTGTACTTTGATGATTGTATGGCTGGGGGTCATATCCTGAAAGAATGTAGATTGGTGTGCTCTCAATCATGGTTAAGGAAATGTCATGTCTTGGCAAAGTTTTAAATTATATAATCAATGACGTATTGTGAATCTATAATGATGAGAAAAATTGTAATAAAAAGGGGGCCCAGAGAAAAGCTGCTTTAGCTCTCTCTCTGGAGATTGCTCAAACGGAACGACTCCTGTCTCATCATTTCGCCGACGCCACTCCTCCTTCAGGACTCCCTGGACCCCGCTGGGGCTGGACCCCGGCAAGCATTGTTAGATGTCTGCACTTTATGTTAAAAAGGGGGGGTCCAGATGCAAATGTAAATGTGAAATGGAGAGTCACAACCAACTGAGAGGTTATAAAATCATCGCAGATGAGGTAATGCTATATGGGTGGTATGAATCTCCAAGGGTAACTTCCCCAACAAAACAGGGAGCAATCTTTTTCTTCATTGACTGGAAAAGCCGATGCCTTTTTAAAATGTACAAAAATGATGTTTATATGGAAGTTAGGTGTAGATTGAGGTTTGCTTGCCCATGATAACCTAGTTGTAGCATACAGCTTGTGGCACAAGACTGTTCTTCCCACATAGATGTTTTACATCTATAATGGTTTGGATCTGGAATGTCCCCCCAAAAAACTCATGTGTTAAAAAGCATGGTCCTCAAGGCAGGAAGGTTCAAAGGTAGATTTTTAGGCAATGACTGGATAATGAGGAATCTGACTTCATCAGCGGATTAATCCATTTGATCAGTGGAGTAATCCATCAAATAGATGGAAGTAGGTCACTGGGGGTCATGCCCTGGGTTTAGTCTATCTGTGGTCCCATCATCTTGGTCTCCCCCAACCCATCTCTCCCAGCTTTCCAGCTGCCATGAGTTTAGCAGCTTTCCTTCTGCCATGATGTTTCTGTCTTGGAGCTAGCTGACATGGACTGAGACCTCTGAAAGCCACGTGGCCCAAACCAACTTCTCCTCCTCTTGAGTTGTTCTTGTCAGGTATTTTGGTCAGAGTGATAAAAAGCTGACTAACACAGCCCTCCTGGTCCTCACCCAGTAAGTGCTATAGCAATTCTCAAGGAATGACAATGAAAATTGCCCCCACACATTTCTGAAATGCCTATAACCACACTGTTGGGTCTGAGGCTAGACCAGAGTCCTATCTTTAGGTCCTAACCCTGCCTACCTCTGAGTGATTTCAAGCTGGCACAAAGAGGACACTCCCTGGGTGACTGGGGCAGGCAAGAGTGCCTGCAAGAGAAAGCTTAGACTTGTATAGCAGGTACCTTTACCCAGAATTCTGCCCTTGGGACAAGAAAAGCGGAATAGAGTAGGGAGAGAAAATAAGCAGCCAGGCAGATGGAAGCAGGAGGAGCCTAGATCCCAGGATGCGGGTGGCTCCTGGAACCTCTCCCAGTCCCTGATGTGAATTCTCCACTTTGGCTGCAACAAGCCCCAACAGGTTTCTACTGCTGGTGCCCAGAAGAATCCTTATTAATTATACACACCCAACCACCTGGAGGCAAAGCCACCCACCTGAACTAAGGGGGCAGCGGCAACAACAAAAATGCTCAAGGGAACTTACTCGGCTGTCAAAGAAGCGATGTTTCTTGAGGAAGGTCCCTCAGATCTTACCTAAGCTTTTCATGCTATCGTCAAACCTCATCCATTTTGATTCTACCCTCACTGCCCATAAAAGAAATGAGTCAGTGGCCACTCTTCATCTGGCATTTCAGATTCTAAAAAGACATATCCAGATCATTCTGAAGTCGTTTCTGCCTCAGCTCTTGCTCATCAATTCCATGAGCCACACAACATAAATAACCATATCGTCCTTCCTAACAGGCTTGGAAAATGTAGGTATTAAAGAAAGTTGGCCTTTAAGGGCCCAATTAGGTCTGAGTGAAAAAAAAAAATTTTTTTTTTTTCCTAAAATCTGTTCAGCTGCAAAAGTTCATAATTTAATGTCTCTAAATTGTATTATGCTCGGAAATACTACCACCCCAATTCAGAAATGTGGCAATAAGGATCATTTGCCAGAGATGTTCTTAAAAGAAGGCAGGATCACTGTTTCTCTACCTCTTCCACTAATGGACTCCATTATATCACCAAAAAAAAGGCCCTGCTGGAATCTAATGAATAAATAACTAGCACTTGAATGGAATTTGTGTCCATTTTAATTCCAATTAGTTTCCACTAGAAAGCCTTATTTAAATTAAAAGGGGGAGGCACAACACTACTTATAATCAAACACTTTAGAAATGCTTGAAAAGTTTCCCAAGCAAGCCAATCAGGTATAATGTTAAATAGCAAATTTTAACTGCTGGGTCTAAGTAAATAGAAAAAGTTTGAGTATGGCATAGTTGACGGGTTAGTATTCTGTATATATAGTATATTAGAAGTACCCAGGGTCACTTCCAAATGGAGAGTCACAACCAACTGAGAGATTATAAAATCATCCCAGTGCAAGAGTCAGAAAAGTTTTCCTTCAAGGGTCAGAAAATAAATCAGGCACTTCAGGCAAGGACACCATGACTCATCTCTGCCAATGTCAAGTGAAAGCAGTCATAAGCAATACAAGAACAATGGGAGGGCCCCATTCCAATAAAACTTTATTTACAACAGGGGCAGCTGGTCATAGTCTGCTGATCCCTGACCAGCATTTTTTTTAAAAGCAATAAAAAGAGACTAGAAAATATTGGAGGACATCATACTAATAAAGATAAGTACTGTTTCGTAAAACTTTACTTGCTGTTCCATATGTGAATTCTGAGTCAATATATGTGTTACTATAGATTCAAATCAAAAGCTGCCAGAATAGAAGATTTGAAAAAAAATACATTGTTGAGGCTGGGGTTGTGGCTCAGTGGTAAAATGCCCACCTAGCACATGTGAGGCACTGGGTTCGATCCTCAGTACCACATAAAAATATATTTTAAAAAATAATAGCATATGGAGTAAAAAAAAAATCTTTCTTAACTGTTCAAGAACAGAGTCTGCTTCTGAGTGAAACTGGTGAGAATTTAAAAACAGGGAAAGAGCAGATATCATGGGACATTCATACAGCTAAAATTATAATCTTAAAAGAATATTAATTAGTTACAACTAATACAAAATGATCTTCCAGGGGACACTAAAATTACCTCTCATGTTTTTCAAATATCTAATAGGAGCTGTGTATCAACTGTTGCAAATTTCTCCATAACTCAGTGGCTTAAAACAAACATGTTTGTACACAAAGGTACAGGTTAGACGGGTGATTCTGCTGACACAGGCCAGGCTGAGCTGATCTAGGCCAGACATGCTCAGGAGACTGTGAGCAGCTGATGGGTCAGAAAGAAGCTGGATGGTCTAGGATGGAATCAGCTGGCATATCCTGGCTCACCCCACTGGGCTAGTCTGGGCATATTCTCATGGTAGGGGCAGAGATCTGAGAACAAACCCAGTACTGACAAAGCCAATCAGAAACACATAGGAGCTCTTAAAACTGTTTATACACAGTATTTACTAACATTCCATTGATCAAAGCAAGTCACATAACCAATACCAGGGGTGGGGAACGGGAAGGAAGCAGTACTACAAAGCTACTGGGGGAAGAATGTGGCTATAGACAGGCCATTAATCAGAGCCATTAGTGCAATCAATCTACCACCAGTGATATTTATTGTTTATTATCACCTTGGCAGAAGCAGAGAGATCTGACATTATTTCAGGTTTTTCCATTACTATTGCTCATTTTATTTGTTCATAATCACTTGTAAGGCAGAAAAGCAGAGTGAAAAGAATGAACAGCTTTAAAACGCAGGCTTTTGTAACCTGGCTCTTCCACTTTTGGCTATGTGACCCTGAACAAGTTTGCTTCACTCCTCCGTTTACTCATTATAATAAAAGGTTCAGGGACAATTACATACTATGTGACATGTAAGAGTACTTGGCTCTCTCTCTGGCCTTAGCAGAACTCAAAATTTATTTAGATACTAAAATGCTTTGCGAACAGTTGGTGTGACTATGTTCAAAAAGAGGAATGAGGAAACAGGTAAATTTTCTATAACAGTTAAACACCTTCACACACACACACACACACACATACACACACACACACACTCACAAAAAGCTAGTTTTCATAAAGGGTAAAGAATCATTTCCTTTCAAAGAATTTTGAGGACTGTGGTAAGCACAAACATGTCCCCCAAAGATATTCATAACAGAATCCCTGGGACCTACGATCATATTACCCTACAAGGCAGATGTGATTAAATTAAGGACCTTCAGATGGGGTGATTACCGTGGATTATCCTGATTGGTCTAATCTAATCACTTGGATCCATAAAAGAAAAGAACCTTTCTCAGCTCTCTCCAGAGTACCAGCATGGGGGCAGAGCACAGGACTCAGCTCAGGGTTGGTGGTGCTGAAGGAAGGGGACACATGCTCGGAATTCAGGCAACCCCTAGATTTTAGGAAAGGCAAGAAATGGATTTGCCCACGGAGCCAACAGAAAGGATGCTAGCTGGTGAGACTCCCGTTAGAGCTTTTACCTACAGAATTAAAAGTGACTGAGTGTTGCTTTAAGCTCCTGGGTTTGTGGTTGTTACAACGGCAATACAAGGATGATGTAATCTAACAATGAGGAAGCAGAAAAGTCTCTCTTAGCCAGGTGCAGTGGTGCAAGCCTGTAATCCCAGCCACTGGGTAGGCTGAGGCAGGAGGATAGCTAGTTCAAAGCCAGCCTCAGCAACTTAGCGAGGCCCTAAGCAACTCAGTGAGACCCTGTTTCTAAATAAAATACAAAAGAAGGCTGGGGATGGGGCTCAGTGGTTAAGCACACCTGGGTTCCATCCCCAGTACCCAAAAAAAAAGAAAGAAAAAGGAAAGAAAAGTCCCTCTTGAAACAACAGGACTGGTAAGAAGAATTTCTGGAACTTTGAGAATATTAACTAGACATGGCATCAAAAATGGAAGCTGTTTCTGATTCTGATTTTAGGGGCAGCTGGAGAAAAGGCAATTTGATAGAAATAGCAACTCAGGATATCATGGAAAAACTTTTAGTACACTTTATAGGAAAGAACAATAAAAATCATCGTCCTCAGCATCTAAGCAGCCCTACTTATGACTAGGGGAAAGGCCTCACTAATAAAGTCTTCCACAGAAACTCTGGAGATTTCATTTATATGATGCTATTCCAGATCTGAACTCCAACACTTACTGCTCCATTTTTTTTTTTTTTTTTTTGTAGATGACAATAAGGTAATAACCCCCCTGGTTAGGTATTAAAACACACACACACACACACACACACACACATACACACACACACACACACACACACACACACACACGGAGTTTAAATCTGTTGATCTTCATGAGCCCATGTATTACATGCACTGTGAATGAGGCAGATGTCAACAAAAAGTTCACAGAGTGATTTGTGAAAAACAGAACTTTATAGAGGCACAAAGATCACATAGGACCTTAAAATTAGGAACACACCTAAGAATATCTGTAAGGATAGATTAGAGAAGCTAGAGTTCCCGGGAAGGATACACTAGTAAAACCTCCCACACCCCCAGGACAGGAGAAGCTGACTGACAGATGAGAAGCTGGGTCCAGGAGCACAGAGCCAGCCCACAGGGCCACAGCAGCCCAGCTCAGAGGCCTCACCAGCCAGAGTTGGGGTTCACTCATCAGCCCCACCAGCAGGCTTCTCTCCTGACTCCAGTACTCCAGGTCCTGTGCCAGGCAATGAGCTCCCAGTCTGTGCCTACTCGAGTTCCAAACTCTTCTCTGTGTATTTCTTGGGTTAGATGTGGGTTTTTTTGTTTTTTTTTTTTTTTTTTTGGGGGGGGGGTTTGTTTTGTTTTGTTTTGTTTTTTTTGGAACAAGCCTAGTGGGGGGAAAAATTTGCCCTTGTGGGAGTTTTTGAACATTTGAATAACAAATAAGGCTTGGTGAACTTATAGATAAGAAAATTGACTGTATTTACCCAAGAGAATGACATTTGCACCTACAAAACAATGTACAGTGTAGACTGCCCACTTAACAATGGATGTCACCTTTACATCTAGCAAGCACAATGATTAAAAATCAAAGAGAAGTAGGGAGGATGTATCATTCTTAGGGGAGAGTAGAAAATTGCATAAAAGGGGGAAAGCAACAGAGAGGCTTGATACTGTGTTGCAGGGGTCTCACAGAGGACTACAGAGACCTCACAGTGTACCTTACTAGGAGAGGAGATAGAAAAAAGCTCCCCTTCCCCTACATGCCCCCCACATTTTGCTGCCTCTACCTCTACTAGCTCTAACAATTATAGTGGAGGAAGCTGGGTGTGGTGGTGTGGCCTGCAATTCCAGTGACTGTGAGGCTGAAGTAGGAGGATCACAAGTTCAAGGCAAGCCTCTGCAATTTAGTGAGACCCTGTTCCAAAATTTAAAAAACAAACAACAGCAAAAAGACGGTGCTAAAGTGCCCCTGGGTTCCACCCCCGGTACCTAAAGAAAAAATTATATATATACAGAGAGGGAATGAAAGAAATATATCAAACAGAAATACTAACAAAGGTACCAAAGGAAAACAGAAAGATGAAAGATGAGATTAACAGGGGCATCAGAAAGTGCTTCCCTAAAGAAGATGTGCAACATAAAGAATTGGTCATTTAGAAAACTCATTGCTATGAATACTAGTAAGTTTTTTAAAAAAAATCAGAGTTGAAAATAACAAATTGCCTAAAAAAAAAAAAAAAAAAAAGTCAGCTGCAAGGAGACTGATATAAAACCCTTATCCTTTAAACGTAGTTGCTTCACAGGGAAGCATAGAAGTCATGTAAACAGGATTTGGCCCGGCTGGTGGCTGTGTCAATGCAGAGTCACATTTCCCAGGATGCTGTGGCACAGAATTTTGTGAGCCCGATCATCTTCTGGTCTTTGGACTTCAATTTCCCCAGGGAAAAATACTGCTTCACTAGAGGAAGGGAGGTTATTTCTAAGCTGAGATACAGGACCAAGGCTTTTCATTTCTAAACATATAAAAGTAAACATCCCCAAAGATAGTGATAATAAAGGGTTGGTTCTTAGGTAAGCATTTCACTGTCTGCTAAAGGGAGTTTATACAAGAACAAAAGTAACTTGAATGTTTTCTCAATCTTTTTTTAGTTGTTTTTTTTTTAATTCATTGAGGGAATTTTTGCCAGAGGTGTAGAATCAGACAACATCAGCACTGAACAGATCTCTGGAGTCCATTCAACCCCCTTACTTTCCAACCTGAGGCCCAAAGTGGTCATACAGACTGACTCCGTGTATTCACATTGGCATTTGTCTTCATGACTGAACTTAACTCTTGGAGTAGGACCTAACCACAGAGCTGCTCAAGGAACTCCAAACCCCTTGAGCAGCTAAGTTCTATTCCTTGAACAGAAACATTTTGATGTCAGGAGCAGGTGAGAGAACTGATGCCGGATCCATTCCTAAGCACAAG
Organism: Callospermophilus lateralis; assembly: GCF_048772815.1. Classification (NCBI taxonomy): domain Eukaryota; kingdom Metazoa; phylum Chordata; class Mammalia; order Rodentia; family Sciuridae; genus Callospermophilus; species Callospermophilus lateralis. Next base: position 108,579,462 of record NC_135313.1, on the reverse strand, counting down.
AAGGGACCAGAAGGAAAGGAAATGGAGCCCACTGGTAGACCCAGCAGCAAAACTCCACCAAGTGGGTGATCTCAGGGGTCAGAGGAACATCTTGCAGGGCCTCTGCGCTCTTTCTAGGATGCCTCATACTGTGGGGTTGCCTTCACAGGCAACCTTTACTAGTTGGTTCAGGAACAGTTCTGACACCACTGCCACATCACTCTGTGCTGTGGTAAAGGGAGTTTGGGCATGTAGCTCAGTGGTAGAGTGCCACATGCCTAGCCTGTGGAAGGCCCTGGGTTCAATCCCTGGCAAAACAAGATGTCAAATTGCACAGGAAAAGCAAGAAGAAAACATATCACTCAAAGGGACATAAATCACCTACGTATCCCCAGCCCAGGAGGGGGAGAACTGTGCCACTCCCATATTTGCTCCCCCACCATATTCCAAAGTGAAGCTGGATGTGAGTCCACTTGGGGACTCTAGGAAGACCCAGAAGTCCAGCACATTCTCTTCCCGGAACATCTCTATAAACAAAGCAGGCACACAATTGATATCAATTGTTTCCAGGGGACCCAGGGTCAGGGCTGAGGCTCAGCATTGCCACTTCTACCTGCTGGTAAGCAAGTCTGTCATCCTCTCTGCAGGTCTGTGTCCTCAGCTAGACAGGAAGGGGATCCAGAAGGACTCCACTGCTGTCCCTTCCAAACCCCAAGTGTCTTAAGACTTCTTGGTTGGGATTATAAAGGAGGCCCTGCTAAGTATATGATATCCTTGACAGCCTTAGTAACTAGACATGGTCCAGCTTGCATGGGTTCTGGGTTCAAATCCTCACACTGCCTCCTGAGGCTGTTCAAGACTTTGGCCAGATTTCATGACCTTGCATGTTACAGTCTTTCTATGTATAAAAACTAGGAGCAACAATGCCTCAGGGTTGTAATAAGGATTAAATGAGATAATACAATGGAAGCATGGAGACTAATGTCAATTATGGAAGATAAATCTTTTTCATTGTTATCATTCTTATTTTCTTGATTACCTGTTCTTGACATTTTTCTACCAAGACATATAATCTTTGTGACAATCACCATTACAACATACTTCCATGGCAGGGACAGAGATGTAGAAAAGAACCAGAACTGTCAGAGTGGAAGACTTTTCTGTGTGAGATACTTATAAAAAGCATTTTATACCAGCATGACAGGACCCATAAGCAGTTCGTGTGCAGAAGTACAACACTAAGGAGCTCAGACAGGAGTAGGGGCTGGTACACCTCCAGGGCCAGCCACAACCACAGAGGAAGCAAACAAGTAAGCTCTTGTTATTCTAGGGATAACACTGTAAGGCTGACTTCTTAAGTATATTGCAAACATATTCTAGGGATAACACTGTAAGGCTGACTTCTTAAGTATATTGCAAACAGCAATACTGAACTCTTACTAGTAATATAATATTTGGGCTACACCTCACCTCTGAACTCATGGACAATAGGGTAGAGGACTGTGAATACAAGGTCAGCCAGGGCAACTTAGCAAGATCCTGTCTCAAAACCAAATTTAAAAAGAATATGTATGGAAAGGGGAGTTTGGGCATGTAGCTCAGTGGTAGATTCCTTATCCATCCTCACAGGGCCAAGGTCCAGCAGGCATTAACATGGGCCTGGCAGTGGAGGTGACAAAGAGACAGTGTCAATTTCCAAGGAGAACTGCTCCCTCCAAACCTGACTCAATAGCTTACACCCCTTGCCTCTCCAGACTTTCGAGGCTAGACAAAGAGCCCCAAGAGGAAGGCCCTGCTCTGATTCCAGAAGGCTGTGTGTGTAGACAAGAGAGTCGATTCCTTCAACCCTTCTTACGCATGCATACAACATACAGAACAAAGTCAGAGAAAGGTCCATTTAATTCTGGCAATGGAAAAAATAAAATAGCCTAAATGGGCAAACACAGCTTAAGTCCCCACTCTCGGCTGAGAGCATGGTGGCAGTACTAAAGGCTCCTGGGACTCACCTTGGCGGCTTTCCAAGAGCTATTAGCTATTAGTTTGCATTAACACACTGAAAGAGAAGGTCAGATAAATTAAAAGTGAGAAGGTAATTCAGAGAAAGGACATCTTCATACTAAGCAGCAGCAGAATGCATGACACCTGGTAAAGACTGGATATATACTGAGTGCACTTACAGACAACATCAGGGTCACGCACGTATTTGTGTTAGTGATATGGACACAGGCTGTCAAGTGCATACAGGACAATAGCTTAGCTGAGAAACTTTATAAAACTTTAAGGGTCGAGAAGATCTTTACTGAATTTTCAACAGAAATTTCAAAGTAGAGCCATCTTCGGACTATTAGGAGTGACTCTATACTTCAAAGCAATTATTAACTTTAAAGGCAGCCTGGTAAAACCTGCACTGACAAGTTCCAAATGCTCCACTGTCACCTACATGGCAATTCTGCCCCTACGAAATATAAAATCTTTACCTCCCTTTTTTTAAAGTACCTGTATTCTGGAACATACCTACTTTCCTTCAGTCAAAACTATCCATCACCTGTTCACCTGGCACCAGGATACATACTTCTACAAACTGTCAGTCACCATAGCAACCCCCAGAGACAAACCTGAAGGAACCACTTTCCTGAGACTCACTATAATAGCATCAACATAGACAGCCACCCCACCCAGCCCCCCCACCCCTCAATAGAGCCAGGAGGACAGGACAAACAGGAGGACAGGAGAGAAGAAAATGAATCCCTGGTGCTCTTTAAGCCTCTTGGAATCGGGTAAAATCCCAGTCAGGATAATCACAGAGTGAGAGAGGGTACACACTTCCAAGCCCAGAGGGTACTGATGACTATTCTTTGTGATTTTCCAGGCATCTCGGCAGGGCACCCATGTGTTTCCTGACAAAACTTATTCCATTGTGACCCTGCAGTGACTTGGACCCCCAAACCTGTGGAACATAAGGAAAAGGTCAAATGTCAGTTTGCTATCTGGGACAAGTCCTGAGCAGCTATACTTCTCAGGGAAGGAGTCAATTCCCCACCCTCCCCACCCCCAGTTAGGGCCACAGGGGTGGGGGGAGAATTTTGGCATTTCAATGCCTTTGGAGACCAGATGAGCAGAAGACTGGTTGGTTATTTTTAAATTGAGAAAACTGAATGAGAAGGGAGAAAACCTGAATTCTTGTGATCTCTTAAGGCCCCTTCCAGCTTCCAGATTCTCCCAAGGAACTCTGCATATGCACATACATATGCACACGCTTCTTTATAAAAATGTATACGGATGTGTGTGTATATATATATATATATAAATGAGTACAGTATTCACACTTCCAAACACAAAGTACTTGAAATGCACACTGCTGAGATCAAAAGGCTAGTGAGCTGCTTTGCAGCAGCTGGGACTAAAGCACACAGATACCACTGACAGATCTGGGCAGAGCCTAGCAGCTCTCCTGACATTGCAGTTCACCTTAAAACCAACTGTCTGGTGGTCATTTGGGTAGCTGCAAACCCTGCAAAAGTCCATAGACGCTTTCTCCTAGTGATTCTAGTCACCAGTGTCCAAAAGCCAGAAGTTCAGGCTGGAAAAAAAGAAGGAGAGGAAAGAAAATGTCCAAGCCCTATCTCCAGACACCCAGCTCCACCACAAACAGTAGGCTGGCAGAGCAACTTCCTTCCTCTAGTTCAGTTCCTTAAAAGGGCAAAAAGGTCACTCTCTTCCCACCTTGATTTTCAGGGGTCCCCCTCAACACGTTGATCACAGGTACATTAAGTTGAAAACTGGAGAAAACTATAAAGTCCTCTAAAAGGAGGGAGTTTCACTCTGATCCTATACTGCCAAACAAATTTAAGGGTGTCCATCTCAGCCCTGAACAATCAGAACAAAAATAATTTATAGCAAAGAAGAAAGGAGTGAAAATCCCTTCAGATGAATGAGCTGAGATGATTTATCCCAGGTTGTTATTTTCTTGGATCAGACAAGAGTTCTGATCCCGCATCAAGAATCAAAATGTGGGTGACAGAGGCCAATATCCGGGATGCGATAGGAGTAATAACCAACCAAGTCGCTCAGGTCCTGACAAAGAGCTGGGGAGCTTTGGGTTTAATTAACTTGTTCTCCACTTACAGACCATTAGAACAAGATCCTACTCTTAACACTTTGTTGACAGATGTGCTGCCAGCCCACAGGAACAGTTTGCCTCCCCTCCAACTTCACAGCCCCAGTAATGCCCAACATTTCCTAACCGGGCCAGCAGGGCCGGTTGCAGACACTGGCGTCCTCCCAGTGTTGGGTCCTGGCCGGCAGAGCCTGAAGTAGTGGAGGCCTTAGACCTCCACTAGCGTCTCAGAAAACCATAAGCATCACCTTGTCTGTGCCGCCCAGAGATGCTTGGCTATTCTTAAGGCTGCTGGACAATGCAAGCGCCACCCCTTTGCTCTTCGACAGGGTGGCTAGGAAAGCGCGGCTTTGTGTGTGACAGCGAGTGTGCGCGCGCGAACGTCCCCAGGCTCACACACCCCCTTCCACCTAGCCTGCTTGCAGCTCCCGGTCTGTGCGCGCGAGGGGCGCATTGAGAGAGGATCCACCTGGCAGACAGCCGCGCCACCAGGCCTCTGGCCACACGGCCTCGGGGAGTAGGGAATGACATCCACGCCCCAGTGCTCAACCGCAGGGATGGCCGGAGAGAGCAGAACCCGGAGCTCGGCAAAGGCGAGGCAGGGGCCAGGGGCACAGAAGGGCGACAGGAGGGCACAGCGCTCCCCACTCACGCACCCCCCCGCCCCCAACTTTTGGAGCTGGGGGCCAGGGCTGCTCGCTACTCGGCAGGAAGTTCACAAGATCGCACTGAGCATGCTCTTGGGGAGTGTGTGCGCGGGTGTGGGCTCTTTGCTCCCTCAGCCTCAGCGACCCGGCAGCCGCGCTCAGAGCTCTGGCCGGATTGTGGTCCAACCCTTAGTCCCCAAGGGGCCCTGGGGCCCGAAGGGCCTGCCTGATCTCCTGGCCCGGAGAGCCTGCTCGCCTCCTCCCTCCTCCCCAGGAGCCCGGGGCCAGTCCCCCTCATTCTTCTCCCCCACTGGCCCATGGACGAACCCACCCTGCGCGCCTGAGTCCCCGGGACTCCAGCACGGCCCACGCCTGCTGCGTGACCCCATCGGGCTCCTCCAAGGTTCGAGCGCCCATCTGCCATTCCCGGCCGCTCGCCTCCAGCCTGTGCCATCGGAGCCTCCTCTGGACAGGTCCAAGGAAAGCTTTCAAGCCTCCTTGACCCGCGGCCTGGAGGGCTTCATTCTCCCCTTGGGAGGGGCTGCCCGGGGCAGGTGGGAGACTCACGGCGCGCCCCCCGGCTGCACTCCTGGGTCCCGCAAAGCGGCTGCGGCCGGGGAACCCACGCAGCCCCGGAGAGGAGGCAGTCAAAGCCTGGGGCCGTGCCGCCCCCGGTGCAGGTTCTCCAGCGCACCGGTGTGCGACTCCCCGATCCCCCCGCGGTCCCCTCTGTGTGCATCTCCCCCCACCCCCGGGGATGGCGAGCTCCGACATGATCGTCCGACCCAGCAGCTCTTACCTTCTTGTTGAGTAGGAGCAGCAGCAGCCGGGATCCCCTCCCGCCGCCCAGCCCACAGGGCCCGAGGCGCAGCTGGGCGCGGGATCGCGGCGCCCCGAGCCTGCGGCGCGGCTACCTGGGCTGGATCGCGCCCGGGGCCGCCGCCGCCGCCGCCGCCGCCGCTGAGCCGCAGGGCCGCCGCCGAGCGGGCCGCGGCAGGGACGGTCTGCAAACTCCCAGCCCTGGCGAGGCCGCGCACAACGCGTCCACACTCGGCCGACGCGCAGTAGAGACAGTCCTCTGGGGTCCAGTGGACCAGGGCAAGGGAGTCCGCCCGCGATTTCTTAAAACCCTCTGCCACCCGACCTCTCCAACTTCTCTCTGCTTCTGAGCTCGCGGCTCGCGGAGGCAGGGATTCCGGCCAGGGACATTCGACAAACTCCCCGCCCTCCCCGGAGGAGCGCTCAGCCAATTCGGAACGCCCCAGCTTTTCAGGGGTTGTCTGCAAACTCTCAACCCTGTCGAGGAGGACTTCCAGCCTCGCAATTCCGCAGCCCTAGGGGAGACAAGAGAGAGCTAGACCGATTGTAGCCATAAATAATGTTCTAGGGGCAGCGTGCAAATGCTGATATGACCATGTATCCTCCAGAGTGGTGCAGTCCAAGCCTGTAAGGACCTGTGGCCTTCCAGCGGTGAAATCCAATGAGAATGAGATTATGGGCTCAACTGTCTAGTGGTGCAGGCAACTTTAATAAATGCCCTGAGGCTCAGTTACTTCCTTTGTAGAATGGTTTAAATGAGGCCGTCAGAGTTGCTGCCACTTGGTTTTTGTGACCTTGTGCAAGCCACTTAACCATTTGGGATTCAGCTGCTTTATCTGTGAACATAATAAATACAGACTCATGAGGCTATTGTGAAGATGAAATAAATGTAAAGTATTTAGTAATACCTGGCATATAGTAGGCACCTAGATAATGAGTTTGGTTCCTCTTTCTCTGCCCTGCTTCCTGCCCCTGATTTTATGAACACTCTGGACATATACCCAACCATTATACTGTTGTAAATTCAAAAAGAAATGAAACACATCCCATGCCCTGAAGGGACCACAAAGAACACTGACTGACGGGCATGAAATGTTAAATCTGAACCTCCAGAGAGAATGCCTTACATTCACTAAGCATTACAGATCCATATTAAGTCATATCTGTAATGGAGGAAGAGTGGGCTGGTGAATTACCAAGGGGTGAAAATGACAAGGTCCGTAATCCCAGCATGTTCCAGTTTTTTTAACACTACTTCAGGTTACAGTGAATGAGTTTATGTTTAAATTCCTCTGACCTTCCCTGCAGGATTTCTCCATCCCATTTCCCTGTCCTCCTTGGGTGTCTTCATTTTTGGACTAAGATCATCCCATCCTGCTGCTCAGGGTTTTCAGCAGAAGCATTTAGAAAGAGAGAATTGTAGAAACTTTAAACTCTAGAAATAATTCAATTCATTTTCATATTGTAAGTAATTTCTCAGGACCACACACCCAGTTAGGGAGGTCTCCTGACTCCAGGACCTTAACACACCTTGTGGCCTCTCTTGCACAGAGAGTTTGAGGCACCAGGTCAGTTTTCCCTATAACTTGAACCTGGAAGAAATAAGTGGAATTCTTCCCCATCAGATGAGCCACAAAATATCAGCCACTTGGGTCCTCAGCTGTCAGGAATTGTCCAGGTAGTGCTCAAGGACCACAAGGAAATCTGCACGGACAAGACAATTCCTCTTCATAAGAAAAAGACCTTTTGTTGAAATCCCAGGAATCCCAAGGCACGTATTTCCCTTAGTCCCTTGGAAGAAAATAATGTCTCAAGCTTGCTTCAGGCACCAGGAGGGAAATAGAAGAATGGTGACATCTGGTGGCCAGGCCTTTCTGTGACGAATATGGATAGTACAGATTCTAATCATTACAGATTCGCTTGGAAGCCAAGTTCCCACGGGTGGTTAATTGTACCACCTGGTTGCCTAAAGATTTCTAAAAGACATTAATCATTTAAACTTTATGGTTATTACAGATGGTTTTCTCAGAAAGTTTTTTTTTTACAAAAAGTATATGTATATGTAGAGAGAGAACAAAACAGTGTAAATCCATATTTATATATGTATATGAATTTTCTATATTTGTATTATATAGTCTACTTATTTATATAAATAATATACTTGCAACACCTTTGAAGAAATTAATACTTTCTCAATTGTTTTTCCCCCACAGAGTTAGGATTGCAATTTGTTATACTAATAACTGCCAAAGGACACTGCTCATAGATATAAAGATGCTCACTAGGATGGAGTTATCTGTTTCATCGTGTCCTTTCAAGAGAGGGTTCGTTACAAACTTAGGAAGAAAATAACACAGTGGAATTTCAATAGTGAAAATCTTGACAAGTGATGGTCAAGGTCATACCTGGTGAACAGGTATCTCTTTCTAACAGTATAGCACTTATGAGCAACAAGTGTTAGGTTAAAAGAAGAGAGATGTTAGGAATTATTTCACAACAATACCACAGTATCTGTTGGTATTGCTAAATCTTCTCTGTGTTGCTCCATGCCTTCCCATATACTTGTCACAGGTACTCTATGTTAGAAAATTGCCCAATTATAATCATAAAAAACATCTCTGTCCATACAATCAAGTCCATTGTTTTTCAGCATCTCTATGTGAGTTACATTTATCCTCATAATAATTTAAGAGTAGATTTTATGATACACATTTGATACAAACAGCATCCAAGACTTTAAAAGTAAACAATATATTCATCAATAGACACAATTGATAAAGATCAGAGGGAGAATTGAAACCAAAGTTTGTATGTCTCTAAAGTCCAGAATCTTTTACACCATACTGCCCACATTAGACAACATGTAAGAAATAAAAATTAGGGTGGAAACTACTCTAAAGTAGTTTTTCTTTTTTTTTTTTTTTTTATCTAAAGTAGTTTTTCTAAAGCACATTTCTTGATCTATTCAAATTGTATAAAAATTATAAGCAACAATTATGTTTGTAAATCTTAAAAATCTGGGTCCCATGTAACTCAGTCTTGGAACAGCTCTCTTTGAAATAAACAAATGATATGTTTTTCCTGCCTAGGACTTTGACTATCTTTAATGGCTGGAGGAATTATCTGTTACATAATCCTAGTAGAAGGTGAATCTTCTGACCAAGTTTTTAGGGCACCATTGCTAGCAGCAGTACCCAGAGACTGATCCATAGCATGAGGATGTAGGCTGCGATGTCTGGCACTTAGTGGTGAAGGTGACAGCATCTTCACCTTACCAGTTCTATGACATAGTTTTAGGAGTTGTTTCTAGATGCATGCCTCTGAGCCTTACTCTCCACTTTCCTTTAAAAGAATTCCTTTTCTCCTAATAACAGTCAGAGTGTTTCAGTTGTTAGTACTGAAGTAACCAGAGGGATGCAGACATTAGAATCAAGAGGCACAGGACTTGGTGGGGGGGGGGGGTCAAGGATGGGTTATCTAGTCTCATTAAGGCCTGCTTGGGCTGAAAACCAAGTGGGGAATGATATTGGCCAAATTATATTTCTTTATTGTGTGTATGTACAAATATGTAACAACAATTCCCATCACCATGTATAATTATAATGCACCAATTTAAAAAATGGGAAAATAATAATAATAAAGAAAACCCAGTGGGTTTAAAAGTCTTTGATGCAGGCAGCTATGGCACCTAGTGGCAACAATTTATTAAATTCAGCTCTGGAGATGTAGCTCAGTTTTAGAGGTGGTGCAAGGCTCTGGGTTAAATCCCCAGGGTTCAATCCCCAGCATCAACACATACACACACACACACACACAAACACAGAGTTTATTGAAATGTCAACTGTAGTTACCTAAAATAAAGTACTCGTTGAAATCAAGTTTTAGGGAAACCAAGTGGCAGCTAAGGAATGTAAGGACTGGGAAAGAAAGGTGGTTGCTTTTTATGCAGTTGGACAACTTAAAGAAAGAATAATAAGCTCAAAGTCCTGAATTTTCAGGTCAAAGTACTTATAGAGTAGAGATTTTCTATGACTTCTGAAACAGACAAACCAAAAACTAACAACAATAAACAATAAAACTTATTTTTAACAACTAGAGGCCAAGACAGGTAAAAAAGAAATAGATACCATGGGTTACTAAATTACAATTTTCTCGAATTCACAGTCACTCTCTAATTTGAAACCAAAGACACCAATTAGAACAGAGTAGAACTGAGGACAGACTGGAGATACATAGGAGAATTCAGATGACTGGGTGTACTCCATACCCCTCAAATTCTACATTGGCTTCCCTTACCAAATGAAGGCAATAATGAGGTCCTTGCTGTGTTGATTGAGGTCCTATAACAAGCAGGCAGAGGGTGTGGTCTTGAAACCTCAGATCCCAGCATGCTCCAAGAGGTCAATTGAAAAGGTAAACTAGGAAGGGAAAAACTTATTCATCCATGAGTTGTGAGATCCTGCTAATTTGTAAAAGCACCAATCTGAGGGATACACGTGGACACTGATTCTGAGAATACTAGACCAAGGAAGAAGAACACAGCACTAGATCAGGCTGAAATGATTGATGTGGAGGAGTTGCCAGATTCTAGACTCACTGAGCAGTTGGGAGTAGTATTCATCATCTGCTCAGTTGCCTGCTAAAATCTAGACTCATGGGGGCTGGTATCAGTAACAATGCTGGCACACACGAATCTCTCACTAAGTGCTGAGCACCGTGTTAAGTAATTCTCTACATTATTTAATCCTAATTTTTAAAAAAAGCTTGAGATATGTACTGTTGTTACCGCTGTTGACTAGTGACAAGTCCTTGCTTCCCCAATGCTGAAGAATAACACCAGAGAAGCACGCCAAGGCATGGTCAGAGTGGAAAATTAGAAGTTTATTAAAGGACAGCAGAAAAGACTTCTCCCGGAGGAAGAAGGGGAGCCAAGAGATGGAATCTGTGGAAGTGCGGTTGTCTCTCTGTTTTATAGTTTTTGGTGATGGAATATAGGTGGGAAGGCCCAAAGGGTTGGGACACAGGTGGGCCAAAGAAGTAATCTGGGCAGGAAGGATTTCATTAACACTTCTTTGGGATGGGCTATCTTTAAATCTGCTGGGGCTGTTCATTAACATTTCTTTGGGATGGACTTTGGGCCTAGGGTTTTTCTCGGGACTTCATTAACATTCCAAGAGTTTCCCTGGAATTCATTCTGAGCATGGCCTACATGGTCTCCATTTTAAATTTTACTTGATATTAGACCCGATTTACCTAACTACACTGACTACCTAATTTTAAATCTGGCTTCACTATCACTCCTTTTTTCAAAGATGACACTAAAGCATACAGAAGTTCAAGAGTCCCTGCACACAGCCTATGAATGTGATAGCTAGGATTCAAATCAAATGACTTGGTTCTAGTTTCTAAGCTTTTAAGGTTTATGCTAATATTCTTTTTATGAAGATGAGATGCCAAAAATACCTTAGTGTTATGCAGAGGGGGAACCCAAGGATTTAGAGAAATGTTCTAATAGATGTGTCAAGTGCCATCTATTTATCCATCTTGATACCATGTCCTTTAAGATGCCTCAAAAGACACATATTCACTGTAGCACTAAGTCCACCGATGAGGGGAATGCCAATGTTTTTGAAGAGCACTGCAGTGGATTTTCTCTGAACTCCAAACCTCAAAAAAAAGTGTAGCCTTCATTCAATTCACAAATCCACTGCTCACCAATCTAGAGCCCCTGGAGTGAAAGAGAGACTGGATTGTCACAGCAGACATCATAGGATGGACATCTATCCCAAAGCCATTCCCCATCCAATCCATTTTTCTTTGCTATATTCCACTATCTGCAAAGCCAGATACTTGCTTTCTCAGCCCCACTCTGCTAGTGCTGAGGAATACGACAGCATGTGACTGTTTCTGACCAAGAAGATCAGAGGGATCTGAGAATTTCTGGGAAAGATAGTTGGTTTCTTTTTATTTTTTTTTATTTTTTTTTTAAATTAATTTTTATTGTAGGTTGTTCAAAACATTACATAGTTCTTGATATATCATATTTCACACTTTGATTCAAGTGGGATATGAGCTCCCATTTTTACCCCATATACAGATTGCAGAATCACATCAGTTGCACAACCATTGATTTACATATTGCCATTCTGGTGACTGTTGTATTCTGCTGCCTTTCCTATCCTCTACTATCCCCCAGTTGGTTTCTTTTTAAATGAGATACAGGAAGAGCTGGATTCTTACCCTGGCTACCCCTGGACTTCCTGCCTTTGAAGTAGGTCACAAAGCCTGGAGCTGCAGGTACCATCATTCAAACATAAGTCAGAAACCTAAACAGAAAAATTGCTTGGATGATGTAGTCCAGAAAGATTAGACAACCCTGATTTTTGAAGAGCTATTCTCAGCACTGCATACCACCAGGCCTCTTGTTATACCAGGGAAACAAACCCCAACCTGTTAAGGTATCATTGTTCCATTTTTCTTACACTGTAGCCTAAAACATTTCTAAATTATCAAGTAGTCCTGGAGGGCCCAAGATAACATCACCAATATGTACTATGTATCTTCCTTCCAATCATGAGAAGAAATCCCAAACAGCTCATATTCTTACCTTGTATTACCCTGTATTTCTTGAAAACTTTGAAGAGTGTCCAAATGCACTTATATAATTTATAGCAATGTATCTTTTCAAAGTCCCTTTTCTCCTTCTGTCTACTTTGACCACATGGTGCAGCTCTGCAGAGCCTCTTGCTCCATAGATCTTCAACTCTTTCCTTACTTTTTCTCCTGCCCCATTGTTTCTATCTCTACAATATAGATCTCCTGGCTTCTCTCCAGCAAATATAAGAGTGTTTATATTTTTAATTTGTATTTTATTTTTAGTAATTATTTTAATTGGAAAAACTTATGGGGTAACATGGTAACTCAGTACATGTACACAATGTGCAATGATCAAAGCAAATTAAACATTTTAAAAATTTTGGGTTGGACTGGGGATATGGCTCAAGCGGTAGCGCACTCGCCTGGCATGCGTGCAGCCTGGGTTCAATCCTCAGCACCACATACAAACAAAGATGTTGTGTCCACCGAAAACTAAAAAATAAATATTAAAAAAAAATTCTCTCTCTCTCTCTTTCTCTCTCTCCCCCTCTCGCTCTCTCTTTAAAAAAAAAAAAATAAAAAAAATAAAAAAAATTTAAAAAAACATCAAAAAAAAATTTTGGGTTAGCATTATATATATATATATATATATATATATATATATATATATATATATATAATTTTTGTTCTTATTAGTTATACATGGTAGTAGAATGTATTTTGACATATTATACATATATGGAATATAACTTCTCATTCTTCTGGTTGTAATGATATAGAATCACATTGGTTATGTAATCATATAGGCACACAGGACTATGTCTGACTCATTCTACTATCTTTCCTATTCTCATTCTCCTTCCCTTCCCTTCATTCCCCTTTGTATAAACCAAAGTACTTCTATTCCTCTAGAACCCCAACCCCTTATTGTGAGTCAGCATCTACATATCAGAGAAAACATTTGCCTCCACCAACAAGGTCCTTAAGGTCTATATTTCTACCAATAGTCCACTCAAGGCGATCCGGATTTTTTCTATCATGCTGCTCAAACTTTTGGGAATTGGCTTATTTCACTTAGCATGATATTCTCCAACTCCACCCATTTAGCTGCAAATGCCATAATTTTGTTTTTCTTCATGTCTGAGTAATATTCCATTGTATATACATACCATATTTTCTTTATCCATTCATCTGTTGAAGGGCATCTAGGCTGGTTCCATAGTTATTTAGTGTCATATTTCAAGGCATATATATATAATATAAACTGGTTAAATAAAGGTAATTAATATTTTCATTGCCTTCATTCTTTGTGTTAAAGCCTTTGAGCTCCTCTGTTTATAAAATATGAGGTTATTGTGAACTACAGATGCCCCAAGTGTGCTGTAGAACACTGTGCTGAATATGTTACTTTTCTCCGGCTGTGATTGTATACCTGTTATCTAACTTCTCCCTATTTCCTCTTTTCTCCTTCCTGTTCCAGTCTCTAATACTCATGTTATATATCCAAATCAACTTTTTAAAAACACTCAGATAACCCACTATAATTTCCTTTCTCAAGATTCTTAATAATGACAACTGCCAAATCTTTCCCCCTGCCCCCTGAATGGTAAGGTTCAAAGGTTCTAGGAATCAGATCATTACATTCTTTGGAGAATTATTATTCAGTTCAGCACAGCCTGCTCTCTGGACCCCAAAGATTCATATCCATTTAAGATGAAAGTACATCCCTTCATCTTTAAAATAGCTCCCAAAGTCTCATCAGGGCACCAACTCAAAGCCTAAATTCTTTCTTGATATTGTCAATTTAAAAGATACCAAATTGCTTCATCTAAATCAAGAATGGGTAAGACTCAGGGTATTATCTATTCTTCAGCAAAAATCCTCTCCATCTGTAGACCTGTGAAAGTAGAAAACAAGTTATCTGATCCCCAAATGCAAGGGTGAGATAGATAGGTATAGGGTAATAGGCACTCCCATTCAAAAGGGGAAGAGATGGAGGAAAAAAAAGTCCTTCTAGTCCCAAGTAATTTTAAAATCTTGCTGTGAAAATTCCATTTCAGGGTCTACATTGAGTTCTCTGTGGTCTTAGTTCCACTCTCTGAGACTGACACTCCATCCTCTAAATCATTCTGCATATTTTAATGAAGAGTAGCACATGTTTTCATCTAGGTGGTTTCACCAGCCTGTTTTCTGCTTGTAAAACTTCTGAATTTTGAAAGTCCAACCGCTTCCTTTATTTTGTCTCCTCTCTGACCCTTCCTAAGAGGGTAGTGTTTTAGCTAGTATAACATTATCAAAAATCTTGTGAATCTTCCATGTATGTCAGAGGGATATGTATTAGATTAGAGGCTCCTCCACAGAACTTTCCTGGATAGTCCCATAAGATGGCTGAGGGGACCCCTGAGTCACATGCTTAATCTCTTAAAAGAGCATTCTGGGTGACAAAACACTGCCATTTCTTTTCTCTTCTTTTTTTTTTTTTTTTTAATTGGGTGTTCAAAACATTACAAAGCTCTTGACATATCATCTTTCATACATTTGATTCAAGTGGGTTATGAACTCCCATTTTTACCCCAAATACAGATTGCAGAATCACATCGGTTACACATCCACATTTTTTACATAACCATTTCTTTTCTTCCCAAGCACAAACAAAAGTTTGTCCAACCACATCCCTGGCTTTCTCTACAGATTATAATTTGCTGACAATAAATCTCCTATTTTTATCTTCTTTTGAAATTCAGATTAAGTTGAGAATTTCCAAAACCCATTAAGTCCTGGTTACTTTTCCCTAACAACCCTTTCCTTAATGGATCTCTTTCTTCTCACATTTAGCAATAAGCCAGGTTGTACCAACAACACTTGGCTTGGACCTCTCCTCAGCTAAATACCATGTACATTGCCGACAAGTTCTTCTTTCTACATTAACATAGAACACCATTCAGCTAACCTTTCGGCTACCTATAACAAAGATCTCCTTTCCTCCGGTTTCTGCTAATATGTTTCTTGTTTCCTCCTGAGCCTCCACCAACAAGGTCCTTCACGTCTATATTTCTACCAATAGTCTGCTTGAGGTGATCTGGATTTTTTCCTATCATGCCGTATGCATCTAGCATCTACCCGTTGCCCAATTCCAAAGCCACTTCCACTTTTTTGAGATGCTTGTTACGTCAGCATCTCACTTTCTGATAACAAATTTGTACAGGCTTTCTATTGCTCCTGTAACAAATTACCACAAATGAAGTGGTTAAAACACCATAGTTATTCTCATACTCACAGGAGAGAAGTCGGATCTCAAGGTTTTGGGGTTCCAACATTCTGTTTCCTTACTTTGGTCTGGAGGCTGCTGAATCTTGGCCCACATCACACCTGTCTCCTTCTACTTCCATCATACCATATGCTGCTCTATTTTGTTGATTGATTGCACCAGGAATTGGACCCAGGGTGCTTAACCACTGAACTATATTCCCAGTCCTTTTTATTTTTTTTGGGGGGGTGGGGGGAGGACAGACTCTTACTAAGCTGCTAGGACCCCTCTAAGTTACTGAGGCTGGCTTTGAACTTGTGACCCTCCCATCTCAGCCTTCTGAGCCACTGGGATTACACATATGCACCAGTGCACCTGGCCCATATGCTGCTTTTAACTGATATCCAGCGTCCCTCTTATAAAGATCCTGGAGGTTATGTTGGGTCCACCGAGGAAAACCAAGAAAAATTCTCCACCTCAAGATTATGAATTTAATCACATCTTCAGAGTCTCAGATTCCAGAGGCAGTAGTCACAGATTCCAGAGATTAGGACGTGGATATCTATCGTTGGGGTTCACTGTTCAGCCTACCACAGGCTGCAACTCTTCACCCGTCTAGGAACTGTGCTCTTTGTCTCCCTGTCTGTGCTCTCCCTTTCTCTGGGTGGTGTCTTCCCTCCCTTCAACTCAGGTTAGCCCCGTGACTTTCTTTTCCTAATAGGAAGAGACCAAGTGATGCCTCTCAAGGGGTCTTTCAAATTTCCTCCTGTTCTCTTGAATTATTGTCATTGTCAGGAGAAAGGATGTTTCCATCAGTCTATCCCAAGGGTTCCAAGAGATGGGTGAAGGGATGGGATGAAGAGATAGGAACAAAACGGCCCCTATGGAGGTCCCAGTCATTCCACATATGGAAAGGTGAGCCCAGTTAGAAGAAGATGGTCCTGGCAGTTCACTCTCAATGTGTGAGAAATAAATACATACCGTTGACTTTGGTTGTTAGGGAATTCTGTCATGCAGCAATCTAATTCTCTTATCTCACAATAACTCCATGGCCTAATCTACCAATGTCCATTCAATTGTTCAGAACACCTAAAGTGATGTGAATTTAAACACGTACACACACGCACCCTTCATTTTACACTGTATCAATCAGACTTAATTATTTAGTGCTTTGTAAAGATCGCTTCCAAAGAAAATTTCATTTGGGCTGAAGCAAAATTTTCTTGAACTGTAGAAAAATTAGGAAAGGCAGTGATTTAAAATAGAGGGACCATCTTTCTTGGAATAGTACCAGTCGAAGATTAAATTATGACACAGGGTGTTTACTGAAACGGTCTTTCAAAAGAACTTAAAATTCTGCTAAGAAAAACTCCAGGTATTGCTCATCAACTCCTTTCCCCTGATGTGCAAATTTTGCAATTTAGAAAGGGTCTCCCAAAGTGTATTCTTTGCAACACTAGTTCAGCAGTTTCTTAATTGTCGTTGTTGATGATGATGCGTGTGTATAGCAGTTGTGTGCTGAGAGCTGACCATGCACATTTCTTCCCAACTCATGTTCAGTGGCTCAGTGACATCAGGTTGAAGGCTGGTAATGAGCCATGGGGGAAATATTTACACCTCAGAAGTTTTGCTCCTATTATGAATGTGTGCAGTGGGTCAGAATAAAAAGTATATTTCTTATCCTGGGTCATGGTCAGAATCTGTAAACCCTGGCTCTCATAGTGATTGAGTAAACGTCGACTCCCTGCTGTACTTACAATCTGTTTGTATAAAACCTTTCTGCCCCTGGAAGCAAGGTTTGGTACAGTAGCAAAGTAAATGATGACTCTACCCAAATTAGTTTTGAGACAGAGGTATTTTTTTTCTGTGGATGTTTCTGCCATGGATATTCGGGTTTCTGGGTTTTTCTTTTTTTCCCTCTATCCTTGGGGTAGAGGGAGTGATATTTCATTCTAATGTTTCAGGGTTTGAATTGAAATTTATGTCAATCATGGGGAAAAAAATGGGTATTTTGCTTGCATGACTTTAAAAGATGGTAGTGGTTCCTGCCACTTTTTTTCTCAGACCATGACACATGGCCCAGCAGTGCCATTTTTGAGTGAAGTGGGAGGACAGAAATTGGCTCTGAACCATGCTGGTGACCCTTATCTACTTTAGTAGACACTTGCATTGCAATTTGAGAGGTCTTTTGCTCTAGAAAAATTTACCACTCAGGTGGGCTGGGAGCTAGAAGCAAATAAAGCCTGTATTACTAATGAAGGTGGAAGAGTCTCTAAGACAGACAGGTGTCTTAAAATCTCCTCTGTGTCCATCCTTATAAGGGGGCTGAAATGTTGCTCTTTACATTTCCCATATTTTGATGAAATACAGCATACATGTTGACAAATACTCTCAGTCTTTGCCTTGTCATTATGACTTTCTCTACATTCTAAGCCTTAGACATTCTTAGGTCTTTTTTACTTGATTTCACTGAAGCAGAAGTTTAAGCAGGGCCCCTGGTTAGACATTGATGTGAAAGGAAACTTCCTGGAGCCATGCAGTGTAAATCATTCCCGTAGCCCTAAGTCAAGTCTTGTGTTTTGGCCCCCGTCCCATGACAGGAGTGATATTGGCAAGACTTCAACCACATTCTCACTTCCAGAACTGCAGGATTTGATTTGATGAATGCTCCTTTCATTGCTTTTTGCCATATTGATGAAGTATGGGATGGAGCCCTTCCCCACCCCCACAACTTCCAACCAGATTGGTATCACTAAGCTTCTCCTGCATGGAAATATTTGAGGCCTACTGCCGTTAGTGTTCCCAAGGAAGCAACCACGTGGCCAAGGAAAATATCAAAAAGTAACAGCAACCACTGGTGTTCTAGTAGTAGTCACAGCTAATTCTACATGCCAAGCATAATTCTGGGCACTTATATCAAATCACAAAACTCTCCTGAAATAGATGCTCTTAGTATCATTTTGCAACTGAAGGAAAGTGAGATAAAGGAACTTTCTTAAGACAGCCGAGCCAGCAATAAGTGGCAAAATCTGGATCCAAACCCAGAGAGTCTGGCCCCACGGCTCAGCTTCCTACAGAGATGGCATCATGCTTCTAACTCGAGAACCTTCCCATCTCCTTGCAGATTGGGTTCTAACTCAATGAGAGAGGCCCAGGGGTCCCTCTTCATCTTTCCCTGGCAGTTTTTCCCCTGTCTCACTTTTCCCTGGGCTCACCTCACACCACATTTCTCCTGCTGACCCTTAGTGCCAGGAAAGTGCAGCACATTTGCAGGTAGTTGAAGGCCTAGTGCTTCCCTTCCACAGGGCCTATCAGTAATCAGAGGCGTGGCAAAAAGATTCCTGTGTAAAGCTGTTCACTACAACATTAGTAATAATATATGGATCATTACTAATTAAGGGCGCCACTGGTTCTGTCTGCAGTCATAGTTTAAAAGATAAGCTACCTTTAAGTTTTAGTGCTTGATTTATGTATAGCAAAAAAATTAAGAAGTAAATAAAATTATCATGATGCATCTTATAATGGATAAGAATAATAATTATGGTATGATGCCAAATTCAAAGACCACTAAAATAAATGATAAAAATCATAGCTTCCATTTAGTTCCTTGATGAACCCTCAAAAATTTTTTATCTAAACCCTCTAATCCAGGAAAACAGCAACAGTTAAGAAGTCTTCCCATTCCTCTGTTTTCCAAAATCCCTCTGTCCTTTGTTTTACAACTCCCTCACCCTTTTGTATAACAGAAAGCAGCTTACCACAAGGAACCCCTGCCCTCCATAGATAAGACCTGCCTCCACTCATCCTGATAATTTCGCTATTTACCTTACTCTGTACAACTCCAGGTTCCCTTCCTTTTCTTTGAGATTCCTCATTAATGGGTACTTTTCTTACTGCAGTAGGCTGAATAAAGTCATCTCCTAAGTTGTCCACTGCATTTTGGTGCCAGTAGGACTGGACCTCTCCCCGGATCTCTGTTGACTCCACTCAGGTTATAAAGCCTTAGTCTTTTGTGCTTAATTCCTGACTGCTCATGGTGGGGGACAGTGGCAAGTCTGACTCCTGGTCACGTGTTGCAGATTCTTGCTCACTGGTGGCATGGTGAGAATTTGATCTTGATTCTTGTTGAGTACTTGTTTGATTTCTAGTATCAGCTTCTTTTGGCTTGATGATCTAACCATTTGTGATCTCTGCAAATGGGTGAATGGTTTATTGAGATCTCTCTGTTGGGTGAGGGATGACAATCTGGTTTACTACTCTTTTTTTGTTTATTCTGTATATTTTGTCTATTTTAAGGCAAAAATCAGTTAAGAATTCATCCAAAGGAAAGGGATATGAATCAAAGAGTTTTGTATTTCTGTGTTTATGTTTTACCCATGGCTGAAATTTTATAGTTGAAGCTAAAATATCTCTGTTGCGGTGTGTAATGTGTCTGTAAGTTTGTAATAATTTTCTACTGCTGAATGTTATCACCAACTTAGATTATAAGAGCCTCTGTCTTTTGTGTGTGTGTGTGTGTGTGTGTGTGTGTGTTTCTGGGGTCAAATCCAGAAATTTGCATATGCCAGGCAAGTGCTCTACCACTGGGCAATACCCCAGCCAATATTATAAAATTTCTTAAAGTAACTCTCTTAGAATTGGCTTAGAGATAGATAAATTGAATATTCCTGAAGTTTTCATGTATGATATGGAAAGGCTACATTTTTTGATCTGTTTATAAACATGTTCATTTTTTTCTGATACTTTGAGAAACTGAATTAATAAAAGAAAGGAAGTAGCTATTTTTTTCAGAATGAGAAGAAGGAAAGTTTAGGACAAAAAAATGAACAGATATAGAAAGTCATGGAAAGTTTGGGGAAGTAAAATTTTATATGTCATGGTCAAAGCTAGCTAAGGTTTATGATTTATTTATATGATATTTAAAATTATTATTTTAGCATCAGGTGTTATACTGACTCAAAGCTAGATTTTTGGCTTTCTCTCTTTTGAAGTGACAAATTTTTCTTAGATTATTGGTTTGCTCTTGATAAGAAGTAGTAAAAAGTAATCCTTACCTTCTCTGTAATCTACCTGCATAACAAAGATTTTGTGTATTGTAAGATAATTTCTATGCTTTTTGTTGAGCTTTGTTTTGTCTGTGATTCTTTAGATCAAAGGTTGGGAAATAGCTAAATTAAGGGTCTTACCTTCATGTTACTGCCTATATTTATTTTTAAAATCTGTTATTGTCAGCTGGGTGCCAGGGCATACACTTGGAATCCCAGCAGCTCTGGAGGCTGAGGCAGGAGGATCACAAGTTCAAAGTTAGCTTCAACAATTTGATGAGGTCCTGAGCAATTTAGTGAGCCCTGTCTCAAACTAAAATTATTTTTTAAAAGGTCTGGGAATGTGGCTCAGAGATGAAATGCCCCTAGGTTCAATCTCTGGTACAAAAAAAAAAAAAAAAATCTGTTATTGTCATTTCAATGCAACTGGTAACCAAATATTGTTCTTAGTAACCCACAATCCTATGTTGACCAATGTTCAAATCTGACCTGCCTTGTAAAAAGAGAGGGTATAGAAATAACTAGGTTTCTTTTTCTTTCTCTCTTTCTTTTTCTGACATGTTACTATGTATTGATGAGTTCCAGGGAAAGCATTGTCAAATCAGAAAAGATATTTAACTTTTCCTAGGTTAAATTTGTATGAGCTAATGTTATTAACAGATATTTTGAAATGATATGCATTATGAACTTTTCCTAGAGAACTGGTCAGTGCCCTCACTGTCCATGATCTCTATCACAGCACTGATGCTACTTTGCCTGATATTAGAGAATGTCATAGTGTCCTCAGTCATCATTTCATTAATTTTCTAAATGCTAACTTGGCCACAACTTTACTTCTTTAATTTGAATCAAACATCTTTCAAGTCAGTGAGTTTCAAGTTGGGATTTATATCACTTACCTTCGGAGTTAATTAGCATACAGATATTTGGGACCTACTCAGACTTATTCTCTTTGCTTGATGTTCTCAGTATATTCTTGGAATATTCTAACCAAGTGCTTAGTATTTGTGGTCTATTATGTCTCAGAATTATTATGTACTATATCTAAAGATATTTTCTCTGCAGAGATTATATTTATCCACTTGTATAAACTAGATATACTATCCACTCTTCTTTGAAAATAGGATTGATCATTACATATTCAGATACTTTATCTACAACCTATTTTGAATTGACTTTATTTTGTTTTGCACACTGTAGAAACATCCAAAGGTCTTTGTCAGTTATATTATTTATTTTTATTATTATTATTATTTTTTTTTTGGTGCCAGGGATTGAACCCAGGGGTACCTAACCACTGAGCCACATCTCCATTTCATTTTATTTTTGGAGACAGGATCTTGCTAAGATACCTAGGACCTCACTGAGTTTCTGAGGATGGCTTTGAACTTGCTATCCTCCTGTCTCAGCCTCCCCAGCTGGGATTACAGGTGTGAGCCACTGTGCCTAGCTACATTATTCTTCTAGTAAATTTCATCCAATTTTTCACTTTCAAAAACAATCAGTATAAATTAACCACAATCATTTTAAATCTTTTGTCATCTAAAGATAAGTTCTGCTTTACTCGGATGCCTCTCTGACAGGTCTTGCCTGTGTGATTTTTTTCTTCAATGCAGGACTCTCTCAGAGCCCTATGGAAAAGGACTTTGTGAGAAACTTTTGGGCACAAGCTTCTGAAGGCTTTCCTTAAATAATCTAGAGACTATACCCATGTCAATGGACTGACACAGGATTTCCAGGACTGTAATAATAATAATAATAATAATAACAATAATAATAATAATACCACCAGTGGGTCCATGAGGTTGCAAATACTAGATGGAAAGGAACAAAAATTAATTACATATAACTGAATGAACTCATGGGGGATGATTGTGACTGTTGTTGGCAATATGGCTGATATTTTAATGCTCTATTCTCTGGGTATGAGGAACTGCGTAAGCTGTCTTTTTTCTTAAGGTGTCTATAATTCACCATAATTTAGTAGACTATGCTGTTATAAACAGAAAAGAAACACTTATCTTTTTAATCCCTCCTGATTTCTCCAGAATTAAGGAAATATTAAGTATTGTATTTTTCTTTCCATGGCAATACAATTATTTAAGTAGGTTCAATAATGATCTGTCTTCCTTGTTAGCAGAAATAATTGGAAACATTGCTATACCACAGTGGACTTGGCTGGAATGTCATCTTTGAGGAGGATGTTTATTTAATTAGTTATGACCACACACTTCGAGGAAACAAGGACTGACTTCTTAGAACCAATGCTTCTGAAACCCTCTTGTGGGAAAAATTCCCTTTACCTGGCTTAGAGTCCTCCTAGCACCACAGGCAAGAAGAGAAGGCACTTCCTGGAAGGTATGAGGAACTTTGAAGATCTTGAAAACTTCAGAAGGTATAATTCACCCAAATCTCTAGGTATCGCAAGGGAGATCTGCTTCTTGGCGTGGCTCCCTTGCCTTGAAAGGTTTTTGAAAGTCCAATTTGAGATTTCTTATAAAAGACTTCCTTACAAAAGCAAACTTAAGGAGAACTGTATATGGTAAATTAACCATTGTTGTTGAACCTAAGTAAACAATCAGGTTAAATCTAAAGAGTCCACCCTTATTTCGTGCTCAAGAATCACCTTTATTTGAGATTGTTTTGAACAAGTGGTTGGTGACCTCAGAGAGAAGTTTTGTGTCAGTAGAAAACTAGACGTTGTCTTAAGTGCACCTTTTCCTGTTAGTAGATTCTATCCCTGTATGCTGCCTTTGAGCTATTTTGCACCTCTATCTAAATAGCAAATTAATAGACATGCAACCTCTTATCTGGTACAGACTTAGTTGACTTTATCCTTTCCTCATCCCTAGGAAAAAAATCACTAGGCAGTATCTACCTGCAAACTGGTCTAGATCCTGTTACCTTGCCCAAAATGTTAACCCAAACAAAATTTTCATATTTTCCCCAGTTTCCTTCAATATCTGGCTAAAACACTCCACACTAACTTTTCCAGTTTTTCTTCTTCCCACCTAACTTGATGTCCTGGGAAACTAAAACCTTACCACCCTGATTTCTGTTGGTTGAGAACCCAAGTTTCCTGACACTGACCCTTCTCTGTAGGATCTGAAGAAGCCCTAAAAGCTAAAGTTCAAGATTTGGTGTACTTCAAATGACTTGTCACTGTGCCACACACTTCAGGAGCTGTATTTTTTTTTTCTTCCTGTCTGGCCACTAAGGGAGGAGGTCCAGTGGAAAAAAACAGGCCATTCATGCCCTTGAGGAACAGCAACCAACACTGTAGACATCAACAGAGCATCAGCATCCTAATTTCAAGAAACTCAATAGGCAGTATTGTGTCACTAAAAGATTCTCCTCTACCAACTTCTGGGAAAGCACCAGACTGGTTACCTCCAAGGTTCAATCCCTGGCTCTTTAATACAACCTTTTATATTAATATTTCTACTTTTTAATATAAGATGCCTATGGGACTTTAAAAGGACTAATCTTTGCCACCACCTCTCAACAGATGGTTCAACTAATTTTGCTGGAACAATACCAAAAAGAATCCTTAACAGACTATTGCTTAGACCCTGCTTCCCTTCACTCAAGAAGTTTGGCATCCGTTGTTCTGGGATGAATAATACTGACTTGTTTTGAACAAAGGGAGAATTGGCACAGTGGAACTTTACCTGAGCCCTGTGCTCCTGGAAAACAGTGTTTTTATGTGTTCCAGGAAATGATTAATCACAAAGAATTACCCTTCCCCAGATGATCCAGAAGACTTACCCCCACTTGTCCTCATGTCTCGCCCTGATAAAACTCCAGAGCCCTTGCCTGTTTTTTGATCATCCTTCTCTATCAAGTGTGATCTCTATTACACCCCCCCATCAACTCTTTAGTTGTCTGGCACATTTTGTCCTTCATACTCCATTCAGTAGACCAACTGCCAAAAAGGACAAGGTAGGCACGGTCTGAGATGTGAAAGGAAATAGCAAGAGGAAGAGAGAATGCTGTGGGTGTGCTAGAGGAGAATCATCATCATGAGCACCTCTCTTAGGGCCAGCAGTAGAATCAACAAAGCCAGCAATACCTTGCTAGGTATGTCCCATTATCCCTCCAGATCTATTGATCTTTATGAGCAGTGTCGGTGGGCTCCGGTGTCTTGTCCCGTGGTACAATTTGGGAGAAGACTAGAGGGAGAGGAGACATGGAGGTCAAGAACTTTATTGTTCTGATTGCTTACTGACGACACAACCCTCTTCTACACAATTCTCTCATTTTGAGTCCCCTGAGCTCCTTCCTCCCCACATCCCTTCTGCCTGGTGGTGGTGATAACTGCTACTCTGCCGCTGGCCCCTGCATCACTGAACTTTCCCTGTGGCTTTCCTCCAGCTTTACCTCTATTAATAACCCCTTTGTAAATAAACACATCCTTGAATTATCCTGATGTGGCTGTGCTGTTCCCTATTCAGAACATACTTGACACCATTACAATTCATGTTAGGACCTCAAGAGACATTTTGGCCTTTGGAAATCTATTCTCTGAACAGCCTGGGAAAGACTAAAGCTTACATTATTTTCAGAGAACAGAGTCAAGAATGATCTAGCCCCTTCTTACCTCCTCTCCTCTCCTGATTTGTTTCATACCCAAGCCAATTGAAAAATACTTGAAGTTCCCCAAGCATGGAATGTTATTTTATCCCATTGTGCTTTGGCCCACGCTGGGGGTGGGAAACCCTTGTTCTCCCTCCTTTTGATACCACTTATATCTGCTAAACCTTCACCTGTCCTTCAGGCCCCCCAAATCAAGTGTCCTTTTCCAAAAGTTTCCCAGTGAGCTTCTTGAGTAGTTTATGCCCACCCCCACCTATATCCCCTTCTGGACGTACCTCAAGTTCTTCTGAACATGGAGTTGTTTGTATGTCTGTGTTCCCAGAACTTTTCTTGGAAAAGAAAAGACCCCCAAGTAGACAGGGCATGGGGTCTTATTCAATTCAAAAGGTCATATAGCCTATTGTATAATAAACACTCAAGAAATATTGGCTGGTCGAATTAAATTGAGAGTCCAATTCATGTTGGGGAAGTGAAGAAAGACAGGAACACTGAAAAGGGGAGGAGTGAGGTGTTGGATCTGAATGTTTTGCTAGCATGGGCCCCAGATGCCTTTCATGGCATAACAAGAGTAAAAAGAGAAAAGGCTTCAGAGTATAACATCTTGGTTGCAAACTGGGTCACCCTGAAGCTGGGGTATTGAAATTTGTCGTCTGTTGAGGGCGGCAAACTGCATAAATTAATACACTGAACCTTGGCCTAAAGAGCCTGAGGCTTTAATAAATAAAGAGTAGTATTCAGCCAAACAAGAACATAACACTGCCAAAATGTCCCTGCGTCTCAGTTACAATAACAATGTTTCCTGGGCCCAAGTCCAGGCCTGAGAGCAACTCAGAGAACATTAAAGAATTTTTGGGCTGCTCTTAACATCCTCTTTGATTGAAAAGACAATTTTGGCATCTCCCAAAAGTAAAGTGGATGTCTCCAGTCTGCTTAAGGCTCCTGCTTGACTCCGATTGGAAATTAAAGGCTATTTCTGGATCCATTCTCTCTACACTGCTCTCTACTCTGTGGCTTCTCCATTTATTTTGGACCAAACAAAACTTGAGCTGGTGTCACAGGGATAATTCTACAGTGTTTGATGGAGCCTTGGGCCTTGGTTAACAGGATCTCTTTTGTAGAGAAAGAGAAGAAGAAGTTCTTTCATCTTGGGATGAATGCTTCTACCCCACCACAGAATATTAGAATATCTCAGTCAGAAGAGACCTTAGAAATTATATTGCCCACTCTCCTATTTTTACAGAAGAGAAATCCAAGGCCTAGAAGAGTGACCAAATTGGCTCAAGGTCAGAGGGTAAAAGCAAAACTGGTTTAGAATTCCAATCTAGTGCTTTTTTCATGTGACACTCCCTGTTCTTTGAAATAAAGCGAACTTTCAATCCATTCAAAAGTTATTTTAAGCATCTATTAGGTGTGCAATACCTTTTATGCCTCTATTAGAAATAAAGCCTAGTTTTTCCAATTTCGTGCTGTGGTAGGGGGGATCTAGGGCTCACCCACATCTGCTTTTCCTTTTCTTCTGGGTCAGATGAAATGAGCAGACTTCTTTGCCCCTTTGCAGTGGGGAAAGACCATGTAAATAGTTCTAATCATGCGCCCGGCAGCTTGTTCACTTCTGGGCCCAGGCATGGCATTCCCAGTGTGAGACCTCTAGCACTCCTTTCTGTAGCTGCTGCAACTGAGGAGGCCATTGGTCAAGCCACCCTACATCCGGGTCCTGAGTGACAATGAGGAACAGAGCCCTTTGACAACCTAGGTGACAGACAGAACACATATGAGAAACATGTGTTGGGTTAAATTTCTGAGATCTGGTGGTTGTTTGTTATGGCATTACAAACCTAATCTGTTCAGGCTAACATGACATGAGCAATGGCGTTTGTTCATTCATAGTAAGGTTTAAGCAATTACAGTAGTTCTAAATTACAGGATTGAATAAGCCTGAGGCACTTATTTTGTAATATTGTCTTTTAAGTATTTTAGTCAGCTTTTATTATTTTTTATTTTTTAATTTTTTTTTTTTTTTTTTTTTTGCCACTGGGACCAAAAAGACCTGACAAGAACAATATAGAGGAGGAAAAGTTTACTTGGCACTCACGGTATCAGAGGTCTCGGTCCATACATAGATGGCTGACTCCATAATTCTGGGTTCAGGGTGAGGCAGAACATTAAGGCAGACAGGTATGGTGGAGGAAAGCCGCTCAGCATGTGGCAATCAGGAAGCAGAGAGAACTCCACTTACCGGGGGGTCAATATATAAACTCCAATGGTGCGTCCCCAGTGACCCACCTCCTCCAGCCACACCCTACCTGCCTACAGTTAACACCCAGTTAATCAATTTCAGTGGATTAATTCACTGATTAGGTTAAGGCTCTAATAACCCTGTCATTTACCCTCTAAACCTTCTTGGATTGGTGCCTTACCTTAGATAGATTACCTCATATCTAAACAATACTACTAGAGCTGGAAAGAGAATATTTATACACAGTTATCATGTGAAACGTGCTGTTAAACAGTGAAGACAATGTGTTATGGGATATGGAGAGGGGGATGATCGTCCTCTAACAGGAGAAATCAGAGGTGAGCCTCATTTGAGCTCCTCTCATGCTAGGCATTGAAGAAAGAGGATAGGTTGAATTTAGAACTTCAGAAAGAGAAGGAAGTTGTTCAATAACTGAATGGAAAGGGGATGAAATTGTCTCTCTCTCTCTTCTTCTTCTTCTTCTCTCTCTTTTTTTTTTTTACAAGCTTTTTTTTTGAATTCTCTTGAGACTTTGGAATTTGAATTTGGAAACTACTTTGGAACTAAATCATAAGGCTCAGGCGTCTATTTTCTGAGAGTCTGGAAAAAGATGTCATTAGTTAGAGGTGCTTTGAAAAAGCTCTGGACCAACAGTCATACTTCCAGTGACTTTGTCATTTGGGCCAAGTCATTTAGTTTCTTTAAACCTCACTTTCAGTGTCTCGTAACAGGAGAAGTGGTCTGGATCAGTTTACCACTGCATTTCTAAAGTTTGTGCCATGGAACGACTGGTCTCCCAAGACACTTGATGGAAAAGGGTCCTGAAGGTGGGATCTTCTTTTTGGAAGGTGGTATCTTTGGGAAACTCTGAGCCCTAGATGCCTCCGGCGTTCCCTTCTTGGAGATTCATAGTACACATTCACTTACTAAACACTCTTAAAAGTTCTACCACAAAGAAGCTTTTTTAGATTTATTTAACCCAGTATTTTCCAAATTTATTTGACTATAGATGTCCCCCTCCCTCCCACAAGTACTTGTTACACTCCTTGTGTGTAAGTGTTGTCTGAACCATGTTGGAAAACGCTGGTGATCTGCAAGATTCTCTATCAGTGAAGATGTTCCCTCCTGATTTAGGACATCATCAGTACCCATGTGGATTACTTACTACAGGAGCTTCTTAAAGGGACTTTTTGATGACAAGGTCATCCACTGCAAATGGACAAGCACTCTCTGAGTGTTTGTGACTTCCCTTGTTAAAAGCCATCAGTGCTTTCCCTCTCCACCTAATGCCCGTATAAGAAAACCTCAGACTGTCAACTTTGCTGACAGCATCAGCAAAATCATTTCCTGCTTAATATTTCTCCCAACTCTTCTGTGAAGAGCCCTGTCCAAATAATTATAGGTCAGACTAGTGACCCTTTTTTCATAGTCATAAAAAATACCCAAACCTCAGAGTGGGTTAGAAAAATAAATAAAATAAATCTTTTATACTTGATGATTGTTCAATACTTTCCATAAAGTACTTTTCTCGTGGTAGCTTCACAACATTATGATGATAGGGGAGGTAGACAAACAATATTGTCCTTACTTGATGTTCAAATTCCCCCCAAATTTGTCCATAACTTACGTTTCTAACTCTCAAGTTAAGTGCTCCATGCACTGTGTTATACTCCAAGAAGCCAAGAACTCAGCTAATAACAACTCATTTATAAGGTGCTCAATAATGTTGTTGAATGAATACATGGAGTCAGGTGGACTTGAAGAAAGAAAGACGAGAGAGAGAGAGAGAGAGAGAGAGAGAGAGAGAGAGAGAGAGAGAGAAGTGCAACAATCTGTCATGGCTTCTGCCTATGGGGAGTCTGCAGTCCAACTTACATTTATCAAGTGCCTACTATGGACCAAAGGTATACAGAAATCAAAGGTAAGTACAAATCTTCACAGAGGTTTTTACTGAGTAAGGTAGAGACCAGAAAATAATATTCATGGCAGAGTCCTGTTCTAAGTATTTGATGTGTATATTAGCTCTTTTGATTCTTATAACTTAAAGTGGGTAGGCATTATATTGGCCCCATTTGGCAGATAAGGAAACTGAAGCACAGAGGGCTAAGTAGATTATCCAAGGTCATGTAGCTTGTAAGCATTCAAACTGGAGTTTTAGTCCAGAGTTTTCATGTTTAGAACTATGCTCTCCTGCTCCTCTGTGTGAAAAATATTAGGATAGATAAGTATAAACATAAGGACAGGCTCCAAGCTGGAGCAGCTCACTGAGTAGGTGAGGAAGGTCTAGGAAAACTCCTTGGAGGTGGTGGCAGTTGAGCTGAGTCTTAAAAACTGGAAATGAAAGGCAGGGCAGAGATTAAGATAGGGATTTCTAGATCAAGGGAGCAGGTGGCACCTTTGGGCCATTAGAAGTGGCTTTGGAGGCAGAAGCATGGGTATGGGGGAAAGTGGTTGAGAGAGGCTGGTGAGGCTAGCAAATGTCCTCTCCTTGTGGTTCATGTGACCCAAGCATCTGAGGTCTCTTCATATAGGCACTGGGTGGAGAAGGGAAGCTGATGGCTTTTAACAAGAAAAGCCACATACTCAGAGAGTCCACATCTATTTGGGAGGGATGGCTTTGTCATCGGAAAGTCCATTTAAGAACCTCTTGTACTAAGTAATCCACATGGGAAGTGATGATGTCTGAGATAAGAAGGGACAGTAGAAATGAAAAGTGAGGATGGGTGAAACCTATATAGGAAGTAAAGCCACAAGGCCAAGGAGATTTATTAGACAGTGGAGACAGAGAATCAGAGCCTCCCAAAGGAAGAGTCATTAGAGAAAGGTTTCTCAAGGGAGGGATCATAGAAGTGAGATGCTGTGGGCAGGGCCAGGTATGTTCAGGAGGCAAGAGCCAGCTGTCTTAGGTTGGAGGTTGGTTAAATAGAAACTCTGAGACCACTCTTTCCTGAAGCTTCTGTGTAAGGGATGGAGTGAGAGCTAGAAGATCCCTCAGGGTTCAAGGAAGGTAATTTAGTGTTGGAACAAGACTTGAATGTGTGTATAAGTTCTAGCAAAAAAGCCAGTTGGAAGAGGGCTTAAAAGTTGCAAAAGAGCGAAGGGGACTGTAATGGTCAATTTGAATTGTCAACTTGATCGGATTAATAGATACCAAGAATTAAGGGGATATTGGGTGTGTCAATGAAAGTGGGTCTAGGAATGATTGGCATGTGAGATAGCCAACCGAAATGGAGACCCTCCTTAAGTGTGGGCAGCACCGACCAATAAGAATGATGGCTTGGATGGAATAAAAGTTGGAAGAACAAAGAAGCAGCAGTAGATATAAGCTGGATTCTTCTGGAAGGGGTTCTTCATTGCTGCTGCAATGGTCTGAGGATAGCAGACTTTCACTTTTTCACTTTTCCAAAGTGGACTCTGACAGCGATTCTCCAGAAGCCTTTGGTCTCAGACTAGAATAGCACCATTGATCCCTCTTGTTCTGGGGCTTCAGCCTCTTGGACTATGCAGCTACTGGTTCTCCCAGCTCTCCAGCCTGCAGACAGCCATTGTGGACTATCCAGCTTCTGGTCGTGTAAACCAACCTAATAAATCCCCTTTTTATAATTATACTTCCTGTTGATTCTGTTCTTTTAGAGAACCCTGACTAATACAGGGATGTTCCATGAAAGAAAAGCAGTACAGATGAAAAAAAAAAAATTGGGAAATAAACCAAACAACCACATCAGTGGCAGAGGCCACCATGTGGTTGATACCACAGATTCTTGGGAGAAGTCGGGAAAAATTCTTTCTTTGGGGTTCAAACTCAGCATTGGGAATAAGTTTGGACCTTGAGAGTATTTCACTAAAGATTTAGGTCTGTCCTACATACTTGCAAAACACCCACTGATTTAGGTCAAGGACAAAGTACTTAATCCTCAATTATCTGGACATACCAATTAAAAGGTTTTTTTTTTTTTTTTTTTTAAATTTAATGGGTTTCATTGCTCAAATTAAATAAGTTCTCTTTTTCCACCTCACTGATTCATTTATCATGCACATTGATCCTGCTTCTGTGGTCCGGAAACTCCAAGTTAATAAATCAGTGTAGAATCCTGAATTCTCCATGGGAGATAGTATGTTAGGCAATGTTCTGGTCACTCCTGTCTTGGTGCAAGTAAAACGCATTTGTGCTCCTGTTCACAGGCAATTCAATTAAGCTTGAAAGAGACAAGGAAACTTGATCAAGAAAAGAGAGTTATCTTGTTGTTAATATGTTAAACAAGGATCTCAGAGCACAAAACAAAACTATCCATTTCAGGATGGTAAATAAGAATTCTGAAACAGAACAAAGATCATTACAGAGAAAATAGCTAGTTAGTGCTACACAACAGGAAAGAACACATGGACCAGAGAGGCAAATTCTCAGGGTGTTTGTTGTGCTTGCAGCACTCTTACAAGGAGTTTCTTCCAAGTTGTCCTACAGTGGCCCTCTGAGCCCCTCTCTTCCTACCCTTAACTGATTGGGCAAGAAGCAGGCACCTTTTCCAAGCACAACCAGGCTATAGGCTGCTGAAAAATCCTGTGCAAACACAGACTTCAAGGACCAACTGGACTCCCCTTCTTTGAACTTTGAACTGAAGGTAGGGGAAAATGTGATTAGTTGGTAATGATAGACAGAGCCTGGAGATGGGAGACGAAACCTTATCACACTAACAACAGAGCTGTGGGGTGAGGTTCACTGTGACCCTGGCACAAATATTGATTTGAATTCAGAGCAAGCTCTGAAACCCTACTAGAGTCCCAAAGCTCTGTGAAGCCCCATTGCTCGGGAATTTTAGTGCTGATGCTGTCCCTGGATCAGCAGAAGAATAAGCATAAGGCTGTGATTCCAATCAACCAATCAAACAAACAAACAAACAAAAAAACCCCACAACACAACACAACAAAATCTTTATAACCTTCTTTAGGAGTCTCTTTTGCTTGCAACCAAATGTTTCTGGCATGGCACCCTACTCTAGAATCCCTATACCAGATCCAGCCCCCACACATCCCTTTCCTGAAACAAGGCCAGAGTGTTCCCAACAAAATCTCCAGGCCCTAGTTCAAAAAGAACCTTTTGTCAAAGGAATGCTCTGAGAAGGAAGGAAGCCTGCTTGATCTGTGGTTGGTCTCTGTGCTTTCAGTAGAGATGACGCAACAGAGATTAGGGGTAAAGGCAGTGTCTGTGGAGGACAAGGTAAGAGGCAGCATGAGGCCAGGAGGATTCTACATAAAGCTTCTAGTAACACACAGTAACCTTTTTTCTTTGATCCTGGAAACACAGAGTTGAGCAAGACCTGTTTCTTGTTCTCAAGAAGGTCACAGTGTAATCTAAGAACAAATCTATAAGCAAATGTATATCATTCAAGATAATAAAGATCCAGGTGATCTGGAGCCATATTGACCGGAGGACAGAGAAGACCATTCCTAACAGATGAGCGCATATGAAGCCCTGTGGGTGAGGAAGCATGCAATTTTGGTGAACAGCACCCAATGTGCTATGGAAAGGCACAGAAAGAGGGATCGGAGGAGTGGCAGAGATGAGTGGGGTGGGGTTAGATCACAATAGGCCACAATAGAAGTTCCCAAGTTCCCAACTTTGCTTTCTTAATGTGTCAGTTCTTTTTTTCACAGTGCCCCCGAGGCCAACAGAGATATTTAACGGTTCCATTTATTGAGTAGTTGGTTCCAAACAGCTTAATAGGCATTTCTAACTAATAATTATAGTCTTTGGGGAAAATGTACATAAATTGAAGGAAAAACCAATATTATTATTATTCTATTTTTAATTAATCACAATTACTGGTAGCACAAGTCTGTAATCCTAGAGACTCAGGAGGTTGAGGAAAGGGGATCAAAAGTTCAAGGCCAGCATTAGCAACTTCCCACGACTGACAATCTCAAAATAAAAAATAAAGAGGGCAGGGATGTAAAGCTTAGCAGTAAAGCACCCCTGGGTTCAATTCTCAGTATGTCCCCCTCCCCCGAATCACAATTACTAACAGAGTGTATAAATTGTGATGTACACATAAATTATCAAATTTTAAATAAGATTGGATACTGCCACACTCTTTTTCTGTCCTTCACTGACTCTTGGCTGACACTTCTTTTCTGTCATTGTCTTATAACTTGAATTTGGAATGGCCCCCCAAAAGCTTATGTGTGGGAGACTTGGTCCCTAATGCAGCAATGTCTGAGTTATCATATCCTGGAACTTTGGGGGAAGTAAAATTGAATCACAAGAACTGCAATCTCATCAGTGGATTAATCCACTTGATGGATTAATAATTTGAATGAATTATTGGGAAGTAGTAGAAAGTATCTGGAGGTGAGACATAGTTGGAAATAGATCACTGATGGTGTGTCCTTGGGGACATCCCTGGTCCTTTCCTTTTTCCTTCTCTTTCTCCTTCTTGGGTGCTATGACCTGGGCAGGTTTCCTCCACTGTAGCTTTCCACCATGATGTTCTGCCTCACTTCAGATGCAGAGCGATGGAGTCAATGACCCTGAACTAAAATCTCTGAAACCAATGAGTCCAAATAAACCACTTTTTCTAGTTGTTTATGTCAGATATTTGTTACAGAAAGGAAAAGCTGACTAACACATAGCAATCTCCAAAACCTCAACTTTGTAAAAATGCAATTGTATCAAAAGAAATACAGTTGAGTCAATGCTGAACTCTGAGATACCTCAGGTTAGTAGCTCAGGTGGTAGCCCTCCATGGTAAATATTGCTGTATTTGGGCTGGGATTGTGGCTCAGTGGTAGAGTGCTTACCTGGCATGTATGAGCACTGGGTTCGATCCTCAGCACCACCTAAAATAAATAAATAAAAAATAAAGGTATTGTGTCCATCTAGAACTAAAAATTTTTTTTTTTAAATGTTGCTGCATTTTCCTTAAAAATGTAAAATATCTTAGATATTCCTATGAATCTCTTACAAAGCTCTGATGTACTTCAGAGTCTAACTTGGGAAATGAGGCCACCTTTTAGCTCATAGTCTCTAGAAGAGATACAACAATAAAACCACAAAACTCACAACTTGGAATTAATAACTGGGGCTACAAAGCCATTGTTTACATTGTTAGTGGAAGACAGAGAAGATTCTGGAACATATGCAAAACAGATGGAGAAATGAAATGCTCAAAGGAAAAGATTACAGCAAAGGACATATTATATGCTTGAGAGATTATTTTAATCCTTTGTAAATAGTTTTGGTTTCTGTTACCTATTAATAACCCTTAGCCCTGGTGGGAGGAGTCATCTCTGGTTAGTCAAACCACCCAGGCATGTGGGTGGTGAAGTTGACCCTGGTTAGCCATTATAATTAC
The DNA here is from genome assembly GCF_048772815.1 of Callospermophilus lateralis. Taxonomy (NCBI): domain Eukaryota; kingdom Metazoa; phylum Chordata; class Mammalia; order Rodentia; family Sciuridae; genus Callospermophilus; species Callospermophilus lateralis. Next base: position 108,544,830 of record NC_135313.1, on the reverse strand, counting down.
CTTTTTGTTGTTGTTATTGTTGGTGTGTGTGTGTGTGTGTGTGTGTGTGTGTGTGTGTGTGTGTAGGTGTGCACACATGCATTTTCTTTGTTAATTTTGGCCAAGCATAAAACATTTTGAAGTAATTGCTGTAGACTCTTGCACTCTTAAATGCCAGCCCCCAGTGTTCAGTTAATTCTTAGGAGAATTCTAGGATTTCCAAAGGTCTATAGCGGCAACAAATGTCAAAGGAGAGAGAAGAAATGAAAAAAGAGAAAAAGTCAGCAGGCAGTAAAGACATAACTTACCCAGAATGGAAAGACCCCCTCAGTGGCAGAGAGAAAGGAGAGAGCAACTGACCTTTATTCGTGGGAGACCAGATAGAGTAAAAGGAGCTGGTGCCATGAAAAGAAAGGAAAATAAGAACCTAGAGAGAAGGGAGCAATTTCCTGTCACTCAGATGGTGGTGACATTATCGAGTCCCTGCCCATGTTGCCTCTGACAGGAATTGTCTCTGTGGGCCTCCTGAGGACTGGGTAGGGACACACTCTATGACGAGCAAGCAGCTGGCTGCATGGTGTGATTAAAAAAGCCACAGAAACTCCCCAGCCCTGGGCCAAAAATAAACTCCCTACAAGCCTGTCCCCAAGCCTGAAATGCTTACCACTGTCTTGGTGTTTTTGAATTGGGGCACTCTGTCTCCAGGGTTCCTTTGTTAAAATAGAAAGGTGTTATTTTGGAAGGATAATGTGTTAGCCCACCAGTATTTGTCCAAACTTAGTTGGGACTGGCTGCTTGTTAGCTAGTAAAATTGGAATATTATCTAATCATGCATTCTTCTGTATCTAATATTATCTATTGCTGCATACTCAATTCTCCCTCAACTTGGTGTATTAAGACAATAAACATTTATTGGTTAGGAATTTGAGAGGAGTTTAGCTGGTGGTTCTGGCTTAGAGTCTCTCATGAGATTTAGATGTCAGCCAGGATTGCAATCATCTGAAAGCTTGGAGAGGACTGGTAAGTCTGATTCCAAGATGGTGCCCATGGATGGCTCTAGGGAGGAGGCCTCAGTTCTTTGACACATGTCTCTCCACTGGGCTATCTGGGTGTCCTCCCATCATGGCTGCTACCTTCCTTCTAGCGGGAGTCATCCAAGGGAGAGAAGCAAGAAATAAGGGGTAATGCCTTTTATGACCTTTGATTGAAAGTCATACTCTCTCACTCCTAGCACATGCAATTTGTTAGGACCACGTCACAAAGTCTAGCTTAAACTCAAAGTGAGGATAATTAAACTTCACGGGTCTATCTGAAACTCATCATAGCTAATCCCTCAAGAGCCATGGAAAGATGGGAAATGAGAAAAATAGGAATTTTTGCTTCTTAACGGTTTTATTGAGGTAAAAATTGGCATACCATACAACCCATTGATTTAAGGCATACAACCGAGTGGTTTTTAATATCTTCACAGTACTGTGCAATTATCACCACTGTATCATTTAGAACATTTTCAGTATTTCCAAAATAAACCCTATCGTGGTCACATCCCATTTCCCCATCTTTAGCCACTAACCTGTCTTTGGAATAGGTAACTTTTGAGAGAAAGTTACTAAAGAAGAAGGGATAAGAATGGATTTCTAACCTGGGTTTCCATCTTGCTAAGGCTGCTCAGTGGAGAGTAGACAGAGGGACACCCATGTGAGACAGCAAGGGAGCTAGTGCTAGGCCCACCTGCATGCTATGAAGTGGCAGACAGAAATTACCATGGGATGTCTCACCATCAGTAGCCAGAATCCAGACTCTACTTAGGGGCTACTGGTGGTCTTTAGTGGGGTCTCTGAGTAGTCACACAAAGTCCCTGAGGCCAGCAAACCTAAAGATTCTAGTGCCCGTGAGTGGGAATAAGGACACAAGTGGAGTGCTAAGATTGAGGAGTGCTGGATCCAGAATCAGATGCACCAGTGTTGGGCTCCCAGTTCTGCTACTGACTCACTTGCATCTTTGGTCAAGTTGCATAACTTTACATTGAGGCTTCCTCTGAGAATGGTATGGTTTTTCCCCTTATGGAACGGTCCTAGAGACTTTGGGAATACCAAATTGGCAGTGCTGCTGTGAGAATGAGAGACATATGGAATATCCTTAACTTGTGTGGGGTTTTTTTTTTTTTTTTCTTCAATAGAGAATAGTTACTACTGCTATTATTTACAAGGTAGCCTGAAAACACATTGGATTTAGGCCGGAAGCCTGTCAGTTTCTTCTGGGACAATTGGGAATGGAGCTCTGCTTGGCTTTCTATGACTGGAGACACCCCAGGCCTTCTCTTGCCTTCCAAACAGCTCCAGTTTTTCTTTAAAATGAGGGGTGAACTTGAAAAGCTGTTTCACTATCATTGCACTGAGAAGTACAGGGAGAACATAGATATATGGCTCTATTCTTTCATATGTTTATAAGAATGTTGATTTCTTCCATTTCAAATGCACATTATTTTACACACACACACACACACACACACACACACACGCACGCATGCACACACACGCATGCATGTGTACAAGTGCACTACTTTGTGATGTTAGCAGGGGGGAAACACTCTACGATGCACACAAACAGCTTGGCCTGGCTGCAGAGGCAGTGTGGAAGGGTGAGGCTGGCTCTCCTCCTACCTCTGACCTCCTTCAGGCTCAGGTTCCAGATCCCTGTACAGACAAGAGTAGCATTACATTGGTCCACAGCCTCCCAGCTTGGTGCCACCAGCCCCAGACAAGACATGGTAGAGGAAAGATCAGGGAGAGGAACTCTGGTTTGAAAAAGGAGAAAACCACTATCCCTCGAATGACCTTCCTCCTGCAGACTGCCATTTCCCTAGCACTGGGCAGACAGAGTGTACATCCTTCCTTCGATGCATGAGGTCGGGGGCAGGGCGTCAGCTCTATAGGTACCCCTTAAGTAGGTCATTTTTCCTTCCCCCCATTGTTCTGAGCATCCTATCCAACTAGCATGTATCTGTTATTTCCTTCATAGTACTATATCTCAAAATTTCTTGCTTGCTTATTTGTTTATTTATTCTCCTGCAGCCTAAGAATATAAACTCCATGGGGTGAGGAAAGTTGCCATCTCTATATCCAGCATCCTAGTTCCTGGAACTCTGTGGTGCACAGCGTGCATTTGGCAAATATTCATTGAGAGAATGAAGATGGGGGGATTTAAATGCATATTGTTAAGTGAAAAGACTGCACGCTGTTTGGTTCCAACTGTATAACAGCCAGAAAAAGGCAGAACCTCTGAGACAGTGAAAAGATCAATGATTGTGGGCTGGGCTGTCACTCATGACAGAGCACTTGCCTGGCATGTGCAAGACCCTGGGTTCAATCCCCAGTACCTGTCCCCACCAAAACATAAATAAATAAACAAACAAAATAAGGAAAGGAAGATATAAGTGGTTTCCATGCACTGGGGAGAGGGAGGAATAAATATGTAGAACACAGAGGATATTTTTAGGGCAATAAACCTATTCTGGAGGATTGTTGAGAGATACAAATGTCATTTTGCATTGGTCCAAATACATATACTGTATAACACCTAGAACGACTCCTAAGGTAAACTATGGACTTTTTGTGGTAATGATGTGTCAATGTAGGTTTGTCAGTTGTTACAAATACACCACTTTGCTGTGGGGATGTTGGTGGTGAGAGAGGCTGTGTGTATGTAGGAACAGGGGGTAGATGAAAAAAAATCTAAGCACCTTTTGCTCCATTTTTGGTGAACTTAAAACTGTTCCAAATAATAAAGTCTATTAAAATAAATAATATAATAATAGAGGGGAGATGATACTTATATGTTTGCTTATATTAAATATTATTAAATATTTCTAACAGAACATGTAAGAAATTAGCTACTTTAGTTGCTTCCAGTGAAGGAAATAGGCTCCTAAAGTCAGGATGAGAGGAAAAGTTTTCACTACCTACCTCTGTGTTCCTTCTCATTGTTGTACCATGTGAACGCATGAACTATTCAGAAAAATGGCTCCCCGAAACCATGACCACACTCATTGTGTGCTTTTGTTAAATTTCACTGATGCAGGTAAGCTCTGAATACCTGGGTGGGTGTCCTGTGCCTTCCTACTACACAATGGTAGGTCAGTGGGATCCAATCAGCTCCCAGACATGCCCACAGACGTGGGTCCCTGCAGGAAGTGTGGCTTCCATCTTGCAAGACAGTGTTTCCTGGAGACCACCAGTCTCCGTGCTCTGACTCTTGCTTTCCCTCCAGTCCTGTAAATGAAGAGTGGGCCTGGACAAACACCTGGGCAGCAGCTGCTTTCCTTGAGCATATTCTCTAAGAAGAAAGCTTTTTTCAATATTTCTTTTTGATAGGTAATTTGTCAATAGGTAATTGTTAGGATCAGGATGAAAAAAAAAAAATCTTGGCAAGGCCTTGTGACATCAGATACAGCTGGCAAAGGAAACTGCTGCTAATCTCTCTCTCTCTAACTAGATGCCTAGCCTGCAACATCCTCATATCCTCTCTGCTCCCTGTAATGGTGTCCTCCCTTCTCCCTGCCCCTGATGTCAGAACCTGCCCTTTACTCTGCTTGGCTTCCTCCACCAGCATCTTTTCTCTTTGGGAACAACATGATGGGAATTACCCACACTTAAGATCTCTTTCCCCCACCATCTCCTCTAGATAACAGGAAACCTTCTATCTTCTCCTGAATTATAAAGCCACACAGCTTACCCAGGACTTTCAGAATTGATTTCCTCTTTACTATAACACCTTCTTCCCAGTAAGAGCATGCTAATAGTCCCCTCACTTCCTCTCAAGGTCTCTGCACATCTCCCAGAGATTCCTTAATCCACCACTGCTGTTTCAGTATTTTTTTTTTTTTCTGCTGTGACTAAAATATCTGACCAGAACAATTGTAAAGGAGAAAAGTTTATTTGAGGGCTCAGAGTTTCAGGGGTCTTAGTTCATAGAAGGCTGGCTCCATTCCTTGGGGCTCAAGGTGAGGCAGAACATCTAGGCAGAAGAGTGTGGCAGAGGAAAGCAGCTCACATGATGATCAGAAAGCAGAGATGGGGGAGGGAGAAGGAGGGGGAGAGGGGGCAAGAAGGAAAGGGGGGGCGAGAGACTGACTCCACTTTCCAGCTACTAAATATATACCCTAACGCCACAACCCCAATGAAGCACTTCCTCCAGCCACATCCCTCATACCTCCAGTCACCACCCAGTTAATCCCATCAGGGACTAATGCACTGATTAGGCTAAGGCTATAAATCCAATCATTTCTCATCCAAAGCTTCTTGCATTGTCTCACACATGAGATTTTTGGGGACACCTCACATTCAAACCATAACAAATGCCATATCCACTTGAGTGGCCACTAAGCAAAACACAGGTGTCCAAAATATGTACCATTCTCAGAGAAGTATAGATTCCAATAAGGGAGGCATCCATCAGACTTAAAAAAAAAAAAAAAAAAAAAAGCCAAACATAATAACAGTGCAACGGCAGTAGAACCACGAGTATGCCACTAATTACAGATAGAGAAGCAGATGGCCTCATCCTCGTGGAATATTCAAGGAGAAACTCTGCAGAAAGAGGTTAAGTGACGGCTCTGATAGGCCCGTGGCAGATGGAAGAAAGGCAGGCTTTGTCTCCCGTCTCATTTCTCCTCCCTTCTCTTTCACTGCTAGAGAAGTTCTCTGTCATTAGCGTGTCATTGGTGTGTCAGTGCAGCAGCTGTAAACAAAGGGAAAGCCCCCCCCCCCCTCAGCAACTTGAAATACTGGGAGGAGGAAAGAAATTGAATGGTGGAAATGAATTTCTTCCTTACAGTAGTTCTTCTCCCTTCCTGTTTGGAAGCCTCCCACTTGGGGCTCTCTCCAGTTGTTTCTGTCCCCCTCGACAAGATGGGGGGAATGGTGTGTGTGTGTACGTGCATGTAGTGTTTGCCCACATGCCTCTTTCACCTTGATTACCGTGGCAGGCAGAATGGTGTTCTCCCCCAAAAATGTCACTGTCCTAGTCCCCAGCAACTTGTGAATATCTGAGTCACTGGCAAGAGGGAACTAAAGGAGCAGACGGCATTACAGTTGTTCACAAGTTGGCTTTAAGGAAAAGAGGTAACCCTGGATGATCAGGGTGTGCCTGATACGATTTGGGGGTCAGTGTCACAATGATGTGGTGTGAGAAAGACTCAGTCAGCCGCTGTTGGCATAAAGATGAGAGGAGCATGAGCAGAGGACGGCGAGTGGCCTCTAGAGGCTCTGGGAAAGGCTGGAAAAATTCTTCCATAGAGTCCCTAGGAAGAATGCAGCCCCTGCTGACATCCTGATATCAACCCAGTGAGACCCATCTCAGACTCCCAAACTTCAGAACTCTAAGATCATCAACTTGGGTTGTTTTCCACCATCAAGTTTGCGATGCATTGGTCCAGATGCAGCAGGATTGAATAGAGGTAGAAATGGGTCACGCTTGACTCAGACAAGTCAGAGCTGCCCACAGAACCCTTCCTGAAGGGGGTCAGCTCCTTCATCATCATGACCCACAAACAAAGGTAGATGCCCCCCACTGGCTCCGAGGTGAGGCTGCAGGGAGTTCTGAGAAGGAACCTCTGGTCTTTGGTTCCCAGTGTCTTGGGAAAAGAGGAAATGGCACCCAATCCTCTGAAGAGGAGGTGAGAGGAGCATTTGCTTAGAGGTCCAGGAATTCAGTGTTAGAGTTGGTAGTGGTGAGAAAGAGTTGCTTGACTTTGGGTGACAGGAGTAGAAGTGTGGAAGCCTCTGGAGATCTGGAGAGGTGAAATCCGGGGGGGGGGGGAGATCACTGCCTCCCTAGGGCCCCAGGAGGCTGGTGTGCCTGGATTGGGGGTGGGAGGCATTATCCACGTGTTAAAAAGGACACCCAGGCTGGAGGGATTCTCTAACACAGAGAGTCTCTCCTGAAACTAAATCTCTTGCAAATCACAAAACTAAGCCATGTGAATTCATCAGAAAGGGGTAATGACCACTGAACGGTGTGACAAGTACAACTTTAAAAAATTCAGCAGAAACTCATTACTAATTCATTCCTAGAATCAGCTTTTTAAAATTCCTCTCTCCGATGCTGGATGCTCGTGAGCTACAGAATTGGACTTCACAAGCTGTTTAATTTTGTCCCCATAGGAGAGGCGACACACCGAGTCCAAGCCTGCTTTCACACCCCAACCTCCCCCGCAGAGTTCGTCTTCTTTCCTCTGGAAAACAGTGGGGTGCGCAGGAGAGGAGGAAGGGCCAGTACCGAGTGAAACTCACACAGGCTCATCCTGCTTACCGAGGTGTCCCCTGCTTACCCACACGGGAAATCTTAACTGAAAAGGGGCGTGGCCCAAGGTGGGGCTGGATGCAGGTGAGGGCACGAGTCACCACGGAGGCAATTCTATGGCATGCAATTTGTCATTCGGCTGGAACCCAGTCCTTAGCTTGGAACTTCTGGAAAAAGAGATCAGCTCTATTCACCTTTTCAATCCACCCGGGTCCTCTACCCCAAGTGCCAAGAAGTGTCCTAGGAACAGAACGGTATCCTATTAAGCCCTTGCTAAATTACTTGAGATGGAAAGGGCACCCAAGGTCCTGTTGTCCTCCCAGCAGCTGAAACAAGATCTTATTTCCAGCAGACTCCAGACTTCTCAGGAGTTTGAATGAGACCATGGAGCATTAGTATAGATTGGAGCCAATACCATTAAATGGATGATTTCAGTTTGGACATTATGGAATGGCTAATGGCCTTTGGGATATAATTTGTTTCCTTAGCAAAGCATACTTAAGATAACTGAAATTGTCTCCTATCCCAGTCACAAACTTCCAGTGTATCTCCCTTTCCCTACATACCCACTAAATGACACACACCTCTGCACACACCAGATGGTTCTTGTTGTTCTTCTGTTTGCAATGTCCTACCTGCATATACGTCTCCACTTATCTGGAGAATTCTCATTCATTTATGAACACCGTATATATGTGTCATCTCTACTGGTGGATTATTCCTGATGCCCCAGGCTGAGTTAGAGGCCTCATTCCCATACCCTCTCTGGCGGGCACTATCTGATTATGTGACTATATATCTTTATATCATTATGACCAGGCAAAGTGCCTGGCATATCATAAATTCCCACCAAATGTCTATTAGATGACTGCTACTGACAACCATCAACAGTTCCTGTTTATTGGGAATATTTCACTATGTATTATGCACTATGCTAAGATTCATGAAATTACCCTTCATTTAGTCCTGTAAGATAGATTTCTTTCTCCCATTTTATGGATTCAGAAACTGAGACCTGGGAACCATCTGCCTCAGATTGCTCAGGTAGCTAGTGGAGGAGCTGACCTTCAAATCCAGAGCTTTATGAGCTTCTCTGTGGGGTCTTTAAGGTGCTTAAAAGGGTTGTGAACTACTGCTTGGGTTTGAAATAGAAAAAATTGGAGAGATGGGTTACAGTGTGTTTTCCTACTCACCTTCCAATCACATTATTTGTTAAATAAGCCCGGGCTTCCTAGCATAATAAGCAGAGTTTATTTTTTGGCTCCACCAATGTTGGGTTGGACCACGTGACTTATGTTGCCTAAAGGAATTTGAGTGAATGTGAAGCAAATAGTCTGTCAACCTATCAGGGGCATTGGGTTTGCTCTTTCCCCACAGGAAGAGCAAGTGTCAGGATACTACTGACTGAGAGACAGTAGAGTAGACCTAGTCCCCACCCACAGGTTGAATGCTCACCTACCTGAGGTCAACCTTTATCAGTCAGACAAAGAATAAATACTTTTGTTAAGTTGTTGACTTTTGGGATTATTTCTTATGCAGCATATTTTGAACAATAGCCAATGAATGTAGTTTAGAAAGCAATGTTAAGAAACACAAAATATAATACTATAATAACAGTCTGTTCCTTCCAGTGAGGGCTTTTAGAAAGATCTTTATCTTTTGGATAAAAAGAAGAAAACATTTGTGGATGATAACTGGGGAAAACTGGAATTTTTTTTTTCCCCTGGGTAGTTTACCAGTCATCTTTCTGGAATTTCTTTTTGCAAAGACTCAGTTGTTCTCAAAAAATAAGCTACAGGTTCTTTAACAAGTTCCTTAAAGCCCTGAAGATTTTGTTGGCTGATAATGATTTAGAAAAGGAGCTTAAGAGTTTTTGAAGTTACAAATACATAATTTAAAAAAAATTAAACTGGCAGCTTTTTGATTAAGGGGTAAATAATGCCATTTACTTCCTGGCAAGATTGCTCTTGGGAATAACTGTACCACTCCATGGTTAAGGTAGGAATATATGTTAGAGGCTGTTTTAGTCTGCCTTTTTGCGACTATAACCAAAAGGCCTGACAAGAACAATTTTAGAGAAGGAAAGGTTTATTTGGCACTCACAGTTTTAGAGGTCTCAGTCCATAGATGGCTGACATCATTGCCTCGGCCTGAGGTGAGGCAGAACATCATGGTAGACGAGTGTGATGGAGTAAAGCATCTTGGGACATTGCACCAGGAAACAGAAAGGGAGTTACTCAACATGTACAAAATACATATCCCAAAGGCATGACCCCAGGGACCCACCTCCTCTAGTCACACACTACCTGCCTACAGTCGACACCTAGTTATCCCTATCAGAAGATTAATTCATGGATTAAGCTAAGATTCTCATACCCAATCATTTCTCCTCTAGACTTTCTTACGTTGTGTTACACATAAACTTTTGGGGGACACCTCAAATCTAAACCATAACAGAGACCAAAGGAAAGAAAGCATTTGGATTCAGAAGCAATATGTGCACACAGTTTTAGAATATGAAAACTGTCAGTGTTTGGATCACTTATACACACTTCCAAATCTACATTTTCTAGCAGGTTCTTGCTAAATCCTAGATACAAAGAGCTCTTGCTTAGGCTTCCTGGGATGAGGTGTCAATCATAGGGTGGTGAGGGTCATTCCAGGTTTCTCTTTTCGCAGCTCACTCTTGGCTTCTTCCAGAGTTGTGTCAGCCTCCTCCTCAGACTCCAGGAGGGAGAATGAATATTTGTGGTCAACCAGGGCAGGCTACTGAAGTATGTGTTATGTAATAAATCATCTCACCACTAGTAATTCTTTAGATAATAATTTTTATGTTGATGAACTCATTAGGGGTAGAGATGGAGCTTATCTGCACTTCAGAAGCCCTTCTTTCTTGACTGCACTTTTTTTTTAATTAATTAGACAAATTGTCCTTCCTCCCGGCCCCTAAGTATAGCCAGTGAAAAATTAAAGAGAATTGTTAAGATTTGTAACAACATAGTCTGACCTACTTTAGAGTGAGCATTTTCTGGGGAGAAAAGGAGTCCAGATTTCAACTGTTTATTTCTAAATCCTCTCTCTCTGAGTTAAGTAGGGCCAAAAATGGACATTGTTTCATTGAAACTTAGAGGATTTCATTTTCTGTGGCTGATGGTGGATTAATAAGCTCGATTCTTACACTGTTGAAGACTAATATGTAAAGGAAGAGCTTCTGTAGTTGGGTCAAAAGAGCAGTGTTGATTTCAGCTTCATTTTTAAAAAAAATAAAAACGTAGGGTAATATTTTGCTAATGCAGATCAAATTGAAAGGATAAATGTTTAACTTTTTCTGAGAGTCTTAAAAATGGAGGGTTGAACTTTTGGGCTGGGGATGTGGCTCAAGCAGTAACGCGTTCGCTTGGCATGTGCGGGGCGCTGGGTTCAATCCTCAGCACCACATAAAAATAAAAAAATAAAAAAAAAGATGTTGTATCCACCGAAAATTTAAAAAATATATATATTAAAAATTTCTCTCTCTCTCTCTTTCTTTTAAAAAAATAGCTGTTCAAAACAAGCAATAAAATGTTCAGAAAGTTTTCAATCCAATCAATTAATCCAGTGTTTCAGAAGAACATTCTCATCCTCGACATTTTTCACTTCATGACACAAAAGACCGAGTTAGAGTCAGATTGAACCTCTTCCAACCAACAAATATCTGAATATATGACTTCATAGTATGGGTTTGTTAGCTGTCTGTCACTGTCACCTCAATACCCGATAAGAATAAGAGGAGGAAAGTTTTATTTGGGCTCACAGTTTCAGAAGTTCAGCCCACGGTCAGTCGAGTCTGAGATGAGGCAGAACATCATGGTAGAAGGGCCTGGTAGAGGAGAGCTGCTCAGCTCACGGTGGCTGGGGAGCAGTGTGGGGCGGGGGAGAAAGGAAGAAAGGAACCCAAAAGAAGATAAACCCTTCCAGGCCACGACCCCCGTCATCTGCTGCCTCCAACTTGGTCCTACCTCCTAAAAGTCCATCCAGTTATCATGGATTAATCCACTCAAGACTTGAGGGCCCTCATAATCTAATCACTTCCCCATCTCTGAGTGCATGAGACTTCGGGGGATATTCCAGATCTAAACCATGACATATCTCCTGTAGGCCTCCGAGCTAACCCGGGGAGGAGTCTGGAAAAGAACCATGGGGAAAGTCAAGGGCATGGTTTCCCCAAGAGGGTTTTTTTTTTTTTTTAACTATTCCAGATGGGAGTTTTCCTACATGTATTTCCACCTGCCAAATTGTTCTGGGTCCAACTTGTTTATTCCACTGTGACTCTGCTTCCCTCCCACTCCCTACAGGATGGTACAACACAAAGTAACACCCGAACTGCGCAGAGTGGTGTGCAGCGAGGACCTACTCATGTGTGGGGAGTAGTAAAGCTATGACAGGCAACTTAGTTCAGTGGGCAAAATCCAGGAACCACCCGGGCAATGTCTCTGTGCAAGAACATTCACGGCTGTGTCACTGTCATGATGAAAAATGTGCTAAATGTTTACAACTCTGACAATAAGGTGACTATATAATATGAAATTTTCATAATAGAGGACACTGTCTATGTAAGTGAAAAAAAAAAAACATTGGGGAAAAATTAACTGTAGCAGGGTCCCCAAAATCAAGTATACAAAGTTCAGAATATGCGAAACAATACCATTTATCATATAATAGGTAGTAAAGACATGAAAATCTTGGTGGCATCAAGAACAACAAATTTTGGACGACCACTTGGGGTTGAGGTCAGGAGAAAAGGGAACTAAGGAACTTTCATTCATATTTATTTCTATTTTTGAAGTTGGCATGAGGCATTTGTTTTAATTTGCTAGAGGTTTTTTTTGTTGTTGCTGTTTGTTTGTTTGTTTTGTATGTCTAAAAAAGTATTTTCATATTACTAAAAAAGAAAATGGAAGCAAGTACCAGAACCGGACCCAGTTTCTCCTCCGAGTGCTGACTCTCCTCCTTAGCTCTTTTTGCCTCAGTTTCCCCTTCCATGAGATGGGAGGACTTGGACTCAACGACTTGGATTTCGGATATCAGCCTGCAGGAAAGAGACAGGTTTGCTTGTTAGAGTCCTTCCAAAGCTGGGTCTGGCTGGGAGGGTGAGGGAAAGTGAAAAACTCAAGTGACTGTGAACCCAAGTGACTCATTGCCTGGCTTGCGGGGTATTTATTTTTGTTGTTTGGTTTTTGCAGTTGCACTGGCACACTATTTTAGTACCTACTGAAACCACCCCATGTGGATGGGACTTTTCTGCTCTCCCATTCTTCTAGAGAAAAAAGATTCCACAATTTCTGTGCACAGCCCACCTTAAGGTTTGGCAATCACCAGCAAGGGCTGCGGAAGAGGAGGAAATCAAGCCACATTCAGACCCTGCCTCTTTACCCCATGTCATTTACACATTAATAGATTCAAGGACTTGAATAAAAATCCTACATTAAAGATGCCACTAAAATAATGTTAGTTTTTGAGAACACTTAATGGCTTGACAAAATGTCAGCGATACACAATGGTAAGTGAAAGCAGAATATGCAAGTGTAGTTTGTGTGGTCTGATTGCAATTCTCTACACACAAACACAAATGCTCATGAATAAAAGACTTGGAGAAAGTGCACTGGGGCTGGAGAATGCTGGGTGATTTAAATTTTCTTCTTCATACTTAAATAGATTTTTCTGTGATGAGCATGTATTACTGTGGTAACCAGATTATCAATGTTGACTCCCAGAACCACAAGAAAAAAATCAATAAGAAAGAAAGAAAAGAAAGAAGGAAAAAAAAAAAAAAACTTAGTTATTTTAAAATGTGGACTTTTTTGAACTGGGAGTCCCATTTCTCCACTCCCTTCCCCCACCCCTCCTGACACACTGGTCCTTGCCTTGTGGAGGGCCCTGCTGCTGGCTCTGGGCCAGGGAGCAGGGATGGAGAGGGAGCCCTTATGAGGAGTCATTCAGCCTTGTTTTTGAAAACTCGGTTTCACAAAGACTTTCAAATCTCCATTTGCCACATTGCAAAAGAGCAAACACATCACCAGAGAGGAATAAAAAACTCGCCAAAAGTTATGGAGGGGAGGAGTTGGATGTGATCGCCAGCAATTAGTCTCTGTTTAGGGGATGATGCCCCATACATTTCCTTAGCGGCTCAGTCGCCCAAAGCCTGATGTGAGATATCCCCTTTAACCAAACAAATGTCCCTGCATTAGTCAGTTTGGGGTGCCATAACAAAATACCAGAGGCCACACAGGTTAAAAAAAAAACAGAAGTTTATTTCCTCACTGTTCTGGAGACTGGGAAGTCCAGGATCAAGGGGTGGGCAGGATTTGGTTTCTGGGGAGGGCTTTCCTGGCTTCAGATGGCTGCCTTCTTGCTTGTTCTCATATGGTCTTTCCACAGCACGTGTGTGGGAGGAAAGCCAACTCTCTGGTGTCTCTTCTTATAAGGACACTAATCCTCTTGGCCCCACCTTTAGCACCTCATTTAACCTCAATTACAGACTCCAGGCTTCATTTCCAAATACAGTTGCTTTAGGGCTTAGGGCTTCAACATATGAATTTTGTGGAAGACACGGTTCAATCTGCAGCAATTCCTGGCAGTCAAATTTAGAGAGCCCAGTCTGCCTTTCCTCTGTCTGTGGGGTCAGACGGCCGGTGCCCTCACCTTACCTGCCTCTGTATGCACTAGTTCTTTGAAGAACAGCAATGAAAAGGCCCAGACTGATACAGAGTTGGTGGAGAGTAGACAACAGTTAGGGTGAGTACATAGGGCTACCTCCTGTGGGAGCAGAATCTGTAAGAGAATCCTACTGGCTTTTTAAAACAAACTACCACCCAATTCCACATGGTTGGAAGTAAAGGGTGGAATCCCAGGTTTGTGGGCTGTATGAAAATGGAAACCCAATTTATCTTGCTTTCCAGAATTCTCTCTCCTCTTACTACTGACAACCACCATGGTGCTCCGGGGATTTGTTTTCCCTCTTGATAACCAAAGGCTCCTTGATTTTTCTCTTCTTGGTTTCCTGATATATACAAGCACCTCATTTACTTATGAGGGGGCTATTTCTTTGTGCCGTGTGAATACCCAAGGTTGACTTCTTCTCAGACTGAGTCATCTAAGAGATCCTTGGTTGGCTTGATTGGTAGTTCCACTTTATCCACAGCTTTGCTCTCTGAGTTCTACCACAATTCAAAAATATTAAAGAGAAGATTCTGGAAATAAGCTACTTAATCATTTAAACGTGTGTGCCATTCTGAGTATGCGATTCATCTCATTTCATCTCATTTGTGTAGGAATTGTATCACCTCACATCATCACAATAAAAAAAATCATTCACATAACTTTTGTTAGAGTATATTGTCCTAATTGTCTGTTTTATTATTAGCTATTACTGTTAATCTCTTACTAGGCCTAATTTATAAGTCAAACTTCACTGTAGGTATGTATGAAAAGGGAAAACATAGTATATATAGGATTTGGTACTATGTATCTGCAGCTTATGGCATCCTGAGGATCTGGAACATACCTACCGTGGATAAGCAAGGGAATGTCTCTACTCACATTACCTCTTACAATGCTATTCTTGAAAGAGGAAAATAACCAGTTGGCAGAGCCTGGTTTTGCTAAAATGGCTGTGGAGTGAGCCTGAATTTGGGCTTTGTCCCTGGAGACGCCTGTCATTGTGTTAGCTTCATTGCTACTGTGACTTGTGGCTGCAAGTGGGCCACAAGGAGAGTTTATCATCCTTGTGTTAGAAAGAAGACATACTTCGGGATTAGGGTTGTAGCTCAGTGGTAGAGCACTTGCCTAGCATGTGTGAGTCCCTGGGTTCGATTCCAAGCATCACATAAAACTAAATAAACAAAATAAAGGTATTGTTCCATCTACAGCTAAAAATATTTTAAAAAAGAGAGAAAGAAGACGTACTTCAAATAATCTGGGTTCAGCATCTGCACACAAGGTAGGCCTTACAAAATTGCATGCTGAATGCCAACATGTATAAAGTGGCAACTCAGGATGTTCCAACCTTGTCATCATGGTCAATGACGATAGTTAATCTGTTTTTTTTTTTTTTTTCTGCCTATAAAGGATTGAACTCAGGGACACTCAATGATGGAGTCACATCCCCAGCCCTTTTTTTTTTTGTATTTTATTTAGAGACAGAGTCTCACCAAGTTGCTTAGCGCCTCACTATTGCTGAGGAAGGCTTTGAACTTGTGATCCTCCTGCCTTGATCTCCTGAGCAGCTGGGATTAAAGGCATGGGCCACCACATCTGGCAAAAATAGTTAATCTTTACTGAATATTTACCATGTGGCCAGAACCTTTGTAAAAATCTTTAGAAAAGGAAAGTCATTCATAGACCAAAGACCCCTATAGCAATCATGTAGTCCAGTGACCCCCTCAAGGAGCCTTATGGTTACCCATAGGTATTGTAGAAGATTGGGGCAGATAGCTAGGAGGAAGAGGAAGGTCCCAGTGATGTAGCTCATTCCCTGCTTCAATTTAACCAGTACTATTTTTACATATTGTCTACATAATATTAGTGCTCCCCAAAGTAATTTTAGAAAGAGGTTTTCACTGATGAAAATTTGAAAAACCACTGCTTCATTCAACACTCTCATTGTGAAAATCAAGGACAGGGTTAGGAGAGGGCTTAACCAGTGTTACCCAGTGCTGAGTGGCCGAGATGAGGCTAGAAACTAGGCATCCAGACAATGTGCTCACCACACTCCATCATCCCCCTGCTCATGATTATGCCATGTGGTTGTGTATTAGTCAGGGTTCTCAAGAAGAACAGAACCAACCCTGATTATAAAAAGGAGATTTATTAGATTGACTCACAGGATAAGAAGCTGGATATTCCCACAGTGGCCAACAGTAGACAAGGGAGCTGGAGGAACCAGTAGTTGCAAAAAGCTGGAGTCTCAGAAGAGGGACCAATGATGCCGCCCAAGCCTGAGTCTGAGGCCTAGATACTCCCTGGAAAGTTGCTGGTCAGAGTCTGCTTTGGAAGAGTGAAGGAAGTGGTAGCGCCTGCATGTAATCTAGTGACTAGGGCAGCTGAGGCACGGGGCTTGCAAGTTCAAAGCCAGTCTCAGCAATTTAGTAAGGTCCTCAGCAACTCGGCAAGACCCTGTTTCAAAATAAAAAATAAAAAGGGATGTTGATGTAGCTTAGTGGTAAAGTGCCACTAGGTTTAATCCCCAGTACCCACATACCATCTCCCCAACAAAAAAAAAAAAAAAAGAAAGAAAAAGAGTAAAGGAGCTAAAGTCTGATGTCAGGTAACTGCAGCAACAATCCAAATACTCACCCAAGAAAAATGGCACCCGTGCCTGCCTTGGCTTCCTGCTCTTTCCACCCTTCTTCCATCCAGGTCCCAGTCCACTGGACTATGCTGCCCACATTTCCTCCTCAGTTTGTTGTCCCACATGCCAATAATCTTGTATGCATCCAAATCAACCATTGCAGAAACAGTATGGAGAATTTTGAATTATAAATGTGCATTACAAATTGGAATATAATATTGAAGGTTTTATCAAGTTCTTACTATCTGCCAGCCATTAAGCTAAGTACTTAACAAGTATAAATTTATTTAATTGTCACAAAAATCCAGAGAAGTATGTGCTATTATTATCATGATTTAAAAGACCCAGAAGTTGTCACGGAGGAATTAAATACCTTGCCTGAGGCCTCATAGAAAGCGTGTGATGAAGAGATAAAGCCGGGAGTTGATCCGAGACAACATGGTTTTCAGAGCTCATCTCCTTGACTGGTATATCATTCTCATGACAAGACCGAAAACAATCTTTTTTTTCAGCAAAACAAAAATATAGAGAATTGGTCCTTAGCCTTTCCTCCTGCTGCACAGTTTTATCATTTCCCACCTTACTTTCCAATCTTTAAGAGAAGAATGTGATAGAATCCTCAGTGAATACATTGAAATCTTTATGGGAAGAACAGGCAGTGAGAGAATTATTTCTGCTTCATAGATGAGGTGCCTTACAGAGCCTTGTAGACACAGCTCTCATTTCTCATTCAGCAAAAGCCGCTAAAGAGGGAAATGGCATTTGTTTCAGTCTCCAACTTGGTTCACCAGTGTGAGCCAAGTACATGTAGAGTAAAATCATGATGTGTGTGTGTGTGTGTGTGTGCGCGTGTGTGTGTTGGGAGGCAGAGGGGGTGTTTGTTGAAAGACGAGGCTAGACAGGATTCTCCATGGAGTTGGAGTTCTTCAGCAGCTATGCATTGCACAAAGTCCGCAGAGGACCTTTAAAAGGGTGAGTGAACAATTACATTCATGTTTTAGACATTTCATATTATATAATTAAGACTGGGTTAGATCTGCAGATGGAATAAGACTACTCAAGGAAGTGGAGGCCGCCAGAGTTAGGAAGCTCTTGGAATTTTTCCAAAAAAAAAAACCCCCCCCAAAACCAAAAAAAAAAAAAAACAAACTGGTGGTCTGTTCAAGTAATGGTGGAGGTGCTTGGACAAAATCTGTAGGCAAGCCAATATTTGTTTGTCACTCCAATAGTGAAAAATAATTGCTAGCATCCCTTAAGCTCTCAGGAAGCCCTCTAGCATTGATTGGATATAAGAGTAGCTATAGCTTGTGATATGTGGATGCCTGATTAGAGACTTCAAACTAGCTAATCCCTGTATCTAGGGGTGGCAGATGATGAAAAGTGACATATGAATTTATCACATTATCAATGTTGAAGGATTTATAAGTAAAGTACACAGCTGATAGCAGAGCTGAATGATGCAATGGTGAATAGTAGCACAAAGGAAAGGTGGCTTGGAAGAGGTTGGGATTCTCCATGATCCTTCAGTCTACTGGAGACAAGATGAACAAACTATAACACTTGCCTGGTCAGATGAGGTAGTAAGTGCAGGCAGTAAGAGCTAGAGATGTTCCCATAGTTGCCAGGAGGACTGAGTCAGGAATAGACTTAGCTTTTATTAGCCAGTATGTATTTAGCAGCTACTATGCAGGAAGAACTATGTGTATACACAATGGAATATTACTCAGCCATAAATAAGAATGAAATTATGGCATTTGCTAGTAAATGGATGGAACTGGAGACTATCATGCTAAGTGAAATAAGCCAATCCCCCAAAACCGAAGGCCAAATGTTCTCTCTGATATGTGGATGCTGACACAGAATCGAGGTTCATTGGATTAGTCAAAGGGGAATGAAGCGAAGGGAGGAGAATGGGGATGGGAATGGGAATGACAGAAGAATGAGCCAGACATAACTTTCCTATGTTCATATATGAATACAAGACCAGTGTAACTCCACATCATGTACAACCACAAGAATGGGAAGTTGTACTTCTCATATGTATGATATGTCAAATACACTTCACTGTCAGGTGTAACTAAAAAAAAAAAATTATAAATTTTTTAAAAAGAAGCACTATGAGGATATAGCAGTGAACTCATATCTATATTAGCTATATATGAGGATATAGCTAATAAAGTCCCTCTCCATGCCATTCTTGGAGGAGGTGGGGCTTGAACTAGATTCAGAAGCAAAGTGAGACTTGACTGGCAGAGAATACAATATCAGAGGGGGGACCAATAAACATGCAACTCAGTGGCAGTAAGTGTCTATGCTTGGAAATAAAAAGGAAAGACCCGGGGAGTGAAATAAAAAGGAAAGACCCAGTGCATGTGCAGTGAGGAGCAGCAGGGAATTGGCGGGGGCATGTGGGGAAGAATGGGGGAGTCGGGCCGAGAACTTGGCAGGGGAGGCCAAACTTCATCTGTGAGAATCTCTGAACCCTCGGGACGTGAAGCAAGCTTCAAGTTGAGGGAAGGAAGCAGCCAAGACAGCAGAGCAGATGGTGGGGCAGGAAAATCTGTGGCCATTTCAGAAATTAATTATTTCTCTCTCTCTCACTCTGTCCTATCATGTCTCCTTCCTCTGAGTTTTAAATAAATCTAAAATGTTGTGATTACGCCTCAAATACATAAGAAGAGCTGCATTGGGGAGTGACAGCATCCAGATCCATGGGAATTATTATGTAAATGACTTAGCAGTGATTCAGACCAAGTTCCCAGAGTGACCACTTGACCATTCTTCCTCTCATTCCACTCGTTTAAGCATATTGTGGATTTCAGAATCAATCCCGGCGATGGATGCACTTGGGTGGAGTGTGTCCCTGGCTGGGCCAGACAGATACAGTTCCTCCACTGGAAGTCTCTCAAGGGGAATGAAATTTTAAATGGATCATAATAAAGTGAAGGATTAAGATTCAATGAAAGGGAGGAAAAATGGGTAAAGTCTCCAAATTCTTGTCTCTTCTCTCTTTTATTCATACCACATGCTTTATGGAATCCTTTATCATTCTGACACTTGCCATTTATATCCCCAGCATCCTCTCCTGCCAGATTTATTTTACTCTTTTCTGTTGAGGAGAAATAAAGCTGCTTATGTAATCCTCTTGCTTGCACTGCAACACGTCGAACCCCTGTGATGATTTCAGCAGTCTCAAATTGCTTGAATTCCTTAGAACAAATATGGGTATCACTATTGCCTTAAAAAGGAACACAGACCCTGTTCAACCCAGATGTTCTCAACCTGCAATAACCTCCTGGTACAAATCACTGTGGAGTTCTGCACGACTATTGATGAATGTGGAAATACCGAGCCTGAGCAGAGTGTCCCTGTGATTTCTGGGTCTCTGCAGGATGCCGAATTTGTGCTTAGGGACTTGTCTGCTCATGTCCAACAATTGCTGCTGGGGCCTTCCAAGAGAATGCTGCCTGCCTGACATAGCATTCCTCCAATCCCAGGCCACCCATGTCTTCAGAGAACAAGGAGACAGGGTGATTTGTAGGGAGCGCTTGCATTTATCATCAAAACCTCACAAAATCCTTATGGAGCTCCATAGAAGCTCAATGTTGGACTCTTAGAAATATGCCTAAGAATGTGTGTTGCAGGCATGTTTTAGTGGTTAAGGAAATAAATTGATTTTTTTTTCCTCGAGAGAAGGAACTGAATGAATAAATTGTGAGATATCCCTACAACAGAATAACATGTAGTCACTAGAAAAAAATGAGTTACACTAATTTCAGACAAGTTGGAGGGATTTGGACTGCAAATTCAAGATATAGAAATGTTTATAGACTTTGGTTACATGTTTTATGAAAAACCTAACAGTCCCAAGGCATTTTATATAAGTGTGCATGAAAAGTATTGCTCTAATTGTCTCCATGAGATTTTGTCAGTATAAGGAAACAAAACGGAAGGACATAACGCAGATCATTAAAAAGGAATTTTCCCTCCCTCACATCTATACAGGGTCCTATAAGATTTTTTAATTTTTTTTATTGGTTGTTCAAAACATTACAAAGCTCATGACATATCATCTTTCATACATTTGATTCAAGTGGGTTATGAACTCCCATTTTTACCACAAATACAAATTGCAGAATCACATCAGGTACACATTCACATTTTTACATAATGCCATATTAGTGACTGTTGTATTCTGCTGCCTTTTCTATCCCCTACTATCCCCATTCCCCTCCCCTCCCATTTTCCCTCTCTACCTGATCTGTTGTTGTTCAGTTCTCTCCCTTGTTCCCCCCCCCCACTTTCCCCTCACAACCTCTTATATGTGATTTTGTATAATGTTGAGGGTTTCCTTCCATTTCTATGCAATTTCCCTTCTCTCTCCCTTTCCCTCCCACCACTCGCCTCTCTTTAATGTTAATCTTTTCCTCATGCTCTTCCTCCCTGCTCAGTTCTTAGTTGCTCTCCTTAAATCAAGGAAGACATTTGGCATTTGTTTTTTAGGGATTGGCTAGCTTCACTTAGCATAATCTGCTCTAATGCCATCCATTTCCTTGCAAATTCCATGATTTTGTCATTTTTTAGTGCTGCGTAATACTCCATTGGGTATAAATGCCACATTTTTTTTATCCATTCATCTATTGAAGGGCATGTAGGTTGGTTCCACACTCTAGCTATTGTGAATTGTGCTGCTATGATCATTGATGTGGCAGTATCCCTATAGTATGCTCTTTTAAGGTCCTCAGGGAATAGTCCAAGGAGGGCGATAGCTGGGTCAAATGGTGGTTCCATTCCAGCTTTCCCAGGAATCTCCATACTGCTTTCCAAATTGGCCGCACCAATTTGCAGTCCCACCAGCAATGTACAAGAGTACCCTTTTCCCCACATCCTCGCCAGCACTTCTTGTTGTTTGACTTCATAATGGCTGCCAATCTTACTGGAGTGAGATGGTATCTTAGGGTGGTTTTGATTTGCATTTCTCTGACTGCTAGAGATGGTGAGCATTTTTTCATGTACTTACTGATTGATTGTATGTCCTCCATTGAGAAGTGTCTGTTCAGGTCCTTGGCCCATTTGTTGATTGGGTTATTTGTTATCTTATTGTTTAATTTTTTGAGTTCTTTGTATATTCTGGATATTAGGGCTCTATCTGAAGTGTGAGGAGTAAAAATTTGTTCCCATGATGTAGGCTCCCTATTTACTTCTCTTATTGTTTCTCTTGCTGAGAAAAAACTTTTTAGTTTAAGTAAGTCCCATTTGTTTATTCTTGTTATTAACTCTTGGGCTATGGGCGTCCTATTAAGGAATTTGGAGCCCGACCCCACAATATGTAGATCAGAGCCAACTTTTTCTTCTATTAGGCACAGAGTCTCTGTTTTGATATCAAGCTCTTTGATCCATTTTGAGTTAACTTTTGTGCATGGCGAGAGAAAGGGATTCAGTTTCATTTTGTTGCATATGGATTTCCAGTTTTCCCAGCACCATTTGTTGAAGATGCTATCCTTCCTCCATTGCATGCTTTTAGCCCCTTTATCAAATATAAGAAAGTTGTAATTCTGTGGATTGGTCTCTGTGTCCTCTATTCTGTACCATCAGTCCACCTGCCTGTTTTGGTACCAGTACCATGCTGTTTTTGTTACTATTGCTCTGTAGTACAGTTTGAAATCTGGTATCACTATACCTCCAGATTCACACTTCCTGCTTAGAATTGCTTTTGCTATTCTGGGTCTTTTGTTTTTCCATATGAATTTCATGATTGCTTTATCTATTTCTACAAGAAATGCCATTGGGATTTTGATTGGCATCGCATTAAACCTGTAGAGAACTTTGGATAATATCGCCATTTTGATGATGTTAGTTCTGCCTATCCATGAACAGGGTACATTTTTCCATCTTCTAAGATCTTCTTCTATCTCTTTAGGGTTCTGTAGTTTTCATTGTATAAATCTTTCACCTCTTTTGTTAGGTTGATTCCCAAGTATTTTATTTTTTTTGAGGATATTGTGAATGGAGTGGTTTTCCTCATTTCCATTTCAGAAATTTTGTTGCTGATATACAGGAATACCTTTGATTTATGCATGTTGATTTTATATTCTGCCACTTTGCTGAATTCATTTATTAACTCTAGTAGTTTCTTTGTAGAACATTTTGGCTCTGTTAGATATATTATCATATCATCTGCAAATAGTGATAATTTAAGTTCTCCTTTTCCTATTTTTATGCCTTTAATTTCTTTTGTCTGTCTAATTGCTCTGGCCAGTATTTCAAGAACTAAATTGAATAGAAGTGAGAGAGGGCATCCCTGTCTAGTTCCGGATTTTCGAGGGAATGCCTTAAGTTTTTATCCATTTAGAATGATGCTAGCCTGAGGCTTAGCATATATAGCTTTTACAATGTTGAGTTAAGTTCCTGTTATCCCTAGTTTTTCTAGTGTTTTGAACATAAAGGGATGCTGTACTTTGTCGAATGCTTTTTCTGCATCTATTGAGATGATCATATGGTTCTTATCTTTAAGTCTATTGATGTGGTGAATAACATTTATTGATTTCCGTATATTGAACCAGCCTTGCATCCCAGGGATGAATCCTACTTGATCATGGTGCACAATTTTTTTGATATGCTTTTGTATTCGATTTGCCAGGATTTTATTGAGAATTTTTGCATCTAAGTTCATTAGAGATATTGGTCTGTAGTTTTCTTTCTTTGAAGTGTCTTTGTCTGGTTTCGGGATCAGGGTGATGTTGGCCTCATAGAATGAATTTGGAAGAGCTCCTTCCTTTTCTATTTCTTGAAATAGCTTGAAAAGTATTGGTATTAATTCTTCTTTGAAGGTTTTGTAAAACTCCGCTGTATACCCATCTGGTCCAGGGATTTTCTTGGTTGGTAGTCTTTTGATGGTCTCTTCTATTTCTTACTTTGTTATTGGTCTGTTTAAATTGTGGTTATCTTCCTGACTCAATCTGGGCAGATCATATGACTTAAGAAATTCATCGATATCTTCACTATCTTCTATTTTATTGAAATATAGGGTTTCAAAATACTTTCTAATTATCTTCTGTATTTCTGAAGTGTCTGTTGTGATATTGCCTTTTTCATCCTGTATGTTAGTAATTTGAGTTCTCTATCTTCTTCTCTTTGTTAGCATGGCTAAGAGTCTGTCGATCTTATTTATTTTTTCAAAGAACCAACTTTTAGTTTTATCAATTTTTTCAATGGTTTTTTTGTTTCAATTTCATTGATTTCCGCTCTGATTTTAATTATTTCTTGTCTTCTACTACATTTGCTGCTGTTTTGCTCTTCCTTTTCTAGGGTTTTAAGATGTAGTGTGAGTTCATTTATTTGTTGTTTTTTTCTTTTTTTGAGGAATGAACTCCAGGAAATGAATTTCCCTCTTAAAACTGCTTTCATTGTGTCCCATAGATTCCGGTATGTTGTGTCTGTATTGTCGTTTATCTCTAAGAATTTTTTTATTTCCTCCTTTATGTCTTCTGTAACCCATTGATCATTCAGTAACATATTGTTTATTTTCCAGGTGATGCAGGATTTTTCCTTCCTTCTTTTATCATTGATTTCCAGTTTCATTCCATTATGGTCAGATATGGTGCATGGTATTATCTCCACACCTTTATATTTACTGAGAGTCGCCCTATGGCATAATATATGGTCTATCTTTGAGTAGGATCCATGTGCTGCTGAGAAGAATGTGTATTCACTTGATGATGGTTGATATATTCTATATATGTCAGTTAAGTCTAGGTTATTAATTGCGTTATTGAGTTTTATAGTTTCTTTATTCAGCTTTTGTCTAGAGGATCTGTCCAATGGCGAGAGCGGTGTGTTGAAGTCCCCCATAATTATTGTGTTGTGGTCTATTTGACTCTTGAACTTGAGGAGAGTTTGTTTTATGAACGTTGCAGCACCATTGTTTGGTGCATACAAATTGATAATTGTTATGTCTTGATGGTGGATGGTTCCTTTTAACAGTATATAGTGTCCTTCTTTATCCCTTTTGATTAACTTAGGTTTGAAGTTGATTTTATTTGATATGAGTATGGCCACTCCTGCTTGCTTCCGAGGGCCATGTGAGTGGTATGATTTTTCCCAACCTTTCACCTTCAGTCTGTGCATGTCTTTTCCTATCATATGAGTCTCCTGAAGGCAGCATATTGTTGGATTTGTTTTTTTAATCCAGGTTACTAGCCTATGTCTCTTGATTGGTGAATTTAAGTCATTCACATTTAAGGTTACAATTGAAATATGGTTTGTACTTCCAGTCATGTTTATTTATTTATTTATTTTAGTTTGGCTAGTTTTTCCTCTTTGGTTATTTTTCTCCCCTTTACTGAGTTACCTCCGACTGTTAGTTTTGGGCACTATTTTTAAATTCCTCTTCTTGTAGTATTTTGCTCAAAATGCTTTGCAGTGCTGGTTTTCTGGCTGCAAATTCTTTTAGCTTTCGTTTTTCGTGAAATATTTTAATTTCATTGTCACATCTGAAGCTTAATTTTGCTGTATACAGTATTCTTGGTTGGAATCCATTATTTTTCAGTGTTTGAAATACGTTGTTCCAGGATCTTCTTGCTTTCAAAGTCTGTGATGAAAATTCAGTCGTTAACCTAATTGGTTTACCCTTGAATGTAATCTGCCTCCTTTCTCTCGTAGCTTTTAATATTCTCTCCTTGTTCTGTATGTTGGCTATCTTCATAATTATATGTCTTGGAGTTGGTCTATTATGGTTTTGGATGTTTGGGGTCCTGTAGGCTTCCAGGATTTGGCAATCCATTCCATCTTTCATCTCTGGGAAGTTTTCTAGAATTATTTCATTTAATAGGTTGTCCATTCCTTTGGTTTGAACCTCTATGCCTTCTTTTATCCCAATGACTCTCCAATTTGGTTTTTTTTATGAGATCCCATATCTCTTGGATAGATTGCTCATGAGATTTAAGCATCTTTTCTGTGTTGACTATATTCTTTTCAAGCTGATAAACTTTGTCTTCATTATCTGATGTTCTGACTTCTACTTGATCTAGTCTATTTTTAATATTCTCATTAGAGTTTTTAATCTGGTTTATGGTTTCCTGCATTTCTAGGATTACTGTTTGTTTTTGTTTTTTTTATATCTCTATCTCCTGGTAAAGTTCGTTCTTTGCAGTTTGAATTTGTTTGTTTAATTTGTTTTCAAAATATATCTTCATTGCTTGAACTTGCTGTCTCATGTCTTCTCTAATATTCCGTTCCATCTGAGTTAGGTATGCCTTGAGTTCTTTCCCTATCCATGTTTCTGATGCTTCTAGGTCCTCCTGTAGATTTAAGTTGTCCTGCCTTATTTGTAATCCTTTTTTCCCTTGTTTTTTCATTTTGTTCACGTTACTTCCCAGCTCTGTTTGACCGCTGTGTAACTGCTTGGGATGAACGTTGGGGGGTAGGGGAAGGAAGGTGCTCTTAAAAAGAAAGAAGGAGAGAGAGATAGATAGATTAGAGGAGAATGAAAAGAACAATAACACTGCTAAAGTGGATTCTGCTGGGAAGGAACTCCGATGGCCGAACTCCAATGACGTCACTTCTCTGCTATTAGAATTTTTAATTTTTAAAAACTGTGATAAGGGCGAGGTTGTAGCCCAGTGATAGAGCACTTGCCTATCATGTGTGAGGCCCTGGGTTCGATCCTCAGTACCACATAAAATTAAAAATTAATTAATAAATAAATATTTTACAAAAATTGTGGTAAAATATACATTATGCAAAATTTACCATCTTGACCATTGACTCTATTCTTCCCTAGCACCACCACCCCATTGTGAATTAGCATTCACATATCAGAGAAAACATTTAGCCTTTTTGGGGGGGATTGGCTTATTTCACTTAGCATGATATTCTCTATCTCCATTCATTTACCTGCAAATGCCATAATTTTATTTCACTTTATGGTTGAGTAATATTCCACTTTATACATATGCCACATTTTCTTTATCCATTCATCTGTTGAAGAGTACCTAGGTTGGTTCCATAGTTTAGCTATTATGAGTTGAGCTGCTATAAACATTGATGTGGCCTCATCATTGTATGCTGATTTTAATTCCTTTGGGTATAAACCAAAGAGTAGGATAACTGAGTCAAATGATGGTTCCAGTCCATGTTTTCTGAGGAGTCTCCATTCTGCTTTCCATAGTGGCTGCACCAATTTTCCACCCTAACAATGAATGAGTGTACCTTTTTTCCTGCATCCTTACCAGCACCTGTTGTTACTTGTATTCTTGATAATTGCCATTCTGGCTGGACTGAGTTGGAATCTCGGTGTAGTTTTGATTTGCATTTCCTTAATTGCTAGAGATGTTGAACATATTTTCATATACTGGTTGATCAGTCATATTCCTTCTTCTGTGAAGATTATGTTCAGTTCCTTTGCCCATTTATTGATTGAGTTATTTGCTTTCTTGGTGTTAGATTTTTTTGAGTTTCTTTATGTATCCCGGAGATTAATGATCTATTTGAGGTGTGTGGTAAAGATTTTCTACCATTCTGTGGGCTCTCTCTTCACGTTATTGATCGTTTCCTTTGCCGAGAAGAAGCTTTTTAGTTTGATCCTAGACCATTTATTGATCTTGATTTTACCTCTTATACTTTAGGAGTCTTGTTTAAAGGAAGTCAGTTCCTAATCCAATGTGGTGAAGATTTGGGCTTACTTATTCTTCTATTAGGCACAGACTTTCTGTTCTAATGCCTAAGACTTTGATCCACTTTGAGTTGAGTTTTGTTCAAGGTGAGAGATAGCGGCTTACTTTCATTTTGCTATACATGGGTTTCCAGTTTTCCCAGCACCATTTGTTGAACAGGCTATCTTTTCTCCAATGTATGTTTTTGGCACCTTTGTCTAGTATGAGATAACTGTATTTATATGGGTTTGTCTCTGTGTCTTCTACTCTGTACAATTGGTCTTCATATCTGTTTTTGTGCCAATATTGTGTCATTTTTGTTACTATAGCTTTGTAGTATAGTTTAAGGTCTGCTTTTGTGATGCCTCTGGCTTCATTTTTCTTGCTAAGGATTGCTTTGTCTATTCTGGGTCTCTTATTTTTCCAAATAAATTTCATGATTACTTTTTCTATTTCTATGAAGAATGCCATTGGGATTTTATTAGAAATTGCATTGAATCTGTATAATGCTTTTGGTAGTAGGGCCATTTTGACAATGTTAATTCTTCTTATCTAAAAGCATCGGAATTCTTTCCATCTTGTAAGGTTTCTTCAATTTCTTTCTTTAGAGATCTGTAGTTTTCATTGGAGAGGGCTTTCACCTCATTTGTAGATTGCTTCCCAAGCAGTTTTTATTTTTGAGGCCAGTGTGAATGGGGTAATTTTCTTTTGTCTTCAGATTATTCATTATTGATGTATAAGAATGCATTTTTATGGTTGTTATTATTCATATCCCGCTACTTTGCTGAATTTATTTATTAGCTCTAGAAATTTTCTGGTGGAATTTTTTGGGTCTTCTAAATACAGAATCATGTCATCAGCAAATAGATGTAGTTTAAATTCTTCTTTTCCCAATTGTATCCCTTTAATTTCTTTCTTCTGTCTAATTGCTCTGGCTAGAGTTTCAAGGACTATGTTGAATAAAAGTGAAGAAAGAGGGTATCCTTGTCTTGTTTCAGTTTTTAGAGGGAATGTTTTGAAGTTTTTTGCCATTTAGAATGATGTTGTCCTTGGATTTAGCATATATAGCTTTTAAAATGTTGAGGTATATTCCTACTGTCCTTAGTTTTTCTAGTGTTTTGAACAGGAAGGCATGCTGTATTTTGTCAAATGCCTTTTCTATATCTATTGAAATGACCATATGATTCTTTTATTTTGATGTAATGAATTACGTTTTTGAATGTTGAACGAAACTTTCACCCCTGGATGAATCCCACTTGATTGTGGTGCACTATCTTTTCAAAATGCTTTTCTATGTGAATTGCCAGAATTTTATTGAGAAATTTTCATCTGGGATATTGGTGTGAAGTTTTCTTTCCTTGATGTGTCTTTGTCTGGTTTTGGTATCAGAGTGATACTAGCTTCATTTTATATTTCACCAAATAGTTTGAGAAGTGTCAGTGCTAATTCTTCTTTGAAGGCCTTGTAGAACTTCAGCTGTGAATACATCTGGTCTTGGGCTTTTCTTAGTTCATAGTCTTTTGATGGTGTCTTCTAGTTCATTGCTTGAAATTGATCTGTTTAAATTCTGCGTCTTCCTGATTCAGTTTGGGTAGGCCATATGTCTCTAGAAATTTTTTGATGTCTTCAAGATTTTCTGTTTTATTGGAGTATAAATCTTCAAAATAGTTTCTGATCATCTTCTATATTTAAGTAGTGTGAGTCCACAATTTTCTTTTGTATCATGAATTTTAGTAATTTGAGTTTTCTCTTTCTCTTTGTTAGTGTGGCTAAAGGTTTATCAATATTTTTTTTCAAAGAACCAACTTTTTCTTTTGTTGATTTTTTGAATTGTTTATTTTGTCTCAATTTCATTGATTTTAGCTCTGATTTTAATTATTTCTCTCTTCTACTGCTTTTGATATTGATATGTTCTTCTTTTTCTAGGGCTTTGAGATGAAATGTTAAGTCATTTATTTGTTGACTTTCTATTCTTTTAATAAATAAAATCAATGTAATGAACTTTCCTCTTAGTACTACCTTCATAGTGTCCCAGAAATTTTGATATGTTGTATCACTATTCTCATTTATCTCTAAGTATGTTTTTATTTCATCTCTGATTTCTTCTGCTATCCATTCGTCACTCAATAGTGTATTATTTAGTCTCCAGATGCTACAGTAACTTCTGCTTTTTATTTTATTACTGATTTCTAATTTAATTCCATTATGATCTGAGAGAATGCAGGGTATTATCTCTATTTTTCATATTGCTGAGTTTCTTTGTGGCAGAAGATATGGTCTATTTTGAGAAGGATCTGTGTGCTGCTGAGAAAAAAGCTTATTTGTTCATTGATGCATGAAATATTCTATATATGTCTTTTAAGTGTAAATTATTCATTGTATTATGTACTTCCATAGTTTCTTTGTTTAGTTTTTGTTTGCAAGATCTATCTAGTAGTGCAAGAGGTGTGTTAAAGTCACCCAGTATTATTGTGTTGTCTGTTTGGTTCTTGAAATTGAGAATGGTTTGTTTGATGTACAAGAATGCTCCGTTGTTTGGAGCATAAATATTTATGATTGTTATGTGTTGTTGATGTATAATTCCCTAAGCAGTTGATGTATAATTCCCTAAGCAGTATGAAATGTCATTCTTTGTCCCATCTGATTAAGTTTGGCTTAAAGTCCACTTTATCTTATATGAGCATAGAAACTCCTGCTTGTTTACATGATCCATGTGAGTGATACGTTTTCCCCCATTCTTTCACCTTCAGTCTGTGGATGCCATTGTCTATGAGGTGAGTCTCTTGGAGACAGCTTATTGTTGTGTCTTGTTTTTTAACTCAATCTGCCACTCTATGTCTTTTGATTAATGAGTTTAGGCCATTAATGTTCAAAGTTATTATTGAGGTATTATTTGTATTCCTGGTCATTTTGGTTTATTTCTAGTTTTTAGTTTGAATTCTCCTTTGATTTACTATTTCTTTAGTGTAGTTTCTTCCTTTGCTGGTTTTAACTTTTTTCTTTTTATTTCATCATCATGGAATATTTTCTTGAGAATATTCTGTAATGCAGGCTTTCTAATTGTGAATTCTTTTAACTTTTGCTTATTATGGAAAGTTTTTAATTTCATCTCAAATCTGAAGCTTAATTTTGCTGGATATAGGATTGTTGGTTGGCATTCATTTTCTTTCAGAGCTTGGTCTATGTTATTCCACAATTTCATAGCTTTGAGGGTCTGGGTTGAGAAATCAACTACGATTCAAAATTGGTTACTGTCTATATGTAATCTGATATTTTTCTCTGGCAGTCTTTATAATTCTATCCCTATTCTGTACGCTAGGCATTTGCATTATAATGTGTTTGTGATGTGGGTCTGAGGTAATTTTGTACATTTGGGGTCCTGTAAGACTCTTGTATTTGATTTTCCATTTCATTCTTTAGATTTTGTAAATTTTCTTGTATTATTTCATTGAAAAGATTGTGCATTAGTTTTGTTTGTATCTCTGTACCTTCATCTATCCTAATAACCTTAACTTTGGTCTCTTCATGTTATCTCATAATTCTTGGAAGTTCTGTTAATGGTTTCTTAACATCTTCTCTCCATGGTCAACTCTATTTTCAAAATTATATATTTTGTCTTCATTGCCTGAGGTTGTATCTTCAAGTGACCTAGTCTGTTTGTGATGCTTTATATTGAATTTTTAATTTGGTTTATTGTTTCCTTCATTTCAAGGATTTCTGCTTTTTTCCCCCTCACAATCTCTGCCTCTTTATTGAAGTGATATTTTACTTCCTATATTTTCTCACTGATTTCATTCCTTATACCATCATTTACTTCACAGTAACTATTTACATTCTAAACTCCTTCTCTGACATTTCTTCCACTGTGGTGTCAATGGATTCTGTTATTGGAGTATCTTGTTTTGGGGCGGGTGACTTATTTCCTTGCTTTTCATGTTGTTTGTATGTCTACCCATCTGACAGTGTGAATTTGAGGCAGTAGAGTTTCTACCCTGTGGACTTATAGTGTCCCTGAAGGTTTCCAGTACCTCACTGTTTAGGGGAGATAAATAATAACAACCACCATTACAAATTATATGCAGCATTAAACCAAATAGTTCCTACTATGATGTCTACAATGTTAATTATCACATTAAACAGAAATTATATAATCAGCTATTGCTTATAATAAAAGCAGCAATTTTTCAAAAGGGTTTACAATTTAAAAGGTGGACAGCCAGAGAACAGAAGTGATATACAATGTGATGATTATGAGAGAGGAGAGAAGACAGAAGGAAAAGATTAAAGGAAGAGTGAAAGAGAGAACAATAGAGATTGGCTGTTAGTGGAAGAAAAGAGAGAATCAAGGGAAACATAGGTAGGAGAAGGATATATTTATTTTTGTATTTTTTAAATTTTTATTATTAGTTGTTCAAAACATTACATAGTTCTTGACATATCATATTTCATACATTTGATTCAAGTGGGTTATGAACTCCCATTTTTACCCCGAATACAGATTGCAGAATCACATCGGTTACACATCCACTTTTTACATATTGCCCTACTAGTGTCTGTTGTGTTCTGTTGCCTTTCCTATCCTCTACTATCCTCCCTCAGAAGGATATATTTATAATGTAAAATTTTTTAATTAAAAATAAAAATAAAAGAATATGAAACAAAACAAAACCAAAACATACTAATCAAACATCCTAGTTCACAAAAAACTACTCCATGAAAAATAACTAGCTTCAAAAATACTAGAAATGAGAGAAAAAAAAATATGAAAATGTATGAATGTCCATATACCATCAAGGTCACAATTAAAAAGATAAGAAAAAGAAAAGAAAAGAAATCTTGATGAAAAGTCAAAGAATTCTTTCCATTGGAGTTCAAAAGATTCTCAGCTTCTCTTCTCAGCAGTTTTAGGTGGGGTCATCCGGAGTGTGATGCTCCACCCTCTGGATTGCTGGAGTGAGAGAGGTAATCTTGTAGGCAGAATTCCTGAAGTCAGGGTTTAAGCTTTAATGGGCTCCAGGCTGTTCACTGAATGCCAATTGGCTTGGAGATTTTAAATCAGTGCACCTGCAGAACCCACATCTCCTGGTCTCAGGTTCAGTCTGCAAATAATCTCTCTCACCCCTGCCCTTCCAAGTTCCCAGCCAAAAGCATCTCTCCCAGCAGGTCCTACAAACAGTCAGATTGGAGGGGGAGGGGTAGAGCCAGGTGGGTTTCTCTGACCAGTTGTCCCAATGTAAACCTCTCTCCACATTTGACTTTCCCCTGCTCTCTTAAGCAGACTCTATGTCATGCAGCATGTGTTTACTGGGCCTGTATTCTGTATTTCAGGCCAAACTTGGGTTTGCCCAGAATTGGCTCCCTCAGCTGCTAGCCTCTGCACTGCAGCTGCAAAATGAATCCTTTCTTAGTCCTCCACAGCCATCTGGAGAGATGGTGGCTTCTGTCCTTGCACATGGATACCATGCAGTGGGTGCTTCTGGTTTGTTGGGCAATGTCCTTGATCACTCTATGCTCCATACCCAGATATGCTTAGGGCCTCCCCCAAAGATGGATTCCTTTAATTCCCTTATCCCTCTACTATGCTTATGGAGGGACCTCTCTGACTGGAGCTTCTGGCCTGGCTGGGGCAGCGGCTGTGCAGCTGGGGGGTTTTTCCTTATTTTATTATATTCAACCTCCCATGTCCCCAGTCTGCTTTGAATGTCCAGTTTTAAATTCCAATAAAGACCTCCTCCTTTTTTTTTTTTTTTTTTTTTTCTGTTCACCCACCTTGAAGAGAAGCTGCATGTCTGCTGTCTTGGTTTCATGCCACGGAGCAGCCAGGAACGGGACCTCCTTTATTCCACCATCTTGAAAAAACTCGAGCATCCCTTTATATATATTTTCCTTGGAGGAATGTCTAATCAACTCCTTTGCCATTTTTTTACTGGGGGCTATATGTGGGTCTCTCTCTCTGTGTGTGTGCACTGTTGTTTTGTCATTGTTGAGTTGAAGGACTTGGGGTGAACTAATGTTCCCTCAAATTCATATGTGGAAATCCTAACACCCAAGTACTTCAGAATGTGACTGCATTTGGAGATAGGGTCTCTAAGAGGTAATTAAGTTAAAATGAGGTCATTAAAGTAGGCGCAGTATAGATACACACAGAGGCAAGACAATCTGAAGACGGCAGAAAGGTGATCATCTACAAAGTGGGGAGAAAGACCTCCTAAGAAATCAATCCTGTTGACACTTTGATCTCAGAGGTCTAGTATCCAGAATTGTGAGAAATGTGGTCCTTTGTTAGGGCAACCCTAGTAAGCTAATACATGCTGTTCATGTGTTTCTTTTATGCTAGGTTTTGCTTCAGCTACCAGCTTCAGGCAGGTATACTTGACAGTGCTACACTTCATGGTACTGCTTACTTCATTTGGTACTTCTGATGTCACTGTGTGCAAAGCTGCTGGATCCCCTTGGCATTCCCACTTGCACATCAATTTGGACGATCAAGGCAGTTAATGCCCAGGTGGCAACCCCTGACCAAAGGGGACTGGGGGCTGGCGGATTAATGCTTGTTTCTTCCCTCCCTTTGGTGGGCAATTTTCAGGCACATACAACTCCTCAGTTGTTGGTGTTTGGCCAAAAGAATGGCTCCCTGTAAAAGATCCATGTTAAATCTCTATAATATATAAATGCTATGTATTTGGAAAAGAAGTCTTTGCAGATGTGATTAACTTCAGGATTTTGAGAGAGGAGATTATCCTGGATTATCTGGGTGGGCTCTAAATCCAATGACAAGTGTCTTTTTAAAAAGGATTATATCTAGAGCAGGTTTAAGGGTCACAGCAAAAATGAGAGGAAGGTACAGAAATACACAATGTATCCCCTATCTCCAGACATACATGGCTCCATTATCAATATCTCCCAACCCAGTGGTGCATTTGGGAAAATCAGGTACCTACATTGACACATCATTGTTACCGAAAGTCCATAGCTTATGTTACCATTCACTCTTGGTGTTGTATGTTCTATGGCGTTGGGCAAATTTATAATAACATGTTTGTACCATTATAGTGTCATTTAGAATAGTTTCATTGCCCTTAAAATTCTATGTATTCTGCATATTCATTACTCCCTCCTCCTTACCCGTGGTAATATTTTTACTGTTGCCATAGTTTGGCCATTTTCAGAATATCATATTGTTAGTATTGTGCAGTATGCAGCCTTTCAGACTGTTTTTTTTTAAACTGTTTTTTACTTGAGCTTTCTCCATGTTTTTTATTGCTTAGTATCTCATTTCTTTTTAGCACTGAATACTATTCATTGTCTGGTTACACCAGAGATTATTTATCCATTCACCTCCTGAAGGAAATTTTCATTGCTTCCATGTTTTGGCAATTATGAGTAAAGTTGCTATAAACATCTTGTGCTAGTTTTTTTTTTTTTTTTTTTTGGTACGGACTTAAATTTTTAATCCCTTTGTGTAGATAATAAATAGCAAAATTGATGGATTATATGGTAATAGTATGTTTAGTTTTGTAATAAACTGTTAAACTGAGGTTATACCAGTTTGCATTCCTACCAATAATGAATGAGAATTTTTGTTGCTCCACAGTCTTGCTCAAATTTGATGTCGTCTGTGTTCCAAACTATGCCCATTTGAATACGAACCTCATTGTTGTTTTGACTGACAATTCTCTGTTGATATGATGTTGAACATCTTTACAACTAATATATGTTTATTTACTACCTGTATATCTTTTTTGGTGAAGTGTCTATTAATGTCTTTGGTCCACTATTTTATATCACTTCCTTCCTTCCTTCCTTCCCCCTCCCTCCCTTCCTTCCTTCCTCCTCCCTCCCTCCCTTCCCTCCATTCTCTCTCCCTCCCTCCACTCTCCCCTTTCTCTTTCTGTCTTCTCATACCAGGGATTGAACTTGGGGCACTCAACCACTCAGCAACATCCACAGCCTATTTTGTATTTTGTGTAGAGACAGGGTCTCATTGACTTGCTTCGCTTTTTGCTTTTGCTGAGGCTGGCTTTGAACTCTGGATCCTCCTGTCTCAGCCTCCCGAGCTGTTAAGATTAGAGGCATCCAGTGTCATTTGGTTTCTTAATGTTGAGTTTTAAGAGTTCTTTGTATATTTTGGATAACGATTCTTTTTTAGATGTGTCCTGTGCAGATATTTTCTCCTAGTCTATAACTTGTCTTTTCATTCTCCTTACACTGTCTTTCAAAGAGCAGGATTTTTTAATTTTAAGGAAGTCCAGATTATCAATTCTTTCCTTCACAGATCCTGGCTTTGGTATCATATCTAAAACATCATGGCCAAACCCAAGGTTATCTTACTTTCTCCTATGTTATTTTATAGGAGATTTATAATTTCACATTTTACATTTAGGTCAGTGATCCATTGTGAGTTACTTTTTGTGAAGGGTGTAAAGTCTTTGACTCAAATAATGATTATTATTTTTGCACATGGATACCAAGTTGTTCCAGCATCATTTGTTGAAAAGATCGCCTTTTCTCCTTTGTGAAAAATAAGTTGGCTATATCGACTGTATTTATGTGTGTCTACTTCTGAGCTCTCTATTTTGTTCTATTGTCTTCCTTTCTGTATCCTCACCCTGTCTTTATTACATAGGGCCATGGTAAGTCTGGAAGTTAGATAGCATCAGTCCTCCAACTTTGTTCTTCGACATCACATTTGGGTTTTACACTTCTCCATTTAAACTTTAGAATCAATTTGTCAATGTTCACAAAATAATTTACTGGCATTTTGATTGGGATTGCATTGCATCTGTAGATAAATTGGGAATGACTGTCATCTTGAGAATATTGAATCTTCCTATCTATGAGCATGGATTATCTATTTATTTAGTTTTTCTTTGATTTGTTTAATCAAAGTATGTAGTTTTCCTCATATAGATCCTGTACATATTTTGTTAAATTTATACCTAAGTGCTTTATATTTTTGGAGTGTTAAGGAAGATAGAATCATGTTTTTAATTTCAAATTCTACTTGTTCAATGCTAGTATCTAAGAAAGTAGTTGACTTTTGTATATTAAACCTCTGTGTATTTTGGGATTGTTCAATAATTTTTCGATCATTGATTTCTGGTTCATTTTTATTGTGACTTGAAAGCAGACATGTGTGATTTATATTCTTTTAAACTTGTCAAGATATGCTTTTATGGCCCAGGATGTAGTCTGTTTTCATGAATGTTCTATGTGAACTAGAAATAAATGTGTATCCTCTTGTTTTTGACTATATGTATTTAATTAATAGTATTTTTGAATCCAACTGTGTCTTTACTGATTTTATGCCTATTAGATCTGTTCACTTTTGAAAAGGTAGTATTGAAGTCTCTAGCTATAATAGTGGATTCATTTATTTTTCCTTGAAGACTTCCAGAGTTTGCTTCATGTATTTTGCTACCCTGATGTTAGGTTTATACATAGTAAGGACTGTTGTATTTTCTTGGAGAACTGATCACTTTATCCCATGTAATGTCCCCTTGCTTTGAAGTGTCTTTGACGATTCTTCTTTGCTCTGAAGTCTGTTCTATCTGAAATTAGTATAGCTACCCCTTCTTTCTTTTGGTTAGTATTAGCATGATATAGTTTTATATTTAAAGGAGGTTTTCCTATAGAAAACATATAGTTGGGCATTATCTGAATATCTGTGCTTTAAGTGGTGGATTCATACTATTGCTCTTCAAAATGATTATTTAGTATGCTTATGTATATGTCCATATATGTGCACACACATAAACATATATATGGACATATACATAAGCATACTAAATTGGATACATTGATGTTTTATTATTTTTAAAAACTTTTATAAGGTAAAAACAAGAAAAGATAAGTTTCAATTCTACTTTCACATATTCTTTCTTTGATGCTCTTTTCCCCCACACTTTTATTGATGAATTATAGTTGTGCATAATGATGGAATTTGTTGTTACATATTCATATGTGCACACAATATAACAATATTATTTGGCCATGATTACTCCCCAGCACTTCCCCCTCTCCTCACATCTCTCATCCCCTGGTCCCTTTCTTCTATTCTACTGATCCTCCTTTGCTTTTCATGAGATATCTTCCCCCTCTCTCTTTCTTTTCCTTTTTCTTCTCTTGTCTCCACACACAGGAGAAAACATGCAATCCTTGACCTTCTGAGTTTGGCTTATTTCACTTAACATAATGGTCTCGTTCCATCCATTTTCCTGCAAATGTTGTAATTTCATTTTTCTTTAAGGCTGAAAAAAAAAACTCCATTATGTATATATCCCACATTTTTTTTTTTGGTTCTTTGATGCTATCTTGTTATGTAAATCAGAGTTTCTGACTATATCATTTTACTTCTCTCTGAAGAACTTCTTTCAACATGTTTCGTAAGGCAAGTTGACAAGTGTCTTTTTTTAGGAAAGAGGCAGAGGAGAGTCTGAGACAGACAGAAGAGGGGAAGACGAAGACACACAGAAGGGAAAGTGATGTGGAGATGGAGTAGAAGGAGATGCAGCTCAGGGCAAGGAGTGCCAACAGATACCCAGGGCTGGAGGAAGCAAAGAAGTATTCTTCTCCAGAGCCTTCAGGGAAGGGTGACACCTGATGACACCTTGGTTGCAGATTTTCATCCTGCAGAAGTGTGAGAGAACAACTTTCTACTGCCTTAAACTACTAAATTTGTGGTGATTTATTATAGCACCCACAGGAAACTCACGCAGTATCCCCAGGGGTATTAACCCCTGTTACCCACAGTGGTGGCAAGCTCAGCATTGAAATGCTGCTTTTTCTCCTTCTTCTATGTAACACTTCCCAGTTTCCCACCCCTGTTCATAGGATTAGTTCTCCATATAAATTCCCTGCCTGCACCCCTGTCTCAGGGAAGGTATGGACTAACACACTTGGTTCCAGGTGTGACCCTAGGAAGCAGAACCTCAAGATGTTATTTGTGGAACTGGCTCATTTTCTGGCCAAACAAAGAATGCTGGTGACAAATGGGCAGGTGACAACTCCTGGTAACCAGAACCTTAATGATACATTTCAGGGCCCAGTGGTTTAGGGTCTGTGAGAGAACAGTTCCTTCAAGATAAAAAACAAGTCACTGCTTCTTGCTCCTCCTGTTACTAAGACACACTGCACTTTTAATCTTGGAGGTCACATTTAAACTTTTGAAGATACTGTTCTAATCCTTCTATCAGGTTATTCAGAATCTCAATCAGTTTTGGGACATCTTTGTAGGCTCTAGGGCAAGCTATCCTTCTACTTAGAACACAGGACCCAGCATATCCAATAGTTCTAGAAGCATCCATGATAGACAAGGATGCCTGGTGGATTCTTTGGAAGATCTCAGCATGAAAATCACAAGATAGGTTCTTAGGGTTTGGGAGCAAAGTCATGCCTTCTGCAGCAGAGAGTTACTCACCATTTGAAAAGCAATTCTTGGGGTTCTGCTAGACTCTAGTGGAGACCGAGCAAGGAGGTAGAGGAGAGTCTGAGAAAAGAACAAGTTGCAGACATACAGAAGGGAAAGTGATGTGGAGATGGAGTAGAAGGAGATGTAGATATAGGTAAGGAGTGCTAACAGATACTCAGGGCTGCCATGAGCCATCCAGTGACTATAAAAAGTTGGGCAATATAACATGCACAAAGTCATAGGACCAAATATCCACAGCAGCCATTCATCATGCCAGAGAAAAGGTAGATTTTGCATTGTACATGAAGAGGTATAGAGGGCATCAGTAAGTCGCATGAACAGGTCCTAATGTTGCCAACGCTCAATTTGTATCTGTTGCCTCATGAGGGATGTCTTATGAGGAGGAATGAACTGGACATTATTCATGGATGGATAAGATTAATATTTTGGTGCTAGCTGAAAAAGACTCCTCTGACAATAGCTCTACTTGGTGATGCCCTGTAGGCCAGTGAGAAGAGAAATTCTCTTGTGGGAAGGGCTGCAAGCAGTGTATCAATTAATTTGCATGGAAGCAGAGATGGACCGAGGTGTGGCTCTATAGAAAGAGACTCCTGACAGTGATAAGTGGATTGTCTGTGTTTCAGGGGTTGAAGGGAATAGGGTCAAAAGATAAGAATCTCAGCAATTAGGAGATGAGGCATTTGGGTAAAATTATGGAAGCAGGCACAGCATGTGTGGACCTTTGGGTGTATGCTCTTGCTTACCAGAGAGCCTCTATGACAGAAAGGCCCTCACATATTGATATAAGCTAGCAGTCTCCTTGTCCATCTTAGGGCTTATGCAATAATCCACTGGATGCCACAGTGGCAGGAAACAGGTTATAATATACTTGGACTCATCAGCATGAGCTTTTTTGAATAATGGCTTATCCTTGCCACTGATGAATGCCCAGACTTCCAGCCAAAGAGAACATAGCCAAGCTCTCAACCTGGTATTATATTCAAGGAGACTAGCCAACTATCTAGTGGCAGTTGAATTTCTTCAAATCCTTTAAAACTGTTGTGAACAGCAATTTGTTCTTATAAGAATTGATGCCTACTCTGCATACATGATACCCATCTTGGGCTGTCAGCATCACCATCCTAGAGACTACAGAATGTCTGACTTATTAGTAAACAAGCTAACATTGCCTCAGAGGAGGGACAGAATTCTTACTAAAAGAGGTGTGCCTTTAGAAGCATAGCTACAGGAATATCTGCTTCTGACATTTAGCATATCATTTGGATGATGACAGTGTAATAGAAGGAATGGAAAGACCTTTGAAAGATTCCTTAAGGGTGAGTACATGGGGGAAAAAACCCCTGTGATGTTGGAGTGAACTTTTAGGATGTGTTTTATGCATTGAACGAATTGCCATTATTTGGTCTGTGTCTGCAAAAGCTAAAATATATGGATCCCAGAACCAAGGGAGGAAAGGGGGATTAACTCTCACCATTATATCTAGTGATCCTTCTTATGCTGAAACCCTATGCTTTAGTGAATTAGTGACTTCTAAAGGGGTAGAGGCAGGCACATACCAGGTGGTTCTGCTGAACCTGAAGTTACAACCACTGCTTGGTCATTTTAGATTACTTGAGCCGATGAACCCATAAAGAAGCATATTTGTGGAAAAATTGACCCTGATTACAGATCACAGATACAAATTGAGCGATGGCAACATTAGGACC
Organism: Callospermophilus lateralis; assembly: GCF_048772815.1. Lineage (NCBI taxonomy): Eukaryota > Metazoa > Chordata > Mammalia > Rodentia > Sciuridae > Callospermophilus > Callospermophilus lateralis. The sequence goes on along the minus strand of NC_135313.1, from coordinate 108,504,432 downwards.
TGTTCATGCGACTTACCGATGCCCTCTATACCTCTTCAGTGCAAAATCTACCTTTTCTTTGGCATGATGAATGGCTGCTGTGGATATTTGGTCCTATGACTTTGTGCATGTTATATCGCCCAACTTTTTATAGTCACTGAATGGCTCATGGCAGTAGAGAAACTAAGGTGGTTTCTCCTCAGTGTGGGGAGATAGCAGCAATTTCTGGAACCCAGGGGACACTAGTATTTCATGCCACATGGTAAATATTAATGAGTCATTGCAGCAACCAAGACCACATAACCATGGGTAAAGGAACTAAGACTCCAACTCTGCGGGGACAGAGGGTGAAGGTCTGGCTGAGGCTGAGGAGAGTCTGTAATGGGTGTAGAGAAAGGGGATGTGCATATTAACCATAGTATTGGGACCAGCTGCAGATGGAGGACTATAGCACAGTCTGCTAATATTCCTGTATTGTCTTTGGGGGAGATTGCTACTGGCCAGAACATTAAAGAGTCTGTCACTGTAAACTGCATTGGATACCTTTTCAGCCTGCATTTTACTGTACCCATTGCCATAGCAAGCAGCTTCATGCAGGTATAACTTTCTAGTAACTCCCCTCAACTGCACTTCATTTCTCATTTTCTGCTCTGGGGGACCCTCAGAAACTGCTCTTTGAGATTGTCTATTAAAACAGTCTGGCACTCACTCATGCATTAATTAGAAGTAAGAGAAAACTAAGACCTCATGTGGCAATCCTCGACCAATAGGAGAGAGAAGTTAGAGAATAAATAAGTGCCTTGATCTTCCTTTCCATAGGTAGATAATTCTGAGGTACATTGCACAGAACTCCTTAGAGGGTCACAGGGGTATTGAGTCACAGTTTCCCACAGCATTGATCAGTTGTTTTGGGTTACTTGAGTAATGGAGATGGATGTGGGGTGTTGATATGAATGTGGAGAGAGGGAAATGGAGAAAGGTCCATCGGAAAAATATCATTTATCTTAAATCTTACTTTTATAAAATTACACAAATGCCTACCTTTATGCATAAAGAGATGTTTGCCAAACAATTACCATAGCATTAATGTTGGTTATCCCAAAATGGTGAGATCACTTTATTATTCTTTAATATTTTAAAAAAAGTATTTATTATATTTTTATAAGTTGCTTCAATTATTTACAGCGAACATGTGATATTTGTGTATTGTAATCAGAAAAACACTTTAAGGAGGAGGTTATAAATGGTGGAGCAGGAACAGATCTTCCAGCCAACATAGGTGTCTACTCCCTTGGCATTTGTATTCTGAACTCTTCCTTCCTCCTGAAGCCAGAAAATAAATCCTTCTCTGTATATCAGCTCAATGTAAATAGGAAGTCCGAGGGTGACCAGAACCTGCTAGTCCACAGGAGAATCTGGACTTCAGTGGGAGCTGAAATGGGATTCATGCTATACACACATACCATCTTCCAACCTCGTTTCAATCAAATAAATCAAACACCCACTTGCAGGAAAAGAAAAGAAAAAATCCTGAGCTCACATGGACTTGGTATTTGCTCAAAATTCTCACTTACGACACACAGAAAAGGGTGATAAAAAAGACTGACAATTTACAAAGTTGGATCCTCTGAGAAATGATGTCTTCTGTTTATGACCTTTTCTTCTTTACTATTCAACAGTCAGCACATGGGGTGTTAGCCCCATCTGATTCTGAGAGCCTTGATCCAGTTCACAAGTTCAAATCAGGTTTCCAGGCCCCCCACAGGGTCCCAGGGCTGTACTCTCAGGAGGTGGAGGAAGTTATGGAGCCCTTGTCTTGAAGTAGGATTTGAATTTTGAAAGATACAGATAGGTTTCTAATTTGGAAAGAAGGGAGTTATGCCCCTCACAGAGAAAGCCTTCTGAGTAGAAGAATTTTTAAATGTGTCCTAGAATGTTGGTGAATCAGGTCCAAAATTCTGGGTTGACAGCAGCTGCATGTGCTATTAAATCCTGACTTTGGAATTGAAGAAAATTTCCCACTGGAATAAACTGAATGAGAGCTGATACTTGGTGTACTTGGTGTCTGACTGGACAATCAAAAAAAAAAAAAAAAAGAGAGAGAGAGAGAGAAAAGACAGACCCCACAAACATCATGTTAGGACTTAAAAGCACCAAGAACATCTCTTTCCCTCTTTCCATCCTTAAGAATAGCATTTCTACCATTCAGTGGCTCTAAAACATGCTTATAAACCTTTTTAATTTTTTACTAACAGCCGTAATTTCAAGTTCTTGCTACCTTTTCTCTGTCCCCCAACTCTGGGTTTTCCTTAAACCTTCCCTTCATTGTGTCCTCACCCTCACCCATTCCTTCTTCCTTTGCTCTAAGACTTCTTTTATCCTGTTAAAAAAAAAAAAAAGGTTCTCAAGAACATTAGCCTGCTTTGAAAAGGCAGGGTCAATGATGGGCTGTTCTGGAAAGGCATTCTGGTCACCCACCTGCCTACAGAATTAAGTTTTCCTCCCACTTCAACTGGCTACTTGAGAGGACCATGCCAGGACTGGGATGAGTTTCCACCCCTACATGGGGAAGGCTGGAGACTTCATGTCACCTAAAATTTAAATGCTATTTAGATATTTGTGTACTTTAGTCATCTTCCAGGGTGCTGGTTATATTCTTCATCTTGGTTAGGGTGTTCTTTTCCAGGCATAGAATATACACAAAAGCATCCGTTTTGCACTGTATATAAGATTTGCTTCAGTAAAACAAAACAAAACAAAACAAAAAGTAATTAAAGTATATATGGCCTCTAGGCATCCAGGGCTGTGGATAACATCTCTAGCTGTCCTCCTCATGATTCTGGACTTTGAAACAGGTTATTGGTATTTTTTTTATCGGATATGAAACACCCCTAAGATAACACACATTTTGAATCAAGAGCAATTTTGGTGAGCACTCTTGTTTTGTCCTTGCAAGAATGTGCATTTTTCCTAGGTGAAAAGGAGAACTTGGAGAAGAAATGGACCTTTCAGAACAGGACATTGTGATAGGAGGTAGCAATCTTCATTTAGTGGATGAGTTTCTTTTTCTTTCTTTCTTTCTTTCTTTTTTTAAGGTGACATTTGATTTATACTTGGCAGCGTTCTAGAATGTAGTTAGTTGCATTTCAAAACTGAAAGTGTTCAGTTCTTGAGTGATTTGTGGACAGCTCCTGCTGTTAGGATCTTTTCCCAGGGTGCAAGTTCCCAAGAGAGAGCCGTGGACAGCCAGGTGACTGCCGCTGGTGTGCTCTTGGGAGGAAGGGGTGTCCCTGGTGCCACTGTGCCAAGGCAGCGGTTCCCAGCTGCTTCTCCCCTCTGGGCTCTTGAAACAAGACAGTATGCTCGAAAGACTGCTGGCCAGGTGTCAGTTTGTAACTAGACATTGTCTGTCTTTATTACATCAGCCGCTCTCTGGGCAAGCTGGAGAAGTCATTTTCTTCTTGGGGTTTCAGGCGTTGTCACCTGTAAAACGATGGAGTTGTTTGGACCCAGTGGGTGGAAGCCCTGGTTACAAATGAAACTCACCTGGGGGAGATTTAACCCAAAGAGGGAAGCAGGTGCTATAGCAGATGTTTTTCAGGGTTTCGCTTAAGAAGCATCAGTCCTTGATTCTTTAAGTCATGGAGAACATGTTTTTATTTTTATTTATTTATTTTTGTACCAGGAATTGAGCCCAGAGGCCCTTAACCACTGAGCCACATCCCCAGCCCTTTCTTATACTTTATGTAGAGATAGGGTCTTGCTAAGTTGCTTAGGACCCCTCTAAATTGCTGAGGCTGACTTTGAACTCACGAAGGAGGACATGTTTTAAAAGAGACATGCTTCTTCCTCCTCTGTCTCCCTGAAGGACACTCAAGAGTACACTTGCCTTGCAGGTAGGTCATCTGAATGTGTTCTGTAATCTGCTTAGTCCTTCCCCTTCACTTCACCTCAAGCCATCCATTCTTTTTTAGAACAAATGAGACCATCACTGGTTTTTATTATTAAGACTTTTTCTTTTGAAATATTTTTAGACTTTAAGCAGTTGCAAAAAATAACATAGAGTTCCTATGAGCCTTTTGCCCAGCTTCCCCAAAGATAACAATTTCCAGAACCAACATCACTGGCAATTATTGCACAGCTTGATTAACCCCCTCCCTGCCCTCTACGGAGGTCCTGGGATCCAGGCAATCAGTCTTGGAATCTGAAAGGGCCTAACAGCAGAGAGAGTGGTATATCTGCAACGTGGGAGTGAAACCCTGAGACGAGAGCTAAGAGCTTGTTTCCTAGTTCTTAATCCTGAGCTTGTTGTGTCTTTATGTGATACAGACTGGCAGGAAAATTAAAATAATTCCCAAATGAAAACTGATGGTTTATCTATTTAAAGTTGAGGCAGCGAATAGCTCGCAAATGCACATGCTTGTTGTTATTCCTCCTTGCGGTGGAGATGGATGGATGAATCGATTTATTTCGCTGCCTACACACCTCTGTCGGGCAAGGAAAATGAGACAGGTTGCGGAAGGTGATGAGATGTGGTTGAAACAGGCATAGCTGAGACCCAGGGAACTAAAGATTCAGCTTGTGTTCTATGGACTGAGTGAACTTGGAAGTCAATTTCTCTTTAATTTGTTGTTTTAAGATATATATGCCAGTAGGTTGTATTTTGACATGATATACATAACATGGGGTGCAACCCACTGCAGTTTTGATCCTATTCATGTGGTTGAACATGATGTGAAGTTACACCGGTCCTGTAATCATATATGGTCATAGGAAAGTTATGTCCAATTCTTTCTGCTGTCTTCCTTATTCCCATCCCCACCTTTCACCCCACCTTTGTCTAATTCAATGAACTTCTATACTTTCTCTCCATACCCTTCCTTATTATGGTTACCATCCACATATCAGAGATAACATTCAACCTTTGTTTTTTAGGACTGGCTTATTTCACTTAGCGTGATGTTCTCCAGTTCCATCCATTTACTGGTAAATGCCACAATGTCATTCTTCTTTATGGCTGATTAATACTCCATTGTGTATATATACCACATTTTCTTTATTCATTCATCTGTTGAAGGGCACCTAGGCTAGTTCCATAGCTAGGCTATTGTGAATTGAGCTGCTATAAACATGGATGTGGCTGCATCATTGTAGTAGGCTGATTTTAAGTCCTTTGGATATAAGCAGAGGAGTTGGAATAATTGGGTCAAATGGTGTTGCATTCCAAGTTTTCTAAGGAAGTCAGTCTCTGAGCCTACATTTTCTCATTTGTAGAATGGAAGTGGGTGTGTCCAGTTGACTCTGGGGAAGCTGGCTCTGAGAAGGGGGTCAGCAGGCAGGGGCTACTTGTCAAGAAGGAGCTTTGGAGCAATGTTGAAAGAGAAGGGCGGAAGCAGGCAAGATGAGGCAGAGGGAGCAGTAGAGGCCCAAGGACAGTCTTGGCCAACCTCATGGAGATTTCTGGAGCTAGAACACCCTTTAGAATACTGTCAAGTAGGGACACGAGGGCCAGGCCATTATATCCCACATCTATCAGTCTGGATGGGGAGACTGGCCTGACAGCTCTCTGCAGTGGGGATCATATTTTTCCCAATGAGTCTCTCAATTGCTGGTCAATAAGGTCTTTATTTAATGTTTTCTGGGAAGTCCATCACCATGTCCACTACCATGTGAAAGCATGAATCAAGGGAAGAATAAGATATTAACAGTCACTGGCATATTAGAGGTCACATAGCACAAACTTGCATTAAAACAGGATTCGGTGTCTTGCACGAGGTCAAACAGCAAGGTCAGGTCCAAATGAGTCCTTGTCCCTGTCCCTTGTAGGATGGGACATTTTACCTACTATATACCTGCTGGACATCCTCCTTTCCACAGTAGCATGCAGAGGACTAGGAAGACCACAAGTTGTCTTGCAGGTGTCACAAGCTAGCCTCAGCTATAGTCACAAGGGCCTGGAACCCATGTCAATTATTTCTAACAACTTTTATCTCAGCTCCTTGAGCATTTCAAATAATTTCTTCTTTCAGGCTGGCAGAGAGCCTGTCCATGGAGAATTTTCAAGGCAATCTTTTCTCTTTGGCATCTGGTTGAAAGGAGGAAGAAGTTAAAAATGCATTAGGATTAGGCTCAGTGGTGATGGTTTCTTGGTGCCTTTGGTCATAGGGGGAATTCATTAATTCATCATCCAAAGCTGGATTGACACAGCACAGAGCCAAGCCAGAGAGGACTGGGAACTGGCAGTTTCCTCTGGATTTACACAGTTTTTCTGCAGGGGTCACGGGGGGGGGGGCTGCTTTGGAGAGCCCCATGTGGCTAGATAATGAACTCCCCCTGAGAGTCAGCCTCTGTGTCCGGCAGCACATTGTAGAGAATATGAGGAAAACCAGGGGAAGCGTGCCAGAAACGGTGACATTTTGGAAGAATGTCTTATCTTGTTCCATTCACAGAAGAAAAGAAAACATCAGCGCCAGAGCCAAACCTATTTCTCTGGGTAATCCATCTTTGTTCAGTTGCTCCCTGCAAATCTCTCTTGCATTAGGCTTCCTGTCTTCAGACTAATACACACAGAGTATTCCTTGGAAATTCAATGAGACCTATGCATCTTTCGTAATTCGTATTTCTGTGTCTTATCTCCACATACTGTGCTAATATGGAAATTAATTATGTGCTCATCAGATAGCAAAATAAATTGTCAAGGTATGGGTTTCTCTTAGCATTGTTGAATGTCCTCCCCATATCCTTCCCTGCCAGCTAAACACTTAATATTATCCAAACAGGGAAATATTAACTTGCTGCAAATTCATAGGAACTGGTTTAGAGTTGAAGAAGTTCACTTTTCAAGCCTGGATAGGGCTAGCCCTGCCTGCTTAGTTGCCCCTGCCATTACCTCCACCTATGGTCCATTCGCATACCCTCTGACCTGACCTATAGAAATTTTCTGAGTGCAACACTTTCTCAGGGCTCTGTTCTTTTGTATAAGCTGGCTCCTTTTCCTGCACCCCTTTAATTTTGCCTTCTTTCTCTGAGAGACATCTACTTCACTTTTGAAGGCTGCTAAAATGTCACTTTTTCTGAAGACATTGGGTTGGGGCTTATATGATCCTTAAAGAAAAGGGAAACAATAAGACCATGTCTCTGAATGCCCTATTTCCAATCCCTAAATCCTAGTCAAAATAAGGGAACAATGACAGCAAGCCAGGGCTGGGAGTGTCCAGACACATATAATGGGTTTTCTCTTATGCACACTGGGAAATTAGTATTATCTGTAGAAAGTTACTTTCTTGCATGTAGTCCAGGACAGTTGCTCCTTGGGATGCTGGTTGTATATGCAAACCAAGCAAGCTAAATGCTGATGATGTCACTGCTTCTGCAGCCTAACATATGAAACCCCTCTCCAAGTGGTGGTGACAAGTGTGGAACTGAGGGCACTAAGGAAAGGATTGTGTCATGTCACTCATCCATCCAGCCTCCCCAGACAAAATACTCTTGAGTGAGAGGAGGCAGGGCTTGGTGAAGCACCCCAATGGACAGAGGTGCTGTCTGTCAGCCTGTCGTCACTGAACTCTTCTTGGAGCAGTCCTGATCTCTTTTAAGCTTTCCCCAATAAATCACCAGTCTCACATGCCATAAATCACCAGTCTCACATGCCATCTCTGAGAACTTCCCTTGGCCTTCAAGCAACCTACTCCACTTCCCTGGCACAACTGGGCTGTGGCTATGACACGGCTTCTTTCACAGGTTCTCATTTACCATAATATGTAGTTAAATACTGCAGGTGTCATTGGTGGTTGTGTCAGGAACACCCCATGAGGTTGAAACATTAGACATTTATTTTTTACTATTGTGGAGGCTGAGAAGTTCAAGTTTGAGGTCCTGAATCTTGCTGTGTTATCCCATGGTGGAAAGCAGAAGGGCAAGGAAGGATGAGAGAGAGAAGTGGGAAGGGTAGAATGTGCTAAAGCCATTCTTTTATCAGGAACCCCTGCCTCTAATAATAACATTATCAATTCATGAGTCCAGAGCCCTCATGATCTAACCCCTCGTAAAGTTCGCACCTCTCAACACTGTTGCATTGAGGCCTGTTTCCAACACTTGAACTTCGGGGGCCATATGCAAATCATAGCACATCCCCTACTGTGTGTGGGGGGTGTCAACTCTTCCCCAGTGGGAACTTGGTCTGCTCTTGTTGGTTTCCAAAAATAAACAGGCCTAGAAAGAGGGCAGATGGAAAAATCTTCCTCAGTGAACACAAAGAGGGATGGGTTGGAGTATGAACAAAAAGGAAATTGATTTCCAAGAGAAAATAGCTGGAAAAAAATAATTTTCCTCTGATTTAGAAGATGAAATTTTTTTTTTCATGCCTTTCTTTTTAAAAGTGCAAAAAGGCAAAGGATACTCCAGTTTAGAAGCCATGCAGAATTGTTCACAGCTCTGAAAAAGTGAAAAGTAAATTAACTTTTCTTATCCTAAAAGTATGTGTCACCCAAGGGTTGCCTCCTCTTGAAGGGTTCTAAGGTCACCTAGAATACCGCAGGGGGAAGAAACCTGTTTGCAATTTACTCCCAAGTTGTTCCTCTGTGAAATGGGAGCCCCCTTCCTCTTCATGCCCAGCTGAGCCTGGGCCTCTCCCTAACTCATGTCACCTCTGGACTCCTGGCCCTTCCCATTAATGCCACTCCCACTCTGCTGAGGGAACCGGCTTGGAGAAAGTCCCCTTCTTTCTACTCTTCCCTCCATATCTCACAACAACTGCTCTTAATGCTGCATGGGTGATCCTGATTTCCCTGAAGGGTGGGGAGAGGAAATGAGAGAGAAAGAGGAAGGAGGAAGGAAGTCATTTTGAAATCGCCCTGGATCTGCCTCTGTGTCTAGTCTGTGGTATGTCTATGGTCAGTGAGAGAAAATTTACAGTCCTTCAGGGAGGGGACATGTCCCTGTTCCTAGCTTTGTTCCCCACTGCACATCCTCCTCTGAAAGACATCAGGGGACTACAATGAACCGTTTCTACACCATTTCTTTGGAACATGGTGGCAATGTCGCCCCCCTGTAGTTTTGCGGTGGAACAATCCTAGAGAGAAGCACTTTCAAACTGCCAGGGCTTCAGGAAAATCTTGCTACCTTGCTCCCAGAGGCTGGTCTTGTCTGTTTCCCTTCCCTCTAATCACCATCCCCAATTTTTCCCCTATTTGTGGAGACAGCCATCTCTGGAACCAGACATGGACACAGCAGTACGTGTTCTCAGTGACCTTTGGCACTTGTGCTCTTCCTGCCAACGCAAGGTTTATTCACAAATTCACCTGCCAAGTTTATTCACCAAGGTTATTCTTTCTGTTGTTCTGAGGGTAACTATTGACTCAAATACACAAACTCCCAGAGACACACACTAATTCATTCAGATGGTACAAGCTCTCTAGCCCATGTTAATAAAGTAAAATGTTTCCCTACATAGAACAATTACCCATCCCACAGTGGAGAGCACTACTTTCTATTAACTGCATGACCATCAGAGAACACTTCCCTTCCCTCCCATGTCCCAGGCCTCTTTCCAGGATCCAGTGCGACTATGTGAAGGGATAGTGTCTGCCACGGACCACTGACTCATTAGTAACAATGTAAAAAATAACAATGTAAAAAAATAGTAGTAACAATGTAAAAAATAATGAATAATATGATTATTCAGGGCCCTGAGTTCAGACTGTAGTCCTGGGTCAGTTGTCCTCATCCTGTTAGGGAAGCACTGAGAGGATTCTTGTGCTAGCAACTCCTGGGGGACCAGCACTTATTCTCAGGCTTTGTACATGGCTCTGTACATTAGATTCATGGCTCCCATGAGAGCCCTCCTGCTCCTTCTGGGCCCAGCCTTCTGCTCATTCTCACTTTTGCAGAAGAAAGGTAAGCAATGGGCTCTTCTCCTGCCTTCTGTGAGCTCCTCTGTGGCTGCAGGAAGGTCACAGGAAGGCCAGACCTCTTTTGTGACTGTGATAGCCCAGACTGGAAAGCAGTTCAGCATTTAACACTACCCATCATGCACCTGGGGTTTGAGGGTTGTGGGGAAAAGGTCCCCTTTCAAAAAGGAAACAGGCCCTTACCACATGGAACTCATTTGGAACTTGTGTCTCCTCTCCTTTCCCTTTCTCTAGCCTCCCTATCCTCTCCACTCCCTTCCTCTCCCCAGCCATAACTTTTCTTTCCTTTAATTTTGCAAATTCTGGTCAAGACCCAGCATCTTACTTCAGTATGCTTCAGCTGGTCTCATGTATGTAGTTTGAAATGCTCTACTGAATACAGACAAGATTACAAATGGCCATGTGATGGGGCAGAGTCAGGTTGGGCACAAGGCAGAGGCAGGAAGGAAGTTCTGGGTGATGCCCAAGAAGGAGAGGGACCATTGAGTTGCAAAAGTAGGAAAGGTGTCCAGGGAGGAGGTTGTCAGAAACCTGCCTCAAAATCTCAATGAAATTTCAATAGAGTAGGGATGAGAGGGATAAGGTATGAGGCTAAGAGAAGGATGCACCAGGAAGGTGAAGCAGCAAGTGCAATTGTGACTGCGTGACAAACTATTTGAGTGACTTTCTGCCTCCAATTCCTCATCTGTAAAATGGGGATGTAATTGTGTCAACCTTGTAATAATGTGGGGATTAAATCAGTCCATGTGAAGCACTTAGAAAAACACCTACTATGTTAGAAACATGCAATACTAATTCATTACTATTATATTACATCGTTTACACACAGCTTTAAAGTCATATTTGAGACACTCAAATGCTTCATCTATTCACAATATCTCTGAGAAAAATGAAATGGAAGACAGCTTCTACCAAGAAACCTCTAAAAATCAAGGAGTTATAGATATGGATTCCTTAGGCTATTGAATGGTAGAATAATAAAAGCAAAAATAAAGCATTTATTAAATGTCTGAGGATGGCCATAAGCACTTTACGTATCCTCACATCTAACAGTAGCTATAGTCAGAAGCAAAGCCACGCAGACCTAAGACCTGGACAAATTGATTCTTCTTAGGGAGAACTCTGCCTCCACCAGAAGAACATTGATAGGGGAAAAGGCTGTTCTCAGGCTGAGAGGAAGCTCTGTAAATCTCAGCAGTCTGGGGAGACCATCCTGTGGAAGATGGTGGGTCCTGAGAAACAACTGCAGTGACCTCTGGGACCATGGCCATTCTTTGTGCTTCACAGAGCATTTCCTGGTAAGCCTTTGACCCCCACTTTGAAAGCTGACCTGAAAATTTGCCACCTCTGAGTTTGTAGAAATCCTGGGCTGCACATTGTTTAGCTGCCTATTTCCTAGTTGATAACCTAGGAAGTTCTACCAAGCTCCATGGCTGGTGGCACTGACCTCCTGATCTTGCTTGTAGATTACAACATTTGCCATTCTCTTCCTGTATATTCAGCTACATGGAGGCTAACTGAAGGCCATACATGAAAATGTACCTTTACCCACAGCATCACCTCTCAGGCCTTCAGTCTGAGCCTGCTAACTCTCACAGTAGGTATGACTTTGATTGGTCCAATAGCTCCCTTTCTGTCTTGAAGCAGATTATAAGTACCAATTAGAAGGGATCAGGATACATATTTGGTGATGGTGCTAAAGATGAGCAATGCTGACTACAAGACTAGGAAAGAAGGAGAAACTGAAACTTAGACTTAATAGGTGCCTATGCATGGGAAGTCTATTGCCTAGAGGCTTTGCAGGGCATAACTACTCCACGTGGCTTTGTGGCCCTGTTCATGATGTCCCTGGAAGGAAGAGACCCTGTGTTCTCAAGGTGAAGTTAACAATGGGAGAAGGCAGCAGCATCTCTAAATGGAAAGAAGGTGAGAGAATGACTCAGGTGTGGGGTCAGCCCCCACTCCACCACTTAGCAGCTTTGTGACCTTCAGCAAGTCACCGATCCTTCTTTGAGCCCCAGTTTCCTGTTTGCCAACTGGGGGTGAAGTACATAATAATAGAACATCTGCCACTGGCTTCTGGTGAAGACAAGATAATATAGATAGAAAGTCCTCTGTGTGCTGAAAAGCACTAAATAAATGTTTGAGTTTAATTATTCAACTCAGTGTTTGAGGGGAAAGGAAGGAACGTGCAGTTAGATTTAAAAATAGTTCTCTCCAAAATTAAAGAAAATGAGTTTGGGAATAGAAAGGGACAACTTTCAGTTTGCTAAAGAATTCACTTATGTGAAGTTTTATTTTTTTTTATGAAGTTTTTGTTTTATATGTACATATATAGATAGAGACATAGGTATAGACATAAAGACATACAGAGAGAGTGAATGTCAGCTATGAACAGAGGTCCTAGAGTCACATGACACTCATTCATTCATTCATTCACCCATTCATTCATTTGCTGAGCATATACCACGGAGCAAGTTCTAAACTATCTGTTGGAGATACAACGGTAAGAAAAGACCAATGTGGTCCGTGGTGTTTTTAGTCTAGTGGGGAAAGTAATAATCCCATCAATGAGGCATAGTTCCAAACTGCAATGGTGACTCTGAAGTATGGCATAAGGGAGCCAGTGTGCCTGGGTTTAAATGTAGTTTGACATTGTTCATTGGACTTAACTCCTTTAAGCCTCAATTTTCTCATCTGCTAAATGGGAAAGAATAATATTCTGTGAGTTGTTGCAAAGATTCAATGAGAGAATACATTTAAAGTAGGGTTTCTTAACCTCAGCATGATGACATTTGGGACTGAATTATTCTTTTTAGTGGGAACCTGTCCTGTATATTTTAGAGTGTTTAGCAGTATGCCTGGATTCTACCTACCATAGGCTAATAAGTACCGTTGTACTGAAACCACCAAAAATCTCTCTCAAATACCCCCTTTTGACCTTATTTGGGAAACACTGGTTTGTAGTACTTGGAACAGTGTCTGGCATGTTGAATATTCAATGTATGTTAGCATTTAAATTTTTCATTAAGAAAAGAAAAATAAGGGGTTAATATCCTAATATTATCATTGAAACCTAATCTTGGAAGAATAAATGAATTTGTGTCAACCTGGATTTCCCTGTCTCTAAAAAATGTTGATTACCACACATACCTTACTTAAAGGATGCTAAATAAAATAATGTGCCAGGTATTAATTCAGTTCCCTATAAGGGCATTGAAAATAATTACTGTGTTATACTTTGAATGTCCCTATCAAAACTTGTGTTGAAATTTAATCCTCAGTGTGAAGTATTAAAAAGGGTGGAAATTTAATTTGACTATGCTATATGAAGGTAGAACTTTGAGGAATTAACTAAAGTTCAATGAGGCCATAGGAATGGGCCCAATTCAGTGGAACTGGACTTTATAAAAAGAGGAGGAGATGTTTAGCTACGATGTTCTGTCTTGCCATGTGTTGCTCTGGATCACCTTGGAACTCTGCAGAGTTTCAATCTGCAAGAAGGACCTCAGTAGATGCAGCCTTCCAACCTTGAACTTTCCATCCTCCATAACTGTGAACTGAGTAAACTTTTATAAATTACTCAGTCTGTGGCATTCAATTACAGTGGCAGAAAATGGGCTGAGATAGACTGTTTCTTTAAGGCAGGGTACAGCAAACAGCAACCCATGGGCCAAATCTGGTCCACCATCTGTTTCTGTACAGTACAAAACTTAAATGGCTTTTTAACTTTTTAAAAATTTTATTATTAAGTTGCAACTTGCATAACATAGAATTAGCCATTAACCATTAACCATTGTTGGGCTGGTGATGTAGTGCTTGCCTAGCCCTGGGTTTAGTTTCCAGCACTGGTGGGAGGGGGCAGAGGGGGTGAGGAAAAGAAAAAAAAAATCAATCATTAAAAAATGTTAAATGTATAATTCAAGAGGCAATGGTTTTTAAAATTTTAAGTGGCTGGGGAAAAAAATCAGCAGCAGAAGAATATTTCTCGCCATAAGAAAATGCCATAAAATCCAAATTTTAGGGTCTTTTCTGAAGTTGTGTTGGAATATAGCCCTAGCTTACTCTATGGCTCTTTTCTGGCTACAAAGGCAGCATTGAGCAGTTGTGATAAAGACTGTAAAGCCTGACATATTTATTCCCCATGTGATCCTTTGCAGAAAAGTTTGATGGTCCCTGCTCATAACAGGACTAGCAGAGCTGAACCACTTCCTTGGGAAAAATATGAGCTTCTTCCTGCTTTTATATCCTGGTTGCTGACTTTAGTGAATAATGGAGTTCACTAAATAGTATGCACTGCTGGCCTTTCCCACCCCCGCCCACCACCACTAATTTGGTATAGTCATTAGGATCTGTAGTCTTGTGAACATGGAGGCCCATGAAGAGGGCTGTGTCATGAGGACCAAGGGCACACGCAGGGCTTCTTGCTGTCTAACTTTCAGTTCCTCTTCTTAACTTCCTTCTGTGTCTGGGGCTTCATGCAGCTGTGTTTGGGCCTGAACAGTTTCAGTTTGGAAGGCTTCATTGTTTCAATTTCAAGTCATTTACTAGGACTGCCCTTTGGCCATTTATCCTCAGTGCCACCCATTTTTTTTCACCTTCGATATAATTTTCTGTCACATATCATAGGTGAAAACATTTGAGTGGCCTACTTTCATTGTTGGTCTAAATCAATTGACCATGGGACACTGACAGGTTCAAGGGTTATGAAAGGGTTCTCAGCAGGGCTTGTTTCATGGACTGAGTGATTTGTGAAGTTTGTTAAAATATGGAACAAATGCAATGGATAAGGAAATGCTGGGGATATAACACCTACAGAATTATTGATATCAAAAGCCAAAGTGTATAAAAGCAATGAATTATGGTACCCCACCTAGAAGTTAACTCTCTCCTAAGCCCCACCCAACAAGCTACTAGTATTTTAAATTCCGCAACATTGGAAAAATCAATTTCCTAGAAAATCTCTGAAACCCCCTTGAATTGCCCTTGCATTTAAATAGGACTAGGCTATCCAGCCAGCCTGCCTCAACAAATTTTTCCCCTTTTGCCTACCAATCCTACATTCTGTCACTGACAGATACATACTTAGGCTACTAAGACAGTATTGTCATTTATTTTCTATATCCATTGTGCAGTTGGATGATTGTTGCAATAAGAACTTAGGAAAAGCAATTATCCAGCAATTTCTTAAATGACTTCAAACCATCCCTGAACCCTTCATGAAGAAACATACTTCCCTCCTTTGCCCAAGTATGTACTGAATTGAGATGTGACTTTGCAAATTAAATATAGCAATGCACTGCAGGTTGAATGTGGGATGTATGGGCCAGATGTTCCTATCTCAACCATCTTGAGTGGAAAACTGGTAACAACAAACTATCCAGTTTGAATTTAATCCTTGTAGAAGTCTTATCTGTCCACGGGCAGCTGCCCGAATGAGATAGGGAGTGACTTGCTAAAATCAAAGTCAAATTGCTTCTGCCGCCACTTTGATGTCCAGCATTTATTTTTAAAATAATCAGAAGTGTGCATGGATCCTTTATTAATAACTTCCTTAAACAGGATATCTTAGTTTGAGGCCAGAGTCCACATACCCCTAGACACTAAGTAAAGAGGTCATAAAAATTTAACTCTGAAGACAGGCAGGTTATTGTTTTGTTGAGAACTATGCCACCTTAATGGGTATGTAATCTCTCTTTGCTTCATAGTTTCCGATAGCATCAGCTTCAGCATTATTTCCAGGGTCCCGACAGAGATTCAGGTCTCTGTTTACCTGGCCAATGCATTGTTTTTCCTCTGAAGCACATTCCCATTCCCGATTCCTCTAACCTTTTCTACCATGATCAAGAACTCACAGCAATTACAGAGATGAGTTGAGTCAGTGAATAGCCCAGGATGTTGTAGCAGCTAAAGCTGCTTCTCAAGGACTATCTATTTTCTCTTGCCACTAACCAACCATAAAATAACTGTATGAGTTAAAAAATAAGGCTCCTGATTAGAGAAGGGCCATCAGGATAACAGCAGGTTGCTTCCTTCACCCTGTTCACAACCTGTTTATTCACCTTCAGGCATCCATGACTCCAAAGTCCTTTCTACCTGTCAGTTTATCAGCCGGAGGAGACATCTGGGAATGTGGAGGGGAAAAGAACAAATCAGGACGGCCTGTGTGTGTCTGCATTATCCAACACAGCAGCTTGTCTTTGCATATGCTCTCTGCTTGTAGTACAGGGAAGCTGGTCCAGAAACTACCCAGGGCTCCATCAGGTGCTGTATGCCTTTTGCCCACAAGCAAACTGAATATATCAATCTTCTCAAGGTCAAGTAGTAATCCTATGTCTTTGTTACAATCTGCTTCTTTTCTGAAGAGTCCAAGACTTTCTGTAGATCAGTGGTTTTCAAACTTCATTGTGCTTCAGGATCCCTTGGAGGGCTTTTATTTAACACAAAGCGCTGGTCCACATCTCCAGCTTCTCATTCAGCAGGTCTGAGGCCTAAGAATCTGTTTCTAGCAAGTTCCCAGGTGATGCTGATGTGGATCTGGTGACCACACTCTGAGAATCACTGCATAGAGGAAAGCACACATTATTGCTTTGCCAAAATATTGCTCCAAAAATATACTGCTCAGTGTAGATTTTTGTCTTCAATGTTATGGGACAAGTTTTCCAATTTTTATGTAACAGCTTAAACATTAAGTTCCAACCACAGAACCCATAAGTTTGAAAGATTTGGCAAGGTAGAGAACAAAAATTAGATTAAGCTAGATTGAAGTAGAAATTTCAACGAAAACCTTTAATGGCCTGAAGCCTTTCTAATGATAATGGTGAGAGTGTAATTATGTAGACAACAAGCTCAGCCCATGTGAAACTGTAAGAAGATGCCAAGGACAGTTCTAGCTTACATTCCAGGTGTGACCCCTAGGCCCATCATGGTCAGCTTCCTATTTTTATAAGGTTTAGAAACTAAAAAATTTGACTTTGTTTGTTTGTACTGGGAATTGAACCCAGTAGTGCTCTACCACTTAATTACATCCCTGGCCTTTTTTGTTTTTTTTTTTACTTTGAAACAGGGTCTCACTCTGTTGCCCAGGCTTGACTTAAAATTGTGATTCTCCTGCTTCAGCCTCCCAAGTAGCTGGGATTACAGGCATGGACTACCATGCCTGGATGGTTTTTGCATTTTTAAATGGTTAACAAAGGCGAGAATGTCTCACAAAAGGTGAAAATTACATGCACTTCACATTTCATGGTCCATGAAGTTTTACTGGAACATGGCTATACCAGTTGTTTCTGCACCATCTATGGCAGAGTTGCAACAGAGATGATATGACTCACAGGGGCCTAAAAGATTTACTATCTGGTATTTTACAGAAAGTTTGATGACTCCCTACTCTAGAGTGACATACACTTGATTGAGTAAGGACCTTGACTGAGTAAAGACCAAGTAAAGCCCACAATGCAGTCATCAAGAACTGTTAGAGGATGTAGGCACAGTGGCTTGGGACTGGGGCAATGGAGTGGACAAGCTAGGTCTCCGTGTTCCCACAGGCCTATTAACCATCATTGCAGTTGACTGGGTCTCCCAGATAGGCCTTTTCCCTTGGCCTCTATTCATGTTTCTTGTTCCCCAGTGCCTGAGATCTTGTTCATCTGCATCTTCATCAATATTCAGCAAATGATTTAATAACCAGTTCTCCAGATTCAGCAGGGGCACTGGAAGACAAGTTAGAACTGGGTTTGTCTAATGGACCTTTTAATGATCCTGTGTCTTATCTTCTTAGTTTTACTGTAAATGTTCATTTGGAGCAATTCCATAGTTTGGGTACAGTCCCCCAATAGAAAACCAGGTGTAAGAATGCCCAGAAAGATGCTACATATCCATCAGTGTGATTACACATAGGCCCACACACTTCGAAAGGTTGTCATATAACCGAACAATAGGTTGGTGATAAGTGTGAAGCCTCACCATCAGCTATGTATGACCACTAATTGAATAGTAGCAAATTATCCAAAGATACAAAGATTAAGTGAAAAATACTTTATTGTAATACTGAGTAAATTTTTTTTTGCATGTATTTTCAAAGTCTCAAGAATGACTAACAACTTGGCCTATTTTCCCCAAGCAGACAATTAAAAGATACTTGATTCAAACATGAAGTTTAATTGATAAAAGTCATAAAGAACTAAGGCTTAAAAGGAAATCTGCGTACTTTTCTGGTCATGAAAACATGTACATTTTTCTTGTATAAAATTAAAACTTGTTAATTAAATTGCTTTAAAAATAAGAATTCAATTTTTTTTCAGCTTAATCTTATGCTGAAATTTTTTTGATATGTTGATAAAAGAACACAGGCCAAGAAATAAAAAATTGTGGTTTTAGCAAGAGCAAAAATGTGGGGATAATTTTTGATATAAAGAGTCTTTTGTGACTCTCACTTTTTTGAAACATTTTTCAAATATGGAAGCCTTTGTATAATATTCCTTTTAAACTTCAAAACATGGTTAAAAACATTTACATATGAAAATGAAAAATTTAACATTTTATTTTAACATTAAGAATGTGATTTCCTGTTTTTCTCCATAGAGAAAAGAGCAATTGCTTTATGCAAATGTAATGTAATATGGGATTTCAATTGAAATGCATTGTAATTGTATTATGCTAGTTGCAATGGTAAGAAATTATGTCTCTTGTGAATTAGTGCTAGTCAAAACCCAATAATCTAAAAAAATATGCATCTAAGAAAGTGCTCTACTTGAACATTTTAGATACATTTTATTTTATGTGAACAGGTATTATGGTTTTATGGTTCAAGAAAACTAAAACAATACAAGAAGGATATGCTTTAAAATGTTTCCTATCATCCTTACTCCGATCCACTCCATCTAGCTTGTGCCCAATGGGTAACCATTTGTGTTACTTTAAAGTTTATCATCCTAGAGTTTCTTTTCATGTATGAGAAAATATGAATATTCATTCTCATTCCCTTATTTTTCCCCATATAAAACAAAGTAGTAAAGGTACCATTAGATACTTTGCTTTCTTCACTTACATGTTTCTTTGTCATTCACACACAGCCTCCATGTTCTTCTTTTATTTGCATGGTATGCTGTTAAGTGGCTTTACCAGAGTCTGTTCAAACCTTCCTTCACTGCTGGGTCTTGCTTGTGTCTAGATTTTTGCTGTTATGCCCATCAAGAATGTTTTAAAGTTTTCCTTTATGGCTTTTTCACATTTCCTGTTAAGCAACCAGTTTTCCTTTACATGTAGTTCTGTTTCTTGTTGTTCTGAGTAAAAATTAAGATGTAATATCTGTCACATTTTTCTCTTTTTCATGAAATCATGTGTTGTCTGTGATGATATTTACTAGTATTCTTTTTTTTAAGAGAGAGAGAGAATTTTTTAATATTTATTTTTTAGTTTTTGGTGGACACAACATCTTTATTTTATTTTTATGTGGTGCTGAGGATCAAACCCAGCGACCCGTGCATGCCAGGCAAGCACACTGCTGCTTGAGCCACATCGCCAGCCCTATTTGCTAGTATTCTTAATTTGCTCTTAGAAGTTTGAATATAGATATTGGTGTAATCAATATTTCTGTTTATATAAAGGCCTCTTGAAACTTGGCATTCCATCTTGGATTGTCTTTCCTGAGATATAAGATTCCTAATAGTATAGGAATATATACATTAATATAGTATATGAAGTAATACCCTTATATAAAATTAAAACAACTTTGTTTATAAGTATCCTTCCTTGGTAATGACATGGAATTCTAACATACTAGGTATTCTTTAAAATATCCCAAAGTAAAATGAAAAACTTTAACTATTACTGGTCCAAAATGACACTAAGATTCTAATTTATGAATTGTAAACTTTGGTATAGTAATACATGATGTAACTTATCATCTAATGGAATATTTATTGACCATTATAAAAAAGAAATACTGTAGTTCAGTTCAGAAAAAGTGTAATGATAATGTAAAAAGTTATAATACCAGGTCAAAATTCTGTAAAGAAAAAATTTAACTAAATGAGTAAAAACATGCAAGTTTAATATTGCTAGAAATTCAATAATAGAAAGCACAAATTAGTTGGCCTATCTAGATCTCATGTGTAGCTGAATATTGCCAGCAAGAAAATACTGGTAGTGAAGGCTACTCCCTCTTGAGAACTTAGAACTATTATCTGTTAGACTGTCTATACCTTTGAGTTGAAAAATAAACAAGAACCATGAGTCTATACCAAACTGCAGATAAATATTTTTAAAATCACACAGGATGTAGGATGATGAGAGAATGTAGGACAATTATTTAAAATTTGTTAATTAAAAAATTTGTATTAAGTGAGAGCTACTACTGGGCACTAATGCAAAGAGTTCTGGGGATACATTAGAATGCAAATTACTTACACTGCCATTTTTTGGCAAGATGCATTTTAAGGGTAGAAAGAAAAGCAAATATTCTATTTTACTTAGATAATATTGCTGTTATGTTAACATTAGTCTTGTTATTTTGGAATTTATTTCTGGTTAAAGTAAATAAATAAGTTCTTATTTGTGAGAATAAGATATTTAATATGAGAAAAATTTAACATCAATGGTCACTAAAGAATCAGTGTGCACACACATCATCCAATCTCACATTGGAAGTCATTATTTTGCTCTCCATTTGGAAGATGACATTCTGTATTGTGATTTTAAGTCAGAAAAAGCCGTGAAAAATGTTCAAAGTTCAATTTTCTAAAATTGTAAGTATCAGTAACAGTTGTAAAACACAAAAGAATATGAAAGACAGCAAGATCCTATCAAGTTCAAAAATCTTTAGTAGTAAATGAAAAAAAATATTTGTATATAATTACAAATATTATCCCGTAAATCATATAGACCATGGTTAACATTTAGGGGGTAAATTGTTCAACCAGCAAATATAACCTTAATTATCAAGTTCCAACAGCAGCCATCAGTTTCTGGGACCATGGTGGTCTAAGTACACAAAATGATCATATCAAAGATATCTGCCAGGAGTGCTATATAAACTACTGTTTTAAAAACCTTCTTAAAAGCACTGGGGAGTTGACAAGGAAATAAATAATTTGCAGGCCAAAGTCTCAGTAAGAGAAATGTACAGAAAGCAGCCTCAAGAGACAGAGAGGTGGAAAACATGAAAAGCAATCAGGAGTCATGGAGATAGAATGAGAAGGTCCAGCATACATGTAATTTGAGATCCAGAAACAGATGAAGAGGTGAAGAAAGAGATGAAGACTGGGTCAGAAGCAATGTGATAAAACATAATTGTTGAGAATATTGCTCAAATGATGACCAATCCATAGACTCAAGAAGTACCATCATATTAAAAATATTAAAAACATAATTGTTGTGAATATTACTCTTTCATCATTTAAGTCCACAGACTCAAGAAGTACCATAATATTAAAAATATTGAAAAGAGCAGAAAGAAATCCACATTCACACAACACAAGGCAAAAATAGCTTAAAAGCAAGCAAAGAGAAAAGATGGATTACCACCAATGGAGCTTCTGTTAGTCTTGAGACCTGACTTCTCAACAGTAAATGTGGGTGCCAGAAAACCATATCATCACTGTGGTGGAAGAAAACAGTTGCCAAATCAGAACTCAGTACTGGTGAAAATATCTTTAAAGTATGAGGGCTAAAATCAAGAAGGACTGATTTATGGTCCACTTAAGATATAGTGAAGACAGTAAGGAAATCTTGAAGAACTGGTCAGAGATGTATGCCTAGTAACTCAGTACGGGGAGTTCACTGAGTTTTAATAGGTCCTTTATGATTTTCAACAATCTTTGTTAGCTGTTGTAGCTTGTTGCCTCTTGCCAGAAAAAAAAAAAAATGGTTCCCTTGCTACCCTGAGGTCTTGACCTGATAGATGGTTCCAATATGACATTCATCTGTGTCATTTAGAGAGGAGGGGGAGAGAGAAAGTGATTACAGACGAACTTGAAGTACTCTCTGTAGAATAAATCTGCCCTCCTTCCTCATCCTCCAATAATTGAAATGCATATCACAGAGACCTTGGAAAACTAGTGAGAACCTTATGATTTATTTCTGTTGGACAAACAAATACTGTGACCCCTTTGAAAGTCAGCTGTAAGTATGTTTTACTAATATCTCTTTGGAAACTCTTAACTCAGGCTCTATTTTAAGAGAACTTCACAAAAGATTTTGCCATGTTGGAATGTTTTGCTATGATCAGCTTGCTTCTTCATTTAATATGCCTTAAAAAATCCACTGTTCCTTTTGAGTACTGGGTCTCTCTGCCTTTTTTTTTTTTTTTTTTGGTACCAAGGATTGAACTCAGGCACACTCGACCACTGAGCCACATCCTCTGCCCTATTTTGATTTTCTTTAGAGACAGGATCTCACTGAGTTGCTTAGAGCCTCGTTTTGCTGAGGCTATCTTTGAACTGGCCATCCTCTTGCCTCAGCCTCCTGAGCTGCTGGGATTACAGGCATGCACCATCACGCCTGGCCCCTCTGCCACTTTTTATTTTGAGACAGAATCTCACTAAGTTGTTGAGAATGGCCTTGAACTTGCCATCTTCCTCTTCAGGCTAGGAGTTGCTAGGATTAAAGGTGTGTGCCACCATGTCTACCTGGCATTTTCATTATTCCTTTGGATGACTTAAATATTATATGCCTAGAAATGCCTGTCAAGGAACTGATAAAGTGATAGAAATTTTGTGCTGTGTGGGTTTGCTTCATTCCTTCCTGGATGAGACATTTTAGTAAACAACAAGGGTTTCCTCAAAGTCTAGTATCTGAGGTTTTATTTTCTACAACAATTCATCAAAATTACTCTTGAGTCGAGCAGTTTAACAAGCCCATGATATAGTGGCTAAGACCCTATGGTCATCTTCACGGGAAAAAAATATCATCTGTAAACTGCTTTAAAAGGAAGATGAATCTTGTAACTAGAGAGACTCTCATTTTTGGGGGTACCCTGACTGGCAACTTTGCCGAGGTGAATTCCACTGTTATAGTTGAATAGAATGAGAAATTTGAAGTTGAATAGAGTATGTATGAGAATCAGGGCACAAAGCAGATAAGACTAAGAAACAAAAATAAGACCAAAACACTTTGGGAAAACATATCTATTATCATAGAGTAAGGTTTCTTAACCTTTCATCTGCCTGGTACCCCTTTGGCCGTTTGGTGAGGCCTATAAATCCCTTTAAATGCAGAAAATACAATACATAGGATTTCAGAGGAAGCTGATTACATTGAAATTCGGTTGTCAAAATATAAAAAGGAAACAAATTTGAGATACACTAACATACACACTTTGTTATTAATGTTGTCCATAAAAAGGTCTCATAGTGATGGTCTGATCACTGCCACAAATTTTGAAGTAGTGGTAAGCGTAGACGATGTAGTTCCAGAGGAAAACAACTCTGTGATGTGAAAAAGCCCTGCAATTTCCGTTACTGGGAAAGCCACAGCTGAAGCTGACACTGGTGCCTACATTAATATTAATAGCATTTGTGCCCAACCAAAGTAATAGACTAGATAAAGAATTTTGCTCAAGGGTATAATGTAAGTTTCCTCTTTCTCCATGTAAATCTCTAGTAAGGATTACCTTCGGATGCGATGCTTCCATTGTGTGGATTCTCCGGGAGGATGTCAAGGACAAGGGAACAGAGTGCAAGCCCAGTCTTCTGCCAGTTCTCAGTTCCAGAGCCTTTACTGAGGGTTTGGTGGTCCACAGCACTGGCCAGCTGAAGGTGAAATCGTGGAGTCATCTTGCACACGCACAGTGCAGGTGGCCAGGAAGGACACACAATGAAGATCTGCGCCTAAAAACCAGGAAATAAACACATTAAATAGTTTCCCAAAGGTACACCGAGAGCCTTTATTATGAAGGTTGAAAGGGTTTTGTGATTCCTTCCACCTCCTCATATCTGAGCAGCACTTTTAACTTCTCAAAGCATTTTTCCATCCATTATCTAATTTGTTTTTCACAATCACCCTCGGGTTGGCAGTGCAGCTATTATTCCTTTGCTGCTTCTTCTAAAAATACATATTTAAGACACAGATTTACCAGAATCGGAGCAAAAATTGAAGGTGGGATAAGCGGTGATATTTCTGAGAAGAACCAAACTACTCCATCCTCTAACTATTTGAATGAAATGAAAAATTTCACATATAAATATTTGCCTCTTGCTGCTATAAAAGAGAAAATGCAGTACTAAGAGCTTATTAAAGGAGAATGCATTTGGAGGTTGAATTTTTCCAAAAAAACTATATGTTTATAAAAAATTCAAACAACACAGAAGCATTAGGGAAAATATTTTAAATCCCACCGCCTCAGTAAAAATACATGCAATTTGTATAAAGTGGAGCCCAGTAAAAGAAAAAAAAAAATAAAAACAGTTATTTGAGCATGGATAAATTAATATGAGGAATTTTAACTATGTTTAAAATTGTTTACAAGGTAACAGGAATGGTAAGAAGATAATCCCTTCTGCAGCATACTGCAACCCGTTGGACAAATCCAGCCTGCACCTGTTTTTGTAAATACAATTTTATTAAAACACAGCCATACTCATTTATTTGCATATTGTTTATGGCAGTTTTTGTGCTATACTCACAGAGTTAAATCGTCTCAACAAAGACCATATGGACTGTAAAGCCTGAAGTATTTACCATCTGTTTGGTCTTTTGCCAGAAAGGTTTGCTGACCCCTGATCAGTATGAAGGCAGAGGGGGTAACAATTGCGGAAAGCAGCTTCTACCTCCAGAATGGGGTGAACAAAGACAAGGATTGGAATTATTGAAACATAGAAACTTGGAGGAGTCAAAATGAGACTCTGAAGGCAGTGTGCTGTCTGGCTGCTGCTGGTGTTTCTCAGGGTTAGGAGATTTCCAAGTGCTGGAAAACTCAGATTTATTAGAATGTTTGGGTGAAGAAATGAAGCTCAAAGAGGGTAACAGCTTTGCTTGCTATCACACGCCCTTCCCTCCAGTCCCTTATGGAAAGGGATTTTTGGAATGGGCTTCAAGGAAAGGAGTGTGGAGAATGATGGGGTGGGAAGGACATTCTCACTTGGGGAACACCTCACAGAGATAACACAATGCAGTGTAAAGCTTGGAAGAGCCCGTGAAATGTTTCCTAGATCCCTGTGCCCAGGTCCCAGCGCAGACAGATTAAACCATGATCTCTGGGTAGGGCCCTCAGGCATCTGTATTTTTAAAATCTCACCATGTCATTCCAAGATGCAGCCCAGGCTGAGACCAAGTGTTGATAATTGTGGCATTCACGCAAGTTCACCAAGCTCTTTCTTTTTCTGCCTCACTCTTGGAGGGATTTCATTGTTTGGGGGTAGAGGAGACCACTTCTGCATATGGTGGGCAGGTGGCAATGGGTGGCAGAGAAGTGGTAGCCCCTTATCCCTCAGAAAGTAGACTCAGGCATGTTGTTTTGGGTGCTGAGGCCAACAGGGGTGGGTGGCTTTCTCCAAACTGCTTGCTAACATCATGATTTCATCTCTGGTGTCTCCAGAGCAGTCTAGCCCTTAAAACAACTCCTCTCACTGAGCGAGATCACTTTCAGAGCCTTAACACCTGTGTAATGAAGGAAAAGCAAATCCTCCTGAGGGAGAAAACTCCTATACAAGAGAAGGCTGGGCAGGAAAGTAATAGGTAGCTTTACATAGGAGACCAAGAGGATGGATTTGCTGAGCAGCACAGCCTGGGACTCGCACAGCAGAACTTGTAACTGGGTATTTATGGGTCTTAATGAATGATGCTTTTACATGGGAGAATACGCTAGAAGGTAGACTGAAAAAGCAAGCCTGATTCTTCTTTAAATTTTTTTCACAATAAAAAAATAGTGCACGTTCATTATAAAAAAAGAATTTAGAAACTACCAAAAAACACAAAAAAAGAAAATTATCACCTTCATTCTACTAATTCAATATGACTACAGGTAGAATTTTGGGGCAATCAGCCTGGACTTTTAATGCATACATAAAATAGAATATAGATGATGCATAGCAAAACTTTCACTAGATTGTCTACCCTTGTGCAATTTTAAACTTAATATGAGCATTGTCATGGGCAGCATTATTTTTAATGGTTTATTGGATT
Source organism: Callospermophilus lateralis (assembly GCF_048772815.1). NCBI lineage: Eukaryota > Metazoa > Chordata > Mammalia > Rodentia > Sciuridae > Callospermophilus > Callospermophilus lateralis. The sequence goes on along the minus strand of NC_135313.1, from coordinate 108,478,426 downwards.
CGGTCATCATATCACATAGCATATTAAGCCATTTCCCATCCTTGGACACTTGGGTTTTAATTTTCATTGTTATAAATATTATAATAAACATTCTTGCAGACAAGTTTTGAACCATATAGTTGAAGGTTTTTCAGTTTGTCTGAAGTTCCAGGATGTGAGCTCTTATAACTTCTGCCTGGAACACTTTCCTCTCTCTAGTTTCTAAGTTGACTTTTATTTATTTTTCCAAGTCTGAGCTTAGAATGTCAGTTATTCCAAGGAAGCCTTCCTGACCCCAAGGCTAGGTTAGATCTGTCAGTTAAAAGCCTTGGTAGCAATTTGAACTTTTCTTCCACAGTATTAGCACATTTATTTCTATCTTGTTTTTAATGAGGCCCCCAAACTTTCAATAACGTTGGGTCCATGGGAAATATTCAAGCATTTGCTCTTTGAATTCATACATATATTAATCCTTCTAAGCTGGGTTTTCAGGTATCTTATCATTGTTCAGAGAGAGAATTCTATAGAAGACTGATTTAGTTCTAGTTCACCCACAGTTTAATTCATGTTGCAGATGAGGACACAAAGACCAATACTGGATCACCCCAAATGTTGGTTAACTAGCTATGTTTACCTGGTGGCTATTGTCAACTCTACCAACCCAGGCCAGTCAGCTCAGAAAGCATGACTTGGTTCCTAGAGGACAGATTCATCTTTACTAGAGGAAAATCTACATATCAGCCCATTCATCTATCCATCCATTCATTCATCTATCAACCCATCCATCCATCCATTCATCCATCTATCCACCCATCCATCTATCCATTCATCCATCTATCTGTCCATCCTATTTAGAGTATGTATATATTACTCCTGCATTCAATACATATTTTCTGAGTATCTATCACATGCCAGGCATTGTTCAAGGTTCAGTGAAATTGGTGGATAAATCATTTTCCTCTTGGAACTTATGGTCCATCTATTCTGTGGAAGTGCTATGCTACTAACATAGAGAATATCCACAGCCAAAAGGGTATAGCTTCTACCTTTAAGGAACTTACAGTTTGCTGAGAGTTTATGGCAAGCACACCAGAGAGTCATACTACCCATGGAAGTTCATATGAGGACTCCAAACTAAAATCATGAAAGATGAGGATAATTACATTACCTACTTCTTCTATGGTTCCTGAAGAAGCTTCCATGACTGCATACAATTTTGATTCTTGGTCCAAAAGTGGAAACACTCTAACTGATTCATACCCCAGGCTTTAGTTGATTGATCTAGGGAAGCAGCCTGAATACTTGAAATGTATTTACTTCCTTGAAATATTTCAAACAAAAAACTGAGATAGTTTTTTTCTAACTGTGTCTGTTTTAAGAGGCAAAGTTCCAAAGAGCTGTAGGCAGCCATGTTTCCTGCCATGTGGAAGAAAATGGGCTATACTGAGAGTGGAGGAACCTAAATGAAGAGAGAGTCAGAAGATGAGAATTTGGTGACATTTATTCCATTGTTCCAGTGGTTCCTGCCTCCCAACTTTAACTTTTGCCTTTTCTATGTTTTGTTTGTTGAAGCCTTCCTTGTAGTCTAACAGACAATGTATTCACTATTGGGATTTATTATTAAGAGTTGTACCCAGCCAAGGAATACTTTCTAAATTGGAAAACTTTCCCAAAGAGATAACCTGCATCTTTAAGATTTTAGAGAATTTAGATCCTTTAAATTTTAGCTTTTGCCCCATGCCTGAGATTTTTTTTGAAATCACATTTCAATGGTTATTTAGTATGTAAAAATATTGAAATAATCTTTCCCTCAATAATATTAAAATTCTGAAAATATCAAATAATATACAAAAAGTTAATGTTTATCCCTTATCTCCACATAACCCTACCATCTGCCCTAGGAATAACCACTGTTAGTAATTTAGATGATCATCTGATATACAATATTCTACAATCTGTTTTTTCCCCTTCATTATGAGCATTTAAATGTGTTTTTTTAATTTAAAATGTTTTTATTTAAATGTTCTTATTTGAAAGGAACTTAAAATTTTCAGAAGTTTGCAAACTTAAAATTAGTTCCATGAAAAGAAGATTCACATAGACTCATCTTACCCTATTTGCTTTATCATTTCTTCTTTGAGTTGTTTGAAGGCAATTTATGTAGCACATAGCAATTTATCTCTAAACTCTTTAGGGTGTCTATTATAAGAAAAAGGGATATTCTCTCACAGAATTATAGTATGTTGTCACCTTCATAAATTTACACTCATATAATTTTATCTAACCTAATGTCTATATTCCAGTTTTATCAGTGTCCTAAAAATTCCTGTTAGAGCACACTCCCTTTCCAGCCTAGAATTCAATCTAAGGTCAGGAATTGGATTTCTAGTTTTCCCAGACCATTTGTTGAAGAGGCTCTCTTTTCTCCAATGTACATTTATTACACCTTTGTCTACTGTGAGATAACTGTATTTATGTGGGTTTCTCTCTTTGTTCTCTATTTTGTTCCATTGGTTTTCAAGTCTGTTTTGGTGCCAATACCATTCTCAGTCAAGCTCTACCAGACCCTCAATGAAGAATGAACACCAATCCTCCTCAAATTATTCCATGAAATAGAAAAGGAAGGAACCCTTCTGAACTCATTCTATGAAGCTAGTATCACTCTGATACCAAAACCAGACAGACACATTGAGGAAAGAAAACTTCAGACCAATATCCCAGAGGAACATAGAAGACAAATTTCTTAATAAAATACTGGCAAATTGCATGCAAAAAAAATAGATAGTGCACCATGAGCAAGTGGGTTTCATCCCAGGGATGCAAGGTTGGTTCAACACACAAAAATCAATAAATGTAATTTACCAAATCAATAGACTTAAAGACAAGAATCACAAGATTATCTCAATAGATACAGAAAAAGCATTTGACAAAATACAGCACCCCTTTATGCTCAAGACACTAGAAAAACTTACATAAGCATTGTAAAAGCTGTAACATTAAACCCAAGACCAACATCATTACAAATGGAGAAAAATTGAAAGCATTCCCTCTAAAAACTGGAACAAGACAGACATGCCCTCTTTCACCCCTTTTATTCAACATAGTCATTGAAAATCTCACCAAAGCAATTAGGCAAAAGAAAGACTTTAAAGGGATACAAATAGGAAAAAGATAGCTCAAACTATCCCTATGTGCCAATGACGTATTCTATATTTAGAAGACCCAAAAAACTCCTCCCAAACCATAAAATTTCTAGAATGCATAAATGAATTCAGAAAAGTATCAGGATATAAAATTAATACCCATAAATCAATTGCATTCCCATACACCAATGAAGAATCAGCTGAAAGGAAAACTATCCCATGCACAATAGCCTCAGAAAAACAAAACAAACAAAAACAAAAACGGGAATCAATCTAACAAAAGAAGAGAAAGACCTATGACCCAGGCATTGAAAACTACAGCATACTAAAGAAGAAATTGAAGAAGACCTTAGAGATGGAAAGATCTCCCATGTTCTTGGGTAGGCAGAATTAATATTGTCAAAATGGCCATACTACCAAAAGCACTATACAGATTTAATGTAAATCCTATTAAAATTCCAGTCAATGATGTTCTTCATAGAAATAGCAAAAGCAGTCCTGAAATTCACTGGGCAAAATAAGAGGAAAGCAAAACTACCCAATTAAAAAATGGACAAAAGACTTGAGAAGGCATTTTATGAAAGAAGATATCCAAATAACTAAAATGTTTATGAAAAAGTACTTAAAATTAATCTCAAGAATTCAAATGAAAACCACAAAGAGATACAACTGTATTATCACGAGAATGTGCTAAAGTAAAAAGACTGACAGCTGCAAGCAGTGGTGAGGATGTAGAGCCATTGGGATCCTCATAAGGCCCAGAATAGCCAAAGCAATTCTTAGCAAGAAAAGTAAAGCAGGAGGCATCATAATAATGGACCTTAAATTATTATACTTCAGAAATATAGTAATAAAACAGGAGATCACATTTGGAAGTATAACTTACCTATAGGAAAATACATGAATCTTGAGTGTATTACTCTATAAATTTTTTCAAATTTATATACCCACATAACCAACAAGGTCAAAAGTTTGAATATTTCCATCAACTCAGAAGATTTTGTTGTACTGTTTCCCAGGAAATGTCCTTTCTTACCTCCCCACCCCAAGGCGACCACTATTGTTCCCTTTGTCACATGTGCCACTTAACAATGGAGACACATTCTTAGAAATACGTCATTAGGCAATTTCATCTTTATGTGAAGATCCTAGAGTGTGCTTGCACAAGCCTAGATGCTATAAGTCATTCACTAGATGTGGCCTTTTTATGCAATCAAAAGATGTAGCAGACATAAGATGCATGAGCCTACTGCTCAATATAACAAGGCATACTATTGTGATGGTAAATTTTTTTTTTATGAGTAGTAGGATTACACTCAAATTAACAAAAGGTATGGCATAGTAAATACATTAAAAGAGTAGCAAAGTTCACTGTCATCCAGGGTTATGTACTAGACATAATTGTATGTGCTAGACTTCTGTGTGACTGGCAGTGCCATAGGTTTGCTTACACCAGTATCACTATACACACATGAGGTCCTTGTTGCACTATAACATTTTGAAGGCTACTATGTCACTGGGTATAAGAATCTTTCAGCTTCATTATAATCTATGGGACCACACTTGAATATGCGGTTCATTACGAAATGGAATGTCATTATGTAGCATGTGACTTGTTAGTTTTTCATGTTCCTGGATTTCATCTAAATGGAATCAGAGAGTTGGTACTATTTTATGACTTATCTCTTTCATTTAATGTAATGTTTCTGAGATTCTCCCATGTTGTTGCGTCTATCAGAAGTTCATTCTTTTTCTCATTGCTGTTTGGTGTTCTGTTCTATGAACACATCACAATTTGATTATCCATTTTTCTTTTGATGGAGAATGTTTTTAGTTTTGGGCTATTATGAAAAAAAAAGCTGTTATGAAAAACCCTTTTCAAGCTTTTTGTGCATATGCATTTTTATGTATCTTGGGTAATCAGCTTGGAATAGTATTGCTAGGCCATAGAGAAAGCTTATGTTTACATTTTCTTTTGGAAGTATTAAATAGTTTTCCAAAGAGCTTTACCATTTAATACTCATACCAGCTGCTTATGAGGATCCCAATGGTTCTACATCCTCACCAATGCTTGCAGCTGTCAGTCTTTTTACTTTAGCACATTCTGGTGATAATACAGTCGTATCTCTTTGTGGTTTTCATTTGCATTCTTGAGATTAATTTTAAGCACTTTTTCATAAACATTTTAGTCATTTGGATATCTTCTTTCATAAAATGCCTTTTCAAGTCTTTTGTCCATTTTTTAATTGGGTAGCTTTGCTTCCATTATTGCGTTCTTCACATATTTTGGACATAAGTTATAGCATATATATATATATATACATACATACATACATATATATGTACAGATCATATATATGTACACCAAATATACATATATATCAGCTATAATTCATGTGTGTGTGTATAGCAACTATAACTTGTGTTCAAAATATGAATACATGGCAGATATTTTTCCCACTCTGTGGCTTTCCTTTTAATTGTCTTAATAATGCCTACTCATGAAAAAGATTTTTTTTTTATTTTGACCAAATTTAATTAATCAAAATTAATCAAATTTAATTAATCAATCAAATTTTAAAAAATTAGTTTCAAATTAAAAAAAATAGTTATCACATATCAGCTCAAATTAATTTTCACATAGGGTAGTAGATAAGAATAAGGATACTGTCCTGTGTGGGTGACAGGCCCTGCCTCTAGCAGGACCTGGGTTTTCAGCACTATGACCGTGTATGGCTCTGCTTTCAGGCCTAACTCGACTTCTCTCTCGGTTGCGACTATAGATCCTGAAAATGTTACAGAAGGAGAACTGGTGGACATGGAGAGCTAACTCTACCTTAAAGCTCTTATAGATTCCAGCCTCCTTTGCTGACCCACAAGGCTGTTCTAAGCTCCCCTGGTTTCTCCTCCCTCTGCCTTTGACAGGCCAGATTCTCCATAGACTGGTGCCAGGACTCAAAGAAGGAAGACAGCCCTGATCCCTTCTCATTTGGAGAGGCCTCCTCCTTCACTAGCACCTTGCTCCTTTAAACTTCTTTATTTCCACAGTTCTCTGATTTCACCTGAAAGTATACAGTATTTTCATCTTATCACTGACCCATTCTGACTGCCTTTATCATAACCAAAAATAAGAACCCTCGTTCTGTGACTTCTAAGTAATGTCAACGTATTGGTGATTTCTCACATCTTTGGGAGCTAGGACATTTCTGTGAACCCTAGACTTTCATTTCTACTTATCTTAAGGTTGCATATCTTAGGGGGAACTCATATTTCCCTGTATCCTTTCCTACCTGGAGTTTCTTGTCTTGGTGAACACCACTGCCTGGTTCAGTCATCCCATCTCTGTACTTCCGTGGGTAATAATAGATTCCAGAGTGCACTGGAGTGTCTACTAGAAAGTCTTTCATTTCCCATTGTCGTGATTCCCTGCCAGGGCTCAAACTCAAGGCCTTCATGCTCAATGGCCAAAACAATTGCAATTGTCTGCTCACTGAACTCTCGTCTTTCTCCTCTCTCTTACTATCTTACTTCTTACTATCTCTCTCCCCTCTTCAAATTCTCTCTTCAAATTATCTTCATGGCCACTTCAAGTGTCATCTTTAAAAATATCGTTTTGAATACTGAAACATGATTCAGTCACACCAAGTCTTAAGCTTTCCTGATGGCTATTTTGATTTCCATAGAATAAGGCACACATCCTTTTGAATTCGAAGTCCCTCATAACCCAACCCAAGCCAATCTTTCCAGTCACTGTCCAGTCATTTCCACATAGATGCTTGGGGGCTACTATTGTTGTGCAGCACCATGAGGCACTGTTCACATTGTATTTACATTCAACAGGTCCCTAGGTAACGCAATATCATCAGTGCCCCTGCAGTGACGTAGCTCAGTTATCCCTACCGGCACTTCACAGCTCTCTGTTCCTTAAAACACCATGCATTCATACCTTTGCACTCTTTCCCACCCTATCTGCATTCCTTTCTTAGTTCAGACTCTTGCAGAATTCCTCTTTCAGCCCCAAGAACCAGCTCAGATGACTTCAAGCCATCTTGGGTTTTTCTAACAGTCACTCCCTATTACAAATGCCTCTTCACATTGTATTACTGATTGTTGTTTGCATCTCTCCTGTTAGATTTTAGGGGAAATTTTATGAAGTACCTCTATCTATTAGGCTGAATATGTCTCTGCTAATTTGAATTGGAAATAATGTATGCAGATAGGGAGTAACCTGATTGGTGAGAGCTTTGAATATCAGATTATGGCCTTTGTATTTTATCTGGCAGAAAACTGGGAGGCATTGGGGTCGGGCAGAGTGGGTTGTAAGTGATGAAATGAGTTCACTGTGCTTAACAAAACCAGGCAGCATCAGACGGAAGAATCATGGAGCTAGGTTGCCTGACCAGCCCACAGTCCAGGTAATAATCTACCGCAAACATTACCAATGGTCACATGAAAGTGCTCTTCCTGCAGAGGAGGACATCAATCAATTTTTGAATTGTCCGCATGCTGACTTTCAATGTTAATGTCTGACGTCATGCTCCAAACGTTGGTGTGTTTAAATCATCTCATCAGCACATTTATAGGTATTATTGAGGCTCCTCAGCTGGACTGCTCTAAGGTGTAAAAATCAGCTTCTTTATTTATGACACAACTACATATTTTTGCTTCCTGCTGCGATATGTGGGAAATGACCACTCTGCCTGAGGGTAGGTCCAGTCTTTCCTTCACTCCCTGTGTGACTCCCTTTCCTGAACTGGAGCTCATTGATCTCCACCAGGGCACACCCAGACTGGACCTGACAGGAATGGAAAAGGCTCCAGAAACCTCTTTGGCAGCAGAATCAGATCATCTTGGGGGCTCTGTTGTTTCTCCCATTTTGTTATTTGTTCTTTTGTTTCTCCCTCGGTCCTGATTTTCTATTTCATTAACCTCATTGTGTATTTCTTTTGCTGAAAACCACATCAGATGCATTTTGGAAAAAGGAAGGCTATAAATGAAACCAAAGGAAAAATGAAACAATAGCATGCTTTGAATAAAAAAAAAAACTTGTTTATTACAGAAATGTTATGAAATGTAGATTGGTGTAAAGAAGAAAGTGAAAATGATTCTTTTAGAGAATAACAGTAGTAGCATGAAGATACATACCTTTATGTATTTTTGCTTAAAATTTATGAATTTACATATTATAGAAGACATATGTGTAAATACACAAAGTTGATCAAATATGCATTTTAATACTAACAAAACAACTTTAAATACTGTTTTATATCCTGGTTTCTTAATCAATAATATATTTCTCCTTAACAGTATGTACCCAGACTACTTTCCAGATAAATGTAATGGAAACAGTTAAAGCATATACTTTATTTTCCTTTATGTCTAGTAAAACAAAACCATTAACAATAACAATAACAAAAACAACAGCAAACAAATAAAGAAATATAACCCCATCATAATAATGATCAAAAACCTGTGCTTTCTCCTTTCAAACTCTAGGAATAGAATATGAAAAATGGATTGATTAAAAAAAATGAGAATTGTAGCAAATATTTTCTAATTGCTAAGAAAAAGCAAAAACTGATAAGCAGAAGCTCAGGATATTTTCTGTGTGCATAAGCAGAAACAGTTACAGGAATAAGATGAGAGAAAAGGGAAAAACAAGCAATTGAGACTGACAGTCTCGTGTGATGTGTGGTCTCCAGGGTGTCACACCAAGTTAAGGGTATGCTTCAAAGCTCAAGGGTAAAATTAATAGTTCCCATTTTGCTAACTGAGATGAACCTTTTTACAGATATTTAACCGAGTCTGAGGAGAGAGAGGGCAGATTCAAGTTTTCCAACATTGTTCCCAGCCCAAGTTGTTTTCTTCCTCTATGTTCAAGTGGATTCAATTTCATACTCCACTCCTAGATTGAAGTTTGGAGTTAATGAAAAATGGATTCCAAGTGGGAAAAAGAGTCAAAAGAGTTCATTCAACCTCCACTGGAGGCCATAGCTGCCATGTTCAGTATGAGCAAGATCAAGACAAAGTGCCTGGCATTCAGTCAACCCAATATAATTGTAAGAATAGAGGCAGTTAACGAGTAATGAAAGGAATATTGAATGCAATTGAGAGCTGAAGAATCTGTCCTGAAGGAAAAAAATACCCTAAAGAACAGAAGTATGTGTCCTGCAAGTATTTCATGTTATATGACAATTTAATAAGTAAGAACTTGCCTTCAATTGTCAGAACTCAGAAATTATCTGTGAGGTGAATAGAAAGCCTACATCTTGGGAGCAATTTTTACCCCTCACAAATAGAGCACTAATCTATAGGGTATATAAAGAACTCAAAAAGCTAAACACCAAAAATAAATAAATAAATAAATAAATAAATAAATAAATAACACAATCATTAAATGGGCCAAGGACCTGAACAGACACTTCTCAGAAGAGGATGTACAATCAGTTAACAAATATATGAAAAAAACGTTCATCATTGCTAGCAATTGGAGAAATGCAAATCAATACCACTCTAAGATTTCATCTTACTCCTGTCAGAATGGCAGCTATTATGCATATAAACATCAATCAGTGTTGGCGAGGATGTGGGGAAAAAGATACACACATACACTGCTGGTGGGAATGCAAATTGGTGCAGTCAATATGGAAAGCAGTAAAGAGATTTCTTGGAAAACTAAGAATGTAACCACCATTTGACCCAGCTATCCCTCTCCTTGATCTATATCCAAAGGACTTAAAAACAGCATACTACAGGGACACAGCCACATCAATGTTTATAGCAGCACAATTCATAATAGCCAAACTGTGGAACCAACCTAGATGCCCTTCAGTAGATAAATGGATTAAAAAATATGGCATATATACACAATGGAACATGACTCAGCAATAAAAGAGAATAAAATCATGGCATTTGCAGGTAAATGGATGGCGTTGGAGAAGATAATGCTAAGTAAAGTTAGCCAATCCCAAAAAACAAATGCCGAATGTTTTCTCTGATATAAGGAGGCTGATTAATAGTGGGGTAGAGAGGGGAAGCATGGGAAGAATAGATGAACTCTAGATAGGACAGAGGGGTGGAAGAGGAAGGGAGAGAGGGGGTAGGGGGTTAGAAATGATGGTGGAATGTGATGAACATCATTATCCAAAATATATGTATGAAGATACAAATTGTTGTGAATATACTTTATATACAACCAGAGATATGAAAAAAATATGCTCTAAATGTGTAATAGGTATTGTAATGCATTCTGCTGTCAGATATAAAAATAATTAAAAATAAAATAAAAAAGAAATGACATGATAAGACATCTGAATGAGTTGGAAATGGAGGTTCCAAAGATAGAGAAAGATAAAAGGAGTAAATCACTATCCCCATAGAAGTATTAAATAAATTAGAAACAGGAAGGAACAGAATAATCATGGCTGAAGATGTAATAACTGAAATCTAGGAAAAGCTAGAGATAATTGATCAAATTTAAATGATTAAGAACGCAAATAAAGGAATTAGAAAAAGAGGACAGCCATAGAAGAGAGCTAATAATGATCAAAATTGGTAAACACAAAGTTGAGAGCCCAACAAATAGAATAGAAAAATTTTTAAGTCATATCATAGAAGAAAATTTCCTTGCAAGGAATATCTGAATTTGATTTAAAAGCAGAACTCTATGGTAGAAAAATATTGGTCTCCATGGTAGATTCTGAGATGAATCCTCTTAAATGTATTGGAGAAAGAATAAGAGCAATTTTTGGGTCACCATGCAGAATAAGGAAGTCTTTTGAATCAGGATCGGCTTACATCAGACTTTCCATAGCAACAATCCATTCAATGGAGTTATGTCTACGATCATGTGAGGGAAAGCGCAACACAAAAAGAAACTTTTATCAGCAATTATCAAACATGAAAGAATCAGGAAATAAATACATATGAGCCGTTCTGGAAGCAAACAAATCTACTTTGTGATAAAATCTCAACTAAGAGATGAAAGGAAAGGCCATAGGAAAAACTATGGTTCAATACGTGCAATAAAACCACAATGGAATAATATCTGAAAAGTTCTGAGGTCAGGGAAGTGTGGTTTGAGAACTTTATAGCCAAGTTGATTTTATGGTAGGAAGGTGAGGACGCTCCTTTGCCACTCTGATGAGAACATGTGAGAGTCTGGACTCTGTGGACCCAGAGGTCTTACAAAACATTTGAGGTTCTCTAAAAATGAAGCAGGAGCTGTGGGGACTCTTCCTTATGACCACTTTCTAATCTGGCCTTAGCTTTGTTACTGGTTTTATTCCTCTTTCCTCTTGCTCTGCCAATAGGAAGAGCATATAATGCTACTTACTCATAATGTTCTTGGTCTGTTTTCAAATCAAGGTTATGTTGGCTTCATAATATGAGTTGGACTACAATTATTTTTATTTGGTAAACTTTCAATAGTTTGGGTGATACTAGAATTAATTTTCTTTAAATGTTAGAGCATAACATACATATTGGTAGCAGAATAGCAACAAAGCATAGTCTGATGCCACCAGTTGCTTGGAATTTATTGAAGTTTATTTTATGGCATATTACAAAGTCCATTTTTATAAACATGTCATGTGTTTTCCATCTATTCTCTCTAATTATTGGGTTGAGAGTTTGATGGAGATTGTTTATTATGCTGTTTGAAGCTTTTATAGCCTTCCTTACTTATTTATTTTTGTCTTTTTTTTAATATAAAATTTATTTATTTATTATTTTTTTATGTGGGTCTGAGAATCAAACCCAGTGCCTCACATGTGCTAGGCAAGCGCTGTACCACTGAGCCACAACCTCAGCCTTGAAACCATATATTTCTGAAACAGGAATCTTAAAATCTCCCACTATGATTGAGATATATTTTGCTTTAGACATTTTGAGCCTGTTATTAAAATGTATCTATTTCAATTGTTAATTATAGCATTAATGTTTAACCTATTAGCTAACCAATATGTGCTCACCACCAAACAAGGAAGGGGCATGGGATATCTTGATGAGTTCCTAGCATGCCCTTTTTTCCCCTTCTTTGCTATTTTTTGTTGTATATTTTCCTTGTAATCTTGTTTCACTGTTTCCCCATAACATATTGTTATTCTTTTTTGTTTCTTTGTTTGGTTTTGTAATATAGTCCTTTGGCTCCAAAACCAATGAGAAGAAAATTCAATCAAAAACTCTCCCACTACTGCCCACTGCCCACTGCCCACATCCTCGCACAGATCTTTGTGATTTCCTGGTGTTTCTTAGAATTCATATGATGATGAGTGTAAATTCTTACTTTCCTACCTTCTAAAATAACAGCAAGCATAACATAAACACTGTTCTGTGCTTTGATTTTTAAAATTTGACAATATCTCTTAGAAATCTTTCATAGTATTACAGAGCGACTGTGGTCATTGCTGTATAATATCCCATTGTATGATACACAATAATTTATATGAGACCTTTATTGATGGGAACTTGGGTTGTCTCCAGTCTTTTTCTAATACAATGATGTAATGATTACTCTATACTGCAGTGAACACTTGTCATTTTATGTGAGGGCAGCTAAATCTGTAGAATGAATTACCAGAATTGTGATTGCCAGGCCACCGGGTAAATGCGTTTTCAATTGAAGAGATTTTGCCAAATTGCTCTGGTAGATTGGGTTTGCTAATATTTTGATTAAGATTTTTGAATCTATGTTCAAGAATGAGATTGATTTATAATTTCCCTTTCTTCTAATGCTTTCCCCAGGTTTGGACAATCTCGGGATTATGTTTGCATTAAAAAAAATGAATTCAGGATATTCTAAGTATTCTATGCTCTGACACAGTTTTGTATAAGATAATCTTCACTATTTTTCTTAAATATTTGGTAGACTTTGTAATTGAAACCATCTGGGCCTGGAGTTCTACCATGGTAATGTTGAAAATTACAGATTCAAAATTTTAATTGAATTATGTAGTCTGGCATTACCAGAAAGGAAAACTATCTGTGGCCTCATTTTAGAAAGATACTTTGGCTAAAAAATTCAGGTGGACAGTGATTGCTCTAAGCACAGAGAATTAAATTAAATATAGTGATTAAGAGTGTTGTCTCTGCAACAAACCTAACTTGATTTGAATTCTGACTCCAACACTGTGTGAACATAAGAAAATTATTTTAAATTTCTGCTTCAGTTTACTTATGTGTCCAAGGAGAATAACATCATCGCTTGTCTCATTATGATTTTGAAGATTAAATGGGTTAATGCAAGTAAAGCCCTTAAAACAATTCTAGACACATTATAAATGCTATATAAATGCTAATTTATATTATTGATGATATTATCCTACTGAATTCTGATTTAGGCTGAGTTTAATTATGTTCTTTTGAAATTAATTTGTCTTTTTTTTTCTTGGCTACTGTGATGATCTGCTCTTTGTTTTTGGTTATTTTCCACTCTGATTAAGAATCTCAGGATGCATTTCTCTCTATGTATCCTCTTCTTTTTAAGTCAGTTTCAGAAAGTGCTTTGCTCTTATTTCTTCAGAGCTTGCTTCTACCTTGCTCCTCCTCCCCTTTCTGCAATTCTCACTGTACACATGGACCCTCTATTGTATCCTCCATGCCTCTTCTTTTTTATATTTTTCCATCTCTGTCTGGGCTTAATTATACCAATCTCTTTACTTCTCACCTCTAGTTCATGATGTCGCTTTTCAGCTGTGACTAATCTGCTTCTTAGTCCATCATTAAGATTTTTTTTTTTTTTAATTTCTAGAAGCTGTTTGGCTCTTTGTGAATGTGTTTGGGTACACTTCAGATTTCTAGTTCCCTGCCCATTTTCAATTGTCCCCTCTATTTCTATAGGCAAATTCATCCTAATTTTCAATAGTGTGTCTGATAATTCAAAATCTGAAATATTCATGGTGTTTCTGCCTTGTCTTATCTGGCCTTGTTTTCTTGGGTATTTTTTGAGGTGAAACTCTAAGCCTCCTGTTTTCCTTGGAACTTGAGCTGTAGGAGTTCCCAGAGGGCAGAGTGCAGGAAGGTCTTCCCTAGAGGAGCTGTGTTTGCTTCTGCAAGATACCCTAAGGCAATATCAGTCTGGGATCATTTGAAATCATATTTTTAGCTTGAGGTTTTTTTCAGACTATGAAGAAAGATGAATTTGTACTGAAAGTTTTTAAGTGAAATTTAAATGTAAGTAAATGTATGTAAAATCCAATAAAATGACTCTAATCCTATAAAAATGGCCTTCAGCAAATATTGACCTGTCTGTCATCTGCATCCATCCCATTATTTACCTTTGCTTCACTGGGTCTGTGCTTGGAGTTGTCTGAAATCGAATCTCTCCACAGTAACAAGGTTGACTCTTAGATAATGCAGCTCAGTGAGTTCTATTCTGTGACCTTTGTTCTATTGTGTATGCCATAATTTTATTTTGTAATGACTACATTCCACCTCCCCAATACAATGAAGTTTTTACTTTGAAAGCAAGCAGTACACAAACATGGTTCTTTCATATATTCCTTTCCTCAATCTGGAGCCCCCTCCCCGACACCCTGTGCTTCTGTTCTGTAGCTGGGTTCCTGCCCTGTGCTCTGTGCCTGTTTGTAACCTGGGATTAGGGTCCAAGGTCCACCCCAGCTTCTCCAGCCTTCTGTCTGCCTGCTGACAGACTTTTACCCAGCCTGCAGACCAGTTTTCAACGGTGGCTGCATTGGGGGGCCTTTTGCCAAGTCCTGTCCAGAGGCCGCTCTCATCAGATCTTTGGTGCCAACTGCTGTCTTGGCGCTGTATCAGGCTCCTTGGCCACCTGTCCAGATGGTGTACTCTGTTGGCTTAGCTACAGTCCTTCTAGCACCTTCCACTGGCCAGGGCATCCCTTAGGACAAGGTTACCTGCAGGTGCCAGCTGTTCTCTCAATCTCTCTCCCCTAGCTCTCCCCTTGCCCACTCTTCTCTCTCTTGCCCTTCTCCCTTCTCTTTCCACCTCTTCTCCCTGTCGCCCCTCTCTTTTTCTTAGTCACCTTTTTTTAAATCTCCCTGTGTTTTTCTCTCCTTTCCCCCCTTCTCCCTTCTCACTTATTTTGCCGTCATTTCTTACTGTAAAATGATTTGTTAGGAGGATTCAGCAGAATTATAAAATGTAAGTAACTTAACCTGCTGATGAACATATAGTAAATGCCTGTCTCTATGGAAGCTATTACAACTATTATGTAATTCTTGATGTATTCATTCAACAAAATTTCAGAACCTACCATATTCCAGGCACAGTGCTAGGCAGTCCTGGTTGAGACGGTGACTCAGGCATTCCTGCCCTCAAGGAGCTCATAACCAAGTATGGAGAATAACAAGGGAACAGACA
The DNA here is from genome assembly GCF_048772815.1 of Callospermophilus lateralis. NCBI lineage: Eukaryota > Metazoa > Chordata > Mammalia > Rodentia > Sciuridae > Callospermophilus > Callospermophilus lateralis. The sequence goes on along the minus strand of NC_135313.1, from coordinate 108,462,965 downwards.
AATGCTGCACAGTGAACTGGCCACCTGTGCCCCTGCGGCAATGTGTGCAACACCTTGTTCACAGAGCTGTGGACTGTCTTCCTGTGCTAAATTTCAGAGAACAGCTCCACAGCCTGTCAATGTCGCCCACTGAAGGATTTGTTTCCTGAGCTGGATGGATAATGCCATCTACAGTGTTACAGCCACAAAGATGGATAACAAGGCGTAACTAACTAAAGAGATGCTTTTGGTCTTCTCAGAACCAGAAATAAGCTGGCTTAGCTTCTAAGCCTGGGACACCCCTGAAGCAGAGTTTTAAAATCTCTATTGAGTCATTTTTATAAACAATGCAGAAGATAGAAATTAAGCTAGGTTGATGATGCTTGCAAGGGGAAACCTAGGTCTCTACAGGTATTGAGATTTCTTTTTTTTTAAAAAATCTAGACATTCTGTGATTTTGTTGTTGAGCCAGTTTAGGTCTCTAGTCCTAGTTCGTGTCTGGAAAATTTAGCCTTTGGAAAATGAGATGTCCTAGCATATTCAATGAACAATTTTCAACAGGCAGTTAAACTGATTATAAAACTTCATCATGTGTGAAATGTACTATTTCCATCTCTACTGGCCATTGGGACTTCAAAGGAGGTCCCTCACCAAGCCCCTTTGAAAGTGGCTGTTCTGAGGAGGAGGGGCAGGAGCTGTTCCCCTGAGCAAGGCTGGGGCCAGCAGACTCTCCCTCTCAGTGTTATTCATGCAAATCTGCCTTAGCTCTCTCTGTGGGTCTCTTTTCCTGGACTGATCTCAAATGTGCACAGCTGTCTCCTCTTTCCCCCAGGCTGGGTCATATGCCTGAGAACTTTCTATACTAAACCTGCCATCAAAATCTGTCACTTGTCCTAATCCCTTACACTCCTGCTGTCTCCTGGACACCTGAGGTCAATCAGATGTTATATTGTATCACTGCTTTTCCTGGTTGAAAAGTTACCAATGAGCCCTACCAGGTGGTAGGGACTGAGGTTAGTGACAAAGCACATCTTCAAAGATCCTTGTAAAATTAGCCTAATTAGCAATATTCTTGTACCACTCAAGATGTGAGCGAGATACGTAAGGCCCTGTGGGATTTTCTTTACCTCTTGCTATGGCTTGAATGTGTTTCCCAAAAGTTCACATGTTGGAAATTTTGTTCCCCAAGACAGTAGTATTGAGAGGTAGGATTTTTGGGAAGTCATTTGGTCACAAGGAACCTGCCCTGACGAATGGATTGATGCATTCATAAATTAATGGATCAATGGGTTATCACAGGAGTGATGAATGGATTGATGCATTCATAAATTAATGGATCAATGGGTTATCATGGGAGTGGGGTAGTTATCATAATGGTGCGTCTGTTGTAAAGTCCCCTTTGCCATTTCTCTTCACCATGTAATGCCCTGTACCACTTTGGGTCTCTGCAAAGAGTCCCTACTAGCAAAAGGAAACTCACCAGATGCCAGTGCCATGTTCTGGGACTTCTCAGCCTCCAAGACACTTTTTGGCTAGGGCACTATTCTTTATAAACTACCCACTCTGCAGTATTGTTATAGCAAGAGAAAACAGATGAAGACAGCCCTCAACTCACAGTTATATGGGGGCTACATTCCTCATCTCTAAGAGGGATTGGATTTTGTTGCAAAGTATTCACACTAAAAATTTAGGGGGTACAAGCCCCAGCCCAGGCCTTGAAGAAAGAGTGAGGGCTTGACATTTTGGTCAGATTTATCTTCTTGATCCTTGTTAAACAGATTCCAACCAGCAAGTCTTCTTATCATTTTGAGTAACACTTTTGTTATATATTTCTTTTTAGATTTCAAAAGTAATACATGCTCAATTTAGATAACTAGAAAGCTTCAGAATGCACAAAGTAAAAAATGAAAGCCATCCATAATCCTACTGCTTAATTAAATCCATAGCTGCCTCTTGTAAATGTGCTTTTGGTCACAGACATAGACTGGTAGAAGTCAAGACCTCCATGTCACTACATTTAACTGGGCCATGACTGTGTGATTCCTTAACTCTTCATTCCAATAGCTCTCAAGCTGTTATTCCCAGACAAGCAACATTGGCATCATCTAAGAGCATGTTGGAAATGCAAATTTTTAGCACCACCCCCAGACATCCTGAGAATCAGCAATTCTGGTGGTGAACCCAGCAACCTGTGATCCCATGTGGCTTCTCCATCATTTCGATGCACACTAAGGACTGAGAAATATTGCTGTATAATGAATCTGACCCACTGAACCAGTGCCCCCTTCTGACTCCTACCCTATCTGCTCTTAAACATTGCTAAAAAATTCTCTCAAATGAACTCATTTGAGTTTAAACTTAATTCAGGCTGATCATTTATACAGTCATTTTAGATTTAACTTTATCTTCTTGGGACAATTGCTTATCTTTCAGATTTGTTCCTTATCTACCTCACCCAAGGTGAGGGGCCACCTTGGCCAGAGGGGCCCAACACTGGAATCCCCTTGCCTGCTTTCTGTTGGTGCTGATATACAGCTGGTCTCATGCGCCCCTTAAAAATTCTGCTGGCATTTGCCCTGGCATCTGTGACTGCTGCATCCAACTTTTTCTCAGTTGCTTCAGAATCCAGGGGCCACCTTATGCTACCTAGGTCTCTTGGCCTCGGTGGGTGCTGCAGACCTCTGAGTTCCTGTCGTAGCTTTTATTTACCCACCTGGAGAACTCATACTGCCACCTGTAACTCAGAGTCCAAATCTCTCTGCCTTCTTAGCCAAGCCATGTGTCCTGGGCTTGCTCCACACATGGTCTCAATCCTGAGACCCACATGGAGGCTCAGGTACTGAGTTCTGTCTGCCCTCAGTGGTCTCTTGAACTCATGGGACATGGTTTCTTCTTCCTGCACATCTTCCCATTCTGCCTCCATTTCTCTTCCCTCTCATCCCTCAAGCAAAGCTGTTGTTATGTTGAATGGCCCCATTTTTAAATTTTTTTTTTTTTTTTTTACCACTTCCCAGCTTTCAAACTCATCTCAGGGGTGAAATCCTATTTTGAATGTCAAAAGCTGAACAGCAATTCTTTCTCTTGGCATCTGTAATAATGCCTTGCCCCAAGGCAGATGGATGTAGGAAGGCAAAACAGAAAAACACACAACAGTATGTTTCCGTATCTTCCTCTCTTCATCATCAAATATCTACACAACTTCCACGTAATTTAGATTCTACTGCACGTACTTTGATAGGTCTTTTTTTTTTTTTTTTTGTCACTTATCCATATGCCGTGAACACTGTTTCCATGTCATTAAATACTTTTCTACAACATGACTTTTAATGGCTCTGAGGAATTCAATTAAATGTGTGGTGGGAAGGAAAATGAATTACTATTTTAAAACCGATTGGCAGTTTGTCTTGGTTTCTCTAGGGTGTGGTAGCAAAATCCATTTGAGGGAGAATTTTCTGTTGTTGTTAGTGGATTAAAAGGAACTCTTCAGTGGGCCTTTTGATTTTGCAAAGGCACTGGAGCTGAAGTTTGAGAGCAGGAGACAGAACAACTCCTTTGGTTGTTCTGTTCTGGTGGTTGTAGATTTTTGGCTTCCTTTGGGGCTGTGAGCTACGGCTTAGAGGTAGGACCCGAGTAATTGAGCAGCGCTAAGATAAATGTATGGATGACCTCTAGCGGGAGAAGGTGGGCCAGGACAAAGGGTGAGATGGTCATCAAGGGGCTCGTTGCTTTGAAGTATGAGTGATGGATTTAGGAAAATTAATATCTGACTTCAAACTTTTATTTTTTCTGTCTTGTAGTCTTATGATCTCTTCGGTTAGTAAGACAATCATATACACGGTTACACACCTAACTCGCATCTCCAAAAAATTAAAGAAAGAGGCTATTTCCATGTTTCCAGCAATGTGGAGAGAGGGTAAATATATGACCAAAAGATATCAGGAGCTAAAAGTAGCATAAACCCAAGTGGTTACAACTATGACCCGCAACTACAGCTACTCTCCATAAATTGTTGGAAATATCCAGGAATCTTCGTGTTGCAAAAACCGGAAAGTCCAGTTATTAAACAGTATTACACTAGGGTATTAAACAATAGAGTAACTACACGGAGCTGGAAAACTTGGGACCTTTATTTTAAGTGTATCATGACTTATTTAACTATCTCCTACTAGGGTTATTGTTTCCATTTTCCATTATTCGTTACAATGCTATGAACGAACAACCTTATAGATGAAGTTTGGGGTGTGTTATTGATTTTTTCCTTGGGAAAATTCCTAGAAGAGGACTGGCTTGGGTGATGGGTTATACCCATTTTAAAGGCTTGTGATACAGAGGAAGTTTGTTTTAAGTCTTTGGTCTTCAGCAGGCATCTGTAGGTCATGACTCTAGTAGAATTGCTACTTTCGCATAGAGTCTGTGAATTCGATGGAGTATTCCAGAATTTGATGGAATGATCATACTTGTGGGCTGGGACACACTGAGTGAGTTGAAGATCTCTCTGAGATGTTCTAGTTTCAAAACCAAGGATGGTTCCATATCAACCTTGTCAGTTTGATTTCATGGAAATTGCATCTAGAAAGTGCATGAAATTTTGTATGCACGGAAAAACCTGTAGATATTAATTCTATTGAATTCTCTGCTTTTTTTCTTTTCTCAGGATATGAGAAACTTGAAAATTTCAGTGATTTTTTTTTTTTGTCTCTATGACACCAGAAAGGAAAGAAAAATAAACCACATAGAACTTTTTGCTGTGGTGTCCGCTACCAGCTGTTAGCACCAGTGATTTAATTCAAGCCTGTTTATGACCTACTTTTTGAATCATTGCAGCCCAGGCTGTGCTATTTCTATGTTCCCTTGCTGAGAAACCAGCATACAAGCCTAAATTGTGTGTGTGTGTGTGTGTGTGTGTGTGTGTTTTTTTTTTTTTTTTTGTACAGGAGTAGATAGGATATGCTCCTCCGGAAATTCTGGAACTGTTTTCAAGTTTATGGCACAAACTACTGGAATGGTAAGAGAGGGCTGTTTTGCAAACTCGAGTTGTTTTCCTAGGGTTCCACACAGGGCTGGAGCCTTGGGGAGGGTTCTTGTTGTGCCCATTGGTATTAATTCCTGCCTCAGACATTCACTGGCAGTAATAGATCTCATCTGGCATAAATCATTGGCTTTACTTCTCTCTTGAATGCTTTTCTTTCATGAAGAATGGAGTCATCTCAGTATGCTCAGCTGATGCTAGAGAAAAAGAAGTGTTTTTAGTAGTGCTTGTTTACAAGTCCTTTGTAACCAAATGGGTGCTAAGTAGACCACAAACATGTTCGTGGATACCTGGGAGATCAAAGCCCAGAAATAGATAGCAGTTCCTCATGAAAACACACACAGAGCAGAACAGTAGGAGGGATCTCTCAAGCTCATAGCCATATGGACGGGGAAGGGAAGGCAGTGAGTTTTTAGCTGCCTGACTGTTCTCAAGGCTTCTTACAGAGGTTATCTCTTCAGGGCTGGGGCTGGGGGAGGAGAGTGAGATGACTCATGTTAGTGTGTGGGTGGATTTCGTCTTTATTTAGAGTTCTGAAATTTTGTTCTTCATATATTTTCGCATTTATTTTGATTTTCCTTAATACAACATTGCTCTATGGATAGCAGAGCGTTCCCTCCACATTTATGTCCATTGGGAGCCTCAGAAGGAGAGCTTCTTTGGAAATAGTGTCTTTGCAGATGTAGTTCAGTTAAATGAGGTTTTACTGGATTAGGGTGGACTCTAAATCCAGTGACTGGTGTCCTTATAAGGACATGATGTGACCGCTCAGGGGCACAAAGGAAAGATGACCAGCCAGGTCAAGACGGAGGCAGAAATGGAAGCCACAAGTCACGAAAGGTCAGAGATTGCCAGCAACCACCAGAAGCCAGGACAGAGGAAAGGGAGGATTTTCACCTAGAGCCTTGGAGCCTGCATGGCCCTCCTGGCACTTTGATTTCTGACTTCTCATCTCCAGAACTTCGAGGGAATAAATATCTTGGTTTATGCTGTCTAATAATTTGTGTTTCTGCAGAAGGACCCAGTCATTGTCCTAATCCACTCCTTTTGTTCTCTCTAACCTGCTCTATTTCAGTCATTTCTCCTCTCCGGCTTATCTCAAATTCTAGGAACAACGAGCTACGCAGGCAACCACCCCATGATAGGAACTGAAATTTCCCCCTTTAAGTCATAACAATTTCTCTGGAGCCAGTAAGACGCCACAAAGCCAGACTTCAAATCATGATCAACCAAGTGAGTTTGACTACTCGCACTCCTTCCCCTTCCCCTGGTTCTTCCCTGTTATGATCTTGGAGCTATTGTTAGTACCTCCAAGGCAGATCTTAGGAGTTCATTTGCCCTCTTTCCTTCCTAGTACAGCTGCACCAAAATAAGCTCCTTTCCTGTTCAACCACCTCTCATTTCTCTGCTGATTGAACAGATGAATGAGTGGCCAAACCCAGTGAATGGGGACTCCCAGAACCAGGCCTCTCTGGCTCAGGCTCCAGCAACAGTACTTGGTTATTGCAGCCCTCAGAAATTAATGCAATTGCTCTAAAATATTGTTTATCCAGATTACTGAGTTGTTGTTTTTTTTAATTTTTTTTTGTGTGTGTCCTTTTAAATGTTGTCCCCAAGTGCTCTGCCTTACTCTCCTTACTCTGATGCTGATTCTATCCTCTCACTATCCACTGTCACAACCTACTGAGTGACATGCAGAGGAAAACTGCCCTAAGCCCCTTTTGATATCATATATATATATATATATATATATATATATATATATATAGAGAGAGAGAGAGAGAGAGAGAATATCCCTGAATAGTATACAAGATATTAAAGATATGTAAAAGGTAGGGGAAAATAAAGAAAGCAGTATGAATTGAGGGGGTAGTAGCAAAGGAATAATCCTAAATATTGAGGGAAACTTTCTCACATTTAAGTGTTGGCTGCCGCATTATTCACATACTAAAATCTAGAAACAAGGAAAGTTATGCAATAGAGGAAGATTAAGTAAATTCTGATGTATCTCCTTAATAGATTACTATTCAATAATTAAAATTAAATTTACAGAAATATGTGATATCTTGCAAAATATTAGCTAAGGAACTAATTAAAGTAGAGACGTATTTATATATTCTCTGTGCTAAAAATAATCTCTGTATCAAATAGGAAATATGCCAAGAGTGTCTCTTGGTGAACATAGTGTAATTATTTAGTTATGCCTAAAGACCCATCGATTTTGTTTTGTGAGCATACATATTAATTTGCTATTGCTGTGTAACAAATCGCTACAACTTTAAAGCTTAAAACAACCCATCCTTATTATCTTCTAGTTCTGTGGGGCAGATATCTGGGCCTGGCCCAATTGGGTTCTCTGCTCAGGTTCTCACAAGGATGAAATCAGGCTGTATTCTCACATGTAGCTTAAGCTCCTCATCTGATTTCATTTGGGTTGTTGGCAGAATTCATCACCTTACCGTTTTACCACTAAGGTCCCTGTTTTCTTTCTATCTGTCAATAGGGGATGACTCTCAACTCCTGGAGGCTGCACCCAACCCTGGTTTTGTGGCCCATTCACAACATGTGGGTCCTTCTTCAAATCTGGTGGAATAATCTCTCTCCAGTTGGGTATGGTAGTCTTATATAATGCAATCTAACCAAAGGAATCACTATCATATCCACCGATTCCACTCACATGCAAGCGGATGGGACTGCACAAGATGTGTATGCTGGAGTGGGACTGTGGGGGCCATCTTAGAATTCTTCCTACCACAGCACATATTGCTTCTAGAAGAAAGAAAGCAATGGCCCCAGAGCTGAGGGGTTAGCCTGTCATTATAGCCCCATTCTGGGCTGGGCGGCTGACTGGCTGGTATGCATGCATGAGTTCCATAGGAAGGACAGGAGGCCATGTTCTAGGGCATGTTGCAATTTCCTCTCTAGCCAGTCCAGTCTTATGGTATTTTCCTTTCTTCCCTATATGGATATCCATCTGCTGTGTGTGTGAGATGGAGGCCATATATCACCCCTCCCTCTGGTAGTTATGAGCATTCCTTGAAGGAACAAAAAGGAAATCCACATTGCTGAATATCATGGAGTGTTGCAGACTCTAAAGTGAGTCATTATGTAAAGCGTCATTTATAGTCCTGACAATAACCTTAAGGGGACAAAAGGAGGACTTGAAACTGTCCCCAGGTTGCATAAACACCTGGTTGCAAGAGCAAACATTTGAGCCCTGAGATATGACTCCTCAGACAGTAATTCCTTGCTTGTTTCAGTGGTCATTCCTATTACAGAATTGTTTATTTCCTCAGTGCAGACACTGTGTGCAACACCAGGGTCATGACCATGAAGGAGAAGGTCTTGGCCCCTCCTGCGGCCAACACCTTACTCAGCAAGGAGAACAGAAGTTCCACAAATGGTACATAAAATTAAGGCTTTGGCAAGGGCCTCTGGAGCAAGGTCCAGTTGTGGGAGCTGGAAGATTAAATTTGACTTGGCCTGCAGTAAAATTAGAAAGGCTTCCAAGGTGTGTGAGAGACAACTAACTAAGAGTTGGCCTTGCAAAGTCAGAGAGGTGCAGGGCACACCATAAAGAGAGAGAGGAGCAGGGCCAGGAGAAAGGAAGTGAAGACATATTCAAGGCGCTCACAGAAGGCCCAGGAAGCCCGAGTCCAGGACACCAGGGGAAAGTGGTGTGTAAAGTGCTTTGTGCTTAGAGTTGGGCAGATGCAACTCACATGGTTATGTGGGTGCTCCGCAAAGTGTTTTGGACTTCTTCCTAAGAGCAGCGGGAAGATTTCTGAGCTTACACAGAGGCTAAAATAGGCAAGTAAAGTAATATCTTAGTCTACTCTTTATTTGAATTCACTTTTTCACATAAAATGATTTCAACTCAGAGTATACATTTGAATCACCTGGGGAGTTACAAAACTAATACAAATATCCCACCCAAGACCGATTAAATTTAGAACTTAGAGGGATGGCATTAGAATATATATTTATTTAAAGTTTCCCATATGCTTCTCAAGAACTGGCCCCCCCCTTTTTTTTTTTTGGTACCAGGAATTGAATTCCCGGGTACTTAATCCCTGAGCTACATCCCCAGCCCTTTTGAATATTTTATTTAGAGAGAGGGTCTTGCTGAGTTTTCTTAGATCCTCTCTAAGTTTCTGAGGCTGGCTTTGAACTCACAATCCTCCTTCCTCAGCCTCTCAAGCCACTGCGATTACAGACGTTCACCACGGTGCCTGGCTGAACTCGTCATTTTAATGGCCACATAGGACAAATCCGTAGCCATGCTCAAAAGGAAAAAGCTGAAATCATATCCTCTAAGACTGGGAACAAGGATGCTAACATTCCCTGTCACCAGCTATTCAGTGTGGAACTAGAAGTCTTGGCCAAATTTAAATGTTATTAAATATAGATCTACTCAGGGACCCTCTGGGCCAGGTGCAGCCACAGAATTAGAAAACTACATAAGCTCAGCCCTGACCTTGAGGAACTTGGCTTTTCCAGGCCTGTTTAAGCTTCCTTTGTTCATTGGCTGATTTGGTCATGAGCTCACCCTTTGCTGCCTAAGCATGTGGCCTCCTTGATCCTTGGTGACAAAGCCTATACCTGAGGCACTCAGAGGCCTGAGCCCTGGACAGTAATAAGTCACTCAGAGCACAGAAGACAAGGGCAGCATGCAGAGCAACAAGGGTACTCAGACACCAAGTCAGTCAGTCCCTGGGAACAGAGCATGGCCACATCCTTGTGTCAACTACAAGGCAACAGAGTAGACCTTGTCTGCTCAGGGGGTTAAGTGATGGAAGGATGTCACTCTGGGCTTATGCCTGAGGCTGTTCCTCTACCCCTTTACTTTATATGGAGGCCTAGGACTGTAAGTTTTCTCCCCCAAACCCCATCAACACTGGTGATAGCCTGAAGGGCCACTCTGAAGCAAGAGCCCCTAGAATCCCCTCATTGACCTATGTTGGGCCTTTCTTCTGGTCTCACCCTCGGCCCACTCCCCTTATTCTGACCATAACAACAACTATAAAAGATTCTCTTGAGAAGTTATGAAAAATTGAATATGGATTGGATACTGCAGGGCATTGTGAATTGTTTTCAGTTTTCTCTCTTATATCATGGTGGGAAATTATTCATAAGAGATGTGTGCAGGTGAATTTAGGGGTGATGTGTCATGGTCCAGCATATCTAAGCTATCGAAATGCTTAATGAAATTTGTTCACTTAACAGCTACTTACTAGACATCTAGTGTCAGACACTGTACTGAGTAAAAATTTCACAATGTATGGACTTTGCATTCAATAAAGTTAAATACCCCTAGAGGATAAAAACTTTGAACAAATTATGTAAAGAAGAAACATTCCTCCACATTTTAATGGCCATGTCTGACAAATCCATATCTAACATGCTTAAGGGGGAAAAGCTGAAAGCATTTCCTCTAAGATCTGGAACAAGGATGCTGTCGTTCCCTGTCACCAGCTATTCAATGTGGTACTAGGCATTTTAGCCAGAACAGCGAGGCAAGAGAAAGAAATATGGGGTATTCAAACAGGAAGGGAGGAAGTCAAACTATCTGTGTTCAAATCAACAGGATTGTATATAGTTGATCCTTGAAAAACATGGATTAGAACTACACAGGTTCACTTATAGGTTTCCCCCCACCCCCCCAGATTTTTAACTGTTTGAAAAAACTCAAACTGTATAGCCTAAAAATATTCAAAAAAAATTTAAGAAAAATTAGGTATGTCATTAATGTAAAAAAAAATATGTACATATATGTATACTATCATGAAATATACACAAATAATATGAAAAGTTAAAAGATATTAAAATTTATGCACACAGACACATGAAAAATGATACCGTTTACAATTGAGAGAACTTTAAATACAAAGATGCAGAATTAAATCATAACTGTATGAAATTAATTGTACTAATACTGCACCACGGTAATTATGTTGTAGCCACCCCTATTGCTATTGTGGTGAGCTCAAGTGTTGTATCTACTTAAAATGCTGTGTATTGCTATCATTGCTGTGTGAGCATTTTGTCTCACCAGGATATTGCGTATCATAACAAAAAGTTATGTCTTGTGGCTCTCACTTTTCACCCCTCTGATAACATGAAAAAATATGTGTTAATTGGAAGTTTATGTTATCAGTTAGGATTCTGGTCAACAGTAGGCTATTAGTGATTAAGTTTTGGGGAATTCAAAGTTATATGTGATTTTTCCCCTTGCAAAGGTCAGAGCTCTTAACCCCCACATTATTCAAGTGTTAACTGTGTGGAAAATCCTGAAAACTCAACCAAAAGACTGTTAGAACTGATAAATGAATTCAGTAAAATTGAAGGATACAAAAATAAACATAGGAAAATCAGTAGCTGTTTTATATGCCAATAATAAACTTGCTGAGAAAGATATAACTTGAAAGCAATCCCATCCACAGTAGCTACACAAAGTAAAAAACAAACCTAGGAATGAAGTTACCCGAGGAAGTAAATGATCTCCACAATGAAAATTACATGAGAAAAACTGGAAAAGACACTGAAAAAGGGAATACCTCCCATTTCCACAGATCTAAAAAAATTCACATTATTAAAACGTCATGTTATCCAAAGTAATTCACAGATTCAATGCAATCCCCATCAAAATGCCAATGGCATTCTTTACAGAAATAGGAAAACCCATGATAAAGTTCACATGGAAGCATAAAAGACCCTGAATAACCAAAACATTTTAAGCAAAAAGAAGAATGCTGCAAGTATCATAATGCCTGATCTCTAAGACATACTGCAGGACTCAGGAATCAAGACTGAATGGCATTTGACATAAAAATCATCACTCAAATGGACAGAACTGGAGACTATTATGCTAAATGAAATAAGGCAATCCAAAAAACCAAAGGCCAAATGTTCTCTCTGATATGTGGATGCTAACACAATAGGCAAGAGTGGGTGGGGGGAGTGAAGGTTCACCAGACTGGACAGTGGGGAGTAGGGGGAAGGGAAGGGGGTGGGAATGGGAAAGACCATTGACAAATCAGACATAACATTGCTATGTTCATATATGAATACACAACCAGTGTAACTCCACATCATGTACAACCACAAGAGTGGGAAGTTATACTCCATGAATGTTTGACAAATCAAAATACACTCTACAGTGATGTATAACTAAAAAGAACAAATTAAAGAAAAAAAAAAGCAACACACAGACAAATGGAACAGAGAACATTCGAGAAATAAATCTGCAAAGCTAAGGCCAAATGACTTTCAACAAAGGTGTTGAGAACACATAATGGAGAAAGGAGAACCTCTTCAATAAATGGTGCTGAAGAAACAGGATATTCATATGCCAAAGAATGATATATAACTCCTATCTCTCACCATGTAAAAAACAATTCAAGATGGATTAAATACATAAATATAAGACTTTAACTATGAAACCACTAGAAGGAAATGTAGGGAAATACTTCAAGACATTGTTATGGGAAATGGTATATTTTTTTTATAAGATCCCAAAAAGGATAGTCAAGAAATCAAAAATAAGCAAATGAGACGGTGTCAAACAAGAAGCTTCAGGCTGGGGATGTGGCTCAAGGGATAACATGCTCACCTGGCATGCTCGGGGCGCTGGGTTCGATCCTCAGCACCACATAAAAATAAAAAATAAAGATGTTGTGTCCACCGAAAACTGAAAAATAAATATTAAAAAATTCTCTCTCTCTCTCTCCTCTCTCTCTTTCTCTTTAAAACAAAACAAAACAAAACAAAACAAAAACAAGAAGCTTCTGCACACCAAAGGAAACAATCAGTGGATCAAAGAAATGACCTATAGAATAGTTGGAAATATTTACAAACTAATTATTTGACAAAGGACTAATCTTCAGAATATATAGTAACTAAAAATAACTCAACAACAACAAAAAACAAATAATAATTCAGTTGAAATGGGTAAATGATCCGAATAGACGTTTTTTCAACAAATATGTAAAATATGCTTAAGACGACTGCGTCAGAGACCTGTAAATCAAAATCATAGTGAGAGCTCATTTCACCCTGGTAAAAATGGCTGCAATCAAAAAACAACAATAAAGGCTGGCGAGGACAGAGAGAAAGAAGAACTCTCCTACACTGCTAGTGGAAATATAAATTAATACTGACATTCAGGGAACAGTATAGAGGCACCCCAACAAACTGAAAATAGAGCTGAAATATGATGGAGCAATCTCATTGGTATAGGCAAAATAATTACAATCATCGTACCAAAGAAGCCCCTCATGCCCATGTTTATCGTGGCACCACTCACAATAGTCAAGATATGGAACTGACAGATGAATGGATGAATAAAATGAGCCATATATACACAATGGAATATTATGCAGCCACAGGAAGTAACGACATTCTGTCATTTGTGGCAAAATAGAACTGGAAGACATCATATTGTATAACACAACAGAAAGGCAAATAACTACACATGCTCTCTCATATGTGGAAGGTATAAAAAGTGGAATGTTAATTTCTAGTGGCAAGGAAGGGTAGGTGGTAGGGGGATAGATGGAGGCTGGATAACAGGTACCAAAATACAGTTAGATAGGAGGATCATGTTCTAGAGTCCTGCAGGACAGTAAGGTGACAGTAAGTTCACATTAACCTATTACATAATTATGAAGGACAGGAAGAGAGGAACTCAAAGTTTCTAAGGGTGAATAAATGATAAGGAGATGGAAATGCTAATTTGATCAGCGCACATGATATAAGTGTATTGAAGTACCACACTGTACTCCATAGATTTATGCATCTATTATACGTTAATTTGAAAGAAAAAAATATGAAAATAAAATTGCTGGGTCTGTCTCTGAGGAGCTCAGCATAGAAGAGGAGATAAGTGAGAGGTGTGAATGTTACAGAGAGAGGCAATGCAAAGCAGGGGTCCCCCTCTCTCCAGAATTATTTGTCTGACCTTGAATCTTCCCAGTCCATTTGCAAGGAATTTTTCAGAGCTCCTTTTTCCTCACCCATGGGGGAAACAAATGAGCCATGGGGATTGTTTCCTATGCCCTGTTCTCTCCCTTCTGCTTCCCAATAGGTGTGGTCCTCCTGCTGTCCTGCCAACACCACCTTTACTTGGCAGAGATCATGAGAAGGTCAGGCCCATGATGATGTCAGAAAAACACCCAGAGCCAGGAGGCCCATACCAGGGTTCATAAAGAGTGCTGTTAAAATTCTCTAAGAATACACACTTCTGGGGGGGAACGGTGGGGTAAGTATGGGGTCTTGAGTTCAATAACTCCTGGCATCTACTGATAGGGACATGATTCGTCAGATATCTGCTGGATTGAAGAGCCAGCAGGGAAGGAAGGGTGGGGAGAAAGAACAGACCAGACTGATGGTTGCCTGGCCCCGGGACTTGTAGGTTATGCCATGTCGGAAGAAGAACATCAGGGGAAACAGGGATGGGCCATGCCTGCAGTCCATGATTTTCCCAGCTGGAGAAAACTCAGCCCTCCTGGAACCAGCTGTACCGAAAGACTATTTGCCTTAGGGATGCAGGTTAAAAATAGTGGTAATTGCCAGCTCCTTGAGTATGACCAATCATGATTACTATTCTTATAATGGACTGGAAATTAACCCATGGTGCACGGAACCCACAATGCTATCCAAACTTGCATCAGGCCAGCTGGTTTGTGAAACAATAGCATTCGTGGGGTTGGTGTGTTCTTAGAAAAGCTCAAAGCAGAGGTGGGGTTGGGGGAGTGCAGCTGCAGACTTTACTTCTTCCAGGCCTGCCCCAGGCACCCAAAGCCACGAGAAGTTTGCTGTGGGGCGGATGGGCTTTGCCCTTCCTGGGGAAGTTGCATCCAACTGCCCATCCAGATGTGTTTACCTGCTCTCTTGGGGGCAAGGGCATGTGGCTATAAGGATATAATCTGTGTTCTGCATGATCAGAAGACTCCAGACAAAGCAGAGGTCTGAGGGCCTTGGTGGACCCCTAAACTGATCTAGATTTTGAGGCTCGCATAGAAAGATTGCCAATTTTTTGGAAAACCAGACATAATGGGAAGAAATTGCCCTGCACATGTAGTGGGAGTGGGGAGAAGAGGGTATTCTTATCTACCCAGGCAACTCTAAGGCAGAGCTGGGCCCAGGATGAGACAAGTAAAGAGCCTAGGATGCAAAATTTAAGGAAGTATTCCATCTAATGCAAGTATTAGGCTAACACTTGCCCCAACTTGAGAATAAGGACCCCCTTACATTTTGTGTTGTAGCTCAGGTCCTGCTCCATTGATGCCTGATTTGAGTTCTTATTGGAAGAAGGTGCCTGGGGTGAGAATGGAATTAGAAGGGGACATAGAAGGATGGAATATCTTGTGGCCCTATTCATTTCTCCTTTTTCCTTGGTAATAGAAGGTCAAATTTATTTGGAGTGATAAAAATAATATTTCCCAGTCACCTTTCAGCCTGGTATGTCATGGATTGTAAGGGAAGTAGACATGTATGTCATGGGGGCAGGGAAGGTTGTCCCTAGGAAGAGCCGACTATCTGAAAGAGGCTTCCTTCTTTTGCCATTCTGATTTTTTTTTTCCCCTTCCAGCTTGCAGTTTGGAAGCTCCAAGGGCACGGTGGAACATTAGGTGACCTTGAGAAAGGAAGCCATGTACTAGGAAGACAGAACAGAAAGATAGGAATCTGATGCTCTGGGGCTATTAATGATGCTGTCACTGAATCTCATAATGGCATATAAGACAGGGCTTTATAGATAAAGAATTGTGACTGAGAGATAAAGTCACCAGCTTCAGATTGCCTGCCTAAGAAGGGGCAGAACAGAAATTAATATCCAGAACTATCTGATTCTAAAACTGTCACTTAGCAAACACCCTGCACGGCTACACAGGTGCTTCTTGGGGACAGTTCAAAGTCAGCTCCTTTTCTGACTCTGCTGAAAGGCTTTCTGTCATGGCCCCAGAGCAGCTTGTGCTCCCCCAACCTGAAGCCCTCCAATGGCCCTGCTGTCCCCTTCTTCAGGCCGGGGCCCTGGAAGATTAGCTTCCCTCCTGGGGTCTTTAGCTCACTCCCTGAATAGTGTCAGTCCTGCTACCCAGGTGGAAGGGAAACACAATCTCAGGCCTCCTTTTCCAAGCTCCAAATGCTCAAGTAGATTTGGTTTCCATGAAAAATGAATGCACTCTCCAAAGGCCCTGGAAAAAGTCTGTGGGTTGGGATCAGCTGGCCTGGTCAGAGAGTCAGGCTGAGAAGGAGCAGTTTGCTATTTCTCTGCTTGTCCTTTGCTGAGTGGGAAATGTTTGCCAGGTATCTCCACATTTCAAGGGCAGGTCGGGATCAGCAAGGCTGTCCAAGGACAAGTTCTGCAGGTGGTGGCATGGAAACTGGGTTATTGTCAGGAAAACCATTCAATACGGCTTCCTCAGTATAATTTGCAGCATCCAGTCATTGCCTACGAACACCCCACATGTCTATTCCCAGGCACTAAGGATGCTACTAACAATCGGACTCCTTTCTTTGAGAACTTCTGCCGGTTTCCCAGCCTGGGCTTAAATTTTTAATTATGTTCACCTTGGGGTTCAGCCTCGCCTAATTGCACGGAGGATGATGAGAGGCCTGCAGTGGTGTGTGTGGGGGTGGGGTGGGGGTCTACTTATATGAATGATTAAAGAGTCTGAGGGAGAGAGCTCACATCAAGGGAAGAGAAAGTTTGAAAGTCTGGTTCAAGGTGAAGGAGAAGTTTGCCCCTCAAACTTGTGATCCTCCTGCCTCAGCTTCCCAAGATGTTAGGGTCTATAAACAAGTCAAGATGGTGCCTGGCATTTTGCCAGGGGGAGTGGTTTGTGAAGTAACACCAGCGAGCCATTAAGTGTGGAGATTCCTTATTGGTTGACTGCTGTATCTAGTTTATGTTAATAAAGATAAGCTGTGTGGAATGTATATATACCCCTCCTGTCTTACAATAAAGGGCTCCCACTCCTGCTATATCAATCTACACAAGTTGCTCGTCACCCCCGGGTTATTTTGCTGCAGCCGGACTGCGGCACCAAGTCACTGGAATTACAGGTGGATGAGGATCAGGTGGGCATGGTGTATGCCCCTCGCCAGGGAGAGGCAGCCACAACAAATTGATTTGTGCTGATTCCCTGAGTAACATCCATGCATTCTTTGTGGGACCCTGGGTTGCCCTGTAGCAGTCTCTAGTCCCAGTTGGTTTTAAGACTGTGTGGGAATGGGCAACTTGGCTGGTAGCATCTGGGCACCCCCAGCACAGACTGCAGTGTGCATTTGTGACCGACTGTGCCAATGCCGTCTCAGTGATACCTGCTTCAGCAGGACTTGCTAGACCTGAATGGTGCAGCCACCACCACCTCAATCACCTTGTGTGATGGTGAAATCTATGTATTTACTTATTATTTGGCACTGGAGATTGAATCCAGGGGTGCTTTACTGCTGAGCTGCTTTCCCATTCATCTTTAAATTTTATTGTAAGACAGGATCTCACTAAGTTGCTGAGGCCTCAAGCTTGTGATCCTCTTGCCTCAGCCTCCCAAATCACTGGAATTACAGATGTGTGCTACCACGCCTGGAAATTGTGAAAAAGTTTTGTATCAACTTGGCTGGGCAACAAGAAAGTTGGTCAACATGATTCTGTGTGTTTCTATGGGGGTGTGTTTGAGTGACACTAATATTCCAATTGGTAAATTGAGAAAAGCAGATTGCCCTCCCTAAAGTGGGTGGGCCTCATCCAATCAGTCTGAAGAGAACGAAAATCTGACCCTCCCCTCAATACCAGAGAATTCTTCCTGACCGACTTGGGACATTAGCTCCTGCAGAAATTGGCTGTGTCCACCCCCATAACATTTGTGAGACAATTCTTTATACACACATGTATATATTTTGTGTACGTATATGTGTGTAACACAGATGGTTCTTGACATACAACGGCTTGCCTTCAGATTTTTTTTGACATTACATTGATGCGAAAACAATACACTTTCAGTAGAAATTGTACCTGAAATTTTGAATTTAAATCTTTCCCAGGCTGGTGGAGTGCTGTACGATACTCATGGTGCTTGGGAGCAGCAGCAAGCCACAACTCCCAGCCAGCCAGGTGGTCTCCAGGGCAAACAACTGACACCTGACGGTGTGCCGTGGGGTTGCTGAGCTGTGATGTTTGCTAGGCTAAGTGGAGAAAATGCACTTTCAGTTTGTATTATTTTCAACTTAGGATGGGTTTATTGAGATGGAATCCCATTATAAGTCAGGGAACATCTATTTATCCATCCATCCATCCAACCATCCATCCATCCATCATCCATCCATCTGTCCATCCTTCCATCCACCCATCTTCTAGTGTTTCTTTTTCTCTGGAGAACCTCTGGCTAATCCAAACTGTCAAGAAGCATCTCCAGGGTTACCATGGCAACTCAAAAGCAATGGCAACTGCCATGAGCTAACCAGGAGGGCTGTCTGAAGAACATATCTGAAAGTTTCCAGAATTATTTGATTCCAGAAATCTTGCGTGGGGTGGCTTGTTTCTTCAGAGTCAGAGCCTAGAGCACATAGCTAGAGAAACCTTTTTTTGTGAGGGCCTGAAGTAAATAATAATGGTTCTCAAAGACGTCCATATCCTAATGCCTGGAGCCTGTGAATATGCTGCCTGACATGGCAAAGGGGACTTTGCACATGTGCTTAGGTTAAGGGTATTGAGAAGAGATTGTCCTGGATGCTCAGGGTATTGTCGCAGGGGTCCTTACAAGATGGGAACAGGAGAGTCAGAAGGAGCAGAGGGGATGTGATGGGAGAAGCAGAGATTGCAGTGACAAACTTGCAAGATGGAAAAGTAGGGGGTGAGGAGTCAAAGAGGGCAGGGGGTTCCAGAGACTGGAAAAGGCGTGGAAGGCTAATACAGGCTCCATGTGGGTAACACCCTAGCTTCCCCTGGGAATTACAAAGAGCAAGGCTCACTACCAACTTATGTGACAGACACCCTGCGACCCCACCCCCAATGGCTCTGGCTGATGCTTTGAACTTCTGAACTGACTCTGACTACTTTCCACAAATTACATTTTAAAATGTCCTTATGAGT
The DNA here is from genome assembly GCF_048772815.1 of Callospermophilus lateralis. NCBI lineage: Eukaryota > Metazoa > Chordata > Mammalia > Rodentia > Sciuridae > Callospermophilus > Callospermophilus lateralis. The sequence continues at coordinate 108,443,865 of NC_135313.1, read as the reverse complement.
GAAGCCACCATTTAGGAGGGTTTTCTGGTGGCAGCTAACTGCATTCTAATTCCCCAGTCCTGGCTGAGTCTCTTTGAACTAGCTTGCGGTGTCATGCCTAAGGATGGGGGTGGGGGTTCTTAGAGACACTTGGGATTTTGCAATTTATTTGCCTTGCATGTTCGGCAGGCCCCTCCCATGGACATTAGGCTGGAACAGGACCCCTCGCTCTGCGGGGGGTTTCTGTTTGATGTGAGCATCCCATTAGACAAGGTGGTTTGGTTATCTGATTTTAATGCTTTGATGCACAGCGAAGGTGACCTGAGATAGTTTTTACCAGGAAGAACCGGCGGCAGCAGAGAGTGCTCCTAAGCAAACAGACAATAATTAGGGGTGTCATTATTGCTAGAGAATGAGGCTGAGTTCGGTTTTCTTACTCTCTATCCATTCTGTAGTTTTTCAGAGTTTGGCTTGGCTTCCCCAATCATCCCATTTGCACATTCTGTCTTTGTGTTTTCTTTAACTATTTTTAGATCCTTTGATTCAGCTCTGTTGGCAGCTGCTCTTTCTCCCAAATACTTGAAGAACTTCCAATTCCACAGTCAGATGAGGCAAAGATTTGGTGGCTGGGAAGCTGCCCCCTTCGATTCCTTGATGGCCTGAGGCTCAGTGGGGCGGCCACTTGCCCACAGTTGGCATTCTCCGCGGGAACACTCCAACGGGGCCTTTCTCACGTGATGTTAGAGCTCAAGGCACTGTCTGTGAACACGATGCCTGGCAATGCAGTGTGACCCCAGACATCTTTCTTTGAGAGTACATAAGGTAGTGCCTCCAAGGTTCTCTCTGGAGGTGTGAACAGAGCTCGACTTCTGATCCACTCTATAGCAGATACATGATTTTTTAAAACTCAGCTGAGTTTTCAATACCACTTTGTAATCTTTCAGTCATTCTTGGGGATATTTCTTCAGTAAATCTTGGCAACAATGGTTGGTAACTGCCAGGGTTCAAACCCCAGCTTTGCCACTTGTGGCCTATGGACTCTGACCCCTGTACCTCAATCTTCTCTTCTGTGAAGTGGGTTTGATGATGAGAATATTTACCTCCCGGTGGTGTCACAAGGATTAAATGTGTATTTACAGTTCCTGACACATGACATGCACCATAGGAGAGTTAGCCACTATCTGTCCTAAGCCGTGGCACGTTCCTCAAACTCTGACCTTCAGCCGTGACCCTGAGTTCTCTGGCAACCATGCCGCTCATCTCGTTACTTAGAAAATAGAGGCCTCTGCTATACGTGGTCAAATCCCCTTCCTTTTCACAAGTTTACATCTCTCAAATGTTGATCTATTCTTTTCAGCCTCAAAGGGCAAGTGGTCACTCTGCGTCAGCATTGACCCCTTCCACTGTGGGCTGGGCCCACGTTCTTCATGTCCCTTAAGTCTGGATCTGTAGACTGTCCCAGTCCTGTGTGGCTCCTTCTCTTCACAACCACACTTCACAACTGCAAAGGAAGTGTTGAGTAAAACACATTTGTGGTAGGAAAACCACAAATAAATAAAAATTAGAAATTACCCAGGATCGCATTTCATGGGGCTCCTCTCCAATTCCTTCTTTCCACCTGTACATGACACTCTTTCCATTTTTTCAAGTTCATTCCTTGATTCTTCTGCTTCAAGCCTTCCAGGGATCTCCACTGTCCACAGAACGAAGCTGCTTTTCCTCAGCCTGGTACTGGGGCTTCAGTAGATTGATTAAGTGCCCCCAAAGGGCCACATGCTGATGGTGTGGTTACCAGCCTGTGGTGCTGTTGGGAGGTGGTGAGGGAACCACCAGGAGGTGGGGTGCAGTAGAAGTTAGGTCACTGGGGCCGTGCCCTTGAAGGGCACATTGAGTTTTTGCCCTTCATCTCTCTGTTGGCTTCCTGGTCACTCTGAATTGAAGGAGCTTTCTCCACCATGTTCTTCCTCCCATGAAGTTCTCTCCCTGCAGGCCTCAAAGCAAAGACGCCAGGGGACCATGGACTGAAACCTTTAAGACCATGAGCCAAAATAAAAGCTTCCTGTTCATGAGTTGATTTATCTCAGTTCCTTCTTGTACTGGTGGAAAACTAACACAGGGGTTCCTCATAATTCACCCCCAAATCTGCCTTCCTAGCATTCTCGGGATTGCTGGGAAGCCTTTGTGACCTCTGACACCTTCCTCCAGCTCTTTTCCCTCCCTGGCAAAATTCGACTCTTTATTCCAGCTCCAGATTAAATGTTGTCTGTTCAGTAGAAGCCTACTCCTTACTATCTACAGTCAGCAATGATTGCTTCCTGGTTGCTCGGTTGCAGTGAGCTTAAATTTCTAATAAAGCACTTATCACATCCAAACACCTGTGCAGGTTCCCATTTACGCAACTCTTTAGATTCATGGGGTTTGGCAGCTGTTGGGCAATTTCCTCTTGCTCAGCATGCCTGGGAATGGCTGAAATAGAGGCAAGCGAGCTCTCCCCCAGGGTTCTTTGAATGGGTATTTAATTGACATTTGGAACTAGCATGTTGTCAACAGGACAGGACTGAATCCCAATTTGCAACCGGAAAGGGGGCACTTGGGGAGCTTATATTGGGAGAGCCTCTGCCTTGCACTTTTTCTGGTCTTTCCAGAAGGCGCAGGGTGTCTGGTGCCAGTTTCTGCTGTGTGTCTGCCTTCCTGAGTAACTCAGGACCGGCTACTCACTTTAGATCAGGGATCCTCAAACTTCAGAGACATCCAAAGCACTTGGAGGTAGGGGGTGGCAATAAGTTGGGGGAGGAGGAAGACCAGTCAAGATGCAAGTGAGTGGGCCCAGCCCTTGGACTTTCTGATTCTCAGGAGGTGTGCGCTTTGTGCAAGGTGCCAAGAGATGCTGATGCTGCTGGTCTGGGGACCACACTTTGAGAACCACTGCCCTCAGGAAATGGGAATCCTGAAGTCTGACTTTAGTTTATTGCTCTTCTCTTCCATTTCCTCCCTATCTTCATGGCAATGCCCATGGTTTCTCCTTTGCTCTGTATCATCACTGCTGTTCCATTTTAAAGCTTCCCCTCCTGACTCTGCCTTTTATGAGCACCCAAAGAACAAGGATCATACAAATGTGGGTCTTACATCCTTGGTGTGCACAATGCCTGGCACCCACTAGGAAGGTGAATAAATGCAAGAATAATTGAGTTGACTGTTTGCTTCTGGCCCTGCTATTGAATTATTCTTTTTGGCAGTAAGTTAAATACTTAATTCTTATTGTCAGCAAAATGAAGGGAATGTTACCTGATAGCATATATGGGTTAGAGAACTGGGTACAAAAAAAGTCTACCTGGGAGGGAGGTTAATTAATAACCAGTCTTTATTAATAAGCTGGAGGCAGTGGCTTCCCATAACATGGTTGGACAGGGCAGCAAGGAACCCAGGTGGCCTACACGGCCCTTTCCAGGACAGGATCAGTCCAAGTTTTGTTTTGTAATGTTCTTGGGAACACAGCTACTGCAGTACTCATGAGGAAAATTCTCTCCAAAGAATCTTAATTTTGGAGAAAAATAAGGAAATATGAGCCCTATACAGCTGCTCTGGACTAGCATGTCCCAGGATATTAATATAACGTCTGACTATAAAAAGTAGCCATGATTGTTTCTAATTTAAAAGATTATTTAGGAGTTCTAAGAAAAATAAAAAAGTTTGCTGAAGAACTTAAATTACCTATAATCTTAACCCCAGAAAATACCAGCATTTACATTTGAAGTATTTTCTTATTTTCAGTGTGTTTTGGTCTCTGTCTCTCTTGGTAACATTCTGTGGTGTTTTAGCCTCTATGTATTTTGTATCCTGCTCTTAAAAATTCATCCTATGTTACGATCATTTTTTTTTCTGTCATTCCCAAGGCTTCAAAAGCATGATTATATAATCCTTATTTTTAAGTTACAAAATAATGATTAATGTAAATAAGCCAAAGGATTCAAAGTGGATATAGTAGGAAGGAGGAAAATCCCTCTGCTCTATTCCACTCTGCAGAGGAAATTCACTACTGAACAGCTTGAGATTTTTTTTTTTTTTCTGAATATCGTTGGTAATTTAAATTTTAAAAAGGAAATAAACAAATAGGCTTCTACTTACTCCTAAAAAAGGTTTTAGCATTTGTGGGCACTTTTTAAAAAAAAAAAAAAATTAAAAACAGTGAAGGCATGATTTATCAAAGCTACTCTGTATTCTCTTGTTGAACATTTCTATTGTTTTGTCAGTTTGGGTAACCAAAAGAAATGCTGAGTTGAACAGCCTGATATATATTTCTTTATCTTTAAGAGGCAGGAGCATTTTGAACGGCTCTGGTATGCTAACCAGCTCAGTATCCAGGAATTAGGCTCCCCTTGACTTTGGTCTCACTCTGACTCTCACCGCCCCCGCTGCTTCAGTGTGTCTCTCAAGTGGCCTTGGTTGTGGTGGGCAGTGTGGGTCACTGAGACCTAGGTAGCCACACTGCTGACTCAGCCAGAGCATTTGTCCACAGGAAGCAGAAGTTTGGAGGAACTCAGACTTGCAGAAATGACCTGGAAGGAGAAGGGGTTCCTATTATCCACCACTGCGAACACCCAGGGTTGGGGGTGGTGTGGGGCTGGGAGGAAATGGGCTCTTCTCCCTTGAAGTGGAGGCCTTCCATCGCCATCACTGCCTCTGGGCCACACCAGGAGAAGTCGCTTTGGGATGTGAAACATGAAATTTTATCAAGATGACTAAAGGTGGGGCATGGACTGGGAATATCTCTGTGGTCGTGCAATTGCCCAGCATGTACATGACCCGGGCTCCATCTCCAGCAGCGGGGGGGGGGGGGGGGGAAGGTGAAGGACAATGCTCTATGTTATGAGCCTTCCTGAAAAGGTCAGACCAATCTTCCCAGAGAGGTTGGGTCAAGTGCAGAGAGAATGCAATGGCACAATAGATGGCAGGACCCTGGGCTTTTAGAATGGTTGCTCTTCTTGGACAAGAGCAGGAAGATGTGCCTTGTCACAGGATGGGAAAATGTGCTTTATGGGGAAAGGAGAAGGTTCACAGTTCACTGAGAGTGAGCAGGAAATCACATCCTGCCCAGATGTGCAGAGATAAGGGAAGAATCTTGGGTCCTTGAGGAGCATAGCTGGTGGGTGATTCCCCTCAGCCGGCCAGGGGTGCAGTTCAAGGGTCTTGGCCGTCATTTCTCATTTCCTGGAACATTCCTTGGCTCTGCAATTGTCCCTATGCAAATCCCTCCTTGAGATGACACAGTGGGGGAAAAGGATCGATTTAGAAGGAAAAGAAGAAACCATGAAGATGTGACGTTTTTCCCTTCAGCTGACAAGGGTGGGTCCCCAGGATGAGAGCTCCTCAAAGGCTCACAGGACTATGGGACTCATGCTTACTAGTCCCCAGCCTCTAACCCTTAGAGTTAGGCCCACATGTTTGGGATTTGATTAAAGAAGAAGAACCAGTAAGTGTGTGTGTGTGTGTGTGTGTGTGTGTGTGTGTGTGTGTGTATCCATCACATGCAGTCAACCTAAAAAAATAAATTAAGATTCTCCAAAGAACAATGATATTTATTTGGAACTTAGCAGCATGGTGCAATTGGAACACATATGCGATAAACTGATTGTGTCCAAAGAGGTTGAGGGAAAGGGGAATTTTTAAAGACAAAAATGGGGAAGATTACATTAGACATTCTGAAACAGTAACCTTTGGCCACAGTGACTAAGAAGAAGAGAAGTGTCAGTCAGAGGTTGAATGGAGAGTCCCTGAGCAGAAGCTCATGTAGAAGTATTTTTTTTTTTATAGGGTTGCAAACTTGTGATCAGGCAGAGTCTTTTTGGATACTAATTATCATGTAGTTTTGCATAAGAACCCTTCCTTCATAACTGCCCAGCTGTATTTATTTATTTTTTTTGGGTGGAGTTGACACAAATGACTTCATTTGAATTTTGACAACTTTCACATTTTTTCCACAATGTTAAATCTTTGCAATTGTGTATGTGTAATGTATATAATGTCATACTATGTATTTGGACAAGTTTCTACTACTGGTAAAGTCAAATCCCTGCAACATATTATTTATATACAGATATGTGGCTGTAAAGAAGAAAGCAAGAACAAGCTGCAGCCCAAAGATGAGCTGATATCCCTGTCATTGCAAGGTGGTTTGGACATCCTACAGAAGCTAAGCCCTTCACCAATGCATAAGACACACACCTGGCCAGGGCCTGCAGCAGTTAAGAGGGGTCTAGAGGAAGGACGAGCAATTGCAGGTCCAATTATCCTCATTTGGATGAGCCAAGTCAGCAGATAAGTGAGGACATGTAAACTATAGAATACCTTCTGCCTGTGAATCTCTCACAAAAATACCTCTTATGGCCCCCTAACCAGAACCATCCAGGAAAGAAAGTTTCAATAACTACAGTTTGGCCTAGCCAAGTCAGACTATTACAAAGTGGCCACATTTCTCTTCCTGACCACTTGTTCACACATCTCCTGAAACCAGACAGTTACAAAGTCATGTGCTTGCACTTAACCTAACACCCCTATCCAGCATACAAACAGAAACATTCTAACTCTCTCAAAGAAGGTAAATAGTCTTTTAAAAAATGTCTGGGCGCAATAGTAATTCTTTTACTAGGAAATTTATACTCTCCATTTTATATTCTTTACCTTAAATACTGAGATATAAAGTTACATTTATGAACACATTTTATGTAAGATAGTAAGGAGACAAGAGAGGAAAAGAAATACGAATATTCAGTGTTATAAATATTATTGAATTATAAACACTCATGAATAAGCAGTTATCAAAACAAGAAATAAATATTCATCACTATTATAGTCCTCTATGCAATGGGCCACAGGGGTATAGCTGGTATTTATAACTACTTTCCTTGGCTATCCATTCCATATTTCCTTTGCTTTCAACAAACACCCCAGCTTATCAAGATGTCTGGTCTAATGGATGACCCAGACCTTCATTGCTGAAGGGTTTGAACCATTAGTGGTTCTGTTTCAATTGGTTTAATCTTAGGACATGAGAACTTTAAGAGGTATCTGGAGAATCTTCTGCATCTCAGACATGCTCCTCCTTACCCCTCTTATATGTCAGTACCCCATTTCCCCAAGTAGTCAGGATTGATTACCCCAGGCTGAATGGTAACCCCTTGTTTGTATTGCTGATTCACTGGCACGAGGGATCCAAAAATGGCAGGTGGAAGTATGAACTCCCAATTCAATAGACTCATTGTTGGGCTGATAGTAAAAAACATCTCTCTCCTACTAGCCCAGCAGAACCTAAAACTGAAGACACAGGAAGCAAATATTTGCTAGTGGATCAGTGAGTAGAATAGTAGACGATGCCACTTCAGTTTTTAGCATTTGATCCCCATGCCAGTCACTCTTGGCTTTGGGAGAAATAGCACTGAATGCTAAATGTTTTGCCATTTACCTAGGACTGTAACGGGGAATTCACAAAGTCATCCCATCATTCTGCCAAGCCAGTTCCTTCAGGATGATGTGGAACATCATGGGGACCAGTGAATTCCATGAATTCCACAAACATACTTCCATTGTTGTCCTTTATTTTCTAGGTACTGAGTTCCTAGCTCAGAAGTAAGGCTGTTTGGAATACCACCAAGGGGATAAAGTATTTTCTAAGTCCACAAGTGCTAGTTATGGCAGAAGATTTGCAGACAGAGAAGGCAAATAAAATATACAGAGCATGTTGCTAAGAACAAAATATTCTCTCTTTCAATAGAAGTGGTCCAAGGTGATCAGCCTGCTTATCCAGTTGGTCTGAGGAATGGTGGCATAGCAGTGGCTCAGTGGTGGTCTTTGCTGTTTGCAGTGGTTGAAACAAGATTGGCCTTGGTGAATAGAAGCTCACATTCCTAAACCATGGGACTACATTTTCCATGAGGCTATTGGTCAATGGCTGGGGAAAGAGACTAAATGGTATCTACAGAATGAGTTGTCTTATCCTCTTGATTGTTAAATTTCTCCTCTGATGAGCTACCACCACTGAGCATTTACATATTATGTACAAATATCTTTGTATTTCATATTCCATCTTCATTTGGAGGGTCTTATCCACTTAGATATCCCCTGGACCTCCTTGACATTAATTTTTCAAACTGTTCCTTCTAAGTGTCTGACCACCCAGGAACCGAAGAGGCAGTTTAGATCCAAACTGATCATCTCAACTTTTAGGATGCTCTGCTCCATTTCTATCCTTGGGAGCATTTCTACTTACCACCATCTTTCTGGTCCATCCCAGTGTAGAACTCTAGTGCTGTAGCCCTCCACTTCCACATGCAGAACCATCTGTAAACATGCCCAAATGTTTTTCTTCTCCTTGCTCAATCAGTTGTTTTTAGGGAACTCACTATGAGGGCATCAGCACAGGTTGAAAGAGAGAGAGCAGTCCAGCAGATAAAGGTGCCATGAGTACCTAGGCCACTTCCTCCTGTAACTTGTGTCCTTAGGACCCTGATCAAGGTTGATCTGGAGCACACCATTTCCATTGATAATGCAATGCTGCTGTGAATGCTGGAATTTATGGCTAGATGAGTCAGACAACATGCAGTTCACTCCGGGTAACTGCATATAGATGCCTTCCCAAAGTGCCATATATCATCAGCTACTGACACTTTGTGCACGGTTAGAGATGTGGATCATATGGTCCAAATGGCAGAGCAGCTTGAATAGCAGCCTGGATTGGCTTTACAGCCTTTCTCATTCTGGGATCCTCTAAACCTGGCAGGTTTTTTTTTTTTTTTTTTTTTTTTTTTTTTTTTTTTTGCGTCATTTGGTAAATGGGTCTATACTGCCTCTCGGAGTCAAAGAAAGCCAGTATGTATTTGTGCCTCTTTCCTAGTGGGATGGGTCTGATACAGCAACTTTTCCTTTACCTCAAGAGTTATCTTGACATGCTCCAGACTATGAAATTTCATTAAGATTTTTTTTTGTGTGTGTGTGTTTGTGTGTGAAGTTTCTTTTTTTTTTTACCCAATGTGAAAGTTATCTGCAGAGATAAAGTAGTTGCTTCCTGGGTCCACTGAGTACATCATCAGTATAATGGGCCAGCATGTCCCCTGGAGTGGAACATTGGTCACATTTTTTATGGCATATGGCTTGAGAGATTCCACAGCCCTAAGGTAGAACAGTAAAGGTATATTGCTGCCCTTGACAGCTAGAAGAAAACTGTGTCCTATGGTCTTATTAATAGGAAGAGAGAAAAGGGCATTTGTCAGATCAATATCTGCCTACCAGGTGACAGAGGATGAGATGATTTGTTCCAACAACAAAGCTACAATTGAAATGTCAGCTTCAATTGAAGTCACCACCTCATTTAGATAATCACTGCTACTCTCCAGGCTTAATCTGTCTTCTACACAGCCCAGCCATTGTAGGCTAGATGGATAGGGATATGATAGAACTCAACATCTTTTGTCTTGAAAGTGCTGGTGACACTAATTTCTAAAAGCTCTCCAGAAATGTGGTATTATATTCCTTTCCTCTTTTTCTAGTACAGAACTCGTGGCCTTCGCTTGGCTTTTCCTAAGATCATAGCCCATGCTTTACAGATTAGAGAGTCAGTGTGGGATTCTGCTCACTATGTCTTTGCTAACTACAAACTCCACAATTGAGAAAATGACTGAAGGATGATTTCATGTCCTGCTGTGAAATGGAGCTAAACCAAACTCCATTAATCATTTGATCTCCCTAAATGTCCTCTCTGTTGGACTTTAGTGACAGTCGATATACCCAGGAATTAGTACTAGTTCGGACCCAGTGGCCCATAATCTCCCTGAAAAGTCTGATTGTTTCTTTTTCCTCACTGTCGAGTCACCCTAGTAAATGGCCACAAGTTCCTTTGGGAAAATTGGGAGGCACATACACGGAATGCATTTTTGATACTTTAGCAGGGTCCCTCTTTGAACACTCCCTGCCTTCAGTGTGGTGAATCAGCTCCAGTGTGGGAATTGATCAGGAGGCGGTGACTCTCATTTGGCAACTTAATCCAGACTTCTGTTCACAAGATATAAAGATTTTCTACTTATGCAGATAAAGGACACTCTAACAGACTATCATTTTAGTTTTATAGACAGTATGATCCACTTGCCAATGCCAAAGATCTCTGTGAATCAGACTACTTGCATTACTGCTTTGGCTGTGATGTCACTTGTCCCCTGCCACCCCAGAATCCTATCATGCCCATTACACTCAGGAATTATAATTTGATCATAGAACATGGTGTAATAGCTGACCTACAGAGAAGAGCAATGGCAGAACTCTTCAAGGACACTGGGGGAAGGGATGTCCCCTCATGAATTTATCACAACCTTAGTGAAAGATGCATGCTCTGGATCCTTCCAGAATGGGTGAAAGGCCTTACATGAGCAATCCATTCTGACACTCCAATCACCTTAGCTCTCTGAATAATGTCTTTTACAATATACCAAGGAGTTTGACATTTCAGTTTCATTTACTGGAGACCAACTTTTGATTCCTATTTCAGCTCACTGACCAAGCAAGACTTAGAGTTATCCCTATCTTCTTGAATGAAAGCAAGGAAATAGACTCCTAGCTCAATGAGCACTTGTCAATACATTTGGCCTAATCCAACTTTGTATTCTCCCTAAACTAAGCCAGGAGTGGCAGAGAAAGCTAGGGTAGAAAATCAACAGATTTAATGAACTTATTGATCACCATTTATATCATGACACATATTCTATAGAGACCCTGAGACTGGCAAGGCACACTTCCTAACTAGCAAAGTAGCTAACTTTATCTTCATTAGCTGGTCTTTGCATTGTCAGTTCATTCTTGGTTTTTGGTATTGAGGTGAGCAGATGACAGAATTGGAGAAGGATGCCATTGTCACCTGGATTCTACCCCCGTTTCTTTCCCTGGAGAAGTAGAGTAGTTCAATCTCCAGCTTCCTCCCCTTTATATAAGGTACTGCTTTATGGAAGTTGTGAGGATCAGAGAGATTATGAAGAGCTTGGCACACAGTATGCATGTACTAAGTAGTTGGAATCTATTCTCATCATTAGATCTAACTATAGAGAGGAAAATTCATTCTTATCCTTTTTTTAATGCTTTTGAGAATTTTTTCTTTTAGTTGGTGAATTTCTTCCTCTATATCCTGAATTTTGTGAAATCAGCAAATTAAACCTTTTATACCCATTTGCTATTCCTTAGAGAGCTATCTGAAGGGTTTGAAATCCCAGTGAGAATCAGAAATTGCTGTGCCTGGAATATCTAAGCGTATCCGTGCCTGATTTATTCCTGTGCAAACCTCCATGTGAGTGATCTGTACTTTTGTTCACTGACTCTGCCATGGATCTCTGCAATTTGTTTCCTAGTGCTTGGAAGAGTAGTTTTTAATAGTTATCCAACAAATATGATATGAGTGTGGGGGAAGAATAATCCACCACACACTGTGTATGGTAATTTTTTCCTAATTAAAAAAAAATCTTCAAAACAATGTAATTTTTATAAGTAGATAGGGGATGGTACAGTAACTGGGCACATAAAAAATAAAATCCAGAGTAATGCAGTGCTGCAAAGCATGAGTTTTACAGCCCAGATGGCCTGCATTTAATTCTGGCTAAGGGCAATTGATCTAATCTTTCTGGGCCTTCGTTTCCTCAACCATGAAGTGGGGGCTGCTATGCCTGTCCCAAAAGTTTGCTGTAAGGAGTCAAGGAGTTAACCATTTGAAGCCTTAGGATGGAATTCTTGCATATTGTATATGTGCTCATTGTCTGCTGTCAAAGCTGGTCTGATCAATGTTCTGGGATTATGAACTAACTATATCATGACTGGGGGTACGTGGGTGAAATGCACACAGGAACTCTCTGCACTGTTTGCACAGTTTCTCATGATCTTAAACTTTTTTGAAATAAAATGTTACATGAAACAAACTACAGCAAGACAAAAAGTATATCACCTGGCCCCAAAGCCTTGACCTGTCTTCAGATCCCTTTCTCACCATCATTAAGAAAAGGCACCATTCAAAAGTCCAATTGCAGGGGTAGTTCTGACCTATAGACTGCAAGTGTAGTCAAAGAGTGGGTTTTTTAGCGCTCAAGTATGCGTTTAGGGGATATTTTTAGCAACTTAGGGAGTAACTTATTACCTACAAGAACTGGCTGGCTATGGCAGTGCATGCCTAAAATCCCAGTGACTCAGGAGGCTGGGGCAGGAGGATTGAAAGTCTGAGGACAGCACAGGAGCTCAGTGAGACCCTGTCTCAAAATAAGATTTTAAAAAGACTGGGGTGTAATTCAGTGGTAGAGTGCCCCTGGGTTCAATCCTTAGTTTCACAAAAACAGCAGCAGCAACAGCAATAATGGCAGTAACAAAACCTTCAAGAAACTACAAATTTCCAAAGTTGAAAATTGTAAAAGATATAAGCTATAAAGAATGAAACTTAGCAAAAGACCCTCAGCAGCTGGTGTCAGCTAAGGGCTATGTGTACATAATGCACCATCATTAGAAATTTCAAAGTTAGTATGTTTATGATCCAGTTGTCAGGTAAAGCCCAGTGTAAGCATTCAGAACATATAATCTTTCAAATCAAACACAGTGGAAGAAACATCAGTAAAATATCTGGAAATATAATTTTTAAGATGTTGAAATGAATGATGTACCTAACTCCTGCAGATCAGGTGATTTTCCTAAATCTAGTGATGTACATGAGGGTATTAGGAACTCAAGATGAGGTGGAAACAAGTTTTCTGACCCCCTCCAACTTGTTTTTTAGGTCTAGTCAGTATTGCAGAGAAACTATATTCAGACAAAAGCTCCTGACAATAAAATCTCACTTAGGGATCCTCAAGGACAGTGGGAAGTTGGGGGTCTCTCAAAGGATAGGGCAAGGGGAGACTTGAAAACTCATACTTAACTCCCATTTTCTACAGTTAAATATGTTGAATCTAATGTATGAAATATGATATGTCAAGAACTTTGTAATGTTTTGAACAACCAATAAAAAAATTTAAAAAAAATCAATCAATCAAAAAAAAAAGAGAACTCATATTTAAATTGTAACAAAATTTATATTTGGAGAACAAACCCCCCCCCAATTTTTTTTTTTTTGTAATTCTAACTAAAAAAGGTAAAGCAAAATATAATCTTGGCTGGGAAGAATGTGTCAAAGAAAACAGAATTTTTTACACACCAGTAATTCATGGGGTTATGATGAAATTTTTCATCAAAACGTGGCAGGGGTTAAGAAAAACCATTGAAAAGTTCTGAGGTAGACGGTGTGACTCTTGGTTACCTTAAACATGACATCTTGTTTGTTTAGACTTTTCCATCCCCACCCTTCTCCATTGGCCAAAACAAACCCAGATGATGACTAAATTATTAGCAGAAATTTTACTTTGGTATAATTGAGGTCTCTGTAGTTAGAAGATAATTGGACAAGCATTATTTCCAAAGGATGTCTGCCCTCTCAGTGTTCTGAAAGGGCTGAGTCCACTGGGCTTCAGGGAATAGCTAGAAGCTGCTTTTTTAAAATTTGTGGATTTCATGAACTATAGACTAACATCAACTCTCACTTCCCTTCTATGGCCCTCCTTGACCAGCCTGACTGCTGGGTTTAAATCCTATCTCAACAATTCAGGAGTTAACTATCCTGGTGGACATTTACTGTCTCTGAGGCTCTGAGTCCTCATCTGTAAAATGAGATAAGTGTGCTCCTGCGGTGGTGGTTGAAATGTTTAAAGAGATACAGGCTGAGTATCCTTTATACTTGGAACTAGAAGTGTTTCAGATTTCAAATCTTTTTGGATTTGGGGAAATTTGTGTAGACTTTACTGATTGTGTATCCCTAATCTGAAGTTATGAAACCTGATCATCATAGTGCTCAAAAAGTTTTGGATTTTGGAACATTTCATGTTTTTGATGTTTTTTTGAACTAGGGATACTCAAACTATAATGCATTTAAAGCAACCAGGACTGTAAAAGTCACTAGTAATCTGAGCTATACTTATCATTATTCTGGGGTGAAATCAATTAATCATCTTCCTTCCCTCACCTGAACCCTCCCCTCCACCACTATCCCATATACCAATGTTTTTGGTTCTTCCACAGATCTTACATAAATGATCAGTCCCATTCCACTTATATATTTGTCATGAGTGTAAGAAGGCAGCATTAATGAAACAGAATCAAGATTAGAATGACCTAGACATCTCATCTAGAATTCAGCCACTGGCTAAAAATGGAATCTGAGTATAAAAGGCTGAATTCCAGGTGTCTCACTTTGAGCAGGAAACACAGTAGTAAGATCTGATATCAATCCTTTACCTTGCCTGCTAATTCCTGAAGTTCCAAGTGCTCTCTCATGGGGAGGCTTTGACAACCCCCATTTTACAAAATGGGATCCTTGTTGCCAACCCCTTCTTCAGGTGGGGTTGCTCCATCTGGTGAGAACTCAGATCAAGGGGCTTGGTTTGGTAACACATGGTTAGCAGATGTTCCAGTGCCTAGAGCTCATGATCCCTGAGATCTCCCTGGTGTTCAGTCCTTGCTCACAGGGAGAGCCACCTCTCTTGAAATGATGCCAGTCAAACCTTGTGCAAGTGCACTTAGGGCTACTAGCATTTGAATCGCCAACTCTTTTTTTCCTCTTTGGCATTTTGTTTCTATTTTTTATCCTCCCTTTTTGTATTTTACGTATCCTTGTAAGCCATCTGCCATCCTTTCTGGAATTTAATGGCATATAAATACATACATATATGCATATATAAAATATACACTGATATTTGAGAAAGATGTATCAAATACAAATGCATCCCTCAAGGTGATTGGTATTCCAGAGAGTAAGGGGGTGAAGGAAGAAACGAAGGCCTATTTTTCAAAATGCATCTGCCTGTAATCTTCTGACCTCTCCCAATGTCCACTTTCAAGGACCCAGGTGATATCATAATCATGGTTAAGGGAGGATTTATATTTAAAACAATTATTCCAGGTGATTCTTACATACCTTTCTGCCTTCCAGCCTCCTACCCATGGCTCAGAGCCACATCTCCAGGTTTTCTCAGTTCTATTCGTGCATTTGGTCAGAAAGCAGCCCAGTCTGCCAGATTAGCTCATCTCTCCATGGAAATGCCATCCTGCAGTTATGATGCAGTGTTATGCCCTTGGCTTTTAGAGAGATAATATAAGAGACAGACAGTTGAAGGTCATTTCTGAATCTTTTGCAAAGCCTTAGATGAGTCCATTGTCCATTCTGGGACCAAATGTCACCCAAATAAAGATTTCTCTTCACAATCCCTTATAATAGTGCTAGAGAAAAAAAAAATGAGACTCTGCAGGAAGAACTTGAATTCTCCATTTGTATAGAAAAGAAGAATTGCAGTGTCTATCCTGCTCTCTCTCTCTTTAATTATCTTCAAGGGGATTCTGTTCAATCCAGCAAATATTAAATGATAGGTACCATGTTATTTAGTGGATTATAAAGATCAATAGAGCTAGTTCTGGGCTCTGAAACACTTAAGGTCTAGGGGACATAGAGTTGAATACTTGTTCCATTTAGCTATACTTTTCTCATATTCCTTTTATAATGCTGTCTTCATTCTTGGTAGTTTCTTAAAAGCTAGATTCTCTAAATTTTGAAGTGCCCTTTGTATATATGTATATATTCCAAATGGAAGACAGGCTTTTGAAGGAGTCTTCTGTTCTGCTCTTCTTGTTTTTTTTTTCTGGCTTGTTGCTTTCCTATATTTTCTGTGGTCCTCCTTTCTAAAGCCCCCGTATGCAACATAACCCCTTGCATGGCCACAGCAGACTGACCGGAGGTCGACATTTGACCTGAGTCAGGATGACATAATATATATATATTTTTTTCAACCTGGAAATTTGGAGTTGAAATCCTGAGAAACAACCCAGATAGTCTTAGTGGTGAAGGTGACCATTTTGGAGTGATGATCATAGAACTGGGATAGCAAGAAAGTGGACGGCAGTGATGCTCCTCAGGCAGACAGCCAAAGAAGTGCAAGGCCACCCAAAGCAGAAAGAGAGTGTGCAGTGGATCGTGAGGGAGGCACATGGGAAGAACATGTGAAAGCTCTCTTTTGGTTGCTTCTGTTTTCTCAGTGAGATAAAAAGCAAGGTCTGCGGCTAAGAGTAGGTCTGGGAAGGGGGGTGAGCAACTTGAGAAGGTGTGAATTACTCATCGTGGAGTAGGGAGTGTGAACTGACTGGTAGGAGTGACAAAAAGCACGACAGGGCCCGCTGGAGGTTTCTGTCATGAGTTTAAGCAGAGACAAGGCATCCTAGTTGCATGCTTTTTTCATCTGGCCACTTTCAGCTGTGTGGGTGTGGAGCGGGGTGGAAAGTCAGATTTCATCAGGAGTGGGTTTTCTGCAGGCTGAATATGACAGAGGACAAGAGGAGCGGAGGAACCGATTGTGTCTGTGAAGTACTGATCACAATAATGGGCCGTGGAAGCGGATGTGAGCTAGGGACAAGTGGACAGTGAAGTGAGGGCAGGGTTAATGATCCCGAGGTGCAGAGGGAATAAGCTAGACAGATAAAAGATGGGGTTTGGAGAGTGGATGTAGGATACCCAGATTGCCAGGGGTAGAGTAAATGGTCAGGCTCCAAACAGGTCAGTGTGAGCAGAAGGTAAGGTGAACAGAATAATTGGCGCTGAGAAGATGAGGAAAATGAAAGGTAAAGAGGCTGCAGGCAGCGTCTGTGTGATCACTGTTGCCATCAGTTGTCATGACAAGAGTAGTATTGGGGTGCCAGGGAAACCAAGGTCAGTGACCTCAAATGCTTAAATGGCTTTAATAAGGAAAATTTAATAGATGGTATGTTATGGTACACAAATTTCAAAGAAGCTCTTTTATTCTCATTCATCGGTCAACACAGAATATTTCACACCTGGGCATTGAAACATTTGAGCGTTTCTCCTCGCCAACGCCAATCCTGCAGAAGACACCACTGGGTGTCTGACAATTTGATTCTTTCCTGACTTTGTCTACCTGGACATAATGCCAGATTCCACAGGTTAAGGACTCAGTCTCACAAGACGGCCCTCCACTTCAGATGCCAATCCTAAGTCCCAGGTTGCACCCTAGACTTCTGACTAACCGGCTATCAATTGGGGATTTCCAATTCCCTCCTTGTTTGCAATTTCTTTGCTGGAGTGGATCACAGGACTTGGGAAATACTTTACTTGTGTTCACCCATTCATTATAAAGAGTATTGCAAGGAATTCGGATGAACAACCAGATGAAGCAGTACATAGGTCAAGGCATGCTGGAAGGGGTATGGAGCTTCTATGCCCTCCAGTTGTGGTTCCCTCCAAGCACATCCATGCATTCAGCAGCCTGGAAGCTGCCTGAACCCTTCTTCCCTTTTGGGTTTCTATGGGAGGTTTATTGCTTAATAATGATTGATAAAACCATTGGTCATTGGTGATCAGGTCTACCTACAGGCCCCTCTCCCTACCCTGTGGATACAGGAAGTGAGTAGGGTGGAAAATTCCAACCTTCTAATTACATTATTGAATCCCCTGAGCAATCACCCCACCCCTATCCTGAGATCCAGAGTTTATCCAGGAACTACCCCAACCCACCAGTCATCATATTAGCATATAAATAGATACTTACCAGGAGACATTGCAAACATCCTGGGATTATGTGCTAGGAAAAGGGTAATAGACTCAAACATATATTTATTACCCTAAATATCCTTATGATAGTTTATAAAGGAGGAATGGGGGTTTGGAAGTAGCAGTGAGGAAGGGCACCCATTTTCGACTCACAAGATCAGTGGTAATAGAGATGTAAGGTATAAAGTAAATCTTCAACTTGAGAGGGCTGGGGAAGGACTTCTTGGGGTAGAATTGATCTCCTCGGGGAAGATCCTGGCTTCAACCAGATCAAGAAGTAGGAAATATTCAGAGAACAGGATAAACACCTTGCTCCTCAGACTGGGAGTGAAAGATAGAGGGGATTTTGCTGATGGTAGACCATAAGTTTCAGAGGGCCTGGTGAGAGTTTAAAGGGATGAGAAATTGGATTTGATTAGGGACTATTGAGAACTTGATGGGGTAAGAGTTCAGGTAGAGAGGAAAGACCTGGGGTTGGAAACTGTTATGGTGTAGATCTGAAATGAGCCTCCAAACTCATGTGCTGAAGGCTTTGTCCCTAAGGGAGCAGTGTTCAGAGGTGAGGCCTTTGAGAGCTGACTGGATCATGAGAATTCTTACGTCAGCAGTTAATTTATTAATCCATTAATAAATTCCTACCATATGGGTGTTGAGGAAGGGGCTTTGTTATAAAAGTGAGTTCTCTCTCTATTTTTCTCTACCTCTCTGTCTCTCTTTCTCAGCTTCCTGATTGCCAGGAGGTGAGCAGCTTCTCCCCACCACATGCCCCATGATGTCCTGCCTCCCTACAGGCCCAGAAACAACACAGCAAAATGACCATGGACTGATCCCTCTGAAATTGTGAGCCAAGTAAATTTTTTCTCCTTTAAGTTAATTTCTCAGGTAGTTTGTCACAGTGGTTAAAAGTGGACTAACACAAGGACACCCCGTGGTGATCTTGAGAAAGAAGGTAGGGACAATGGGAATGGTATTGATGGTCCTTTATCAGAAGGTGATTGTAAATGTAGCCTCACCTTTGGAAGTAAGCCCTTAGATGGTAGCAAAGAGGCAGGAAATATTGGGGAGGGGGGTATTCTGTAGTATTCCTGTTAGGAATAGAGGCATGGCTGGGGTGGGAGTGTAGGACATAGGAGCAAGCACATGCCCATGACCTGACAGTGTCCCTAATGTGGTGTCTAGACATTTATTGTCACTGTTTACTTCTCTAGTATAGATGCATAACCTCTCAATCAGTATTCTGAAATTCTCAAACTTTGAAAACTGAACTTTTAAAATTATGTAGTTAGTAGCAAAATCTCATCTAATTTCCACTAAAATGAGGGTCCCTACTCTTGTTTGTAGTTTCCCTTCTCCTATAATATCAAAATAGGTGGGAAAAGAAAGTAAAAATACTTTTAAGGAACCTATAAGCCTCTGTCCTTCTTCTCTGTTACTAAATAGCTTGGACATAAAATCATCTGCTTTGATACAAAGTTAAGGAATTTTAATGCAAGTGTTGAAATTTATTCTCACTAGAAACATCAGGGATTTCAGGACCGTGATTCCTGCCATTAGAGAAAACTCTCTTTAGAGAGGTGAAATATTTTAGTCTCTTTTCCATTGCTATAACAAAATACTTGAGACTGGGTGATTAATAAAGAGAAGAGCTTTAATTATTTCACAGTTCTGGAAATTTAAGAACATTGCACCATCAGGAGTCTCTGTGACCTAGTTACCTTTCTCTAGGTCCTGGCTCTTAAAGGTAATACCACGATAATACTGATAAAATTGGGACCAAGCTTCCTGCACATGAATCTTTGGGGGAACAAACCAAATCCAAACACAGAATGAAGCCAATATTTGAAAATGGCAGAAGTAGGAGATGGATAGAAAGCAAGTCCTGATTCTATTGCAGGCCTAATATCCCTTATTTATGAGATGGTTCCATCTCCCATCGTTTAACTTTGTAAGCCCATAAACCCCATCTCCTGCTTAAGGCAGTTTCAGTGTCTTGTCCAATCAGGGACATCAGGGATGTCCTTCCAGGCAGGCAGTGTAGAGTGACAGAGATCCCAGGACCTGGGACTATTGGGTATACTGGGGAAGTATGTCAACCAGTGATGATGCCTCCAATTTTGGATTGGCCTTTAGGATGGGACTTGATTATTTTGGAGAGAGGAGGAACAGGTGAGAGTCCTAGAGGAAATGGGTCAAGTACTCTGGATCATGGGCCAAATGTAGAAATCTGAGTGCTACCATTAGCTGAGCAGGGTCAAAAGTGCTGAACCCAGAAACCCAGGTGGGGCTAAGGGATGGATACCACTTAAAGGTCGTAGTCTCTGTGCTTAGGAATGAAGAAGCAATCCATAGGGTAGAATTTGGGTTGAAGTCCAACAGTAAAAGTCAAACAGCTTGTCCTATGCAACAGTTGTCATCTGGAAGAGGCTGGGCAGAAAGGGTAAACATAGAACATTTATAACTAGAAGGGAGGATGAGGATATGAGAGAAGGGCTTCAAAGAGGAGTGAAGGAGGTGAAGTCTGGAGGAAATCCTGAGCTGAAGATAGGTCATCTATGGCAGTTTGGGGGTATGGAGAGAGCTACTAAAGGGGACAGACCACTGGGGACAGCAGAAACACAAGGATCGTAACTGGGCTGCAGGATCAGAGCCAGAAAGGACTCAAGAATGAGTCAGATCAATATTTACACATCTCTCAATATGTACACTCTCATGTTTAGACTCTGGGCTTGGTCAGGCGACCTATTTGGTCAATAAGAGATCAGCAAATGTGATAAGGTAGAGTAATAATACTCCCTTGGACACTGGACCTCTGTCCTTAGAATGTTCTGTCTTTGAACTCTGAGATCACCGTGGAAAGTGAGCATGTGGACGCTCCATGTGGAGGATAACTAGGGAATTCAGCCAGGAATCAAACTCTAGGCCCTAGTCCTATGGTCCCCCTTGAGCTGTCCCAGCTAGTTATCATGTTCCTAATTAAAGTTCCAGTTTTCATGGACTTCACCAAAATCTATCATGTTCACCCAAATTCCTGATTGGTAGAGTTATGAGTGAATAAAATGATCAGTGTTTCAGGCCAGCACGTTTAGGGTGGCTTGTCATGCAGCAATAGATAAATAAAACAGGTGGCAGTCAGAACTAGCCCAATTGCTGGTTAGCTGAGAGTCGGGGTGCAGGTTCAGGAGGAGAGTAGAGCCTGCAGACATATTAAATAACTCTAATTGTGAGAATCTAGCAAGACCAAGTGATATCTATGTCTATAATGGGTCTATTTTCTCTTCCTCTTTCGTAACAGATTTTTGTTCAGATATTTACTTCTCTTTTATGTGACTTATAGAAAAGTGGCCCCAGATTCCAGTGGTAGATCCTGATTATTTTAACTAATATCTAATTTAGGAAGTGGCATGTGACTCAGTTTTGGCCTATTAATCTTGAAAGTTATCCCACTTGGGAACATCTATGGTTTCTAGATCCTAATAAAGAGTTGCTAAATAGAGTCTGTCTTTCAACACCATCACTGTCCTGAGATGCCTGGGCCCTCTTGCTACATTGTCCACGGATGCTATCAGCATTGGAGGAATGGAAGTATCTGGGGGTTGGGACAGTATCACAGCATGCCTGGTCCCCTTTCTATTCCTAGTTCTTCTTGCGTGATCTGATAACTTACTGTTTAAGGTTCTCAGTAAGTCCCATTACCTGCAACTTTTGTTTTGCTTTTAATTTATGGAGGTAAAATTCACATGATGATACCTTATTTCCAAATGGGAAATTCTATAAGTGAAAATGTCACAAGCCACTTCACATCTTCAATGGAAAGCCTCAATCCTGTGTCTAAATCTTCTCCTACCTGATCTCCTCAGTGACCAATTTTTGGAAGGGCTTGTCACAGTGATATAGCAAGGGATATGGATGGTAGTTTTAGAGCAACACAGCTATGAAAAATTACTGGGTTTTGTGTGTTTGTGTAGGACCAAGACAGGTGCTTTGTTTCCTGAGGTCAACTTGTGATCCAAGTGGGCAATACCCACTTCTCCTGGCACCTAGAGTGCTTTGAGGAGGATACAGATATTTCTCGTGTTCTTTCCAGCTCAGTAGACTCAATGACTTGATGGTAACAGACTCGATGACTTTTTTTCTTTGATGCCTGAAAATTTTAAAAGATAGCAAAAGACACAGAGATCAATATGTTGAGTACTATGTCTTCCAAATCTTATACTCTGTTCTAAACATAATAAACATCTAATTAGACTCACACAAAAGTAGAAGTACATTTTATAACACCATTTCTATCTGGTATGTTCTGTTCTATAGATGATTCCCAGTCATACCCTTCATTATGTTCCCCAGTACCTTCTTCAATTGAATGTTGAACAATGGTAATATGATATTATGGAAATAAGCAGTTACTTATTTTATTTTTATTTATTTATTATATTTATTATATTTTTTCAACATCAACTGGAATATAACAATGTGTCTATAATAGGTGTACTTAGTTCACTAAGCTCTAAATAGGTCAGTGGATGTGGTAGATGACTCACATCTCTCCCCACAACTGGAAGACAGCTTCTTGTTGCTTGTTCTGCGATATCTTCCCTAAGGGAGGAAAACAGGACTGTGTTAATGGAAGGGAGCCAAGATCTGTGCATGCAGAAGAGTAGAAATGATCAATGGTGCATTCCCATCATTCATCCCTGGGAAAACCCAGAGAGGAAAATGTGCCCTATTTTCTCTCACTATCCTTAATAGAACGCAGATCTCATCATTTCATCTCTCTTCTGGGCCTGTGCTGGAGCAAATAGTGGCAGGACAGGCTCAATTTGAAGCAACCCCATTAAGTCAGAATGGCAAATGCTATAATTTATCTACCCTCTCTCCTTGGAGAAACTAGATAAATATTGCAGGTGGGCTTCTCAGGTAAAGACTGCTACAGAGCTTTAACTGGATTTAGAACAACAGGTCAACATCATTTCTCAGAAGAGAATCACAGAGTCACCTCTTCATGTGATGGCTATGCAGAGTCGTGGGTAGGCATGAAGGTTGCAACTCTGGTTATGTTAGTTTTGGAGACAGGTCAGACCTCTTTCCTCTGGTCAGGCATGAGGTGAGACAGCTCAAGTGTTAAATGGGATCCATAATTTAGTCTTCAACACTTGATCAGCACTTACACTTACTCTATTTCCCTTTTCTTTTCCATTCTAGATCCAGCTCTCTGCAGGTGGCAGGACTCTTTCCACAGCCAACCAGAGTATAAATGGTCACTATATCTCTAGGTTCCCAAGTCCAGGAAGGATGAGAAATGCTAGCACCTTCCTTTGTCCATGGTCATTTCTGTTTAGTTCAAATGAACACATCCTGAGTACGTGCTAAAGGCCAGGCCATCAGACAATATAGAGATGGAGGAGGTATGACCCCTGCTTTAAAAACTTCATTATCTAAAACCTCACTGTTAAGAGTAAGGGCTGGCAAAATATATCTGTGAACTGAAGGCCATTGCCTCTTTTTATAAATAAGGGTTTATTAGAACACAGCCATGTTTGCTCATTTATGCATGGTCTATGGTTGCTGTACAATGGCAGGACAGATTTTTCTAGCAAACATCCTGTAGTCCACAAAGCTTAAAATATTTGCTATCTGGCCCCTCATAGAAAATGCTTGCAAATGATTTTCTAAATTTTATTTTATTGGTTATTTTTAGTTATAGATGACCATAGAATCTATTTTGATATAATCATACAAACATGAGATATACATTATTCTAACTAGGACTCCAGTCTTGAGGATGTATATGATGGTGAGATTTACTGTGGAGTATTCATATATGTACATATAAAAGTTATGTTAGATTCATTCCACTATCTTTTCATTTCCTATCCACTCTCTCTTCCTTTCATTCCTTCTTTGTCTAATCTATTGAACTTCTATTTTTCTCCTCCCCAACCCTTGTTGTATGTTAGCAGTCACATATCAGGGAGAACACACTTGACCTTTATTTTTTGGGGACTGGCTTATTTGACTTTGCATGATAGTCTCCAGATCCATCCATTTACTGGCAAATATCATAAAGTCATTCTTCTTTATGGCTAAGTAATATATATACTACTATATACACTATATATGTATGTATATGCTATGTATATATATATATATATGTATATATATATATATATATGTGTGTGTGTGTGTGTGTGTGTGTGTGTGTGTGTGTGTGTATAGTATATATACCACAGTTTCTTTACCCATTTATCTCTTGAAGGACACCTAGGATGGCTCCATAACTTAGCTATTGTGAATTGAACTGTTGTAAACATTGATATGGCTGTGTCACTGTAGTATGCTGATTTTAAATCCTTTGGATATATACTGAGGAGTGGTATAACTGGGTCAAATGGTGGTTCTATTCCTAGATTTTGAAGAATCTCCATACTGCTTTCCAGAGTGGTTGCAGTAATTTGCAGTCTCACCAACAATGTATGAGTGTACCCTCTCCCCCACATATTTGCCAACATTTATTATTACACATATTCTTGATATTTGCCATTCTGCTAGAGTGAGATGGAATCTCAATGTAGTTTTGCGTTTCTCTAATTGCTAGAGATGTTGAACATTTTTTTTCATGTATTTGTTGACCATTCATATTTCTTCTTCTGAGAAGTGTGTGTTTAGTTCCTTTGCCCATTTATTAACTGGGTTATTTATTTTTTTGGTGTTAAGTTTTTGGAATTTTTTTGTATATCCCAGAAATTAATGCCCTAGTTGAGATGCAGGTGGCAAAGATTTTCTCTCAATCAGTAGGCTCTCTCTTCATTGTTTTCTTTGCTGTGAAAGAAGCTTTTTAGTTTGATGCCATCCTATTTACGAATTTTCGATTTTCCTTCTTATCCATTTGGAGTCTTGTTAAGAAGTCAGTTCCAGAGCTGTTGGGCCTGCATTTTCTTCTAGTAGGCACAGGGTTTTTGATATAATTCCTAGGTCTCTGAACAACTTTGATTTTGTGCAGGGTGAGAAATAAGCATTAAATTTCAGTCTACTATATGTAGATTTCCAGTTTTCGAAGCACCATTTGTTAAAGAGGCTATTTTTTCTCCAATGTATATTTTTGGCTCTTTTGTCTAGATGAGATAACTATATTTATATGGGTTTGTCCCTGTGTCTTCTATTCCATTGGTCTTTATGCCTGTTTTGGTGCAATACCATGCTATTTTTGTTACTATAGCTCTGTAGTATAATTTAAAGTCTGATATTGTGATGCCTCCTGCTTCACTTTTCTTGCCAGCAATTGCTTTGGCTATACTAGACCTCTGATTTTTCCCAGTGAATTTCATGACTGCCTTTTCTATTTCTTTTTTTTAATTATTTACTTATTCTAATTAGGTATATATGACAGCAGAATGCATTTTGATTCATTGTACACAATTGCCACACACCTTTTCATTTCTCTGGTTGTACATGATGTAGCATTGCACCAGATATACAGTCATATTTGTACCTAGGGTAATGATGTCTTTCTCATTCCACCATCTTTCCTGCCCCCATGTCCCCTCCTCTCCCCTCCCTCCCCTTTGCCCAATCAAGTTCCTCCCCCCCCCCCCGCACCCGCTGCCCCCAACCTCTTATGGATCAGCATCCACTTATCAGAGAGACCATTCAGACTTTGGTTTTTTAGGATTAGCTTACTTTGTTTAGCATGATATTCTCCAGCTTCATCCATTTACCTGCAAATGCCATAATTTTATTCTCTTTTATGCTGAGTAATATTCCATTGTGTACATATATCACAGTTTCTTTATCCATTCAGCTATTGAAGGGCGTCTAGGTTGGTTCCACAGTTTAGCTATTGTGAATTGTGCTGCAATAAACATTGATGTGGCTGTGTCCCTTAGTAACCTGTTTTTAAGTCCTTTGGGTATAGACCAAGGAGAGGAATAGCTGGGTCAAATGGTGGTTCCATCCCAAGTTTTCTAAGGAATCTCCATACTGCTTTCCAGATTGGTTGCACCAATTTGCAGTCCCACCAGCAATATATGAGTGTGCCTTTCTCCCACATCCTCACCAACACTTACTGTTGTTTGTATTCTTGATAACTGCCATTCTGATTGGTATGAGATGAAATCTTAGAGTAGTTTTTTAAAATTTCTTTAATTACTAGAGATTTGAACATTTTTTATATATTTGTTGATTGATTATATATCATTCTTTGAGAAGCATCTGTTTAGCTCCTTAGTCAATTTATTGATTTCATTGTTTGTTTTTTTGGTGTTAAGTTTTTTGAATTCTTTATATATCCTGGGGATTAGTGCTCTATCTGACATGTGTGTGGCAAAGATTTGCTTACAAAATGTAGGCTCTCTCTTTACCTCATTGATTATTTCTTTTGCTGAGAAGAAGCTTTTTAGTTGAATTCATCCTATTTATTAATTCTTGATTTTATTTCTTGCACTTTAGCAGATGACTTTTCTATTTCTATAAAGAACATCCTTGGAATTTTAATAAGATTAACATTAAATCTGTATTGCATTTTTGGTAGTATTGCCATTTTGACAATTTTAATTCTGCCTATTCAAGAACATGGGTGATCTTTCCATCTTCTAAGGTCTTCTTCAATTTCTTTTTTTAGTGTCCTGTAATTTTCATTGTAGAAGTCTTTCACCTCTTTTGTTAAATTGATTTCTAAGGGTTTTTTTTTTTTGAGGTTTTTGTGAATGGGATAGTTTTCCTAATTTCTCTTTCAGCTGATTCATATTTAGAATGTAGGAATGCATTTGATTTATGGGTTTTAATTTTATATCCTGCTACTTTGCCAAATTTATCTATGGGTTCTAGAAGTTTTCTGGTAGATAAGGTTTTTTTTTATATTCAGAAAATTACGCAGCCATCACTGCTAGCAAATATGTAAACATTTTCATCACCTAAGGAGAAAACTTATATCCATTAGCAACTAGCACCCAGTCCCTGGAAATTGCTAATCTACTCTCTATGGATTTACCTATTCCTGATATTTTATATGCATAGAACATATGGCCCTTTGAGATTGGCCTCTTTCATTTTACACAGTACACACCAGCAAATGTCTAAAACTGCAGATAGTACCATACCTAATACATACTATATTTTTTCTTTACATACATAACTATGGTAAAGTTTGATTTCTAAATTTGGCACAGTAAGAGATTTTAAAATAACTAATACTAAAGTAAAATGGAATAAGTATAATAATATATTTATATATATATATATAATTGATAATAAATAACAATTACAATAATATACTCTAATATATATACTATAATTCACTTAATATAATATATGCAATACTTTATATGAATTAAATTCACTTTATATATAATATATATAATTCATTTAAAGTTCTCTCAAAATATCTTACTATACTTTATCTTTTCTCTTAAAGGAAACACTTTAAACCTTCTCCAAATTACAAGCATCACTGCTCTTGCGCTCTGGGACCATTATTAAGTAAAATGAGGGTTATTTGAAATAAGTTATTTGAACATAAAGTTTTTTGAACATGAGGTTATTGGAACATAAGCTTTGGAGTCGTTTTGAAATCAGGAAGTGTGAGTCCTCCAATTTGTTTTTCCTTTTTAAGATTCTGTTGGCTATTTTGGACTCCCTGAATTTTCAAATGAATGTTAGGATAACCTTGTCAAATTCTGAAAAAGAAACAAAAGCCAGCTGGGATTTTTGAC
The DNA here is from genome assembly GCF_048772815.1 of Callospermophilus lateralis. Lineage (NCBI taxonomy): Eukaryota > Metazoa > Chordata > Mammalia > Rodentia > Sciuridae > Callospermophilus > Callospermophilus lateralis. The sequence continues at coordinate 108,416,532 of NC_135313.1, read as the reverse complement.
AGAAATTGCATTGATCTGTACATCAGATTGAGCAATATTCCAGAATTAGATTTAATCCTTTTGCATGAAAGATATTTTAAGCATGGGTACATGGATAATGCGCCATTTAGGTAACTTGTGTCAATAATTCTAAAACTTTTGAGCATCAAAATCCTTTTATAATGTAAAACATTTTGACTTCTCAAGGTATAAAAATTTACCTTTATTAAAAGCATCTTTTTTTTACCAAGTATATAAATACAAAAACAGTTATGAATTTAAGAATGATTTGAAGTAAATTTGCATTTTATTAATTCATAATAGCCTCTATAAGTATTTCAAAAGTGATAGAGAACAGTATGCTGGACCCAAATTGGCCCCTGTGAAGTAAATTAAGATGCCAATTAGCACACAATCAGTCTGGTACTTTTGAGAAGATGATTTTCTTGTAGGGGAAGGAAACTGAGCTGCTCCCTGTTGTTTAAAGCTGACCATGCTGAGTAAGAAATCTAGCCTTTTAATATTTGCTCTCAGGGTGCTCCACCAATTGAGCTGATCAACAGTTTGTACAGATAAACAACTGCAGCCATAGACACTTCTTAAAAAATGTTTTTCTGGCACCTTCGATTAATAGTCTTCATTAAATACAAACAAACAAACAAAAACAACAACAACCAAAAAAGAGAAATCTCACGGGAACATTTTGATCTTTCCTACTGCTACCATCTTTCTTTTTATTTGGAACAATGAAAACTGTCTCTTTTTTTTTTTTTTCCCTCAGTCGAGAATCCTTACTAAAGAAAAGAATGAAGTGAGTTGATTGCTTACACCAGTCCATAAAATTGCTCAGACTTTTATTCTCTTCTACTGGGAAAGATCCAGTTTGCCTTATTCTAATGGAAAGGTTACTGATTCCAGCATCAAAATATTAGAATTCGAGTCCCAAATTCCTATTGCTCCCAATCTTGTTGGTCTCAGGAGTATTTTTTGTTTGTTTTATTTTATTTCTTTTTTTTTAAATCATTTTATCAGTTGAATAGAATTGGTAATGGCTTTCTGTTTTGAGAATTATGGAGAAACTTGAAGATAGTAAGGTAGTTTAATGATTTAAGTGCTGGGTTTTATTGTTAGAAAGTTCTTTTAAGCAGACAAAATAATGTACCTGCCACCCCCAGAGATTCCTAGCCTCCCTCAAGAGGGTGTCCTGTTTCCAGAAGGGAGGGTCCCTGTGGACTTTCCCTCCCGCTGGAATGGTAGAGGCTGTACCTTCTCCAGGAGTGTGTTGAAATCATGGAGAGAGGACCCAGGAGTCCCCAAGTGCTAATATCTTCCTTCTGATGGCAAGAAAGACAAGAGTCAGCATGCCAAAGCCCATGTGAAGTGAGCCAACACAAATGGGAGAGAGAAGAGCTTGACACTTTTTTTCTTGGCTATTTTCTCTCTGTTCATCCGTCTAACAGATATTGCTTCCATTGTAGTGTGTGCCCTTGGATCCCTTGTGACTTTCCCTTTCTTTTTCAAAGTAACATTTTCTAGATCTCTGGCTTAATGCAAACTATTTGCCTTTGTAGAAAGTAATATTTTTTTTTGACAGCTTCTTCAATTAAAAAATTACCCCTCTAATCCCTTCTTCTTCCTCTTCTTCTCCTTCTCCTTCTCCTTCTCCTTCTCCTTCTCCTTCTCCTTCTCCTTCTCCTTCTCCTTCTCCTTCTTCTTCTTCTTCTTCCTGGGCAAGATGGATTCTGTCCTGTGTTCATTTCTCAAGGAGGTGTTTGAGAGGGCAGAGTGACCTTTTAGTCTCTGGCTTCATGTTTCTGAAGGTCGGCCTATGATGGACAGTGACTAAGGTGCCCAGGTGGGTTGTCAGTAATAGGAAAGGTGGGGTGATGGGAGCACCTCTGAGGGAAATGCTGTCAACATAGAAGAGCTCCTGCCCCTAACCCTGCAATCAGATTATGGGAAAGTCCCCTGGGCTGAGATTGGGCTCAGAGGGAGGAGAGAGAGAGGTAGGGAAGCAACAAGAAGAGCAGAAAAGTCAACAAATCTGAAAGGAACACTGTGTACCCTGCTTTGAAGGCTTGGCCAGAGGGATGCATGTAGCCATGGGAATCTTGGAGTGGCTGGAGAGCCAAGAGTTCTGCAGCTTTCCCCTGTAGCCATAGTCCAGAGGCTACAAAAGCTTCCATAGACTGCAACTGAGCAGGAGGTCTCATAAGATGGCACATAAAGAGCCTGGCCAAGAATCCTGTGTCCTATTCTGGGCAGAAAGATCACAGTGGATTATAAGTAAGATAGAGAAGCAAGGACCCCAAGGGGTCTACGTGGACAAGAACTTCAGCACATAATCAGGTGACAAAGGAACAAATGGGGTGAGGCCTATTTGGGCCACCACCTATGACTTAAGGACCAGGAGATAGGCTACTCCTTTCTTCTCTAATCTTGGTACCAAATAATCTTGACTTGAACTATCTAGGATAACGAATACATGGATACCCATTGATTGAGATTATGTTTTTACCACCCCGGCAGGAAGAGGACTCTAAAAATTCAGGTTTCATCACAGAAAAGTTTACATTTCTTACACACTTGACTTGGTGGAATAAAATTTTTATTCACTCATCTTATTTCATTTTGTGCTGCTATAACAGAATACCTGAGACTGCATAATGTAGGAAGAACAAAGTTACTTCTCACAGTTCTGGAGGCTCGGGCCCCTCATCTGGCAAGAGCCTTCTTGCTGCATCATCCCAGGGCAGAAGGTAGAAGGGGATAGAAAGCGAGAGGTAGAGGTGGGAGGGAAGGGGTTGGAAAGAAAAAGAGAAAGAAAGAGAGAAAGGGGGCCGAACTAATTCTCTTATCAGGTATCCACTCCCATGCTAACCCACCGCCATGCTAATGGCATCAATCCATTCCTGAGGACAGAGCCCTTACGATCTAATCACCTCTCAAATACCCCTCCTCTCAACACTGTTACATTAGGTATTGAGTTTATAACACATATTCAAACCATAGCACCACCACACCATTCTTTGTTTATTCTTTGTAAATGTTTCACTCTACTTGGTGCGACCTGGAGTCTGAGGCCTTCAGACTGGGTTACATATGGCGCAACATATATTTATTAAGCCCGATATTTGCCTGGCCTTCCATTAAGTGTGGGGTGAACCCATGTGATGGAAAAGCAGTTGGTGTAGGTGGCCTTTAAGAAGGTCCCCATGAACCCCACCCGGGTCCTCTCCATTGGCCCATGAGCTGGACCTAATGACTTACCTGTAGAAAACAAGATGGCACCAGTGATGGAAGGCCATTTTCAGTATTCAATTATAATGAGACCACAGCTTCCATTTTTGCTTACTGACTCTCATTCTCTGTTCTGGCTCATTCTGAGTAAATCCAGCTGCCATATGGTGAGCTGCTCAGTGAATAGGGCCCGAGGAAAGGAACTGATGTCTCTGGCCAACAGCCAGCGGGGATCTGATTCCTGCCAACAGCCATTTAGGGGAGCTTTGCTTCCTCGTGTGTTGAACCTTGAGATGACTTTGGCCCCAAAGGACACTTTCATGGCAGCTTTGGGAGAGACTCTGTTTGCCTTTGGCTTTTCTGACCCCAGAAACTGCAACAGAATGCATGTTTTTCTCTTTTAAACTGCTACGTTTGGGGTTATGAGTTATACTACAATATGGAACCAGTGCATGGTCCTTGCCCTCTAGGAACTCTTTCTGGAGGATGAGAATTTCCTTAGGAAAAAGCATCCATGAGCATAAAAGATTGGCAAGCTGAGAACAATGACATGGATCCCTTGAACAGGGCTTCAGGTGTTAAGGGGAGACCCAGGATGTTGAATGAGCAATAATGGCCATGAGGTCTGGGATGGGCTTCCTCAAGCCAACACATGCTCTTTAATGACCATGTTCATTTGCTTGAAATGACAGAATTTCATTTTTCCCTTAGTGGGTAGGCAGATGGAAATGCGAGAGCAGGATTGTTCTATGGAATTTAGCTCAAATCATCAACTCTATTCTTGGGTGTAAATTCATAGTTCCTTACTCTCTTATGCTCTGCCCCACATGGAATGCCACTTTATTGAGCATATCTTTGCTAGGAGAGTCTGCTGTGAATTACATCCTTAGTTCTGATCCTTACTTGAGGGTAGGGAGCCTTGGAAAAGTGACTTTCTTTTGCCATTACTATAATTATAACAAACTTAGGGGTAGGTTCATTGGATATGATAAAAGGGTGGCAGTTGTGGAGGAGGCTTTAAAGGAGAAATGGGAAAAACATTCATTTCTTCTGAAAAGCCCTGAGCCAGCCCCCACATTGGGAATAATGCAATCTTTTGGGTTCTGCCATTTTTAGCCCAGTATCCTAGAGCCGCTATGAGGGGGAACTCCCTTCTCATCCACAGTATTATATTCTAACAATAGCAATCCTGGGGGTCTAGGTAATTTTCTTGCAAGACAATTTTTCCTTTGGGTGTGATTATGTTGGAACATTATTTCTGGTTCTTAATTTCGGGTGAGTGAGGAGAAAAGATGCCTCAAATCAAAGGAAGGCATTGAAATAAATTTCAAACCAATTAAGTTTGGAACCGTTTCTTTTTCACTTTTCTTTCTTCCATTTCTGTATTGGCGAATCCCCATGCACAAAGCAATTGGGTGCAGTCAAGCTGCTAGAGCCTTCTGATAACTGCCTCAACTGTCAGAAGTCACAGGGAGAACCAGCAGTCGGCCACCGTCTCTGCAGAAGTACCACTGAGATTTATGAGACTTTGCAAATATTACTGGAATAGCTCATATTTCATCTTGTCAGCCCAACTAGCTTACGGTTGGTGACATGTGGTTTATTTTATAGATGATCCACACAATGTTTATTTTGTCTGCTGATTATTTACTACCTGGACTTCTCTTAATAGTACCCTGAATTTCTTTTTTAAAAAAAAATATATACATTTTTAGTTGTAGATGGACACAAGACTGTTATTTATTTTTAGGTGGTGCTGAGGATCAAACCAGTGCCTAACCACGTGCCAGGCAAGCGCTGCACCACTGACCTACAACCCCAGCCTAGCACCCTGAATTTCTGAGAAGAAAAGTTCATTCCATTCTCAGTTCACATGATTGAAGTAGATTTGATTCCATTCCCTGGGAATAGAGCAGGCCATGAGCTAGATATGGGCCGTCACAGTAGCATATCCCTTGGTCCCAGTGATTTAAAATAGGCATATAAGCCAATCAGACTTAGCCATGAGACTTGACGTTCAGGACTTCTGTTACCATGTTCAGTTCCATTTGGGTTGGTGTCCCAAGGTAACCCTCTTATGACTGGAAGTTTACCAGTGGAGTGAATGAAGATTTCATGAAGAAAAACAGGAGGGGGAAGAGAAGGAGGAACGAGTGGTTATGGAGGAGCGGGAAGAAGAGGCTAGGACAGAGTTCTGTGAGTCAATAAATTTTTCTCCATCCTTCTTTCTTGTGTTCTGTTTTAAGTGAGTTTAAAGCTGAGTCTCGGCAATTTTCAGCCTAAAGAGCCTTGACGACATGTTGGGAGAGCAGTCTTCCACAGGCCCCACTGTGCATCTTGCTGGATATGCCAAGAATTCAAGTCATGGATTTCTCTTTTCTTGAGACCTTTCTCAGGATTGTGTCGGCACCAAGTAACCTTGCTGGATCAGGTAAACTTCTTCATAGACGAACAGCAGGCTTACTTCTGTAAAAGTGGTGGTCTCCCAGTTTAGGGATCCCTTTTTGAAACACAACCCACCAGGGGTGCCTTCATTCATCTTGGCCCTCCGGAGGACTTGGAGACATGAGGAAGAGACAGAGACCAAAAGCATTCTTGTGATTATTACTGTGCCATGACCATTAAAGGCTTTGTCTCTGACCCAGGGGTTTTATGTCTTCTGCCAACATCCATGAAGAAGGAACTGCCTTGTTAGTTAGCTTGAAAAGTAAGGTGAAATCCCAGATCCTTAACTCTTGACACCGTGTGGGTCCTTTGGCTTTTCTGAAGCTACTGAATGTTAAGTAGCAGGTTGGTAAAGAGCACTGGCTTGGTAGGAAGACAGATTGAGTTTAGTCCTGGCTCTGACACTGATTGTGTGACTCTGAGCAACTTACCTATGCTCTCTAATCTTTGGGTTTCTCCTCTGTGGAAGGGGGATTGCCAATAGACTTTTCATGAAGATTGAACAAGACCATACTTACAATGCACTTGACATAGAACTTGACATACAATTAGTATGTGGTTAGTTATTTTTAACTACCTTGCAGTGGTACTTAGCACATTATATTTAAAGTAATGAAAATATTTTTTCATTATAAAAATAAAAAATGTACATTGTTGCAAAATTGGGAAGTATATATTAAAAAGATGAGTAGTTTTTTTTTTAAAAAAGTATAATTCTAAAGTCTAGAAAACCATTATCATTTTGTCAATACCTATCTAGAATTTAAGTGTGTATGTTTTGAACCACCGTAGGACTATTTTATGTTTTTCCTTACTTAATATATAATGCTAAGCTTTCCTGTTTGCACTTCTGTAGCTTTCCATTAGAATTATTATGGAATAGTATGTATAAAATAGCATGAATAGCACAGAAGTTAGTAAGAGGAATAAAATGAACACCCAGGAATCTATCATAGAACTTATGCAATTGAACATTACTGACAGTCCCATGTGACCCTCCCCAGTACATCACCCTACCTCTTTGCCTACAAGATACCATGATGCTTGATTTCTCTTACAAATTTGTGTTGATTTATGATATCTATCTATCTATCTATTTATCTATCTTTACAAACACTCAATTATTTGGTTTTCTTGTTTTAGAACCTAAAGACATATTATGCTGCTGCATGTATTTTTTATGATTTGCACATGTCCCTGAGATCCATCACTGATGATTCATACAGTTGTAGTTCAGTTTTCAGAGCTGTATAGTATTTCCATGTATAAGCATGCTATGATTTATTCAAAGGCATCTGACTAAAAAAGAATTTGTCCTGAGAGGAGGCTGTTGGAAAACATATTGAAGAGAACGTTCAAAAAAATTTGCAAACTGATGGGGTTGTATATGACCTTCTGCTAGGATCCTCTTTGTCCAAGGAGACATTTTCTTTTTAATGCCACTTTTGAAGCTTCATCGTCTTTCCTTGATTATGTGTCACACTGTTAAGGGAGGATGAGGAGCACCAAAAGCAAGACTCTCTTCAAGAAAAAGTTGTAATAGTAACAATGATATTAAAATAATAATAATGAGGAATGACTTTTATTTTAGCATTTACAGTGTGGCAGACATTGACTATGCGCTCTATGGGCATTATCTCATTTAATTCCTATACCAAATGTAGGAAGTTCATGGTACTATTCCTATTTTATTGATGAATGATGTACTTCAAGTTTGCAAAGCTCCCAAGTGATAGCATTGAAATTTGAGCTCAGTTTCATTTGCTTTTGAAGGTTGTGCATTTAATCACATCACTCCATTCTTTTGTTACCTTGTGAGGCATTTATTTAAAAAGAGTAATAGTAGGAGCATGCACATATATGCTCACTCACACACATAGCACGTCTAACTTCATGTTAACTGTGTGCAAACATTTATGGGCCAATTGTCAGGTACAGCTGAGATAAAAATGTGCTGTTATAATCTTGTTCACCCAAGAAAAATCTAGAGACATTAGGACAATAGGCAGAGTAATCATTTGGGGAATATCAGGAAGAAAGATGCCCGCATAGTGACAGCCCAGCAGGTGTTGTTGCCATTCCTATTAGGCCGCTGGGAATTCCCAGAGCATGAGGCTGAGGAAGAAATCAAATAAATAGTTTGCTGACGCCTCTAACTTGCAAGAGTATTTTTAAAACTCCAAACAGATTACTCACTCCTGAGCAGCCCTCAGAACCCGTGTGATATTTCAGAGATAATGTGCGAATCTGCAGCTCTTACAAATCTCCCTGAGCTAAGATGAGCCAAGCTGTCTCAGCTCACACTGGGGACAGAGGAGTCAGTGTTTTCACTGGAAGACTGACGAGCTCTTTCTTCTCTTCCCTTATTGTTCCAACAGGCTAATTCCAATGAGTTTATGAGAATAATCTAAGGTTTATTTTCTTAGCCTTTCTTCCAAAATGAGCTGAAGTAATGTCAATACCTTCTTCATCCACAAAGAGAGCCGGTCTGATTTGTTTGGATAGGAGAGTTTCTAGGCAGTAACTTGGGTCTTCACCAACACTTTTCAGCTCTGGCTTCAAAAGAAAAAAGTTACTTTAATTTTTGTTTTCAAATCCCCCATAGCCACTATCCCATGTGACAATGGAGTATTTGAAATGAGGTTAGTATGAACTGAGCTATTCTGTAGGTATGGAATGCACACCACACCTCAAAGACTTGGTTGGAAAGAAAGAGTGTAACTATCTCAGAACTTTAATGCTGATCAGATGTTGAAATGACAATACAGGCGATCCTTGCTTTGCATGTTGGTGCAGGTCCATGAAAGTGACCGTACAAGCTGAACTGATGGTTTACATGTGAGATATACATATATATATATATATATGTATATCTCACATTTAGTTGTCAGTGGACATAATATCAGGATCAAATCCAGTGCCTCACACATGCAAGGTAAGCACTCTACCACTGAGCCACAACCCCAGCCCTACAGGTGATTTTTTTAAGAATCAATGGGAGAGTTAGGTGTGGTGCATGCCTGTCATCCCAAAGACTTGGGAGACTCAGGCAGGAGGGTCATAAGCTTGTGGCCAGCCTCAGCAACTTAATGAGACCCTATCTCAAAATTAAAAAAAAAAAAAAACTGGGGCTATGGCTCAGTGATAGAGCTCCTCTAAGTTTAATCCCCAATAATGCAAGAAACGGAAAAAGAGAATCAGTGGGGAAATTATGATCGTTATGCAAACCGTGAAATTTTTTTTCAAATCATCATTCTTTTTAAAAAATATTTTTAGAAATTTGTTCTAATTAGTTGTATGTGACAGCAAAATGCATTTTATTTCATTGTACACAAATGGAGCACAACTTTTCATTTCTCTGGTTGTACATGAGGTAGAGTTGCATCACTTGTACCAATATGTACCTACGGTAATGATGTCCTTCTCATTCTACCATCTTTCCTGCCCCCATGCTCACTCCCCATTTGCCCAGTCAAAGTTCTTCCATTCTTCCTGTGTGAAGAGTTACTTCCCTTTCCCCATTATGCATCAGCATCCACTTATCAGAGAGAACATTCGGCCTTTGGTTTTTTGGGATTGACTTACGTCACTTAGCATGATATTCTGTAACTGCATCCATTTACCTGTAAATGCCCATGATTTTATTCTCTTTTAATGCTGAGTAATATTCCATTATGTATATACACCACAGTTTCTTTATCCACTCATCTAAATTGAAGGGCATCTAGGTTGGTTCCACAGTTTAGCTACTGTGAATTGAGCTGCTATAAATATTGATCAAATCATCAAACATTCTTATTGTTAGTAAATTTATGCAGAAATTAAAATAGAAAAACTAACTTATCTGGTCACAGTTATTTCAAACGTTAGAACCATGGAGAATTAAAGTATCTTTTTTCTTCATTGTAATACACTTATCAAGAAGAATTTGAGTAATACTTGCCATCTTGTTATAAACTTCCATTATGGAGCGAGCTTCGAGCATCTCTTCTAAGCCTTGGTGAATTGTATAAGATCAACTTTCAACATTTCATCCTTTGCTTTCCGAATATTATAAAATATCCAAGAGTTTCTTCAATGTGAAATTTTTAGCTGGTGTTACTTCCAATTGGGCATTTTTGTCCTGTTTGTGACAACCACATTCCTCATTCACGCTGGTGAATTTGTGCAAAGTCTTAATGCATCTTAACTGTCCTGAACAGTGCTAATGTCAACAACCCTCTGTGATCCCTCTTCTAATCACACCTACATTCACTTCCAACAACAGGATTTATTGTTTCTTTGCTATCCTTTCATCTTTGTTGATGAATTCCTTCTTCGGCTTTTCTATTTTAGTAAAATCTCATGTGGGTTTACCACTGGGAGACAAGGACAAACACAATCATATGGCTTGCTCTCTGTGCATGAACCAGTAACACATACATAGTGGCCAATTACTGATAAGACTATGTAGGAACCAATGTGATCCATTACTGATAATGATGCACATTTGTTGTTTATATAGTGACTTATGAAAGTTTGTACTTTATTTAATCACTTAATTACTTTACCATAGAAATTGAAATTTGAAAGCTGTTGTTGGTAGACTAGTTCAATTTAACTAAATGGTAGTAACTGGAATTTATGAATTTTGGAGCCTGTATTTTGGTTATTGGATTGAATATAATATATGATTAAGATTAATTGCATATGTTTCTTTTCACTTTTTGAACATGACTAGTAGAGAATTTTAAATTACATGTGTGGCTTGTACTATATTCCTATTAGGAAGTGTAACTCTATCCCACATGTTAATAAAAACTTTAGAAGAAAACAAAAGAAACATAGTTGAGGAAGAATCAAGCAATGTCACAGATTTGAAGTGATAAGAGCAGCCACAAACAAAGGAACAGATTCAAATCTACACAAATTGAATATTATTGTATGATGAAAAACAGCAAAGCTAAAATTAAAAAGATAATGGATTCAGATAACATTTGAATCAAATATGTAAAACAAAATTATAAAATTACTCACTCAAATGTATTCCCAAAACATTAAAAACCCCGTAGATAGTAAAAACAGATGAATAATAAGCAATGTATATGAGAAAATATTAAAATGGTAAATGAATACTAGAAAAATGTTCATCTTGTCTAGATATCAAAGGCATGTAAATTATTGTCAATTCTGAGTTACAATTTACTATTCACTTTATTAATGAACAACTACAACACCCAATCACTGTGATTTCATGTATCATAACTGACATTAAAATTAGATATAATACTTTAGTAAGCAATATTGTATAAAAAGAAAAACTATAAAGGCATTCCTAACCCTTTGACTTAGTAATGGTACTCTAGAGAATTTGCTTTAAGGAAATGAAACAATTCAACAGGGACAAGAGTTATATATGCAATAAGAAATACATTGTATCAGTACTTATAATGGCAAAACAAAAACAAACAAACAAACAAATAAAAATGGAGACATTTAAATGTGTACTATGGAATATTACATTTAAGGATGACAAAACACAGTGTTTCCCAAGTGCATATAGAATGTTTGCCACATGTGGTTCATAAAGCAAGATGCAATATGTTTTAAAGAACTGGAATAATTTAGAGCGTGCCCTCTGAACATAGTGGAATTACTCTAAGAATTCACAATAAAAGCTAACCAGTAAATTCACCACCTGGTTTGAAATTAAAGTATAAAATTCTAAGTAGCCCAAGAGTTAAAGAAGTAAGTGCAATGGAAATTTGAAGATATTTTCAAGTAAGTGATAGTGACGCAGCTATTCAGTGCTCATGGAAATAACTATGAACCTTGAATGATTTACTCATCCAAAAATCTTTCAAGTGTGAAGGTGACATATAGAAGATATCTTCAGATTAACAAAGGCTAATAGAATTCATGCAGTGACTAGACAAAATTCATAGTTTTAAATGGATATATTTGAAAAGAAAATGCTATATAACAATGATAAAAAATTTCATCTAAAATGAAATGTAACAACAACAAAAAACCACATACAACAAGTTACTCTAAAAAAGTAGAAGGAAGATAATTAAAATGAATGCAGAAATAAGAGAAATATAAAACAAGATACAATAAATAAAATGAAAAATTTGTTCCTTGAAGAAGATGAATAAAATTGATCAAGCTGTGGCAAGACTGATGTAAAAAAGAGAAAACAAATTACTAATATCAGTATGGAATAAGGGAGTATTAGTATATATCTTATAGATATTACAAATAGAAAAGAGTCATTATAAACAGCTTTATGCAATTTTCAGCTGAAGAAATTCTTTGAAATATATAATTTACCAAAGCATTCAAAAAAAAAGAATAAATAATTGGGATGTTATACATTTACTAAAGAAATTATCTCATTTAAAAACTCTTCAGAGAATACACCCCTTACCCAAGTGATTTATTTGATGAATGCTAGCAAGAATTAAGGGAGTAATAATGTCAGTTCTATATACTTTCTTCCAGAAAACAGTAAAGAAGGTAACATGGCAGCCTTTCACTAGGGCCAACATAACCCTTGTCACTAAATTAGTTAAAGAAGTTATTAGAAAGGAAAATTCTAGACCAATATGTAGTATAAACATGTCTGTAAAGATTCTAACTATATTTATTTATTTATCCATCTATCTATCTATTTATTTTTGAGTTAATATGTCTTTTATTACAATCAAGGGATCACAAGTCAAGATAAGGTGACTTGTTCAATTCTAGTCCAAATAGTGCAGTCAATGGGTCTACGAGAAGAAATGGCCTCAAACCTACATCTGTCCAAGTTCCCACTTTTTTATTTATTTTTTAATGGATTTTATTTTTTAAATACACAACAGCAGAATGCATTATAATTCTTATTACACATATAGAGCACAATTTTTCATATTTTTGTATATAAAGTATGTTCATGCCAATTCATGTCTTTATACATGTACTTTTTATTGCATTACAATTCTTATTACTCATATATACCACAATTTTTCTTATCTCTGTATATAAAGTATGTTGACCCCAATTCATGTCTTCATACATGTACTTTGGATAATGATGTCCATCACATTCCACCATCCTTGCTAATCCCCTGTCCCCTCCCTTCTCCTCCCACTCCTCTTCCCTATCTAGAATTCATCTATTCTTCCCATGCTCCCCTCCCTACCCCACTATGAGTCAGCCTCCTTATATCAGGGAAAACATTTATCAACAAATGGGCCAAGGACCTGAACAGACACTTCTCAAAACAGGATATATAATCAATCAACAAATATATGAAAAAATGCTCATCATCTTTAGCAACCAGAGAAATGCAAATCAAAACTACTCTAAGATATCATCTCACTCCAGTCAGAATGGCAGCTATTATGAAGACAAACAACAATAAGTGTTGGCAAGGATGTGGGGAAAAAAGTACATACATAAACTGTTGATGGGACTGCAAATTGGTGCAGCTAATATGGAAAGCAGGATTGAGATTCCTTGGAAAATTGGGAATGGAACCACCATTTGACCCAGCTATCCCTCTCCTCGGACTATACCCAAAGGACTTAAAAATAGCATATTACAGGGACACAGCCACATCAATGTTTATAGCAGCACAATTCACAATAGTAAACTGAGGAGCCAACCTAGATGCCCTTCAGTGGATGAATGGATATAAAAATGTGGCATATATACACAATGGAATATTACTCAACAATAAAAGAGAATAAAATCATGTCATTTGCAGGTAAATGTATGTTGGAGAAGATAATGCTAAGTGAAGTTAGCTAGTCCCCCCCCCCCCAAAAAAAAAGCCGAATGTTTTCTCTAACTATATCTAAACAGATAGAATCTAGCGATGTATAAGTGGAGGAGGTATCACAACCAAATGAAGTTTATAAGAATGTTAATGACGGTTTATCATTAATAATCAATTAGTACAATTCACCATATTCACAGAAAAGGGGAGACAAGTAATATATCTTAATAAATGCAGAATAAATTTGATAATATACTATACTAATGCATAGTATGTTATATTATATTAATTTGTAATAAAAACTTAGACTAGGAATCGAAGTCAATTTAATAGTGAGTTATTGAAAACTTTTCCTGAGGCTAAAAGCTTGATAGGAACACTTGCTATCACTACTTTTTTTAAAAGTAGAGATTTTAACTAATGCAAAAAAGCAATAAAAAGAATTAAAATAATAAAAGCTTGGCAAATGCTGAAACAAGACTGTCATTATTCATGGACAAAAGAAATGTGTACATAGGGAATATTTAAAAAATCGGGAGGAGGCTGAGATTGTAGCTTAGTGGTAGAGTGCTCACCTAGTACAAGCGAGGTCCTGGGTTCAATCTTCACCACCCCATAAAAATAAATAAAATAAAGGAATAATAAAAAAATAAAAATAAAAATCTGGAGATAAACTATTAGAATAAATATGTGAATTTAGCCAGGTCTTTGGTCCCAGAGGCAATATATAAAATCAAGGACAAATTGACTGGATTTTTTATACCAGCAACAAAAAGTTACAAATTTTTTTGGTGTGTGTTATTGGGGATTGTACCAACGGCCTTGTGTATGCTAGGTAAGTGCTCTATCACTGAGCTACACTCTGAGCCTCAAAAAAAATTTTTTTAAACCTAAATATAAATAAGATTTTTCCCTTCTCTTGGATTAGAAAAATTAATATTGTCAGGTTGTAAATTCTTCCTAAATTAATCTTAAGATTAAACATAATCTCAGTTTAAATCTCAGAATAGAAATGGACCAGCTGGTGCTTAGATTTATTTAAGTTTGCAAGAGACTGAAAATAGTCGAGGAGATCATTAATGGAAAGAAGATAGGAGACTTACAGTCTCAGATATCAAGAAATATCATAAAGGTATTAAAATTAAGACTAAAATTTGCATAAGGATGGATAAAAATACCAATGGAACAGAACAGAGAGTTCCACATCTCTGCAGTTACATGATATTTTAGCAAGATGACATTAGTATGTATAATGTCGAAAGGATGCTATTATTTGGGTAGTCACTTGGGAAAAATTAATTTTTGGACTGGGGTATAGCTCAGTAATAGAGCACTGGCTTAGCATGCACAAGGCCCTGGTTTTGATCTACAGCATCAAAACCACAAAATGAATTGGACATAACTTTTCTATGTTCATATGTGAATACACTACCAGTGAAACTCCACATCATATACAACCTCAAGACTGAAATCCTAATTAGAATAAGTTATATCCCATGTATTTAATATATGTCAAAATAAACCCCACTGCCATGCATATCTAAAAAAGTAAGTAAAAATTTTTAAAATCCACAAAACAACTTTATCTTTTCCTTACAAATCAATTCTGGTTAGATTGTAGACCTTTGTGCAAAAATCAGACAAAAATCTTTGGGAAAAAATCAGAATTTTAAAGTTTTCTTAAATGGGATAAAATATGTACCAATCACAAAATATTAATTTGGACTACATTAAAATGAATAACTTCCTGTTTTATAAAAATACAATATTAAGAGATTAAAAGCATAAGTCATATAAGATTGAATATACTGATAGTATATCTAAAAGGACTCATATACAGAGTATATAAAGAATTAAAACTCTTTGAGAAAAAGCAATGCAATATAAAAATATTCATGATGGGAAAATGGCTGCAGGCAGGAGTATAAATTGTTACAGTCACTTTGGAAAAGTGATTGGCAGTCTCTACTAAAACTGAACATATGCATATTCTATGAGCCAGCAATTTCACTCCTAGATACATGCCCAATAGAAATGCATGAACAGTGCACCTGGAAATTTACAAGAACGTTTACTGTGTTCTTTGAAATAGCTCCAAACTAAAACAACTGTAGTGTTCACAAGAATGAATAAATAAACGTTGGTATATTCAAACAATAAATACTGTAAGGCAAAAAAAAAAATAGTGAACTGCTGTTTGCAACAAAGGGTGAATTTCTAGACTTATGTTGAGTCAAATAGGCTTGACATAGAAGAGTTTTTAGTGATTTTTTTTATGATTCCTTTTATATTATGGGCAAAAATGCAGGCAAAAGAATGTTTGCTGTGGAAGTCAGAATACTGGCTAACTTTGGGTGAATGGGGTGCTACAGTAAAGGCACTTAGGTCACTGGTAGTATTTTGTGATTTGACCTAAGTGATTTCTTGCAGACTTAATAAAAACTCATCAAATTGTTAAGATTTGTGCAATTTTGCATGAATATTATATTTCATAAAAAGTTTATAAAGTAGAATATGAGCAAGCATGTGTGTGTGTACCAGTAAGTACTTCTAGTTATATGTATACATATTCTGGAATGTATACCCTGTGGATAAGAGAGAGTTGACACATTTTATAGTTGGCACTTGCAGGCCTCTCTATCCAGATCACCTTTTCTAGAAACTGCTCCTTCTCCTTATTCAAATGATTGCAACAAGAGCACTTAAGTCACGACATGGCCTGGTCCCTGGGCAAAGTTGATAGGACCAGGAGTGAACATTTGATTCAATAATGAGAATTCATTTCTGAGGATTTACAAACTAGAGCAAAATGGTAGGCCAGTCTTACCTTGTAAGCATGGATTCTAAGAAATAAAGCTTGGGATTTGTAGGCAGTGGAGGATTCTGGTCTGTAGAGAGAGGAACAGAAATGAGAGATGGAAAGAGACTCCTGTTTAAATTTGAATTCCTTTCATCAACTATTCCTATGGCTCAGCTGCCCCCTCTTTCAGTGACATTCTATTCTAATAACCTATTTAGAACTTAAGCAATTCCTTTTTAACTCAAGCTAATTGTGTTTCTGTCATTTGCAAAGCAGAATGTCTGAAATAATAATTTATAAACTTTAGTTCCAATTGTCCTGAATAGTCCTCCAATAGTGTCCTGAATGGGGATGGGGTAATCATAATACTAAGTCTTGAGGTAGCCAAATCTAAACCTGGCCCTGGCCACATCAGTGTTGGGTATGTGGTCAGTTTCAGGCTCAGCATTCTAAGAATCCCTCACTACTAAAGGCAGAAGACTTGGAGGAGGAAAATGCAGAAATATTTAAAGGGTTGCCATATTGAAAGAAAAAGTAGATGTTTTTGCACTCCACCCAGACAAAACTTATACCAGTAGTTCAAAGTTGAAATGGAAATCTTGGCTGAATGTAATGTGAAAATTCCCTAAGTATTAGACTTATTCTTTAACACAAAGGATGACCTAGTCAAGGATTAATGTCTCCACCAAAGGGAAAGTTAAATCTGAACTTGAATGTTCATTTATCTGGGAATTTGACAAGTACATAGCTACTAACAGCTCCCATCTGCCAAATACCTTCCATGTCTAAAGTACTGTGCTTGACATATCTTTGTATAAATTTTCTCATTTCATCTTCCTAAGGATCATATGAATACTTAAAAATGCTGATCAAATATTGTAAAAAAGGGCCAATATTTTGGTAAATTTTCAATGGCAAGCTAAAAAGAGAATTTGTAATTACATGATAATGAATTTAAATCTTTGTCTAAGCATTTGTAATTTTACCATTTCATGGTACACTATAACTTAATAAGTAGTTATCAATTTGAACTCAGTTCTATAGGAAAAGGTAATAAGATTTTTAAATAATATAAGCTATAGTACTTTCATTTCCATTACTATCAATTCAGTTATAATTTTTCAATAACCTTTTAGAGATTCTTCAGGACATAGTGGACATGTCCTTTTATTTATTCTATATTAGGAAAAACCTGGCTGGGTGTTAGGGTGCAACCTATAATTCCAGCTACTTGGGAAGTGAGGCAGGAGGATCACAAGTTCATGCCCAATCTCAGCAATTCAACAACTTACCAAGACCCTGCCTTAAAAAAAAAACAAAATCAAGTTTCTTCCTGAGTCACACTTATTTTAGGAAAACAGACACACATTCAAGGGAGAATGTGGGCTATCTCAAGAGAGAGAAGTCTTTTGGGGTAAAGTAAGAAACACACATTCAAGAGAGTAAGTGGTGTTTTGAACAACCAACAATAAAAATTAATTTAAAAAATATATATATATATATATAACATAAAAAAATCAGTATTTTGAAAAAAAAAAAAAAAAGAGAGAGTAAGTGGGACCTTGTGGCTCGAAGCCCTGGAGAGGCCCAACCACGCTGTGCCCACACGGAGAGGAACACTACACCCACAGAGAGGAACACCATACCTGCTGCAGTTCCCTATTCACCAACACGTGGCCCCACACAAACTACTTCCCTTTGGGAACTTTGAAGCCATTGCCATAGCCCTCCCCATGCAGTATTCACCACTGTGGGACATCAGACAGGGCCAGGAGGCAGCTGCCTATTGCAGCACCACACACACCACACTGCAGCAGCATCAAATAAGCCACCTAATGCCTTTGTACAGCCCATCCTTCCAGCCCCAAATCTGAAAGCAGTTGCCTCCATCTTGGGACACCTCCACTGCCATCTTGAGTTACCTGTGCTGCTGCTTCTGCCATCTTTAGCTGGGGCAGCTTCCACCTTGGGGCCTAGAAGCCCAACCTCAAGGTACCTCCAGGCTTGATGCTACTGCCATCACCAACGAGGGACATGGCTGTTTTCATCTAGGGACAAAAATCAGGACCCGGAAAACCGTCACCAAGGTCCCTGTGGGCTCGGTTGTACCAGAGGTATCTCTACTAGGTGTGCTCATAAACACCATCCTGGTGCAGAGGTAACAGTGGGCCTTGAATGGGGTTGCCTTGCTCTCGCTCTCTCTCTCTCTCTCTCTCTCTCTCTCTCTCTCGCTAACAGCCAATTTTTTTTTTATTACCCTTCCACTAGTCCTATAATCTAATACCTCTATATTTTCACATCCTACCTCATAAACATCACAGTCTACTTTAAGGGTTCTGGCTGTGGATATGTACAAGACAGCAAATTTCTTCTGGTGAGCACACTCCCAGGGATAACAGGCATTTTGTTTCCCACACTTGGAATATTCTACATTTTCTCTCAGGAACTGGTAAGATAACTAGTACATGTGCATGCCTAAATGCTGTGGTAATGTCCTCCCATGACGAGGCCTCTGTGTTAGAGTCTTATAAGCCTGGACCTTGATCTCAGGCACATAGCTTCTGGGAATAAAGGAACTTGCTTGCTAGATAACCACAGTGCTTCGCCAAGCTCCAGGGCTCCTGGACCTGCCTGCCTAACAGCAATTCAGACAATGACCTTTCTTGAGAGCTACACAAAGCTCCTAACATTGCATGTTGTAACTCCAGAATAAGCAACCTTAGTGATACAATAAACAATAATGTAGTTATGGCACTAAGGACCTAATGTGACAAATAGGTATAAATAAAAGTGGCTGCTTAGACAAGCAGCCATTTTTCTGCCTCTACATCTTGCCTCTGTGTCTCCTTTTACTTCCTTATAGCCCAACTCCCCTTTGTCCACCATTAGAAACTGTAAACCCTTATGCAAACCTACTGGCTATATGGTAAGAGGTAACCACACTCATTATTTCTATCTATAGCGACAAAACTGTAAATGTTAAAATAGAAGCTAATTGATTTATGGCTGCATATTGGTTGCATTAGGTGCTCTGAACATTGATATCCCCTTTAAAGGTGAGCTATTGGTAACCTGCATGGACACTACCAAATTATAAGGTGGAAGCTATGACACCACAGATCTGCACTGCAAGGGAGTAAGACACATAGACAACATGAAAAAACAAGAGAGGAAAGTGCCCCAAACAAAACAAGATACTACAACAATAGAATCCATTGACAGCGAAGTGGATGAAATGTCAGAGAAGGAGTTCAGAATGTACATAATTAAAGTGATCTGGTGAATTAAAGAACTACCTAAGTGAGCAAATACAGGCAAAAATTGATCACTCCAACAAAGAGATAAGAGAGCAAATAAAGGCAACCATTGACCACACCAACAAAGAGATAAGAGAGCAAATACAGGTAGCAAAAGATTACTTCTAGAAAGAGATAGAGATTCTGAAAAACAAAAAACAGAAACACAGAAATCCTTGAAATGAAGGAAACAATGAACCAAATTTAAAAACTCAATAGAAATCATCACCAACAGACTAGATCACCTGGAAGATAGTGCCTAGCATACAGAAGAAGGATACAATTTTAAAGGCTGCAAGAGAGAGAAACCAGAGTATATACAGGGGAAGACCAATTAGGATCTCAGTATATTTTTCAACTCAGACAGTCAAAGCCAGGAGATCCTGGAACAACTTATACCAAGCCCTAGAAAAAGAGGAACAAACCAACAAAAAAAAGCAGAAGACAGAAAATATTTAAAATTAGGGCTGAAATCAATGAAATTGAAAAAAAGAAATAATTCAAAAAATTGACAGAACCAAAAGGTAGTTCTTTGAATAAATAAATAAAATTGGCAAACATAGACACCCTAACAAAAAGAAGGAGACAGAAAACTCAAATTACTAAAATTTGTGCTAAAAAAAGAAATATCACAATGGACACTACAGAAATACAGAAGATAATCAGAAACTATTTTGAAAATTTATACTCCAGGAAAATAGAAAACCTTGAAGACACTGACAAATTTCTAGAGGCATATGACCTACCCAAACTGAACCAGGAGAACATATACAACTTAAACAGATCAATTTCAAGGAAGGAAATAGAAGATACCATCAAAATGCAACCAACAAATAAAAGCCCAGACAGATTCTCAGCCAAGTTTCTACAAGACCTACAAAGAAGAATTAATACCAATACTTCTCAAATTATTCCATGAAATAGAAAAGGAGGGAACCCTTCCAAACTTGTTCTATGAGGCTAGTATAACCTTGATACCAAAACCAGAGACACATCAAAGAAAGAAAATTTCAGACCAATATCCCAGATGAACATAGATGCAAAAATTCTCAATAAAATTTTATTTTATTCTCAATAAAATTGGCAAATTGCTTACAAAAACATATTTGAAAAATTGTGCACCATGATCAAGTGGGGTTCATTTCTGTAATGCATGGTTGTTTCAATATACAGAAATCAATAAACACAATTCATCACATCAATAGACTTAAATATAAGAATCATACAATTATATCAATTGATGTGGAGAAAGAATTTGACAAAATACAGCACCCTTTTATGTTGAAAACCTCAGAAAAACTAGGGATAGTAGGAACATACTTCAACATTGTAAAAGCTATCTATGTAAACCCAAGGCCAATATCATCCTAAATGGAGAAAAATTGGAAGCATTCCCTCTAAAGTGGGAACAAGGCAGGGATGCCCTCTTTCATCACTTCTATTCAGTATAGTCCTTGAAACTCTAGCCAGACCAATTATACAGATGAAAGAAATTAAAGGGATATGAATAGGAAAAGAACTTAAACTATCATTATTTACAGATGACATGATTCTAGATTTAGAGGATACAAAAAAAAATTCCACCAGAAAACTTCTAGAATTAATAAATGAATTCAGCAGAGTAGCAGGATATAAAATCAATACCCATAAATCAAATGCATTTCATGCATCAGTGATAAATCCTCTGAAAGAGAAATTAGGAAAACTATCCCATTCATAATGGCCGCAAAATGAATAAAATACTTGGGAATCATTTTAATGAAAGAAGTGAAAGGCCTCTACAATAACAACTACAGAACACTAAAGAAAGAAATTGAAGAAGACCTTAGAAGATGGAAAGATCTCCCAGGCTCTTGGATAGGTAGAATCAATTTCTCAAAATGGCCATACTACTCAAAATGCTATACAGATTCAATGCTATTCCAATTAGAATCCCAATGACATTCCTCATAGAAAAATGAAATTCATTTGGAAAATTAAGAGACTGAGAATAGTCAAAGCAATCCTTAGCAAAAAGAGTGAAGCAGGAGGCCTCACAAAAGCAGACCTTAAACAATACTACAAAGCTATAGTAAGAAAAACAGCATGGTATTGGCATCAAAATATACATGTAAACCAATGGTACAGAAGAGAAGACACAGAGGCAAACCCACATAAATACAGCTATCTCATACTAGACAAAGGTGCCAAAAACATACATTAGAGAAAAGATAGCATCTTCAACAAATAGTGCTGGGAAAACTGGAAAGCCATATACAGCAAAATGAAACTAAACCCCTATCTCTCACCATGCACAAAACTCAAAGTGGACCAAGGACCTAGGAATTAGACCAGAGACCCTATGCCTAATAGAAGAAAAAGTAGGCCCAAATCTTCACCATGCTGGCTTAGGAACTAACTTCCTTAATGAGACTCCTAAAGCACAAGAAGTAAAATCAATAAATGGGATGGATTCAAACTAAAAAGCTTCTTCTCAGCAAAGGAAACAATCAATAATGTGAGGAGAGAGACTACATGTTGGGAGAAAATCTTTACTACACACACCTCAAATAGAGCATTATCTATCTTCAGGATATATAAAGAACTCAAAAAACTTAATACCAAAAAAACAAACAACAAAGTCAATAAGAGGGCTAAGGAGCTGAACAGACATTTCTCAGAAGAAGAAGAAAAACAATTGATCAACAAATGTATGAAAAAAAATATTCAATATCTCTAGTAATTAGAGAAATGCAAATCAAAACTACTCTTAAGATTTCATCTCACTCTGGTTAGAATGGCAGTTATCAAGAATACAAACAACAATAAGTGTTGGCAAGGATGTGGGGGAAAAGTCATACCCACACATTGCTGGTGGGACTGCAAATTGTTTTGCAACCAATCTGGAAAGCAGTGTAGAGATTCTTTAGAAAACTTGGAATGGAACCATCATTCACCCACTAACCCACTCCTTGGTCTTTACCCTAAAGACTTAAAAGCAGTATGCTACAGTAACGCAGCCACATCAATGTTTATAGCAGCATAATTCACAATTGATAAACTGTGGAAGCAACCTAGATGCCCTTCAATAGATAAGTGAGTAAAGAGACTGTGATACACACACACACACACACACACACACACACACACACACACACACAAAATAGAATATTATTCAGGATTAAAAGAGAATACACAGGGGCCAAATGTTTTCTCTGACAAATGGATGCAAATCCATATGGGAGACTTGCATGGGATAAGTGGAGGAACTTTGGGGCAAAGGGGTAAAGATGGTGGAATGAGACAGACATCACTTCACTTCCCCAGTACATGTATGATTGCACGAATTGTATCACTCTACTTCATGCACAAACAGAGAAGTGAAAATTTTTGCTCCATTTGTATATAATGAATCGAAGAGCTTTCTACTGCCATGTGTAACTGATCAGAACTAATAAACATATAAATGAAAACCAAAACCAAAACAAACAATCTAAACTGGAGATGTAGCTCAGTGTTTTAGTCAGCTTTTTTGCTGCTGTGACTAAAAGATCTGACCAGAACAATGGTAGAGGAGGAAAAGGTTATTGTGGGGCTCACAGGTTTCAGAGGTCTCAGTCCATGGACAGCTGGCTCCATTCCTCAGTGCTCAAGGTGAGAGAGAACACTATGTTAGAAGAGTGTGGTGGAGAGAAGCAACTCATATGATGATCAGGAAGGGGAGGGAGAGAGGGAGCAAGAGAGGGAGCTAGGAAGAGAGACAGAGAGAGAGACGGGGAGGGGGGAGGGGAAGGGAGAGGGGAGAGGGGGAGAGAGAAAGGGAAAGAGATCTCCACTTGACAAATACAAATATATCCCCCAAAGCCATGACCTCAATGCCCCACCTCCTTCAGCCACACCTTACCTGCCTTCAATTACCACTCAATTAATCCCATCAGGTGATTAATTCACAGATTGGGTTAAGTCTCTCATAACCCAATCATTTCTCCTCTAATCTTCTTGCATTGTTTCACACATAAACTTTTGGGGGACACCTCACATCCAAACCATAACACTCAGCTTGCCCAGTGAGTGTGAGAGTCCCTAGGTTAAATCCCCAGCAACACAAACAAAACAAAACAAAACAATAACAACAACAAAAAACCCCTCTATTTGTTTCTCTTAATATTCCCTAGCTATGGTGTTGAGGTACCTTATCTTTCATCGGTAGATAAGACAAGCAGTCACACTTTCTATTTTATTGTTGTGTATCATCTCAAAATCCTTAATATTGCCCGCTCCATGAGAATTCCAAAAGCCACCCTTTAAACGTCTGTCTCTCATCACACTGAGTAGATTAAATTTTTTGAGGGGGAAGGTATCCAAATCTATTGTATCACACTAAATTCTAAAATATATGTTCTTAAGCTTTAGAACACTTTTAAAAACCTTCTATTTAATTCTGTTTTTTCTTTTTCTTTTTTGGTCAAATACTGCACAAATCCCGCTATACAAATCCTGCTACATCACGACACTGTTGCTTAACTTTTACTTGTTCTCTTTTCTTAGTTCGTCACACACATTCTTTTTGTTCACAGAATTTGAGTGAAGAGACTAAACATAAATATATAATGATCACAGCTGATCCAGATGCAGAGAGAATAATAGTTAATGCCAGATGCCAGAGATTCTCTTCAAATTGAATACTCAGTGCCAGGTGGTTGAGTTGGCTTAACAAGAGAACACATGTTCAAGAAGGATCAGAAATGGAGTTGAAGGGACCAGTTCTCCTTTGAATAAAATTGAGTTATTCAGTGAGAAGGGTTTGAAATCAAAATAAAAATGAAATTAAGTTAAATCATGCATTCACATTTATACAGAAGGAAAATGTTGTGATTTGTAGATTTTTTCCACAATTATTATTTAGGACAAATTTTAGTATTTATATCAGCCGAAAGGAAGAAAAAAATTCCTTTAATTATGCTTTAGAACAGCATAATATTAACTATGCTTCCAACTCCCCACAGAGTGATGATAATTAAATAATTAAAAATTTATCAATTTTTTCTCATATGGGTTAAAGTAGAAATAGAATTTCCAGTAGATATGTGGTACTTCTTGTCCTGAAAAACCTCACAGCTCAAATTTATTTTACTGCCTTTACAACTGGCTGCAATACATAAACTAACCATAACATGACCCTTTTGCAAAAATGAGTGACCTTGGGAGTATTTCAAGATGTTTTCCTAACATGAATGAAGAGTGTTTGCCATACATGTTCACATATCTGTAACCCATGTGTTCACATACACCTAAACTCTGCTGTGGCCAAAATGGCCATGTCTTAGAAAGCTATCAGATGAAGCAGAAAGTTGATTTTACCATATGGATTAAGCAAGATGATACTGTCATTACTTAAACTTATTTCATACAAGTTACTTTTTAATTTTTTTGGGGGGGGTACCAAGCATTGAACCTAGAGGTGCTTAAGCACTGAGCCACATCACTAGCTTTTTAATATTTTATTTAGAGACAGAGTTTTGCTGAGTTACTTACGGCTTCACTAAATTGCTGAGGCTGGCTTTGAACTTGCGATTCTCCTGCTTCAGTCTCCTGGCCACTGGGATTACAGGCATGAGCTGCATGCCTGGCTTCTTTGTACTCTTTGACTAATCTCTTCCCATTCCTCTCCACCTCTCAAAACTACCATTCTACTTTTTGCTTCTATGAGTTTGACTTTTTTAGATTTCACATATAATTGAGATGATGTAGTTAGAATGACTTCTTCAAAGTCCAGGTAGCAAATTATTCTTATTGCAAACTTTGTTTTCAGTATGGATGCTCTTAGAATTTCTACAGTTCACAACAAGAAGTGCTTCAATATGGTTAAGCCTTCCTCTAAGCACCCATAGTTCATATTGAAATTTTTCACATCTCAAATTTATTCCAAAACCACATGTCAGTTGTGCTCATAAGGGATTAACCACAGCAGGAACCCAGAGAACACAGACTGTCCAACCCATCAAAGGAAAAACTATGAAGGCAATACTGTTGTTGAAATATAAGCATTTTGTGATTCTATGAAAATAAAGCTTTCAAAATTTTCATGCTTTCTCAAATATGACGATGCAAATACTTGCTTTCAAGCATACAAAACTGAACATATATATTGAGAAAGATTATTTTAAAATATAATGAAAAATAGCTGGGCATGTTGGTGCATACCTGTGATCCTGGTTATTTGGGAGGTCAAGGAAGGAGAATGTCAAGTTCAAGGCCAGCATGGAAAATTTAGTGAGGCCCTGTCTCAAAATAAAATAAACAGGACTGGGGATGTAGCTCAGTGGTAGAACACTTGCCTGGCACGTACGAGGCCCTGGGTTTGATCCCCGGCTCCACAGAGACGTAATGAAAAGTAAACACATAACAGAACAGTCACTCTCATAACATGGGGCAGCCTTGTTTGTTTCCAGTAAATGGTTTTAGCTCCGTTGTTCAGAACAAGGTTCTCAAACACCCATAGTAGACCAAGTTGACACTATCAGAGCCTTTGGGGAGGCATTAAATTCATTTCTTTGCAGTTGTAGTTTTCTTGCCATTATATTACAATGTCATTTTAAAAGATGACAAAATTCTATAAGATGTACAACCAGAAAGAGCAGCTCCTTTGCTTCTGCTTCCCCACTACCAATTTCCTCTCCCTGGAATTAGTCATTCCATTCTTTTAGCTCTTCCTTCTGGAATTTGTTCTGTACTTCTAAATAATGCACAGGCACTATTTTATTAGTTTTATGAGGGTGTGTATTAGTTCTCCGTCACTTCTTTAGCAACGATCACAAACGGGCAGCTAGAACGACCCAAACTTGCAATCTTATTGTTGTGTAGGATAGAAGTCCCACATGGGTGCTCCAGCTAAACTTAGGTGCTCTGTTCTTTCCTGGATTCCCGGTCCCTTTGTCTCTTCCAACTTCTGATGGCTGCCCTCTTCCTTGGCTCACAGCCCTCCTGTCCATCTTCATGGCCAGTGGCGTTGTATCACTGTGCTTGCCTTCTGCGGGCACACTGTCAGCACACCTTTGTGTGGGCCCACGTAATAAATCAGCACAATCTTCCACTAGATAAATCAGCATGAAGCCAACTGATTAGGAACCTAGTATCTTAATTCCCCTTCACCGTGTGATGTAACGCAGTCACGGGATCTGAAGATTAGGATGTGGGCATTTGGTGGGGATTTGGAGCCTTCGCCATTCAAAAAGAAGACTATTACTCAAT
The DNA here is from genome assembly GCF_048772815.1 of Callospermophilus lateralis. NCBI lineage: Eukaryota > Metazoa > Chordata > Mammalia > Rodentia > Sciuridae > Callospermophilus > Callospermophilus lateralis. The sequence continues at coordinate 108,389,798 of NC_135313.1, read as the reverse complement.
CCCTTCATTTTCATATAAATTCATGTTCTTCTATTCCTGCAATATGTGAACCTCTGTTCATCTTTCCTTCTGTCTTTTGCTGTTATAAAGAAGGATCGTATGACTGAATGTGGCTTGGCATAGGACTCGGGGGTTTATCTGCACCTTCACCAACGCTTCTGTTTCCTGTCCCATTGCATTCCCCCATCTGTAGGGATCCCCTGTCTCCTCTCTTCTGGAGGCTCTCTGAAATTCTGTCTTGGGAGTTAGTTGGCATCCAGCCTTGACCATTAAAAGAACTTCTTTCTGCTTATAAGTAATTGTACCTAGGATTAGTTTTTTTTTCCCCCTCCTATTCCCCTGTTTCTTATGGGCAAAAATTTCATTGCTATAATTTTAGAGAGGTTTCAGGAGACATGGAAACAAACACATGATTTCCACAGCCGTTTCTAAACAGAAGTCATGTACACTCATTTTACAGAAGACCAATGACTTGCTTAAGGACAACCAGTGACTTGCTTAAGTTGGCAAAGCCAGTTAAGATGAACCAGACCTCCGCCCTCAGCTTTTCTGATTCCAGTATGGGTGTAAAATTATGATAAATGTTAGTGAAATACTAGAATGAAAGAATAAATGGATGCTTACTTGCCAAACAGATGTGATCTTCAGAGTGTCCTAACATAAAATTTTATGAATAGTCACTGCTAGAGGGAGGGCTCAGATGGAGTCTTGATACAATTTGGTGGTGATTTTTTTTTTTTTTATTTTTTGTTGTTTTGTTGTAGTATTTTTTTTATGTGGTGCTGAGGATCAAACCAAGTGCCTCACACATGCTAGGCAAGTGCTCTACACTGAGCTACAGCCCCAGCCCTAATTTGGTGGTAATTCTATAGCAAGACTGCACTTTGGGAGTCAGGTATCTGCTTCCAGATGCTTTTAAGGCTCCTGCACAAGCACATTTGAGATTAAGATGGCCCAGGTGGACCTTGTAGATTGTTACCATCTGTTAGGTATTGGCAGAGGTTCTATATTTGAGTTTTTTCCCCCTAACCCTTTTGACATTTGGGGAATGGGAGATATCGATGTCAGTAATATATTCTCTTTAGTCTTCTAAGTTCAGATATGATAGATATAGTGTTAAGCCTGGACTATGACCTTTGAGTTTTTAAGAATTGAAAAGTTTGTACTGTCACAAGAATGAAAAGACAAGCCAAAAAAACAGGAGAAAATGTACATAAGGGACATATATGATAAAGCACAGTTATCCAAAACACACTAAGTAGGCTTAAAACTCAATATTATAAACAATATAACTTTTTAGAGAGAGAGAGAGAGAGAATTTTTTTAATATATATATTTTTTTTAGTTTTTGGTGGACACAACATCTTTATTTTATTTTTATGGCTACCACTTGAGCCACATCCCCAGCCCAAACAATATAATTTTAAAATAAGTAAAAGACCCCAATTGACACATCACCAAAGAATATACCCAGGTAGCAAAAATGCATATGAAGAAATGCTCCACGTGCATCATCAGGAAAAAGCAACTTAAAACAATGAGATGCCGCTTTACGTCTAAGACAATAGTGAAAATCCAAAACACGGACAACAACAAATGTTAGAGGATGTGGAGCAAAAGGAACTCTCACCACTGCTGTCAGGAATGCCATGTTTCTGAGCCTATTTGGAAGAATTGGGCAGTTCCTTAAAAATATTTTACTATATAATCCAGCAACTATGCTCCTTGGTATTTGCCCCAAGGAGTTGAAAATTTATTTCCACACAAAATTTACCCATGTAAGTTTATAGAAGTTTTCGTTATGATCTTAAATTTAGAAGCAACCACAATGTCCTTCAGTAGATGAACAGATAAATAAACTCAGGTGTATCCAGATAATGGAGTATTATTTAGTGCTCAACAGAAATGAGCTATCAAGCCATGAAAAGACTAGAAAACTTAAGAGCATCCTACTACATAAAAGAAGCCAAAATGAAAAGGCTAAATGCTGTATGATTCCAATAATTATGACATCTTGTGAAAGGCAAGATTATAACAGCAGTTTCTATGGTTTCCCAGGGTAGAAGAGAAAGGATGAAAAGGTGGATCACAGATCTTTAGGGCAGGGACACTGCTCTGTGTGGTACTATCATGATGGATACAGGTTATTAGACCTTTGTCCAAAGTGGATACTACCAAGAATGGATCCTAAGGTCAACTAAGAACTTTGGATGATTTATCTTAAAATAACAACTTCTTAGGGAAATATGAGGAAGAGATGGACATTGCACACAAAGGAGTTAGTGTAGTACCTGTTCCATTCTCAGATTTCCCAATTCCATGGTAAAAGAGGTGATCATGGTGATAATGGTACAGTAAATTTTATAGCAATTCAAAAGTTGCATAGCAATTTTATATATACTCATATCGTTACCGAATATTAATGTTTGAAGGTAACTTAAAAGTCATTCTGTACTTTGTTCTTATCAATAAACAAACTGAAGCAAAGAAATCTTGGGTAACTTATCCAGCATCACCCCAGTAGATAATGGAAAGATTAGGATTGAAAAAAACGGGTGATATTTGACTCATGAATATGCCTTTTGATATATCTTGTCTTTATAAAACACCACAGAGTAATGCTGTATCATACTAGCTACCGTTGATAGTCGCGTACCAAATGCCAACAATGTTCCAACATCTTCTTGTTCAATTTCTACATCAGTCTTTAAGATGGGTACTTTGTTTTCTCATTTAAGAAATCCCAGAACGAAGGCACAGAAAGGTTGAGTGACAAATGCCAGGTGAGCCAGCTCAAAGCAAGCAGAACGGGACTGAGCCTGACAAACCCCAAGTTCATACTCTCCAATACTGCAGGGAGTTGACTAGACGTATTGATTTAGTTGAGCCGTTCAAGTCATTTGCATGAGCGACTCTCTATGACTGGAGTTTATTTCTAGGAATCATGGCAGTGGAAAGTCTACCTGCTCGGTAGTTAGATGCGGGTTGGAAGCTGAGCTCCAGAGCAGGTGGCCTGTCCAGTGGAACAACGGGGCACGGACTTTCTCATTAGTCTTACCCAGGTGAGCCCCAGCGTTGCAACTCACTGATTGGGGGATCCTGGAAAAGTTACTTGTCCTAGCTTCTCCCGTCTGTGAAATGGGTAATAGTGGTATCTGTCTCATTGGAATGAAGTGAGGAGGAAGTGAGAGATGGTGCATTCAAGGAATTAGGTGCAGTATTCGGTCCGCTTTACACAGTATGTGCTATCTGCTAGGTGATCCCCAAATGTCACCTTTATTTATTATTGCTGTTTTTGTTGTCATTTGACTTGACTAAAGTTTGGATGTGGTTTGTCCCCTGGGGGTTTGTGTATCAGAAGCTCATTTCTTCGTACGGTGGCATTGGAAGGTGGCAGAACCTTTAGAGGTAGGGTCTACTGGGAGCTCCTTAGGTCACTGGAGCATGGTCCTGGGAAGGGATTAATGTAGTTCTCATGAGACGCCAGTTAGTACTCATCAGAGGGCTTGCTATAAAAAAAGCAAGACTGGCCCCTCCGAATTCTGACTGCCTATCTTGTCATGTGATCTCTCTTTCTCTCATACATGCATTCCTGTCCTGATGATTTTATGTCATAGTCCCCCCAAGAGTCAGCACCATACTCTTTGGACTTCTAGATTCCTAAATTATAGCTAAGTAAACCTCTTTTTTTTTTTTTTTTAAATTCATGTACATTACTCAGTCTCAGATATTTTGTTACAGCAATGAAAAGTGGACTAGTACATTTTCTGAGTCATGGTTTCCTTATTTGTAAAATGGGGAAATTATATCCACCTTATAATATCAGTGTGATTATTGGAAAATTGTATGTTAAATGCTTGTCACTCAATAAATGGTCTCTCAAAAGAGTGGTGTCACTCAACTGTCTCCTAGAGTCTTCTATACCTGTCACAGACAACTGTAGATAAATATTACCCTATTGAAAAAGTATGACTGGGTATTTTTTATGCCAATAATGTTGTTCTATGTGGGATGTTGTTTCCAAACACTCACTCTCCAACTTTGTAAAACTAACATCAGGGTTAAAAGTAAAGTTACAGGTTAGGATAGAGCTGATCTTTACCTGGGATTAAATGGATGGAAACTCTGAGGTTGAAAATCAAAAATGTGTTGCTCTCTGTTGGTTGTCTCCCTGGGACAACTAATTCCTGAATTAGCTGAGACGTTGGCCTTAACTTATAAGAAAAATAATTTTAATTAGGTAAGAACAAAATGGTTCCAGAAGGCTTAGAGGAGGAAATAGAACGGTGGCATTTCACGGCTTCCCAAGACTGTTGGATGTGACGTCACTTCAAGTGACACTTGGTGCCACTTCAGTGATGCTGGGCTGGTAGGCACTGTCTGTGCTCACATCAGGGGTCAGTTTCCTTTTTTGCCCTCCATGGCAGCAGAGAGCCCCACAGTTCTATTAAGCTCATCTTGGCCTGGGGAGGTGGTTGTGCTGCGGGTGGCATGGAAGGGGTGGGACTGGCATCCTGGACACAAATTCTCCTTGGTGCACATGGGTGGGAAAAAGTATCACCAAATCCCCCTGTGGACTCAGACCCCCCCTAAGAGATGCAATGGGAGTGTGTGCCATGCTGGTGCCTGCCATCTGCCACGACACCTTCTGCCGGATGCAGGGCTTTTAACAAAGGCTGAAGGTCCAGACATCACAATGGCCTTTCTCCTTCTGGTTCCTTCCTACAGAAGGAGGAGCACAGGGGCAGGATGGCATGTTAGAATCCCTGGGGAGATAGCGAGGATAGGAGACTGAAACCCAGTTCAGTTTTCTATCAGGTGTGCATCGTGGGTAAGTAAACCAACTATCCTGTGTTGCCTCTTGACCCCAACATCTGTAACACGGATTAGGAGAGCTGAGAAAGTGAAATGCAGGACAAATGTATTGTCGTTCTTTATAATCAAAAATTTAAAAAAAAAAACAATGCAAAAGTTAAACACTGAAGAAATATAGAACTCATTGTGTCCCAAAAGAAGCCTAGTTTTCCAAGCCTCCGATTCAAAGCATGAAATAACCCCAGGGAATCATTTTGATAATTACTCTGAATCTATAATGGTAGAACCATTTCAAAAACAACCTTTTATTTAGATTTTACTGACTTAAAACTGCCTCAGAAGACATTTTTATCAAACAGTAACATACTCTTTCTAAATTATTTTGAAAGGCAAAGTCTTAAGATCTGTTTGAAGCAAAGTAATTTTTTTTTAATCTTCTTGAACATTTGGTATCTCAGCAAATAAATAAATTTCTAACACTGGTATTTTTAATTATGTCTTTGTGGTTGTTGTCTAAAAAAACAATCCTTTTGTATTTCGGAAAAGCTCCCTACTGTCATCTTAATTATGACAGAAGTATTTAGTTTTGCAGGAATGCTACCCTTTTGACAACGTACATGATTGCACAAAGATCAATTAATGAATTCAGAATTCTGTCTTTGCATGCAGTTTAAGGTCATCACTATGAAGAAACAGAATATGCTTTTTCATGAATTAGCTCATTTCAGAAGAGCAGACAAATCATGTTCCCAAATACACACTGTAGATTTCCATGAAGAAAGATAAAATGTACACTTATAACAAAATAACAGTACCCTGGAGAGGAGAGAGGGTGAGATTTACTGAGCACCTGTCATATGTGGGCCACTGTGCCAGAGCATTAGATGCACAATCTCGCTGAACAATCACAGGCTCCCTTTCATCTTCACCTTCACAACAACCCTAGGACATAGACATCTATCTCCTCACATTTTTTGTGTATCCTGCTCCCCCAAATTGTCTCCCAGGTCCCACCTCCTTTGTTTCAACGACAGATAGAGTGGTGCTGCTCCATGTTTGCACATTGAGGCTCATGTAGAGAAGGGTAATGTTTTCCTTGCATGATCAAACAGACAGCAGAGTAATCTAGAGCATTCAGAAAAGGCTTAGTGAAAAGACTTTATTTACATATATAGTATAATTATAAGAAAAATAAGATACATGTATTGTGGAAGATACTGAATATTGAATTCATACTACCACTTAAGAGCATTCTGATTTTTTAGATGAGAAACTAAAGCCTGCTTTTGTGACCATAACTTTGTTACTTATACAAAGTATTTGTTGAGGTTTAACTTCTATTCAGTAAAGTACATAGATTATAAATATTTGCTTTGATCTTATTTATTTGTTTATTTATTTATGGTAGTGCTGGGGATCAACCCCATTTATTTATTTATGGGGCTAGGGATCAGACCCAGGGCTTTGTGCATGCTAGGCAAACCTAGCATCTACTAGCATCCTTTGTTACATTCCCACCCCTTAGTCATCTTTAACAAGAGGACACTTTCCCCTCAATCAAGACACAAACTTTTTTTTTTTTTTTTTTTGGATACAGGGGCACTCAACCACTGAACTGACTCCCCAGCCCTATTTTGTATTTTATTTAGAGACAGGGTCTCACTGAGATGCTTAGCACCTCACTGTTGCTGAGGCTGGCTTTGAACTCGAGATTCTCCTGCCTCAGCTTCCCAAGCCTCTGGGATTATAGGCATGTGCCACCACGCCTGGAAAGATATGAACATTTTTATCGCCATAGAAATTTCCTTTGTGCATGTTCTCAGTCAATGTCTGAGCCTTGGAAGTAGCTACTGATCTGATATTACTACAGAACAGTTTGTCTATTCTGGGACTTTATATAAATGAAATAATAGAGCTTAGGAGTTGGTCTTCTGTGTTTATGTTTTCCATGCGGGATGTGTCACCAATAGCAGGTTGAAAATATTTTAAAAATTGTCAGTACTAAACATTTACATATTTTTCCCTAAACAATACAACTCTTTACATAGAATTTACATTGTATTGGGTATTGTAAATAATGTAGTCATGACCTAAAGTATACAGGAGAATGTGTGTATTTCTATGCCAAATACTATGCCATTTTATATAAGGGACTTCAGCATCCATAGATTTGGGCATTTGTAGGGGTCCAGGAATCAATCCCCTATTTTTATCACTACTTTCATGGACCATATGTTTTAAAGATTCATTTGGGTTGTGCACGTTTTAATATCTTATGACTTTTAATTGTTGAATAAAATTTCATTGCATGAATATACCATAGTTTGCTTATCCTTTGATGGATACTTGGGCTGTTTCTAGATTTTGGCCCTATGAATAAAACTTCCATGAACATTCTTGCATAAAGCTTGTTTGTAGATGTTTTTATTTTCCATGAATCAAAAATACCTACAGTGAAATAACTGGATAATATGACAGATATGCATTTAACTTTGTCTTACAAAACTCCCAGTTTTCCAAAGTAATTATATAATTTTTCACCCTCACTAGCAATGTGGAAGAGTTCCTGTTGCTTCAACAACCACACCAATATTTAGTGGTGTTAATGATTTTAATTTTGGCCTCTCTAGGTGGCTTGTAGTGATATTTAATTGGTGTTTAAATTTTCATTTCCTTGATAACTAATGATGTTGAACATATTTTTTATGTTTTTATAGGCCGTTTATAAATCTTCCTCTGTGAAATATTGTTCAAGCTTTTGAGCTTTTATCCAGCTTTTATTTGGGTCATTTATCTTTTTTAGTTTCAGTTATAGGATCTTTCTCTCTCTCTATATATATATGTGTGTGTGTGTGTGTGTGTATGTGTAATACATATATATGTATATATCATATTTATATAATATATATATGTCACACACACATATATATTCTTGATACAACTTGTTTGTCAGATATATATGTTACAAATATTTTTTTCACAGTCTGGGATTATGTTTTTATTTTCTTAATGGTGTTTTATCATGTACAAGTTTTAAATTTTAATGAATTCCAATTTTCAACATTTTGTTTTATGGGTAGTTATTCTCTGTATTTTAAGAAATTTTTGCTTATACCAAGGTCAGAAAAATATCCACTATGTTTATTTTAGAAGTTTTAAAACTTAAATTTCATTCATCTCAGGTAGTTTTCTTATGTCTGATATGGGGTAGAGGTCAAGTTGTTCCTTCCTATGTAGATATCCAGTTGTGCTTCATCCTATTTGGATCACACTTTCTTTTTCCCTTTCAATTTCTTAGGTGTCCCTATTGAAAATCATTTTACAGTATATATTTGGATGATTTTCTGGACTTTCTATTGTGTTTCATCGATCTATTTGTCTATCCTTTGTCAATATCACACTGTGTTGATTAATGAAGCTTTCAGCAAGCCTTAAAATCAGGTTAAATGCATGTTGCATTTGTGTGTGTGTGTGTGTGTGTGTGTGTGTGTGTGTGTGTCGCTGGGGATTGAGCCCAGGGCTTTGTGCATGCAGATTTGTTTTTATCTTTTATAATTGTTTTGCTTCTCTTTATCCTTCTTGTTTCTACAGCATTTTGCATCCGCTTGCCAATTTCACTGTGCTGCTAACAGCTATGGGGTTTCCACTCTCCTAGGAGGTGGTTGCTGCTTTTTGGATTTTGGTTCATTAGGTCTCTTTATAGCCTGCACTCTCTCACAGGCTTTTAAATATTGTGATTTTGTAGGTTATCTGGCTTGCTCTTGTTTTCAGGATGGGAGCAATGTTCTCTTGGGACCACATCTATAGTGGAAGTTAAATTCTACAAAGCTTTTTATATTGTGTTTTATGTTGAAATGATTATAAACCAATTCTAATTGACTTTTTAATGTGTTCTCTCAATCATCATCATTGAAGCTGGAGTTTCACATAGAGGTGATAAAATATTTAAAACCATTTTTTAACAACTATTCAAACATTTGTAGAGTTGAAGTTATATTTAAAGACTTTAATAGTACTTTCTTTTCTTTAATTGGAAAATACTATGTTAAATTTCATTTTGTAAAATGCAAAGAGAATTCAAATGTATTATATCTTATGCATATCAGATACTTGAAAATAACAGTAGAACTCTTATTTCAGACCTTAAGTGGCAAAGCAGCCACTGAAAATTAACTGGATTGCTGAAAAGAACCCAATAGCCTCAGATGGACACTATCTGATGTATACGAAATAGAGATTTGAGGTTAGAAAATCAGTATGTCAAGATGTAACTGTATTCCCAGGTTTTATTGCCCCATTGTACAGCCTAGCCTAGCCATGGAATATATCTGTGTTCATTAATGGATAGACTGGGAAAAGAAAATATCGGTGTACACACATAGTATACTCTTCAGCATTAATCAAAAGAAGGCTATCTTGTCCTTCAACAATGTGGATGAACCTAGAAGTAAACAAAGGAACCAGACATAGAAAGAAAAAAATGATTTCCCTGACATGTGGAATCTAAAAGAGTCAGACTCACAGAAGCAGAGTGGGGTAGATGTCAGCAGAGGCTTAGGGTTGCAGGAGTGGGAAGATGTCGGTCAAAGAATACAAAATTTCTATGGGAGAAATAAGTTCAAGAGATTTAGGTACAAGATAGCGAGTCAATTAATAGCAACATAGTATATATTTGAAAATTGCTAGGAGAGTAGATTTCCTTTGTGGGGGTTAGTGTGAAATTCAGGTGTTGCCAATGTGGTGGTATCAAACCCCTCTTGATACTCTTGAAGAGGTGGCTATGACTATGACATAAGGACACTCCATGGGCAAGACTCTTCAAATGAGGCTTCATAGCGCACTTGGCTGCTTGCAGTTCCACCTTCTGCCTGGTTAGGATGCAGTGTCTGCGTGCCATCTTAGAAGAGGAAAGCATTCTTCCACAGACAACTGAGCCTGAGGGTCTTTTGATCTTGGCCTTCTCAGTCTCTAGGACTGTGAGAAGCTAAGTTCCATTCTTTATAAGATACCTGGTTTCAGGTATTCTGTTAGAGAAGCACATCACAAAACAATAAGACAGCCAGCATTCTGGCCACTAAAAGTGAAATAAGGTAATGCCTATGTTAATTAGCTTGGTTTAGCTATTCCACAACGTATTCATACATTAAAACTCCATGTTGTAAAGTGCCTATAAAATTTTTATTTGTCCATTTAAAAAAATGAGAAGATATTTGAGGTTATTGCCTAGAGCTGTGTCTGCCAAAGACTCTGACCACCTTTACCCCCGCAAGACACACCTTTGGTTGTAGACTGTGCTCTTTGGTCCTCTCAAATACGGAGCCATGGGTACCATGTCCATGATGGGCAGCTGAATGCCACTTGAAGCTAGCTGCTGATGTAGATATTCAGGTGGAATGACTGCTTTGGATGCCACCTGTGAGAACTCCAGGCCCACCTTTAGAACTTGCCACTTTGGTCCACACTTCCAGGAGTCCTGGAGATGCCCAGAGACTTGCAAAAGTTCTTCTGGACTGCTCTTGTTTCTCACAGGATGGCAGTCTATTAGAGAGCTAGCAGAGTGTTGATTATGGAGCTCCAGCGTGATTTGAATCTTGACTCCACCACCTAACTAGTGTGGGAAGTGAAACAAACTATTTGCCATTTCTATGCTTATGCCCCTTCACCTCTCTTTGTAAGGCAGACGGGTGCTGTCAGTACAGAGCTCACGGGCTGTGTGTGCCAACACCCCGTACAGTAAAGGCAGGCTGTAAGTGCTCAAAGGGTGCACTGTTTGAGTAAAAGAATTCTGGTGCTCTTAACATCACAACAAACAAGAGTCTGTCTCCTCTTTTTATAAGCATTTCCCTACATTGGGAAATTATGTTCCGTGGGAAAAAAAAACACTATCAAATACATTTCTATGATCAAAAGTTTGGGAAATGCTACACATTTTGTCCCTTTGAGGCTTCACAGCATGTATTCCCACATCAAAGCTTCTGAGATGCTACGTTGTAGAGAAATTTGTTCTACTTTATTTACCCAGGATGTCTTAAATTTATTTATACATGAAACCATTCTTAGGCCAGTTCTGTCAAGTGAGCTGATGGGAGAGCACAACAAAAACAATTCAAGCATTAGGCAGCTCCAGAACCAGAGCAGGTTCTGAGAACTTCAACAAGTTGATCAGATAGCATTTGTAGAAAAACGGAGGTGAGACGAAGAAAACAATATTGGCTGTAGGTAAGCTCATCAGCCAGTCAGTTGGTTACAACCTAACGTACTCATTGTTTATGGCATAATTATTTAATTGGCTATAGAACCTCCTGCCACTACCCAACACTCAGTTACTATATTAAAATTTATATAGGTTTAGGCTGTTGGGCCCAGTGTAGGTCGCAGTCCAAATCCATGGCTTCCCACAAAATTTTACTTAACAAGCATATCATTTAAAGGGGAAGTAAATAATACAAAGAGATTACAAATAGCAATACAACTCTACTGAAGGTAGGGGTTAGTGTAATGGTATAATTGAGTTGAAGTCGTATCCTAAAGGAAGTCAGGAGATCACCTAAATTAATAAAAACATGAGAGACACAAACACATTGCACATAGAGCAGGAACTATCCAAATGAAAAGAAATGCTGTTTACAAGTCCTTCTGTGAAACCTGACTTAAAGAATTTGTACATGTATTTCATAAAAATTCTCCAAAAAGAAAGAAAGAAAGAAAGAAAGAAAGAAAGAAAGAAAGAAAGAAAGAAAGAAAGAAAGAAAGAAAGAAAGAAAAACCTCTGTGCACAGCCAAACTTTCTAGGCTTGGTTTACTCCAGGCTGGGCCAACCCTAAAACTGATGAAAAAGAAATGTCAAGGGAGTAAGGGAGCCTCCACAACACCACCTCCACGAAATCTAAGAGCAAGCGGTACCACGATCGGTCTCTGCCAGCTGCAGTTCATGGACTGCTTCCCACTTGCTCCCTTTCCATTTTGTGCTCACTTTAATCACCCTTCTCCCCCCTCTCCCTTTTCTTCTTCACATTTTATGCCGTTCTGAGGCTCTATATTGCAGTGTAAGATTAAAAAGAGGCTAATAAGCCCAGGGCAACTGGCTGATTGGTGAATCCAGCTACTGTACTATCTCCAAAATGTTATAACTATTTTTCCTCCCAGCAACTCCATATATATCTGCTCCTTTAAGGCATTTTTTTTTTTAAGCAAACTGATTCTGAGAATTCACTAGGAATCCTAAGCTAAGAAGGAATTTCAAGATGCAGAAAGCCTTAGAAATGGGGTCCAGGTGCATTGTCTAAGTCCTCAAAATCATCAAAGCAAGTCAAGGTGACCTAACTGACTGATTATATGATCGGCTCTGCCTGGATTTAATTCCTTGCATTTCTGGAACTCAGCTGTGGTTTAGGTATTAGTATTGGTCTTTGTCTAGAAATATATTTAGTTTTCCCTAGGTTTATATGAACTACCATTGGGAACTCATTTTTATCCTTCAAAATTCAGCTCAGAATTCTCCTTTTTTGAGCACCCATTCCCAGGATCTCATTTTCCTTCTCCCCACCTCACTTTTATTCATTGTTTTCTAGAAGGTCTCCCACACACCTTTGCTCCTAAACTATACCTTCTTACCTATCTGGCCTCACCTTGCTAAAGAGTACCTCTTAGACACATAGCTTGTATGTGCAATCCATGGCCTCTTGAGAATAGAAAGAACCTGTGCATATGATGGGATATCACTCCATAGACTGGGTGACTTTATAAGGCAGAGTTGATGGGACAGTCGTTTGTGAGAGACCATGATTTTCTTGCTTTGATTTTTAGCTCACTGAGAGTGATCCTGGAATTCTTACCTTTGGAATTGTGGAAAAATTTGTGTTGTTTTAAGCCTGAGTATGTGGTCATTTGTTACAGTGGCAATAGGAAACATGCAGATTTCTACTCTGGCTCTCTATGCCATATGATCTTAATGGGATTTTTAACCCAAATTATTATTCCTTTCTCCCCCACAAAGAGAAGATATGACCCAAATTTTCCTTCCTGAAATTTGGATTTTAAGTGAACTGAGACCAGAATAGGATGGAAGGCAATCACAGCTGAGACATCCTAGTGGCAACACCTAGAACAATGCTTGTCACACATTTCAACCACTGAGTTCCATATAGGTCTATCCTTCTCAAAGTTGAGCACTCTGATTTCCCTTTAAATCATGCAGTGACCCAGTATCTTGATGATAAACTATTTCTTTAAGTTAGCCAAGTGCAATTGTTTAATTTGCAACCCCAAACCATACCTGTTATCATTTTCAACATTCATCTTCTTCCCCAAATATTTGTTCCAGCTTGACTTCCCTCTGTAGATATGGCAATATGTGCTTTAAATATAATTAACTTTTTGTGATAATTAACTCTTTATGATTTTGTTTTGTGGTACTGGGGGTTGAACCCAGGGCCTCATGCATGCTATAAGCACTCTGCCACTCAGTTATAACCTCAGCTCTACAACTCTGTATGCTCTAATTTTATAATAACACTTAAAATGATTCTAGGATCAGCTACTATTAAATCCATTTCACTGATGGGAAAGGATGCAAAGAAATTAACTTGTCCCAATGTCATCTAGCTATTTCGTGGTGTTTCACCTGAATTCAAATATGGGTCTCTTTTTTCCAGAAGTCCATTTGCCCAGCCACTACTCTATATTGCTTCAATTATAAGTGATGGCTATCAAAAAAAAATATGGAAGAAGCCTTCCTTGCAGAAGATTCTAGAGGAAGGGCCAAGGAATAAACTCTATAGTTGCTGCAGATGCAGAAGCTAAGGGAGAAGAATATTTTCAGAAAGGAGGAAAACCCCAGGCTAGAGGAACTGATCAATCAACCAGTGTTGGTTTTTCCTCCCAGTATTGTATTCTGAGATTTGATACCTAGACCAAAAAAAAAAAAAAAATCAAAAGAATGATGATAAACAGAAAACCATGATTCAGGTCCCCTGGGTGTTAGCAATCTAGTTCTCATGATAAGAACTCGGTAGCAAAGAAAGACTGTTGGGAGGATGAAAGGAAGTTTGCAAGAAAATATCTGAGCAAGGTGTTTGGCAAGTAATGAGACTAAGTAAACACTTACTCTAATTCTGGAACCAAGTGAGACCTCCCTTGAGGAGAGATCTTTACTTAAGATACGGCAGTGCTTCCTCATGAGATTTGCCACAGCTTGCAGCCCTGATCCAAGGTTCACCAGTTTTTTTGTTTACTTGTCTAAGCTTCATCTTATTTTTCTTCCTGTGGTTCCCTGGAGGGCTTTTCACACTGGGCTCCCATCTAACCCCTGCCAGTGCCTGTTATGTAATGCAGTAGGATGAGGTTTTCTCCCTTCTTCCTCCCTTTCTGAACTGGGTGGTCAGAAGACCCTCTTTGCGAGGAGGGAAAGGTGTCTGCGTAATAATTCGTTATTGCTTTACTTTTAGCTAGAGAGAGATGGTTGTCTTCAAGGATTCCTGCCCAGGCTAGATTTTTTTCAACTTCATACAGTTTCTACCAGAAGGAAAGGAAGAGTCTAAAGCCTTCCTCTTAGTGCTATTCCGTGCATACTGACAGCCAGGGGTCTGGAGGAAGGAATGAGAATTGGGAGAAGGGCAGAGAAAAAATGACCAAAGTGGTCAAAGGAGAGAAGAACCCCGAGAGCGGAACAGAAAGCAGGTGGACCAAGAGGCGGCCCCAAGCTACAGGGAAATTCTCCCATTCACACCGACAAACATCTGTTTCAGGGAATGTGCTCCTAAGAAAAGAAGACTCCTGCCCTCAAAGAAGTCTCCTTACAATAAAGTGTGGACGATCAGCTCACTAACAAATGGACAAATCAGATGCTTCAGAGAGTGATAGGTACTAAGTGATAAGATAAAGAAAAGAAGATGCTGTAATCGAGAATGCCTGGGGGTGAGAGCAAAACTGGATAAGGAGGCCAAGGGAAGACCCTGAAGAGGTGATAGGCAAACTGAGGTCCGAACAACAGGGTGTTCTGACCACCCAGTTCAGAAAGGGATGGAGAAGGGAGACAATCCCATCCTACTGCATTACATAACATCATATGGATATCAAAATTAAAAAAATAATGTTTTAGGAAAAAAAACAGCAAGTTCAACATGGAGATGAAGACAAAGACTGGTCCAGACAGGAGCCAGAGAAGTCCGATATCTTGGTTGTCATGCCCTTGGTGTGGCCAAGTGATGAGGTGTGTATAGATAGTGGGACTCGGGCCTGGGGTAGGCTGTTTGTGCTTCATCCTTTGGATGAGAAGATTTGGGCACGATTGTCTATGGCAGGAACTTTATCTTGGATGGCGGACTCCACTCTATACCCTCCCAAAGGGGAGTCTTTGGGTGTCTACCCAGCTCAAGGGAAAGGACAAAGATAATGAAGAAGAATCCCAGGTCAGAACAGTGAGATGATTGTCCCAGAGGCACAGCAAAAGAGTAGTGAAGTCTGTACTCAAACCCAAATCCACAGAAATTTCTCTCTGTATCCATCGCTTGAGAGCTGCTTCCTTTCAAAGAAGTTTCTTTTCTTACTTTTCCTTCGATGTGATTTTAGAAAACACTGATCATTATTCTTAGTTATTAACCTGCATTATTTGACAGCCCTGTGGTTTGCCTCCCGTTTCCCCTCCACCTTTCTTTTCTTGTGAAGTCAAGAATGACTCCCTCCATATGGTTGGTTTATCCCTTGGCCCACCTCAGTAGGCCCCTGGAGGCTGGGTATTCTTGGCCAAAGAGGAATGCAGCCATTTCAATATCCAACAGAAAAGGAGGTAGGTATTTCCCTACCAACATCTTTCAGCACAGGGAGGTTGGGGCCCAGTTCTACTCCCTTCCCCCTCCATTATTCCAAAGTTCCCATTTACTCAGGGGGCAGATATTGCAGGGAGTCTTAAAAATCATAGGAGGTACCAGAATTTTGGGTGAGCCTGGTAAAGATACATATTTCATGGCTCTACCATCAGAGATTCTGATTCTGTGCCCCTGGGATGGGTCCCAGAAATCTGCCTTTTAAGAGACAGCTCCATCCATTTGTTTTCCCTAAATCAAATATGATTCCCATGACAAATAGTCTAACTTCATCTTTTAATCTAAACATGTGTATTAATGAGTTTCAAAAGAATGATTTAATACTCCTTAAATAACATTAGAATTTAATATTGAGTAAGCATTAGACAATAAAACTAGTGAGAAAGTAAAGAATGTGTGTTATGAAAAAGTTAGAATGGTGTAGGTATAATTAACTTACCTACTTTATAGTAAGTTGGAAAATACGTTTTAAAACTAATCTGACTCTAAGACTCAATCTTAGGCAGCCTTGGGTCCCCATCTTTCCCAGGAGACAGAGAATCAAGTAGAGCTAGACAGGGGCAGGTCCTCTGATATCCTGCCTGACACGATTGCCTGAGAGCACATTTCTCCAAGCTCAGAGATAGCCCTGGAAGTCCGACAGCTTTACTGCTTTATAAGCAAGCTTGGAGGCTGGAGATCTAATGGCAGAGCTGAGAACTCTGGTGCCAAGTCCCCAGGCTCTCTGGGTACCAAGCAGCCATTCCCTGCAATTGTCTCTCACCCTGCTCCGAAGGCCTCTTCCAAGCTGTGTCAGGGTCGATGCATGTGGGAATCCTGAGGACTGCATCTCCTTCCCAACCAGGGACCTGTGTTTGTCAGTACCCCCAGGGAATTCTGATCTAGGTGATCCTTGCATTGATGCCTTAGTATATTCTGGATTGATCAATCTATTCCTTCAAGCTGCATTTATTAATTTCAACTCTGTACCAGGTACTATCTTTAGACATTGGATCTACTTTGGTGTTTTCTTATTAATAAGTAAGTATACATGTTGCAGAATTTTGAAATATTCCTCCTTAGCCTGGTGGCTAGCTAATAGAGGAAGGGTTGGTCAACTCACATCAATCTTCTTAGGTTACTTATATATCTACCCAAAGGAACCTAAGAAGTTTGCATGGTGAAACTGTCTTACGTCAGTTCACAATAATTCCCATTAATGGGCTACCACTTTCTGATGACTTAAATAATTTTCTTTTGGTCTCTAGAAAGTAAAAAGGCCAAGGTCCAAGTCAGACTGTTTTCTTCTGTCTGTGGTCTGAGGATTGAATCCAGGGCCTTGTGCAGGTTAGGCACATGCTCTACCACCCAGTCATATATGCCCAGCCCCCAAATCACACTTTTAATCCAGGGTCTACCGTTGTGACCCCTATGTTGTCCTGAAACCAGAACTTCTTATCCATTTCTGCTTCCATTTCTCTCCATGGATAGACATGATTGGCATTTGGGCCTAGATGGTACTTTGTTGGGTGGCTGTCCTATGCATTGTAGGATGTTTGGCTTCCAGCTGTTAGATGTGACAACATATCAGCCCTAGTTGTGATAATCAAAAGTTGTCTCTAGTCATTGTCATATGCTTTCTTGGGAATGAAACTGCCTTGGGTTGAGAAGTACCGGTAAATATTCTACCTTCTTGGCAAAATACTACCTCTTGTAAGGTGAAACAGAACTCAATAGCTATGTTTAGCCATTTGAAGTCTTGCCTATGTGATCATTAACCTCAACATTGGTTCAGGTGGATAAGATATGCTCATTACAGCTGTTCGAGACAAGAGTGGGAGTGAGCTCCACACCACCCTACAAGATACCCAAGACCTTTATTCAGCTCAAGACACCTATGTGCAAGTCTGCCTGTTGTGAATGGACTTGTACCATCCCGTGGCTCCTTTCACAGACCTGAGGTGGTTTTTTGTTTTGTTTTGTTTTGTTTTTACAGACATCCCTGAATGTCACTGCTAGTTGTTAGTCCTGTGGATTCTGATAGACTGAATATACAAGGACAATGGACAGGCCAGATATAACCACACAACTCTGACCCACAACTTTTGCAGCACACAGTACAAGAAGTCAAACCACAGCTTCTGCAGCATTAGCCCAGAAAGGCTCAATAACTGCCAATTTGCTTGTTTTGTTCCCATCCACTTTCAACTTAGGAGCAAACCGAGCAAGCCACATACGCTCCCCGACCAATCACATAGGGTGCCCCATTTCTAGTTTGCCTGCCATCAGTTTCCTTCTGCTAACCAGCATCAGTCAGAGCACCCAAAAGCCTTACTTTTTTTCACTATAAAGCTTTTTCGCAGTCTTGCCTGCCTTTGAGACTCTGTTAAAGCATCTCATGCCCAGTGGCTGGCTCCCTTGCCCTTGTTGAGCTCTGGATACATGGCCTCTGTGTGTGTGTTCTCCTTTGTGTGGTCTCCATTTATTTCTAGTCTCCTTATCACTACCAGGAAAGCAGGATTCAGGTGGAATTCTGTGGCACACAGGTATTGCATGGTAAGGTGAGCACAAAAGATGTTGTGCACACTTGTTTTGTTGGCTTACAGAAGCCCCATCTCAGTTCCCAGTAGCTTTGTGCAAGACCTTGCAAGGAATCTTCAACTATACATAGATATTATCCTAGACAAGAGAGGCAAGGTAGCTAAGTTATCCTCTTGGATAACTCTTTTAATCCTCTTTTGAGTATCTGAGCACAGCTCAGACTTGCAGCCTAGTGTTTTACTTGAAAGAGGACCAGTGCATTTTGTAATTTCTCATGTTCCTGTTCGCACAAGGTTCTGAGTGTCCATATAATATTGCTATCCTTCCTATATACATTGAACGCTCCTTATTTTATCAATGAAAAATTGCTCTCAAGATCCCCAATCCTAGGGCTGGGGTTGTGGCTCAGTGGTACAGCACTTGCCTAGCACATGTGAAGCATTGAGTTCAATCCTCAGTACCACATAAAAATAAAGGTATTGTGTTCATCTAAAACTAAAAATAATAATACTAATAATTTTTTAAAAAGATCCCCAATTCTAACTTTTCAGTCCCCTAACTGACCAAGATAGCCAGCTCAGAGAAGGTGCCACAGTGCTCTGGGGTATAAGTACCTAAGTGGAGGTCTCCTGTGTTAACAGGCCCTGAAGGGTGAATTTCCGATTAGGACCCTTCAAATGTCAACTAACAGCAGATCCTAAGGAAAGGTTCTTAATCTTATCTGTGCCTTAAATCTGTTTGGCCTGTGAGTAAAATCCATGGGTGCCCTCAGAATAATGTTGATAAATGAGTAAAAGCTACAAAAAAGTAAACCAATTATATTGAAATATATTTATCAAAATCTTGAGGGGAAAAAACCACACAATAACATAATAATAGATGTGCCCCTACTCCCTCCTGGGTGCAGATCCCAGGACTTCACACGTGGTAAGCAAGCACTCTACCACTGAGCTACATCCTTAGCCTTTTTATTTTGAGACAGTCTTGCCAAGATGCCCAGGCTGGCCTCAAAATTGTGATCCTCCTGCCTCAGTCTGCTGGATAGCTGGAATTATAGGCATGGGCCAGTGTGCCAGACAGACTTGGGCTTGTGTTTGTGCATTAAATGTTAAGGTCTGGTGGCAGCTCTAAGGACTACTACATATTTGAAGTAGTGCTGAGACCAAACATTTTGAAATATCTGCAACAATGGTGAGGTGATGTGCAAATATCCACAATTTCTATTGGTTATAAAATCACAGAATCTTCTGTGGTTGTCTGCATTCATATTTGAAGGAAATGCTAAATTTTAGTTAGAGGCTAGTAAAAATAAAGATATAATCTTTTCCAATTCAAGTTCATGAACTTTCCTGAATTCTCCCTGGGTCTGCATAAGAAACCCTGCCCCAGAGAATATACTTGATTACTCATTGAGAGGGTACAGTCTGTGCTGAAGCAAGGTTTTAACATGCCAGGATTTAGTGTAGGGGAATTCATCATTTATTTGACATTTTCTTTCCTGTTCCTTCTAGAAGACAAGTTCCCAGGCAGCAGAGACTCGTGTGGACTGCTGGATGTCAGTGTTAGAACAGTGCTGGGCAGAGAGGCTATTCCATATTATTTACTAAATAATGGAGGAGATGGAGAAAGCAAGGTGATGTGTGTGTGTGAGGATGGGCTTAACAGGGAGATCACTGGATAGAACCCCATACTGCCCAAGTCAAGGCCTGCCCAGAAGAGGGACAGCATATTGGTTTATTACTCCCTGGGCCAGTGAGGGGAGGTGGGCTGGCTCACCCATGGTCCTAGCCCAGCACAGGGTGCTCCCAAGCCTGCTGCACTCTTCCTGTTCTTCCTGCTGTCTCAGAGGGCTGTTCTCTTCTGGCATCTTCCTCCAGAATGAGCATCTAGTTCTTGTGACTCATCTTTCCATGTCCTTCGTTTCCTTCCTTGCCAGGTCTCAAGACTTCTTTTTGTCCGTTTTTCCCCAAACAATCCTTCCTACTCTTTTTACTGTCTCGCCTTCAGATCTTCTTTTTTTCCTCTCTTCTGTCCATTTATCTAGAACTTTCTCTCCCCTTCATAAGAGAACTTGATGACTGAGAAAATCCAGAGCCTAGAACCTCCAAGACTGTTGTGTTAGTTTTTTTTTTGTTGTTGTTGTTGTTGCTGCTGTTACTGTGACAAAGTATCTGAGAAAATCAACCTAGCGGAGGAGGATTGATTCTGGCTCAGTTCCAGAGGTTTAATCCTATAGTCGCTTGGCCCCATTGATGTGGACTTATAGTGAGGCAGAAGATCTTGGTGGGGAGGGTGAGGCAAAGCAAAGCTGTTCACCTCATGGCAGGCAGGAAGCAGAGAAAGAGCCAGAGAGGAAAGGGGCTGGTTAAAAGAGAATTTCTCAGGGCCCACCCCCATGACCCAGTCCCTTTAACCAGGCCCTACCTCCCGAGTTTCCCTCACTTCCAAATAGTGCCATCAAATGATGAATCCAGCAAAGGATCAGTCCACTGATGAGGTCACCACCCTCATAATCCAGTCACCTCCCCAAAGCTTCATCTCTGAACACCGCTGCCCTGAGGACCAAGCCTTCAACACTTAAGCCTTTGGGGACATTCCAGATTCAAACTATAGCAGTGTTGATAATGCCCTCTTGTCCTCAAGAGAACAGTGTTATTTAAAAAGAACAGCAACAGACTCTCCAAAGAGGCGTAGGGGAGGGTGGTGGAGCAAAGAGAGATAGAGACATTGAGATTTCGAGAGATTGAGAAGACCCTCCAAGGGCTCCGTCTCACCACACCTACTTTATTTCACGTCATTTTTATAACCACTCTATAAAGTAAATATCATTAGCCACATTTCAGTACTAAAGAAACTAAAGATCCAAAAGTTCAGGTAACATGCCTAAGGCTGGTTAATTAACAGATGTGATTGGATTGAGTTCTCCCTGTCTCAAATCCCATACCCTTAACTACTTGTTCTTCCCTCATTAAGGCTGGGGAACTGGATGGAGCAGGCTGGAGTAATCTCCTTGGGTTCTTAAAACCGCGCTTCCCCAGCTACCTGTGATTGGAGATCAGCTTGATTTAATTTCTAATCAGTTTCAGGTCATTAAGCACCTACTGTGCAAGGTTCATTTGCAACTCTGGCCACAAACCACTCAATAGGAAGTTTGGGACATCCCAGCTTTTCTAGCTCCATGACACCAATCCACAGTCTTGGATACTGTGATGATATCAAATGGCTATAGGAGTTTCTAGCTCACTCTCCCTTTGTGTGCTTTTCTTCTGGTGGAATGTTAGCAGATATTTCCCAGAGGGTCAGCAGCTTGTGAACCACACTTGGAGTTGCAGTGGTGTGGGACATGGTAACCTGCACCATAGCCAGCTTGAGCTATGGTTCCTTCTTCCAAGCACCTAGCAATCTGTAGATATTTACAATTCGAAGAGTTCACAGCTGGCCCTCGGTAAATAATTTGACAATATCCTCTTTCATGGGGAAGCATATCTATTACTCCTCTGAGATATTAAATGAAATATTTTCAGAGTTTCCCTTGTTCTGCAAGTGATGTTAATTGTAGTGTATTTATGGCTATTGCTATGTGCTTTGGCTAGAAGGCAGTTGAATCATTTAAGAGCTGCTGTTTCAACAAGGACTTGTTTAGGTGTTTGGACATCCCTGCTGTTGGCGATTGTGCCTGTAATTTTTCTTTTCTTGGAACACCCACGGGGATTTTTGCATGCTCTTGGTAAACAGAGGTATTAAAAAATCTGCATATCTCAAGATGGTAATTTTTGGACTGAAGTACAAGAATGCAGATCTGTTATCTTTTTCTATTGGTCTTAGAAGCTTGGGGAAATATTTTCTAATCCGTTTCTTTGAACCTTGGCTTTGAATCCAGTTTCTTCTGGGCACTTTGCCTCCCTGTGTGTGCAGGGCTGGCTCACCTTAGCAACACCTCAAGAGTTGGAACTCACCCTGGCCTGCTGCTTTTTTGAATCTCAGACACTTTTTTGGTGCCACCCAGTGGCCAATTAGCTTGATTTCAGGTCTCAAAAGTCGTCTAGGCATTCTAGCGGGTAAACCTGGATTCACATTGTTTAAGGAAGACCCCAAATGTTGAGAAATTAAAGTATCTTGAGACTGTGTTCCTCCTAGAAAAAAAAAAAAAAAAAAAACGTTATCTAGAAAAATTTGAATTCCCCTCCCTCCAAAGATTCTACAAAGAGCCTAGTTTTGAATGCCTGTCTGATCCGGACTTGAACTCTGGCTGACACCATGTTAGTTATTTATTTTCTCTCAGCCTGGTTTATTCATTTATTAAATGGAGATAATAATATAATGGTGAGGAATAAATAATATAATGCATTCTCAGAGCCCAGCACAGTTCCTGACACCCATTAGTTACAGCCACCAGTACTATTGCTGTGCTGAATTTGGTGTGCCTCGCATAGGGCCTGCCCACCGTAGACACATCCTAACTAGTGGTGAGAGTAACAATCTCCAATTCCAAAGGATTAGTCAATTAGTAAGCATTTATTAATTACCTTTTATGCCTTCAAATCTGTGTATTGGGCCTGGTACTCAATGAAATACTTGGGGATAATCATAGTGCTTAGAATTCACCTGAGTGAAGAAGTGGCCAATGATGAGATGGTAAATTGTTTCTGGTACAGAGGGGTGACAGAAGCCAGAGGGGGCCAGAAAGAGGTTAACAGGGAACTTCACCCTTGGATCCCTGGGAGGGGTTTTGACTGGAGGGAAGGGAAAGAGCTGAGTGGTGGCAGCTAACATCCAAGGGAGGGAGCTAGGGAGAGTCAGAGGGCCAGGGTGAGGGAAGGAAGGGGTGACTGGAACAGAACAACGTGTCTTCCCCTGTCATCCAGCACATTAGTTTCCTAGGGCTGCTGGAACAAAACCACAAACTGAGAGGCTTACAGCAATAGAAATGTGTCCTCTCTCAGTTCTGGAGGCCAGAAGTCAGAAATCAGTGTCAGCCGGGCTTTGCTCCCTCCAGAGGCCCCGGACAGAATGCATTTCTTGCCTCTTTCCCCTTTTGGCGGGGACTGGGTCTTCTTTGGTGTGTGGCCACATCACTTCAGTCTCTGCCTCTGAGGTCACATGGCTTTCTCCTCATGGTGCTCTCTTAATCAGATGCACAAGGGCATTTCGGTCCCAAGGGATAACCCAAGGTAATTGTCTCATTCCGAAATCCTTAACTCAATCACTTCTGTAAGACATTTACAAGTTTACAAGTTCCAGGGATGAGGACTTGGACATTTGGCGGGGGGTGGGGTGGGTGGGTGTCATTGTTTAATCTAATACATCTCCTCATTTTTCTTAGACTTTTAATTCTTTCCCCTTTCTGCTTTTTCTCATCTCCCTGAGTCTGGTGTTTCTCTCCCCTCCATTTTCTCTGATGAGAGTTTGGTAGCACCAAAGTTTACGAGGCGCAGAGTTCTTAGGCAAGCCAGGTTTTTGATGCTAGGCCTTGCAGCAGACTAATTCCCTTCCCTCCGTCCCTCGTCACTGTTGTCTGTCCTCTGGACCTGCCCACACTGTCTCCCTTTCCTGGGCTGCCTTTCCCTGCTGCATACCGCCCACCCTTTGTCTCATCCTGGACTTCTCCCCTCCTGATCAGCACCCGCACGGCCTCCCTTGGGAAGTCTTCCCTGACCAGCTTCCCCTTTTCTCAAGTGTTTTTCTTGGTTCCTTTTCATGCCTTGAGCTTCTTTGCTAGGTGTCCACGAGAGGTGGGAGGATGCTCTGGCCAACACTGTCTCTTTGGGACCTGGGCCAATAGCATTGGCCCTAAAGCTTGTACCCAGCAGTGACGCACATCACTTCATTGCCCAAGCAAGCCACATGGACTTACCTGATCTTGAAGGAACTAGGAAAGTTCCATTGTACCTGTGCTCAGGAGAAGACCTGGACGTATTTGGTAAATGGCACAGACAACCAGCCCAAGGATGTGCCTGCTCCATGTAGAGTTTAAGTCCAATCCAAGAAGACAGCATTCCTGTCTGGGCAACCCTGGGCTCAGTCCATTTCATTATGCAGGGAATCTGTACAAACTTCAAACCTTCAGACAAATCTGAAAGGGGAGGATGTGGACATCTCTGCATGCCCTCATATGTAGCTGTTCTATTCCTGGGAAGTGGAATGGGGTAAGAGAAGGTGAAGCCTTCCCACAGCCTTCAGTTACTAACGAGCGAAGAAGCCAGAGTTTCACAGCCGCATCTAAGAGATGCACCTTGGTTTCCCCTCTGAACTCTGTCTGCTTAAGAGTTTCAGGTGGTCAGGGAGAGAGGGAAACTTCATGTCAGTCCAGGCTCTATGTACTCCCCCAGAAGTTCCAAGAATTGGTAGGAGCAAAAGATTTTTACGCCTTGATGGGTTGGGCTCCTGAGGAGAGGGTGGAGACCAAAGAGAAGGTGTCCCGCAGATACCAGATAGGAACCCTGGAGTCTCTCCTGGGGCTGCTGTGGTGGTTGGTTCCTGGCTCTGCCTCTTGGTTCTCACTGAAAACCAAGTTGAGACTATGGATTTTGGTGTTTTTTTTCCAAAGTGTAGTTTCTTTGGTGGCAAAAGTGAAGTTCCACTTAAAGGAAACTTGACACATGAAACTGCAGATAAATTAGGGGCTGGCTCTTTGCTCTATGAAAGGGTGCTTTGATGTAGAGAAAGGATTTGTCATGAAATTTAAGATATTTGAAATATGATCTGAGCTACAAAACTCGGTTTGCACACAATGTTACAGAGACACATGTCTTCTTTATCTAAAGCTCAGCTGTATATTGGAATCTGAAGAATAAGGAACCACTTAAATAAAATTATAGAAACTGACTCTGTCTTCACATAAGGAAAAATCCTGGACTTTGGAGCATTTAGACCTCATATCAAACCCTGTCTCTGCCATTTCCTAGAAGTCAAGGCATCTCAGGGAGGATGTGCATCTGAGACTTCTCAATGGGTATGAAACCGTGGATCCCCCAAGGGTTACATGAGCTAATAGGGGCCTCACTGAAACCCAGTGCCCCACACTGAATTGGGTCTCCAAGTTTGTATTTTCCTTATTTCCCAAATGGTTGATTGGGACCATAGTCTCATTGTGAATACAGGCTGTATTGTGCAGCTGCAGATTTCCAGGAGAAGAGACTGGGCCCTGGATTACAGGAATATTGCCATGTGTCTTTTCCAAGGCTGGGTGAAATCACAGTGAATGCAGGCACCTGAGTTTCTTATGTTGTCTCTAGGAAGGTCCTAGGTTTACCACTCCAAACATGTCTGAGTTCAGGAACAGGACTATTCATGACACGGAATCTTCCATGTTAGACTGGACTTTCTCCACAAAGCCAACTGGAAAAATGTCTGTGTTCTAGGTCTGGTCGGTGGGAGAGAAATGTCATTAAAGATAGACCAGGCTTCTGCTGCTGCCATCTCCAGGATCCTGGACACATGGGCCATAGGTGGCAACATTTTATGATTCTCCGGAGAAAAGACAGGGAAACCAGCAGCAGAGTTCTGGGACTCTAGAGCATCAGTATCTGCCAGAGCCAGTCTTTCACTTTTCCCTGTGCTCTTCCTTCATCTTCCTTCTTTCTCTGATTTAATCCCCCGCCCCCCAAAGAGTGAGTACTTCTTTCTAAGAGATTTTTTTTTTTATCCTTTTGGATGCACTTTCCTAGTGTCCCCTCTCACCTCTTTGTCCCTGCTACATGTCCTTTGTGGACCTACTCTTTCCTTCCTGAATTGTGGGAGTACATTTATTTTCCCTTCACAGTGGCTCTTCTTTCTCCAGCCATTTTTACCTTATCCAGTAGCTTCAGGCAGTGCCTCTGCAAGACTTGTAAATCCTTATTTCTGGATGGAACCTATGTCCCACTGCCAAATATGCATACAGTCTGGCTTATGGTGCTGACACCTCCAGCTCAACATACCTCGTACTGAACTTGCTTTTCTCTCCACATCTACCCAGTTGCTAAAGCTGGAGACCTGCGTGTTTGACTTCTTCCTTTCCATCAAATGCTGTAAATAGTCAATGACTGTTTTCTTACTTCTGTCTCTTCCTGGTTCATCCTCCAATATTTATTATCTGCATCACTTTCCTTATGAGTCTTCAGACTTCCATCTTGACCTGCTCCAGTATGTTCTCTAGAGATCCATTTTTAAAAATGCAAATTGGGACATTTTTTTCACTTAAAATCTTTCAGTGACTTCCAGCAACCATAGGACAGCCTTTTCCCTAGTAAGACAAGGAAGGCCTCTGAGGTCTGGTCCCTGTCATCCCTTCCTCCCGGCTTTGTTCCCCGCACTGCCCTCAGTGTCAACATCAGTCATTCTGTGGCTCCTCGAGCAGGCCATGCTATTTAAAACCTCTCAGATTCTAAAAAGTCCTTTACTATATTCTTGGTAAACTCAAATAAAACCTTTGATTTTTATTTTTTCTGTATAGAGCTGTCTCTGACTTTCCAAACTGAATTAATCACTGTCCCCTCTGGGAAATTGCTGTAGCTCATACCATTGCACCGCTGTTGTTGCACTTGAAATTGCTTTTTATGAGTTCGTCTCTCCCATTAGACTGTGAGTGCCTGAGGGCAGGAACTGAGTCATATTCATTTTGTATCATCAACTTCTGGCCCAAGGCCATAGTGTCAATATTAAATAGACACTCCGGTTCCGACCTCAAGTGTTCTGCAAAGCCCTTCGTGCATTTCATAGAGAGAAGCAGGAAATCATCTGTCCAGCTCTCTTGTGCCCCTCCCACGTGGCTCCAAATGCTGCCTCCCTATCTGAGAGCTGCTCAGGATCCTCTGTTCTTCCCAAGCAAAACACCTCATTTAGTTCTGTAAGCATCTCAAACTATTTTTAAATTCTATTTTGCTAAAAAATAAGAAAAAAAATTGGCTAACTTGGACACAGGTATCAATAACTACAGAAATAACTCCAGGCAGTTTACATTTTTGTAATTTAACTGCTCCTTATGTTGTATATGTTTTAGTAAAAAATATTTAGGTGGTTTCGTTTTAGAAACTTTGGATTGCAGTTTGAATATTATTAAAGTAAAAAGTATCGTTAACAGTATGGACAAGGAAAAAGGATCTCAGTTGCTGAACATTAATGTTTCTTGAAGCAAAATATTACAGTTTCTTCAAAATCATTTAAAATTCACAAAGATGATTTCTAAAAGCTGTTAGAAATTAGTGTTATTACATTTGTTTAGCTACCGGTTCCATCTTAAGGCATACCCACTGGCTCTTTTCTCCTATAATAATTTTCTTCAGCTGTCATCTCACCCCTCTGTTTGTGTCCTAATAAATTTGGGCCCATCATGATGGTTCCATCCATCTAGTTAGAGATTGGGTTAAGGGGAAGCTTGTGGCTCAGGGAGGGACTGCAGGAGAGTCTTGTAAAACATACACTCTCACATATAATTGTGAGATGATCACATCTGCAAGGGTCCCTATAGTGTGTGTGTGTGTGTGTGTGTGTGTGTGAGAGAGAGAGAGAGAGAGAGAGAGAGAGAGCGTGCCATGGAAAGGAGCCAAGTCAACATGAGAATCATGGAGGAGACACATGGATTCTGAGTCCTCCGTGACAGTGAAGGTGCTGAGTTAACTCCCATAGAGTCTCTCTGCATTGGGAAAGCTTATATGAGTCAATAAATCTTACTTCTTTTTTTTTTTTAGTGGTTATAAGGCTATGGATAATCACAAATAAAAGTTTTTTATAAATTGGAAAACTATGATGAAATGAAAAAATTCATAGGAAGAATAAAGCTACCAAATGAACTGAAGTTAATCGGAACATCTGAATAGAGCTATAAGAAATAAGGCTGAGTTAGTGATCAAAAAATGCCCTCCCTCCGCAAAAAAACAACTTCCCCCAAAGAAAATCCAAGGACCAGGTGGTTTCACAGGTAAATTCTTCAAACTTTTAAAGAAAATTTAACATCAGTCTTCCACAAAGTTTTGCTTAAAAGAGGAAATACTTCTTAGCTTATTCTAAAACAAGGCAAAAACAATATAAGGAAACTACTTTTTATAAATACTCAGCAATATCCCTCATGAATGTGGCGCAGAATCTTCTATAAAATACTAGTGAACAAATCCAGCACTATAATAAGATTGTATACCATGACCAACCAGGATTTATCCTAACAATAAAAGGTGTGTTAATTATACAAAAATTAATCCACACGATATATTAATAGAATAATATATATAAGCTATAAGATCATTTAAGTAGCTCCAGAAAAACCATTTGACAAAATTAAATATCCCTTAATTATATTGAATTGATCAGAACGTATGTATTGAAATACCACTGTACCTTGTAAATCATGTACGATTATTAGATATTGATTAAGAATTTTAAAAATGCTTAAGGAGATAGAAATCCTAAGTGCCCTGATTTGATCATTAGAATCCATCACACTGTGTCCTATAACTTTGTACAAATATAAAACAAGGCAAGCGAACAGTAACAAAAACTAGGAATAGAAGGGAACTTCCTCAATTTGATAAAGGGAATCTATGGAAAATCTATAGCAACATTATTCTTAATGGGTAAAGACTAAAATCTATGGCAGAATGATCAGCAGAGGAGAGGGAAGGGAGGTCCTGGGGACTGAATAAGAACAAGATAGATTTCATGCTTTTATCATTATTCCAAAATGAATTTTACTGCTGTGTATAATTAAAAAGAACCAATAAAAAAACTAAAATTATTCCTCAAAGATAATAAGATGAAGAGGTCGACTTTCACTATTAATATTCAAGATTGAAAAAAAATATTCAACATTGCACTAGAACTTTAACCAGAATACAAAAGAAATACAAAGCATAAAGACTGAAAAAAAAAATAAAACTATTTGCAGGTTATATGTACCCTCACACACATATGTAGTCTTAAGGAGTCCATTAAAAACTGAAACTATAGAGCTCATGAGTTCAGTAAGGATGCATGCTCAATATTCCAGTCAATTATAATTCTAAACACTAGTAATTAACAATTACAAAATAAAAATATTAAAAGTTCCATTTTCCAATGTACATAAAAGGCAAATACTTAGAAATATATTTTACAAAATAAGTATAACAATTTTACACTGAAACTATTAAACTTCACTGGAAAAAATTAAGAAATGGGTAAATGAGATGATATCTCATGTTCATTAATTGCAAGGCATGATATTATTAGAAGGATAAAACCATCCAAATGGATTCAGTGAAATCTGTATCAGAATTCTAATTGACTTTTGTTTTCATAAATTGACAAGACAATTCTCAAACTTATATGGAAATGCAAGAGACTCAGCTAACTCAATATAGGAAAAAAAAACTGAAGCACTCATACATCCCAATTTCAAAACATATGACAAAGCAATAGTAATAATCAATACTGTGAAAGACTGCCATAAAATAGTCATATGAATCAATGGCAGAGAAGGGAGAGTCCAGAAGTAAACTCTTACATTAATGGTCAATTTATGACAGGGGCACCAAGACAATTTAATACTGAAAGAATAATCTTTTCAACAAATGATACTGAGATCACTGGATATTTACATTTGGACCCCTACAACACGCTATTTGAAATTTAACTCTTAATAGATTTTAAGCCTAAGCATAAGAGTCAAAGCTGTAAAATTCTTAGAAGAAAGCACAGATGTAACTACTTTTGAGCTTGGATTAAGCAATGGCTTCTTAGATAAGACATAAAAGCATAAGCAACAAATAAAAATAGATGAATAACATTTCATAACAATAAAAAAACTGTTGTTTCAAAGGACTTCATCAACAAAGAGAAAATAACCCAAACAGCAAGGAAACATTTCAAAATCATAATCTGACAAGGGATTTACATCTAGAATATGTTTTTAAAAATCTTACAACTCAATAACGAAAAAAAGGTAGAAAAGGATTTGAATAGATATTTCTCCAAAGAAGATATACAAATGTCCAACAAATATGTGAAAAGTTGCAACCATCATTACTCATTAGAGAAATGCAAACCAAAATAACAGATACCCTTTAACACATACTATGATGGGAAGGATAAATAGACAATAATATATATTGGCAAGGTGTAGAGAATTGAAACCCTCATGTTGCTGGTAGAAGTGGAAAATGGGGGGCTGGGGATGTGGCTCAAGCGGTAGCGCGCTTGCCTGGCATGCGTGCAGCCGGGTTTGATCCTCAGCACCACATACAAATGAAGATGTTGTGTCCGCCGAAAACTAAAAAATAAATATTAAAAAATTCTCTCTCTCTCTCTCTCTCTCTCTCTCTCACTCTCTCTTTAAGAAAAAAAGAAATGCAAAATGGTATTACTCTTTGGAAATTTGTTTGTCAGTTTCTTAAAATGTTAAACATAAGGTTGTCACATGATCTAGCAATTTTATTCCTAAATATATATCAAAGAGTATCAAAACCACATGCACATTAAAATCATATAAGTATTTATGGTAGCATTATGCATAATAATTTAAACAAGGAAGCAAACTGTATATCAACTAGGAAATGGGTTTTAAAATTTTATTATATCCATTCAATGGAACATTATTCAACCATAAAAAGGATTGATTAGGATTCATGCTACAACATGGATAAACTTTGAAAATAGTATGCTAAAGGAAAGGAGCCAGACACAAAATATTATATAATGTACAAATCCAGAAATGTCCAGACTAGGTAAATCAATAGAAACAGAAGATAGATTAGTAGTTCACAAATGTTAGGAGCTGGAAATAATAGTATATGATTGACAATGGTGTTGGCTTTCTTTTGAGGATGATAATATTAATGGTGAGAGTTGTACAACTTCATAAACACAATAAAAAGCCACTGAATCTGAAATTTTAAAAGGGCGAATTTTATGGATATGCCAATTATATGTCAAATAATTTTTTTAAAAATTTAAAGAATAGGCATAGTTGATGAGTACCTTTTTTCTTTCAGATTTCTCTCTTAGTGCTTCTAAAGAATTGAACTCTGTCAGGCATGGTGGCATATACCTATAATCTCAATAGCTTGGGTGTCTGAGACAGGAGGATCCCAAGTTCAAAGCCAGCCTCAGCCACTTAGACTCAAAATAAAATATAAAATGGGCTGGGAATGTGGTAAAGTGCCTCTGGATTCAATCCCTAGTACCAAAAACAAACAAACAAATAAATAAAATAAAACCAAAATAAAAAACTCTGTCTTAATATAGATGTTCTCTACCTACCGTCTTTGATATTGGATTTTTAATGCAAGGATCATTAACTTCAATGCAAAGACCATTGGGTATGACATTTATGGTAGTTAAATGTGTTTTTATGTTTAATATTTAAAAATTTAAGTCTAATACGTAGAAATTTAAAGTATGATGCTTTTTTTGCGGGGGGAGGGTGCCAAGACCTGTTAAGTTTGATACTTAGAACAGTAAACAGTTCCTGATTAAACAAAGCAAGTACCCTATGTAAGCATCACAGTTCAAGAGAAGGAATATGTTTAGCATCCTACAAGCATCTCCGTGTGTCTTCCCTCTGTTCCTCTGCTCTTCTAAATGTAACCACTATCCTGATTTCTAACATCATAAGTTACTTTTGGTCATTTTCAACCTTTTACAAATGGAATCATGCATTCTATAGTCTTTTCTTTCTGGCTTATTTGCACAACTTCATACACCTGAGATTTATCCATGTTTTATGCACCTATAGTTAGGTATTTTTTTTTGCTGTATTTGAATTCATTGTGCATATGAACTATAAAAAAGTTACTTTTTTTCTTGCTCTTGATGAACACTGGCTTGTTTCTAGTTTGGGGACTGTTATGAATAATAATGTTGTGAACTTTCCTGTTATAACTTTTTGTAGAGATGGGCATGGATGTCTTTTTTTCAAATATTTTAATTTCATTTGAACTTTAAAAAATTAAAAATAATTTTTCTTGCAGCATATATGTGTAGGATTGGAATTCTTGGGTCATTAATTATACCTACTTAAATTTAATGGATACTGCCAAAAAAATTTCCTAAAGTAGTTATGCAAATTGATGCTCTCAGCAGCATATGAGAGTTTCATCACTCATGTTCTTGTCTACATTTAATTTTAATCATATTTAAAGGTTATACCAGTGGTTTATTATTATAGCTTTAATATGAATTTCCCTTAATCTAGCCATGTTTTTTATATGTTTATTGACCATTTGGATATTCATTTCTGTAACATGCATACTGAATCCCTTGCCTATTTCCATACATGATGTCTCTTTCTTATTGTGGTCTGGCTTTACCATTTCACATGTGGACTTATAACTTGTCAGCAAAGTCTAATGACAGGACTGTCTTCCTGCTGCTGGCAATGCCACCCTTGTCACAGGCTGTCTGTACTTCATGGGCCTGTTTCTGAACTTGGTACTTAGTTCCATTTACCTATTTGCATTTTCTTGCACCAACAATACATGGATTTAATTATAATTGCTTTAATTTAAACCCTTACATCTTTAAAAGTAAGCATTTTCTTTTTATTCTGTAATTCGTCTGGGGTATTCTCGGTATTATATACTTCCATATCAGTTTTAGAATCAGTTTGTTTAATCACTCACACACACACACACACACACACACAAACACACACACCCCTTATTGAGATGTGATTGGGATTGAATCTGTAGATAATTTTGGAGCGAACTGACACATTCACAATGTTGAAGCTTTCTGTTTGTAACGTCAGTCATATATATTCTAGTTTATTTCAGTTCTCTCAACAATGCTTTAAAGTTTTCTGACCAGAGATCTTGTACATAATTCTGTCAGATCTAATATCTACAAATTATCTTGTGCATATATGAATATAATTTACACAAATCTTTCACAGACGGCAGATTTTCTTCTAATCTTTTCCCATTGCCGTATTAAACTGAACTTATTAAATTAACCCAGCACAATAATGACTAATAGTTAATAAGTACCATTCTTGTTTCTTTCTCAATTTCATAGTGAAATATTTTACTATTTTCTGATTTAATATATGAGTCTTTTGGCTTATTTTAGATACCAAGATTGGGAACTTCACTTATTTCCTGTTTTTTTAATATGTTGTTATGAATGAGCATTGAATTTTATCAATCTTTTTTCTGCACCTATTAAGCAAAATCACAGAATTTTTCTCTTTCTCTGTAAATTCAGTGAATACTTTCAGTTACAAAACCAGAACTACCCTTGTATTTCTGGGTTTAATTTAGTCATAAGGAATTATCTTTCTCACAATTGCAGGATTCTTTTTTTAAAAAAAATTATTCTAATTTGTTATATATGACAGCAGAATGCATTACAATTTATATTACATATATAGAGAACAATTTTTCATCTCTTTGCTTGCATACAAAGTATATTCACACTATTCTTGTTTTCTTTATACATGTACTTAGGGTAGTGTTATCCATCTCATTCCACCATCTTTTTTTACCCCTTGCCCCCTCCCTCTCCCTCTTTCCTCTTTGCCCTATCTACAGTTTGTCTAATCTTCCCATGCTCACCCTCCTAACCCCACTATGAATCAGCCTCCTTATATCAGAGAAAACATTCAGAATTTGGTTTTGTGTGATTGGCTTACTTCACCTAGCATTATATTTCCAATTTCATCCATGTATCTGCAAAATCTGTGATTTTATTCTCTTTCATTGCTGAGTAATATTTCATTGTGTATATATACCACATTTTCTTTATCCATTCAGCTACTGAAGGGCATCTAGATTGGTTCCACAGTTTAGCTATTGTGAACTGTGCTGAAATAAACATTGATTTGATTGTGTCCCTGTGGTAAGCTGTTTTTAAGTCCTTCGGGTATAGACAGAGGAGAGGGATAGCTGGGTCAAAAGGTGGTTCCATTCCCAGTTTTCTAATTAATCTCCATACTTCTTTCCATATTTGCAGTTCCACCAGCAATGCATGAATGTGACTTTTCCTCCATATCCTCACCAACACTTATTGTAGTTTGTATTCTTAATAGCTGCCACTCTGACTGGAGTGAGATGAAATCTTAAAGTAGTTTTGATTTGCATTTCTCTAATTGCTAGAGATGTTAAACATTTTTTCATATATTTGTTGATTGATTGTATATCACCTTCTGAGAAGTGTATATTAATTCCTTGGCACATTTATTGGTTGGGTTATTTGTTTTTTGTTTTTTTGTTTTTTGGTGTGTAGCTTTTTTTGTTCTTTATATACACTAGAGATTAGAGTTCTATCTGATGTACAAGTGATAAAAATTTGCTCCTAAGCTATAGGCTCTCTATTCACCTCACTGATTGTTTACTTGGCTGAGAAGCAGCTTTTTAGTTTGAATCCATCCATTTATTAATTCTTGGTTTTAATTCTTGTACTATAGGAGTCTTATTAAGGAAGCACGCACCTAATCTGATATGATAGAAATTTGAGCCTACTACATTTTCTTCTATTAGTCACAGTGTCTCTGTTTAATTCCTGAGCCCTTGATCCATTTTGAGTTGAGTTTTGTGCATGGTGAAAGATAGGGGTTTAATTTCATTTGTTGCATGTGGATTTCCAGTTTTCCCAGCACTATTTGTTGAAGATGCTATCTTTTCTTCAATGTATATTTTTGGCACCTTTGTCTACTATACAATAATTGTAATTATGTATCCTCTATTCTGTACCATTGGCCTACCAGCCTATTTTGGTGCAAATCCCATGCTGTTTTTTTTTTACTATTGCTCTGTAATATAGTTTAAAGTCTGGTATAGTGATGCCACCTACTTCACTTCTTGCTAAGGATTGCTTTAGCTATTCTGGGTCTCCTATTTTTCCAGATGAATTTCATGACTGCTTTTTCTATTTCTATGAGGAATGTCATTGGAATTTTGATTGGAATTGCATTAATCTGTATAATGTTTTTGATGGTATGGTCATTTTGACAAAATTAATACTGCCTATCCAGGAACAAGGGAGATCTTTCCATTTTCTAAGGTCTTCTTTAATTTCTTTTTTTAGTGTTCTGTAGTTTTCATTGTAAAGGTCTTTCACCTCTTTTCTTAAGTTGATTCCCAAGTGTTTTATTTATTTTTTTTTGAGGCTATTGTAAATGGGGTAGTTTTCCTAATTTCCCTTTCAGAGGATTTGTCACTGATATACAGAAATGCCTTTTATTTTTGGGTCTTGCTTTTGTATCCTGCTACTTTGCTAAATTCATTTACTAGTTCTAGAAGTTTTATGGTGGAATTTTTTAGGTCTTCTTGGCATAGAATCATCAGCAGCAAGTAGTGCTAATTTGAGTTCTTCTTTTCCTATCTGTATCACTTTAATTTCTTTCATCCATCTCATTACTCTGGCCATAGTTTCAAGAACTATGTTAAATAGAAGTGGTGAATGAGAGCATCCCTGTGTTTTCTAGTTTTCAGAGGAAATGCTTTTAATTTTTCTCCATTTAAAATGATGTTGGCCTGGGACTTAGCATAGATAGATTTTACACTGTAGAGATATATTCCTGTTATCTCTAGTCAAATGCTTTTTTTTGCATCTATTGAGATGATCATATGGTTCTTATCTTTAAGTCTATTGATATGATAAATTACATTTATTGATTTCCATATGTTGAACCAACTTTGCATCCCTGGGATGAACCCCACTCGATCGTGGTGCACTATATTTTTGATATGGTTTTGTATTCAATTTGTCAGAATTTTATTGATAATTTTTGCATCTATGTCCATTAGAGATATTGGTCTGAAGTTTTCTTTCTTTGATGCTTCTTTGCCTGGTTTTGGAATCAGAGTATTATTGGCCTCATAGAATGAGTTTGGAAGTGCTCCCTTGTTTTATGTTTCCTGAATAAATTGAAGAGTATTGATATTAATTCTTCTTGAAAGGTCTTGTAGAACTTGGCTGTGTATTCATCTGGTCCTGGGCTTTCTTGGTTGGTAGGCTTCTGATGGTGTGTTCTATTTCATCGCTTGAAATTGATCTGTTTAAATTGTGTATATCATCCTGATTCAATTTGGACAAATCATATGACTCTAGAAATTTGTCAATGCCTTTGATATTTTCTATTTTATTGGAGTGCAAGTTTTTAAAATAATTTCTAATTATCTTCTGTATTTCTGTTTTGTCAATTTTTTCAATTGTTTCTTTGGCTTCAATTTCATTGATTTCAGTTCTGATTTTAATTATTTTCTGTCTTCTACAGCTTTTGGTGTTGATTTGTTCTTCTTTTTATAGGGCTTTGAGATGTAATGTTAAATCACTTATTTTTTTTTTACTTTTTCTTCTTTTAAGGAATGAACTCCATGCAATGAACCTTCCTCTTAGTACTGCCTTCATAGTGTCCCAGAGATTTTGATATGTTGTATCTGTGTTCTCATTCACCTCTAAGAATTTTTTAAATTTATTTTTAAAAAGTTTAAAAATTTTTAAATTTGTTTTATGTAGTTATACATGACAGTAGAATACATTTATGCATTTTGATATATCCTACATAGATGGTATATAATTTCTCATTTTTCTGAGTATACATGTTGCAGAATCATATTGGTCATATAGTCACATATATACATACAGTAATAATGTCTGCTTCATTCTACTATCTTTCCTAACCCCACATCCTCTCCCCTTTCCTCCCATTATTTCCTCTAACTAATCTGAGGTAACGCTATTCTTCCTTAGTGCCCCCTGCCTTATTGTGAATTAGCATCTGGATATCAAATAAAACATTCAGCCTTTGGTTTTGTGGGATTGGCTTATTTCACTTAGCATGGTCTTCTCCAACTCCAATCATTTACTGATAAATAACACAATTTTACTCTTCTTTAAAGTGGAGCAATATTCCATTGAGTATATATACCACATTTTCTTTATCCATTTATCAATTGAGGGTCACCTAGGTTGATTCCATAGTCTAGCTATTGTGAGTAGAGTTGCTATAAACATTGATGTGGCTGTATCACTATAGTATGCTGATTTTAAGTCTTTTGGATATAAACCAAGGAGTGGTATAGCTAGGTCAAATGGTGGTTCCCTTCCCAATTTTCTGAGGAATCTCCATACTGCTTCCATAGTGATTGCGCCAATTTGCAGTCCCACCAGCAGTGTATAAGTGTATCTTTTTCACCACATCCTCACCAACATTTATTGTTGCCTGTATTCTTGATGATTGTCATTCTGACAGGAGTGAGATGAAATCTTAAAGTAGTTTTGATTTGCTTTTCTCTAATTGCTAGACATGTTGAACTCTTTTTCATATTTGTTGATCAATTGAATTTCTTCTTCTGTGAAGTGCCCATTTATTGATTGGGTTTTTTTTTTTGGGGGGGGGTTAAGTTTTTTGAGTTCTTTATATATCCTAGAGATTAATGCTTTATTGGAGGTACATGTGGTAAAGATTTCCTGCCAATCTGTTGTCTCTCTCCTCACTTTTTAAATTGTTTCTTTTGCTGAGAAAAAGCTTTTTAATTTGAACCCATCCCATTTATTAATTCTTGATTTTACTTTAGGAGTCTTGTTAAGGAAGTCAGATCCTAGGCTGAAATGGTGAAGATTTGGGCCTATTTTTTCTTCTATTAGGTGCAAGGTCTCTGTTTTAGTGCCTAAGCCTTTGATCCACTTTGAGTTGATTTTTGTGCAGGGCAAGAGAAAGCAATCCTTAGCAAATAAAGTAAAGCAGGAGTCAGCTTAACACTAGTCCCTGAACTATATAAAGACCTATAGTAATAAAAACATTATGTTTGGGCACCAAAATAGACTTGTAGACCAATGATACAGAATAGAGGACACAGAGAAAAACCCACTAAATACGGTTATCTCATACTAGACATGGATTCCAAAAACATTCACTGGAGAAAAGACAGCCTATTCAACAAATGGTGCTGGCAAAATTGGAAATCCATATGTAGCAAAATGAAATTTCACTTCTAAGAATTTTTAAATCTCCTCCTTGATGTCTTTTTCAACTCATTGTTCATTCAATAGCATAGTATTTATCTCCAGGTGTTGGAGTATTTTTTATTTTTATTTTATTATTGATTTCTAATTTTATCCATTATGATCTGGTAGAATGCAGGGTAGTATCTATACTTTTTTATATTTGCTAAGAGTTACTTTGTGGCACAATATATGGTCTGTTTTAGAGAAGGATCCATGTGTTGCTGAAAAGAAAGTGTATTTGTTCATTTAAGGATGATATATTCTGTATATGTCAGTTAAGTTTAATTTATTGATTGTATTATTTAATTCTATAGTTTCTTTGTTCAGCTTTTGTTTGGATGATCTATCCAGTGGTGAAAGAGGTGTGTTACTGTTATCCAGAATTACTGTGTTGTGGTCTATTTGACTCTTAAACTTGAAAAGTGCTCGTTTGATGAACGTAGATGCTCCATTGTTTAGGGCATATAAATTTATTATTGTTATGTCTTGTTGATGAATGGTTCCCTTAAGCAGTATGAAATATCCTTCTTTCTCCCTTTTGATTAATTTTGACTTGAAGTTTACTTTATTTGATATGAGGATGGAAACCCCTGCTTGCTTCTGCAGTTCATGTGAGTGGTATGATTTTTCCCAACCTTTCACCTTCAGTCTGTGGATGACTTTTCCTATGAGATGAGTCTCCTGCAGGCAGCGTATTGTTGGGTCTTTTTTTTTTTTTTTTTTTTTTTTTAAGTTCAGTCTGCCAGTCTTTTGATTGGTGAGTTTAGGCCATTAACGTTCAGGGTTATTATTGAGACATGATTTGTATTCCCAGACATTTTTGTTTGGTTTTGGTATTTAACTTTACTTGATTTCTTCTTTGATTAATTTTTTTCCTTTAGTGTAATATCTCCCTTTGCTGATTTTCATTGTTGTTTTTCAATTCCTCTTCATGGAATATTTTTGCTGAGGATGTTTTGTAGCTCAGGTTTTCAAGTTGTAAATTCTTTTAACTTTTATCATGGAAGGTTTTTATTTCATCATCATATCTAAAGCTTAATTTTCCTGGATATAAGATTCTTGGTTGGCATTCATTTTCTTCAGAGCTTGATATATGTTGTTCCAGGATCTTCTAGCTTTCAGAGTCTGGGTTGAAAAATCTGCACATAATCTAATTGGTTTCCCCCTATATGTAATCTGATTCTTTTCTATTGTGGCTGTTAATAAGCTCTACTTATTCTGTATGGTGTGGGTCTGTTGTGATTTTGTACATTTGATGTCCTGTAAGCCTCTTGAATTTGATTTTCCAATTTGTTCTTCATGTTTGGAAATTTTTCTGATATTATTTCATTGAATAGATTGCTCATTCCTTTGTTTGGAACTCTATTTCTTCCTCTATCCCAATAACTCTTAAATTTTGTCTTTTTATGTTATTCCATATTTCTTGAATGTTCTGCTCATGGTTTCTTACCATTTTCACTGTGTGGTCTACATTCTTTGCAAGATTATATATTTTGTCTTCCTTGTCTGAAGTCTTGTCTTCCAAGTGGTCTAATCTGTTGGTGATGCTTTCAATTGAGGTTTTAAGGATTTATTGTTTCTTTCATTTCAAGGATTTCTGATTTTTTTTAGAACCTCTCTCTCCCTATTGAAGTAATCTTCTGCTTCCTGTATTTGTTTATGTAGCTTTTTGTTGAAATGAACTTTTTGCTGTCTGTATTTGCTCTCTTATATAATACTTTAATTCACAGAACATTTTAATTATGTATATTCTGAACTCTTTGTCTCTCATTTCTTCTGCTGTGCTGGCCATGGATTCTAATAATATGCTATCTTGATATGTTTGGGGCATTTTTTCCCCTTGTCTTTCATATTGCTTGTGTGTCTTCCCTTCTAGCACTGTAGATCCTAGGCATTACTGTTCTTACCCTATAGGCTTATAGTGCCCCTGTTGGAATCCAATACCTCTCCTTTGAGGTGGAAAACAAAATATTATCAGATCCCAATATAAACAGTATATACCCTAAAAACTAATGTTTGCTACTAAGATGTTTACAGTTTGGTCACAATATACAGAAATGGTGAATTTAGTTATTATCTACAATATACTCAGTAGGTTTGTAAAAGGGTTTATAGATTCTGATGGTGGACAAAGAACTTGGGGTGAGGAAAATGATAATATTCTCAGGAGGTAGGAAGCGAGGATAGAGAGTTGTTATATCTTAGGCAGTGTGAAAGAGAAATCTAAAGAGGAAGGTTAGTAGCAGGAGAAGGGAGAGGAAGTAATTTGGGGTAGATAAGTAAGTGGGAAGAAAGTAGAGTACATAAAACAAACACACATATATATTGAGAAAAATTAAAAAATGTTAAAGTAGAAATTGGTGGGATAAAAGCAAATATATATATGGTTTTATCATATATATCATATATATATGATATATATATCTCACAGCTGTACTATCCTCTTCAGACATCCCAGTCCTCAAAATCCTGCTTCATGCAAAATACTTGGTTTCACATATGTCGGGGATGTGAGGGCAGGAGAATAGAGAGGGAGAGGGGAAAAAAAATCTTGAAGGAAGAAACAGGATTGTTTTGGTTGGAAATCCATATCTTTCCTACTTCCCTTCTCACCCAGTAGGTGAGGTCGTCTGTTGTTACCCGTCATGTCTGCCCTCAAGGTGGTAAAGTTAACAAGGGTGTCACTGTGCCAGGGTAGCAGCTGCTGGGGAGAGGGGGGAATTAGAAACTGGGTACCTGGCCAGCTGGAGTTCCAAACTGGGAGTTGCCCCCACTGAAGAGGGTGATGAAGGTGACCCAAGATGGAGGCTCCTGCTTTCAGTGGTGGGCTGTCGGGTTGTGAGGCTGGAGCCAAGAGATGGCATGGGAGGATGAGTTCAGAGAAGAGCTCTTGCCCTGTGTGGCTGTTGGCTGACTTCAGGTCCTGTGTGAAGTTTCTTGGTGCAGGCAGGCCACTGCACACAGGATTTCCATTGCTGCAGAGTCCCAAGATGGTGGCAACCAGGGAGCCCCGCCTTGGTAGACGGGGGTCCACACGGGAGTGGCAGCCAGAGTTCCTGTGTGTGAGAAGCTGCCAGAGGCCCTGTGTGCTAGTGTTGTCAGTGATTTCTGCTCAGGTGAGTGGCTGAAAGTTCTGCACAGGTGTTGATGGTGCCCGCTTGAGTACCTGATAGTCCTGAGTGGGCAAGTAGTTGGGAGACCTACTCTGACGCTAAAGCTTGGATCCCCGCACAGGCAAAATGGCTGTGATTCCCATGCAAGAGCCGGAATATGCTCGCAGAGAAGCAGTGTTCTCACAACCTGAGTCCCGGGTCACAGAGTGACACAGAATGCTGCCTCCCTCTGGCCTGCCATCTTGGATTCTTCCCTTTCACAGTCTTCAAATAGCTCCCGGCTGTGAACTAGCCTTTAATACCAGGGCCTTTGAGGGACATTCCAGATCCCAACTGAATAGTAATCTGAATGGTCTTCAAGGAATGGCATTGTATTCTTCCACAAAGTGTCATGCATTCTTTATTTGTCCAATAAGGCTGCAGATCCTTATTTTATTCGTACCCGATCCTAGCTTAAAGCACATTATATTCTCTGTGAAATATCACAATCATGTCAACAGTAGGCCAACAGTAAGACTGATTAAATGAGTCAAAGGCCCAAGCAAAGTCCAATTAGATCAACTGTGGCTAAAAGAATGAATGAATGAAAGGCTTCACTTGCTGGTGCAGAACTGGCCCTGAAATGTTGCCCGAAGCATACATGTCCACTTCTGACTCCGTGGCTGCCCTGTTGGTCACATCGGGGGATTCTTTTTGATAACATTTTATTTAAACTTTTTGAATTCTACTATTATGTTTAGAACTTATGAGTAAGTGTGGTATATAATTTTTTTGGTAATGTCCATTATTTAGACATCAATACCAAGATTATGCTGGTCTCCTTAAATGAACCAGGAAATCATCACTATTAAAAATGAAACAAAACAAACAATAATAAAAAAAAAAACACCTCTGGAAAGGTTTATGTAAGAATATCATTTCTTTTTAAGTAATACTTATCTGGGGGAAAATTTATATATTCTGTTAACTTGGAGGTAAATGAATCAGCTCTCACCCTGGTCCCTCAACTAATCTCAGATATTAAAGCAATTGATGCTTTGGACTTACTTGTTTCCTTATTTTATAGGAAATGAAATTTTTCTCTGATTTTTTTTTTTTTTTTTTTTTTTTTTTTTTGTGTGTGTGTACACGTGTGTGTGGCTTTGGCGGAGGTGAAAGAGAGTCCAGCAAAAGTATTTCTTTTCTTCTAACTCAGGGAAAATCCTTCTTTGTCTTAGTACTGGAATCCTTTCTTTGAGGCAGGATAATAAAGCTTTCTCTTTGGAAATTTCAGATACCTAAAATGGAATATTGGAAGACCTGTTTGGGGAGAAGCATGGTTCTTTGGAGGCAAGAAACTAGGGCCCACTGAAGATCATGGAGGTGGGAATCAGCAGGCTGGGTCTGGGGCTGCATTTTTCTCCCTTCTT
Organism: Callospermophilus lateralis; assembly: GCF_048772815.1. Classification (NCBI taxonomy): domain Eukaryota; kingdom Metazoa; phylum Chordata; class Mammalia; order Rodentia; family Sciuridae; genus Callospermophilus; species Callospermophilus lateralis. Next base: position 108,347,219 of record NC_135313.1, on the reverse strand, counting down.
TTTTCTGCATGAGACAATTAACTTCTTTGAGCTTTAGTTTCAATTCCAGTAAAACAAAGAGAACAATGCCAGCCTTGCCAAGCTGACTGGATTAGTGGGAGGATCAAATGGGATAAAAAAATATTATCTTATTTGCAAAATGCTATAGAAATAAAGTATATTACTTTTACTCCTTCACATAACGCTCCCTGGAAAGTTGTCAAGGGAGAAACAAAAGGATGTCACAGCTACTGTTGCTTTTTCATTCCATCCTAATGAACACCCCGCAGCTAATCTGCAGTCACAGAGGACTCGCATGAATATGGAACTTATATAATTCATAAACTGCCACTACAGCCTGGAAAGGGCTTAATCAGTTGCCTTCACTCTTAATTATTTTAAAACCTCAATAATGGTCAAATGAGCTGCATGCCAGTTTAATTAATTTACATTAAGCCCAAAGGTCTTGAGTGAGTGATGAGGTTTATGAACACAAAGTCTAAGGGTTTGGCAGGAGCATGTCAAGCCTGAATGGATATCTGGGCTGGTTTCCCCTGGATCCTCCAAGACAGAGAGAGTAGAGAGTGTGTGTGTGTGTGTGTGTGTGTGTGTGTGTGTGTGTGTGTGTTGCATTCACATAATCACATTTGTATCTGCTTATAACACTAGACTTAGACTTGAAGGCTTTGAAAATGAGCTCGCTTCTTGTTACTCGTGAGAGAAAAGCTTTGGAATTGTCTGCGAATTTCAGTTGCCTCTGTTTTCCCTTCTCCAGTTTCTATGGTTCAGGGAGAGCGAGGTGGATGTTACTTTAATTTTGTGGAGGAGAACTGGTGCTTTTTGCTGCCCATCACATGGGTTTGGTAATTAGCATATTTTAATGCAAAAATCCCAACGGAAGACAATGCTATTCCTGAATTGTTTCAATACAAGTCATCTGCAACACTGAGCTGGCCTTGTTCAGTCGAATGGCTGCTCATTCCCAGCCCAGGAGGCTGCTTTTTCAGGCCATGTTCTGGGGAGAATTTATTACCCACACTACCATCTGTCTGGATTGGGACCCTAATTAAAAAAAAAATCTTGAGACGTTTTTTTCCCCTCCAAATAGTCAAGTGGACAGGAGAAAGAAGAAGGAAGTGGATAAGAGACACCCATTTGACTCATTTTACTGTCTGCACTAGAACACTGTAGGGTCTAGGGAAAGAAAGCAATCTGATGTGAAGGTCAGATGGCCATCATTCCCACCCTTCTATAATGCTGCCAGTGACACTGGTTCTAGCAGGAGACAAAGTGGCAGGCAGCTTTGTAGAATGAATCTTTAGGAAACTCTCAGAATTGGAATAATCGAATCTGCCACAACATCATTATATGTTGTGCAGTAGTTGTCAAAACATCCATCATACTTTGGTTAGAATTTAGAAGCCAAATGTTGACAGGAAGTTGATAATCTGGCCAGTTTAACACTTGGAGGTAATTAGAAAATGCATGTTGCTAGGGAAGTCTCATGTGCTTGCTTTAAGACAGCACATGCCCTATAGAATAAATGCCAAAGGGTAGGGAATTGGTAGTATCTTCTATCCATGGCTGACTCAGCTGGTGCTAAATGCTGGAGGTTAGATTTGGTCCTCAGGTGAGCAAGTCAGTTTCTTCTGATCTATTCTACTACAAGCCAGTTCTCAAATGAGTATTTTTGGACTCAAGAAATTGAAAATATACCATCAGCCTGTCATGTTGCATGTAGGTAACTCAGATCTTTTGGGTTGCTTAATGGTAGGAGAGGAAGGAATGGGGAGAAAGGAGCTGGCTCTTGGCTGTTGCATAATGCTCTGATGCATGAACTTGAGAGTCATACAGATTTGGGTTTAAGTCATGGCTCTGCCACTTATTGCAGCATTGAGAAGTGTGACTTCTCTGGGTTAATATATTCATACAAATGACCCTAATCCTATAAAATTGTTTTCCTTATTAAGATTTTGGGACATAGACACACAGCAAAAGAACATGTGAGACTCAGAGAAAATCCAGTCATCTACAAGCCAAGGCAAGAGGTCTAGAAGAAACCAAGGAGTATGAGGTTTAAAAGTTAACCACATACTCCTTGCCTCCAGAACAGTAAGAGAACAGATTTCTGTTGTTTAAGGCATCTGTTCCCAAGTGTACTGGGAGTATTGGGAGTACTTTGTTCTTGCATCCCAAGGAAACAAATAAAACGAATAATAATGTACTACACATCTCCCAAATTGTGGGTATTAAATGAGTCTTGGTGTGAAGCAGGTATAGCAGAATCAGGCAGTTAGTAAAAAAGGTGATTGTCTGTCGTATTTAAGTTCAAGGTCTTGTGTTCAGACAATTTTTCCACTCAGTGTGTGTTCAAAACATCTGGGGCAGAGCAATCCCATAGAACTTTTTTATCAGTAGCCATGGTATGAAACTTGGTCTAATATGGTAGCATTTGAAATACGACTAGTGATTCTAGAAGCTTAATTTTCGGTTGAGTTTAAATTTAAGTCACAGCTGTTACTGTCCTGGGCAGTGCATATCTAAATCCTATGAGAAGATACTTATGTGAGGCACATTTATTTATTTTTTATTTTTTTTTGTGGTGCTGGGATTGAACCCAGGGCCTTGTGCAAGTGAGGCAAGCACTCTGCCAACCAAGTTATATCCCCAAACTCACATTTCCTTTTAGGTAGCTAAATTTGCCTCATTTATCAGCACTGTGAGGTTCTTCGCAGTTCCATAGGCTATCTACGATGTTATCAATGTCATTCTCGGAATTTTACAATGTCACTTCTTGAGTCCCTAATACATTAATTAAATTAAAAAAATTCTTTGCTATTTTCAGACAAATATGTTGAAATCCCCTGTTGCTACACACTTTAGTAGGAAAAAAATATTTAAAGACCGGCCTGAGTGACCCAATAAAGAGCTTTTGTTTGGATATTTGAGGGGATTTTCATTTCTGCTTAGGTTTGCATGGATTTCTCTTGTGAAGAAGGAAAATTTGAAATGGGTAAGGATTTTCCCTAATAGGGCCTGAGGCATGAAAGTAAATTAGAGGGAGGAGAAAGTGGCTTAGACCTTGTGGATAAGGAATGTGGATGAAGACCTTAATTTTCAGCCAGGTCTGTCAAGGGAGGGCCAGTGGGGAAGAGCCTCTGCTTCAACCTTAGGGGAGAATTCTTACCCCATGGCTTTGCATATACCTTACCACTTCAGAAGTACCTGTATGGTAGGGGAGGAAGATTTTTTTATTATTTAAGTCAATATTTATTGGAATGACTACTGGGTAACATATCTATAGGTAGGAAATATACACAATGAGCATAAATAAATACCATGGTTGCCCTCATTGAGGGAAAATGCGATTACATAATGATGCAAATACTGTAATAACTAAAGTGAGAAAAAATGACTAGGTGGTAGAATAGTGTATGACAGGGTCAGCTGCCTTGAGGAAGAAATATTGGCTGAATTCTAAAAGATGGGTCGTAAGTCCTGGAAAGTCCTTCCAGGCTTACAGAGGAAAGAAAGGACAGAAGGTGACTATTTGTTCAATGTCTTAGTATGTGAGCAGTATATTAGCCATGGGAGGAGATGCAAATGTAACTGATTGGGACTTTTCCTTTGAAGATGGGGTGTGGGGCTAAGTAGGGGGCACGTGGGTACCACATGGATGCCAGGACAGATGCTAGAATGCAGATGGAATCAAGTGTGAGGTAAAGAGATAGGGTTCAGCAGAGGCAGAGATCTGTTCTCCTGGAGGTGTTGGCAAGGCCTCATTGAGATCAGGCTTTTTGGGGTTGGGCAGATGGGAATGAAGCCAGGTGCTTCAACTTGACCATGTGGGCTTGGACTATGGACATCAAAGCTGTCCATTTGACCATGTTTTCAGGACCCATGTAAGCCCAATATTCTTGGGTAGTCTCATGATGGTTGTGTAGTGGGGAGATAAAAGCAGGAAGCCCACTATGACTGGAATTTAAAGTTTCTCCAGCTAAATGTTGGTATTAGAACCAATTTAATTAGGTTTCGAGAAAGATTGAAGCGATCTGAAAAGATTCAAGTGACTTTCTCAAAGTCATATCTGTTGTGCATGGTTTTTATCCTCATGGAGCTTAATGTTAAGAGTGTGGATGGACAAACATATGTTAATACTTCCTACAGTGCAATTAGTGCCAGAGATGAGGTATCTTACCGGACTTTCAGAAGAGGGTTAAGGTTACTCCTATTAAGGGGTAAGGTGATAGTTGGAAAAGCTTATTTAAAACAGGTGGGGGGGTATTCAGAGTTATGAGAAAAAATTTCTGGGTGGGGAAGAGTTTGAACCAAGTCTTGTGAAACATGGGTCTTGTCCTGGGGACAGAGATTAATCTTGTACTTTTAGATCAGACTGATGAAAAAACTCTACTTCTGTTAGCTCGGGCTCTTCACAGAAACATGTCCCCAGTGAGAATCACTACATTGTCATTGCATCTTCCCTGATCAAGCTTTATATCATGTTTTGCTTTGCAAAAATCAATGCAAATATTTATTATTTGGAATCCATTATTGCAGGAAGTCATTCATGAAATACACGAGGATCTTCTCTTAGCATGGAACCCAGGGAGAGACAGGCCTGGCACTGGGGACTTTCTGTGGCTCTCCATGGCAATAGATGGCCCAATGCACATGATCTTTTCCTCCGCTCTACTAGGAAGGTTCCTCTGAGTAGCTCCGGAGATGGGTGTAACCCCTTAGCAACAGAACAGCCCACATTTAACCTTTTTTGAAAAAGAACATTCTATAGAATCTCTTTGATGTTTCCTGATATAAAAAAGCAGGTGCGGGCTCCATTTTTGTCTAGAAGCTCGATCTGTCCTGCCCCAGCTTTTGAAACTACTTTCTGTGTTCTGTGGGTTTTTTTCACTATTTTTGTTTTTTCTTAGCTTTTATATTTCTCAGCCAGCCCATTCCACCAAGGAGAACCCATTTCTACTGCCCATGCAGGACGTGGGCAGGACAGTATAATATTGGAAATTCCTTTTGTTAAGTGATAAATGGCTTCCTTAAGACTGATTGGCTGCTGATCCTCCCCTCCATTTAATAATCATTGTTCATAAAAGAAGCTTAAGATGTGTTGTAGGAGCCATTGGTGTTAATACTAGGAGGATTTTTTCCATTATTGCGGAGTGTTCACCAAAGGAAAGAAGGCTCTTACAGGAGGGCCAGCTTAATAAAGGAAGGCTTTTGGGGAAATGTACTATGAATAAACACTAATGAGCATAAAGCAAAGATTGTGGAGGTTTAGATAGGGTCAGGATAATAAATGCCTATTTAGTGCCATGTTTATGATGAGGAAGTAATGAAGGAATGAATGAATTCAAGGTGATATGAAATTATTCAGGAGAATGATTCCATGGTTAGAACAAGTCACCAAGGTACAGGTTCTCCAAAGATGGTCCAGCCATGAAAGTGCATAGCTCCTCTTTGGAACTCTGTTGGTTCATAGCATATAGAGTGGGGGAAAAGTTATTACCACTACTGTCACATGAGAAGGAAAGGTTTCCTTGAGGCTAATTGAAATTGAATGTAGCCACCAGACTGCTTCCTTGAAGTCAGCAGGAGCGGTTGGTTGGCTGAGGTGTCCCCTGGGAATTTGATCTATTCTGAGTTGAAAAAAATAAGAGCTCCCCTCCTTTCATGTGAAATAACCCTAGAAAATCTCTTGAGCCTTCAATAGATTAACTGTGAGCAAAATTCAGGCAGAAAATAGAGGCGAGAGACAGGCTTTGCTGTCAGTCGTTCAGCCAGGGTGTGGAATTGGATTTAATTCAGCAGAAAATGATTTTTAGGGTGAGAAGTCCTCCTGATTGGACTCCCAGGACTAAAGGAGAGTTGGCAACCTTGGTGGCCTGTTCCCAAAGCACCCAGAAGAAGGAGGGAGGAAAGGGGACGACACGCACAGGCTTCTGAGTGTCTGAAGGGAAAAGTCTGTTGTCTCTGGCCTCCTGCCTTGCAGCCAGCCACATGGGGGCCAATTTGAGGCTGGTTTTCATTGTTTGGATTTAGTCACGGAACCCTCTGTAGTGGCTCTCATATGAATTCTGCCCTTTTTTAAAAGGATGGCAAATCACTGTAATTTTCTAGAAAGTGAGAAGCCTGCTCAGCCCCCCCCCTTTCCTTATGCAGATTCTAGATGGAAAAAAAAAAAAAAAAGAAGAAGAAGAAGACAAAGGAGAAGCAGGTGGAGATCACATGTCCCCTCAGTACCAATGGAAGCTAGGGGGAGGACATGTCTTTTGGTCCATCAGGGGCCCCGTTCATCTTCAGAACCAGGCACATTCATCCTTTCCCCACCCCCATATCAACTGGTGATACTTGAAAAGGCAGGTGTGCCTCCCGTGTCAAAAGGACCCTCCTCTGGGAGGAATACCAGAAACCACCAGTTCCCCAGGAGAGCTCATTCTCTTGAAAAGAGATGGGAGGAGCAGGGACAAGCAGAGCCCAGGGTTCTCAGATATGCCACTTGACAGGGAAAGGAGTCAGAAAAGTGGAAACCAGAGGAGTGGGAAAGCCACATTTCTCTTTAGTATCAAGCCAGACTGCATAGTTTTCCTGGTTCTTCAGAATCTACTCAGGAGGTAGAAGCTCCCTTCTCTCCTTCCCTTCCCATCTCTCCCCTACTTACTGTGGACTTTGAAATGGACTGGCTTCTCAGGGACTTTACGGTAAGAAAAGCAGCTGCCATTCTAGTTTCTTTGAAAAGGCATCCAATAGTGTGCCAGAGGTTGAGTTTATTCTGTTCAGTGACCTGCTCTTGCATCTACTGGATTCCCGATACCAGGGAATTGGCAATAAACCCTACTCAGGACGGACCACATAATTTTCAGGGCCTACGGTAAAAGAAAATTGCGGGTCTCCAGTTCAAAAATTATTAAGAACTAATTGCAAGACAGCAACAGCAACACACTGAATCAGTTTCAGAACCCTGTAAGTACAAGACTCCACGTGACTAGACAAACACATGCCCACAGAACCCTATGCCCTCTGTGCTTAAGAATGTTATTTATAGTCACAATACGCAACCTAAATGCATGTACAACATGCTTAATAGAAATTTCACTTCTCAGAAATGTACAGCTTGATTGATTTTCACAAAACAAACCCACTCATGTAACCAGCCTCTCGATCAATTAACAGAACATTACCGGAATATCAGAAACCACTTTGTGTTCCTTTCTGGTCATTACCCACTTCTTTAGTGATTGACCTCTTTCATTCAATTTTATCTTTATGAAGCTTATTCTGTATTGCTGGATGTAGTTGAATTCATTTACTTACACTGGTGTTTTTTAAACCATCGATCCCTTCACCTTATCTATTCTCTCTATGGCTGGTGAATATTTGGGTTGTTCCTAGTATTTGGCTATTACATCTAGTGTAGCTGTGGAAATTCCAGTACCTCTCTCCTGGGGCAAGTGAGTGACTTGTTTTGTTGGAATTGCTGGCTAATAGAGTAAGATTATATATAGATCCTGGCTCTGTTAGTATACACACCTGCTTCACATCAAGTAATCTCTACCCTTTACCTTCTACTGGTTATATGTGGGTATAGAGCATTTTCTAGCATTGGAGTGTTCCATTTAAAGTTCCAGTTGCTTTATATTTTTGGCAACATTGGTTTTATCTTCTTTTAAAATAATTCAGCTATTTTGATTGATGGGTTATATACAAAATAATTAATTCTGAGGTAAAGTATGGGAAAAGTAAGTTTCTTTTTTTTTCAACTCAAATCACTAAAGGTTGATTTTGTTGAGGGCAGGGGGAAAGGAGTAGTCAAATCTAGCACACTTCATTGTGAAAAATACATACAAGAAAAATATAATCAACTTAAAAACATCTTTTCTTTCTATTCAAATTGATTTTAAACATTTATATAAACTTTAACATTATAAAGAATATCATCCACTTATAAAAATTAGTTGAACAATCAAGTTCACCCAAGAAAAAGTGAAGTTTCTTGTACACAAGACACACTTCCTATTTCAGCCTCTCTCTACACAGTGACTCCTTTTCTCTTACATCGTTTTTCTCTGTGTGATGGTCAACTAGAATCACAGAAAATTCAGTTACGGTTAGAATTTGGGAAGGAAAACCTCTTTGGACTCTAGGGGAGTTAGAGGAGACTTGATGGTAGTGATGGGGCTTGAGTTAGATTTGGGAAGAGCTTGGACAAGGCGGAGAGCTGGGCAGAAGGTGCTTCCTGGTGTCAAGTCAAGCTATTCTGGCTGCCATGAGGATTCTTCCCCAGAAAGATGGTGGGTGTGGCTAAGGGGAGCTGCGCCAGAGTATGCAGATGATTCCCAGAGGCTGAGAACCTTGGCTGCTACCCCTGGTTCGCTTATGTCTTGGATATAGGAAAATTAATATGGCCAAGGTCCTTTTAAAGGGAAAAACGGGAAAAGGTTGAAGGCTGATCCAAAATGAAGGGATGAGAGAGGGCCTGGATTAGAATTCAGGGCAGTATTGAAAAACTAAGAGGAGTTAGAAATATTTGGAAGGAGAAATTGATAGTCCTTGTCTATATTCCCTGTTCTCAGGTATCACCACGTGCTGCAGCTGGGATGCCTGATTGTGCACCCATGGAGAGGCACTGGGGCTTCCTAGTGTCCCAGTCTTTCCCTCTCAATCATCAATGTAAAAATAGGAATATTAGGTAGCTCTCCTGAAACTGTTATCTAAATTACCAACAAGATGGGGTTAGTATATATCAGGCTAAATATAGAGTGGATAAAAGTGCTTTGGTAACTTTCAGCTAATCTCATAATTTTTCAAGGTGGAAAGCAAGTTTGTTTCTTCTTCTTCTTCTTCTGATATGGACCTAATTTTGGAGTTTGGGGCCCCTAAATATATTGAATTTATTGCTTGTTTGATGCTACTGCTTGATATAGCATATTTTATAGAGTTATTATTCTTCATGGCTGCAAGTGATATCTTCCTGTCCAGATCTGCTAAGAAAATTGCTACTTACCAATTTGTTTCTCATTTTAATATTTGCATGTTAACCTATTTTTATGTGAAGTTGATTATTTCTTTGTGGAGATTTAAAAGAAGTATTTAATTCTGCCCTATTCACAAATGTCCCACTTTAGAATACAGATCATATGTATCTAGAGCTCTTTGTCCAGAAAGTATGAGAGCTTGTGTGGAACCATTTACAACGGCTTATGCAGAATGTAGGTGGTGGTGATAGAATGCTCAGGAGTTGCCCACTGTGATAAGTCCTTTGCTCCTTGCTAGAAGCCTAATGGTGGCAGCTGTTAATGTGTGTGTGTGGGTGTGTGCACATGAACATCTTTAATAAATCTGTGATGGGCAGACAGTTTGAGGAAGTAGTGTATTTATTGAATGATGACTCCAACTGGTCAGTGGATTGGAAGGGAGGTGGACATTTCTAGAGTGTTGGTTTCATGCCTTTGTTTTCTCTCTCACACACATACACACTCCATGATCCTCCTGACAAACCAATTACATTCACACTGGGCCTCCACTTTTAATTATCTTGTATGAGGCCACCTGTCTTCCTTTCCTTTTGGCTATATTGTGGACATTACCTGTATGTGAGAGGTGTGTATGATATAAAGGAATTTTGTTATTAACCAAATTCACAATCCAGAAGCCCTCCAGGCATTTCCCATGAGACATTTGAACTTGTATTATTTGGCTTTGAACAATTGGAAAGACAGGAAAAGAGAGTATTTATTCTAGTTCTCATTTAGGCCAAGTTTGCTTATCCTATTTATCAAAAATAAGAGACAACAATCTGGAGCAGTTTTGATTGGGTCTAAATATTTCTTCACATTTGAATGGGCTCCAAGGGCCTGGTCCAGAGCTGAAGCAGAACACCTGCATGTTCTGGAGGAAGGCAAGCCTGTCTGCATGAGCAGTGGCTCTACTTTGGCTGGAGACAGGCCAGGGTGCCATCATTCCGCCACAAGGGCTGTAGCCACGCAGCTGCCTCCTGTGCCTCTGAGCTGATGGTTGTTGTCAAGATCTGGAACTAACTCACCGTGGGAATCAAGCTATGTATGCCTTGAACAGCTCTGGCTGCTCTACCTGGATATCTTAATTTTCGGAAGCTCATTGTTCATGCGATGGAAGCAAAGAATTATCATAGCTAATGTTACTGCAAACTTATTATATGCCAGGCAGCACTCTGAGCACACCCTCATAGCCCCTGAGGTAGGTACTATCACGGTTCCATTTTACAGATAAGGAAGTCGAGACGTAAAAAGACTTAATAATCTGTTAAATTCTAAGAGTAAGTGACAACATTCAGAAGATATAACAACTAGGATAATCCAAGCACTTGCCAGGGAGAGATGAGTCTGTGACCACTCAGGACAGGTGCTCCCTGGAAATAAAGCTGGCTTGGACAGGCTTGTTCTTGTGCATACGCATCGTATCAGTTGGGGACTCAGTTTACCTACTTGGTAGCATCTGAGACACACAGGGAAAAATGCATCCTCTTATCCCACCCTCTGCCACCTATTTTTCCTCCTTAGAACAGTCAGTATTAACTCCCTTCTGAAGCTTGCTTCATTCCTGCCAAATAGATTACTGTTCACCTCTGGGAACCTGAATACCATAGCATTTTTTTTCACCGCTACAATGGTGCAATGATTTAGACTGAGAGCAACCAGAGGACATAACTGTCTTCCTTCTTCACTCTGGCAAATGTGTGCAACATATTGTAGGAACTCTCTGAATCTTTGACAAATGAAAACAAAGGCAATGATTAGAAAACTAGGGTAGCACAGTAGATATAACAGAGTCTGACACTGAAGTCACCAGACCTGAGTTCAGGGTCCAGCTTTGTCATCTGTCAATTGTGTAACCTTGAGCATGAGTTACTTAATGTAGCTCTGCCTCAGTTTTTCCACCTGCAAAATGGGTACAACATCATCCCTCTAGGATTATTGTGGATGATATCTGTTATCTATCTGATAGATATGTAATTTAAGATAATGTAGATACAGCTCTTATCACAGGGCCTGGGACATGATAGATGCTCAGACAATAGGAGATAATGGATGAAAGAGACCATGTATTGGGCAGGTGTGGGAGTTGGTGAGTGGGACAGGCATCAGAAGAGGAGTCCTGGGGCGCTTTCATAGTTTGAGAACTGTCATCTTGGAGCTTAGATGATTGAAGTGGGAAAAGGCAAAAGACTCCAGAGATTACAGGATATGTCCTGCCCAAAAGGACAGAGCCACAGAGAGTAGAAAGAGATAAACAGATACAGGGAACATTTTACTGCCTTGTCTTGATCTTTATTTTTATTTCCTTGTTTTCATTGTATTATTTCACTGTCTGCCCTTGTTTCCACCCCCACCCCCCCCTTTTTTTTCTTGCTCTCTCAGCTGGTCTTAGTCCTGGGAAGGGCAGAGGCAATCACAGTGAAAACTTGAATAGACCTGTGCTGAGAACCATGACATCATGGATCTGTGCTTAATAGATGTACAGAAATGACCTTGTTTATAATGTGCACAGGATGTGTCAAGAGCTACTCATACAACAGTCCTTGTTCAGGTCTCTACACTGTATTTTGCATTTGTATTAGCTAACCTCCCTTTGTGCTATGGAAAGACACATCATGCAATGTGGTGGACGTTACAAGTTCCAGTATTACTAGTTTCACATCCAGCTCTTGTCTCCGTCCAGGCGTCTGGGAGTCAGGCCCCCTGGCAGCGAGGAAGGCTGCGCGCTTGCTTCTGTCCCACACATCTCTCTGTCCTGAGGTATATGATGCTGGAGAAGGCTTTCTCTCAGGGGCAGGGCTGTAGGATTAAAGCAACCTGGACCCTTGAGTCAGGAGGAAATTTGGCTTGAAGAGGCACCAGTATCACCTGAAGCCTTTGTAGCATTAAGCCACAACATTAAGTGGCTGTTCCTGGGGATGATCTAGCTCATTCTAATAGACACATCTGTGACAAAATGCTGCAGTCTTTTCACACTTTCTTATCGTCGGTAGGTTTTATGTGGCAATTCTCCTGGGATTTTTATATAGTGGCCCACACTCATTAGTTTATAATTGTCTTGAAAATTGTGTTTCTGGTCTAGAAACTTATTCCCTTATCACTTTCCCATTTGGAACAATATATAGGCACAAATGTCAGAAACCTCTCCTAACTCAGTTACAAAACCCAAGTTAGAAGTTTGGATTTATTGTCCTATAAAAATCAACGCTAGGACTGACATTTATCTGTGGTGATTTGAGAGTCAGAGACTGGAGGTGTTGAGTTCTTCCTTCTTCACCCTGTCTTTGGTTCTCCCAGTGGTGGGTTTTCTCTCCAGTTTGGCATTCCCGGATGGTCGGGCGTGTGCTGCCACCAGTTCCATGGGCTCTGGAATCTCACCCTCTGGTCTTTACAACTAGAGAGGAATGAACTTTTCTCTTTCAACTCGAGTCTGAAAAATCTTGGAAAGAACTCTGATTGTCCTGGTGTCTCTCTAACTAGATGGTCTGGAGGTATTGATCAGAGTACTTTATGAACACACCTTCTGTCACCAGGAGAAGGCAAGAAAGGCTGTACAGACTAAAACATAGATATTTGTGGAGACGATTGTCACTGTATGGGGCCAGCATGTCTATTCTGATTTTAATGTGAGCTCTATAAATTTAGCTTCACTGACGGTTACAGCCTAATCCAAACTCACTGCTAAACTCACATGGTGTGAGGGCGAGAATGTGGAGCTGGGGCTGGTATAGGGAAAGCACACTGACACCCTTGTGCCCTGAGCAGAGCACAGCAGGAAGTTGTGGGGAACCATTGATCAAACAGGGCACTCTTTCCCTGTGGGTGCCCCCAGAGAATACTACATCGACCACTCCAGACAGGCTCTGCCAGTTGATCTTAGCTGGTTTTTAAGACGAGACCTAGATAACTTTCTGGTTGGACCTAACCTATCTCCACTCTGTTGAAAAATGTATGTACTTTGCTAATGGTGAGGAAAGACCACCAGCTTCTCTGTAAATAGGATAAGGTTCCCGGATGAATCATTATTGATAAAGCCTAGAGAAATCTAGGAGCCAACGTGCTACTTTGAAAAATCTATCATTGTCCATTGGTCAGCAGTGCAGTGTGGATAATTGTACATCCTGGGTCTACCACACAGCTCAAGGAGGTGCCAACACACCCTGACCCTGGTCTGGCTCACCCATCTTCTTTCCCAAATGGCTTCTTCTGTAACAATCCCTACACAAATTAACTAATGTCCTGAGGGAATATGGAGGTGAGGAGGGTGGAGACAGGGATGTGGAAGTTGGTAAGTAACAATTAAAACAAAATGCCTGTCTGCCATTGCTTGTTTTCATCTCCTAAAGACTACTTCCCAGAGATCTGGATTTTTCTATGGAAATGGAACTCCTGTGCTTGAGGAACACAAGGCTGATATTGTAGGCTCGTGAGCCCTGAATCAGATCTCTCTTAACCTGTTTCTTTCTTGTGAAATGGGACTAATGCATCCTTTCCAGGTCTTAGGGAAAAAAAATATAATGCTTTGTTTCTAATAAATTTATTTTACTTTTATTTATTTATTCTTGTCATGGGTAAATATCCTTAAAAAAACCAATGAGGACTTCAAAAGAACTCAGGATCGGATGTGGCTAAAATTAAGATTCTGACTGATGAAACACCATATAAATGTCTTATGGACGTATCAAGATGGTCTAGGCCAGGGGCAGCCAGCTACCTCCCTGGGACCAGATCTGGCCCGCTGCTTGTGTTTGTTAATAAAGTTTTATGAACACATAGTAAAGCTCATTTATCTTATATATTGTTTACGGCGACATTTACATTGCCCAGCAGCAGAGTAAATTGGAATAGGAACAAATGGCCGGCAAAGCCTGACATATGGGTGGTTTTTGTCATTTACAGCAAAGATTTGTCAACCCCAAATGAGAGCAGCAGTTTTCAAACCGGATCCTGCATCAAAATCATTTGGTGGTAAAATTAAAATACAGATGTCAGACCCTGTTCCAGAGTTTGACTCAGTAGGTCTGGGATGTGGCCCATGAATCTAATTTCTACCAAGTCCCGGGTGATGCTTATGCCTTCTATCTGGGATCCCAAGCTTGAAAGACTCAGAATTAGGCATTACAGTTGGCAAGATGTACTTGTGAGATAGACTTTCTTGGAATGGAAGGGGTGGCAGCTGTGCATGGGTTGTTCTCCATTTTCTAGAGTAGGCTGGAGGGTGGAGGTGGTCTAGGTAACTCTTTTCTATGAATCTTAGATTCAGCTAAATAAATAAAAGAGGATATCCCAGGCATATATAGAACTAGGGTACTGGTGCTCTGGTCATGGAGTTCACACGGGGCACATATTTGGGGAACTCCATGAATAAGATTGGCCATAAAACAACGTCTCCACTTTAGAGGCATGTGAGCATTTTGTTAACCTGCAGCACCTGAGGCAAAGGGCTTCCTACATACAGCTAGCAGGTACCAACTTGTAGCTACATAATTACTAAATTCCAGATGAACATGCTGTAATTCGTCCAGGATGACTTCCTTCTGATGTGTGTCAACTACTGAACTCTGGGAAGTAATCTTTGGGAGATGAAAACAAGCAACAGCATACAGGCATTTTTGTTGTAGCTGTGACTTCCCAAACCTCCACATCTCTGTCTCCACCCTCCTCACCTTCATATCCCCATGTCCTCTCTAGGACATCGGTTAATTAGCATAGGGATTGTAATAGAAGAAGCCACCTGGCAGAAGGAAAAGATGGCGGGGAAGTGAGTCCGACCAGGGTTAGAGCTTGGGCGAGGGGCTGTCCACTAGATTTCCTACACGTACATGCGGCTGTAGTGGAAGAAGGCTGGAGTCGTTTTACTTGTGAGGCCTCAGGATATGAACTTCATGAGTGAGGTCATGTTTTTGTTGGGTGCTCCTGAAAATCCTCTTCACCCAGCCGGGAAGCTGAGGTGGAAGGGGAGGTTTCTATGGGTCCCCCGACTCTCCTATACAAATTGGACTTGGCTCTCTTTCAGGCTGGGTTTGAGTTCTTTAGGAGGCAGCTCCTCTGAGAAAACCAAAGAAGGCTGGAACTCACCAGGAGCGGTCCTTCCTCTCTTCCTTACCTCTTAAAGGTGGGGCCCTCCTGACGGAGCAGAAACACGGCCATCCTGATGTCTCCATGGGGAATCCCCATTAGAGCATGTTCCTCCTGTAGATTCAGTCACCCTGATTCAGTGCCAGAGGTGAGGATTCTTAGGAGCCTGAATGACCAGTTATCCCCAAGGTCTGAGAGGTCAGGGCAAAGGCTTTGGAAGGGAAACTCCTGAGCACTTCTTCACCCCTGCCAAGGGGCTCTTCATGCCCTGGGGCTCATCTATTTCCATGGAGCTGACAGCATCCTGAGGAAGGTGGGTCCCCAGATAAGCCAAAGGAGGAGACTTATGTGCCTGAATTTTACAGGGTTCCTGCTCCTTCCTCTGGAGGACCCCTGCTTATCCTGCAAGATTCAGTTTTAGGACCCTTTCCCCCACCTTCTCTGAGAAGTCTTCCTGACCCTATTGGGGCTGGCCCCTTCTCTTTTTGAGCTTCCAGAACACATCTGTATCCTAGCACGTTTCATGTGGCCCAAATTACCTGGTTACGTATCTGTTTTTGCCTCCGCACTATATGCCCTTTAACTTATTTTAAAACAACATCTTCGCTCTTCCAAGCACGTAACAACTAATGACTCCTTTAATTTTTTTTTTTTTGCAGCAAATTCATGAGGTAGATGTCATTCTTATGCCATTTTTCAGAAGACAAAAACTGAGTCACAAAGAAGTTATGTAACTTCCTACAGTCACAAATGTCATAAAAGGAAGGTTTGATATTTACATCCTGGCTCTAGGGACCTAGCCACTGTGCTATGCCACTGCCCTATAAGCGTAAAGCATTTATATTTGATTTATTTTTAATTTCTAATTTTTAACAACAGACCTGGAACGAAGGCCAAACATTAAAAAATGTCTTTGAAAGAAAGAACATAGCATCAATTTGTTAGGAAGGGAAAGGAATAGATGATTTTTTTTTTTGGAACCAGTATATGCATATTCCATTTAATGAAATCTGCACTGTACTAATTTATTATGTTATTTGTCTCTGAACTTATTTTCCCAAGAAAGATGTATGTGTGCATGTGTATAGGAAAAATCCTTTGTGCTTTATTGTTATGTATTTTCCCAGAGTTTGGTGCTCCGTGTACTTTCACTCAAAGAAAGTGCAAGTGGAAAGGGTTCCACACACTCTTGAACTATGAGAGTTGGCGAACTCTTGATGCAGCCTGCCAATGAGCCCTCTGCCTTTGCTCCCTTGAGCTGAATGCATTTAATAAAGAGGGTCTTTAATTCCTCTTTCTGTCTGTAGTTATGTTCTAGTAAATTGTCTTGACCCACAATGGCTGATGGAAAAATAAAACATGTAAGTTAAGGGCCTGAATCTGTCTTGAAGAAATACAAACCAGAGAACCAAGCTGGATCCTAAAAGGTGTGCCCCACACCCCACAGCTGTCTAGATCTAGCAGGGCAAAGCCCTGGCAAAGCTCTGAGGCCTTGCATTCTGCCAGCAGCCCTTCCTCTGAGAGACGTTCAGTGTCGTAGGAACTACTTCCAAGAACAAAGAGAAGAACCATGATGAAAAACATGTCAAGCCAGATCAGGCTCCTTGACAGATGACACACCACAGCAATCTACAGAGTCGAAGAGGATAGCCATGTCATGCAGCAGGCTGTGCTTGGGTTCCCCAGTTCTCCAAGGACTCGTTGGGCCTGATCCATCCTCCCAGCTTGTCTTCCAGGTGGATAAACCTGGCCTTTACTGGAAAGTGTGTCTCACCGAGTCCTAAAATTCCAGAGAACGTGCATCAGGATGTCAAGTCACCAAGGACAGGATCATACCCTTGCAGGGGACCATGCTTTTGTCAGAGTCTGAATTATCCCTCATGGTCGTCTTTCGCCAAATGGCAGCACTTTCCCGCCCTGTGACTGTATTTGTCACAAGAGGGCCGTGCCACTTCCCAGATAAGTATGTAATTTTCTGAATTTAATTTCCTTTTATCAGTATGCTTTTTATGACCCACATATAGTATTTTTACTAACTTAAGGGTTTTTTTTTTTTTTTTTGTACCACTGTAGTTTAAGGAAATGAACCCACAATTCTTACTAACATGAGAAATTAGGATTTCAGAAACACATCTCTCTTGGGCCTACCACCTGCTGTCCCTTTACTGCACACATATAGTGAGCTCTCCAGTTTACAGACTGTGTTTCCAGAGTTCAGTGAGGTGAGCCTTGGCCAGGCATTGTGCTAAGCCTTTTCCATATCTGACCTTGCTCAGATGTCACGATTCAAACTTGGTAAGTACAAGATGGAAATTGGAACCAGGAAGTAAACTTTAGATGTTTAGCCAAACATGAGTTTCGACTTGGTAGACCATACTGAATGTCTACCAAATGTCAAACATTCTTTCCTAGTACCTAGAATAGCATTGATCAAGGAAGTGAAGTAAACGTCCTTCTTTCATGACCAACTGCACAGTTGCATATTTGATAATAACTACCTTCTATCACTTAGGACTTACATTCAGCTGCAAGTATCAGATATTAAGAAAATGGACTTATTCCAATCAAGAGTTTTATTTTTATTCAATAATGTAAAGTCTATATGTACTCACTCCAGGTGTGGAAGGGAGCCTCCATAATGTCACCAGAGACCCTAGTTTCTTTTTTCTGCTCTACGTTCATCATGCTTAGTGCATGCCCATCTCACGGCCACAGGATAGCTGCCAAACCTCAACCCTCTCACTGACATTTCTGGCAAGAAGAAGGGAATGTGCAAGGGCTGATGGGACATGTAGGTTTCCCTGATATGGAGTTTCCCCAGCATTCTCACCTCTTATCTTCCTCTTCTTTCTCATTGCCCAGATTTTGTGTCATATACTCACCTCTAGATTCAAAGGATGCTGAGAAAATTAGCTATATTTTCAGGAAGGTTATGTTTACTATTGTGTCTAGAGGTTCGTGTGAGTCTGCCATGCATCTTTGAGTTTTGGTTTACTGTTTTTAGTTTATATAATCACTGGTAATTTGGAGCGGGCAGGGCTGCAACAGGAGAATACCATAGCTGCCCACTCGTGTGGATTAAGGAACCCGTGGAAGACTCAGAGGCCAAGTCATAGAGTTGGTAAGTACAACTTGGTGCAAGAAGTTGGAAACAGCATGTCTAAGGCCCACGGACTTTCCTGCTCTCATCCTGCTTCATCTGAGAGCCCAAACTCCTGTAAACTGACAACTCAGTGAGTATCGGAGTGGACAGCTCATGAATGTAGAAATTGAAACTGAAAGGGCTCCAGAAAGAATGTCAGGTAGCTGACATCACCTGACAGCTCAGGGATGCCTGAATTAATCAGCTTGCTGTTCTCAGCTTCATGGAACGGGGTCTATGGAGAGGAGACCACCTGTGTTTTTATGGCTATTGGTTTAGGAGGGAAAAAATGTCCTCCCATCAGAGGACCATATGGCCTCCATGTGGCTATAGATTGTTCATATCCTAGGAGGGTCAACCTTGAATCTCCCCATCCTCTGGGAGAATGAAGATTAGACTAGATCATTCTAGAGACTAATAAACCATTATATCCATCTTCACCAGAACCACAGGTTGGGGTTGGAATGTAGGTGGAGAGAAAGTCCTTTCTATTGTGAAGACACCAATTTTAAGTCAAGAAGAAATGAACTCACCAGCGTAGGAGAGGAACTTTGGGGGCAGTATAGGCATCATAATAAACAGATGATAGACAGAACTTAATAGCCAAGAATAAGAGTCGTATAAATAAAATTGTATCCCATCTTTGGGACCTACTACATCCAGGAGCTTTACATCCATAACCAGATTTAATCCAGGGAATAAACTCTAAGGCAGTTTATAACTGAAGAAACCAAAACTTGGGGCGTGTGTAACTTCCTTGGCACACAGCTAGGGTGGCTGAACTGTCTGATTCCTAGTCCTGTATCCTTCACACTCCACTATCAAACCTCATAAAGTACCTTAATATTTTTAGTGCAAATGGAAATGGGCTGAGATTGGGAAGAATTTAAATGATCCAGTGGAGCATTTTGCTAGCTTTTTCCTGGGACTCTGTGGGAAATAGCCCTTTCAGTTTGTCATGACTACATTTTTCCAGGAGGTGGCGCCAGATAGCTTAGAATCGTTCCTGAAAGGTTCGAGCAGAATGGAAATGAACTCCACAATCAGCAAAGCTGGGTGGGCTGCTCCTTAGAATGGAGATGAGTTTAGGCTTTCCTCACACTTGTTTAAGCATTGTCCATCAGCTCATGGAACTCTGGAGTAGTTTAGAGGTGTCTAATAAGTGCAGTTATGTGAAAATCAAGATGACTGGGATGGGGAAGTGTTTGGGAAGGGGGCTGACCATTTAAAAGGTAAGACAGGCTTCTGGAAATGGAGATGTGCACTGCTGGATAACTGGAAAGAAACTAAAAACAAACAAACAAACAAAAAACTGGTATAGTTTGGATCTGGCATATCCGTGTGCTCAAGTCTTGGTTCCCCGCTTGGTCTCATTGGGAGATGACGGAACTTCATTAGGTAAGACCCAAGTGAGGTCTTCAGGTCACTGCGGATGTGCCCTTGATGGGATTGTGGCACCTAGATCTCTCCCTCTTTCTCTTTATCCCACTCCATGATGAGTGGCTTCACCCCACCTCACATCCCTGCCACGATGTGCCATCTCAAGACAGGCCCAAAGCCTTTGGGCCAACCAATTATGTGATGTTTTATCTCTTAAAAAAAAAAAAAAGAAAGAAAAAGACATCACAACTTTCCTGGCTTTTCTCTATCCTCTAATTCACTGAAACTTTCAAAACTGTGAACCAAAACAACCCTTACTCTTTCTAAGTTCATTATCTCAGGCATTTGTTACAGTAATGGAAGGCCGACTTACACAATAACCAGTACCAGTTAGCAAGGATACAGACCCCTCCATAAAATCTCTCCAGCAACTCCATTAAGTATTATCTAAGGATTATATAAAGAGGAGCATATCTAGGGCCTACAGAACAACACATTAGTAAAAGGTATCACTTCCCTCAGGTTTTTTTTTTTTTTCTCTGAGGAAAAGCTGAAGGAAAAAGAAAATGAGCAAAATAAGAGGCATTTGAATCCAAATCAATCTTTTTTTTTTTTTTTTTTTTGTGATCAAACTACATTAACATTTGTCTTCTCAAACTACTAGAAACAAGAATGCAGGTGGCCACCTTACTTCCCTGCCAGGAAGTTGAGAGCAGCCAGCTGCATACAGTGCAAGGCAAGGCCAGCTGTCAGCCTGACTTTGGGCTTCCACCGCTGTCAGGTGATGTCAGCCCCTACCCCTACTCCGGGAGCCCTTTCAGATTCAATTTCCACATCCATAAGTCAGTGCCTTCCCTGAGGCTCCTAGTCACAGGGGAGTTAGCCAGGCGCCCAAAGCTAATCTCCCACCTTGGGAGTTTCTGCTTCCCCCTACGAAATACGTTTCAAATTTAGAATGGTACAAGATTTTTTTTTTAAATATATCTATAAATGTTATAAAAATGATAGTAACTTGCAGCTTGAAGCCATAAGGAGGGCTTAAGATGTTTGAAGAGCCAATTCATAGAAAGACCCTTTTTACAATATCCCCTTTTAAGTTGTTGCTATTTGCCCCTGCATATTTGTGTATGTGTGTGTGTATACATATACCTCTACATATGTATACATAGATTTTATATATATATACACACACATAGATAGGCTCTTACATGCACACATACACTTATACACATGCACGTATCTGTATACTCACATCTACATGCAGTTGAAGTTGAGAGCTGTATATTCCCTAAGTCTTTGCTACTGAAAGTGTGGTCCAGCAGAATGATCAATACCAGCTGTATCATCACCAGTGAGCTTATTGCACCTGCATCCTTTTGGGCCTCCCCTAGACCTACTATATCTGAATCCACATCTTAGCCAGATCCCCAGAGGACTTTTATACCCTTTAAAGTCTAAGAACAAGTTCCCTTTAAGATGCTTTTTAAAGCTAGCTCCAATAGTTTTCTCAACACTCGGGAAAGGAGAGGAGAGAACCTCAGAGCTGGACTCTCACTCTTGGGCACGTTATTCCTGATCACCAGCAACTGTGTCTCAGTTCCTTTGTTTGAGGGGAGGGACAGTGCGGTTGGAGTATCAGGGAGTTATTTTAGTAGGTAATAGTGGGCAGAGGCTACACATCTGTCTTTTTGGGGAAAAGAGGTATGAATTTGGAACATATGGAGAACATACTCTTCCAATGAGCAAGTGGTGGCTACAGAGTGTCCTGGAGGGAGAGGTGGCAGGAAAGGAAAGAAAACAGTGGAGCCTGGGTGCAGACACATTAATTCAGGTAGTAGAAGGACAGAAGCTGCCTTGAATCATAGGCATCTCCTTTGACAAGAATGGGGTGGGTAGTCTGAACTGGGAAATTCCAACCTTTTCAAACAAAACCCAGGCATCCAAAGGGATTCCCCATGGCCAATCGGTTCCAAGCGTTGCCTCAGACACTGCTCTGGGACTCTCCCCGGGGACTCTCCATGCTCAGTGAAGCCATTTGGCAGGCTGGGTTGGGTAGCAGATGGATACAGCGCACAGATGTGAGCCCTCCCAGTTAAGAGATTCTTGTGTACACTAAACAAAGCTATTGCTGGCCCAAGGGAGCCATCCCATTCTCCCCCTGACCATCACAGATGCCAGTCATACATACCCCAGAGCCAGATCAAAGTCTGTTTCCATCAAGTATTTTAAGTGTTTGAGGTGGGAACTAGCTTTTGGCTGAGATGAGACAAGCATCTCTCTATTGAGTTCTCAACTTAGCACTTTGTATAGAACCTCTCTGGTTTGGCTTTCTTCTTTTAAAATAAGAGAAATGTTAATTTCCACAGTTTAAAAGGTTACTGGAGAGAGGGAGGTGGTACTGCCCTGCAGAGAAGCCGAGTTTACACAGACCAAGCGGGGATCGTGCAGGTGAGTGGGTTGGGTGGGATCGATGACTCATCCTTTGCCCATATGTGCACACATCATTTGAAGTCACATTTCGAGCTTGTTTCATTTCCTGACCTACCCCTGAGTTTCCGAGGCCACCCAAGTCCTTGGAATTTGGTTTTGGCACAAGGGGAAGAAACAGTATCTCTCTCCCTTTCTCGCTTCTTTAATTCCCCTGTGGGCCTCAATTGCTCAACAGACTGAAGTTTCTATCTGCAGGATGAAACTAGAGAGAAATAAAATTCTGAAAAAAAAAAATTGGTTGTATGTCATCCTGAACTCCACTTGGCATGCTGGGCCTTGGAGTCGACTCACAACCCCAAACATAAAGTTAAGGTCCTGACAGCCTGTGCCTCTCCTGTGTGCCTCTGTGTTTCCTGAGCACAATTCAATACTCCCCAAGCCAGCCAGTGTCCCTTCTGGTTCCTTTCCCTGTGCAGTGTTGGCACTTCCAAAATGCCTAGGACCTTTTAAATTTAGTCTTTGCAGGCTGATTGGCCTGTACACTTAATTCTGTGAACCTTGGTGAGGTCTTCTGAGCACAGTGACCACCTGGGCCTGGCCAGCTGCATTAAAGCATGTCTTCTTGTCTTTTTTATTTGGATGTTTTGACCTCTAAGGGCTTCACTGACCCTGAAGGGTCTCTTCTCCCATGACTAGCCTATTCCTAGAGATAGTAAAGGATTCTGCTTCAAGCCTTCCTTTCATATGCAAACCAACCTGTCCAGAGCCCACATCCTACTTCTCCTCTGTCAGGACCAGAAGTCAACCCCAGGGCCAGGTACTAAAAAACTGGTGATAGCCCCTAGGTTAGAGCCCTCCCATGCTCATTATTCAAACCAGTCAGTCCTAGCCTATTCACTCTGCCTTGCCTGTTGCCTTGAAATCCACAACCAATGTTTTCCCCTAGCTCACTTGGTCTCCTGAGTAACCCTAGCGCTACCCTGTGTAGCTCTCTGTGGCATGGTGCAGGGGCCCTCCATGTCTAGCTGTGACGACAAAAACATCTTCCTTTGTGATTGTTGCTTCATGCTTGCATAACTACTATTACCTGATTAAAATCAAGCTTTGGATTCACTGAAAACACCTGCTCCCTGCTCTACTCAAAGCTGTGGCACTTCCTGTCCCATCCAATACCCCCCAGCTCTTCCTGACTTCCAACCTGGAGATACCAACTCCCCAGTCTGTCACCCTAAAGACATCCAGGGCCAGTGACATCTAGAATAAGGACTATGAGCATAGAGCTTAACTTCTCCTGATCCAGTGGGATGCATTTTCCTGAGCTGGTGCTGTTACTTCTGTGGGGAAGATTTCAGGAGGATAACTGCTGAGCTTGGGGGAATATGTTAATTTTGATAGATATTTCTAGATAACTTCACAGAAAAAGCTGTCACCGCTTACATTTCCATCAGTAAGATATGAAATGAACTCTTTCTCTGCAAAGCCCTGGGGACCTCTGCATTCTTGGAATCTAATCCCTCAGCATCCAGGTGAAGACACTCAGCTGCCAAGTCCCTGGGGTGCTCCAGGGGATAAGTGGGCTGTCAGCAGCACCCAGGTGTTGCCGCCACCCAGCACCCAGGCTGACTATGAGGACAGGAAGCCTCCCACTGGTCTGCTCAGAGAGGCCTGCAGATGGTTTGACCTGAGAATGCTGGTGACACAGCCTAGGGTCCCCTTCCCTGCTGGCCGGGCTTCCCAGGGGTAATGGGGAAGACATTCCCTCTCAGATGATTTCTGGTGATTTGCTTTCATGATTAATTGTATATCAAGAATTTTATGGTTTCCGGGTTGATTCATTTTTTTTTTTTTTTATGTCTTTCTCACCCATTTTCCCCAGCACTTGACTTGCAGGTCAGGACTCGTCTTTGTGGCAATTAGAGTGGGGAGCAGGATTTCCTGGGGCAAATCAGGTACATTGCCATTTGTTCCTTGAGATCATGCCAGCAGCTTTCTTCTTTGGAAAAAAAAAAATGATATTGTTTAAAATCTCACAAATCAGAAATAAACATTTACTAGTTTTTTTTTTAATTAAAAAAATGTCTGTTTTTTGGCCTATAATCTACATACTTCAACCCTCAAACAAACAAAACTACAACAACAAAAATCTGTGTAACATTCTTTGTCAGCATATTGGTTTACAGCAGGATTTTCTATGGATGCATAAGTTCTTGTCAGGCCTTACATTGTTTAACCAATAACCTATTGTTGGTTGGTTTTCCCAGACTTTCGCTATTGTAAAAACTTCTATAGCAAACGGCTTTGCACATATGTCTGTGTAATTGTCCAATTATATTCTTAGGCAAAATGCCTGGAAATGAGATTATAGAATTGAGACATAGTCATGTTTTAAGAGCTTTTGAGTTGAATTATACTCTAAAATATGTAGTAATTTACTAAGATTTTCTCCCAAGAAATGTTTGAGTTGCTGTTTTCCTAAACTCTTCCAAATAGTTGAGAATTGTAATTATTTTTCTTCTTGGCCAATTTGATAACTGAACTTACTATATTTACCATTAAGGGTGATAAACCTCTCTGCTTACTTCCAAGAACCCCCTTTCCTTCACCATCTAACATGAGGGATTAAGAGCTTGGGATCAGATGGACCATGTTCATGGGACTCTGGGCAAGTCACTTAATTCCCCTGACTCAGTTTCCTCAACTCTAAAACGAATATAACTTAAAAAGAAATTGCACCACTGTTTTGTTGAGTCACCCCTAGCCATGGACAAAGGTTTAAATTTTATTCGGTATGGTTTCTTCATTGACATTAGTTCTATGATATGATACATATGAGAAAGTTTTTCATTCTTAAAGAAGTATCACTTTTAGCTCCACATTTGCATAAATGCTTCAGGGAGCTTGGCAGCTCCATGCTTGCTCCAGGGCTGATTGCATAAAAGGCCCTAGGCTTACAGGAAATTGTAGGTTTGTCTACATTTAAGTCAAGATTGCTTCTGGGAGAGGTGATGTAGAATGCCCACCAAGGACCAAAATGCCTCCAT
The DNA here is from genome assembly GCF_048772815.1 of Callospermophilus lateralis. NCBI lineage: Eukaryota > Metazoa > Chordata > Mammalia > Rodentia > Sciuridae > Callospermophilus > Callospermophilus lateralis. Next base: position 108,322,146 of record NC_135313.1, on the reverse strand, counting down.
ATGTCATCCTTCTCTCAGGGACTGGTGCAGACCACCAAATTTAGTACTTTTGCCTCAAGGTGGGAAAAACTCTATAGTATAATTTCCATTCCAGAGCTCCCTACAGTACAGACTTACCTTCATATTCACCTTTTCCTGAATATTTCATTTCTTCTCTATCTTTCTTTCTTTATTCCCTTTCCAGATTTCTTCTAGAAACTGTTCTGTATTAAATCACTTACACATTAATTTTTACCTTGGAGGCTGCCTTCAGGGACCTTAATCTCAAGAATGGGGCCTAACATTTGTTTTTTCCAGGATATATGAAGAATTAAAAAAAAAACCTATAAAAACAACCCAATCAATAAGTGGGCAAAGAAACTGAACAGACACGTCTCAGAAGAAATACACAGAGTTGGCACATGTACAAAAATGTTTAACATCTCTAGCAATTAGAGAAATGCAAATCAAAACTACACTGAGATTCCATCTCACTCCAGTTCAAATGGCAATTATCAAGAATATAAGCAACAATAAATATTGTTGAGATGTGGGTAAAAGATCCACTAAATATATTGCTGGTGGGACTTCAAATTGGTTCAACCACTCTGAAAAGCAGTATGGAGATTCCTCAGAAAACTTGGAATGGAATCACCATTTGACCCAGTTCTCCTACTGCTCAGTATGTATCCAAAAGATTTAAAATGAGCATATTATAGTCACACAGCCACATCAATATTTATAGCAGCACAATTCACAATAGCTAAGCTAGAGAGCCAACCTGAGCCCTTCAGCAGATGAATGAATAGAGAAATTGTGCTGCATATATATGCAATGGTGTACTACTCATCCATTAAGAAGAATGACTTTATGACATTTGCCAGTAAATGGATGGAACTTGTGACTACCATCCTAAGTAATAATTTTTTTTTAAAAAAAGCCAAAGGTCAAATGTTTTCAGTATTTGAAAGCTAACCCACAAAAAGTGGGGTGAGGGGAAGAATAGATATTAAATAGATTAGAAAAAGGGGAATGAAGGGAAGGGAGGGGCATAGAAAAAGGAAAGACAGTGGAATGGATCTGACATAGTTTTCCTATATACATAGATGAATACATCTTAGTGAATCTCTCCATCATATATAGCCACAAGAATGGGGTCCTAATTAGTATAAGATATGTTCCATGTTGTATAATTATATCAAAACGAATCCTGTCATATATAAAGTGAATCAATAAAGGTGCCTAAAATTTAATAAGTTATTAAAATGTTTAGTGTATATTTTCCCCAGTGGCTTCATTATTTCTCTTAATAGTTTGTTTATTTGAATCAGGAGGCAGTGTTGTTCAGATATATCCACGAGATGGTTTTTAACATCCTTCCTATCCTCAAGCCTCTAGGCTTTTCTTTTCCACTATAGTTTTTTTTTTTTTTTTTAAGTTTGTTTTGCTTTTGAGAAATAAAACTGTTTGTCCCAAGTTTATAAACTAGATTCCACTGGTGTTGTGTGCAACGTGTTCCACTGTCCTCTTTCCTGTCAACCGGTGATGGCTTCTCAAGTGAACCATATTCAGATTTGATTTCTTGTTAAGATCCCTTCATAGGAGGTGTTGTATTCTCTCATCTGTAGCTTAGTTACCACTTGTCCTTCTTTTAGTGGTGCTGGGACATACAGATGCTTAGTATTCGATCTGTTAATTCGTCGGGGTTGCCAAACAGTGACATAACAATTCCATTATTTCTTTTTTATTAGTTGGGATACTTTGAGAAAGTCCCCCTATTTGGTTAACTTCAAGTACGGTTTGTATGGGGAATTTGGTTTTATTCTTTTTTTCACCTGTTTTCAAAATAGTGATTTGGTTCTCTAACATCCTTGAAAGTTTTCCCATCTTATTAAGTTTCTTTTTGAATGGTGATGAGCCCAGGGATTTATACGTATAGCATGCTTTTTATTTTACTGCAGTTACATAGATTTGTAAGTGTAAAAGGTATCCTATCTATTTTAGTTTGTAATTTCCTGTTTGAAAAACTCAGAAGTATGCCTTGCAGATCTTTTAATGCTTTTATATAAAGATCTACCTCATTCTTTTTAATTGTTGCTGAAAATGACACAATATAGTTGTCTTAGGAAAGTGTCTAATGTAAACACATCAGACCTTTGTTGCTTATTATTTTATATGGTACTCAAGACCATGATGGAAGTATAGAATTCTTATCTTTTGGATAAAAAAAAAAATAGAGCCAGCCTAGAAAAGATGACCAGGGATTGAACCCAGAACCCAGCACTCTTGGCCTGGAGAACCCCCTGCTCTTGACCTCTGAATCTTTGGCTGGTCCAGTGATTTCCCTGCCCATGGTGGGCACTGAGCAGTTGGACAATTTATAACTGTTAATCGTCTTCATTGTCACTATAACAAATACTTGAGTCAGACAACTTAGGGGAGGAAAAGTTTATTTTGGCTCACAGTTTCAGAGATTTCGGTCCATGGTCAGAGGGCTTCATTACACTGGGCTTCAGATGAGGCAGGGCATCATGGTGGAAAGGAGCTAGCAGGGGAAGTTACTCAGCTTGTGGCTGCTAGAAGCAGTGGGGAGAGGAAGGGGTGGAGGGAGAGAGATATGGTGGTGGGGTGGAGCACTAGGGACAAGAAATATCTCTCCAAGGCAAGCCTCCGGGAACTTGCTTCTTCCAACCATGTTTTATCTGTTTCCATCACCTCCCAGTAGTCCATTCAGGAAAATGAAGCTTAACTTTGTGTGCATAACCAGGAAAGAAGTGTTCCCCGCTGGGTTTGGAGTTTTGAGTACGTAAGTGTGGAACCAGTAGCCTGCAATAAAGAAAAGGCCTTTCAGAGAGACATACCAACACAGCTCAGAGTGGAGTGAAGAGGAAGAGACAGATTTATAGAGAGACGGGTCGAGCCCTGATGATGTGAGTTGAGCCCTTGGATCCATATGCCTCAAGTTTGACCACCCCTGGATTGACAGTGACGATGTCAGTTGGTGCCTCATTTTTCTGAAGCCAAACTGTGTTCATTTTCCGTTATTTTGAAACTACGAGCCCCTAATGTGTCCCATGTCTCTCCCTTTTAAGTTAGAGTGTTAGAGGAGTAAAAAGTGTTTGCAGGGAATGATCTCTGTTGGCTTTTATTTCGTCCATAGATCATTGCTTTCTTTAACACTTTGACAATGATTCAGTGTGGAAAGAGAAAAAAAAAATTAAATCAACAGATCCATGTATATGTAACCTCCTGTCCCATCCAAAGAAGGCTCCATTCTTGGGTATGCCAGTTGTTAATTTGCTTGACCTTAAGTAATAGAAAAACCCATTAAATAGAGTTTAAACCAATGCAGATTTGATTTTGCCATTTGACAAGTACTCTATAGGTGGTTGTTGGTGCAGATGAGGGGAGTAAAGATTGTCAGATCAACTTCTGCATTCTCCTTTGTCTTGTTTATTTTCTTTCTTCATATTGTGGCTTCATGGTCATAAGGTGCTGCTGCCACTCCACATATCACACACACACACACACACACACACACACACACACACCACACATTTTTAAGACAGAAGTTTGCACCACTTACAACTTCTCTTTTTCTTTTAGAAAATGAGTTTTCCCAGAATTCCTAGGTAGTTTTCTATTCATGTCTTACTAGCCACAACTCAGTAATGTGATAATTCCTATCAGGGAGGGCTGGAAAAACATGTTGAGGCAGGCATATTCATGCCCCCAGCCCATATCTGGGTTCTTTTAGAAAGAAGAATGTAGGTATGGATCTTAGCTACTCAATGGATGTGCGTCTATTCTCCCTCAATCCCTTTTATAAGAGTTCTTTTCTAGGAATTCACTCATTCAACCCCCACCCTAAAAAATAAAGGTAGAAAAATCTTCAATAAGCTTCTGACAGTCCTTCTTTGCCAACCTGTCAGATCTATCTAAATTCCAACCAAAAATCATTTGGTACCTCTCTCCATATTTGACTCATTTGACAAGAGGAAAGGTTAAGTTGGAAATATTAATTAATTAATTAATTAATTAATATCAATCTACTCACTGTGTAAAGGAGTCTAATAAAAATGATGGTGCATGAAGATAAAGATATAATAGGAAATATAGTGCCTAGCAAAGTGTTGGCATCCAGAGAATATTAATTCCTTTTTTTTCTCTGTCTCTTCTTTATATCGGTTTTCTCTTCCTTCTTTTCTCTTATGGTGTTGGGAAAAGTTGTTGTAATATGCACTGGGAATTTAATTGTTTGGTTCATGTCCCAGAATGAATCAGAGAAGGAGTTCAAAGAACATATCAATGCGCAGTTCTCCAAGAAGCCAGAAATGTCACACGTCTTTGGTTTAATTCAATTCACAAGTTGCTCAGGCAAAAAACTGGAATCTATAGCAAACCAGGCCTAATTAGTTCAGGTGCTTGCTTCATGGATCTGCTTGTTATCCCATAATAACAGGATCAATACTGCCTGCCTGGCATAGCATCAGAGGTTCTAGAAGATGCAGAGGAACTTGAGAGGTTATCCAGTCTGTAGCATGACCAGGGGAACTTATCCCGATTTCTATGGTATAATCTGGTCTTCATCCAGGTGGAAAGATGGCCATCTGTGTGGTGAAGGCTGGTGAAGCCAATGGAAAAGACGTTCTGCCATGCTTTTCCCCTTTTTGAGAGTAAAGTGAAAGGAGCACTCAACTTGAAATCAGAATGCAAGTTTGATTTTGATTCCAGTACTTGATTATCTGTGCTTTTAGGAAAATGACTTAACCTTTCTAATCCTCCATCCTTCCTAGTAAAATGTGTTGTTGTAAAGATTAAAGAAAACTTGTGAAAGTGTGACTGGCAGTTTACACAGGTGTTTCAATTTACACAGGTGTTTTATTGTCCAAATAATAGAATCACCTTCTGTAGACCCAGCACTGCAAGATGTTAGGTCACTAATTCTCATAGTAAAATGATGACGTGCAGCTGCCACCCCTCCAGATGAGAAGGTTGCAGCTCCAAATATTTGATAACTTTTCCCAGCTCATAGAGGGAGTAAGTGATGGAGCTAAGATTTGTAACCAGCTTGTTTTATTCTGGATCTATTTTATTTACTGATGTCCTGCTTATCAGATAACCTTTTAAATATTCCCACCTAAAATTATATTACTTTACTTGCCATATTTTCAATTTAATAGAAAGCCAAAGTCTTACACTAAGTGCAAAGGCTTCATCTGTATTTATCAGCATCAACAAATTAGAGATCGACCAATGAACTAAAGTTGATTGCTCTATAAGAAAGACATTGGCGCTATGATAAGCCCACTCTGTCCAAAAGTGTATCATCAGGAAGTGTAAGTCTACACAGTTCCTCTTACCCCAGTGTTTCTGGGAGTTCTGTTCCTTTCCATCTTGTGGGCCCCTGGCAAGTGGCTCACCTTCCCTTTATGAAACCATAGTGGAGAAGGCAACATTTATCACCTCCATACTGTTGTCTTCAGAACAATACAAAATCCCCTTTGCTTTCTGAATGCCACAGAGAAAAAGAAAAGGTTAATGCAATGCCAGCTACTTAATGAATTATGCAATGATAGGAAAACTCTCAAAGCTGATGGGCTTCATCCCTACTGAGATGCCACAGGTGCTGGGCTCCACTCTCCAGTGTCCTCAGGCACGCCCCGTTGCCCCCTTGGGAGCATCCAGCCTGATTTCCTTTTATTCTCTTCTTTTCCTCTGGGAAGAGACTGTCTTCCACCTTGAGATTAACACAATTGGGTGGACAAGAGACAGGCTTGGCATCTGGAACCTACATAGTTTGAACTTCATCGATGCCACTTGCACGATTTCACTTCTCCCCCGAAACTTTCCTCCTGCAATGTACATAACAGAGATACATCCTAATGGGTGTGCTATGAAAACTAAATGAAAACACTCATGAAGTGTGCTCATCATCGGGCCAAGCATGTAGCAAGCCAAGAATAAGTGGTAGCTAGTAATTATAAGCACCGGCCTGTGAGGAATTCCAAGTCCTTATCTCCAGAGTTTTTCTGGATTTTTTATTTTATTTTTTGGTCGGAAAACTGCAAAATAAAATAAAAAACAAAACCCAGCCAACCCCAAGTTCAGAATCAATCCCTATTCTCTATGCTTGTGACAAGAGGGATGATTCACATTTAGAAAGATAAATCACTTCATTCATAGAAGAAAGCCAGAGAGCTAATGATTGAAGGGCTGCTGGAAAGTCCTGTAAAGTGACTGAGGACATAATGTGTTTCCACGGTGTCATTAGGTAAGTTGTGTGTGTGTGTGTGTGTGTGTGTGTGTGTGTGTGTGTGTAAGGAAGTCAGCAGACAAAGGACTGAAAGATTTGCAGGGGTTTTTCCTTCTCCTTTTCTTTGATCTGCGATCAACAGCGCTGCTCTTTGAAGGGTTGGTTTCTGATGCTACTGATGAGCTGCAGGTGGCTTTCTGAGCAGTCATGTGGTCATTTATCATTCTCCATTATATAGTTTGCCAATTCCAAGGTGGAAGTTTTGAAACCTTTTTTGGCTGATTTATGAATTTAAAATGTGACAGGTACATTTTATGTCTTTATTTGGGGCCATGTGATGGCCCTGCTTGCTTTAAGTGAACTCACTGAGATATCTATCAAAACATTTAGGATTGCTAATGGGGATGATGTTTGTAGACCACCCCAGAGGTCACCCAAACACCAGGAATCATTTACAAATGAACAGCTGTGTTCTGTACACAGAATGACTGTGGGTGGGGACCAAAAAGCACAAATAGTCAAAATTTCCCTGGTGAGTGGGATGCTATTTTTGTAACTTTCAAAGCATGATTTTCCCCTTATTTGTCATACGCATTAGTAAAAAAGAATCAGGAAAAATCAATTAAATTCTTTAGAAATGTTTAGGTACTACATGAATTTGTTAATATATTAGTTGAACTTGAAATTCCTTGGGCTATTTATTCCATTAGGTTATTTCATAGTAATTTAAAAATACTTTCTGATTTTTAAATTTGAAGTTATTTTGATATTTACACTGCTCAAGGATTCAATATACTCTTAGCTTAAACTGACAGTTACAATTACTAAATATTTTGTTTGGACCAGCTGTGCTTGATAAAATGTTCTGTGACGATGGCAGTGTCTACTGTCTGTGCTGTTTGATGTGTAGCACCTAGCCACATGTGGAACTGGGTATTTAATTTGGTTTAACTTTATTGAATTGTAATTGCAGTTTCAATCAGACGTGGGGTAAGAGGCTACTTTATCGCACAGAGCAGGTTTGAGACATTCTTTGGGGAGGTATCAGAGGTTCAAGGTTTTTATAAACTTGGCTGAGGTCATGTAGAAGAAACTCGTGTCTCTTTCTGGTCATGAGAAGTAGCAGGATGATGAGTCCACTGACTGTCTTTCTAACACAGTCACAAAGCCTTTCCTGGATTCCTGGATGCAGTGCTATTCCCTTCCTCCAGTTACCTGGGTGTTCTTGTCCATGCCCCTGCCCTGGAATTCTGTGTGTGCTGCCCTGCATAGCTATTTGTATCCTGCAGGTTAATGTTCTGCCTTCCCTAGACTGTGTAAGCGGTATCACTGGGCCACTGGAATGTCCTGTCCCTGCACAGTGAGAAGAACCAATGCAAACGAAAACAAAACAGAAAGATCATGAGCCAGGACGTGTGAAATCCAACCTGAACTCACCTTGACCAGCTCTGTATCCTCACCCCTTCTTATTTTACCTCCACTTCCACTGCTTTCTAGAAACCTTCTACTCTCTTGCTTTATCAGTGTTCTGCATCTCCTATTGATGTCTTCTGGCTGCTTTGACTCTCTTTTTTTTTATTGGTTGTTCAAAACATTACAAAGCTCTTGACATATCATATTTCATACATTAGATTCAAGTGGGTTATGAACTCCCATTTTTACCCCAAATAGTTTCCATATAGGGACCTCTCTCTGGTTTCCTGCACGTTGTAAATTTCTCATTGTGCTTCCAGAAGACAATCTCTCAGGATTGCTATGGTCTGAATATGGTTTGTCACCTTGGAAATCCATATTGAAGTGTGACTGCCATTATGTGAGGAGGGCCTTTCAGATGGGTTTGGGTCATGGGAATGGAGAGTTCTTGCCCTTGTGGGGCTAGACTTGCCATTTCGAGTGCAGGTTGTTCCAAAGCAAGTCTCCTTCTCTCTTCTGTAAGTTCCCACCTGCCCTTCGGCTGTGAGTTGAGGCAGTGTGAGATTCTTACCAGAAGCAGAGCAGATGATATATCATGCTCTTGGACATCTTAGCCTCCAGAACTGTGAGCCAAAATTCTTCATAAATCCCCCAGTCTCGTGTATTCTGCTACAGCGATAGAAAATGCACCAAGACAGGGATGAACACAGGTGTCCTCCTGAGTCTGATCCAGGGAGAGATCCTGCCAAGGTGAGTCCAGGTGCCCTAGGATTATTTCACTCCTTCCATAAATACTTGTTGATTGCCTAATATCAACAAAGCCTATTTTAAAAAAAGACTGCAAATTGTGCAGCCAACATGGAGAGCAGTATGGAGATTCCTTGAAACATTGGGAATGGAACCACCATTTGACCCAGCTATTCCTCTTCTCAGTCTATACCCAAAGGACTTAAAAATAGCAGACTACAGGGACACAGCCACATCAATGTTTATAGCAGCACATTTCACAATAGCTAAACTGTGGAACCAACCTAGATGCCCTTCAATAGATGAATGAATAAAAAAATGTGGCATATATACACAATGGAATGTTACTCAGCAATAAGAGAGAATAAAATCATGGCATTTGCAGGTAAATGAATGGAGTTAGAGAAGATAATGCTGAGTGAAGTTAGCCAATCCCAAAAAAACAAATGTGAATGTTTTCTTTGATATAAGAAGGCTGCTTCATAGTGGGATAGGGAGGGGGAGCATGGGAGGGATAGACAAACTCTAGATAGGGCAGAGGGGTGGGAGGGGAAGGGAGGGGACATGGGGTTAGCAATGATGGCGGAATGTGATTGTCATTATTATCCAAAGTACAGTTATGAAGACACAAATTTGTGTGAATATACTATGTGTACTACCAGAGTTATGAAAAATTGTGCTCTATATGTGTAATAAGAATTGTAATGCATTCTGCTGTCATATATAAATAAAAAAGATGAAAAAAAAGATATTTCTATTTTGTTTTGAATTGCTTCTAAGCTGTAAACCACATGTAGTTTCTTTGAAAAACACAGAGCCACAACCAAATGGCAACACAGTGAGCTGAGCTGTCTATCCAATCTGTTTCCTCCTCTCTGCTATTTGGCCTGCAGTGAGGTGCATGAGCCTTCATGTTATCAGTACCCAGCAATAGTATAGAGGTTTATGGAAAAAGGTACAGCTTAAGATAAATGATTCCATTTTTTTTTGTCTTTAGACTGTGGGCACTGTGACCCCCAGGAATTTTCTGCTGTGAAGGATAAGGTAGGGGCAGGGATGAGAGAAGAGGCTTTGCTGGGCTGGCAGGAGGGGTGACATCCATTGGCAGTATTCTATGAAAGTGAGACCAGATGCTAAATGATTTGGATATAGATGAAAAGGTGCCATCGGAGGCTTTCCTGGGTGACTCTAAATCAGGAATAAAATTCTTTAAACATTTTAAAGACATTTGGTCTTTCTTTTGAATGGATATCTCAGTTGTAAGGTGCCAGATAGTCTTATGCAAGATACATGTACATGCACCCAGGAAAAAATCTGTGCTTATAAAGAGATCTAGCAGAGTAATGGATTACTCTTATATTCAGATGTGCTAAAAATGTATATTTCTTTACTGTCTGTTCTTAATATGATTTCCCTTATGAGACCCATTCCTGTGGGAGGTGGGGAGACCCAAAGGAGAAAATGCGGTCCAATCTGGAAATCTTGGCCTGAGCCAATATTTGAACACTTTCTCTAGGTAACTTCATTTCTCTGGGTAAATGCTGCCTTTCCAATTTCTGCTACTCTCTGCCCTCTTTTCTTCTCTTGAACCATGTGGTTCCTGTATGTAAGGAAGGATACAGCACAGGTGCTCAGGCAGTGAAGGGGAGGTTGGGGATGTCCCACCCACAGGGCATCCTCTGGGGACTAGCTGCAGATGCCATGGGGCAGCTCTGGTGCATATGGGATTGGCAGAGGAGCTAATGAGGTATCTACATGGTGTGAAGTGACAGTATTCACTTCTGCCAACATTGAGACCAGATTCAAAATTTGTCTTGTGGCTTTAGGGATCTCAAGCTTTTGCTGGACCCTCAGGGCTGAAGGCATCTCCAAGTCCCCTCACTAGGGTCCTGTATGTCATGTCAGTGGGAAAACACAAAGATGACTCCTGCTGCCTGTGCTGGAACATAATACCAAGCAGTGGCCCAGTGGACTTTTGGGATGTATGTTAGTTCACCCAGCTGATATCCAAAGTACCACAGACTGTGTGGCTTTAACAACAGGCTCTTATTTTCTCCCAATTCTGAAGCTTGAAGTCTAGAAGACATGCTTGCTGGGGACTTGGTGACGCTTCTTGCATTGGCTTGCATGTGTGCATCTTCCTGTGCCCTCACAACATATCCTTTTCTGGTATCCCTAGTATCTCTTCTGTTCTTATAAGGATACCAGTACTCTTGGGCTAGTGCTCCACCCTTATGGCCACCTTAACTTTAGTTTCCTTTTTAAAGTTTTTGTTTCCAAGTATGGTCACATTGATATTAAGGCTTTGACACATGAATTTTGGGGAAGACACAATTTAGTTCATGAGAGGGGACTTCTCTTGGAAGCTGTGTTCCTTCCGCAGCAGTGGCAGCTGCTGCTCACTTCAGTGTCTTGCTCCCTGTCTCCTTCCTCCCTTCCGAATGTTTCTAAATTAACGGCTCCTTGCAGGGAAGTAGAAAAGTAAAGACCCAGAGGTCAAGTTCAACATCCTTGTCCCTCTCCCTTCTCCCCATAGTCACGGATGAAATTCTGTCACCTGAGTCTTCCAGCTTTCATTCCTGTTGTGCCAAGATATATTTAGATGCTTCTTTATCCCTGAATAATATGGGCCTTTCAAGCTTCTTATCAAACCAGAATCTATTTTGACATTGCTCTGAGAACCAACCCCTTCCTGAAGCTCTGAGGCCCCATGCCTGGGAAGCTCCATAGCAGGGAGAATTATAGAGCAGGACAGAGTAAAAATTATCTTTAAAGACTCTCCTTCACATACCCAATAATATTTATGCATGCACATACAAGGGCTTCCATGCCATCTCTTTTGCTTACTTTGAATCTGACAGAAATCTTTGTGTGAATGTTAGCAATTGTCTGTGCATGTGAGTAATTAGTTATACTTTAATAATTATCAGTATGTCATATTCTGTATTGGATTATTGTAAATCACGGGTGACAGGGATGTCTTACAGGAGTGTGGAAATGAATGGGACAGAGAAAGGATATTTATCCAGAGCTAAAGGGAGTCAGCCATCATCATTGTATTTTGGCAGAGACTCAAAGGCAGCAGAGGAGCGGCAAAGGTTTATTATGTAAAATATGGAAAGCTGCAGATATGCCCTGATGGGAGGCTATTAGCCTGGGGAAGCTGTATGTGGGCTCACTAAAGGTGGAGGTACCCTATGTGGTTGGTTAGCAGTGCTTGTGTCTTTCTCTGCTTGGTTCTAAGTTGAAAGTGGGCACAAAAATTAGGGAAGCTCTTAGTTATTATTCAGGGGCCATCTACTTTGGGTCATTAGTTGCAGGGTTTATTGTTTGCTTCCTGGACTGGTCACTAGAGACATGTCAGTTATAGATAAGAGGCTGTCTGTCTGTAGCTGCACGATGGGATAGCTGCATGATGGGGTAGCTGGGTCAGCTGCTGCTGATTGAGTCAGAATTCTACAGAGATACATGATCTGGTCATTGTCTGCATATTCAGTCTCTCAGGAGGTAGTTGAATCCCCTTCTGCACCCTTGTCTTTCTTTCAGATACTTCTAGGTAAATTGATGCTGAGGCTCAGAGCAGGCACTTTGAGTGGCTCTTATATGTGAGAACCACGAGGTCTCAAAAGAACATATCAGGTCCCGCTGTGTTCCCCCTTATTCTATCCATGCTCTTCTTAGGATCCAAGCCCATTCATGCCTCTACCTCCTGACTTGGCATTTTAAGAGAAATGTATGATGCAGTTATCTCACCATTGAAGGTATATCCAGAGGAAATGTAATCAGTGTGTTGAAGGAATATCTGCACTCCCAAGTTCACTACAGCACTATTCACAATAGCCAAGAGAAAGAATCAACCACGGTATCTGCTGATAATGTGTGGATAATGTCACACACAACATACACAATGGAGTACTATTCAGCCACAAAATGAATGGAACCCTATCATTTGCAGCAACATGAATGGAATAAGAGGACATCAAATTAAGTAAAATAAACCAGGCACAGAAAGACAAATACTGCATGTTCTCATTCATCATGTGGAAACTAAAATTGTTGATCTCAGAGCAGTGGTCACAAGAAAATAGGAGGAATATGGGAGAGGATGGATAATGGGTGTCAAAGTATAATTATGAGGGTCAAGTTCTAGTGTTTTACAGTACAGTATAAAGAGACCATAATGCACAATTTTGTTCATTTTATGAAAAACTTGAAGAGGAGTTTGAATGAAGACAGAAATGCTACTTATTCTAATTTGATCATTACCTATCATATACATGTATTGAATTATCACATTGAACCCATTACTATATATAAGTATTATAAATAGATTAGAAATAAAAAATGGGGGAGAGGGATTGGAGATGGAGCTCAGTTGTATAGTACTTGCCTAGCATATATGAAGCCCTGGGTTTGATTCCTGGTATTGCCAATAAAAAAAAAAAAAAAAAAAAGTATTGTTTTAGAAAGTAACATCTTCGGGGTTCAAAATGCAAAACAGTACATATGAGAGTGAAAGACTTCCTCCCACTGGGTTCCATCTACCTCATACCTCCACAGTGCCCCTAATAGTTAACTACTTTGTTTTGTGTTTTTTAAAAATATATGTGTAGGGGGTCTGAGGTTGTAGCTCAGTGGTACAGTGCTTGCCTAGCATGTGCAAGGTGCTGGGTTCAATCCTCAGCACCACGTGAAAATAAATAAATAAATAAATAAAATAAAGGTATTGTGTTCAACTACAACTAAAAACAAAAATATTTTAAACAATATATGTGTGGGAAACCCCTCCCAGAGTTTAAAAAAAAGAACATGGAGCAGATACAAGAGTATTTTTCTTGCTTTAATATAAAAACGGGTACAGTATTATAATACTGTTTTGTATTTTGTTAACTTAATTTTCTGAAATTTTTGTATATTTGTATATAGAGGGTACCACATTTTCTTCTTTCTTAGAAAACCTAACTACATAGTAGTTTTTACTTTAACATAAACCATTTAACTATCCTTCTCCTGGGAAACATGGCACTATTTCCATTTTTTTTTTTTTGGTATAAACAAAACTACAATGAATAAACTTATCTTCTTGCCATTTTTACCTGTGTAGATATATTTGCAAAATAAATTCAAAGAAATAGGACTCATTGGTGGAAGTAAATATTCTTTGACACTTTTGCTAGCTGTGGCCGTGACGCTCTCCTGGGGAGTTATACTGATTTCTATCCCTACAGCAGTCTGTGGGATGCAGACTTTATAATTCATTTCTTAACTAACTCTCATGGAAGACCTTCTGAGTGGCAGGCATGGAGCTGTGTCTGTTGGAGGAAGCACTTCTCCCTCCCTGTCCCTAGGTGCTGGCTTCAGAGACTTCCATTTTTGGTTTCATGGATGAAAGTGTGCCCTGTGGGTGGGCTGCAGAGCCTTCAAAGGGCATGCTGGTGCCATCATCCAAGTTGAGGGGAGTTGCTCCAGGCCTCCCCCAGCTGAGCCTACACAGCTGTTTCTGCTCTGTTTGTTTGTTCCTGATGGCTTTTGACCCTACCTACTTGGAGTTTCCTAGTAACCATTCCTGAGGCCTGGCCTCCACTTTGCTACAGCTCCTTTAATAGGCTTTCTTCCCTACTTCCCCTCAGACAGGTCAATTTTTAAGTCTGGAGTTTCAGGCACAAGGACCAAGTTGGAGCAGAGAAAACATGAATCTGAGCAAAACAGTCATCATAAACTTCTGAATGTTTTTACCTTTGGTTCTTGGAGTTGTTTCATGCCTGTCTGGGCTTATCCTCCAAATCTTTGCTCATCATCCAAATCTCTACTTCAGCTCTGGAGTGCAGGTCCCAACTGCATATAGGAAGCACCCATATTAAGTAGATAAAGGCACGAACTGGCAGTGCCCAGAGAGATGCAGAGAGTGCTGGCAATCTTTATAGCTCTGGTCACTTGCTGTTATGCAGGAATCCTGGACCCAGGAAACCAGAACTTTTAGATATTTTCAAGAGAAGGTAGAAACCTCTATTTTTACATTAAATGATACAACACTAAAAACGTTGACAATGAATTCAGCTTGAAATAACATCTCTAACAGCTCTAAGGACTCCAACAGCACATACAAGAGTAGGGGTTAGTTGGTCCATAGCTGAAACAACTTACAGCTCTGTCTCAGAGTCTGGCGTCTCAGTGACAGCTCAGCCATGTCATCTTCTCTGTCTCATAGCTGTATGGACCTGGATGAGAGATGATTGGCTGCCCTTTAGAACAACTGAAAATGCTGCAGTGAGTCTTCTTGGGCAGTTCTCTGTTCTATGAAATCTTGATCCATTTTAAGTTGATTAAATTACAATAAAATTTTTATGACTCTCTGAGACGTTTATTGGGGAAGGCCCACCCATCCCCAGCAGATTTGTTCTGGGGCTCGAATCTCCTCTAGGGAGGAATCTGCAGCGATTGCTTCTCACAGGTATGGCCGTCCTCACTGCTGCTTTCAGAAGCTGAAGCAGTCTCATCATGAGTCACACCTTTATCTTGATTCTTCCTCTAACAGTCTTCTGAGGAGCTCTTTACTTAATCATACCTCTCTTCTTAATTCCTGCCTGGAACAGGGCCCCGCCCCCTCCCCCCCTTTTTTTTCTGGGATCTGGAGCCGCATATTGGAAAGAAGATTTTTTATTCTAGAACCCATGTTATCTCTCCAAGTTCTAGTTTCCTCAGTTGTAAAAGGAGGTCAATAATAATGCCCTCTTGGCTTCACAGAGAGGTAGTGAAAATCAAATTGCTTTATGTAAAAATGCTCTCTGAACTGCAAAAGATTTCAAGGGTATGAAGGGGTATTTTTCCGATTTTTATTTATCGCACAAGAACATTCTAACTATAAAAAAGGAAATGCTGGAGACATAAAAGGATCTGCTATCTCACTATGCTAACCCACGTGCAGTCATATTTTCCAGTATTTTATATTCTCTTCCAGTTCTTCCCCACATAAAAAAAAGCAGACTGATTCTGAGCTGAGCTGCCTCTCCCTTCAGGCAGCCCTCTGCCCTTCTGTCCTCTAGCATATGGGAGGGGAGCAGAAACAATCCCTTCACAGGATGCCAGGTGAATGATTTATTACGGAGAATTTTGAAAGAAAGCTGACACTCTATGCAGAGTTAGTGGTTTCATGCAGAGATATACAATAGACCAAATGGATAAAACATACCAAACAGGTATAATTTATAATAGACAAATACTCAAGGATGACTTCTTCACAATGATGCCTTATTTTATAGAGTTTTCATAATTTTAAAAGAGTTCTCATTTGTATTATATCATGCTCTTCTTGCAACAGTGCTAGAAGGTGACAGGACAGACCAGACATATTTATTATTATTTTATGGCTGGAAACAAAAAGCCCCCAAAAGGCTAAGGAATTTGTTCAGGGTTACAGTTAGTTTGTATTAGGACTGGTCTTGTTATATGGTTCTGATAGATGGACTTTTTGTTTTCTAAGTTTCTATCAATTTAATTCTGTGCATTCAGTGACCATAGATTGTTGATTCTTTTGTATTAATCCCTTCATAGTGCCATTCACATAACAAATACTCACTGATTGTTTGATTAAACAGGTATGTTTGGAAGCTGCACGAAGGTTATCTGAATATCATGCCCATTGTAAAATACAATGTACTGTAACCCCTTAAATGAACCCAGTGAGCCTCAGACCTGGCTGCTTGACATGTGCTTGAAAGATGTGGGTCACAGACTGAGATTTAAAGGTCCATTGATTATTATATTAGTATCTGCTTTGTGTGTTGTCGTAAAGTTTGCTAATTACTTTCAAATCTGTTATTCCACGTGTCCTCAGTGCATCTCTTGGAGGTGTGTTGAATGAGTGGCATCTGTTGCCTGTCATCAGGAGTGGAAGTCTGAACACTTCTGCTCACTGCATCTTGATACTGGAGTTGCCAAGGAAAATACAAAGTAGTCAAGCCCTGGACAGAATAATGCTTTACTCATGGAAAGAAGAGACAGGCCAAAATTGCCTTTCATACTAGTTGTCGGTGCCCCAGGGTCAGGGGGTCTGCCCAGCAGCTGACCCAGGGCAATGGGCCTGTGCACACAGTGCTCTCATGCAGCAGAAGGACCTCTTCTCTCCCCAAAGGAGCTGGAAATCATCAGAAGTGAGAGAAAGGGAAGGTAGAGACAGGAGACAGATGTAGCAATGCAATTGGCCAAATGCCACGTGATGCACATGCTTAAGGCGAACAAAGGGCATACATATTGAGTGTGAAACAGGGAGACAGAGCCCACACAAGGCGAGAAGCCCAGCACAGAGCGTGCAGACCTCGTCTCTTGATAAGGAGGCACTCTAGGTCCGAGGACCATTCTCATGCAGCTTTGAGTAGGTGGAAAGACTGTGCACAGGAGACCACTTTCCCAGCAAGGTAGTCAGGACAGAACTAACTCGGATATGTACAGACCCTGCAGCCTTTTAGCTGTTCAATATTCCATTTGTATATCCAAATAAGAGGTCTTAAGTCTCCCTTCTGTGTTGCAGTGAGCCCACCCAGAGGTTCCATGAATTTTCAGGGGAGACCAGCTTAGGGCTGGAATGTAGAGATGACAAGTTCTGTTTGGGGCCCTTGTAAGGGAACTGTACGACCTCATTGTCACCCTCTGCCCCTCCCATCTGCACCCAGAATGCTGTCTGATCCTCAGGGCTGCCTGTGCCTTCCCATCTTCATCTGCTAGCACAGGTAACCTTTCTTCGTCCCAACCATTTTCCACTCACACCAGATGGTTGTGTACTGCTGACGTTAATGGGAAATGGAAAGCAATTACACCCCAGGTGGGAAACCACCCCAACTCCATACAGATGCTCCTGTTCATAGAAATCTATAAAGTACTATGCACCAAGGAAAATTTCGTGTTCACCTGCTGCCTTATTATGGGACTCTTCTTACTGCCTGCAGTATATTCTCTACCTTCCCTTTCTCTCACTTCTGATGATTTCCAGCTCCTTTATTTGGGACTTAATGTTTTTCTCACTTTGAGTTTTCAGAACAGTCTCTGTCTCCTGCTTCTTAAACTTTCTCCTTCCAGACCATGCTCTGAAAACTCATCAAGGTACTTTCCTAAAGAGCACTCATCTCAAGTTGAGTTCTGAATTCTTGCTAAAAGTGACTGCAGACCCTCCTTATTTTAAATACCCATTTTCCTTTCCTTCTAACAACTGTTTCCACTTTATAGATGAGGAAACTGAGCCTCTGAGTCTTTAACTTGTTTGTATGAGCATCAGGACTATGACCTTGTTCTGAAGTTTGTCTGTTCCACCCTTCTATTTGTTCAGCAGGATTCAATGTTAATAGTATTTGTTGTGATGATATCAAGTTGTATCTTAATTTACTTTTATCCATTATCAGCGATTACTTCAAAGAATACATTGACTTTCCACTATTCTGAATTCAAGGAGGAAAATCTCAATGATAAAGAGCAATGAATGTCAGGACTGTGGTTAACACAGCAGACTCAGGCTGTTTATATTCCTTGTAAAAATAATTGTCTCATTAATCTTCACCTCACCCACCTAGTCCAGTTGCCAAAGTCAAGTTAAGGATGCAGATGAACTGCAAATATATCATCATGCACACAGAACAAAGTACCCACACCAATGTGGTTTGAAGTGACCATGAGTGCTGAGGGGTCAGATGCTAGAGATGAGGGAGATGAAGGTCCATCCTCTAAGATGGACCAATTCTCAGTCACAATGGAAACATGCCCATGCCGTGCATGTGAAGAGGCACAGAGAGGCCTTCCTACCATGGGAGTGCTAATGTCCTGTGGAATTCGAGTCCACCAGATTGCCTCAATGTTGAATTAAATGGTAAGCTTTTACTCCCTTTTTAGATAAACATTTATTTTTCAGCGGTCATCCTGCTGTCACAGAAGCAGTGACATCAGAAAATGCACACAGATAACAGTTTTTGCTTCAATGGACAAATTACATCACAGGATATTAATTGGAAAAGAATGTATCGTGGCAGATCATTGATTTATGAGCTCAGCTTAGGAGAAGGAAATGAAGATAACAAATCCTCAGAGGTTGATCAGACGTATTTAGGAAAGATGAATGGATGTCTAACACTAATTAAGTTTTCTTATTCAATAGTCATTTATTGAGCCAGGTACAATCCTGAAAACAGAAGAAGCAACAGTGCAAGACACTGTGCTTACCTTTAAGGAGAACATGGAAAATGGGTGAATAAATGAAAACTTCACAGATTGTGCCCTGAGAGGTAATCCAGGGGTGCTGTGAGAACATGGAGAAGTACCTTCTTGGTGAAGAAGGATTGCTCTTCTTGTAAGAGCTTCTTTAAAGCTGGTACCTGAAGGCTGTGGAGTGTGCCAGGCACAGGGAGAGGTGGAGATGCCACTCCAAGAAAATGGGTATGCAGTGGTCGAGGAAGAGAGAAAGTGTGGTTTGAATTTTGAACATATTGAGACTGATGTGTTTTGGGAGCATCTAAGTAGAGATGACTAGGAAAAAGTAATGAAAACTTATATACAGGGCAGAGGAATAGTCTGGGGGGGGGGGGAAATGCAGGCTAGGGAGCAGACTAGGCGGGGGGAAATGTAAGTTGGGAGCCATGTCCCCCTCAGTCCTGCAAGCACTGGAATTTCAACTGAGCTCTTAGGAAATGTAGAATGGGATAAAGGTAACCCAGAAGGACTCCAACATTTAAAAGATGGACAGAAGAAGTAAAAATCTCCAGAGGAGACTGGGAAAGAAGATCTCAGAAGTGGGAAAGAGAGGAAGAGAATGACATGATGCTACTCTGTTCACATTTTACCTGGAGGAACAGCCACTACAGTCTCACAGTAAAAACCCTCCTTGGAACTAGCCCCACAGAGGCCATACACACAGCACTGGAACCAGGCATTCTGGTAGGATGTGGCACCTGACACACCCAGCAGGTCTGATGGCCAGATTCAGCTTGTGGGCTGCTAGTTAGAGACCCCTAAACTCAACTTACTGTTTAATTTTACAGACAATGAAATCGGCAACTGGTTGACTCAACTTTTGTTATTGTCAAAGCAAAGGGAAAACCTCCTGAGGCAGGTTCATTCACATGTACCCTACGACTTCCATTTTAAGTAGACTTTTGTAACCTGTAAATTTTGGTCTTTAGGCATTTTGAGGGAATATAAGATGTTCATTTAATAAACTAATTAAAATAATTATTCAATAATAAACTAATTAAAAATCTTCATGCTGATCTCATGTATCCTGTGCTCTCTCTCTTGTAAGCATAAGATAGTATGTTTGCCTTATAGTTGGTAGCTTCATTTCCCAGATACAGCAAGCAAGATCCCAGGGACTGCTCAACCACAGCTGGAATCTTTTGACGACATGGTAATCTTTTTTTTTTTTTTTTTTTACCCCATTATTTACTTTTTATTTATTTATTTATTCTTTGTGTGTGTATATGTGCTAGAGAGAAAACCCAGGGCTTCAGGCACGCTGTGCAAGGACTCTACCACTGAGCAGCTTCCCCAGTTCAACAACATAGTATTTTAAATTAACAAAATTCCTCCAACTCTGTTCATACCTTTGGGGCATCTGTTATGAGCTGAGTGGTACTGTGCAAAATGTGTTTTGGTTTTTGTTTTTCATTTCTATCCATGTAGATACTGGTTCCAGAGGGTGACTTAATTCTAGAGCAGAAATAATGCCAACCATCTTTCATATCTTGAAGAACACATTACAATTCTCTTCATAAGCTACCGCAGCTTTGGAGTCAATAACAAATACTTCCCCTCCCCATCAATGTTTGGTTTGGTTTTCTGGTTTCCCTTTTCTCACTTCCTTTTCTCCCAGACCCCCACCCCCCGGCCCCTGACCACCCACCTTCTTTTGGTACAGGGAATTGAACCCAGGGGTGATATACCACTGAGCCACATCCCCATCCCTTTTTATTTTTACTTTGAGATAGGGTCTCAATTAGTTGCTTGAGGCCTCACTAAACTGCTAAGGCTGGCCTTGAACTTGCGATACTCCTGTATTAGCTCCTGAGCTGCTGGGATTACAGATATGCACCACCATGCCCTGCCTAGTTCTTGTTCTTATTTCCGTTTTCTTTCTTCCCTTCCTCACTTTTATTTTTCTGTTTTCTACTCTCCTCCTTCTCCCCTTCTTCCTCCTCCTCCCCTCCCCCCTCCTCCTCCTTTTCCTCCTCCTGCTCTTCCTCTTCCTTCTCCTCCTCTTCCTCCTCCTCCTCTTCCTTCTCTTCCTCTTCCTCCTCCTCCTCCTCCCCTCCTCCTCCTTCCTCCTCCTCCTTCCTTCTCCTCCTTCCTCCTCCTCTTCTTTCTTCTTTTTTTGGTTCTGCTTTCTTACTTCCATTGTATATGCCGCTTCCTTTTCCTATTTTCATTTTTTGCTCCCTTCTTGCCCCCCCCTTGTTTTTGCTTTTCTTATGTCACTTTCTTTCCTTTCTCTCCTTTCTATCATCCATTTATTACTTCCCTTTGCTCACTTCTTTTTTTCTCATGTTTTTCCCCTTTCCTCTGACCTTTTGTTGTTTCCCTCTCTCAATTATCCTTTCTTACCACCTCTTTTAAGCTTTTCTTTCTTGTGACCCTTTAATTGCGTTTCTCTTCCTTCATTCTCTTCTCCTCTTCCTGTCCCCCTTCCTCTTTTGAGTGTTAGGAAAGTGTTCAGGAAGCAGGTTTATTTAAGCTGCAGTGGTCCAGAGGGGGCCAATGACTAAAATCCCTGGACCCTGAGTCTGGAAATTCTTTGACCTTTGTACTCATTGGAGGGGGTGGGTTTACCTAACAGTGGTATGGTGTGTGCTATTTTCTGAGGCTAGACAGAGGTTTCACAAGTTTTTACCAAGGAAAACAGAGGTAGTGAACTTTTGCACAGCATCAAGTTTGAGACAAGAGTCTATCACACCTTGTGTGATTGACCTGGCATTTACAAGAAAGAGGGAGCTTCAAATCACATGGAGCTCTCTGCAGAACTCCTGTGGCATCCTATTGACACTCTTTGTAAAACATTTTTCTGTCAAGAAGAGAAGCTTAATTATGGTAGGGATCTTTGGGGAGGCTACGGCATTTCTTTTGGAGGCTACTCCAGATGTACCACTAAGTCTTCGTCCCTTTCTTTGCTTCTGTCTTTCTTCCTGTTTTTATTCTTCCCTTTATTTCTTCTTGTTATTCTCTTAGGATTCCTTTAATTTTTTTTTCTTTTGCCCTTTCTGTTTTTCCTTTGACTTTTCTTTCTTACCATTTCCTTTTTTTCCCTTTTAAGTTTCTTTTTTCTTTTTTTTGTTTGTTCCCCTCCTTTTTCTTTTTTCCCTTTCTTCCTCCTTTCATTCTTTTCTATTTATTTTTCTTCCTCCTCTGCTGTTGTCACTGATTCTTCTTTGTCTTATATGTATATGATTTTTATATGACTTTTATATGTATATGAGCTTTGATAATTGGTGTTCAGAGCAGTGTCTTGCATCTGCTTTCCAATAAGCTAGACCAACTTTCAAATCCTGCATCTGCTACCCTTAACTGTTAAGCCTCCCAGTGTTTCCATCTTCAGATAATCTAGTTGTTGGTTGAGTTGCCCTATTAACTTCCAAATCAAAATGGCTTGCACCCCACTGTGCACAATGAGGTGGTGGGGGGGGCGCTGAAAGGGACTGTGGGAGGGGATCACATCTCTCCAGATTTTAGGTGAGAGGGTTGCTTTGGCTTTCTCCATTGGACTCTGAGCTCCTGTGTCTGCCACATGGCTCAAGAGATGGGTCTTTCTGAGACAGGGGCAAAGGACAGGTAGCTGATTATCAAAGAAAAGTAAATGAGTTGCTACCAGCTCGCCTGCCTATAGCACTTCCCTACTCAACTGGTTCCTAACACCTCTGGGGGAGGAGAAGGATCCCAGGTTCCAACCCAAGAAATTACCCCCTGAGGCTATACTTTCCTGCCTTTGGGCACTTCATCTGCAAGGAAGAAAGGAGGTGGGGGTCCATAAGGAAACAAGATACCCCTACTCCAGTAGGTATAACTCTGGGTCCTCTCCAGAGGAGTCGACTATCTCTGTTCTCTTTCTACACTTGCCTCAGTGTCAAGGATGTGATCCTGATTTCCAAGACTGGTATCATTTTCACAGTCTTGAGCTTTCTCTTTCTCCTCAAAAGCAGCACCTCCAGTATAGACTGCCACTCTCTCTTGGCTTCCTTTTGAAAACATCTTTTGTCTGCTTATAGCTGACTATACTGATGGATTGAAGCCAATGAAGAGGTCTACACCTCCATGTTGCAGTGTGGGTGTCTCTGTAAAGCAGAGGTGGCAGACTTGTGGCAAACAAATGAAACTTTGTCAGAAAACAAAGGAATCCACAGACGTGTTAGATGTGGCTGGTTCACTGTTTCATAAAAACTTTTGAATGGATTGCCTGCATGGGAGATTTCATATCAAGATGATGTAGCTTTTCTAGTCCCTTCAATGGGGAATGAACCCAGGGGCACTGTACTACTGAGTTGGATTTTCTTCCATTTTTTTTACTTTTTATTTGAGGACAGGGTCTTGCTAAGTTGCCAAGGTTGATCCTGTTACCCTCCTGCTTCGGCCTCTCGAGTTGTTGGGATTTCTGGTGTGCACCACAATGCCTGGCTTCTAACTGCTCTCAAACAGGAACCAGGTGATGCTGATCCCTCATTTCTGCATGATTGGGTGCACTTGAGTGTCACTTCCTCTCTTTGGGGAGCCTGGATGTCCAGTTCACCACACTCTACCTAGCTGTGTCACCTGTTTTCTTACTTGTCTGGTCCCTAAAGACACTGGGGGAAAAGGAACTGTTGTCTTTAATAATTCTTTCCCAAAACATGTTGCTTATGATCTGAATCCTCTAAAATTCACTAAGCATGTCTTCCTGGCACAAATTCTCCTTGAAGTAATGGACATGGGGCAGAATAAATCTTATGACATGAAATAGAGGAAATGAGTTTGTCAGGAGAAAAAAAAATAGGTGAACAACATTTTCTCTTTAAATAATGGTTTGTTAATTTTTCCTGTTGTCCCCATAGCCTGTCAGGGTAAGGTGGTGCTTTGGGAGAGATATAAAGTCAAATAAATAAAACCCTTAAAGTACTTTTAAAATTTTGTTCTAAAATCTTTATCTTTGTTAATTATAACTTTCTTTCCAAAATATGGAACTGTGTTTAATTCTTGCCTGTTGCCTGCTTTCAGTCAATTCTATTTCCTCAAAGAAAATTTCTAACATTTTTTGCAGTTAGGATTTTCCTCTTTCCTATGTTGCTCAGTACTCATGCATTATACAAAGTCAGTTCTTCCTTGACCACATTATATAAAATTGCAGTCCCTGGTACCATATGCCTCCCTTCCCTAGGTTTTCTGTCCCTTTCTCCATAGTAATTACCACCATCTGACATGGTATATTACTTTTTAAGTTATTGTCTGTCTCTCATCATTAGACCCACAAATGTAGGATATTTTGCTATTTCAATCTCTCCTGGCTTTTTGTGCAACCTCAGCAGGCTCTCAGGAAAGATTTGTGAAATAAATGAATCTTGGGTCAAGGAGGGAGCTAGCCTCTCCTGTGGCTGCCACAGAAGAGTGCATCAGCCCCATGAGTTGGGTCCAAGAAGAAGACAAACAGCACTTGAAGCTGGGTGATCTGTGGACAGTTTAATGAAGGGACGCTGCTTACAAAGATGTGGATGGGGGTTAAGAAAATGAACAGAGAATAATGTGGGATTAGCAACTGCTACTACCATCTTTGTTCCTGAAGGGATAAGAGGAGGGACCCTCTCCCAGAATCCAAGCTACAGGATAGCTATGCAGAGAAGACAGCTTGATGGAATTTGTGACCTCTGCGAGAGGGATTCAGAAACATGCCCTGACTCTAGAGGGAGGAGTCAGGTCTCTTGCCCTCCTCTTCACGTGGATTGAACCCAGTGAAATAGAAGAAAAAGCCTGACGGCTGGTTTTTGAGTGTGGAGGTAGACCAATGGAAAGGAGCCAGTGTGAAAACTGTTGTGGGCTTCCAGAAGGATCCACTTCTTATCCAGAATAGTCATGGTTAGCAACAGGAAAAGGGTCTGTGGGGATGCTGGAAGCAGGGCCTCCTAGTCCAAGGTAGCAGGTAGTCAGGATACAGGTAAGCAACCAAAAGTCAGAGTACCCAGCTGACAGCTGTTCAAAATGTATGTGAACAGTCACTCGCGGGTCAGTCTACAGGAGCAGAAGAACAAGAATGAAGAAAGTGATCTGAAGCATGGGAAGTTGGAGCTGTGGACATGATGTTGGGGCAGGCAATGGTGCCTTTGTCAAATAGTGTTTCAGTGTTCCTGTGTTTCTGGTAAAAGGCACTTTTTTTTTTTTTTTTTTTTTTTTTTTTAATGTGCTGGGGATTGAATTGAGGGCCTTGTACGTGCTTGGAAAGTGTTCTACCACTGAGCCACCCCCAGCCCTTCAAATGCACTTTTAGTTGTCTCTTAAATGACATGCCATAATCAGCTTCTGACATCGTCTAATTATGCTACATCTTTGTTTTTACTTTTCTGCAGTCTGTCCATCTTATTTTTTCCTTCCACCTTTTAAAAACTTTTTATGTATTTTAAAAGCAATTCATATTATTTGGGGGATGTTAATATTGGCACACCTTCATAAAGTATGATTCAACAGTTCTTCCTCTTTCTGCGTCTCTCTCTCTAACTTTTTCCCAAACCATGACAGGGGCCTGAGCCCTATTAATTTTGTACTGAACTTTTATTATTCTGACGACTGGATAGTTGGAGACAAGTGTGACCTCTGCTCCTGAAGACTTTGGCTGGGCTTCTCTGATGTCTTTTCAGGTGCTGTAGAAAAGCCAAATATGACTCTGTGCATGTGCATTAGGCCTAATCTTCCCTGTTCTAAAAATTTGAATATGACCCAGGGGGCAGGCTCAGCATACAGAGAACAAACTATATAAAGCTAATGCTTTCCTTTCTAAAATGGCATCCACTTCAGTGTTCATATGAAGCAGATTGATCTTGCAGATGTTTGTGCCTACCCAATTAACCAGCATTCTACCACCTGACAGCTGATAATTCAGAATTTGCTGATTTGGAGATTGCTTATGGCTACAGAAATTTAATCCGCTCACTATGTATAACCAGTGGCTCCTTTGCTTGTGTCTAAGCCCCCACAGGAGCTATCGGCCCTGCACGTGCTAGGTTTTTGACAAGGCATTTTTTGCACATACAGGATTAAATTATTTCACAGGGGAGAAGAAAAGAGCCAGAGATGGGAATATTGAAGGCTCTGAGAAAGGGGAAAACAAGGTCATAGCAAGTGCTTTTTCTCTCCTGAATGCTTGAGTACCACAGGGATCCTTATAAGCTGGCTGGTTTAGGAAAATGACTCCAATGTGTCCAAACATTTCTTCCAAACTGCCTTATTCAAAGACCACTGCCTAAAGATTTGAATGAAAAAAAAAAAAAGAGGCAATATAGGTCAGGTCTCAGGAAAATTCTTAGGTCGTTGAAGTACTGTGGCTATCCCTCCTCTGGTTCTTATATCACCTTTTACAATGAAGCTGGGTCAGCTTTTCATCGCTGTGACCAAAATACCTGAGGAGAACAACTTGGAGGAGGCAAAGTTTACTTTGGTTTGGTCACTGGCTCCATCGCTTTGGGCATGAGGTGAGCCTGAGCATCAAGGCAGAAGAGCATGATGGAGGAAAACTGTCAGCTTATGGAGGCTGGGAAGCAGAGAGAGAGGGGGAGAAAGGGACTGGGAAGAAACTAAAGCCTTTCAGGGCAATCCTACATGGCTCCCCTTCTCCAGCCACGTTCCAGTTCTACCTGCCTGTAGTTACCACTCAGTAGTCCTTCCAAATGATTAACCCATCAGATAGATTAATCCACTGATGAAACTACAGCCCCATAATCCAATAATTTTCTAAAAGCCCCACCTCCGAACATTGCTGTACTGGGGAGCAAGCTTTCAATATGTGAGCTTTTTTTTTTTATTATTTTTTTATTTTTTTATTTGGCAGGGGGCAGGAGAGAGGGATTCCAGGTCCAAACCATAACAGAAGCCCTGAACATGTTTGTTTATAGTTTGAGCTGCCAGCTGTGTTCTCTAAATTCACAGCATCTCGATGATAGGGATTCGGTTTTATTCTGCTATGGAGCAGTTACCCAGAGTCCTGACTCTTGAGTTCAGTAATGAACTGTGCAAGTCTAGCACAAACATACCAGCACTTTAAAGAATGTTTTCTGATGAAAAGGAGAGAGAGGTGAAGGACACAGTGATAGCACCATGCAGAGAAACATCACAAGAGAAAGAGGGACCTGGGCTGGCTGAAGGAACCAGCAAGTGGCTGGGGCATACAGACCTTGTCAGGCTAGCTTGGCATAATGTCATGTCTTAGAGACTAGTTATGTATGGAGAACACCACAAAGCAAGACAGAACCTAAAGTTAGTTATGTACAGAGGAACATCACAAAGCAAGACAGAACCTAAAGTTAAACGAGGAGCACAATGTTGGTGCATAGGCCATGATTTGGATGTCCAAGAGTATCACCCCAAACAAATCGCTGCTGATCTGTGTGGGATCAGCTTTCCTTCTGTGGATATTGCAGAAAAAGTGGTGAGACCAGTTCTGGGCCTGTGATAGAAGGAGTGGTGGCAGTGAGAAAATTGGATCTTCCAGTTCTTCCTCTCTGCTTGGCATTTGGAAGTCACATGGATCCCTTGGGTCTGACAGAGTCCATAGGGTCTCAAAGAATCATAGTCAATGTTGGCCTTAAGGAGTAGCATCTGGACTTTCTGTGGTTAAGAACGGATTGGCACTCCAGTGATTAACTAAAGAAAATAGGAAGAAATTTTTTTTTCTCTTGAGGAGGCCAGATATCAATTTTCACATATAAAGTCTAAAATAATTATGGAATATCGAGGTAGAGATTCTAGAAGACAGAGAGAAACAGGGACCTAAATTACAGGGTGAAATTGGAATCAGAAACATAATTTATAAATCATCAGCACATTGATAAGACTTTTTTCTTCTTTATAATCCCAAAACTTGTGGAGTAGGGGTGAAAGTTAATATTAAATGAATAAATTGGTGAATAAACGAATGAGTGAAGTTTTAACTACAGAGTATAATTAATCTCTAAAAGCAAATATGCTGAGACTTTTACATTCAGATGAGCTTTTCCTACTTCAAAGCGATCAACTTGGATTCATTCCCACAATGTCTTTATTGCCCAGGGCAATTTCAAGCTCTTATAGGAATTAACTGCAATGAGAACACATGCTTTTACTTACCTTCAGTAGTGGTGACTTTTTATCCTCTGAGGGTGCCTGAGGTTTCAGAAAATAACCCAAAGTAATTCAAAGCCACATTTGGTGAATGACTTGGGGAATAGGAGCGAGATCATAATTTTGATCATTAATAGTTTTAATAATTCCAAAGTGATGAAGATAAATTTTTAGCTCTGCACTGAAATATTTGCACCTCAAACCATAGCCTCCCAATGGTGATTATTCTGCAGTCCAATATCATACGGATTTTAGTGGGAAGAAAACAAAAGGTTAGCTGGGCACAGTGGTACTTGTCTGTAATCCAAATGATCAATTTGTAATCCTAGTGACTCAGGAGGCTGAGGCAGGAGAATTGCAAGTTCAAGGCGAGCTCCAGTAGCTTCATGAGGCCCCGATTCAAAATAAAAATTAAAAAGTGCTGGGAATGCAGCTCAGTGGTAGAGCCCTTGATTCTACCCCAAGTACTAAAAGAGAAAAGAAAGAAAGAAAGAGTGTGTGTGTGTGTGTGTGTGTGTGTGTGTGTTCTCTCTCTCTCTCTCTCTCTCTCTCGCTCTCTCTCTCTCTCATACACACACAGACACATATAGTCAAACATAGACATTTATAAAGCTATAAAGTCTAGTTTTTGGTGTTGGCCAAAAGTATGTATTCTCAATTTCCTTTTCTTTCTTATCAGGATTTACTTTCTCTTTCTTCTCCCCAATCCATTTAGGGTTCCTTGCATCATAAGAGCCACATTATTTAAAGTGCCCTAGGAAGAGACAGTGTGGCTGACAATAGGACAGAATCTGAGAAATAGTAAATGGCAAGGGAGGTGGCCGCTCACTGTCCTTTGATCCTTCTGTCCTTTGTCACTTTAACCCACAACTGGATCTAACTGGGATGAGACTGCTTGGTTAGGTGTATACTGTGGTATTGAATTTTCATAAAGAGAACTTCACCCCAGTATTGAGGGGATGGATGGCCGAGAGAAGCCTGTGTGAGTGATAAACTCAGGAGACCTGGCTTCTAGTTCTGCCAAAGCTAATAATATTTTTATTCCTACCTCTACTCCTGGTATTGCCACTACTGTTACTACTATTTCTGTAATTCAGGTTTGTACACTGTTTCGTACTTTATAGAATTTTTCTACCTGATATGTTTGACTCTTTACAACAGTCCTGTGAAATTGGAGGACACTCAGTGGCCCCTTCTCAGTGAGCTTTCAAGTACTCAATCGAGAATCACAAGGCAAGTCACATGAGCTCCTGAGGCTGGACATGCTAAGATCCACTTATATTATCAACTTTATGCTCTGGTCTCTTATCAGGATGTACAAGAGTCCCCTAACCTACAGTTTTGCTTTCTAAGTTTTCCCTTACCCATGGTGAGCGGAGTCTATCAAATGGCCTCTTTTGGTCATTTAGTAGCCATCTTGGTTACACATATGGCACATGACAATGCTTGTGTTCAAGTGACCCTTACACAGTAGCCTAACAGGACACCACAGCGCCTCTGTCTTTCAAGTTATGTGCTTTCATCGTGTGGGCATTGTGTCTTACGCTATCACAATAGGTAGTATGATATTTGGAGAGAGAGTCGGAAAGCATCTTCACATAACTTTTATTACGGACCATTGTCTTGATGGTTTTATTTTATTAGTAGTTATAGTTGATCATTTTTGTATTTGTTCTCTTTAGGTATACATGACGGTAGTGTGTATTTTGACATATCATACATACATGGAGTGTGATTTTTTGTTAATCTTTGAGTGTGCCTGATTTGTAAATTAAACTCTATCGTGGGTGGGTACGTATAGGAAAAACCATAGCATGTGTATGGTTTAGTGTTATCCAGTTTCAGGCATTCCCTAGTCTTCAAATGTATCTCCCATAGATAAGGAGAGCTACCATGTCATCATACATAGAGTGGTTTTGCATTTCATGAGGTCTTTAGAAACAGGGGATTGAAGGGGATCATTCCTGCATGCTAAGAGTTAGAATATGTGCAAAAAGCAAGCACAAGTTACATTAAAATTAAATACTTTAGGGGGAAAAAAAGTCATGGAAGTGTTTATTTGGAGCATATTTTAGTCTTACTACTTTTCCCCCTAGGCTGGGTAGAACCATTACTCTTATCTGAAAAGTTGCCATGGAAACCGATTTGTACTGTTCTCTCTTTGCCATAGTATTTTTCTCAGGCACTCGCTATCTCTCAAAAATCTTAACAGCAGTGAAACAGACATCAAACCCCAGAGGATTGAAAAATGGGATTTGTATTTCTTCTCCACACCCTCACCCTCCTCCCTTCAAAGGCATGACTTGACAAATTGGCGGCTCACAAATTCTACCAACAACGATCCATTTTCCACGCAGACAGATGCTGACAAGAGGGCCTGCCGTCCCAGCAAGGGGAGGCCTGTGATTGCCAGTCTGTGGGGGCTCCCGGAGCCTGCAGTCCCACCTGCACAGGATCCAGGTGCTCTGTCCAGGTCCTCACACTCATCACATTTAAAGAGACACGAGAAACACAGAAATATTGTCCATCCCATCAGAACAATCGAGCTGATGTCAGAAATGGGAATGAGGGTCTCCTTCCATCTTCCGTGCAATTCCCCTTCTCCCTCCCATTCCCTCCCACCTCTCGTCCCTGCTTAGTGGTAATCTTCTTCTCATGCTCTTCCTCCCTACTCTGTTTTGAGTCACCCCCCTTATGGAAGGAGACCTTCATTGTTATACAAAATTACATATATGATGGTGTGAGGGGGAAGAAAAAAAAAGAGAGAGAGAAATGTGTCACAGTAGATTGGGTAGAGAGAGGTGATGGGAGGGGAGGGGAGGAGGGATAGGAAGGGCAGCAGAATACAACAGACACTAGTATTGCTGTATGTATAAACGTGGCTGTATAACCAATGTGCTGCTGCAATCTGTACACGTGGAAAAATAAGAATTCATACCCCATTTGAATCAAATGTATGATATGTCAAGATCATTGTATTGTTTTGAGCAACCAATAAAAAAAAAAAAAAGAAATGGGAATGAGGGAGAGAGGCTTGTTTTAATTTCAGGGTTCTGAATTCACTGACTGAAAGGAGGTTAGAGAAACAGGGGGAGAATCTGAAAGCATTGTGTTTACTACTCATCTTATGGGTGAAGAGTTCTGCCACTTCAAACGTATTTTCCATTATAGGGCAATGAAGTATTTTAGGCAATGTTCTTGCTACTCTCGTTGCCTCTGTGTGGTCTCTCCAGACTTCCCATGAATAAGCATCCCAAGAGATGTAGGTGTTAACTTCCTGGCCATTGATAACTCAGCCTTAGAGACATGTAGCAGCACTTGCACCAGTCTCTGTTCAAGCACTGATAAGCCCATAAAGATAGGCGACATAGACCCAACTCTTGCAGAGAGGACTATTAAAGAATTGTGGCCATATACCAACAATTATGTGAAAAAGTGGTCAACATCTTCAGTCATCAGAGAAATGCAAATCAAAATCACACTGAAATTCTATCTCTAGGCAGAATGGCTACCCTAAGAACACAAATAACATCAAATGCTGGTGAGGGTGCAGGGAAAAAAGAATTATTATACACAGTTGGTGGAATGTAAGTTACTATAGCCATTATGAAAATGAGTATGGAGATTCCTTGAAAAACTAAAATAGAACCACCATTTGATCCAGCTATACCATTCCTGAGTATTTACTCAGAAGAATTAAAGTCAGCATACTTTAGAGATACTTGCATATTTACGTTTATCACAGCACAATTCACAATAACTAAGTTATGGAATCAGGTGAGGTACCTGTCAACCGATGAAATAGATAAAGAAAATGTGGGGGCTGTGGTTGTAGCTCAGTGGTAGAACACTTGCCCCGCATGTGCGAGGCACTGGGTTCGGATCCTTAACACCACATAAAAATAAATAAAATAAAGGTATTGTGATATCTATCTACAACTAAAAAAAGAATTCAAAAAAGAGACAGCTTAAAGAAAGAATAATAAAAAGAAAATGTGGACACAATGGAGTTTATTACAGCCGTAAAGAAAAATGGATAAAATAAAAGAGTATCAATGTTAAGTAAAACAAGTCAGACTCAGAAAGACAAATACTGTGTGTTTTCGCTCATACGTGGAAGCTAATGGCAAGAGAGGGTAGGACATTATGAAGGTAGAAGGGAGACTAAGGATCTCAGGGAGAGGGAAGAAGGGAGGGCAAGGTGAAGTGAAACTGACCCAATTGTGTTACAGGCATGCATCAATATGACACACTGAAACTCACCATTCTGTATAATTAATATGCAGCAATAAAAAAGAATTGTGGTCATTTAAAAAACTTCAAAATTATTAAAATTTTTGGAATACTGTGGTGGACTTCTTTAAAATGTTTCTTTCTTGATGTCTCAGGATCGTCATTAAGAACATTGATTAAATGGAAAGCAGCATTATTATCTCTAAGTCATATTTAATAGTGTTTTCTTTAAAATCTACTTTTTACTGAGTGCTCACTTTGCTCCAAAGTGCTTTACATATTTTCTCCCAATTAATTTTGGTAATAATTAGCTGGTAGGCAAATGGGGTTAGCTGCATCTCAAAGGTGAAGAAGCTGAGGCTCAGACAAATTGCCAGAAGTCACACAGCTAATGGCTTCAGAGACAGACAGCATTAGATTGCAAAACCCAATTTTTTGCAGGAAAATGAGAGTGTTCCTTTTATTCTTTTGGGGGAGGTAGAAGTATTCTCAGATCCTTCACCTCTTCCTGCTCTGCTTTCTTGTCTTTCATGGTCAGGTTGCCATTTCCCCTATCCTTTGGAATTCTTTCCCTGCAAAGGTGAGGAACAGTCATATGCTGTCTCCTTACTATTTCCTGTGCCTTTTATTGCTGCAGTTCTGACAAACTCAGAAGCCAATTTTGCTTTAGGAGCTTTACTGCTGATACCCACAGGAAAGATGGATAGAAGACAGTTGTCATTTCCATGGGAAAAATCACAATCTTAATATTTAGTCCCCATTATTTTGGACTAAGGCTTTGACTCTCACTTGAAGTTCTGACTTCTACTACTGTGACTGTTAGGTTGGCAGGCCTACCTTTGCTTATAGACATTTCCATCAGTTAGATCCAGAAGAATCCTCTCCTCACCTTCACCTTCCCAGGCTGTTACTGAGAACCTCTCTGGAGTGTCTTGGGACATGGGCAATAGGTTGCTGCTCTTTGTGTTTTCCACTCCTGCCTCGTCATCAGGCCACTAGGCTATCTTGTTGCTGATGGACCACACTAGTGTCCTCTACTACCACCAACCATCTGGCCTTAGATGGTGAGCAGTGGGTAGAGAGGGGTCACAGGTTTCCCTGATGCTGGATTCCCCACTCACAACCAAGGCCAGTCTCCTTCTGATAATTAATTGGCTATTTAGAAATTCCAGAAGAGTCATGCAACTCAATCATAAGTAGAAGCTCACACTAGATGAGGTCACCTCAGAGGGTCAACAGACAGCCTGGGGCCCTTCTTGGTTTAGGGTGCTGCCTGCCTTATATCTTTGGGGCCAATACTTCTGTTCACAGGGAGGCCTCTGCAGTGTCTGCACTTCAAAGTTCTGGTTCCAACAGTCCTTATAGGCCAAAGAGCAACGTTTTTCCCTCACACATCCCAGTCCCACATCAGGAGTCTTCATTTCCTGCTCCAAGAATGACTGACTTCTTTTTGGTGAAAATGTGATGGGAATGAAAATTCTTTCCTGGACAGAAATCCAGCCCTACCTGTGGCTCTTTTTTGGTTTCTCATTGCCTTTTCTATTGGCCTGCTTCTGAGGTTTGAATAGTATTCTTTTGGGGATGAGGTAGCCCAAGAATTGAGGTGATGAAAGGGGATCTGCCTTTGTTAGCTTATCACCCTCCTCCAGGATCTGCAAGAGGGAGCTAGAAGTTCCTGAGGAGAGAGTTGTCAGCGTGCCTTGCATGTAGTCTACATCCTGACTGGAGAGGAGATGACGTGAGTAAAGAGTTCTCCAACCTTAAGTCAAACTTTAAGGACACTACTTGGAGCACTTGTTATGTGTCTTTTGAAACTGAAGAGTAAGGCACCAAACTTTTACTCAATAAAACTTAGAGTTGAACTGTGGAGAGTGAAAGTCAAGGTCACATTGGAAAACTCCCACAGTCTGGTGGGACAAGAATGAGTATGTGTGTTTCCTGCAGGACTAAGGTGGACCCACTGGGGTTGGGGAAGCATGCATCAGTCTCCTTATAAAGGATCCTACTTGAGGGGACCAAGTAGAGAAATGAGGTGACTCTAGCAGAAGGAAAGACCATAGGAACCCAGAGGCTGAGGTAGTCAGAGATGATGCCATCCACATCAAGAGATCTGCTGGTGGGAGACCTCCGCATATGGGATTTGTTCTCTGAAGCACCTTCAGAAAGCCTCATAAGAGAGGGAATCAGCACTTGCTCAAAGAGAAATATCCGGAAGACTCTCGGCCCATCACAACTACAGCAACCAGGTAGAATTGTATTTTCCATTTTTTTTTCCCACCCAGGTCAACCTTTAAGTAGTGAAAATATTTCAGCTAGTAAGGAGGAAAGGACCTGATGGGGAAAATACTAAACTTCTTACCAAGTCTCTCTTCCCTTCAGCTGACTTCTAAGTCTGGAGCAGAAGCTCTGAACGCAACAAAGAATTGAGGTTTTCATATTATACTACAAGGAAAAAGTTTTAATGATACTGAACTGAACATTTTAATACCTAGAAGAATGAGACTACTGATTGTTATCTGAGAGTATCTTAAAAAGCTATAGAGTCTCTATCCAATTTGTATAAAAAAGAATCATAGTCCAAAACCAAGTGGGATTTCTTCTAGGTACACAAGCCAAGTTTAACATTTGAAAGGGAGAATCAGCTATTGTAATCGATCTCCATCAACAGTCTATGAAGAATCCTGTGATTATATGAATTGAAACATAAAATCATTTGATGAGCTGTAATATCCATTCATGACCAAAAAAAAAAAAAAAAAAACAACTCTCAGCACAGTAGGGATAGAGGAAACTTTCTTAGATAAAAATACTATAGCTACATCACACTTAATGATGAAACTAGATGCTTCCCCCCATTAAACTGGGGATAAGGAGAGCATTTTCCCTCTAAACATTCTGCTTCAACATCATAGTGGAAGTCACAGCTAGTGCAATGGGGCAAGAAAAGGAGATAAAATGTATAAAGATTGGGAAGGAAGAAATAAAACTTCTTTGTTCAGAAATCACATGATTGCCTACATAGAGCGTCCCAAAGAATCAGCAAGAACATAAAGTACTCCTTGAACTAATGAACAATCATAACGAGGATCCCAGGATGTGAAGTTAATATGCAAAGGTCAGTTGATTTGCAATGTGTCAACAATGACAGCTGGAATCTGAAATTAAAAAACACAATACCATTATATTAGTGCCCCCACAGAGAAAGAAATCCAGAGGTATAAATCAAACAAAATATGTGCACAATATTCAGAAAGCTAAAACTTGGATAAAGAAATAAAAGAAGATCTAAATAAATATTTGGTGCCTACGAATTGAAGACTCAATATTGTTAAAATGTCAGGTCTTCTCAACTTGATCTATGGATTCAAGGCAATTTCAATCAAAATCCTAGAAAGATATTGGGGGTGCAGCTTGGTGATAGAGCCCTACCTAGCATGTGTGAGTGAGGTCTTTAGTTCAAACCTCAGTCTCACTGAAATTAAAAAAAAAAAAAAGTTTTAGAAAAATAATGGTGTACTTACTCTAAAGTTCATAGAAAGCTCAAAGATCCAGAATAGCTAGATAATACTAAAAGAAAAAAAAAAGCAGTACTTGATTTTAAAGAGTGGGAAGCTTCTCTTCTAAACATATGTATGAGACCAGGGTGCTCACTCTCCCCACTTGTATTTAATATAGTACTGGGAAGTCCTAGCCTCAGAGATAGGCAAGAGAAAGAAAGAAAATGGATCCAAATTAGAGAGAAAAATATAATATCTGCTTGCAGATGATTTGGGCTGTGTGTGTGTGTGTGTGTGTGTGTGTGTGTTTGTGTGTATGCATTTATAAATGATGGCACCAAAACACTAATCAAAACAAATAAAAAAATTAAAAACAAATAAGTTCTACTTTTATATACTAACAATAAACTACTGAAAAAAAGAATTAAGAAAACAATATAATTTACAATAGCATAAAAAATTCTTAATTATAATACATTTAACCAAGGAGATGAGAGAGATGTATATCTAAAAGTATAAAATATTGATGAAAGAAATGGAAATCACAAATGGAGACCTATCCCTATTCATGAATTGGAAGAATCAATAATTGTCAAAGTCACCACCTACGCAAAGTGATCTACAGATTCAGTGCAGTCTTTGTCAAAATTCCAATGGCATTTTCCTCAGAAATAGAGAAAACAATACTGAGATTTTAGGGAACCACAAAAGATCCTGAATAGCTGGAGCACTCACTCTTTAACAAAAACAAAAAAATCCGGAGGCATCACGCTTTCTGATTTCAAATTATATTGCAAAAGCCCGGTGGTCAAGACATTATAGGACTAGCATAAAACGTACACAGAGACCAAGGGAAAAGAATAGAGGGCCCAGAGACAAAACCAGGCATACGCAGTCAACCAGTCTTAAACAAGGCTCCAAGGATACACAGTGGGGAAAGGATGGGATCCTCAATAAATGATGCTAGCAAAACTCTAGATATTAATATGCAAAAAAGGATAATTTTCTTACATCATACACAAAAAAAATCAACTTAAAATGGTATAAAGATAAACCTAAGAATCGAAATCTTAAAATTCCTTGCAGAAAACATAGGGGAAATGTCCAGGTCATTGGTCTTGGAAGTGATTTTTTGGATGCAACACCAAAAGCATAGTAGACAAAAGCAAAGAACAATGGAACCACATCAAAGTAATGAATTCCTGCACAGCAAAAGAAATAATTAACAAAGCAGAAAGACAACAGAATTGAAGAGAATATTTGCAAACCATGTCTTTTATAAGGAGTAGTTGATATCCAAAACGTAAAAGAAACTTATACAACTCAATAGCAAAAACAAACAAATAAAACCCAAATCTAGAAATGGACTAAGGATTTTTATAGATGTTTTTCTAAAGATAGCACACAAATCATGAACACTTATATGAAGATGTGCTCAACATCATTAATTATCGTGGAAATGCATATTATAGTCACTGTGAGATATCACCTTAATCCAGCAATCACACTTGTATGTATTTACTCAATTATGATTTTGTCATAAAAAGCTATTGTTTTTGTTTTCAGCAACTTCATTAATAATTACCCAAAAGAGGCAGTGGTCAAGATGTCCTTCAAAAAGTGAATGAAACATCACTGTGGTACATCCATAAAAATGGAGTTTATTTTCATCTATAAGAAATGAGATACTAAGCAATTAAGACTTTGGGAAAACAAGTACATGTCATTAAATGAAATAATTCTACCCAAGAAGGCTTCAAACTACTTTATTCTAGCTACATGACACCCTGGAAAAGGCAAAACTATAGAAACACTAAAAGCATCAGTGATTTCCAGTGAGGAGTTAGTGAGAGATGAATGGGTGAAGCACAGGGAATTTTTAGGGGGTGAACTATTCTATAGGGTGCTGTAACATTAGGTATGACATTATGCTAAGGTCAAAACTCAGAATTTCGTAGCACAAAAGTGAACCTTAATGTATGAATATTAAAAAAATAATTTAGGAAGCTCAGGGATTCCAGGAAAGAATGTATAGAACGTCAAGAGACTCTGACTATTTTACAAATGGTTGGAAGAATGTCAGTGACATAGATGAAATGGAGGTTGGAGTATGAACCTACGTAGTTTTGGAAATGAATGGAACTTAAGATTAAAGGTGAAAGATACTGCACATAAGTATTATAGATTATCAACTAGTTGAAAAAGTTGTTTCTTGCTACAGGTTAGCAATTTTGACATTGCTGTATATGTATACTAAAACTAGTCAGTTAAGTGAATCCCTGGATCCCGATAGTGGGATCCAGGTTTCTCACTTTTGCAGCAGAAATGTATTGATAAATGAGAGGAAGAGGTCAGAATAATTCATTTGGTAACAAAGTTGGAGACATCAATAAGAAATAATATGTAACTTAATATGGAAATAAATGTTTGCCTATGGAAATATTTATAGATGTTAGAATACACAATGTCTCTGTTCTGTCAGCTGAGAGGGCCCCACAGAAATAACCCAGGAGTGATGAAGGTATCTAGTGCCCAGATCTTGGTTTTTAAAATCAGTCTCCAATAAAAGAAATCAAGTCTCCTTGGGAAAATGATTGACTCTAAGACTGGGGCAGGAAATATATAAGATGAATCTGAAGCATCTTGTAATATCAGAAGGTAAAGAAGGGCCCCAATCAAAAACAATAATTCTTTAGTGAGGTATGTAAGGGGGCACAGGAACCAACTGAAGGATCTCCCAGGGGTCACACCCAAACAACATGAACAACAAAATAATGAAGTAGTATTGGATCACAACCCAAAGCATAATATGTTTATTAATTCATATTGGTGTAAAGTATTGAATTCATTAGTAAATGTGTGAGCAGAAACCATTCTCCTATGCAGAGAAATTCCAAATAAGTTGTGTAGATTTTCCACCCTAAAGATAGAGAAGCATAACTCTTCACTCTGAAGAGTGGGATGCACAGAGTGTTTTTCTTTTAAGGCATATACTATGCAAAAGGAGAGAAAAGCAATAATCACACAGTGGAGAAATCCAACAAACACTGCGTTAGTCAGGTTGTTTGTCAATGTCAACATCAGCAGCCATATATCATGCCAGTTGTTTGTACCTTTGATACAATGCAGTACAAATGGCACTTTATTTTGTAATCTTCCTCTTAACAGCCAAGCACCCCTGTCTGTAAGTTATGGAAAAACACCAAGAAAATTCCAATAGAAGAGCATCCTGCAATATACCTGGCCAGAACCCCTCCAAGTTCTCAAGGTCATAAAAAGCAAGGAAAGTCTGAGAAACTGACAAAGTCAAGCAAATCTTAAGGAGGCACAACAGCTAAATGGAATATGATTTCCTAGATGAGATCTGAGAATAGAACATTAGGTAGAAACTAAGAAATCTGAATAAAGCATGAACTTTAATTAATAATGTACCATTATTGGTTCATTAATTTTAGCAAATGTATCATACAAGGTAAAATGCTAATAATAGAGGAAAATGTGTGGGAGGGTACACGGGAACTCTCTCCACTGTATAGTCAATTTCTCTGTAAATCTAAAAACTTTTCCAAAAAGCAAAATCCACTAGTTAAGAAAATGAAGTTATGGCTTTTATATCTGTTCATGATCCCAACAGCTCTGGGAAGAACAAGTCCACATAGCTTGAAGTTACAAGATGGGACTTCTCTGACATTAACCCTCATGTGACCTCATGGTGGTCATTAAATCTCTCCAGAGCTGGAAAGTATTATATTAGAGTGCTTCAGAAAACATAATTTGGGGGAAAGAAAAGGGGAAATAGTATAAGGAATTAAACTATGAGATTATGGAGGCTGACAAGTTTCAGGATCTGCAGGATGAGTCAGAAGGCTGATATTTCTGTTAGGTCTGGAGGCAGGAAAAAGTCAATGTCCTAATTTGAAAATGGTAAGCCAAGGGGAATTCCCTTATTTGGGGGAGGGTCAGACTTTTGTACTTACTGTCCAAGTCTTCCAGTGCTTGGACAAGGTCACCTTAGGATAAACAATTTGCTTTACCCATCTGAAACACACTCACAAAAACATCCAGAATAATGTCTGACCAAATATCTGGGCACCCTTTGGCCCAGTCATGTTGATAAATAAAACTCGCAGTCACAATTATCTTCTCACTTATGCCTTGGTATGTGAACAAGTTGGAGAACTGATGTTGCAGACTTTTTAACAACATAGTATTATTGATTTTGAATGGCTATACAGACTGACAACCCCTTCCTGGATAAACCTTTTCTGTTAAAACCTTTCCAAACCTTTTCTGTTCATACTCTTTAGGAATTTTTGGTACTTTTATACAATTGTATTATCTTCCCATATCCTGTGTATGAAGAGCAGACTGATGTGCCTACATGTCTCTCTTTCTACTTCAGACCTCATGTTTTGCCCTTGAGTTCCCACTTGCTCTTGCCCTTGGTTCATCATGACTGACTTCAACTCCGACTTTGTGACTGTCCACTTGGCCCATGGACTTGGTTTTCCTTTTCGCCCTCTGGATCCCATTACTGTCTGCCCATTCTGTTTGTTTCCTGTGAACCAAACTCTGATCAGTGCCTTCCTGTCGAATGTTTTGGCAGGTTCTTCACTCTTGGACTGCTCACCTTTGTCCTTTTTATATTTTTAGGAGAATATTCTGCAATTTCTGCAAAAGGAAGAAAAGGGAAAATGTGATAATTGGCCTGTTAGTGACTGTGATGCTGCATGTACCAGGTCCCTTGAGCTCTCAGGCTCTCTCAGGCTGGAGCCTCTGTACCTAGCCACACAGGAGATACAACGGAAGTCCTGGCTGGCACCCAAGTGAGGGAGCTGCTTGCTCCTGAGTGGGACAGTTTTACTGATCTGATATTACATAAATGATTTCCTTTCCACTGGCTGTTCTGGTTTTTAAGTAGGAAAAGTTGTTACCTTAAATGACTCACATTTGTGACTTCCTGTTGCATTGCATACTCAGTAATGTTCCCATTCTGGTTTGATAGGGATCTCAGCAGAACTGTGGAACAAATGGGTCTAACCCTTGGGATTAAAAGCATAACTAATGTTGATGTCTGATACATGTCCAGCCTTCCTCGGTGGCTGTACCTTCAAGTCTTTGCCTTGAAGCTTGGGAGTCTGGCTTACTTTAGATCCTGGACTGCTGCACGTGTTTTTCCTAGCAGCTGCTCAGCATGCAAATGAGAGCTCTTTCAAGGAAATAGTTCTATGGCTAATGTGGGCCTCCATTCTTATCACCGAGAAAATGCTTATCTCAAAGTCTTACATAATTCAAATGAGAGTGCTGCATAATGTGGCTCTCTCCTTTAAATTACTGGGAATCAGTGGTCTGTCCTTCTGAAAGGTCCTCTAGATCTGAATGAAAATGACTCAAAGTGAGGAATGTCTAATGATACTTGTTGCTGGCATGCTCTCAGCCTCCTTATCAGGCAGGGCAGCCAGCAGGAGCCTTCAATAGTTCAGATATTTTTGCCCCTTGAGATATCCTTGAGTTGCTTATATTAATTAGTCTGTTGCTAACATTTACATCAGATAAATATCGGGGAGAAACATTTTGGTAAAAGGAATGTTCTGGAACTGTCCCTGATGAATGAGAAAATTAGTCTGAATATGCCCCCTGTTATCGTTTGTGGGTGAACCAGACTCTTTATGCAAAGAAGATTACAAGAATGGCTGCTTTTTTCGCAGAATATTTCTCGGCCTGGAGGCTAGGTATCAATTTGCAGGGATTTAAAAAAAAAAAAATCTATGATTGTGGCTAGTCTGCCAGTTTATTTTCTTCTGCTGTGCCTTCTGGAAAATCACAACTAAACCTATAAAACAATCCGTTCTCTGGAGGCTCCCCAACCCCTCCAATTGTTTTATGTGTGAAGGTTGTTTAAAAAGTGCAGCCACTAGTCATGTACAGGGGAACGGAATTTTATTAGTTTCCAGGTTGCTACCAAGTCTTTATATTGTCTGTTGGTGACTTCTCATTTCCAGGAGCTACCCCACTCCAGGAGGTCCACTATAGAGAGGAACTCTGACATGGGTTGAGAATAAAAATCAATGTTCAGAGATGCCTATGAGGCCATCTTTCTAGGAGAGGAGACTTCTGGAGGAGGAGGGAAAAGGAAGGGAATCTATATATAACAATGAAGGCTAAATGCTTTCTTGGAATTCTTTTTCTCAAGGTATATTCTGCAATGCAGTTGGTGCAGTGATGTTTTCCTTGGAAACCTGAAAAAGACCCGGGGAGGGACTAAGGGGGAAGCAAATGTGCAGTTGGCTGCTAAGGATACCTCTGAGCTAGATAAGCTTTTCCTCCTCATGTCTCACATGCCCAGGCAGCTTACCTGGTAGAATTCATGCTGAGCTTTGAATCCCAAAGCCTTGGATAGCATTTACCAAGCAGGAACTTGACTGCAATACCTTATAAAGAAGGCAGTTCTGGCTATAGTAGGTGATAAATGAAAACTTAGAAATGTCAGGGTCCTAGGGGCCACCACCAGCAGTGGAGGCCTACTAGTTGACATCTCCTAATAAAGTGCCATTGCTTACCAAGTTAAAGGATAAGGCTTTGATGTTGAGTGTTGGAATGAGCTTTGCAATTCACATATGCTGGTCCCTCCCCCATACCACATATCATTTGAACATGCCCTCCTTCCTGAATGTTTGGGTGATCTTTTGATACTTAGAGTGGATGAAAATCTTCAGTGTCCATATCTCAACAATTTGGCAGAAACTATTTTTGTATTTAAAACATAAGACAAATTATACACTTTGTCTAAGTGCCATATTCAGGAACTCAGTGATTTTTAAGTGAAGGGCATACTTACTCCCAAACTGAGACACATGACCAACCTTCGGAGTGGCTACAAGTACCTGAGGATGTGTTGGGTTTCACTGGTGTTGTAAGTACCGTGTACTTAATTAGTCCAGTCCCACGTTCCATATGATTAAGGAAGTGAAACAGAGAAATGAATCAGTACAATTAATCATTCCAATGACATACCTGTTTAAAGTAACATACTGAAAATTAAAAAAAAAAAAAAAAAACTTTGATGATAGTAAATAGGGATCTTAGCCCATTGATTCATGCCATTACAGAGTTGTTGGGAGCACTCGAGAGGACGTGGTTATTAATAGGGCATCTTCTATGTTTCTTCACAATGTTCCAAGAACTGTTTTCTGGGCAGGAT
This sequence comes from Callospermophilus lateralis, assembly GCF_048772815.1. Taxonomy (NCBI): domain Eukaryota; kingdom Metazoa; phylum Chordata; class Mammalia; order Rodentia; family Sciuridae; genus Callospermophilus; species Callospermophilus lateralis. The sequence continues at coordinate 108,279,524 of NC_135313.1, read as the reverse complement.
GGACTATGGTTCTGACCATTTCATTTTGTATTTTGGGTCTTAAATCCATACAACCTGAATTTCAAATGTGTATGTAACTAGAAGAATATATGTGTCTCTGACATTGTCAAGATATCATCTCACTCCAGTCAGAATGGCAGCTATTATGAAGACAAACAACAGTAAGTGTTGGTGAGGACATGGGGAAAAAGTACACTCATACATTGCTGGTGGGATTGCAAATTGGTGCAGCCAATATGGAAAGCAGTATGGAGATTCCTTGGAAAACTGGGAATGGAACTACCATTTGACCCAGCTATCCCTCTCCTCAGTCTACACTCAAAGGACTTAAAAATAGCATACTACAGGGACACAGCCACATCGATGTGTATAGCAGCACAATTCACAATAGCTAAACTGTGAAACCAACCTAGATGCCCTTCAATAGATGAATGGATAAAAAAAATATATGGCATATATACACAATGGAATATTACTCAGCAATAAAAGAAAATAAAATCATGTCATTTTTCAGGTAAATGGATGGCATTGGAGAACATAATGCTAAGTGAAGTTATTCAATCCCCCAAAACAAATGGCAAATGTTTTCTTTGATATAAGGAGGCTGATTCATAGTGGGGTAGGGAGGGAGAACATGGGAGGAATAGACGAACTCTAGATAGGGCAGAGGGGTGGGAGGGGAAGGGAAGGGTCAGGGGTTTAGCAAGGATGGTGGAATGTGATAGACATCATTATCCAAAGTACATGAATGAAGACACGAATTGGTGTGAACATACTTTATATACAACCAGAGACATGAAAAATTGTGCCGTATATGTGTAAGAAGAATTATAATGCATTCTGTTGTCATTTACACTTAAAAACCAATTAAAAATTTTTTTAAAAGTACCATTTTGGCTGAAGACACTAGTTCTTTTGTCACGGTTTTTACAAGAAATCTAGGGATTCCCTCAGGTTTCTTTTTGTTGTTGTTGTTTGTTTGTTTGTTTTTGTTTTACATGCTGGTTATAAATGTGACTTCCTAAAAGAGCATTAAAGAGAGGAGGAGAAGGAAAAAAGCAGATATTAGACAATCCACTTCTGTATCTTTTGAAATAATGATAACACTTTGCAACTGTATAAGAAGGATAGTCACCTAGTGCCTTGGATTGACCCAGTTTTCTCCTTTTATTTCATGTCGTTCTGCAGAATAACTAGAATGTGCTGGGAATGCAATATCCCGAGATAGAAACTGCCTGAAATGGCTCAGACTGTGTCCTTGTCCCTGCTAGGGACATGTTACTTCCTGAGTAAGGGAGGAATTACCCAGGACAGCCCAGGCCTTATTTTTATTTTATTTGTTTAACCTCCTTGGAAGAAGGATATCTTCAATGCTTAGTCCAGTGATTTAAGCTGCCCCTATGCTACATTACCCAGGTGGGCTCCCTCTCAGGGTCCCTTAGCTATCATGCAAATGGGACACACACAGTTGAGACTCCCTCTGCTCTGGCAGCTTTTTTGAGCATTGGGGAACGACACACAATAGATCCCAGGCTTCTCTTGTCCTCCATTGCCTATCTGTAAGTAGCGAATCCCCTTTGGGTAACTTGTATATGATGTGTTCTGTTTCACTGAATTCAGACCATTTGGGAAATAGTACACAGTTAACCTATTCTGCAGTATCTTTTTCAAGACAGAAATGAACCTGACTCTCATTGAGATGGGTCAATAATTCTTCCTCAAGCTTAAACAACCATCCTGAAACAGTCACGTTCTGCTATGAGGCTTTGGAAGAAGGCACCAGTTTATTCTCCTACTTCTAACATCCACAAATTCTTTGATCTCATTTATTCCTGTTTTCTGTGCTCAGATATTGTTCTGAACACCTGCTACCCAGCTAATTGCCCTGGCTATTTTTTGGTGTTGCTTATCCTGACATCTGGAATGACGGGATTCAACTTTTGCCCCTCATCTGTGTGTGTTCACCGGTATGGAATGATTGAGATGGCTACTCGGGAATAGCCACAGGCTGGCCCTCATTTCAGGATGACTCTGATTACTTTGAGGCCATTTTCCACTAGTCTGCTATCACAGCTTGGAATGAGAATTTGGTAGATTTAGAAGATGGGGTGCTTCTAGAATTTCAACTTTCTGTTTCTTAATGAAGTGGCACAACTATGGAGTTAGAAGTAGAATTTTAGGATAAACGAAGTTTCAGAAATCAAAGGAATGGAATGGGAAACACAAAATAATTAGCTACAAATTTATCCTTTTAACTTTATCCTCAGTAAATATATAAAGTAAGATTGTCAACTATATTCAGCATCAAGGGAAATCAGTTCTAATCCTATTGCTGTTTCTGACTCACTTCTGATTTGAATAGTCACTTACTCTCTCTGGGCCATAGTGTCATTTTTTTTTTTTTTTTTTTTTATCAGTGGGTGTGTTGAACTGGACCTTTGGATTTTAGCTTGGGAAACCATCATTCAGGGTTTTCTGAACCTGTCCAAATTGGACCGTTATGGATTTTTTTTTTTTTCTTTTAGGAAGAGAATCCAAAACTTTCATCAAATTCTAAAGGTCTTTGAACAGAAAAATATTATGAAAAACTGTACTGGATGGTTACCATGGTCCATTCCAATCTGGATGTCCCAGAACTTAGGAAAATTTTACACCAAAGAGACGTGGACCTCAGGCCCAGTTCATACCTCCTCCCTGTTAAGGAACTTCATCTAACTACACCAGTCCACACTGACCTCCACGTTTTCTAATCTCCTATATGTTTCAGTTAAATCCCTCAATTATTCCTTCATTTATTAATTCATCAAATATTTACTAGGAAGCCAGTTAACACTTAGAGATTATTTATTATGTGTCAAATGCCGACAAATGGAGCCAAAGGCTCAAATTGGCCACACTTAATGAGCCAACAAGCAATTTTGAATCTCAACTATACTTTGGGTACCAATGAGACCAGTGGTTTTTAATATTGGCTGGATATTAGAATCACTGGGGAGTCATTAAAGCTCTCATGTCCAAGCCTCAGCCTAGACCTATTAAATCAAAATTCCTGGGGGTTGGGATAGAGTGTTTTATAAAAATTTACCCTTCACTTTCTCTCTGCAGTTAATTAAAAAATGTAGCGAAGGTTGAGAACTATTGATTGGAAAGGTGATCCCTGCCTCCAAAATGAGACAAGTGGGTTAAGAAAGCACAAGAACAAATTAGGAAACCCATACATGGTTATTTCTAACTATCAAACTATATGTTACCTAGTGCACTAGGTGTAAAATCTAAACCATATAGATATTGTGGACCCTATACACATCCATTAATTTATTCAAAAACTCTTATTGCACATTCAAAAATATGTAGGCAATGCACCAGACAATAAGTATAGAATGATAAGCCACACAGGTCCCTTGCTCCTTGGAACCCATTCTGGTGGAAGAGACACCACATTAATATGTAAATAATATGTATTTATCAAGATATGTAAACACATATCTTGATAAAAGGGTATCAAAGAATGGTTAAGGCCTGTGTAGAAAACAGATCAGATAATAGACCCAAGTGTAAAGGAGTTGGGGTGGACTAATCTAGGTCAACTGGTTAGGAAATGTCTCCCTGAAGAGGTCAACTCGTAGTTGATGCTTCAATAATTAAAAGGAACCAGCCACATGAACATATGAGGGAAATCACTTGGTAGAGAAAATAGCAGGTGCAAAGGTCCTAGGTAGCAATGAGCTTGGCACAAAGCCACTGGGCTGGAGTGAAGTGAGAAAGGGTAGGAATGGGGAGGAAGGATGAGAGTGAGCAAAGACCAGGTGATTGAGCTTGCAGGCATGGTTTAAAATCCATTTTAAATGATCTTGGGCATTTTCACAATTGAGCATTTATTATTAAGCAGTATTATTATTAGGTAAAGGAATCCTTCCTTCACATATCACTGCCTGTTGAAATATCAGTTATAGAATCTTGCAAAGTAAGAACACAGTTTCTATGTATACAAGGTTTACTGGTACCCTGCAAAGAAAAGATGATTCTCTGATTATTTTAAAGCTATCATTGTTTTCTTAGTTTCATTGTGAGGAATCAGCTGGGCAGGGTAAAGAGATCTTGAGCTATCAGTTTATTGTTCCTAACCTTTCACTTAGTGTCTAACCTATGCATCAACTGGATATGAGCAGACATTGGCATGTTCAAACAGAGGTGGTAAATGGTGTATTCTGCTCAGCTTATCCCTACGACCCTCAATTCCTGTCCACTGCAAGTCTCAGAGAAGAGCTAGTCTCTCCTTGTGATCCTACCAGCAGACACAAATTACTGAGCTGAGATGAGCCAAGATGAATCTGAAAGAAGTGATCAAAGTCAGGTAAACTCATAGCCCTTGTACAAGTAAGCAAGAAAAAACATTTTAATAATCACTGGTAAATAGAATTATCTGTTACTACAACAAAAATTGACTAATGTAGTCTCTGAGGTACTAAAAATACAGGTTTTTTTGGTGAAATATTTGCTAGCTGATTAAATGTAATTAGAAACATGATCTCTGGAGCCAGAACTCATGAGTTTAAATCCCAGCTCTGATACTTGCTATCTCTGGGAACATGGGAAAGCTACCTTTCTGTACCCCAGGTTAATTATCTTGAAAATAGATATAATAGGAGTGCATACCTTAAAAGATTTTTGTTAACTAGTATTTATATGCTAATATTATTTTTTCTCAGAATTGTGCTGTAGTAGATAGTATTTGGTAATATTATTCCTCAATATGTATTTTTGGTTCCATTTTGACAATAATCTTTGTTGTGTGTTTTGGTTTTTTTCCTTTCATGTTTTATTTAAAGTGATTTTTTTTTATCAACCACCATTTATTTTGTCAGAACAACTTTGTGCTCAGTACTTAAAGTCATTCCACTGTATTTAGTATTTCCCTGTGTTCGAAAGACCTGTTATTTATTCTCATCCTCCAGGTCAAAGATGAAAAAATTCATCAGAACCATGTTTTGTAATATATATATATATATATATATATATATATATATATATATATATATATATATAATGTTTTATCAAGTAGAAAAAACACTTCGATTAAATGGAAAATAATTAGTTGGGAAAAAAAAAAAGTAGAGAATGAAATGAAATGCCCTGTATCTGAGGACATGCCAATATTAGAAACGATGAATACTTGATGGGGGAAAGAAACACTCATATTTAAGAAAAGTGCTGAGCACTCACTTAAAACCAAGAACCAACATCAAAAATCAAACATACCTTGTCACTTTGGAGGAAACACCACAGCTCTGAAAGTCAGTCTGACAGTACAAAAAGTTGCTTTCCTCCTTCTCCTTGGTGATGCCTGTTCACTTAGGCTTCTATTATACAACATTCACCTTTATGTATAGCTCACTAGTGTGTCAATCAAACTGTCCCAGCCCAATATGAGACCCAATGCAAGCAAAGGCTTTCTTTTTATTCCTTTGTCTTTACTAGGTGCCAAACCTAAGCCATTTTATCACTCTTTTATATGCAGTTCCTAAAGAGACGTCAGTTACCTAGAACTTCTTTTCCATTTCCTGGAGTTTTCAAAAATATCCTCTGTCCTTTAAAATACTTTTAAATTAAGAAATGTAGACCTCTCAGTCAGAACTGATACTGCCATGATGCAACCACTGATTGCCTAGGTTTTTATTTTTGAAACATCATCAAACAATGGATTTGAACAGAAATGGGAAACTTGCTGGGTTTAGCTCTGTGATATCCTTCTCATATAATGGGTTTGTTCAGTTGCACAGGCTTTTCCATGGGCATGAATGAGAAGCTTTAAGAGCAGAGATAGAATCACTGCTGAGGAAGTCTGAATGAGAAGCTTTAAGAGCAGAGATAGAATCACTGCTGAGGAAGTCTTATTGCTACAGATAAACCTTGACTTTGGGGTGAGCTGATGATAATATAGAAATAATAGCAGAACTAGGAAAAAAAAGACCCACAAAACTTAGAGTTATTGGGAAACAGTGTGATAGACTGGAAAGTTCAGAAACCAGAGAAGCAGGTTATCTGTCCTTTAGCCTCATGCCTTCACAGAAATACAGTGTTGTATCATTGGAGATTGGGTCCAGGACCCCTTCAGATACCAAAATCTGCAGACATTTAAGACCTTCATGTAAAATACTATAGTCTTTGCATACACCCTACCCACATTCTCTTGTATACATTACATAATTTCTGGTTTATTGTAATACTTACTACAATGTAAATGCTATGTAAGTAGTTATTATACTATATTGTTTAGGGAATGCTGACAAGAAAAAAAATGTCTGTTTAGTACAGATGCAAACTTTTTTTCAGATGTGGTTTGTTGAATCTGTGAATGTGGACTACAGAGATATGGAGGATTCCCTGTCTTTTCGTAACTGTTCTAGGTCTGATTTTCCCCATCTGTAAATATCCTTTGAGCAAACAGAAAAATACTTTTATTCTCATGCTGTATCCAATGCAGAATTAGACTTAGCATTTTGTTGTCATGTTTCTTTGTTTTCAGTTAACTCTGAACATTTATTCCATTTTTTTCCCCTTGACTTTCACTATGTTGACATTTGAGGAGTGCACAGGAAATTTATTGTATAGAACATCTCTGTTTGTTTTTAACATTTCTTCATGCTTAGACTTAGGTTTTACATTTGTGGCCTGGCTACTGCAGAAAAGAAGGTGAGTCCTTGATGTCAGGTCAGAAGGCAAGTGATGGGCTGGAGATATAGCTCAGTGGTAGAGTACTTGCCCGGTAAGCAGGAGGCCCTGGGTTCAATCCCTAGTACCACCAAAAGAAAAAAAAAAAGGTAGGTGATGACCATGTCCTGGAGATGTTAACACTGACCGATCACTTGTATAGGGTGGGGACTTCCAGCTTTCCCTGATGTGAAATGTCCATGTACATTTTTTTTATTGGTCACTCAAGACAATACAATGATCTTGACATATCATACATTGGATTCAAATAGGGTATGAATTCTCATTTTTCCACGTGTACAGATTAGAGGATCACATTGGTTATACATCCACGTGTATACATACAGCAATCCTAGTGTCAGTTGTAAAGGACCATCCCTGACTCCAAGAATCTCTTTGATTTCACTCTTATCTTATCAAGGATGTTTTCCTTATCTGATATTTTTTTTTTGTCCATGCAAGCTGTGAGAAATGAGCCTCCTGAAGGAAGAAACCGAGTCTTATTTTCAGTGCCAGGCACACAGCTGGAACTCAATTAATGGGTCAAATGAGTAACTAAACTCTAAAATTGAACAGTGCCAGAGGGTCCTTTTTTTTTTTGTCATGAAATAGAGACCCGCTCAGGGAGGTTTTGTATGGATGCAGTGATCTTCTGTAATCCAGACTGTCCAGGAATAATTTCTGGCTGGGTTTCCTGGAGGCAAGGCTTCCCGAGAATTGAGGCAGTATGAGGAACCCTGTCTCTACCTCTTTGCTCCCCCTGCCTCTCTGTGCACTTGCTGTTCTCTTCCCTCTCTCCTGTGGCTGCCCGTTATCAGTCAGTTGCACACAAACCTAATGCCTGCCTCCCTGGTGCATCAAAGATGCCTTGTGACTCTCCCAGGTTGGTTGCCATGACTTGTTGAGCTGCTGTCTCTGCCTGTCCATTTGATTCCTAAAAAAAAAAAAAAAAAAAAGAACTGGATTCACTGAGCTAATCTGTTGGAACCAGGCCCTGCAAGTCACAGGTGACCAGTTTTTTTTAGACAGGTGTGTGAGACAATGAACAGACGAATCAGTCAGGGCCTCAGCAAGAAAAAGGCCCTAAAGAAGGAGAATGTGACAAAGGGACTATGGGAAGGGTGAAGGAAAGCACAGGGGACCATGCTGGACAGGAAGAGGAATGCTGCACGTGTGAGGCAGGGAGCAGTAAACAGAACTCATGGACAGAGAGGGACAAATCCGCACCCCCAGGCGAGGAAGAAACCCGGGTACAATGACTATGCTGAGAAAGGGCAGAGGGAAGGTAGACACCCTGACCTTGTTACCCTACTCCACCTCCACAGTCTGTTCCCCATCAGCCAAATCCAACTGGAAGACAGACAGCAAGGAGGACATTTGGCATAGATCATGGAAGAGGGGGTGTGAGGGGCAAATGAAGATGTTCAACAGAGGGTCTTGACAGTCTGACAAGACAGGACAAGACACGG